>NC_053193.1:0-1250000 GCF_905163445.1 Pararge aegeria
GATCCCCTGATTATAATGCACAACGTCCTGAAGATTAATACAGATGAGGACATCCTGGGCGCCTTGAGAAGGCAAAATTCTGGCATACTGGGGGTGATACCGGATCAGGAATACAGGGCTAGCGTAAGGTACCGCAGGAAAGCCAGAAATCCGTTAGAAAGCCATGTAGTCCTCCAAGTTTCACCGCCAGTATGGCAGAGTCTAACTGCCATAGGTAAAGTGCACATAGATCTTCAGCGAGTGGTCGTCAAAGATCAGTCTCCGTTAGTGATGTGCTCCAGGTGTCTGGTATACGGTCACGGCCGAAAAAACTGCAAAGAAACTAAAGATACCTGCAGCCACTGCGCGGGCTCGCATATTCGTAGTGAATGCCCGTCGTGGCTGGCTGGAGACCAACCTACCTGTCGCAATTGCCAGAGCGGTAAACAGGACCGAACAGACCACAACTCCTTCGACGAGAGTTGCCCGATAAGGAAGAAGTGGGATGCCCTGGCGAGAACGAAGGTAGCCTACTGCTAAAGGCGCACACGGAAAAACTCAGGAGGCTCAAGAATTTGGGACGGACGGGGTATACAAGGTCGTCCAAGCTAATTTACAACGAGCGAAGCTGGCTACGAAGGAACTTATCCTGGAATCACAAAAGAGAGGGGTTAGCTTCGCGATGGTGCAGGAGCCGTATGTTGGAACAGAGGGAGAGCTTGCTCAAATGAGAGGATATAGGGTGATCCAGAGGACGCGTTCAAGGACAAAACCAGTAAAATCTGCAATAATAGTGTTGGATGATGACATTGAAATTACTCAAGAACCAACACTTACTACGGAAAATATAGTAGTGGCACTCCTTAGAACGCGATCTTGGGAATTATGCGTGGTATCAATCTATTTTGAAGACAGCCTGCCGATCGAGCCTTACCTGGAACACATTAAAACAATAAACAAAAAGATGTACCCGAATCACATAATAATAGGAGGAGACGCAAATGCATGGAGTACGTGGTGGGGCAGTGAGACGGAGGACCATAGAGGAGAGGCTATGATGGGCACAATTGAGGAGATGGGGATGCACATCGTTAATGAAGGGCATGAACCGACCTTCTTTACGATAAGGAATGGAACTGTGTGCAAAAGCATCGTGGATATCACAGCGTGCAGCCAAGAGCTGATTGGATTAGTTTCTGACTGGAGCGTTGACCAGGGTATGACATGCTCTGATCACAATGCTATTACGTTCACAATCCATCTGAAGAAACCAACCGGCACTAGAATCCTGTCGACCACAAGAAAGTATAACACACGGAAAGCTAAATGGGGAAAGTTCAAAGAGGTTCTGGAACAGGAACTTATATCAAATAAAATTAATGTTCCAGAAATAGAAAAGGTAGGGTCACCAGAAAAATTAGAAGAAGTAATTAATAAGTACGTAAATAGTATAGGCAAAGCATGTCAAGAAGCAATACCACCTATAGGGAAAAAAACAAAATTTAACTTACCATGGTGGACCGAAGAGTTGAATAACTTGAAGAGAGAAATGGTCACGAAGAAGAGAAGAGTGGCGTGCGCAGCTCCAACCCGAAGACGACACGTTGTGGAGATGTACCTGAAAGCAAAAAAGAAATATGAACTGGAAGCGATGAAGGCTCAGACCAAAGGATGGAAAGAGTTTTGTGGGACACAGGATCGGGAAAGCCTCTGGGACGGCATATACAGGGTAATAAGGAAAACCTCGAAGATACATGAGGACCATTACCTTGTGGAGAACGGAACGGTTCTGGACCCCAAGGGCTCAGTCAGGCTTTTGGCTAGGACGTTCTTTCCACAAGATACAACGGAAGAAGACAATTCTATCCACACTGAAACTCGCAGGATGGCTGAACATAGCATAGCAGAAGCCCAAGACTGCATTAAAGATCCACCTTTTACAACCGAGGAACTGATGGAGGCAGCCAAAAGCTTCAACCCTAAAAAAGCACCTGGAGCGGACGGGTTTACAGCAGATATATGTGTTGCTGCCCTCAAAGTAAACGTACAAATATTTTTGAGTTTGGTAAACAGGTGCCTCTCCTTATCTTATTTTCCAGTATTGTGGAAGGAGGCCACGATAGTGGTCCTACGGAAGCCAGGAAAAGATGATTATAGTAAACCAAAGTCGTATAGGCCCATAGGACTACTATCGGTCCTCGGAAAAATACTGGAGAAGATGATAGTGAAGAGGATTCGTTGGCACCTGCTACCAAAACTCAATACGAGGCAGTACGGTTTCGTTCCTCAGCGGTGTACAGAGGATGCACTGTACGATCTTGTCCATCACTTGAGGGATAACGTGAAGGCCAAAAAGATCAGCATAGTGGTTTCACTAGATATTGAAGGGGCTTTCGATAGTGCATGGTGGCCAGCAATCAAGTGCAGATTAGCGGAAAAGAAATGCCCCTCAAATCTACAGAAAATAACTCACAGCTACCTGGAAGGAAGAAGAGTGAGTGTGAAATATGCCGGGGAAGAATTTGGCACTCAAACTACAAAAGGCTGCGTGCAGGGGTCCATAAGTGGTCCAACTTATTGGAACATACTTTTGGATTCCCTCTTAAATGAGATAACTGACCAAGGTACATATTGCCAAGCTTTTGCGGACGATGTGGTTCTTGTATTCTCGGGGTTCAACATTACGGAAATTGAAGGAAAATCTGAAACTGTGCTGCAAAGTGTGTATGACTGGGGTCTTTCAAACAAATTAAAATTTGCACCACATAAAACCAATGCTATGGTGGTAACAAAAAAAATGAAGTACGATACCCCACGCATACACATGAGCAACATACAGATAGAAATAGTTAAAGAAATTAAAATATTAGGCCTGTTAGTAGATGAAAAATTAACATTTAATAACCACATTAAAGAGGTATGTCGTAAAGCTACTAACATATACAAACCATTAGCAAGAGCAGCCAAAATTAATTGGGGATTAAACTCCGAGACTATTAGAACCATATATGTGGCGGTTATCGAACCCATAATCATGTACGCGTCCAGCGTGTGGGCACCTGCCACACAAAAATTGATGACACAGAAGCAGCTAAACACTGTCCAGCGGAGTTTTGCTCAAAAAATCTGCAAATCGTATCGCACTGTCTCATTAAACGCGGCCTTAATACTGGCTGGTCTCATTCCATTGGACCTGAGAATCCAAGAGGCATCCCAATTGTTTGAGGCAAAAAGGGGAAGACCGCAGCCTACACTTAAAGGCAGAAAGATGGAAAAAAGGGTCAGCTTCCTGAACGCTCCGCATCCGTCTGAAGAGGTGGAGGTGAAGTTTCAGTGTCTAGAGGACCTTGAGCCGGAAACTGTGGCGAAACATGCAATCACGGGGTTTAGGATATTCACTGACGGCAGTAAAATGAATGGTGGAGTGGGTGCAGCTCTGTCCTGCTGGGAAGCTGGAGAGGAAATAATGTCCAAGAAATTTCGTCTCGAAGCCTTCTGTACAGTCTTTCAGGCGGAGATGTACGCACTGTACCAAGCCACTGAAGTTGCCTTAAAAACAAACAGGAATACAGTGAATATCCTAAGCGACTCAAGATCAGCATTGGAAGCCCTCGGTAGCACTAAAAACTCCCATCCACTAGTTTTTACAATCAGGAGAAATTTGAGTCTCCTGAGGGAAACACAAACGATTACTCACCTTTTCTGGATACGTGCTCATGTAGGAGTGGATGGCAATGAAAGGGCGGACTTTCTTGCCAGAGAAGCAGTCACTAAACTAAAAACAAAGTCTAGTTACGACAGATGCCCAATCTCATTCATCAAGAGAACCATTCGACAGAGTATCCTCGATGAATGGGGTAAAAGGTACAAAAACGGAGAGACTGCAGCCGTGACGAAAATCTTTCTGCCATCAGTGGAACAGGCAAACAAAATATTAAAGAAGATCACGCTGTCGCCGCTACTTACCCAGGTCTTCACAGGACACGGTGGGTTTTCAGAGTACTTGCACAGATTTAAGTGTAAGGACGATCCCGGCTGTGTATGCGATGAAAATGTTGACGAGACAATTTTTCACTTGTTGATTGACTGCCCGCAGCACAGCAGAGCACTCGAGGACCTGCATCAACAAATACACATAAATCTCTGCAAGAACTCCATTCCAGTAATCCTAAATAATGCTTCTGCAAGGGATCCATTCTTAAATTACTGTGTTAAAGTAGCCAGAGTAGCAATAGAAAGAAATAGGACACAGTAGTAAAAGACGCAATGTATAATTTATATTATAAGAATATAAAGATTTACATGTGTAACATCGTAGTGCCCTATCTCTTTCTACTTCTACTCAAAATCTGTAACAAATATATGAATAAACAATAATAATAATAATAAATAAATAAATAAAGAAATAAACAATAAATGGATAAATAAAAACATAAATAATTAAATAAATATATAAATAAACAAACAATAAATAGATAAATAAAAACATGAATTAATAAATTAAAAATAATAATATATAAATAAACAAATAAAAAAATACTGAATTAAAAGTTAAAAGGATACAAAAGGTCTCCGACCACCACATCGGAGGAACTCAGCGCTCCAGGAAGATGGAGTAATAAAAAAAAAAAAAAAAAAAAAAAACCTAACCTAACCTAACCTAACCTAACCTAACCTAACCTAACCTAACCTAACCTAACCTAACCTAACCTAACCTAACCTAACCTAACCGTCCTAACCTAACTTCGCCCCATATAGTAGTGGCGCGGCGCGACGGGCCTAATGTGTAAGTGAAAAAAAAAAAAAAAATTAAATTAATTGTTATTTTTTTACAATATCTTCTAATATGAATAAGAGTACTTTGTATTGGTACGTTTTGTTTTTTGTTTTTTTTTTTTTTAAACGGAACTGAACCTAAGTGACCGGCCTGCGGCCGGGCACCCGTCTTATTCTCCTACCCCCCTACCTCCCCCCGTGCGGGGTACAATATTGATATGATATTAAAAAAATACCATTAATAAATAACATAATAAAAGACCACCACTTTTATAGAGACATAACGCCACATAATTATAAAAAGTATAGTGTGTGGATCTAATCAACCACCACTGGCACCAGACCCTCAATGCCCTTAAATTTTACCTCGTTAAAATATTTAAAGTGTACTCATTCCGATTGCGAGACCTCGTAAGAGTCCCGTATCGTTATTTTTCGTCACTACCTACCCGTACCTCCCCCCTGTGCGGGGTACAATATTGATATGATATTAAAATAATACCATTAATAAATAACATAATAAAAGACCACCACTTTTATAGAGACATAACGCCACTGTGTGGCGCCGCCATCAGTCTCCTTAGACTCGGTACTTTGTCGTCGCCGTCGACTTCGCACCTTCGCCCCATATAGTAGTGGCGCGGCGCGACGGGCCTAATGTGTAAGTGAAAAAAAAAAAAAAAAATTAAATTAATTGTTATTTTTTTACAATATCTTCTAATATGAATAAGAGTACTTTGTATTGGTACGTTTTGTTTTTTGTTTTTTTTTTTTTTAAACGGAACTGAACCTAAGTGACCGGCCTGCGGCCGGGCACCCGTCTTATTCATGTTCTAACCTTACCTAACCTATCCAAACCTTTTAAAACTAGTTTGGATTCCTTTAGACCTCAGCCCACCGGCAACTACGACTAACTAAACACTGATCTAGCTATCTGGCTTTCATCAGTGCATCAACAGCAGCATAACTAGTATTAAAATAGTAATGAGTTTTTATTAATGCATATATTCACATTAAATCTTGAATCTAAAGTCTAAAGGTGTCAAAACTAGATTTAGGTTAGGTTAGGTTAGAACATGAATACGAGGGGTGCCCGGCCACAGGCCGGGCACTTGGGTTCAGTTCAGTCAAAAATTATATATTATTTATATTTGAATGAGAATGAAAAATAGCAATTATTTTGAATAGTTTTCAGAATGAGACAGACGGGCGTGGTAGGGTAAAATCTCCAATTTAAAGTTCCCTTATTGCGTATATGTTATGTGTGTTTGCATAGTAGTTTACTATAATGGTAAGCGGTTCGTGTACGATGTACGATCTTGCGCGTCTATATTTACAAGTGTGTGGGCAGTTCGTGTATTGATTATTCGATGACGAGACCTCGTAAGAGTCCCGTATCGTTATTTTTCATCACTACCTACCCGTACCTCCCCCCCCGTGCAGGGAGTGGGTAATTTGCGCGCCTGCTGCCTTCCTTGGATGTGGTAGCAGTTTCTCAGGCTCCCTCACCGGAATCGAACCCTGATTCCCCGTTACCCGCGACAAACAATGGTAGTCGCAGAAACTCATTCCGATTACGAGACCTCGTAAGAGTCCCGTATCGTTATTTTTCGTCACTACCTACCCCCCTACCTCCCCCCGTGCGGGGTACAATATTGATATGATATTAAAAAAATACCATTAATAAATAACATAATAAAAGACCACCACTTTTATAGAGACATAACGCCACATAATTATAAAAAGTATAGTGTGTGGATCTAATCAACCACCACTGGCACCAGACCCTCAATGCCCTTAAATTTTACCTCGTTAAAATATTTAAAGTGTACTCATTCCGATTGCGAGACCTCGTAAGAGTCCCGTATCGTTATTTTTCGTCACTACCTACCCGTACCTCCCCCCGTGCGGTGTACAATATTGATATGATATTAAAAAAATACCATTAATAAATAACATAATAAAAGACCACCACTTTTATAGAGACATAACGCCACATAATTATAAAAAGTATAGTGTGTGGATCTAATCAACCACCACTGGCACCAGACCCTCAATGCCCTTAAATTTTACCTCGTTAAAATATTTAAAGTGTACTCATTCCGATTGCGAGACCTCGTAAGAGTCCCGTATCGTTATTTTTCGTCACTACCTACCCGTACCTCCCCCCTGTGCGGGGTACAATATTGATATGATATTAAAATAATACCATTAATAAATAACATAATAAAAGACCACCACTTTTCTAGAGACATAACGCCACTGTGTGGCGCCGCCATCAGTCTCCTTAGACTCGGTACTTTGTCGTCGCCGTCGACTTCGCACCTTCGCCCCATATAGTAGTGGCGCGGCGCGACGGGCCTAATGTGTAAGTGAAAAAAAAAAAAAAAAATTAAATTAATTGTTATTTTTTTACAATATCTTCTAATATGAATAAGAGTACTTTGTATTGGTACGTTTTGTTTTTTGTTTTTTTTTTTTTTAAACGGAACTGAACCTAAGTGACCGGCCTGCGGCCGGGCACCCGTCTTATTCATGTTCTAACCTAACCTAACCTATCCAAACCTTTTAAAACTAGTTTGGATTCCTTTAGACCTCAGCCCACCGGCAACTACGACTAACTAAACACTGATCTAGCTATCTGGCTTTCATCAGTGCATCAACAGCAGCATAACTAGTATTAAAATAGTAATGAGTTTTTATTAATGCATATATTCACATTAAATCTTGAATCTAAAGTCTAAAGGTGTCAAAACTAGATTTAGGTTAGGTTAGGTTAGAACATGAATACGAGGGGTGCCCGGCCACAGGCCGGGCACTTGGGTTCAGTTCAGTCAAAAATTATATATTATTTACTATTATTTATATTTGAATGAGAATGAAAAATAGCAATTATTTTGAATAGTTTTCAGAATGAGACAGACGGGTGTGGTAGAGTAAAATCTCCAATTTAAAGTTCCCTTATTGCGTATATGTTATGTGTGTTTGCATAGTAGTTTACTATAATGGTAAGCGGTTCGTGTACGATGTACGATCTTGCGCGTCTATATTTACAAGTGTGTGGGCAGTTCGTGTATTGATTATTCGATGACGAGACCTCGTAAGAGTCCCGTATCGTTATTTTTCGTCACTACCTACCCGTACCTCCCCCCCCGTGCAGGGAGTGGGTAATTTGCGCGCCTGCTGCCTTCCTTGGATGTGGTAGCAGTTTCTCAGGCTCCCTCACCGGAATCGAACCCTGATTCCCCGTTACCCGCGACAAACAATGGTAGTCGCAGAAACTCATTCCGATTACGAGACCTCGTAAGAGTCCCGTATCGTTATTTTTCGTCACTACCTACCCCCCTACCTCCCCCCGTGCGGTGTACAATATTGATATGATATTAAAAAAATACCATTAATAAATAACATAATAAAAGACCACCACTTTTATAGAGACATAACGCCACATAATTATAAAAAGTATAGTGTGTGGATCTAATCAACCACCACTGGCACCAGACCCTCAATGCCCTTAAATTTTACCTCGTTAAAATATTTAAAGTGTACTCATTCCGATTGCGAGACCTCGTAAGAGTCCCGTATCGTTATTTTTCGTCACTACCTACCCGTACCTCCCCCCTGTGCGGGGTACAATATTGATATGATATTAAAATAATACCATTAATAAATAACATAATAAAAGACCACCACTTTTCTAGAGACATAACGCCACTGTGTGGCGCCGCCATCAGTCTCCTTAGACTCGGTACTTTGTCGTCGCCGTCGACTTCGCACCTTCGCCCCATATAGTAGTGGCGCGGCGCGACGGGCCTAATGTGTAAGTGAAAAAAAAAAAAAAAAAATTAAATTAATTGTTATTTTTTTACAATATCTTCTAATATGAATAAGAGTACTTTGTATTGGTACGTTTTGTTTTTTGTTTTTTTTTTTTTAAACGGAACTGAACCTAAGTGACCGGCCTGCGGCCGGGCACCCGTCTTATTCATGTTCTAACCTAACCTAACCTATCCAAACCTTTTAAAACTAGTTTGGATTCCTTTAGACCTCAGCCCACCGGCAACTACGACTAACTAAACACTGATCTAGCTATCTGGCTTTCATCAGTGCATCAACAGCAGCATAACTAGTATTAAAATAGTAATGAGTTTTTATTAATGCATATATTCACATTAAATCTTGAATCTAAAGTCTAAAGGTGTCAAAACTAGATTTAGGTTAGGTTAGGTTAGAACATGAATACGAGGGGTGCCCGGCCACAGGCCGGGCACTTGGGTTCAGTTCAGTCAAAAATTATATATTATTTACTATTATTTATATTTGAATGAGAATGAAAAATAGCAATTATTTTGAATAGTTTTCAGAATGAGACAGACGGGTGTGGTAGGGTAAAATCTCCAATTTAATGTTCCCTTATTGCGTATATGTTATGTGTGTTTGCATAGTAGTTTACTATAATGGTAAGCGGTTCGTGTACGATGTACGATCTTGCGCGTCTATATTTACAAGTGTGTGGGCAGTTCGTGTATTGATTATTCGATGACGAGACCTCGTAAGAGTCCCGTATCGTTATTTTTCGTCACTACCTACCCGTACCTCCCCCCCCGTGCAGGGAGTGGGTAATTTGCGCGCCTGCTGCCTTCCTTGGATGTGGTAGCAGTTTCTCAGGCTCCCTCACCGGAATCGAACCCTGATTCCCCGTTACCCGCGACAAACAATGGTAGTCGCAGAAACTCATTCCGATTACGAGACCTCGTAAGAGTCCCGTATCGTTATTTTTCGTCACTACCTACCCCCCTACCTCCCCCCGTGCGGTGTACAATATTGATATGATATTAAAAAAATACCATTAATAAATAACATAATAAAAGACCACCACTTTTATAGAGACATAACGCCACATAATTATAAAAAGTATAGTGTGTGGATCTAATCAACCACCACTGGCACCAGACCCTCAATGCCCTTAAATTTTACCTCGTTAAAATATTTAAAGTGTACTCATTCCGATTGCGAGACCTCGTAAGAGTCCCGTATCGTTATTTTTCGTCACTACCTACCCGTACCTCCCCCCTGTGCGGGGTACAATATTGATATGATATTAAAATAATACCATTAATAAATAACATAATAAAAGACCACCACTTTTCTAGAGACATAACGCCACTGTGTGGCGCCGCCATCAGTCTCCTTAGACTCGGTACTTTGTCGTCGCCGTCGACTTCGCACCTTCGCCCCATATAGTAGTGGCGCGGCGCGACGGGCCTAATGTGTAAGTGAAAAAAAAAAAAAAAAAATTAAATTAATTGTTATTTTTTTACAATATCTTCTAATATGAATAAGAGTACTTTGTATTGGTACGTTTTGTTTTTTGTTTTTTTTTTTTTAAACGGAACTGAACCTAAGTGACCGGCCTGCGGCCGGGCACCCGTCTTATTCATGTTCTAACCTAACCTAACCTATCCAAACCTTTTAAAACTAGTTTGGATTCCTTTAGACCTCAGCCCACCGGCAACTACGACTAACTAAACACTGATCTAGCTATCTGGCTTTCATCAGTGCATCAACAGCAGCATAACTAGTATTAAAATAGTAATGAGTTTTTATTAATGCATATATTCACATTAAATCTTGAATCTAAAGTCTAAAGGTGTCAAAACTAGATTTAGGTTAGGTTAGGTTAGAACATGAATACGAGGGGTGCCCGGCCACAGGCCGGGCACTTGGGTTCAGTTCAGTCAAAAATTATATATTATTTACTATTATTTATATTTGAATGAGAATGAAAAATAGCAATTATTTTGAATAGTTTTCAGAATGAGACAGACGGGTGTGGTAGGGTAAAATCTCCAATTTAAAGTTCCCTTATTGCGTATATGTTATGTGTGTTTGCATAGTAGTTTACTATAATGGTAAGCGGTTCGTGTACGATGTACGATCTTGCGCGTCTATATTTACAAGTGTGTGGGCAGTTCGTGTATTGATTATTCGATGACGAGACCTCGTAAGAGTCCCGTATCGTTATTTTTCGTCACTACCTACCCGTACCTCCCCCCCCGTGCAGGGAGTGGGTAATTTGCGCGCCTGCTGCCTTCCTTGGATGTGGTAGCAGTTTCTCAGGCTCCCTCACCGGAATCGAACCCTGATTCCCCGTTACCCGCGACAAACAATGGTAGTCGCAGAAACTCATTCCGATTACGAGACCTCGTAAGAGTCCCGTATCGTTATTTTTCGTCACTACCTACCCCCCTACCTCCCCCCGTGCGGTGTACAATATTGATATGATATTAAAAAAATACCATTAATAAATAACATAATAAAAGACCACCACTTTTATAGAGACATAACGCCACATAATTATAAAAAGTATAGTGTGTGGATCTAATCAACCACCACTGGCACCAGACCCTCAATGCCCTTAAATTTTACCTCGTTAAAATATTTAAAGTGTACTCATTCCGATTGCGAGACCTCGTAAGAGTCCCGTATCGTTATTTTTCGTCACTACCTACCCGTACCTCCCCCCTGTGCGGGGTACAATATTGATATGATATTAAAATAATACCATTAATAAATAACATAATAAAAGACCACCACTTTTCTAGAGACATAACGCCACTGTGTGGCGCCGCCATCAGTCTCCTTAGACTCGGTACTTTGTCGTCGCCGTCGACTTCGCACCTTCGCCCCATATAGTAGTGGCGCGGCGCGACGGGCCTAATGTGTAAGTGAAAAAAAAAAAAAAAAAATTAAATTAATTGTTATTTTTTTACAATATCTTCTAATATGAATAAGAGTACTTTGTATTGGTACGTTTTGTTTTTTGTTTTTTTTTTTTTTAAACGGAACTGAACCTAAGTGACCGGCCTGCGGCCGGGCACCCGTCTTATTCATGTTCTAACCTAACCTAACCTATCCAAACCTTTTAAAACTAGTTTGGATTCCTTTAGACCTCAGCCCACCGGCAACTACGACTAACTAAACACTGATCTAGCTATCTGGCTTTCATCAGTGCATCAACAGCAGCATAACTAGTATTAAAATAGTAATGAGTTTTTATTAATGCATATATTCACATTAAATCTTGAATCTAAAGTCTAAAGGTGTCAAAACTAGATTTAGGTTAGGTTAGGTTAGAACATGAATACGAGGGGTGCCCGGCCACAGGCCGGGCACTTGGGTTCAGTTCAGTCAAAAATTATATATTATTTACTATTATTTATATTTGAATGAGAATGAAAAATAGCAATTATTTTGAATAGTTTTCAGAATGAGACAGACGGGTGTGGTAGGGTAAAATCTCCAATTTAATGTTCCCTTATTGCGTATATGTTATGTGTGTTTGCATAGTAGTTTACTATAATGGTAAGCGGTTCGTGTACGATGTACGATCTTGCGCGTCTATATTTACAAGTGTGTGGGCAGTTCGTGTATTGATTATTCGATGACGAGACCTCGTAAGAGTCCCGTATCGTTATTTTTCGTCACTACCTACCCGTACCTCCCCCCCCGTGCAGGGAGTGGGTAATTTGCGCGCCTGCTGCCTTCCTTGGATGTGGTAGCAGTTTCTCAGGCTCCCTCACCGGAATCGAACCCTGATTCCCCGTTACCCGCGACAAACAATGGTAGTCGCAGAAACTCATTCCGATTACGAGACCTCGTAAGAGTCCCGTATCGTTATTTTTCGTCACTACCTACCCCCCTACCTCCCCCCGTGCGGTGTACAATATTGATATGATATTAAAAAAATACCATTAATAAATAACATAATAAAAGACCACCACTTTTATAGAGACATAACGCCACATAATTATAAAAAGTATAGTGTGTGGATCTAATCAACCACCACTGGCACCAGACCCTCAATGCCCTTAAATTTTACCTCGTTAAAATATTTAAAGTGTACTCATTCCGATTGCGAGACCTCGTAAGAGTCCCGTATCGTTATTTTTCGTCACTACCTACCCGTACCTCCCCCCTGTGCGGGGTACAATATTGATATGATATTAAAATAATACCATTAATAAATAACATAATAAAAGACCACCACTTTTCTAGAGACATAACGCCACTGTGTGGCGCCGCCATCAGTCTCCTTAGACTCGGTACTTTGTCGTCGCCGTCGACTTCGCACCTTCGCCCCATATAGTAGTGGCGCGGCGCGACGGGCCTAATGTGTAAGTGAAAAAAAAAAAAAAAAAATTAAATTAATTGTTATTTTTTTACAATATCTTCTAATATGAATAAGAGTACTTTGTATTGGTACGTTTTGTTTTTTGTTTTTTTTTTTTTTAAACGGAACTGAACCTAAGTGACCGGCCTGCGGCCGGGCACCCGTCTTATTCATGTTCTAACCTAACCTAACCTATCCAAACCTTTTAAAACTAGTTTGGATTCCTTTAGACCTCAGCC
Organism: Pararge aegeria; assembly: GCF_905163445.1. NCBI lineage: Eukaryota > Metazoa > Arthropoda > Insecta > Lepidoptera > Nymphalidae > Pararge > Pararge aegeria. The sequence goes on from NC_053193.1 coordinate 13,168, forward strand.
CACCGGCAACTACGACTAACTAAACACTGATCTAGCTATCTGGCTTTCATCAGTGCATCAACAGCAGCATAACTAGTATTAAAATAGTAATGAGTTTTTATTAATGCATATTATATTCACATTAAATCTTGAATCTAAAGTCTAAAGGTGTCAAAACTAGATTTAGGTTAGGTTAGGTTAGAACATGAATACGAGGGGTGCCCGGCCACAGGCCGGGCACTTGGGTTCAGTTCAGTCAAAAATTATATATTATTTACTATTATTTATATTTGAATGAGAATGAAAAATAGCAATTATTTTGAATAGTTTTCAGAATGAGACAGACGGGTGTGGTAGGGTAAAATCTCCAATTTAAAGTTCCCTTATTGCGTATATGTTATGTGTGTTTGCATAGTAGTTTACTATAATGGTAAGCGGTTCGTGTACGATGTACGATCTTGCGCGTCTATATTTACAAGTGTGTGGGCAGTTCGTGTATTGATTATTCGATGACGAGACCTCGTAAGAGTCCCGTATCGTTATTTTTCGTCACTACCTACCCGTACCTCCCCCCCCGTGCAGGGAGTGGGTAATTTGCGCGCCTGCTGCCTTCCTTGGATGTGGTAGCAGTTTCTCAGGCTCCCTCACCGGAATCGAACCCTGATTCCCCGTTACCCGCGACAAACAATGGTAGTCGCAGAAACTCATTCCGATTACGAGACCTCGTAAGAGTCCCGTATCGTTATTTTTCGTCACTACCTACCCCCCTACCTCCCCCCGTGCGGTGTACAATATTGATATGATATTAAAAAAATACCATTAATAAATAACATAATAAAAGACCACCACTTTTATAGAGACATAACGCCACATAATTATAAAAAGTATAGTGTGTGGATCTAATCAACCACCACTGGCACCAGACCCTCAATGCCCTTAAATTTTACCTCGTTAAAATATTTAAAGTGTACTCATTCCGATTGCGAGACCTCGTAAGAGTCCCGTATCGTTATTTTTCGTCACTACCTACCCGTACCTCCCCCCTGTGCGGGGTACAATATTGATATGATATTAAAATAATACCATTAATAAATAACATAATAAAAGACCACCACTTTTCTAGAGACATAACGCCACTGTGTGGCGCCGCCATCAGTCTCCTTAGACTCGGTACTTTGTCGTCGCCGTCGACTTCGCACCTTCGCCCCATATAGTAGTGGCGCGGCGCGACGGGCCTAATGTGTAAGTGAAAAAAAAAAAAAAAAAATTAAATTAATTGTTATTTTTTTACAATATCTTCTAATATGAATAAGAGTACTTTGTATTGGTACGTTTTGTTTTTTGTTTTTTTTTTTTTTAAACGGAACTGAACCTAAGTGACCGGCCTGCGGCCGGGCACCCGTCTTATTCATGTTCTAACCTAACCTAACCTATCCAAACCTTTTAAAACTAGTTTGGATTCCTTTAGACCTCAGCCCACCGGCAACTACGACTAACTAAACACTGATCTAGCTATCTGGCTTTCATCAGTGCATCAACAGCAGCATAACTAGTATTAAAATAGTAATGAGTTTTTATTAATGCATATATTCACATTAAATCTTGAATCTAAAGTCTAAAGGTGTCAAAACTAGATTTAGGTTAGGTTAGGTTAGAACATGAATACGAGGGGTGCCCGGCCACAGGCCGGGCACTTGGGTTCAGTTCAGTCAAAAATTATATATTATTTACTATTATTTATATTTGAATGAGAATGAAAAATAGCAATTATTTTGAATAGTTTTCAGAATGAGACAGACGGGTGTGGTAGGGTAAAATCTCCAATTTAAAGTTCCCTTATTGCGTATATGTTATGTGTGTTTGCATAGTAGTTTACTATAATGGTAAGCGGTTCGTGTACGATGTACGATCTTGCGCGTCTATATTTACAAGTGTGTGGGCAGTTCGTGTATTGATTATTCGATGACGAGACCTCGTAAGAGTCCCGTATCGTTATTTTTCGTCACTACCTACCCGTACCTCCCCCCCCGTGCAGGGAGTGGGTAATTTGCGCGCCTGCTGCCTTCCTTGGATGTGGTAGCAGTTTCTCAGGCTCCCTCACCGGAATCGAACCCTGATTCCCCGTTACCCGCGACAAACAATGGTAGTCGCAGAAACTCATTCCGATTACGAGACCTCGTAAGAGTCCCGTATCGTTATTTTTCGTCACTACCTACCCCCCTACCTCCCCCCGTGCGGTGTACAATATTGATATGATATTAAAAAAATACCATTAATAAATAACATAATAAAAGACCACCACTTTTATAGAGACATAACGCCACATAATTATAAAAAGTATAGTGTGTGGATCTAATCAACCACCACTGGCACCAGACCCTCAATGCCCTTAAATTTTACCTCGTTAAAATATTTAAAGTGTACTCATTCCGATTGCGAGACCTCGTAAGAGTCCCGTATCGTTATTTTTCGTCACTACCTACCCGTACCTCCCCCCTGTGCGGGGTACAATATTGATATGATATTAAAATAATACCATTAATAAATAACATAATAAAAGACCACCACTTTTCTAGAGACATAACGCCACTGTGTGGCGCCGCCATCAGTCTCCTTAGACTCGGTACTTTGTCGTCGCCGTCGACTTCGCACCTTCGCCCCATATAGTAGTGGCGCGGCGCGACGGGCCTAATGTGTAAGTGAAAAAAAAAAAAAAAAAATTAAATTAATTGTTATTTTTTTACAATATCTTCTAATATGAATAAGAGTACTTTGTATTGGTACGTTTTGTTTTTTGTTTTTTTTTTTTTTTAACGGAACTGAACCTAAGTGACCGGCCTGCGGCCGGGCACCCGTCTTATTCATGTTCTAACCTAACCTAACCTATCCAAACCTTTTAAAACTAGTTTGGATTCCTTTAGACCTCAGCCCACCGGCAACTACGACTAACTAAACACTGATCTAGCTATCTGGCTTTCATCAGTGCATCAACAGCAGCATAACTAGTATTAAAATAGTAATGAGTTTTTATTAATGCATATATTCACATTAAATCTTGAATCTAAAGTCTAAAGGTGTCAAAACTAGATTTAGGTTAGGTTAGGTTAGAACATGAATACGAGGGGTGCCCGGCCACAGGCCGGGCACTTGGGTTCAGTTCAGTCAAAAATTATATATTATTTACTATTATTTATATTTGAATGAGAATGAAAAATAGCAATTATTTTGAATAGTTTTCAGAATGAGACAGACGGGTGTGGTAGGGTAAAATCTCCAATTTAAAGTTCCCTTATTGCGTATATGTTATGTGTGTTTGCATAGTAGTTTACTATAATGGTAAGCGGTTCGTGTACGATGTACGATCTTGCGCGTCTATATTTACAAGTGTGTGGGCAGTTCGTGTATTGATTATTCGATGACGAGACCTCGTAAGAGTCCCGTATCGTTATTTTTCGTCACTACCTACCCGTACCTCCCCCCCCCCGTGCAGGGAGTGGGTAATTTGCGCGCCTGCTGCCTTCCTTGGATGTGGTAGCAGTTTCTCAGGCTCCCTCACCGGAATCGAACCCTGATTCCCCGTTACCCGCGACAAACAATGGTAGTCGCAGAAACTCATTCCGATTACGAGACCTCGTAAGAGTCCCGTATCGTTATTTTTCGTCACTACCTACCCCCCTACCTCCCCCCGTGCGGGGTACAATATTGATATGATATTAAAAAAATACCATTAATAAATAACATAATAAAAGACCACCACTTTTATAGAGACATAACGCCACATATTTATAAAAAGTATAGTGTGTGGATCTAATCAACCACCACTGGCACCAGACCCTCAATGCCCTTAAATTTTACCTCGTTAAAATATTTAAAGTGTACTCATTCCGATTGCGAGACCTCGTAAGAGTCCCGTATCGTTATTTTTCGTCACTACCTACCCGTACCTCCCCCCTGTGCGGGGTACAATATTGATATGATATTAAAATAATACCATTAATAAATAACATAATAAAAGACCACCACTTTTATAGAGACATAACGCCACTGTGTGGCGCCGCCATCAGTCTCCTTAGACTCGGTACTTTGTCGTCGCCGTCGACTTCGCACCTTCGCCCCATATAGTAGTGGCGCGGCGCGACGGGCCTAATGTGTAAGTGAAAAAAAAAAAAAAAAATTAAATTAATTGTTATTTTTTTACAATATCTTCTAATATGAATAAGAGTACTTTGTATTGGTACGTTTTGTTTTTTGTTTTTTTTTTTTTTAAACGGAACTGAACCTAAGTGACCGGCCTGCGGCCGGGCACCCGTCTTATTCATGTTCTAACCTAACCTAACCTATCCAAACCTTTTAAAACTAGTTTGGATTCCTTTAGACCTCAGCCCACCGGCAACTACGACTAACTAAACACTGATCTAGCTATCTGGCTTTCATCAGTGCATCAACAGCAGCATAACTAGTATTAAAATAGTAATGAGTTTTTATTAATGCATATATACACATTAAATCTTGAATCTAAAGTCTAAAGGTGTCAAAACTAGATTGAGGTTAGGTTAGGTTAGAACATGAATACGAGGGGTGCCCGGCCGCAGGCCGGGCACTTGGGTTCAGTTCAGTCAAAAATTATATATTATTTACTATTATTTATATTTGAATGAGAATGAAAAATAGCAATTATTTTGAATAGTTTTCAGAATGAGACAGACGGGCGTGGTAGGGTAAAATCTCCAATTTAAAGTTCCCTTATTGCGTATATGTTATGTGTGTTTGCATAGTAGTTTACTATAATGGTAAGCGGTTCGTGTACGATGTACGATCTTGCGCGTCTATATTTACAAGTGTGTGGGCAGTTCGTGTATTGATTATTCGATGACGAGACCTCGTAAGAGTCCCGTATCGTTATTTTTCATCACTACCTACCCGTACCTCCCCCCCCGTGCAGGGAGTGGGTAATTTGCGCGCCTGCTGCCTTCCTTGGATGTGGTAGCAGTTTCTCAGGCTCCCTCACCGGAATCGAACCCTGATTCCCCGTTACCCGCGACAAACAATGGTAGTCGCAGAAACTCATTCCGATTACGAGACCTCGTAAGAGTCCCGTATCGTTATTTTTCGTCACTACCTACCCCCCTACCTCCCCCCGTGCGGGGTACAATATTTATATGATATTAAAAAAATACCATTAATAAATAACATAATAAAAGACCACCACTTTTATAGAGACATAACGCCACATATTTATAAAAAGTATAGTGTGTGGATCTAATCAACCACCACTGGCACCAGACCCTCAATGCCCTTAAATTTTACCTCGTTAAAATATTTAAAGTGTACTCATTCCGATTGCGAGACCTCGTAAGAGTCCCGTATCGTTATTTTTCGTCACTACCTACCCGTACCTCCCCCCTGTGCGGGGTACAATATTGATATGATATTAAAATAATACCATTAATAAATAACATAATAAAAGACCACCACTTATATAGAGACATAACGCCACTGTGTGGCGCCGCCATCAGTCTCCTTAGACTCGGTACTTTGTCGTCGCCGTCGACTTCGCACCTTCGCCCCATATAGTAGTGGCGCGGCGCGACGGGCCTAATGTGTAAGTGAAAAAAAAAAAAAAAAAATTAAATTAATTGTTATTTTTTTACAATATCTTCTAATATGAATAAGAGTACTTTGTATTGGTACGTTTTGTTTTTTGTTTTTTTTTTTTTTAAACGGAACTGAACCTAAGTGACCGGCCTGCGGCCGGGCACCCGTCTTATTCATGTTCTAACCTAACCTAACCTATCCAAACCTTTTAAAACTAGTTTGGATTCCTTTAGACCTCAGCCCACCGGCAACTACGACTAACTAAACACTGATCTAGCTATCTGGCTTTCATCAGTGCATCAACAGCAGCATAACTAGTATTAAAATAGTAATGAGTTTTTATTAATGCATATATTCACATTAAATCTTGAATCTAAAGTCTAAAGGTGTCAAAACTAGATTTAGGTTAGGTTAGGTTAGAACATGAATACGAGGGGTGCCCGGCCACAGGCCGGGCACTTGGGTTCAGTTCAGTCAAAAATTATATATTATTTACTATTATTTATATTTGAATGAGAATGAAAAATAGCAATTATTTTGAATAGTTTTCAGAATGAGACAGACGGGTGTGGTAGGGTAAAATCTCCAATTTAAAGTTCCCTTATTGCGTATATGTTATGTGTGTTTGCATAGTAGTTTACTATAATGGTAAGCGGTTCGTGTACGATGTACGATCTTGCGCGTCTATATTTACAAGTGTGTGGGCAGTTCGTGTATTGATTATTCGATGACGAGACCTCGTAAGAGTCCCGTATCGTTATTTTTCGTCACTACCTACCCGTACCTCCCCCCCCGTGCAGGGAGTGGGTAATTTGCGCGCCTGCTGCCTTCCTTGGATGTGGTAGCAGTTTCTCAGGCTCCCTCACCGGAATCGAACCCTGATTCCCCGTTACCCGCGACAAACAATGGTAGTCGCAGAAACTCATTCCGATTACGAGACCTCGTAAGAGTCCCGTATCGTTATTTTTCGTCACTACCTACCCCCCTACCTCCCCCCGTGCGGTGTACAATATTGATATGATATTAAAAAAATACCATTAATAAATAACATAATAAAAGACCACCACTTTTATAGAGACATAACGCCACATAATTATAAAAAGTATAGTGTGTGGATCTAATCAACCACCACTGGCACCAGACCCTCAATGCCCTTAAATTTTACCTCGTTAAAATATTTAAAGTGTACTCATTCCGATTGCGAGACCTCGTAAGAGTCCCGTATCGTTATTTTTCGTCACTACCTACCCGTACCTCCCCCCTGTGCGGGGTACAATATTGATATGATATTAAAATAATACCATTAATAAATAACATAATAAAAGACCACCACTTTTCTAGAGACATAACGCCACTGTGTGGCGCCGCCATCAGTCTCCTTAGACTCGGTACTTTGTCGTCGCCGTCGACTTCGCACCTTCGCCCCATATAGTAGTGGCGCGGCGCGACGGGCCTAATGTGTAAGTGAAAAAAAAAAAAAAAAAATTAAATTAATTGTTATTTTTTTACAATATCTTCTAATATGAATAAGAGTACTTTGTATTGGTACGTTTTGTTTTTTGTTTTTTTTTTTTTTAAACGGAACTGAACCTAAGTGACCGGCCTGCGGCCGGGCACCCGTCTTATTCATGTTCTAACCTAACCTAACCTATCCAAACCTTTTAAAACTAGTTTGGATTCCTTTAGACCTCAGCCCACCGGCAACTACGACTAACTAAACACTGATCTAGCTATCTGGCTTTCATCAGTGCATCAACAGCAGCATAACTAGTATTAAAATAGTAATGAGTTTTTATTAATGCATATATTCACATTAAATCTTGAATCTAAAGTCTAAAGGTGTCAAAACTAGATTTAGGTTAGGTTAGGTTAGAACATGAATACGAGGGGTGCCCGGCCACAGGCCGGGCACTTGGGTTCAGTTCAGTCAAAAATTATATATTATTTACTATTATTTATATTTGAATGAGAATGAAAAATAGCAATTATTTTGAATAGTTTTCAGAATGAGACAGACGGGTGTGGTAGGGTAAAATCTCCAATTTAAAGTTCCCTTATTGCGTATATGTTATGTGTGTTTGCATAGTAGTTTACTATAATGGTAAGCGGTTCGTGTACGATGTACGATCTTGCGCGTCTATATTTACAAGTGTGTGGGCAGTTCGTGTATTGATTATTCGATGACGAGACCTCGTAAGAGTCCCGTATCGTTATTTTTCGTCACTACCTACCCGTACCTCCCCCCCCCCCGTGCAGGGAGTGGGTAATTTGCGCGCCTGCTGCCTTCCTTGGATGTGGTAGCAGTTTCTCAGGCTCCCTCACCGGAATCGAACCCTGATTCCCCGTTACCCGCGACAAACAATGGTAGTCGCAGAAACTCATTCCGATTACGAGACCTCGTAAGAGTCCCGTATCGTTATTTTTCGTCACTACCTACCCCCCTACCTCCCCCCGTGCGGGGTACAATATTGATATGATATTAAAAAAATACCATTAATAAATAACATAATAAAAGACCACCACTTTTATAGAGACATAACGCCACATATTTATAAAAAGTATAGTGTGTGGATCTAATCAACCACCACTGGCACCAGACCCTCAATGCCCTTAAATTTTACCTCGTTAAAATATTTAAAGTGTACTCATTCCGATTGCGAGACCTCGTAAGAGTCCCGTATCGTTATTTTTCGTCACTACCTACCCGTACCTCCCCCCTGTGCGGGGTACAATATTGATATGATATTAAAATAATACCATTAATAAATAACATAATAAAAGACCACCACTTTTATAGAGACATAACGCCACTGTGTGGCGCCGCCATCAGTCTCCTTAGACTCGGTACTTTGTCGTCGCCGTCGACTTCGCACCTTCGCCCCATATAGTAGTGGCGCGGCGCGACGGGCCTAATGTGTAAGTGAAAAAAAAAAAAAAAAATTAAATTAATTGTTATTTTTTTACAATATCTTCTAATATGAATAAGAGTACTTTGTATTGGTACGTTTTGTTTTTTGTTTTTTTTTTTTTTAAACGGAACTGAACCTAAGTGACCGGCCTGCGGCCGGGCACCCGTCTTATTCATGTTCTAACCTAACCTAACCTATCCAAACCTTTTAAAACTAGTTTGGATTCCTTTAGACCTCAGCCCACCGGCAACTACGACTAACTAAACACTGATCTAGCTATCTGGCTTTCATCAGTGCATCAACAGCAGCATAACTAGTATTAAAATAGTAATGAGTTTTTATTAATGCATATATACACATTAAATCTTGAATCTAAAGTCTAAAGGTGTCAAAACTAGATTGAGGTTAGGTTAGGTTAGAACATGAATACGAGGGGTGCCCGGCCGCAGGCCGGGCACTTGGGTTCAGTTCAGTCAAAAATTATATATTATTTACTATTATTTATATTTGAATGAGAATGAAAAATAGCAATTATTTTGAATAGTTTTCAGAATGAGACAGACGGGCGTGGTAGGGTAAAATCTCCAATTTAAAGTTACCTTATTGCGTATATGTTATGTGTGTTTGCATAGTAGTTTACTATAATGGTAAGCGGTTCGTGTACGATGTACGATCTTGCGCGTCTATATTTACAAGTGTGTGGGCAGTTCGTGTATTGATTATTCGATGACGAGACCTCGTAAGAGTCCCGTATCGTTATTTTTCATCACTACCTACCCGTACCTCCCCCCCCGTGCAGGGAGTGGGTAATTTGCGCGCCTGCTGCCTTCCTTGGATGTGGTAGCAGTTTCTCAGGCTCCCTCACCGGAATCGAACCCTGATTCCCCGTTACCCGCGACAAACAATGGTAGTCGCAGAAACTCATTCCGATTACGAGACCTCGTAAGAGTCCCGTATCGTTATTTTTCGTCACTACCTACCCCCCTACCTCCCCCCGTGCGGGGTACAATATTTATATGATATTAAAAAAATACCATTAATAAATAACATAATAAAAGACCACCACTTTTATAGAGACATAACGCCACATATTTATAAAAAGTATAGTGTGTGGATCTAATCAACCACCACTGGCACCAGACCCTCAATGCCCTTAAATTTTACCTCGTTAAAATATTTAAAGTGTACTCATTCCGATTGCGAGACCTCGTAAGAGTCCCGTATCGTTATTTTTCGTCACTACCTACCCGTACCTCCCCCCTGTGCGGGGTACAATATTGATATGATATTAAAATAATACCATTAATAAATAACATAATAAAAGACCACCACTTATATAGAGACATAACGCCACTGTGTGGCGCCGCCATCAGTCTCCTTAGACTCGGTACTTTGTCGTCGCCGTCGACTTCGCACCTTCGCCCCATATAGTAGTGGCGCGGCGCGACGGGCCTAATGTGTAAGTGAAAAAAAAAAAAAAAAATTAAATTAATTGTTATTTTTTTACAATATCTTCTAATATGAATAAGAGTACTTTGTATTGGTACGTTTTGTTTTTTGTTTTTTTTTTTTTTAAACGGAACTGAACCTAAGTGACCGGCCTGCGGCCGGGCACCCGTCTTATTCATGTTCTAACCTAACCTAACCTATCCAAACCTTTTAAAACTAGTTTGGATTCCTTTAGACCTCAGCCCACCGGCAACTACGACTAACTAAACACTGATCTAGCTATCTGGCTTTCATCAGTGCATCAACAGCAGCATAACTAGTATTAAAATAGTAATGAGTTTTTATTAATGCATATATACACATTAAATCTTGAATCTAAAGTCTAAAGGTGTCAAAACTAGATTTAGGTTAGGTTAGGTTAGAACATGAATACGAGGGGTGCCCGGCCACAGGCCGGGCACTTGGGTTCAGTTCAGTCAAAAATTATATATTATTTACTATTATTTATATTTGAATGAGAATGAAAAATAGCAATTATTTTGAATAGTTTTCAGAATGAGACAGACGGGCGTGGTAGGGTAAAATCTCCAATTTAAAGTTCCCTTATTGCGTATATGTTATGTGTGTTTGCATAGTAGTTTACTATAATGGTAAGCGGTTCGTGTACGATGTACGATCTTGCGCGTCTATATTTACAAGTGTGTGGGCAGTTCGTGTATTGATTATTCGATGACGAGACCTCGTAAGAGTCCCGTATCGTTATTTTTCATCACTACCTACCCGTACCTCCCCCCCCGTGCAGGGTGAGGGTAATTTGCGCGCCTGCTGCCTTCCTTGGATGTGGTAGCAGTTTCTCAGGCTCCCTCACCGGAATCGAACCCTGATTCCCCGTTACCCGCGACAAACAATGGTAGTCGCAGAAACTCATTCCGATTACGAGACCTCGTAAGAGTCCCGTATCGTTATTTTTCGTCACTACCTACCCCCCTACCTCCCCCCGTGCGGGGTACAATATTGATATGATATTAAAAAAATACCATTAATAAATAACATAATAAAAGACCACCACTTTTATAGAGACATAACGCCACATATTTATAAAAAGTATAGTGTGTGGATCTAATCAACCACCACTGGCACCAGACCCTCAATGCCCTTAAATTTTACCTCGTTAAAATATTTAAAGTGTACTCATTCCGATTGCGAGACCTCGTAAGAGTCCCGTATCGTTATTTTTCGTCACTACCTACCCGTACCTCCCCCCTGTGCGGGGTACAATATTGATATGATATTAAAATAATACCATTAATAAATAACATAATAAAAGACCACCACTTTTATAGAGACATAACGCCACTGTGTGGCGCCGCCATCAGTCTCCTTAGACTCGGTACTTTGTCGTCGCCGTCGACTTCGCACCTTCGCCCCATATAGTAGTGGCGCGGCGCGACGGGCCTAATGTGTAAGTGAAAAAAAAAAAAAAAAATTAAATTAATTGTTATTTTTTTACAATATCTTCTAATATGAATAAGAGTACTTTGTATTGGTACGTTTTGTTTTTTGTTTTTTTTTTTTTTAAACGGAACTGAACCTAAGTGACCGGCCTGCGGCCGGGCACCCGTCTTATTCATGTTCTAACCTAACCTAACCTATCCAAACCTTTTAAAACTAGTTTGGATTCCTTTAGACCTCAGCCCACCGGCAACTACGACTAACTAAACACTGATCTAGCTATCTGGCTTTCATCAGTGCATCAACAGCAGCATAACTAGTATTAAAATAGTAATGAGTTTTTATTAATGCATATATACACATTAAATCTTGAATCTAAAGTCTAAAGGTGTCAAAACTAGATTTAGGTTAGGTTAGGTTAGAACATGAATACGAGGGGTGCCCGGCCACAGGCCGGGCACTTGGGTTCAGTTCAGTCAAAAATTATATATTATTTACTATTATTTATATTTGAATGAGAATGAAAAATAGCAATTATTTTGAATAGTTTTCAGAATGAGACAGACGGGCGTGGTAGGGTAAAATCTCCAATTTAAAGTTCCCTTATTGCGTATATGTTATGTGTGTTTGCATAGTAGTTTACTATAATGGTAAGCGGTTCGTGTACGATGTACGATCTTGCGCGTCTATATTTACAAGTGTGTGGGCAGTTCGTGTATTGATTATTCGATGACGAGACCTCGTAAGAGTCCCGTATCGTTATTTTTCATCACTACCTACCCGTACCTCCCCCCCCGTGCAGGGACTGGGTAATTTGCGCGCCTGCTGCCTTCCTTGGATGTGGTAGCAGTTTCTCAGGCTCCCTCACCGGAATCGAACCCTGATTCCCCGTTACCCGCGACAAACAATGGTAGTCGCAGAAACTCATTCCGATTACGAGACCTCGTAAGAGTCCCGTATCGTTATTTTTCGTCACTACCTACCCCCCTACCTCCCCCCGTGCGGGGTACAATATTGATATGATATTAAAAAAATACCATTAATAAATAACATAATAAAAGACCACCACTTTTATAGAGACATAACGCCACATAATTATAAAAAGTATAGTGTGTGGATCTAATCAACCACCACTGGCACCAGACCCTCAATGCCCTTAAATTTTACCTCGTTAAAATATTTAAAGTGTACTCATTCCGATTGCGAGACCTCGTAAGAGTCCCGTATCGTTATTTTTCGTCACTACCTACCCGTACCTCCCCCCTGTGCGGGGTACAATATTGATATGATATTAAAATAATACCATTAATAAATAACATAATAAAAGACCACCACTTTTCTAGAGACATAACGCCACTGTGTGGCGCCGCCATCAGTCTCCTTAGACTCGGTACTTTGTCGTCGCCGTCGACTTCGCACCTTCGCCCCATATAGTAGTGGCGCGGCGCGACGGGCCTAATGTGTAAGTGAAAAAAAAAAAAAAAAATTAAATTAATTGTTATTTTTTTACAATATCTTCTAATATGAATAAGAGTACTTTGTATTGGTACGTTTTGTTTTTTGTTTTTTTTTTTTTTAAACGGAACTGAACCTAAGTGACCGGCCTGCGGCCGGGCACCCGTCTTATTCATGTTCTAACCTAACCTAACCTATCCAAACCTTTTAAAACTAGTTTGGATTCCTTTAGACCTCAGCCCACCGGCAACTACGACTAACTAAACACTGATCTAGCTATCTGGCTTTCATCAGTGCATCAACAGCAGCATAACTAGTATTAAAATAGTAATGAGTTTTTATTAATGCATATATACACATTAAATCTTGAATCTAAAGTCTAAAGGTGTCAAAACTAGATTTAGGTTAGGTTAGGTTAGAACATGAATACGAGGGGTGCCCGGCCACAGGCCGGGCACTTGGGTTCAGTTCAGTCAAAAATTATATATTATTTACTATTATTTATATTTGAATGAGAATGAAAAATAGCAATTATTTTGAATAGTTTTCAGAATGAGACAGACGGGTGTGGTAGGGTAAAATCTCCAATTTAAAGTTCCCTTATTGCGTATATGTTATGTGTGTTTGCATAGTAGTTTACTATAATGGTAAGCGGTTCGTGTACGATGTACGATCTTGCGCGTCTATATTTACAAGTGTGTGGGCAGTTCGTGTATTGATTATTCGATGACGAGACCTCGTAAGAGTCCCGTATCGTTATTTTTCGTCACTACCTACCCGTACCTCCCCCCCCCGTGCAGGGAGTGGGTAATTTGCGCGCCTGCTGCCTTCCTTGGATGTGGTAGCAGTTTCTCAGGCTCCCTCACCGGAATCGAACCCTGATTCCCCGTTACCCGCGACAAACAATCGTAGTCGCAGAAACTCATTCCGATTACGAGACCTCGTAAGAGTCCCGTATCGTTATTTTTCGTCACTACCTACCCCCCTACCTCCCCCCGTGCGGGGTACAATATTGATATGATATTAAAAAAATACCATTAATAAATAACATAATAAAAGACCACCACTTTTATAGAGACATAACGCCACATATTTATAAAAAGTATAGTGTGTGGATCTAATCAACCACCACTGGCACCAGACCCTCAATGCCCTTAAATTTTACCTCGTTAAAATATTTAAAGTGTACTCATTCCGATTGCGAGACCTCGTAAGAGTCCCGTATCGTTATTTTTCGTCACTACCTACCCGTACCTCCCCCCTGTGCGGGGTACAATATTGATATGATATTAAAATAATACCATTAATAAATAACATAATAAAAGACCACCACTTTTATAGAGACATAACGCCACTGTGTGGCGCCGCCATCAGTCTCCTTAGACTCGGTACTTTGTCGTCGCCGTCGACTTCGCACCTTCGCCCCATATAGTAGTGGCGCGGCGCGACGGGCCTAATGTGTAAGTGAAAAAAAAAAAAAAAAATTAAATTAATTGTTATTTTTTTACAATATCTTCTAATATGAATAAGAGTACTTTGTATTGGTACGTTTTGTTTTTTGTTTTTTTTTTTTTTAAACGGAACTGAACCTAAGTGACCGGCCTGCGGCCGGGCACCCGTCTTATTCATGTTCTAACCTAACCTAACCTATCCAAACCTTTTAAAACTAGTTTGGATTCCTTTAGACCTCAGCCCACCGGCAACTACGACTAACTAAACACTGATCTAGCTATCTGGCTTTCATCAGTGCATCAACAGCAGCATAACTAGTATTAAAATAGTAATGAGTTTTTATTAATGCATATATACACATTAAATCTTGAATCTAAAGTCTAAAGGTGTCAAAACTAGATTTAGGTTAGGTTAGGTTAGAACATGAATACGAGGGGTGCCCGGCCACAGGCCGGGCACTTGGGTTCAGTTCAGTCAAAAATTATATATTATTTACTATTATTTATATTTGAATGAGAATGAAAAATAGCAATTATTTTGAATAGTTTTCAGAATGAGACAGACGGGCGTGGTAGGGTAAAATCTCCAATTTAAAGTTCCCTTATTGCGTATATGTTATGTGTGTTTGCATAGTAGTTTACTATAATGGTAAGCGGTTCGTGTACGATGTACGATCTTGCGCGTCTATATTTACAAGTGTGTGGGCAGTTCGTGTATTGATTATTCGATGACGAGACCTCGTAAGAGTCCCGTATCGTTATTTTTCGTCACTACCTACCCGTACCTCCCCCCCCCGTGCAGGGAGTGGGTAATTTGCGCGCCTGCTGCCTTCCTTGGATGTGGTAGCAGTTTCTCAGGCTCCCTCACCGGAATCGAACCCTGATTCCCCGTTACCCGCGACAAACAATGGTAGTCGCAGAAACTCATTCCGATTACGAGACCTCGTAAGAGTCCCGTATCGTTATTTTTCGTCACTACCTACCCCCCTACCTCCCTCCGTGCGGGGTACAATATTGATATGATATTAAAAAAATACCATTAATAAATAACATAATAAAAGACCACCACTTTTATAGAGACATAACGCCACATATTTATAAAAAGTATAGTGTGTGGATCTAATCAACCACCACTGGCACCAGACCCTCAATGCCCTTAAATTTTACCTCGTTAAAATATTTAAAGTGTACTCATTCCGATTGCGAGACCTCGTAAGAGTCCCGTATCGTTATTTTTCGTCACTACCTACCCGTACCTCCCCCCTGTGCGGGGTACAATATTGATATGATATTAAAATAATACCATTAATAAATAACATAATAAAAGACCACCACTTTTATAGAGACATAACGCCACTGTGTGGCGCCGCCATCAGTCTCCTTAGACTCGGTACTTTGTCGTCGCCGTCGACTTCGCATCTTCGCCCCATATAGTAGTGGCGCGGCGCGACGGGCCTAATGTGTAAGTGAAAAAAAAAAAAAAAAATTAAATTAATTGTTATTTTTTTACCATATCTTCTAATATGAATAAGAGTACTTTGTATTGGTACGTTTTGTTTTTTGTTTTTTTTTTTTTTAAACGGAACTGAACCTAAGTGACCGGCCTGCGGCCGGGCACCCGTCTTATTCATGTTCTAACCTAACCTAACCTATCCAAACCTTTTAAAACTAGTTTGGATTCCTTTAGACCTCAGCCCACCGGCAACTACGACTAACTAAACACTGATCTAGCTATCTGGCTTTCATCAGTGCATCAACAGCAGCATAACTAGTATTAAAATAGTAATGAGTTTTTATTAATGCATATATACACATTAAATCTTGAATCTAAAGTCTAAAGGTGTCAAAACTAGATTTAGGTTAGGTTAGGTTAGAACATGAATACGAGGGGTGCCCGGCCACAGGCCGGGCACTTGGGTTCAGTTCAGTCAAAAATTATATATTATTTACTATTATTTATATTTGAATGAGAATGAAAAATAGCAATTATTTTGAATAGTTTTCAGAATGAGACAGACGGGCGTGGTAGGGTAAAATCTCCAATTTAAAGTTCCCTTATTGCGTATATGTTATGTGTGTTTGCATAGTAGTTTACTATAATGGTAAGCGGTTCGTGTACGATGTACGATCTTGCGCGTCTATATTTACAAGTGTGTGGGCAGTTCGTGTATTGATTATTCGATGACGAGACCTCGTAAGAGTCCCGTATCGTTATTTTTCGTCACTACCTACCCGTACCTCCCCCCCCGTGCAGGGAGTGGGTAATTTGCGCGCCTGCTGCCTTCCTTGGATGTGGTAGCAGTTTCTCAGGCTCCCTCACCGGAATCGAACCCTGATTCCCCGTTACCCGCGACAAACAATGGTAGTCGCAGAAACTCATTCCGATTACGAGACCTCGTAAGAGTCCCGTATCGTTATTTTTCGTCACTACCTACCCCCCTACCTCCCCCCGTGCGGGGTACAATATTGATATGATATTAAAAAAATACCATTAATAAATAACATAATAAAAGACCACCACTTTTATAGAGACATAACGCCACATATTTATAAAAAGTATAGTGTGTGGATCTAATCAACCACCACTGGCACCAGACCCTCAATGCCCTTAAATTTTACCTCGTTAAAATATTTAAAGTGTACTCATTCCGATTGCGAGACCTCGTAAGAGTCCCGTATCGTTATTTTTCGTCACTACCTACCCGTACCTCCCCCCTGTGCGGGGTACAATATTGATATGATATTAAAATAATACCATTAATAAATAACATAATAAAAGACCACCACTTTTATAGAGACATAACGCCACTGTGTGGCGCCGCCATCAGTCTCCTTAGACTCGGTACTTTGTCGTCGCCGTCGACTTCGCACCTTCGCCCCATATAGTAGTGGCGCGGCGCGACGGGCCTAATGTGTAAGTGAAAAAAAAAAAAAAAAATTAAATTAATTGTTATTTTTTTACAATATCTTCTAATATGAATAAGAGTACTTTGTATTGGTACGTTTTGTTTTTTGTTTTTTTTTTTTTTAAACGGAACTGAACCTAAGTGACCGGCCTGCGGCCGGGCACCCGTCTTATTCATGTTCTAACCTAACCTAACCTATCCAAACCTTTTAAAACTAGTTTGGATTCCTTTAGACCTCAGCCCACCGGCAACTACGACTAACTAAACACTGATCTAGCTATCTGGCTTTCATCAGTGCATCAACAGCAGCATAACTAGTATTAAAATAGTAATGAGTTTTTATTAATGCATATATACACATTAAATCTTGAATCTAAAGTCTAAAGGTGTCAAAACTAGATTTAGGTTAGGTTAGGTTAGAACATGAATACGAGGGGTGCCCGGCCACAGGCCGGGCACTTGGGTTCAGTTCAGTCAAAAATTATATATTATTTACTATTATTTATATTTGAATGAGAATGAAAAATAGCAATTATTTTGAATAGTTTTCAGAATGAGACAGACGGGCGGGGTAGGGTAAAATCTCCAATTTAAAGTTCCCTTATTGCGTATATGTTATGTGTGTTTGCATAGTAGTTTACTATAATGGTAAGCGGTTCGTGTACGATGTACGATCTTGCGCGTCTATATTTACAAGTGTGTGGGCAGTTCGTGTATTGATTATTCGATGACGAGACCTCGTAAGAGTCCCGTATCGTTATTTTTCGTCACTACCTACCCGTACCTCCCCCCCCGTGCAGGGAGTGGGTAATTTGCGCACCTGCTGCCTTCCTTGGATGTGGTAGCAGTTTCTCAGGCTCCCTCACCGGAATCGAACCCTGATTCCCCGTTACCCGCGACAAACAATCGTAGTCGCAGAAACTCATTCCGATTACGAGACCTCGTAAGAGTCCCGTATCGTTATTTTTCGTCACTACCTACCCCCCTACCTCCCCCCGTGCGGGGTACAATATTGATATGATATTAAAAAAATACCATTAATAAATAACATAATAAAAGACCACCACTTTTATAGAGACATAACGCCACATAATTATAAAAAGTATAGTGTGTGGATCTAATCAACCACCACTGGCACCAGACCCTCAATGCCCTTAAATTTTACCTCGTTAAAATATTTAAAGTGTACTCATTCCGATTGCGAGACCTCGTAAGAGTCCCGTATCGTTATTTTTCGTCACTACCTACCCGTACCTCCCCCCTGTGCGGGGTACAATATTGATATGATATTAAAATAATACCATTAATAAATAACATAATAAAAGACCACCACTTTTATAGAGACATAACGCCACTGTGTGGCGCCGCCATCAGTCTCCTTAGACTCGGTACTTTGTCGTCGCCGTCGACTTCGCACCTTCGCCCCATATAGTAGTGGCGCGGCGCGACGGGCCTAATGTGTAAGTGAAAAAAAAAAAAAAAATTAAATTGTTATTTTTTTACAATATCTTCTAATATGAATAAGAGTACTTTGTATTGGTACGTTTTGTTTTTTGTTTTTTTTTTTTTTAAACGGAACTGAACCTAAGTGACCGGCCTGCGGCCGGGCACCCGTCTTATTCATGTTCTAACCTAACCTAACCTATCCAAACCTTTTAAAACTAGTTTGGATTCCTTTAGACCTCAGCCCACCGGCAACTACGACTAACTAAACACTGATCTAGCTATCTGGCTTTCATCAGTGCATCAACAGCAGCATAACTAGTATTAAAATAGTAATGAGTTTTTATTAATGCATATATACACATTAAATCTTGAATCTAAAGTCTAAAGGTGTCAAAACTAGATTTAGGTTAGGTTAGGTTAGAACATGAATACGAGGGGTGCCCGGCCACAGGCCGGGCACTTGGGTTCAGTTCAGTCAAAAATTATATATTATTTACTATTATTTATATTTGAATGAGAATGAAAAATAGCAATTATTTTGAATAGTTTTCAGAATGAGACAGACGGGCGTGGTAGGGTAAAATCTCCAATTTAAAGTTCCCTTATTGCGTATATGTTATGTGTGTTTGCATAGTAGTTTACTATAATGGTAAGCGGTTCGTGTACGATGTACGATCTTGCGCGTCTATATTTACAAGTGTGTGGGCAGTTCGTGTATTGATTATTCGATGACGAGACCTCGTAAGAGTCCCGTATCGTTATTTTTCGTCACTACCTACCCGTACCTCCCCCCCCGTGCAGGGAGTGGGTAATTTGCGCGCCTGCTGCCTTCCTTGGATGTGGTAGCAGTTTCTCAGGCTCCCTCACCGGAATCGAACCCTGATTCCCCGTTACCCGCGACAAACAATCGTAGTCGCAGAAACTCATTCCGATTACGAGACCTCGTAAGAGTCCCGTATCGTTATTTTTCGTCACTACCTACCCCCCTACCTCCCCCCGTGCGGGGTACAATATTGATATGATATTAAAAAAATACCATTAATAAATAACATAATAAAAGACCACCACTTTTATAGAGACATAACGCCACATATTTATAAAAAGTATAGTGTGTGGATCTAATCAACCACCACTGGCACCAGACCCTCAATGCCCTTAAATTTTACCTCGTTAAAATATTTAAAGTGTACTCATTCCGATTGCGAGACCTCGTAAGAGTCCCGTATCGTTATTTTTCGTCACTACCTACCCGTACCTCCCCCCTGTGCGGGGTACAATATTGATATGATATTAAAATAATACCATTAATAAATAACATAATAAAAGACCACCACTTTTATAGAGACATAACGCCACTGTGTGGCGCCGCCATCAGTCTCCTTAGACTCGGTACTTTGTCGTCGCCGTCGACTTCGCATCTTCGCCCCATATAGTAGTGGCGCGGCGCGACGGGCCTAATGTGTAAGTGAAAAAAAAAAAAAAAAATTAAATTAATTGTTATTTTTTTACAATATCTTCTAATATGAATAAGAGTACTTTGTATTGGTACGTTTTGTTTTTTGTTTTTTTTTTTTTTAAACGGAACTGAACCTAAGTGACCGGCCTGCGGCCGGGCACCCGTCTTATTCATGTTCTAACCTAACCTAACCTATCCAAACCTTTTAAAACTAGTTTGGATTCCTTTAGACCTCAGCCCACCGGCAACTACGACTAACTAAACACTGATCTAGCTATCTGGCTTTCATCAGTGCATCAACAGCAGCATAACTAGTATTAAAATAGTAATGAGTTTTTATTAATGCATATATACACATTAAATCTTGAATCTAAAGTCTAAAGGTGTCAAAACTAGATTTAGGTTAGGTTAGGTTAGAACATGAATACGAGGGGTGCCCGGCCACAGGCCGGGCACTTGGGTTCAGTTCAGTCAAAGATTATATATTATTTACTATTATTTATATTTGAATGAGAATGAAAAATAGCAATTATTTTGAATAGTTTTCAGAATGAGACAGACGGGCGTGGTAGGGTAAAATCTCCAATTTAAAGTTCCCTTATTGCGTATATGTTATGTGTGTTTGCATAGTAGTTTACTATAATGGTAAGCGGTTCGTGTACGATGTACGATCTTGCGCGTCTATATTTACAAGTGTGTGGGCAGTTCGTGTATTGATTATTCGATGACGAGACCTCGTAAGAGTCCCGTATCGTTATTTTTCGTCACTACCTACCCGTACCTCCCCCCTGTGCGGGGTACAATATTGATATGATATTAAAATAATACCATTAATAAATAACATAATAAAAGACCACCACTTTTATAGAGACATAACGCCACTGTGTGGCGCCGCCATCAGTCTCCTTAGACTCGGTACTTTGTCGTCGCCGTCGACTTCGCATCTTCGCCCCATATAGTAGTGGCGCGGCGCGACGGGCCTAATGTGTAAGTGAAAAAAAAAAAAAAAAATTAAATTAATTGTTATTTTTTTACAATATCTTCTAATATGAATAAGAGTACTTTGTATTGGTACGTTTTGTTTTTTGTTTTTTTTTTTTTTAAACGGAACTGAACCTAAGTGACCGGCCTGCGGCCGGGCACCCGTCTTATTCATGTTCTAACCTAACCTAACCTATCCAAACCTTTTAAAACTAGTTTGGATTCCTTTAGACCTCAGCCCACCGGCAACTACGACTAACTAAACACTGATCTAGCTATCTGGCTTTCATCAGTGCATCAACAGCAGCATAACTAGTATTAAAATAGTAATGAGTTTTTATTAATGCATATATACACATTAAATCTTGAATCTAAAGTCTAAAGGTGTCAAAACTAGATTTAGGTTAGGTTAGGTTAGAACATGAATACGAGGGGTGCCCGGCCACAGGCCGGGCACTTGGGTTCAGTTCAGTCAAAGATTATATATTATTTACTATTATTTATATTTGAATGAGAATGAAAAATAGCAATTATTTTGAATAGTTTTCAGAATGAGACAGACGGGCGTGGTAGGGTAAAATCTCCAATTTAAAGTTCCCTTATTGCGTATATGTTATGTGTGTTTGCATAGTAGTTTACTATAATGGTAAGCGGTTCGTGTACGATGTACGATCTTGCGCGTCTATATTTACAAGTGTGTGGGCAGTTCGTGTATTGATTATTCGATGACGAGACCTCGTAAGAGTCCCGTATCGTTATTTTTCGTCACTACCTACCCGTACCTCCCCCCTGTGCGGGGTACAATATTGATATGATATTAAAATAATACCATTAATAAATAACATAATAAAAGACCACCACTTTTATAGAGACATAACGCCACTGTGTGGCGCCGCCATCAGTCTCCTTAGACTCGGTACTTTGTCGTCGCCGTCGACTTCGCATCTTCGCCCCATATAGTAGTGGCGCGGCGCGACGGGCCTAATGTGTAAGTGAAAAAAAAAAAAAAAAATTAAATTAATTGTTATTTTTTTACAATATCTTCTAATATGAATAAGAGTACTTTGTATTGGTACGTTTTGTTTTTTGTTTTTTTTTTTTTTAAACGGAACTGAACCTAAGTGACCGGCCTGCGGCCGGGCACCCGTCTTATTCATGTTCTAACCTAACCTAACCTATCCAAACCTTTTAAAACTAGTTTGGATTCCTTTAGACCTCAGCCCACCGGCAACTACGACTAACTAAACACTGATCTAGCTATCTGGCTTTCATCAGTGCATCAACAGCAGCATAACTAGTATTAAAATAGTAATGAGTTTTTATTAATGCATATATACACATTAAATCTTGAATCTAAAGTCTAAAGGTGTCAAAACTAGATTTAGGTTAGGTTAGGTTAGAACATGAATACGAGGGGTGCCCGGCCACAGGCCGGGCACTTGGGTTCAGTTCAGTCAAAGATTATATATTATTTACTATTATTTATATTTGAATGAGAATGAAAAATAGCAATTATTTTGAATAGTTTTCAGAATGAGACAGACGGGCGTGGTAGGGTAAAATCTCCAATTTAAAGTTCCCTTATTGCGTATATGTTATGTGTGTTTGCATAGTAGTTTACTATAATGGTAAGCGGTTCGTGTACGATGTACGATCTTGCGCGTCTATATTTACAAGTGTGTGGGCAGTTCGTGTATTGATTATTCGATGACGAGACCTCGTAAGAGTCCCGTATCGTTATTTTTCGTCACTACCTACCCGTACCTCCCCCCTGTGCGGGGTACAATATTGATATGATATTAAAATAATACCATTAATAAATAACATAATAAAAGACCACCACTTTTATAGAGACATAACGCCACTGTGTGGCGCCGCCATCAGTCTCCTTAGACTCGGTACTTTGTCGTCGCCGTCGACTTCGCATCTTCGCCCCATATAGTAGTGGCGCGGCGCGACGGGCCTAATGTGTAAGTGAAAAAAAAAAAAAAAAATTAAATTAATTGTTATTTTTTTACAATATCTTCTAATATGAATAAGAGTACTTTGTATTGGTACGTTTTGTTTTTTGTTTTTTTTTTTTTTAAACGGAACTGAACCTAAGTGACCGGCCTGCGGCCGGGCACCCGTCTTATTCATGTTCTAACCTAACCTAACCTATCCAAACCTTTTAAAACTAGTTTGGATTCCTTTAGACCTCAGCCCACCGGCAACTACGACTAACTAAACACTGATCTAGCTATCTGGCTTTCATCAGTGCATCAACAGCAGCATAACTAGTATTAAAATAGTAATGAGTTTTTATTAATGCATATATACACATTAAATCTTGAATCTAAAGTCTAAAGGTGTCAAAACTAGATTTAGGTTAGGTTAGGTTAGAACATGAATACGAGGGGTGCCCGGCCACAGGCCGGGCACTTGGGTTCAGTTCAGTCAAAGATTATATATTATTTACTATTATTTATATTTGAATGAGAATGAAAAATAGCAATTATTTTGAATAGTTTTCAGAATGAGACAGACGGGCGTGGTAGGGTAAAATCTCCAATTTAAAGTTCCCTTATTGCGTATATGTTATGTGTGTTTGCATAGTAGTTTACTATAATGGTAAGCGGTTCGTGTACGATGTACGATCTTGCGCGTCTATATTTACAAGTGTGTGGGCAGTTCGTGTATTGATTATTCGATGACGAGACCTCGTAAGAGTCCCGTATCGTTATTTTTCGTCACTACCTACCCGTACCTCCCCCCTGTGCGGGGTACAATATTGATATGATATTAAAATAATACCATTAATAAATAACATAATAAAAGACCACCACTTTTATAGAGACATAACGCCACTGTGTGGCGCCGCCATCAGTCTCCTTAGACTCGGTACTTTGTCGTCGCCGTCGACTTCGCATCTTCGCCCCATATAGTAGTGGCGCGGCGCGACGGGCCTAATGTGTAAGTGAAAAAAAAAAAAAAAAATTAAATTAATTGTTATTTTTTTACAATATCTTCTAATATGAATAAGAGTACTTTGTATTGGTACGTTTTGTTTTTTGTTTTTTTTTTTTTAAACGGAACTGAACCTAAGTGACCGGCCTGCGGCCGGGCACCCGTCTTATTCATGTTCTAACCTAACCTAACCTATCCAAACCTTTTAAAACTAGTTTGGATTCCTTTAGACCTCAGCCCACCGGCAACTACGACTAACTAAACACTGATCTAGCTATCTGGCTTTCATCAGTGCATCAACAGCAGCATAACTAGTATTAAAATAGTAATGAGTTTTTATTAATGCATATATACACATTAAATCTTGAATCTAAAGTCTAAAGGTGTCAAAACTAGATTTAGGTTAGGTTAGGTTAGAACATGAATACGAGGGGTGCCCGGCCACAGGCCGGGCACTTGGGTTCAGTTCAGTCAAAGATTATATATTATTTACTATTATTTATATTTGAATGAGAATGAAAAATAGCAATTATTTTGAATAGTTTTCAGAATGAGACAGACGGGCGTGGTAGGGTAAAATCTCCAATTTAAAGTTCCCTTATTGCGTATATGTTATGTGTGTTTGCATAGTAGTTTACTATAATGGTAAGCGGTTCGTGTACGATGTACGATCTTGCGCGTCTATATTTACAAGTGTGTGGGCAGTTCGTGTATTGATTATTCGATGACGAGACCTCGTAAGAGTCCCGTATCGTTATTTTTCGTCACTACCTACCCGTACCTCCCCCCTGTGCGGGGTACAATATTGATATGATATTAAAATAATACCATTAATAAATAACATAATAAAAGACCACCACTTTTATAGAGACATAACGCCACTGTGTGGCGCCGCCATCAGTCTCCTTAGACTCGGTACTTTGTCGTCGCCGTCGACTTCGCATCTTCGCCCCATATAGTAGTGGCGCGGCGCGACGGGCCTAATGTGTAAGTGAAAAAAAAAAAAAAAAATTAAATTAATTGTTATTTTTTTACAATATCTTCTAATATGAATAAGAGTACTTTGTATTGGTACGTTTTGTTTTTTGTTTTTTTTTTTTTTAAACGGAACTGAACCTAAGTGACCGGCCTGCGGCCGGGCACCCGTCTTATTCATGTTCTAACCTAACCTAACCTATCCAAACCTTTTAAAACTAGTTTGGATTCCTTTA
Organism: Pararge aegeria; assembly: GCF_905163445.1. NCBI lineage: Eukaryota > Metazoa > Arthropoda > Insecta > Lepidoptera > Nymphalidae > Pararge > Pararge aegeria. The sequence goes on from NC_053193.1 coordinate 38,404, forward strand.
GACCTCAGCCCACCGGCAACTACGACTAACTAAACACTGATCTAGCTATCTGGCTTTCATCAGTGCATCAACAGCAGCATAACTAGTATTAAAATAGTAATGAGTTTTTATTAATGCATATATACACATTAAATCTTGAATCTAAAGTCTAAAGGTGTCAAAACTAGATTTAGGTTAGGTTAGGTTAGAACATGAATACGAGGGGTGCCCGGCCACAGGCCGGGCACTTGGGTTCAGTTCAGTCAAAGATTATATATTATTTACTATTATTTATATTTGAATGAGAATGAAAAATAGCAATTATTTTGAATAGTTTTCAGAATGAGACAGACGGGCGTGGTAGGGTAAAATCTCCAATTTAAAGTTCCCTTATTGCGTATATGTTATGTGTGTTTGCATAGTAGTTTACTATAATGGTAAGCGGTTCGTGTACGATGTACGATCTTGCGCGTCTATATTTACAAGTGTGTGGGCAGTTCGTGTATTGATTATTCGATGACGAGACCTCGTAAGAGTCCCGTATCGTTATTTTTCATCACTACCTACCCGTACCTCCCCCCCCGTGCAGGGAGTGGGTAATTTGCGCGCCTGCTGCCTTCCTTGGATGTGGTAGCAGTTTCTCAGGCTCCCTCACCGGAATCGAACCCTGATTCCCCGTTACCCGCGACAAACAATGGTAGTCGCAGAAACTCATTCCGATTACGAGACCTCGTAAGAGTCCCGTATCGTTATTTTTCGTCACTACCTACCCCCCTACCTCCCCCCGTGCGGGGTACAATATTGATATGATATTAAAAAAATACCATTAATAAATAACATAATAAAAGACCACCACTTTTATAGAGACATAACGCCACATAATTATAAAAAGTATAGTGTGTGGATCTAATCAACCACCACTGGCACCAGACCCTCAATGCCCTTAAATTTTACCTCGTTAAAATATTTAAAGTGTACTCATTCCGATTGCGAGACCTCGTAAGAGTCCCGTATCGTTATTTTTCGTCACTACCTACCCGTACCTCCCCCCTGTGCGGGGTACAATATTGATATGATATTAAAATAATACCATTAATAAATAACATAATAAAAGACCACCACTTTTATAGAGACATAACGCCACTGTGTGGCGCCGCCATCAGTCTCCTTAGACTCGGTACTTTGTCGTCGCCGTCGACTTCGCACCTTCGCCCCATATAGTAGTGGCGCGGCGCGACGGGCCTAATGTGTAAGTGAAAAAAAAAAAAAAAATTAAATTAATTGTTATTTTTTTACAATATCTTCTAATATGAATAAGAGTACTTTGTATTGGTACGTTTTGTTTTTTGTTTTTTTTTTTTTTAAACGGAACTGAACCTAAGTGATCGGCCTGCGGCCGGGCACTCGTCTTATTCATGTTCTAACCTAACCTAACCTATCCAAACCTTTTAAAACTAGTTTGGATTCCTTTAGACCTCAGCCCACCGGCAACTACGACTAACTAAACACTGATCTAGCTATCTGGCTTTCATCAGTGCATCAACAGCAGCATAACTAGTATTAAAATAGTAATGAGTTTTTATTAATGCATATATTCACATTAAATCTTGAATCTAAAGTCTAAAGGTGTCAAAACTAGATTTAGGTTAGGTTAGGTTAGAACATGAATACGAGGGGTGCCCGGCCACAGGCCGGGCACTTGGGTTCAGTTCAGTCAAAAATTATATATTATTTACTATTATTTATATTTGAATGAGAATGAAAAATAGCAATTATTTTGAATAGTTTTCAGAATGAGACAGACGGGTGTGGTAGGGTAAAATCTCCAATTTAAAGTTCCCTTATTGCGTATATGTTATGTGTGTTTGCATAGTAGTTTACTATAATGGTAAGCGGTTCGTGTACGATGTAAGATCTTGCGCGTCTATATTTACAAGTGTGTGGGCAGATCGTGTATTGATTATTCGATGACGAGACCTCGTAAGAGTCCCGTATCGTTATTTTTCATCACTACCTACCCGCACCTCCCCCCCCGTGCAGGGAGTGGGTAATTTGCGCGCCTGCTGCCTTCCTTGGATGTGGTAGCAGTTTCTCAGGCTCCCTCACCGGAATCGAACCCTGATTCCCCGTTACCCGCGACAAACAATGGTAGTCGCAGAAACTCATTCCGATTACGAGACCTCGTAAGAGTCCCGTATCGTTATTTTTCGTCACTACCTACCCCCCTACCTCCCCCCGTGCGGTGTACAATATTGATATGATATTAAAAAAATACCATTAATAAATAACATAATAAAAGACCACCACTTTTATAGAGACATAACGCCACATAATTATAAAAAGTATAGTGTGTGGATCTAATCAACCACCACTGGCACCAGACCCTCAATGCCCTTAAATTTTACCTCGTTAAAATATTTAAAGTGTACTCATTCCGATTGCGAGACCTCGTAAGAGTCCCGTATCGTTATTTTTCGTCACTACCTACCCGTACCTCCCCCCTGTGCGGGGTACAATATTGATATGATATTAAAATAATACCATTAATAAATAACATAATAAAAGACCACCACTTTTATAGAGACATAACGCCACTGTGTGGCGCCGCCATCAGTCTCCTTAGACTCGGTACTTTGTCGTCGCCGTCGACTTCGCACCTTCGCCCCATATAGTAGTGGCGCGGCGCGACGGGCCTAATGTGTAAGTGAAAAAAAAAAAAAAAATTAAATTAATTGTTATTTTTTTACAATATCTTCTAATATGAATAAGAGTACTTTGTATTGGTACGTTTTGTTTTTTGTTTTTTTTTTTTTTAAACGGAACTGAACCTAAGTGATCGGCCTGCGGCCGGGCACCCGTCTTATTCATGTTCTAACCTAACCTAACCTATCCAAACCTTTTAAAACTAGTTTGGATTCCTTTAGACCTCAGCCCACCGGCAACTACGACTAACTAAACACTGATCTAGCTATCTGGCTTTCATCAGTGCATCAACAGCAGCATAACTAGTATTAAAATAGTAATGAGTTTTTATTAATGCATATATTCACATTAAATCTTGAATCTAAAGTCTAAAGGTGTCAAAACTAGATTTAGGTTAGGTTAGGTTAGAACATGAATACGAGGGGTGCCCGGCCACAGGCCGGGCACTTGGGTTCAGTTCAGTCAAAAATTATATATTATTTACTATTATTTATATTTGAATGAGAATGAAAAATAGCAATTATTTTGAATAGTTTTCAGAATGAGACAGACGGGTGTGGTAGGGTAAAATCTCCAATTTAAAGTTCCCTTATTGCGTATATGTTATGTGTGTTTGCATAGTAGTTTACTATAATGGTAAGCGGTTCGTGTACGATGTACGATCTTGCGCGTCTATATTTACAAGTGTGTGGGCAGTTCGTGTATTGATTATTCGATGACGAGACCTCGTAAGAGTCCCGTATCGTTATTTTTCGTCACTACCTACCCGTACCTCCCCCCCCGTGCAGGGAGTGGGTAATTTGCGCGCCTGCTGCCTTCCTTGGATGTGGTAGCAGTTTCTCAGGCTCCCTCACCGGAATCGAACCCTGATTCCCCGTTACCCGCGACAAACAATGGTAGTCGCAGAAACTCATTCCGATTACGAGACCTCGTAAGAGTCCCGTATCGTTATTTTTCGTCACTACCTACCCCCCTACCTCCCCCCGTGCGGGGTACAATATTGATATGATATTAAAAAAATACCATTAATAAATAACATAATAAAAGACCACCACTTTTATAGAGACATAACGCCACATATTTATAAAAAGTATAGTGTGTGGATCTAATCAACCACCACTGGCACCAGACCCTCAATGCCCTTAAATTTTACCTCGTTAAAATATTTAAAGTGTACTCATTCCGATTGCGAGACCTCGTAAGAGTCCCGTATCGTTATTTTTCGTCACTACCTACCCGTACCTCCCCCCTGTGCGGGGTACAATATTGATATGATATTAAAATAATACCATTAATAAATAACATAATAAAAGACCACCACTTTTATAGAGACATAACGCCACTGTGTGGCGCCGCCATCAGTCTCCTTAGACTCGGTACTTTGTCGTCGCCGTCGACTTCGCATCTTCGCCCCATATAGTAGTGGCGCGGCGCGACGGGCCTAATGTGTAAGTGAAAAAAAAAAAAAAAAATTAAATTAATTGTTATTTTTTTACAATATCTTCTAATATGAATAAGAGTACTTTGTATTGGTACGTTTTGTTTTTTGTTTTTTTTTTTTTTAAACGGAACTGAACCTAAGTGACCGGCCTGCGGCCGGGCACCCGTCTTATTCATGTTCTAACCTAACCTAACCTATCCAAACCTTTTAAAACTAGTTTGGATTCCTTTAGACCTCAGCCCACCGGCAACTACGACTAACTAAACACTGATCTAGCTATCTGGCTTTCATCAGTGCATCAACAGCAGCATAACTAGTATTAAAATAGTAATGAGTTTTTATTAATGCATATATACACATTAAATCTTGAATCTAAAGTCTAAAGGTGTCAAAACTAGATTTAGGTTAGGTTAGGTTAGAACATGAATACGAGGGGTGCCCGGCCACAGGCCGGGCACTTGGGTTCAGTTCAGTCAAAGATTATATATTATTTACTATTATTTATATTTGAATGAGAATGAAAAATAGCAATTATTTTGAATAGTTTTCAGAATGAGACAGACGGGCGTGGTAGGGTAAAATCTCCAATTTAAAGTTCCCTTATTGCGTATATGTTATGTGTGTTTGCATAGTAGTTTACTATAATGGTAAGCGGTTCGTGTACGATGTACGATCTTGCGCGTCTATATTTACAAGTGTGTGGGCAGTTCGTGTATTGATTATTCGATGACGAGACCTCGTAAGAGTCCCGTATCGTTATTTTTCGTCACTACCTACCCGTACCTCCCCCCTGTGCGGGGTACAATATTGATATGATATTAAAATAATACCATTAATAAATAACATAATAAAAGACCACCACTTTTATAGAGACATAACGCCACTGTGTGGCGCCGCCATCAGTCTCCTTAGACTCGGTACTTTGTCGTCGCCGTCGACTTCGCATCTTCGCCCCATATAGTAGTGGCGCGGCGCGACGGGCCTAATGTGTAAGTGAAAAAAAAAAAAAAAAAATTAAATTAATTGTTATTTTTTTACAATATCTTCTAATATGAATAAGAGTACTTTGTATTGGTACGTTTTGTTTTTTGTTTTTTTTTTTTTTAAACGGAACTGAACCTAAGTGACCGGCCTGCGGCCGGGCACCCGTCTTATTCATGTTCTAACCTAACCTAACCTATCCAAACCTTTTAAAACTAGTTTGGATTCCTTTAGACCTCAGCCCACCGGCAACTACGACTAACTAAACACTGATCTAGCTATCTGGCTTTCATCAGTGCATCAACAGCAGCATAACTAGTATTAAAATAGTAATGAGTTTTTATTAATGCATATATACACATTAAATCTTGAATCTAAAGTCTAAAGGTGTCAAAACTAGATTTAGGTTAGGTTAGGTTAGAACATGAATACGAGGGGTGCCCGGCCACAGGCCGGGCACTTGGGTTCAGTTCAGTCAAAAATTATATATTATTTACTATTATTTATATTTGAATGAGAATGAAAAATAGCAATTATTTTGAATAGTTTTCAGAATGAGACAGACGGGCGTGGTAGAATAAAATCTCCAATTTAAAGTTCCCTTATTGCGTATATGTTATGTGTGTTTGCATAGTAGTTTACTATAATGGTAAGCGGTTCGTGTACGATGTACGATCTTGCGCGTCTATATTTACAAGTGTGTGGGCAGTTCGTGTATTGATTATTCGATGACGAGACCTCGTAAGAGTCCCGTATCGTTATTTTTCGTCACTACCTACCCGTACCTCCCCCCCCCGTGCAGGGAGTGGGTAATTTGCGCGCCTGCTGCCTTCCTTGGATGTGGTAGCAGTTTCTCAGGCTCCCTCACCGGAATCGAACCCTGATTCCCCGTTACCCGCGACAAACAATGGTAGTCGCAGAAACTCATTCCGATTACGAGACCTCGTAAGAGTCCCGTATCGTTATTTTTCGTCACTACCTACCCCCCTACCTCCCCCCGTGCGGGGTACAATATTGATATGATATTAAAAAAATACCATTAATAAATAACATAATAAAAGACCACCACTTTTATAGAGACATAACGCCACATATTTATAAAAAGTATAGTGTGTGGATCTAATCAACCACCACTGGCACCAGACCCTCAATGCCCTTAAATTTTACCTCGTTAAAATATTTAAAGTGTACTCATTCCGATTGCGAGACCTCGTAAGAGTCCCGTATCGTTATTTTTCGTCACTACCTACCCGTACCTCCCCCCTGTGCGGGGTACAATATTGATATGATATTAAAATAATACCATTAATAAATAACATAATAAAAGACCACCACTTTTATAGAGACATAACGCCACTGTGTGGCGCCGCCATCAGTCTCCTTAGACTCGGTACTTTGTCGTCGCCGTCGACTTCGCACCTTCGCCCCATATAGTAGTGGCGCGGCGCGACGGGCCTAATGTGTAAGTGAAAAAAAAAAAAAAAATTAAATTGTTATTTTTTTACAATATCTTCTAATATGAATAAGAGTACTTTGTATTGGTACGTTTTGTTTTTTGTTTTTTTTTTTTTTAAACGGAACTGAACCTAAGTGACCGGCCTGCGGCCGGGCACCCGTCTTATTCATGTTCTAACCTAACCTAACCTATCCAAACCTTTTAAAACTAGTTTGGATTCCTTTAGACCTCAGCCCACCGGCAACTACGACTAACTAAACACTGATCTAGCTATCTGGCTTTCATCAGTGCATCAACAGCAGCATAACTAGTATTAAAATAGTAATGAGTTTTTATTAATGCATATATACACATTAAATCTTGAATCTAAAGTCTAAAGGTGTCAAAACTAGATTTAGGTTAGGTTAGGTTAGAACATGAATACGAGGGGTGCCCGGCCACAGGCCGGGCACTTGGGTTCAGTTCAGTCAAAAATTATATATTATTTACTATTATTTATATTTGAATGAGAATGAAAAATAGCAATTATTTTGAATAGTTTTCAGAATGAGACAGACGGGCGTGGTAGGGTAAAATCTCCAATTTAAAGTTCCCTTATTGCGTATATGTTATGTGTGTTTGCATAGTAGTTTACTATAATGGTAAGCGGTTCGTGTACGATGTACGATCTTGCGCGTCTATATTTACAAGTGTGTGGGCAGTTCGTGTATTGATTATTCGATGACGAGACCTCGTAAGAGTCCCGTATCGTTATTTTTCGTCACTACCTACCCGTACCTCCCCCCCCGTGCAGGGAGTGGGTAATTTGCGCACCTGCTGCCTTCCTTGGATGTGGTAGCAGTTTCTCAGGCTCCCTCACCGGAATCGAACCCTGATTCCCCGTTACCCGCGACAAACAATCGTAGTCGCAGAAACTCATTCCGATTACGAGACCTCGTAAGAGTCCCGTATCGTTATTTTTCGTCACTACCTACCCCCCTACCTCCCCCCGTGCGGGGTACAATATTGATATGATATTAAAAAAATACCATTAATAAATAACATAATAAAAGACCACCACTTTTATAGAGACATAACGCCACATATTTATAAAAAGTATAGTGTGTGGATCTAATCAACCACCACTGGCACCAGACCCTCAATGCCCTTAAATTTTACCTCGTTAAAATATTTAAAGTGTACTCATTCCGATTGCGAGACCTCGTAAGAGTCCCGTATCGTTATTTTTCGTCACTACCTACCCGTACCTCCCCCCTGTGCGGGGTACAATATTGATATGATATTAAAATAATACCATTAATAAATAACATAATAAAAGACCACCACTTTTATAGAGACATAACGCCACTGTGTGGCGCCGCCATCAGTCTCCTTAGACTCGGTACTTTGTCGTCGCCGTCGACTTCGCACCTTCGCCCCATATAGTAGTGGCGCGGCGCGACGGGCCTAATGTGTAAGTGAAAAAAAAAAAAAAAATTAAATTGTTATTTTTTTACAATATCTTCTAATATGAATAAGAGTACTTTGTATTGGTACGTTTTGTTTTTTGTTTTTTTTTTTTTTAAACGGAACTGAACCTAAGTGACCGGCCTGCGGCCGGGCACCCGTCTTATTCATGTTCTAACCTAACCTAACCTATCCAAACCTTTTAAAACTAGTTTGGATTCCTTTAGACCTCAGCCCACCGGCAACTACGACTAACTAAACACTGATCTAGCTATCTGGCTTTCATCAGTGCATCAACAGCAGCATAACTAGTATTAAAATAGTAATGAGTTTTTATTAATGCATATATACACATTAAATCTTGAATCTAAAGTCTAAAGGTGTCAAAACTAGATTTAGGTTAGGTTAGGTTAGAACATGAATACGAGGGGTGCCCGGCCACAGGCCGGGCACGTGGGTTCAGTTCAGTCAAAAATTATATATTATTTACTATTATTTATATTTGAATGAGAATGAAAAATAGCAATTATTTTGAATAGTTTTCAGAATGAGACAGACGGGCGTGGTAGGGTAAAATCTCCAATTTAAAGTTCCCTTATTGCGTATATGTTATGTGTGTTTGCATAGTAGTTTACTATAATGGTAAGCGGTTCGTGTACGATGTACGATCTTGCGCGTCTATATTTACAAGTGTGTGGGCAGTTCGTGTATTGATTATTCGATGACGAGACCTCGTAAGAGTCCCGTATCGTTATTTTTCGTCACTACCTACCCGTACCTCCCCCCCCGTGCAGGGAGTGGGTAATTTGCGCGCCTGCTGCCTTCCTTGGATGTGGTAGCAGTTTCTCAGGCTCCCTCACCGGAATCGAACCCTGATTCCCCGTTACCCGCGACAAACAATCGTAGTCGCAGAAACTCATTCCGATTACGAGACCTCGTAAGAGTCCCGTATCGTTATTTTTCGTCACTACCTACCCCCCTACCTCCCCCCGTGCGGGGTACAATATTGATATGATATTAAAAAAATACCATTAATAAATAACATAATAAAAGACCACCACTTTTATAGAGACATAACGCCACATATTTATAAAAAGTATAGTGTGTGGATCTAATCAACCACCACTGGCACCAGACCCTCAATGCCCTTAAATTTTACCTCGTTAAAATATTTAAAGTGTACTCATTCCGATTGCGAGACCTCGTAAGAGTCCCGTATCGTTATTTTTCGTCACTACCTACCCGTACCTCCCCCCTGTGCGGGGTACAATATTGATATGATATTAAAATAATACCATTAATAAATAACATAATAAAAGACCACCACTTTTATAGAGACATAACGCCACTGTGTGGCGCCGCCATCAGTCTCATTAGACTCGGTACTTTGTCGTCGCCGTCGACTTCGCATCTTCGCCCCATATAGTAGTGGCGCGGCGCGACGGGCCTAATGTGTAAGTGAAAAAAAAAAAAAAAAAATTAAATTAATTGTTATTTTTTTACAATATCTTCTAATATGAATAAGAGTACTTTGTATTGGTACGTTTTGTTTTTTGTTTTTTTTTTTTTTAAACGGAACTGAACCTAAGTGACCGGCCTGCGGCCGGGCACCCGTCTTATTCATGTTCTAACCTAACCTAACCTATCCAAACCTTTTAAAACTAGTTTGGATTCCTTTAGACCTCAGCCCACCGGCAACTACGACTAACTAAACACTGATCTAGCTATCTGGCTTTCATCAGTGCATCAACAGCAGCATAACTAGTATTAAAATAGTAATGAGTTTTTATTAATGCATATATACACATTAAATCTTGAATCTAAAGTCTAAAGGTGTCAAAACTAGATTTAGGTTAGGTTAGGTTAGAACATGAATACGAGGGGTGCCCGGCCACAGGCCGGGCACTTGGGTTCAGTTCAGTCAAAAATTATATATTATTTACTATTATTTATATTTGAATGAGAATGAAAAATAGCAATTATTTTGAATAGTTTTCAGAATGAGACAGACGGGCGTGGTAGAATAAAATCTCCAATTTAAAGTTCCCTTATTGCGTATATGTTATGTGTGTTTGCATAGTAGTTTACTATAATGGTAAGCGGTTCGTGTACGATGTACGATCTTGCGCGTCTATATTTACAAGTGTGTGGGCAGTTCGTGTATTGATTATTCGATGACGAGACCTCGTAAGAGTCCCGTATCGTTATTTTTCGTCACTACCTACCCGTACCTCCCCCCCCCGTGCAGGGAGTGGGTAATTTGCGCGCCTGCTGCCTTCCTTGGATGTGGTAGCAGTTTCTCAGGCTCCCTCACCGGAATCGAACCCTGATTCCCCGTTACCCGCGACAAACAATGGTAGTCGCAGAAACTCATTCCGATTACGAGACCTCGTAAGAGTCCCGTATCGTTATTTTTCGTCACTACCTACCCCCCTACCTCCCCCCGTGCGGGGTACAATATTGATATGATATTAAAAAAATACCATTAATAAATAACATAATAAAAGACCACCACTTTTATAGAGACATAACGCCACATATTTATAAAAAGTATAGTGTGTGGATCTAATCAACCACCACTGGCACCAGACCCTCAATGCCCTTAAATTTTACCTCGTTAAAATATTTAAAGTGTACTCATTCCGATTGCGAGACCTCGTAAGAGTCCCGTATCGTTATTTTTCGTCACTACCTACCCGTACCTCCCCCCTGTGCGGGGTACAATATTGATATGATATTAAAATAATACCATTAATAAATAACATAATAAAAGACCACCACTTTTATAGAGACATAACGCCACTGTGTGGCGCCGCCATCAGTCTCCTTAGACTCGGTACTTTGTCGTCGCCGGCGACTTCGCACCTTCGCCCCATATAGTAGTGGCGCGGCGCGACGGGCCTAATGTGTAAGTGAAAAAAAAAAAAAAAATTAAATTGTTATTTTTTTACAATATCTTCTAATATGAATAAGAGTACTTTGTATTGGTACGTTTTGTTTTTTGTTTTTTTTTTTTTTAAACGGAACTGAACCTAAGTGACCGGCCTGCGGCCGGGCACCCGTCTTATTCATGTTCTAACCTAACCTAACCTATCCAAACCTTTTAAAACTAGTTTGGATTCCTTTAGACCTCAGCCCACCGGCAACTACGACTAACTAAACACTGATCTAGCTATCTGGCTTTCATCAGTGCATCAACAGCAGCATAACTAGTATTAAAATAGTAATGAGTTTTTATTAATGCATATATACACATTAAATCTTGAATCTAAAGTCTAAAGGTGTCAAAACTAGATTTAGGTTAGGTTAGGTTAGAACATGAATACGAGGGGTGCCCGGCCACAGGCCGGGCACTTGGGTTCAGTTCAGTCAAAAATTATATATTATTTACTATTATTTATATTTGAATGAGAATGAAAAATAGCAATTATTTTGAATAGTTTTCAGAATGAGACAGACGGGCGTGGTAGGGTAAAATCTCCAATTTAAAGTTCCCTTATTGCGTATATGTTATGTGTGTTTGCATAGTAGTTTACTATAATGGTAAGCGGTTCGTGTACGATGTACGATCTTGCGCGTCTATATTTACAAGTGTGTGGGCAGTTCGTGTATTGATTATTCGATGACGAGACCTCGTAAGAGTCCCGTATCGTTATTTTTCGTCACTACCTACCCGTACCTCCCCCCCCGTGCAGGGAGTGGGTAATTTGCGCACCTGCTGCCTTCCTTGGATGTGGTAGCAGTTTCTCAGGCTCCCTCACCGGAATCGAACCCTGATTCCCCGTTACCCGCGACAAACAATCGTAGTCGCAGAAACTCATTCCGATTACGAGACCTCGTAAGAGTCCCGTATCGTTATTTTTCGTCACTACCTACCCCCCTACCTCCCCCCGTGCGGGGTACAATATTGATATGATATTAAAAAAATACCATTAATAAATAACATAATAAAAGACCACCACTTTTATAGAGACATAACGCCACATATTTATAAAAAGTATAGTGTGTGGATCTAATCAACCACCACTGGCACCAGACCCTCAATGCCCTTAAATTTTACCTCGTTAAAATATTTAAAGTGTACTCATTCCGATTGCGAGACCTCGTAAGAGTCCCGTATCGTTATTTTTCGTCACTACCTACCCGTACCTCCCCCCTGTGCGGGGTACAATATTGATATGATATTAAAATAATACCATTAATAAATAACATAATAAAAGACCACCACTTTTATAGAGACATAACGCCACTGTGTGGCGCCGCCATCAGTCTCCTTAGACTCGGTACTTTGTCGTCGCCGTCGACTTCGCACCTTCGCCCCATATAGTAGTGGCGCGGCGCGACGGGCCTAATGTGTAAGTGAAAAAAAAAAAAAAAATTAAATTGTTATTTTTTTACAATATCTTCTAATATGAATAAGAGTACTTTGTATTGGTACGTTTTGTTTTTTGTTTTTTTTTTTTTTAAACGGAACTGAACCTAAGTGACCGGCCTGCGGCCGGGCACCCGTCTTATTCATGTTCTAACCTAACCTAACCTATCCAAACCTTTTAAAACTAGTTTGGATTCCTTTAGACCTCAGCCCACCGGCAACTACGACTAACTAAACACTGATCTAGCTATCTGGCTTTCATCAGTGCATCAACAGCAGCATAACTAGTATTAAAATAGTAATGAGTTTTTATTAATGCATATATACACATTAAATCTTGAATCTAAAGTCTAAAGGTGTCAAAACTAGATTTAGGTTAGGTTAGGTTAGAACATGAATACGAGGGGTGCCCGGCCACAGGCCGGGCACTTGGGTTCAGTTCAGTCAAAAATTATATATTATTTACTATTATTTATATTTGAATGAGAATGAAAAATAGCAATTATTTTGAATAGTTTTCAGAATGAGACAGACGGGCGTGGTAGGGTAAAATCTCCAATTTAAAGTTCCCTTATTGCGTATATGTTATGTGTGTTTGCATAGTAGTTTACTATAATGGTAAGCGGTTCGTGTACGATGTACGATCTTGCGCGTCTATATTTACAAGTGTGTGGGCAGTTCGTGTATTGATTATTCGATGACGAGACCTCGTAAGAGTCCCGTATCGTTATTTTTCGTCACTACCTACCCGTACCTCCCCCCCCGTGCAGGGAGTGGGTAATTTGCGCGCCTGCTGCCTTCCTTGGATGTGGTAGCAGTTTCTCAGGCTCCCTCACCGGAATCGAACCCTGATTCCCCGTTACCCGCGACAAACAATCGTAGTCGCAGAAACTCATTCCGATTACGAGACCTCGTAAGAGTCCCGTATCGTTATTTTTCGTCACTACCTACCCCCCTACCTCCCCCCGTGCGGGGTACAATATTGATATGATATTAAAAAAATACCATTAATAAATAACATAATAAAAGACCACCACTTTTATAGAGACATAACGCCACATATTTATAAAAAGTATAGTGTGTGGATCTAATCAACCACCACTGGCACCAGACCCTCAATGCCCTTAAATTTTACCTCGTTAAAATATTTAAAGTGTACTCATTCCGATTGCGAGACCTCGTAAGAGTCCCGTATCGTTATTTTTCGTCACTACCTACCCGTACCTCCCCCCTGTGCGGGGTACAATATTGATATGATATTAAAATAATACCATTAATAAATAACATAATAAAAGACCACCACTTTTATAGAGACATAACGCCACTGTGTGGCGCCGCCATCAGTCTCCTTAGACTCGGTACTTTGTCGTCGCCGTCGACTTCGCATCTTCGCCCCATATAGTAGTGGCGCGGCGCGACGGGCCTAATGTGTAAGTGAAAAAAAAAAAAAAAAAATTAAATTAATTGTTATTTTTTTACAATATCTTCTAATATGAATAAGAGTACTTTGTATTGGTACGTTTTGTTTTTTGTTTTTTTTTTTTTTAAACGGAACTGAACCTAAGTGACCGGCCTGCGGCCGGGCACCCGTCTTATTCATGTTCTAACCTAACCTAACCTATCCAAACCTTTTAAAACTAGTTTGGATTCCTTTAGACCTCAGCCCACCGGCAACTACGACTAACTAAACACTGATCTAGCTATCTGGCTTTCATCAGTGCATCAACAGCAGCATAACTAGTATTAAAATAGTAATGAGTTTTTATTAATGCATATATACACATTAAATCTTGAATCTAAAGTCTAAAGGTGTCAAAACTAGATTTAGGTTAGGTTAGGTTAGAACATGAATACGAGGGGTGCCCGGCCACAGGCCGGGCACTTGGGTTCAGTTCAGTCAAAAATTATATATTATTTACTATTATTTATATTTGAATGAGAATGAAAAATAGCAATTATTTTGAATAGTTTTCAGAATGAGACAGACGGGCGTGGTAGGGTAAAATCTCCAATTTAAAGTTCCCTTATTGCGTATATGTTATGTGTGTTTGCATAGTAGTTTACTATAATGGTAAGCGGTTCGTGTACGATGTACGATCTTGCGCGTCTATATTTACAAGTGTGTGGGCAGTTCGTGTATTGATTATTCGATGACGAGACCTCGTAAGAGTCCCGTATCGTTATTTTTCGTCACTACCTACCCGTACCTCCCCCCCCGTGCAGGGAGTGGGTAATTTGCGCGCCTGCTGCCTTCCTTGGATGTGGTAGCAGTTTCTCAGGCTCCCTCACCGGAATCGAACCCTGATTCCCCGTTACCCGCGACAAACAATGGTAGTCGCAGAAACTCATTCCGATTACGAGACCTCGTAAGAGTCCCGTATCGTTATTTTTCGTCACTACCTACCCCCCTACCTCCCCCCGTGCGGGGTACAATATTTATATGATATTAAAAAAATACCATTAATAAATAACATAATAAAAGACCACCACTTTTATAGAGACATAACGCCACATATTTATAAAAAGTATAGTGTGTGGATCTAATCAACCACCACTGGCACCAGACCCTCAATGCCCTTAAATTTTACCTCGTTAAAATATTTAAAGTGTACTCATTCCGATTGCGAGACCTCGTAAGAGTCCCGTATCGTTATTTTTCGTCACTACCTACCCGTACCTCCCCCCTGTGCGGGGTACAATATTGATATGATATTAAAATAATACCATTAATAAATAACATAATAAAAGACCACCACTTTTATAGAGACATAACGCCACATATTTATAAAAAGTATAGTGTGTGGATCTAATCAACCACCACTGGCACCAGACCCTCAATGCCCTTAAATTTTACCTCGTTAAAATATTTAAAGTGTACTCATTCCGATTGCGAGACCTCGTAAGAGTCCCGTATCGTTATTTTTCGTCACTACCTACCCGTACCTCCCCCCTGTGCGGGGTACAATATTGATATGATATTAAAATAATACCATTAATAAATAACATAATAAAAGACCACCACTTTTATAGAGACATAACGCCACATATTTATAAAAAGTATAGTGTGTGGATCTAATCAACCACCACTGGCACCAGACCCTCAATGCCCTTAAATTTTACCTCGTTAAAATATTTAAAGTGTACTCATTCCGATTGCGAGACCTCGTAAGAGTCCCGTATCGTTATTTTTCGTCACTACCTACCCGTACCTCCCCCCTGTGCGGGGTACAATATTGATATGATATTAAAATAATACCATTAATAAATAACATAATAAAAGACCACCACTTTTATAGAGACATAACGCCACTGTGTGGCGCCGCCATCAGTCTCCTTAGACTCGGTACTTTGTCGTCGCCGTCGACTTCGCATCTTCGCCCCATATAGTAGTGGCGCGGCGCGACGGGCCTAATGTGTAAGTGAAAAAAAAAAAAAAAAATTAAATTAATTGTTATTTTTTTACAATATCTTCTAATATGAATAAGAGTACTTTGTATTGGTACGTTTTGTTTTTTGTTTTTTTTTTTTTTAAACGGAACTGAACCTAAGTGACCGGCCTGCGGCCGGGCACCCGTCTTATTCATGTTCTAACCTAACCTAACCTATCCAAACCTTTTAAAACTAGTTTGGATTCCTTTAGACCTCAGCCCACCGGCAACTACGACTAACTAAACACTGATCTAGCTATCTGGCTTTCATCAGTGCATCAACAGCAGCATAACTAGTATTAAAATAGTAATGAGTTTTTATTAATGCATATATACACATTAAATCTTGAATCTAAAGTCTAAAGGTGTCAAAACTAGATTTAGGTTAGGTTAGGTTAGAACATGAATACGAGGGGTGCCCGGCCACAGGCCGGGCACTTGGGTTCAGTTCAGTCAAAGATTATATATTATTTACTATTATTTATATTTGAATGAGAATGAAAAATAGCAATTATTTTGAATAGTTTTCAGAATGAGACAGACGGGCGTGGTAGGGTAAAATCTCCAATTTAAAGTTCCCTTATTGCGTATATGTTATGTGTGTTTGCATAGTAGTTTACTATAATGGTAAGCGGTTCGTGTACGATGTACGATCTTGCGCGTCTATATTTACAAGTGTGTGGGCAGTTCGTGTATTGATTATTCGATGACGAGACCTCGTAAGAGTCCCGTATCGTTATTTTTCGTCACTACCTACCCGTACCTCCCCCCCCGTGCAGGGAGTGGGTAATTTGCGCGCCTGCTGCCTTCCTTGGATGTGGTAGCAGTTTCTCAGGCTCCCTCACCGGAATCGAACCCTGATTCCCCGTTACCCGCGACAAACAATGGTAGTCGCAGAAACTCATTCCGATTACGAGACCTCGTAAGAGTCCCGTATCGTTATTTTTCGTCACTACCTACCCCCCTACCTCCCCCCGTGCGGTGTACAATATTGATATGATATTAAAAAAATACCATTAATAAATAACATAATAAAAGACCACCACTTTTATAGAGACATAACGCCACATAATTATAAAAAGTATAGTGTGTGGATCTAATAAACCACCACTGGCACCAGACCCTCAATGCCCTTAAATTTTACCTCGTTAAAATATTTAAAGTGTACTCATTCCGATTGCGAGACCTCGTAAGAGTCCCGTATCGTTATTTTTCGTCACTACCTACCCGTACCTCCCCCCTGTGCGGGGTACAATATTGATATGATATTAAAATAATACCATTAATAAATAACATAATAAAAGACCACCACTTTTATAGAGACATAACGCCACTGTGTGGCGCCGCCATCAGTCTCCTTAGACTCGGTACTTTGTCGTCGCCGTCGACTTCGCACCTTCGCCCCATATAGTAGTGGCGCGGCGCGACGGGCCTAATGTGTAAGTGAAAAAAAAAAAAAAAAATTAAATTAATTGTTATTTTTTTACAATATCTTCTAATATGAATAAGAGTACTTTGTATTGGTACGTTTTGTTTTTTGTTTTTTTTTTTTTTAAACGGAATTGAACCTAAGTGACCGGCCTGCGGCCGGGCACCCGTCTTATTCATGTTCTAACCTAACCTAACCTATCCAAACCTTTTAAAACTAGTTTGGATTCCTTTAGACCTCAGCCCACCGGCAACTACGACTAACTAAACACTGATCTAGCTATCTGGCTTTCATCAGTGCATCAACAGCAGCATAACTAGTATTAAAATAGTAATGAGTTTTTATTAATGCATATATACACATTAAATCTTGAATCTAAAGTCTAAAGGTGTCAAAACTAGATTTAGGTTAGGTTAGGTTAGAACATGAATACGAGGGGTGCCCGGCCACAGGCCGGGCACTTGGGTTCAGTTCAGTCAAAAATTATATATTATTTACTATTATTTATATTTGAATGAGAATGAAAAATAGCAATTATTTTGAATAGTTTTCAGAATGAGACAGACGGGCGTGGTAGGGTAAAATCTCCAATTTAAAGTTCCCTTATTGCGTATATGTTATGTGTGTTTGCATAGTAGTTTACTATAATGGTAAGCGGTTCGTGTACGATGTACGATCTTGCGCGTCTATATTTACAAGTGTGTGGGCAGTTCGTGTATTGATTATTCGATGACGAGACCTCGTAAGAGTCCCGTATCGTTATTTTTCGTCACTACCTACCCGTACCTCCCCCCCCGTGCAGGGAGTGGGTAATTTGCGCGCCTGCTGCCTTCCTTGGATGTGGTAGCAGTTTCTCAGGCTCCCTCACCGGAATCGAACCCTGATTCCCCGTTACCCGCGACAAACAATGGTAGTCGCAGAAACTCATTCCGATTACGAGACCTCGTAAGAGTCCCGTATCGTTATTTTTCGTCACTACCTACCCCCCTACCTCCCCCCGTGCGGTGTACAATATTGATATGATATTAAAAAAATACCATTAATAAATAACATAATAAAAGACCACCACTTTTATAGAGACATAACGCCACATAATTATAAAAAGTATAGTGTGTGGATCTAATCAACCACCACTGGCACCAGACCCTCAATGCCCTTAAATTTTACCTCGTTAAAATATTTAAAGTGTACTCATTCCGATTGCGAGACCTCGTAAGAGTCCCGTATCGTTATTTTTCGTCACTACCTACCCGTACCTCCCCCCTGTGCGGGGTACAATATTGATATGATATTAAAATAATACCATTAATAAATAACATAATAAAAGACCACCACTTTTCTAGAGACATAACGCCACTGTGTGGCGCCGCCATCAGTCTCCTTAGACTCGGTACTTTGTCGTCGCCGTCGACTTCGCACCTTCGCCCCATATAGTAGTGGCGCGGCGCGACGGGCCTAATGTGTAAGTGAAAAAAAAAAAAAAAAATTAAATTAATTGTTATTTTTTTACAATATCTTCTAATATGAATAAGAGTACTTTGTATTGGTACGTTTTGTTTTTTGTTTTTTTTTTTTTTAAACGGAACTGAACCTAAGTGACCGGCCTGCGGCCGGGCACCCGTCTTATTCATGTTCTAACCTAACCTAACCTATCCAAACCTTTTAAAACTAGTTTGGATTCCTTTAGACCTCAGCCCACCGGCAACTACGACTAACTAAACACTGATCTAGCTATCTGGCTTTCATCAGTGCATCAACAGCAGCATAACTAGTATTAAAATAGTAATGAGTTTTTATTAATGCATATATACACATTAAATCTTGAATCTAAAGTCTAAAGGTGTCAAAACTAGATTTAGGTTAGGTTAGGTTAGAACATGAATACGAGGGGTGCCCGGCCACAGGCCGGGCACTTGGGTTCAGTTCAGTCAAAAATTATATATTATTTACTATTATTTATATTTGAATGAGAATGAAAAATAGCAATTATTTTGAATAGTTTTCAGAATGAGACAGACGGGTGTGGTAGGGTAAAATCTCCAATTTAAAGTTCCCTTATTGCGTATATGTTATGTGTGTTTGCATAGTAGTTTACTATAATGGTAAGCGGTTCGTGTACGATGTACGATCTTGCGCGTCTATATTTACAAGTGTGTGGGCAGTTCGTGTATTGATTATTCGATGACGAGACCTCGTAAGAGTCCCGTATCGTTATTTTTCGTCACTACCTACCCGTACCTCCCCCCCCGTGCAGGGAGTGGGTAATTTGCGCGCCTGCTGCCTTCCTTGGATGTGGTAGCAGTTTCTCAGGCTCCCTCACCGGAATCGAACCCTGATTCCCCGTTACCCGCGACAAACAATGGTAGTCGCAGAAACTCATTCCGATTACGAGACCTCGTAAGAGTCCCGTATCGTTATTTTTCGTCACTACCTACCCCCCTACCTCCCCCCGTGCGGTGTACAATATTGATATGATATTAAAAAAATACCATTAATAAATAACATAATAAAAGACCACCACTTTTATAGAGACATAACGCCACATAATTATAAAAAGTATAGTGTGTGGATCTAATCAACCACCACTGGCACCAGACCCTCAATGCCCTTAAATTTTACCTCGTTAAAATATTTAAAGTGTACTCATTCCGATTGCGAGACCTCGTAAGAGTCCCGTATCGTTATTTTTCGTCACTACCTACCCGTACCTCCCCCCTGTGCGGGGTACAATATTGATATGATATTAAAATAATACCATTAATAAATAACATAATAAAAGACCACCACTTTTCTAGAGACATAACGCCACTGTGTGGCGCCGCCATCAGTCTCCTTAGACTCGGTACTTTGTCGTCGCCGTCGACTTCGCACCTTCGCCCCATATAGTAGTGGCGCGGCGCGACGGGCCTAATGTGTAAGTGAAAAAAAAAAAAAAAATTAAATTAATTGTTATTTTTTTACAATATCTTCTAATATGAATAAGAGTACTTTGTATTGGTACGTTTTGTTTTTTGTTTTTTTTTTTTTTAAACGGAACTGAACCTAAGTGACCGGCCTGCGGCCGGGCACCCGTCTTATTCATGTTCTAACCTAACCTAACCTATCCAAACCTTTTAAAACTAGTTTGGATTCCTTTAGACCTCAGCCCACCGGCAACTACGACTAACTAAACACTGATCTAGCTATCTGGCTTTCATCAGTGCATCAACAGCAGCATAACTAGTATTAAAATAGTAATGAGTTTTTATTAATGCATATATTCACATTAAATCTTGAATCTAAAGTCTAAAGGTGTCAAAACTAGATTTAGGTTAGGTTAGGTTAGAACATGAATACGAGGGGTGCCCGGCCACAGGCCGGGCACTTGGGTTCAGTTCAGTCAAAAATTATATATTATTTACTATTATTTATATTTGAATGAGAATGAAAAATAGCAATTATTTTGAATAGTTTTCAGAATGAGACAGACGGGTGTGGTAGGGTAAAATCTCCAATTTAAAGTTCCCTTATTGCGTATATGTTATGTGTGTTTGCATAGTAGTTTACTATAATGGTAAGCGGTTCGTGTACGATGTACGATCTTGCGCGTCTATATTTACAAGTGTGTGGGCAGTTCGTGTATTGATTATTCGATGACGAGACCTCGTAAGAGTCCCGTATCGTTATTTTTCGTCACTACCTACCCGTACCTCCCCCCCCGTGCAGGGAGTGGGTAATTTGCGCGCCTGCTGCCTTCCTTGGATGTGGTAGCAGTTTCTCAGGCTCCCTCACCGGAATCGAACCCTGATTCCCCGTTACCCGCGACAAACAATGGTAGTCGCAGAAACTCATTCCGATTACGAGACCTCGTAAGAGTCCCGTATCGTTATTTTTCGTCACTACCTACCCCCCTACCTCCCCCCGTGCGGGGTACAATATTGATATGATATTAAAAAAATACCATTAATAAATAACATAATAAAAGACCACCACTTTTATAGAGACATAACGCCACATATTTATAAAAAGTATAGTGTGTGGATCTAATCAACCACCACTGGCACCAGACCCTCAATGCCCTTAAATTTTACCTCGTTAAAATATTTAAAGTGTACTCATTCCGATTGCGAGACCTCGTAAGAGTCCCGTATCGTTATTTTTCGTCACTACCTACCCGTACCTCCCCCCTGTGCGGGGTACAATATTGATATGATATTAAAATAATACCATTAATAAATAACATAATAAAAGACCACCACTTTTATAGAGACATAACGCCACTGTGTGGCGCCGCCATCAGTCTCCTTAGACTCGGTACTTTGTCGTCGCCGTCGACTTCGCACCTTCGCCCCATATAGTAGTGGCGCGGCGCGACGGGCCTAATGTGTAAGTGAAAAAAAAAAAAAAAATTAAATTAATTGTTATTTTTTTACAATATCTTCTAATATGAATAAGAGTACTTTGTATTGGTACGTTTTGTTTTTTGTTTTTTTTTTTTTAAACGGAACTGAACCTAAGTGACCGGCCTAAGTGACCGGCCGGGCACCCGTCTTATTCATGTTCTAACCTAACCTAACCTATCCAAACCTTTTAAAACTAGTTTGGATTCCTTTAGACCTCAGCCCACCGGCAACTACGACTAACTAAACACTGATCTAGCTATCTGGCTTTCATCAGTGCATCAACAGCAGCATAACTAGTATTAAAATAGTAATGAGTTTTTATTAATGCATATATACACATTAAATCTTGAATCTAAAGTCTAAAGGTGTCAAAACTAGATTTAGGTTAGGTTAGGTTAGAACATGAATACGAGGGGTGCCCGGCCACAGGCCGGGCACTTGGGTTCAGTTCAGTCAAAAATTATATATTATTTACTATTATTTATATTTGAATGAGAATGAAAAATAGCAATTATTTTGAATAGTTTTCAGAATGAGACAGACGGGCGTGGTAGGGTAAAATCTCCAATTTAAAGTTCCCTTATTGCGTATATGTTATGTGTGTTTGCATAGTAGTTTACTATAATGGTAAGCGGTTCGTGTACGATGTACGATCTTGCGCGTCTATATTTACAAGTGTGTGGGCAGTTCGTGTATTGATTATTCGATGACGAGACCTCGTAAGAGTCCCGTATCGTTATTTTTCGTCACTACCTACCCGTACCTCCCCCCCCGTGCAGGGAGTGGGTAATTTGCGCGCCTGCTGCCTTCCTTGGATGTGGTAGCAGTTTCTCAGGCTCCCTCACCGGAATCGAACCCTGATTCCCCGTTACCCGCGACAAACAATGGTAGTCGCAGAAACTCATTCCGATTACGAGACCTCGTAAGAGTCCCGTATCGTTATTTTTCGTCACTACCTACCCCCCTACCTCCCCCCGTGCGGGGTACAATATTGATATGATATTAAAAAAATACCATTAATAAATAACATAATAAAAGACCACCACTTTTATAGAGACATAACGCCACATATTTATAAAAAGTATAGTGTGTGGATCTAATCAACCACCACTGGCACCAGACCCTCAATGCCCTTAAATTTTACCTCGTTAAAATATTTAAAGTGTACTCATTCCGATTGCGAGACCTCGTAAGAGTCCCGTATCGTTATTTTTCGTCACTACCTACCCGTACCTCCCCCCTGTGCGGGGTACAATATTGATATGATATTAAAATAATACCATTAATAAATAACATAATAAAAGACCACCACTTTTATAGAGACATAACGCCACTGTGTGGCGCCGCCATCAGTCTCATTAGACTCGGTACTTTGTCGTCGCCGTCGACTTCGCATCTTCGCCCCATATAGTAGTGGCGCGGCGCGACGGGCCTAATGTGTAAGTGAAAAAAAAAAAAAAAAATTAAATTAATTGTTATTTTTTTACAATATCTTATAATATGAATAAGAGTACTTTGTATTGGTACGTTTTGTTTTTTGTTTTTTTTTTTTTTAAACGGAACTGAACCTAAGTGACCGGCCTGCGGCCGGGCACCCGTCTTATTCATGTTCTAACCTAACCTAACCTATCCAAACCTTTTAAAACTAGTTTGGATTCCTTTAGACCTCAGCCCACCGGCAACTACGACTAACTAAACACTGATCTAGCTATCTGGCTTTCATCAGTGCATCAACAGCAGCATAACTAGTATTAAAATAGTAATGAGTTTTTATTAATGCATATATACACATTAAATCTTGAATCTAAAGTCTAAAGGTGTCAAAACTAGATTTAGGTTAGGTTAGGTTAGAACATGAATACGAGGGGTGCCCGGCCACAGGCCGGGCACTTGGGTTCAGTTCAGTCAAAAATTATATATTATTTACTATTATTTATATTTGAATGAGAATGAAAAATAGCAATTATTTTGAATAGTTTTCAGAATGAGACAGACGGGTGTGGTAGGGTAAAATCTCCAATTTAAAGTTCCCTTATTGCGTATATGTTATGTGTGTTTGCATAGTAGTTTACTATAATGGTAAGCGGTTCGTGTACGATGTACGATCTTGCGCGTCTATATTTACAAGTGTGTGGGCAGTTCGTGTATTGATTATTCGATGACGAGACCTCGTAAGAGTCCCGTATCGTTATTTTTCGTCACTACCTACCCGTACCTCCCCCCCCGTGCAGGGAGTGGGTAATTTGCGCGCCTGCTGCCTTCCTTGGATGTGGTAGCAGTTTCTCAGGCTCCCTCACCGGAATCGAACCCTGATTCCCCGTTACCCGCGACAAACAATCGTAGTCGCAGAAACTCATTCCGATTACGAGACCTCGTAAGAGTCCCGTATCGTTATTTTTCGTCACTACCTACCCCCCTACCTCCCCCCGTGCGGGGTACAATATTGATATGATATTAAAAAAATACCATTAATAAATAACATAATAAAAGACCACCACTTTTATAGAGACATAACGCCACATATTTATAAAAAGTATAATGTGTGGATCTAATCAACCACCACTGGCACCAGACCCTCAATGCCCTTAAATTTTACCTCGTTAAAATATTTAAAGTGTACTCATTCCGATTGCGAGACCTCGTAAGAGTCCCGTATCGTTATTTTTCGTCACTACCTACCCGTACCTCCCCCCTGTGCGGGGTACAATATTGATATGATATTAAAATAATACCATTAATAAATAACATAATAAAAGACCACCACTTTTATAGAGACATAACGCCACTGTGTGGCGCCGCCATCAGTCTCCTTAGACTCGGTACTTTGTCGTCGCCGTCGACTTCGCACCTTCGCCCCATATAGTAGTGGCGCGGCGCGACGGGCCTAATGTGTAAGTGAAAAAAAAAAAAAAAAATTAAATTAATTGTTATTTTTTTACAATATCTTCTAATATGAATAAGAGTACTTTGTATTGGTACGTTTTGTTTTTTGTTTTTTTTTTTTTTAAACGGAACTGAACCTAAGTGACCGGCCTGCGGCCGGGCACCCGTCTTATTCATGTTCTAACCTAACCTAACCTATCCAAACCTTTTAAAACTAGTTTGGATTCCTTTAGACCTCAGCCCACCGGCAACTACGACTAACTAAACACTGATCTAGCTATCTGGCTTTCATCAGTGCATCAACAGCAGCATAACTAGTATTAAAATAGTAATGAGTTTTTATTAATGCATATATTCACATTAAATCTTGAATCTAAAGTCTAAAGGTGTCAAAACTAGATTTAGGTTAGGTTAGGTTAGAACATGAATACGAGGGGTGCCCGGCCACAGGCCGGGCACTTGGGTTCAGTTCAGTCAAAAATTATATATTATTTACTATTATTTATATTTGAATGAGAATGAAAAATAGCAATTATTTTGAATAGTTTTCAGAATGAGACAGACGGGTGTGGTAGGGTAAAATCTCCAATTTAAAGTTCCCTTATTGCGTATATGTTATGTGTGTTTGCATAGTAGTTTACTATAATGGTAAGCGGTTCGTGTACGATGTACGATCTTGCGCGTCTATATTTACAAGTGTGTGGGCAGTTCGTGTATTGATTATTCGATGACGAGACCTCGTAAGAGTCCCGTATCGTTATTTTTCGTCACTACCTACCCGTACCTCCCCCCCGTGCAGGGAGTGGGTAATTTGCGCGCCTGCTGCCTTCCTTGGATGTGGTAGCAGTTTCTCAGGCTCCCTCACCGGAATCGAACCCTGATTCCCCGTTACCCGCGACAAACAATGGTAGTCGCAGAAACTCATTCCGATTACGAGACCTCGTAAGAGTCCCGTATCGTTATTTTTCGTCACTACCTACCCCCCTACCTCCCCCCGTGCGGTGTACAATATTGATATGATATTAAAAAAATACCATTAATAAATAACATAATAAAAGACCACCACTTTTATAGAGACATAACGCCACATAATTATAAAAAGTATAGTGTGTGGATCTAATCAACCACCACTGGCACCAGACCCTCAATGCCCTTAAATTTTACCTCGTTAAAATATTTAAAGTGTACTCATTCCGATTGCGAGACCTCGTAAGAGTCCCGTATCGTTATTTTTCGTCACTACCTACCCGTACCTCCCCCCTGTGCGGGGTACAATATTGATATGATATTAAAATAATACCATTAATAAATAACATAATAAAAGACCACCACTTTTATAGAGACATAACGCCACTGTGTGGCGCCGCCATCAGTCTCCTATGACTCGGTACTTTGTCGTCGCCGTCGACTTCGCACCTTCGCCCCATATAGTAGTGGCGCGGCGCGACGGGCCTAATGTGTAAGTGAAAAAAAAAAAAAAAATTAAATTAATTGTTATTTTTTTACAATATCTTCTAATATGAATAAGAGTACTTTGTATTGGTACGTTTTGTTTTTTGTTTTTTTTTTTTTTAAACGGAACTGAACCTAAGTGACCGGCCTGCGGCCGGGCACCCGTCTTATTCATGTTCTAACCTAACCTAACCTATCCAAACCTTTTAAAACTAGTTTGGATTCCTTTAGACCTCAGCCCACCGGCAACTACGACTAACTAAACACTGATCTAGCTATCTGGCTTTCATCAGTGCATCAACAGCAGCATAACTAGTATTAAAATAGTAATGAGTTTTTATTAATGCATATATTCACATTAAATCTTGAATCTAAAGTCTAAAGGTGTCAAAACTAGATTTAGGTTAGGTTAGGTTAGAACATGAATACGAGGGGTGCCCGGCCACAGGCCGGGCACTTGGGTTCAGTTCAGTCAAAAATTATATATTATTTACTATTATTTATATTTGAATGAGAATGAAAAATAGCAATTATTTTGAATAGTTTTCAGAATGAGACAGACGGGTGTGGTAGGGTAAAATCTCCAATTTAAAGTTCCCTTATTGCGTATATGTTATGTGTGTTTGCATAGTAGTTTACTATAATGGTAAGCGGTTCGTGTACGATGTACGATCTTGCGCGTCTATATTTACAAGTGTGTGGGCAGTTCGTGTATTGATTATTCGATGACGAGACCTCGTAAGAGTCCCGTATCGTTATTTTTCGTCACTACCTACCCGTACCTCCCCCCCGTGCAGGGAGTGGGTAATTTGCGCGCCTGCTGCCTTCCTTGGATGTGGTAGCAGTTTCTCAGGCTCCCTCACCGGAATCGAACCCTGATTCCCCGTTACCCGCGACAAACAATGGTAGTCGCAGAAACTCATTCCGATTACGAGACCTCGTAAGAGTCCCGTATCGTTATTTTTCGTCACTACCTACCCCCCTACCTCCCCCCGTGCGGTGTACAATATTGATATGATATTAAAAAAATACCATTAATAAATAACATAATAAAAGACCACCACTTTTATAGAGACATAACGCCACATAATTATAAAAAGTATAGTGTGTGGATCTAATCAACCACCACTGGCACCAGACCCTCAATGCCCTTAAATTTTACCTCGTTAAAATATTTAAAGTGTACTCATTCCGATTGCGAGACCTCGTAAGAGTCCCGTATCGTTATTTTTCGTCACTACCTACCCGTACCTCCCCCCTGTGCGGGGTACAATATTGATATGATATTAAAATAATACCATTAATAAATAACATAATAAAAGACCACCACTTTTATAGAGACATAACGCCACTGTGTGGCGCCGCCATCAGTCTCCTAAGACTCGGTACTTTGTCGTCGCCGTCGACTTCGCACCTTCGCCCCATATAGTAGTGGCGCGGCGCGACGGGCCTAATGTGTAAGTGAAAAAAAAAAAAAAAATTAAATTAATTGTTATTTTTTTACAATATCTTCTAATATGAATAAGAGTACTTTGTATTGGTACGTTTTGTTTTTTGTTTTTTTTTTTTTTAAACGGAACTGAACCTAAGTGACCGGCCTGCGGCCGGGCACCCGTCTTATTCATGTTCTAACCTAACCTAACCTATCCAAACCTTTTAAAACTAGTTTGGATTCCTTTAGACCTCAGCCCACCGGCAACTACGACTAACTAAACACTGATCTAGCTATCTGGCTTTCATCAGTGCATCAACAGCAGCATAACTAGTATTAAAATAGTAATGAGTTTTTATTAATGCATATATACACATTAAATCTTGAATCTAAAGTCTAAAGGTGTCAAAACTAGATTTAGGTTAGGTTAGGTTAGAACATGAATACGAGGGGTGCCCGGCCACAGGCCGGGCACTTGGGTTCAGTTCAGTCAAAAATTATATATTATTTACTATTATTTATATTTGAATGAGAATGAAAAATAGCAATTATTTTGAATAGTTTTCAGAATGAGACAGACGGGCGTGGTAGGGTAAAATCTCCAATTTAAAGTTCCCTTATTGCGTATATGTTATGTGTGTTTGCATAGTAGTTTACTATAATGGTAAGCGGTTCGTGTACGATGTACGATCTTGCGCGTCTATATTTACAAGTGTGTGGGCAGTTCGTGTATTGATTATTCGATGACGAGACCTCGTAAGAGTCCCGTATCGTTATTTTTCGTCACTACCTACCCGTACCTCCCCCCCCGTGCAGGGAGTGGGTAATTTGCGCGCCTGCTGCCTTCCTTGGAAGCAGTTTCTCAGGCTCCCTCACCGGAATCGAACCCTGATTCCCCGTTACCCGCGACAAACAATGGTAGTCGCAGAAACTCATTCCGATTACGAGACCTCGTAAGAGTCCCGTATCGTTATTTTTCGTCACTACCTACCCCCCTACCTCCCCCCGTGCGGGGTACAATATTGATATGATATTAAAAAAATACCATTAATAAATAACATAATAAAAGACCACCACTTTTATAGAGACATAACGCCACATAATTATAAAAAGTATAGTGTGTGGATCTAATCAACCACCACTGGCACCAGACCCTCAATGCCCTTAAATTTTACCTCGTTAAAATATTTAAAGTGTACTCATTCCGATTGCGAGACCTCGTAAGAGTCCCGTATCGTTATTTTTCGTCACTACCTACCCGTACCTCCCCCCTGTGCGGGGTACAATATTGATATGATATTAAAATAATACCATTAATAAATAACATAATAAAAGACCACCACTTTTATAGAGACATAACGCCACTGTGTGGCGCCGCCATCAGTCTCCTTAGACTCGGTACTTTGTCGTCGCCGTCGACTTCGCACCTTCGCCCCATATAGTAGTGGCGCGGCGCGACGGGCCTAATGTGTAAGTGAAAAAAAAAAAAAAAAATTAAATTAATTGTTATTTTTTTACAATATCTTCTAATATGAATAAGAGTACTTTGTATTGGTACGTTTTGTTTTTTGTTTTTTTTTTTTTTAAACGGAACTGAACCTAAGTGACCGGCCTGCGGCCGGGCACCCGTCTTATTCATGTTCTAACCTAACCTAACCTATCCAAACCTTTTAAAACTAGTTTGGATTCCTTTAGACCTCAGCCCACCGGCAACTACGACTAACTAAACACTGATCTAGCTATCTGGCTTTCATCAGTGCATCAACAGCAGCATAACTAGTATTAAAATAGTAATGAGTTTTTATTAATGCATATATACACATTAAATCTTGAATCTAAAGTCTAAAGGTGTCAAAACTAGATTTAGGTTAGGTTAGGTTAGAACATGAATACGAGGGGTGCCCGGCCACAGGCCGGGCACTTGGGTTCAGTTCGGTCAAAAATTATATATTATTTACTATTATTTATATTTGAATGAGAATGAAAAATAGCAATTATTTTGAATAGTTTTCAGAATGAGACAGACGGGCGTGGTAGGGTAAAATCTCCAATTTAAAGTTCCCTTATTGCGTATATGTTATGTGTGTTTGCATAGTAGTTTACTATAATGGTAAGCGGTTCGTGTACGATGTACGATCTTGCGCGTCTATATTTACAAGTGTGTGGGCAGTTCGTGTATTGATTATTCGATGACGAGACCTCGTAAGAGTCCCGTATCGTTATTTTTCGTCACTACCTACCCGTACCTCCCCCCCCGTGCAGGGAGTGGGTAATTTGCGCGCCTGCTGCCTTCCTTGGATGTGGTAGCAGTTTCTCAGGCTCCCTCACCGGAATCGAACCCTGATTCCCCGTTACCCGCGACAAACAATGGTAGTCGCAGAAACTCATTCCGATTACGAGACCTCGTAAGAGTCCCGTATCGTTATTTTTCGTCACTACCTACCCCCCTACCTCCCCCCGTGCGGTGTACAATATTGATATGATATTAAAAAAATACCATTAATAAATAACATAATAAAAGACCACCACTTTTATAGAGACATAACGCCACATAATTATAAAAAGTATAGTGTGTGGATCTAATCAACCACCACTGGCACCAGACCCTCAATGCCCTTAAATTTTACCTCGTTAAAATATTTAAAGTGTACTCATTCCGATTGCGAGACCTCGTAAGAGTCCCGTATCGTTATTTTTCGTCACTACCTACCCGTACCTCCCCCCTGTGCGGGGTACAATATTGATATGATATTAAAATAATACCATTAATAAATAACATAATAAAAGACCACCACTTTTCTAGAGACATAACGCCACTGTGTGGCGCCGCCATCAGTCTCCTTAGACTCGGTACTTTGTCGTCGCCGTCGACTTCGCACCTTCGCCCCATATAGTAGTGGCGCGGCGCGACGGGCCTAATGTGTAAGTGAAAAAAAAAAAAAAAAATTAAATTAATTGTTATTTTTTTACAATATCTTCTAATATGAATAAGAGTACTTTGTATTGGTACGTTTTGTTTTTTGTTTTTTTTTTTTTTAAACGGAACTGAACCTAAGTGACCGGCCTGCGGCCGGGCACCCGTCTTATTCATGTTCTAACCTAACCTAACCTATCCAAACCTTTTAAAACTAGTTTGGATTCCTTTAGACCTCAGCCCACCGGCAACTACGACTAACTAAACACTGATCTAGCTATCTGGCTTTCATCAGTGCATCAACAGCAGCATAACTAGTATTAAAATAGTAATGAGTTTTTATTAATGCATATATTCACATTAAATCTTGAATCTAAAGTCTAAAGGTGTCAAAACTAGATTTAGGTTAGGTTAGGTTAGAACATGAATACGAGGGGTGCCCGGCCACAGGCCGGGCACTTGGGTTCAGTTCAGTCAAAAATTATATATTATTTACTATTATTTATATTTGAATGAGAATGAAAAATAGCAATTATTTTGAATAGTTTTCAGAATGAGACAGACGGGTGTGGTAGGGTAAAATCTCCAATTTAAAGTTCCCTTATTGCGTATATGTTATGTGTGTTTGCATAGTAGTTTACTATAATGGTAAGCGGTTCGTGTACGATGTACGATCTTGCGCGTCTATATTTACAAGTGTGTGGGCAGTTCGTGTATTGATTATTCGATGACGAGACCTCGTAAGAGTCCCGTATCGTTATTTTTCGTCACTACCTACCCGTACCTCCCCCCCCCCGTGCAGGGAGTGGGTAATTTGCGCGCCTGCTGCCTTCCTTGGATGTGGTAGCAGTTTCTCAGGCTCCCTCACCGGAATCGAACCCTGATTCCCCGTTACCCGCGACAAACAATGGTAGTCGCAGAAACTCATTCCGATTACGAGACCTCGTAAGAGTCCCGTATCGTTATTTTTCGTCACTACCTACCCCCCTACCTCCCCCCGTGCGGGGTACAATATTGATATGATATTAAAAAAATACCATTAATAAATAACATAATAAAAGACCACCACTTTTATAGAGACATAACGCCACATATTTATAAAAAGTATAGTGTGTGGATCTAATCAACCACCACTGGCACCAGACCCTCAATGCCCTTAAATTTTACCTCGTTAAAATATTTAAAGTGTACTCATTCCGATTGCGAGACCTCGTAAGAGTCCCGTATCGTTATTTTTCGTCACTACCTACCCGTACCTCCCCCCTGTGCGGGGTACAATATTGATATGATATTAAAATAATACCATTAATAAATAACATAATAAAAGACCACCACTTTTATAGAGACATAACGCCACTGTGTGGCGCCGCCATCAGTCTCCTTAGACTCGGTACTTTGTCGTCGCCGTCGACTTCGCACCTTCGCCCCATATAGTAGTGGCGCGGCGCGACGGGCCTAATGTGTAAGTGAAAAAAAAAAAAAAAAATTAAATTAATTGTTATTTTTTTACAATATCTTCTAATATGAATAAGAGTACTTTGTATTGGTACGTTTTGTTTTTTGTTTTTTTTTTTTTTAAACGGAACTGAACCTAAGTGACCGGCCTGCGGCCGGGCACCCGTCTTATTCATGTTCTAACCTAACCTAACCTATCCAAACCTTTTAAAACTAGTTTGGATTCCTTTAGACCTCAGCCCACCGGCAACTACGACTAACTAAACACTGATCTAGCTATCTGGCTTTCATCAGTGCATCAACAGCAGCATAACTAGTATTAAAATAGTAATGAGTTTTTATTAATGCATATATACACATTAAATCTTGAATCTAAAGTCTAAAGGTGTCAAAACTAGATTTAGGTTAGGTTAGGTTAGAACATGAATACGAGGGGTGCCCGGCCACAGGCCGGGCACTTGGGTTCAGTTCAGTCAAAAATTATATATTATTTACTATTATTTATATTTGAATGAGAATGAAAAATAGCAATTATTTTGAATAGTTTTCAGAATGAGACAGACGGGCGTGGTAGGGTAAAATCTCCAATTTAAAGTTCCCTTATTGCGTATATGTTATGTGTGTTTGCATAGTAGTTTACTATAATGGTAAGCGGTTCGTGTACGATGTACGATCTTGCGCGTCTATATTTACAAGTGTGTGGGCAGTTCGTGTATTGATTATTCGATGACGAGACCTCGTAAGAGTCCCGTATCGTTATTTTTCGTCACTACCTACCCGTACCTCCCCCCCCGTGCAGGGAGTGGGTAATTTGCGCGCCTGCTGCCTTCCTTGGATGTGGTAGCAGTTTCTCAGGCTCCCTCACCGGAATCGAACCCTGATTCCCCGTTACCCGCGACAAACAATGGTAGTCGCAGAAACTCATTCCGATTACGAGACCTCGTAAGAGTCCCGTATCGTTATTTTTCGTCACTACCTACCCCCCTACCTCCCCCCGTGCGGGGTACAATATTGATATGATATTAAAAAAATACCATTAATAAATAACATAATAAAAGACCACCACTTTTATAGAGACATAACGCCACATAATTATAAAAAGTATAGTGTGTGGATCTAATCAACCACCACTGGCACCAGACCCTCAATGCCCTTAAATTTTACCTCGTTAAAATATTTAAAGTGTACTCATTCCGATTGCGAGACCTCGTAAGAGTCCCGTATCGTTATTTTTCGTCACTACCTACCCGTACCTCCCCCCTGTGCGGGGTACAATATTGATATGATATTAAAATAATACCATTAATAAATAACATAATAAAAGACCACCACTTTTATAGAGACATAACGCCACTGTGTGGCGCCGCCATCAGTCTCCTAAGACTCGGTACTTTGTCGTCGCCGTCGACTTCGCACCTTCGCCCCATATAGTAGTGGCGCGGCGCGACGGGCCTAATGTGTAAGTGAAAAAAAAAAAAAAAATTAAATTAATTGTTATTTTTTTACAATATCTTCTAATATGAATAAGAGTACTTTTTATTGGTACGTTTTGTTTTTTGTTTTTTTTTTTTTTAAACGGAACTGAACCTAAGTGACCGGCCTGCGGCCGGGCACCCGTCTTATTCATGTTCTAACCTAACCTAACCTATCCAAACCTTTTAAAACTAGTTTGGATTCCTTTAGACCTCAGCCCACCGGCAACTACGACTAACTAAACACTGATCTAGCTATCTGGCTTTCATCAGTGCATCAACAGCAGCATAACTAGTATTAAAATAGTAATGAGTTTTTATTAATGCATATATACACATTAAATCTTGAATCTAAAGTCTAAAGGTGTCAAAACTAGATTTAGGTTAGGTTAGGTTAGAACATGAATACGAGGGGTGCCCGGCCACAGGCCGGGCACTTGGGTTCAGTTCAGTCAAAAATTATATATTATTTACTATTATTTATATTTGAATGAGAATGAAAAATAGCAATTATTTTGAATAGTTTTCAGAATGAGACAGACGGGCGTGGTAGGGTAAAATCTCCAATTTAAAGTTCCCTTATTGCGTATATGTTATGTGTGTTTGCATAGTAGTTTACTATAATGGTAAGCGGTTCGTGTACGATGTACGATCTTGCGCGTCTATATTTACAAGTGTGTGGGCAGTTCGTGTATTGATTATTCGATGACGAGACCTCGTAAGAGTCCCGTATCGTTATTTTTCGTCACTACCTACCCGTACCTCCCCCCCCCGTGCAGGGAGTGGGTAATTTGCGCGCCTGCTGCCTTCCTTGGATGTGGTAGCAGTTTCTCAGGCTCCCTCACCGGAATCGAACCCTGATTCCCCGTTACCCGCGACAAACAATGGTAGTCGCAGAAACTCATTCCGATTACGAGACCTCGTAAGAGTCCCGTATCGTTATTTTTCGTCACTACCTACCCCCCTACCTCCCCCCGTGCGGGGTACAATATTGATATGATATTAAAAAAATACCATTAATAAATAACATAATAAAAGACCACCACTTTTATAGAGACATAACGCCACATATTTATAAAAAGTATAGTGTGTGGATCTAATCAACCACCACTGGCACCAGACCCTCAATGCCCTTAAATTTTACCTCGTTAAAATATTTAAAGTGTACTCATTCCGATTGCGAGACCTCGTAAGAGTCCCGTATCGTTATTTTTCGTCACTACCTACCCGTACCTCCCCCCTGTGCGGGGTACAATATTGATATGATATTAAAATAATACCATTAATAAATAACATAATAAAAGACCACCACTTTTATAGAGACATAACGCCACTGTGTGGCGCCGCCATCAGTCTCCTTAGACTCGGTACTTTGTCGTCGCCGTCGACTTCGCACCTTCGCCCCATATAGTAGTGGCGCGGCGCGACGGGCCTAATGTGTAAGTGAAAAAAAAAAAAAAAAATTAAATTAATTGTTATTTTTTTACAATATCTTCTAATATGAATAAGAGTACTTTGTATTGGTACGTTTTGGTTTTTGTTTTTTTTTTTTTAAACGGAACTGAACCTAAGTGACCGGCCTGCGGCCGGGCACCCGTCTTATTCATGTTCTAACCTAACCTAACCTATCCAA
Organism: Pararge aegeria; assembly: GCF_905163445.1. NCBI lineage: Eukaryota > Metazoa > Arthropoda > Insecta > Lepidoptera > Nymphalidae > Pararge > Pararge aegeria. The sequence goes on from NC_053193.1 coordinate 73,262, forward strand.
ACCTTTTTAAACTAGTTTGGATTCCTTTAGACCTCAGCCCACCGGCAACTACGACTAACTAAACACTGATCTAGCTATCTGGCTTTCATCAGTGCATCAACAGCAGCATAACTAGTATTAAAATAGTAATGAGTTTTTATTAATGCATATATTCACATTAAATCTTGAATCTAAAGTCTAAAGGTGTCAAAACTAGATTTAGGTTAGGTTAGGTTAGAACATGAATACGAGGGGTGCCCGGCCACAGGCCGGGCACTTGGGTTCAGTTCAGTCAAAAATTATATATTATTTACTATTATTTATATTTGAATGAGAATGAAAAATAGCAATTATTTTGAATAGTTTTCAGAATGAGACAGACGGGCGTGGTAGGGTAAAATCTCCAATTTAAAGTTCCCTTATTGCGTATATGTTATGTGTGTTTGCATAGTAGTTTACTATAATGGTAAGCGGTTCGTGTACGATGTACGATCTTGCGCGTCTATATTTACAAGTGTGTGGGCAGTTCGTGTATTGATTATTCGATGACGAGACCTCGTAAGAGTCCCGTATCGTTATTTTTCGTCACTACCTACCCGTACCTCCCCCCCCCGTGCAGGGAGTGGGTAATTTGCGCGCCTGCTGCCTTCCTTGGATGTGGTAGCAGTTTCTCAGGCTCCCTCACCGGAATCGAACCCTGATTCCCCGTTACCCGCGACAAACAATGGTAGTCGCAGAAACTCATTCCGATTACGAGACCTCGTAAGAGTCCCGTATCGTTATTTTTCGTCACTACCTACCCCCCTACCTCCCCCCGTGCGGGGTACAATATTGATATGATATTAAAAAAATACCATTAATAAATAACATAATAAAAGACCACCACTTTTATAGAGACATAACGCCACATAATTATAAAAAGTATAGTGTGTGGATCTAATCAACCACCACTGGCACCAGACCCTCAATGCCCTTAAATTTTACCTCGTTAAAATATTTAAAGTGTACTCATTCCGATTGCGAGACCTCGTAAGAGTCCCGTATCGTTATTTTTCGTCACTACCTACCCGTACCTCCCCCCTGTGCGGGGTACAATATTGATATGATATTAAAATAATACCATTAATAAATAACATAATAAAAGACCACCACTTTTCTAGAGACATAACGCCACTGTGTGGCGCCGCCATCAGTCTCCTTAGACTCGGTACTTTGTCGTCGCCGTCGACTTCGCACCTTCGCCCCATATAGTAGTGGCGCGGCGCGACGGGCCTAATGTGTAAGTGAAAAAAAAAAAAAAAAATTAAATTAATTGTTATTTTTTTACAATATCTTCTAATATGAATAAGAGTACTTTGTATTGGTACGTTTTGTTTTTTGTTTTTTTTTTTTTTAAACGGAACTGAACCTAAGTGACCGGCCTGCGGCCGGGCACCCGTCTTATTCATGTTCTAACCTAACCTAACCTATCCAAACCTTTTAAAACTAGTTTGGATTCCTTTAGACCTCAGCCCACCGGCAACTACGACTAACTAAACACTGATCTAGCTATCTGGCTTTCATCAGTGCATCAACAGCAGCATAACTAGTATTAAAATAGTAATGAGTTTTTATTAATGCATATATTCACATTAAATCTTGAATCTAAAGTCTAAAGGTGTCAAAACTAGATTTAGGTTAGGTTAGGTTAGAACATGAATACGAGGGGTGCCCGGCCACAGGCCGGGCACTTGGGTTCAGTTCAGTCAAAAATTATATATTATTTACTATTATTTATATTTGAATGAGAATGAAAAATAGCAATTATTTTGAATAGTTTTCAGAATGAGACAGACGGGTGTGGTAGGGTAAAATCTCCAATTTAAAGTTCCCTTATTGCGTATATGTTATGTGTGTTTGCATAGTAGTTTACTATAATGGTAAGCGGTTCGTGTACGATGTACGATCTTGCGCGTCTATATTTACAAGTGTGTGGGCAGTTCGTGTATTGATTATTCGATGACGAGACCTCGTAAGAGTCCCGTATCGTTATTTTTCGTCACTACCTACCCGTACCTCCCCCCCCCCGTGCAGGGAGTGGGTAATTTGCGCGCCTGCTGCCTTCCTTGGATGTGGTAGCAGTTTCTCAGGCTCCCTCACCGGAATCGAACCCTGATTCCCCGTTACCCGCGACAAACAATGGTAGTCGCAGAAACTCATTCCGATTACGAGACCTCGTAAGAGTCCCGTATCGTTATTTTTCGTCACTACCTACCCCCCTACCTCCCCCCGTGCGGGGTACAATATTGATATGATATTAAAAAAATACCATTAATAAATAACATAATAAAAGACCACCACTTTTATAGAGACATAACGCCACATATTTATAAAAAGTATAGTGTGTGGATCTAATCAACCACCACTGGCACCAGACCCTCAATGCCCTTAAATTTTACCTCGTTAAAATATTTAAAGTGTACTCATTCCGATTGCGAGACCTCGTAAGAGTCCCGTATCGTTATTTTTCGTCACTACCTACCCGTACCTCCCCCCTGTGCGGGGTACAATATTGATATGATATTAAAATAATACCATTAATAAATAACATAATAAAAGACCACCACTTTTATAGAGACATAACGCCACTGTGTGGCGCCGCCATCAGTCTCCTTAGACTCGGTACTTTGTCGTCGCCGTCGACTTCGCACCTTCGCCCCATATAGTAGTGGCGCGGCGCGACGGGCCTAATGTGTAAGTGAAAAAAAAAAAAAAAAATTAAATTAATTGTTATTTTTTTACAATATCTTCTAATATGAATAAGAGTACTTTGTATTGGTACGTTTTGTTTTTTGTTTTTTTTTTTTTTAAACGGAACTGAACCTAAGTGACCGGCCTGCGGCCGGGCACCCGTCTTATTCATGTTCTAACCTAACCTAACCTATCCAAACCTTTTAAAACTAGTTTGGATTCCTTTAGACCTCAGCCCACCGGCAACTACGACTAACTAAACACTGATCTAGCTATCTGGCTTTCATCAGTGCATCAACAGCAGCATAACTAGTATTAAAATAGTAATGAGTTTTTATTAATGCATATATACACATTAAATCTTGAATCTAAAGTCTAAAGGTGTCAAAACTAGATTTAGGTTAGGTTAGGTTAGAACATGAATACGAGGGGTGCCCGGCCACAGGCCGGGCACTTGGGTTCAGTTCAGTCAAAAATTATATATTATTTACTATTATTTATATTTGAATGAGAATGAAAAATAGCAATTATTTTGAATAGTTTTCAGAATGAGACAGACGGGCGTGGTAGGGTAAAATCTCCAATTTAAAGTTCCCTTATTGCGTATATGTTATGTGTGTTTGCATAGTAGTTTACTATAATGGTAAGCGGTTCGTGTACGATGTACGATCTTGCGCGTCTATATTTACAAGTGTGTGGGCAGTTCGTGTATTGATTATTCGATGACGAGACCTCGTAAGAGTCCCGTATCGTTATTTTTCGTCACTACCTACCCGTACCTCCCCCCCCGTGCAGGGAGTGGGTAATTTGCGCGCCTGCTGCCTTCCTTGGATGTGGTAGCAGTTTCTCAGGCTCCCTCACCGGAATCGAACCCTGATTCCCCGTTACCCGCGACAAACAATGGTAGTCGCAGAAACTCATTCCGATTACGAGACCTCGTAAGAGTCCCGTATCGTTATTTTTCGTCACTACCTACCCCCCTACCTCCCCCCGTGCGGGGTACAATATTGATATGATATTAAAAAAATACCATTAATAAATAACATAATAAAAGACCACCACTTTTATAGAGACATAACGCCACATAATTATAAAAAGTATAGTGTGTGGATCTAATCAACCACCACTGGCACCAGACCCTCAATGCCCTTAAATTTTACCTCGTTAAAATATTTAAAGTGTACTCATTCCGATTGCGAGACCTCGTAAGAGTCCCGTATCGTTATTTTTCGTCACTACCTACCCGTACCTCCCCCCTGTGCGGGGTACAATATTGATATGATATTAAAATAATACCATTAATAAATAACATAATAAAAGACCACCACTTTTATAGAGACATAACGCCACTGTGTGGCGCCGCCATCAGTCTCCTAAGACTCGGTACTTTGTCGTCGCCGTCGACTTCGCACCTTCGCCCCATATAGTAGTGGCGCGGCGCGACGGGCCTAATGTGTAAGTGAAAAAAAAAAAAAAAATTAAATTAATTGTTATTTTTTTACAATATCTTCTAATATGAATAAGAGTACTTTGTATTGGTACGTTTTGTTTTTTGTTTTTTTTTTTTTTAAACGGAACTGAACCTAAGTGACCGGCCTGCGGCCGGGCACCCGTCTTATTCATGTTCTAACCTAACCTAACCTATCCAAACCTTTTAAAACTAGTTTGGATTCCTTTAGACCTCAGCCCACCGGCAACTACGACTAACTAAACACTGATCTAGCTATCTGGCTTTCATCAGTGCATCAACAGCAGCATAACTAGTATTAAAATAGTAATGAGTTTTTATTAATGCATATATACACATTAAATCTTGAATCTAAAGTCTAAAGGTGTCAAAACTAGATTTAGGTTAGGTTAGGTTAGAACATGAATACGAGGGGTGCCCGGCCACAGGCCGGGCACTTGGGTTCAGTTCAGTCAAAAATTATATATTATTTACTATTATTTATATTTGAATGAGAATGAAAAATAGCAATTATTTTGAATAGTTTTCAGAATGAGACAGACGGGCGTGGTAGGGTAAAATCTCCAATTTAAAGTTCCCTTATTGCGTATATGTTATGTGTGTTTGCATAGTAGTTTACTATAATGGTAAGCGGTTCGTGTACGATGTACGATCTTGCGCGTCTATATTTACAAGTGTGTGGGCAGTTCGTGTATTGATTATTCGATGACGAGACCTCGTAAGAGTCCCGTATCGTTATTTTTCGTCACTACCTACCCGTACCTCCCCCCCCCGTGCAGGGAGTGGGTAATTTGCGCGCCTGCTGCCTTCCTTGGATGTGGTAGCAGTTTCTCAGGCTCCCTCACCGGAATCGAACCCTGATTCCCCGTTACCCGCGACAAACAATGGTAGTCGCAGAAACTCATTCCGATTACGAGACCTCGTAAGAGTCCCGTATCGTTATTTTTCGTCACTACCTACCCCCCTACCTCCCCCCGTGCGGGGTACAATATTGATATGATATTAAAAAAATACCATTAATAAATAACATAATAAAAGACCACCACTTTTATAGAGACATAACGCCACATAATTATAAAAAGTATAGTGTGTGGATCTAATCAACCACCACTGGCACCAGACCCTCAATGCCCTTAAATTTTACCTCGTTAAAATATTTAAAGTGTACTCATTCCGATTGCGAGACCTCGTAAGAGTCCCGTATCGTTATTTTTCGTCACTACCTACCCGTACCTCCCCCCTGTGCGGGGTACAATATTGATATGATATTAAAATAATACCATTAATAAATAACATAATAAAAGACCACCACTTTTATAGAGACATAACGCCACTGTGTGGCGCCGCCATCAGTCTCCTTAGACTCGGTACTTTGTCGTCGCCGTCGACTTCGCACCTTCGCCCCATATAGTAGTGGCGCGGCGCGACGGGCCTAATGTGTAAGTGAAAAAAAAAAAAAAAAATTAAATTAATTGTTATTTTTTTACAATATCTTCTAATATGAATAAGAGTACTTTGTATTGGTACGTTTTGGTTTTTGTTTTTTTTTTTTTAAACGGAACTGAACCTAAGTGACCGGCCTGCGGCCGGGCACCCGTCTTATTCATGTTCTAACCTAACCTAACCTATCCAAACCTTTTTAAACTAGTTTGGATTCCTTTAGACCTCAGCCCACCGGCAACTACGACTAACTAAACACTGATCTAGCTATCTGGCTTTCATCAGTGCATCAACAGCAGCATAACTAGTATTAAAATAGTAATGAGTTTTTATTAATGCATATATTCACATTAAATCTTGAATCTAAAGTCTAAAGGTGTCAAAACTAGATTTAGGTTAGGTTAGGTTAGAACATGAATACGAGGGGTGCCCGGCCACAGGCCGGGCACTTGGGTTCAGTTCAGTCAAAAATTATATATTATTTACTATTATTTATATTTGAATGAGAATGAAAAATAGCAATTATTTTGAATAGTTTTCAGAATGAGACAGACGGGTGTGGTAGGGTAAAATCTCCAATTTAAAGTTCCCTTATTGCGTATATGTTATGTGTGTTTGCATAGTAGTTTACTATAATGGTAAGCGGTTCGTGTACGATGTACGATCTTGCGCGTCTATATTTACAAGTGTGTGGGCAGTTCGTGTATTGATTATTCGATGACGAGACCTCGTAAGAGTCCCGTATCGTTATTTTTCGTCACTACCTACCCGTACCTCCCCCCCCGTGCAGGGAGTGGGTAATTTGCGCGCCTGCTGCCTTCCTTGGAAGCAGTTTCTCAGGCTCCCTCACCGGAATCGAACCCTGATTCCCCGTTACCCGCGACAAACAATGGTAGTCGCAGAAACTCATTCCGATTACGAGACCTCGTAAGAGTCCCGTATCGTTATTTTTCGTCACTACCTACCCCCCTACCTCCCCCCGTGCGGGGTACAATATTGATATGATATTAAAAAATACCATTAATAAATAACATAATAAAAGACCACCACTTTTATAGAGACATAACGCCACATAATTATAAAAAGTATAGTGTGTGGATCTAATCAACCACCACTGGCACCAGACCCTCAATGCCCTTAAATTTTACCTCCATAAAATATTTAAAGTGTACTCACTCCGATTGCGAGACCTCGTAAGAGTCCCGTATCGTTATTTTTCGTCACTACCTACCCGTACCTCCCCCCTGTGCGGGGTACAATATTGATATGATATTAAAAAAAATAATACCATTAATAAATAACATAATAAAAGACCACCACTTTTATAGAGACATAACGCCACTGTGTGGCGCCGCCATCAGTCTCCTTAGACTCGGTACTTTGTCGTCGCCGTCGACTTCGCACCTTCGCCCCATATAGTAGTGGCGCGGCGCGACGGGCCTAATGTGTAAGTGAAAAAAAAAAAAAAAAAAATTAAATTAATTGTTATTTTTTTACAATATCTTCTAATATGAATAAGAGTACTTTGTATTGGTACGTTTTGTTTTTTGTTTTTTTTTTTTTTAAACGAAACTGAACCTAAGTAACCGGCCTGCGGCCGGGCACCCGTCTTATTCATGTCATGTGAGACAGACGGGTGTGGTAGGGTAAAATCTATCATATCAATATTGTAACCCGATGTACATCTTTCAAATGTCTGCCTTTATCAACTTTCGATGGTGTAGTTTCTGCGACTACCATTGTTTGTCACTGTGTGCTGTGTTATAATATAAGAATTGAGGGGTGAATGTTAAAGAATATATGTTATATTGTGTAAGTGTGTGGTTGTTGTATTTACTTTTAAATTTATAATAACAAAAATTACTGTCCTTATAAGTAGCTGCAGCTTTGGTTTTCTCACATACATAAATCAGGGCAAAATAATTGAAGTACATGTAAAAAGGAAAAAAATTACAATTTGTGGAGCTATAGTAGTAATAATTAGTACAACATGCAGAACAAACTAGTCACGCTTGACCCTTTAATTTAATAAGGTCATCTTCGCCGCTGACACGGACAAGTTTGTCACCTTCTCTCTTCCGCAAAAATATCTTTCCGTTAGAGATCCAGCAAAAACGGTAGTTATTCGTCTTGGCAAAGTCGCGCGATAAATAAAATAATCTCTTCATCTTTGGAGTAAGATTTTCAGAAATGTAGATCACCCGGGAGTCACCGTTAATGTTGATGTGATCATTACGAAGTTGGTTACGCTGCTTAGTATGCATTTTATATATTTTTAGGAATTTTTCTTTCGTAAAAACACTCCCGAAATCAACAATTATAGTCTTTTTGTCCTGTTCCTGACTTTTTATGCGATATATATCTTTAACGTCACTAGACTGCAGTGGGTCTACTATTTTAATACTAGTTATGCTGCTGTTGATGCACTGATGAAAGCCAGATAGCTAGATCAGTCTTTAGTTAGTCATAGTTGCCGGTAGGCTTAGGTCTAAAGGAATCCAAACTAGGTTTAAAAGGTTTGGATAGGTTAGGTTAGGTTAGAACATGAATAAGAAGGGTTCAGTTCTTACTTAGGTTCAGTTCCGTTTAAAAAAAAAATAAAAACAAAAAACAAAACGTACCACTACAAAGTACTCTTATTAATATTAGAAGATATTGTAAAATAACAATTTTTTTTTTTTTTTTTTTCACTTACACATTAGGCCCGTCGCGCCCCTCCACTACTATATGGGGCGAAGGTGCGAAAATGACGGCGACTTCCATTGTTTGTCGCGGGTAACGGGGAATCACACCGAGGAAAATATTCTTACCAAAAGGTAAAATTCACTTATTTCTGATGTTTTCTTTTGTATACAAGCTGGACGCCAAATTTAAATTTACTAGATCATCTGGAAGTGATTTAGGTTTAAGCTTGTGAAATATATCAGTCAATAGAAAAAAATGCATAAAAGCATTTTCTCCTTTTGTATAATATGACACGGTAGCTGAGTCGTCAGGCTGGAACACTGGCTGGATTTCAATTGAACCTAGATTATAAAGTCAAGTAGAAATAGCCTTTTACCCATCTTTACTATGGTAAAAAAAACCGAAGAAAATTGGCGTCTTGTGTTTAAATCTGGTTTAAATCTAGTGTGCAAATAAAGTTCAAACTCTGATGTAATACCTACTTTTTTAATGCATCGTCAACGTCTGTAATAAACTAACGAAGAGGTTTAAAAAAACCTTTTTAGCGTTATATATCTGTTATTATCATTTCATTTCCATATTCAATGTGGTAAAAAAAAATAAAAAGATTTTTGAATTACACTACTAACGACTGGGGCTAAAAAATATGCATGTTTCAATTCGTATGGCTTTAAAGACTAACAATGGGTACCTATTTAACCGTGCAACTCTACGATAATTAGTAATTGCAATCTTTAATTAAATACACTTTTACCTTATTGATGAATATTTATAACGACATTCGTAAGCAGGCAAGTACCTAATTGTTAAGTTATTGTGGTCTCTGTCATGCACTCACTTAACTATATTGTAATTTATTATTTAATTCTATTAATTAATTTCATTTTTATTGTTCAGATAGTGATAATGATACATAAATTATTTATGTTATCTGAGTAAATCTTTAATTTTTACCAGAATCCTAATTTGCATGCCAAATTGGCTTAGTAGGTGGCTTATCTACCTACAGTCAAGATTGCATGTTTTGTAACACGTAAATAAGTACTATTGAATCGAATTAAAAAAAAAATATGACAAAATTTTTCCTTTTCGTACATTTGAAACAACAACACTAACTCATTTTTAACATGGTAATAGTTGAAACCACCAAACTACCCAGTGACGTGGAAGTGATAACATCACTGTTCATAATTTTTTTGAAGTAAAACTTCTTCAGGGCGCGACTAGGGAGTAACTCAGATTTTTGACGTCTTTGTAGTTTCTGCTATTTTAAAACAATAGTTTGAATCGGTGGTAAGTATATATATCATACTCCAAGCTTCTTAACTTATATTATTATTATCAATTGTGTATAGCAAAAGTTAATAAAAATACAACAGTTTAAAAAAATATTTCCTCAATAAATAATAATAAAAGTTTTACTTCAATCGCGCGTAAAGGTTACACGCATACACTTTTTTTTTTTTTTATGCGAGTTATTTCGCGCTACGATCGGCTCCGTCGCGAGCCGTTACCAGTGCTGTGGGCAGGGATGGGGATGGGGATGGGGAGGGTCTGGGCGCCAAATAAAACAAATTTATCCTTATTAACTCTCAAAGAGTGTAATTATTTTGTTCTTGGAACTGGGAAACATTAGTCATTCATTTAAACGCACCATATTTATAATTTTAAATTTATAATTACTAAATAAGTCATTTTTTAATAGTTTTATTTAAAATAATGTTTATTTATTAATCTATTAAGTATCTAACAGTAAATTGAATAGGTACTATAGTCGTGGATCACAAGAAACGGATTCGGCGCTCGCCCTCTCTCTCTCTCGCTCACACCGGCGGCGACGCCGCGCGACCTCTCGCTCTCGCACGCACTCTCGCACACGCATCTCGCTCGCACGCGCGGCGCCTATCACATACTTCGTATATTTACAACCTAACTTGTACTGGTTTACCTATAATAAATAAAATGATCTATGACACTTAGACTTAGCTTTGTAACCTTCGAGCGGTCCCTAATAATTCACAGCTTAACGACCGCTAATAATAAAATACCTTGCAATCTGTGATCGCTCAGCGCCGGGGCGATAGACTCTAACTTTATACTCTACATCACAACGATACGCGCGACTCGCGGAGTCATCTTCGACATCGAAATAGTCTTAGAAAAATAGCTCTGTGCGGAGCGGCGGCTCAGGCTAGCGGGAGCGGCGGCTCAGGCTAGCGGGGACGGCGGCTCAGGCTAGCGGGGACGGCGGCTCAGGCTAGCGGGGGCGGCGGCTCAGGCGAGCAGCGGCGGCGGCGGCTTGGCGGGCGCGAGCCGCGGGTCGGCGGCCAGCAGCCGCTCCAGCTCGTCGTCCTCGTAGAACACCACGAAGTGCTCGGGCTTGGTCACGGCCTCGAAGATGGAGCACACGGACGGCTTCACGTTGTAGAAGTACAGCGGCTGCTGGCGCGCGTGGAAGTCGGCCGTGAGCTGCTCGATGCTCTTGGCGGCCGTGTAGTCGGCGCTGTAGATGTGCGTGCACTCCAGCACCACGGGCGTGCCGCCGCCCGCGCTCTTGGTGACCAGGCGCCGCACGTAGTCCACGGACGGGAACATCAGGCAGCGGTCGGGCGTGATCATCAGGTACTCGGCGCCCGCCGCCGTGCGCAGCATCTCCACCGAGAACTTGGGCCGCGCGGCGTGGTACAGGATGAACACGATGTTGACCACCACGCCCGCCAGGATGCCCAGCTCGATGGGCAGCGTGAGGCACAGCACGAACGTGCCGATGCCCGGCACCAGGTCCAGCTCTGCAACAGACGCACGTGAGGCTCCGGCGGCGGGGGCCGGCGGGGCGGCGACGGGCTACTTACTCTTCGCGCGCCACATGGGCTTCACGACGTCGTACTCCACCATGAACAAGATGGCGGAGATGATGACGGCCGCGAGCGCCGCCTTGGGGATGTACTCGAAGTACTGCGTGAAGAACTGCAGCGCCACGATCACCATCACACCTGCGGAGCAAGGAGCGGTGAGTGCGGCGGGGGGTGCGGAGGGCGCGGGGGCGACGGCCCGGCACCTACCCGTGTAGAGCCCGTTGAAGGGCGTCTTGACGCCGGAGCCGTTGGACACGACGGAGCGCGCGAGCGAGCCGCCGCCCGGGAAGGCCTGCACGAAGGCGTTGGCCACGTTGGCCATGCCCAGCGCGATCATCTCCTGCGTGGCGTCGATGGTGCGGCCGTCCGAGAAGGCCTTGCAGATGGCGATGTCCTCCAGCAGCACGATGAGCGGGATCACCAGCAGCCCGGAGCCCATTTCCGACACCATGTCCACGAAGCCGGCCGTGCTGTTGTCGGCGCGCACGTACGACAGCGCGGGCAGCGCCGGCGCCGGCACGCCCGACGGGATGGCTCCTGCGAGACAGCACGCGATGTGAGTAACTTCGTCGCGGGATACTGCAACTGACAGCTGTTACTGCCACCGGCATGCCATGGGTGCATGCCATGGGTGCATGCCATGGGTGCATGCCATGTGTGCCTGCATGCACGGCTAGCATGGGCAGGAGACAAATTTGTCCCCGGGGAAAGGTGAAAAATATATCTTCTCCCACAGCTTAAAAACTGTCAGAGCACTGGCGCCCAAGTGGAAATAATATTGAAATAATATATGTGCAATAATGAACGGGGGTTCACTTCTCTTATTCCATGTACCCGGGCTTTAGCAGGTGGACACGTTAATTATATACCTTGTCAGGGGATATAATCGGGGGGTTAATTTTTAACTCCTGCCCGTGCTAGCCCTACTGCTGTGTGTAATGCTGTCATCGGCATGACCCGCGCTCCCGAGGTGCCCGTTGACCGCGTGCCCGTCGACGGGAACAGCAGGATTTAAATACAGAATTGAAAAACGTTTAGATGTTTTTAAATTTAAAAATTCATCAATTTGATCAAAATAGTTGTACAATCGACACACTTATTTTTAATCTATCGACTAGCGTGTGACCACAATCACACCCAATAATAAGCGATGATGCGGCCTAAGATGGAGCGCGCTTTGGAGTTTGTTACGAATGTACTCGTACCCTACAAGCTAAATAAACAATATCTGTAAAGAACGTAATGTCGAGTGAAAATCGGACCTCATAATTTTATATTCTGAACCAAATCTGATCAAACCTGGCTCAATAATTAAGTTTAGAGACGAATTAAAATATGGCATTATAAAATAAATACATTTTTATAGTTTAATTTTTCATAATATATGCATTAGGCCCGTATCGCCCTGCGACTGTAAGGGGCGATGCGATCGGACGCTCAGCACTCCCAAGTCAAACTAATTGCTGCAAATTCACCAATTACAAGAAATGGAAATCACTTTTTCAGTATTCCAGTGCGTGTGTTTTAACTTAAATGTTATTTTTGTTAGTTCTATAAATTATTTTATTTCTTATTGTTTGGCTTATACGAGTATACTAAACCTACTTTAAAATTATGTTGTTGTTTTGTTATATATACCGTTTATACTAAGTTACAAATTCTTAGTTTATGCACTACACACTTGTTGAACCCACTCCCACTCCCACTCCCACTCTTCACTCTTGCGGAGTTTTGCTTAATACCCCCTCGACATACCTCTAGCTGTTTTGGCAAATCATTCACCACGGTTATGAAATATATATAGACTGCCTCATTCCGTGAGTGATAATTCTTCTCTGGATGTTTTCAAGAGAAGATGGCATTATGTACGTGTATAAGTTATTTAGGTTAAGTTTGTCAAGTGTACAATAAAGAATAAAAAGTTTAAGTACAGTACTTAGGTACACTAATAAAATACCTCCTTTTAAATTTTTTCTATTGTCATCAAAATTAAATTATATGCTATGTGACCCCCTCCTGGCGCCAAAGCTGGATCCGCCCTTGGCGATACTTTAATTGTTAAGTTAGAGTACTGCATCACACTGTTATGCTATAGCATGGTAAACCTATTATGATTCCATAACGTAATAAATGTCTTGAGTTTTTATAGGACAACAAGGTTGGGATCTTAGCCTCTGGATGATCGTGTGCCACTATTATTTAAGAAATTATGAAACCTTACGGAGAGATCTTTGATAGGGACTCAGTTGGTTTAGTTACAAGACTAGGAGCACTCTCGATTTGAAGGAACCCATATTATAGGTATCGGGAAAGACGGAAGCGGAATGGCATTCCAGATCTTTGCGGTGCGAATTGAGAACGACGAAGCAAAACGCTTTGTACGAGTCCATGGGACATCAACTACTTAACGACGCACCTGCATCAGCCTGCAGTTGTGGCCTCGCCGTTCGATGGTACAAATTTGAAGATGGAACCCAATTAAATAGTTTCCGGGCACGCTTTCTCACGCTTTCAAATACGTGATCAGCCGTTGCACTCTTCGAGTTTGTCCCCAGCGTAGCTGCATGCAGTACTGACCCATGAGGCGCACGGGCGCCTCGCCGCGCGCGGCCACGGCGGCGCCCAGCGCGCCGCCCGCCAGCACCACCAGCGCGTTGCGGCACGTGCCCAGCAGCCACATGGCCTTGGTCAGCACCTTCTGGCGCGTGCTCGGCCCGTCGGGGTTGTCGGCGCCCAGCTTCACCATGCCGATCTTCTGCAACGGGAGACGCGCGTTAGAGCCTGCGGGAGGCGGGGCGGCGCCGGGGCGGGCGGGACTCACTCTCATGGACAGCAGCAGCGCGATGCACACGAAGCCGAGCACGGGGTCCCACAGCGCGGCGTCGGGGATGTTGCGGAAGATAGAGATCCATTGCTGCAGAAACGTGGTGCCGCTCACGGGGATCGCGAACAAGTCCTTGACCTGGCTGGTGGCGATCATGAGCGCCACGGCCGACGTGAAGCCCGAAGACACGGGGCCCGACACGAAGTTGACGAGGAAGCCGAGTCCCAGCACGCCCATGAGCAGTTCCACGAGCCCGGCCAGCAGGTTGAGCAGCACGGCCTTCTGCACCACGCCGCCCGCCACCTGCCACGTGAGCAGCGACGCGATGGCCGTGGGGCCGGCGGGCACGGCGCGGCAGCCGCCCAGCACGATGTACACGAAGCAGCCCAGGAACGAGCCGTACAGCCCGAACTGCGGCGGCAGCCCCGCGATGTTGGCGTAGGCCAGCGACTGCGGGATCACCGTCAGGCCCACGCTCACGCCTGCGATGGCGTCGCCCAGCGCCTGCGACGCCGAGTACCTGCGCAGAGCCGTGCTGACTGGCGCGCCGGAAGACTCGCATTGCAAATGTTTGGAGCAATATGATGCAACCATTGAATTGTATTGTAATCAGTCGAGCCGGCGCCAAGTTAGTGGACACGGTTAGAACCCATGGCGGCGGACGAGTGCACTCACCGCGGCAGCCAGGCGGTGATGGGCAACCTCTTGTGCAGCGTCTTGCGGTTGCAGCGCCGCCGCAGCGCCGCGCGCCAGCCGCCTCGCGCCGCGCCCTCCGACACTGCAACACACTCTCCCGTCAGCGCGTCGGGCGCGGGCCCGCTGCAATATCAACTCCACACCAGTGGCACCTGCTGTGTGACCTGAGTATTGACTGACACTCATATATATCTCAGCAAAATCGTACCATCAGCACTCGCTCGAAATACGTTCCATTTCATCCTGATGGTGTGACTCGACAACGAGTGCTATGATTGCGAGTTCCAGTGTACGGCGGGAAATTTGAGTGAGTAGCGGAATTAAGCCGGGAACGAATGGGACTGGCCCATGCCCCGGTGCGGCGCGGCGGCGGGCGGATACTCACGGATGTAGTCGTTGCTGGCGTGCTTGTCGTCGGGCGCCGGCAGCGAGCCGGACGACGCGTTGTGCTTTCTCCGCGGGATCATTCTGCAATTGAATCGCATTCGTTAACGACGAGGTGGCTGAATGCGCTACACCCTCACGCCACTATTATTGGTCATGTTCTTGGAAAGGAACAATTGCTAAGTTTTTTTTGTGACTCCTTCTCGGTAGATTCTTCCTCTGGAGGCGGTGCACGGGAGTCACTAAACGCCGACAGACTTGCCATTTGAAAGGCCTAGAAGGAAGTTACGAACTCATAATAGTACTCGGACTCGTTGTAGTATTCCGAGTTCGTTGTTTACTAAGGTTACTAAATTACGAAAGTAAGTTACGAAACAAACCACACAAATGCAACTTTTCTGTACGAGCCCTACAGTAATGTTCCCCATTAAAGTGATATAGTCAACGGGGACAAATGGATTATTTTTTATAATTATTTGTAACCAGGACTGATAACGGAGACGGTGGTATATATTGCATTATTTTGTAGTAATTTTATTTAAAGCCTGTTGTCCCTGTTAGCCTGGGGACCTGGTAAACGGGGACAACGGGACTACATATATCAAGATTAGCCAAGCATCGTAATGCACCGTAACAATAGGAAGATCTTCCTCCGAGCGGGTGTTCGTGCTCGGGGCCGAGGTCCAACCATTCCGTCTTATAAGTGGTTTATGTATGGTCATTATTTGTGAACTCTTCGCTAGCGCGATGCAGGTTCTTTGTGGCGCCCGCGCCATCTTGTTCGGGGTCTTGAAATCCGCCCCAAAAGAAAAAAGTACTCGGATAGTGCAAGCCTAATATTATATAAATAGATAGACAGAGTTTTCGCGGCTCCCAACGAGCGCGTGCGCCCGCGCAGCGGCGAGCCGGGTACGAGCTCATTACCTGCAATGCGCTGCCATTCACGGCTGACGTAATTAACTACTAATTGTTTTTCCGATTGCACCTGAGAAACGAGAACAAAGCGGCGTGACGCAAGCTCCGCCGCGCAGTGGCCAAGTCGCCGCGCCGGCTTAGCGGCGGGACTTGCGGGCGGGCAGCACAGCTCGAGTGCCAACATGACAACAATGAGCACGTGAAACAAGCAGTTCATCAGACAACATTGAGGCACAAGCATGAGGTTTCTCGGTTTCAGCCTTACACGTGTGGCGCTGGTCAAATGGTGACGGACGGAGTATCGTAAGTTCATAAGGTTGGGTCTCAATATTTTAGCACGGATCCCTAAAAAGGTTATTTGTAACATCCCAAAATTGCTCTCGATAGATAACTCTGGGTACTGACCTCCTGCAGGCCTCACCTACATCCTTTACCGTTCTCAAATAAACAGGATAAACACATAATAATTAATACATTTTCAAGTCATCGCGATTCTGTTTTTATTTGTATAGCTTTTTCTATATTTACAATAAAAATATAAATTCAAAATTCATTTATTTCAAGTAGGAAGTCGTCGTGAAACTCCAAGTCAGTCGGTTTGTAGTGACTCTAACACCGGTTCGGAAGGCAGACTGAGAAGAGCCTGCAACAAACTCAGAACAACTTATCGACTAAGCA
The DNA here is from genome assembly GCF_905163445.1 of Pararge aegeria. NCBI lineage: Eukaryota > Metazoa > Arthropoda > Insecta > Lepidoptera > Nymphalidae > Pararge > Pararge aegeria. The sequence continues at coordinate 89,916 of NC_053193.1, forward strand.
GCTATACATCAACCGTTCACCAATAGTTATCACCTAAGTATTGGAAAAACGTTTTTTTCTATAGATTTAGTGAAAACGGACATTAGCTTAGAAACTAGTTGTTGATTCAAGACCTCTGGAATCCCCCGTACAGTGCATATTATCTAGTCTCAAAGGCTAGTTTAAAAAGCAATTTTACTTTGGAAAACAAGCCACAGTACAGAAATGATTGCGAATTCTAATTATGTTCAGGTCCAGGAAAGTGTACCGGGTCAGGAGGAAGGCAAGCACTATGCACAGAATTCATGGTACCTACATTCAATCGAGATTCGAAGGAAAGCTATACGCTTCCAGCACGCGCGATGATGTTGCGATGCAAGCGGTCTAGTTTGCTAACAATTATTAAAAGCAGTTTTTGTTTTCCGCATCTAGCATAATTTAAGAATTAACACATTATTGCAGCCTCCTCCAGCTAACGTACTTTGGAAGTACTTGGGTCGCAGTGTGGTGTGGCCTTCAAACTAACATGCGAATACCAACACAAGATGCCGTACCTAATACATTAATAATACTTACTTCGCCTTACTTACCTTACTAATAATACATAGGTACTATGAATACGGAAGTGTATTTGTTTGTTTGTCCGACTTTCATGCAGCAACAGAGAAACAGGTTGATTGGCATTGTTTCATAGTGTCATCGGATACTTACTGCTCTTGAACAAGGGATAAATGTTCTGTTCCTATTGAATAGATATATAACTCAATACTTGTGTTATTACCTTGCCTAGCCAATTGGGGTTAGGGTATCATACATCCCGAAACTTAAATTAATGCGTTAATGTGTAGTTGTGTTCCCGCAGTAACCTTCACATTAACACAAGTAGGGAGGGAGGGCACGAGAACATAACACCTACAGATATCTTTGCATCTAAACACAATATGAAAAAAGGATTGCCGCAATTATGAAATATTTTTCAGTTCATTTTTTTCGCTCGTAAACATTGCCAGGACACAATTTGTAGGAAAGATTTTAATTGTGGATAATCTACCAGAAAATAGCGCCCTTGCCTCTTGGAGTCGTGAGAAGCCCTTACAAACCGTTCATCGTGGCGTGACAAAGTTACGTTAACAAGTAAAGTTTCGCTTGAATGTCGTTTTAAGAAGTTATTTATAATTAGTAATTTAAGCAATGAAATGTGTCGGTACGGCAGCTGGTTACTGAGCGCCGCCGGCCGGGATGCATTTACATAATGAGGTGACAATCAGCCCGCAAGTATTATCCACAAATGTTGCATCGAAGCCGTCGTAACATTTGAAAAGGGCAGATTTGATATTGAAGTTTGGTGATAGGTGATGCTGCCGACAGATGCTCCTTCGACATGACAAGCGCGTGCCGAGCGCGTGCCGAGCGCGTGCCGAGCGCGTGCCGAGCGCGTGCCGAGCGCGTGCCGAGCGCGTGCCAAGCGCGAGCCGTTAGCGAGTTTCGAGTTTCTCGAACGCGGATGGCACCAACTGCCGTGACACTGTGGAGCGGATTTGCCTAGAATACATTTAGCATTGTAATGAGCGCTACTTAATTGGAATTAGCAAATCCTAGAGGCGAGTAGGTCGGCGACAGCGCTCTCAGGCAACGCTTACGATCGAATCTAGGCACGACCGCGAGCGCTGTGCTTTCATGTGGGAGGTCCCGGGTTAGATTCCCGGCAGGGACAGTTTAGGAATTAATAATATGATATTTTTTCTGGTCTGATCTTGAGAGGCTTCGGCCGTGGCTAGTAACTACCCTACAAACCCAGGAGGTTCGCTAACCGATTTTGCGTTCCGGTCCGACGTCGCATAGAATCCGATTAGGGGTGTGGGTTTAACATGACTGTCGCACTCCTGGACAGACCGCTACCATCTTACATTGCATCGACTCTTACAAGCAGATGAGATTGCAGTCAAGGGCTAACTTGTACTCAAATAAAAAAGGAAAAGACGTGCCACTGCTCTTCGGCATCTTAGATTGGCTGTACAGGCTGTGGGCTGTGGCCGTCTCCGCGGCGGCAAGTACCGACTCCTTCCAAAGCGCCTGCATAGTTCCCGCGCCAGAGGCGACGTGGAACTAGAAACCGCAAATTACGATTAAAAACCCGCCGATAAATGAATTCAATAAATACGATACAAATTACCGCACGGCAATATGTGACCTGCGGTTTTATACGTTGCAGGATACACCGCAGGGCGTTCATTTGTATTTACATACTTTCTAAAACGCAGCTAGCTATCAACGATGCATCGAATATTTACAGGTATGACCGATCGATTACGATTAAATAATTTAATTCACATAGTTCACAATTTATCATAGATATTATATGTTTTTTTAAATAACTATATTATTTAAAAAAAATACGCTTATTTCTTAAGTACGAAGTGCGTGGTTATCCATATTTGCGCATGAGATAAACGGTAACGTTAATTTGTGAGACAACGAGGCCGCAGGGTGCGCCCCCCTGCCCTTTGGTATACATTGGTTCCAGATAGCATACCCTTCGCTCATTTCTGTTTGAACTCTACATATAGAGACATTTTATTTGAAACAATTTTAAATTTAAATAGAACAGTCATATTTCAATTGTTTTCATATCAGCAGCTAGCACCGATCAGTCAGCCCGTAGGAGCCGAAATGTTTTGTTTATTCTGATTTTAATTACTGTAATCTATTATTAATCTATATCAAATTAAATTTCTTTGTTTGGAAAAAATATATCAGACAACGTATTCATTTATATTATTTTATAGATATTCCCAGTCTGAATCAGTTAGGTAGTATGTATGAGGGTAAACACCTCTCTGAAACGGCCCGAAAACAGTACCTATACGTCTCGCAAAAAGAGGAGCGTTAATTTATAAGTGGCATTTTTAACACATCGCACATGCAGAAAATAAGAATTTGGTTGCCAACTATTTTAAAATGCATTTATATATTTCCCATACATTTTTATACAAATTAAGTAAAACTTTAAATTCAATAATAAAATCTGTAAGGCATGTGCGCTAGAACTATAAGGCTGTGGGTGTGAGAAGTATTATTATATGATTATCTGAATCTTTGTAATCATTTAAAATAATAAGGAGTAGAATTAGCTCTGTCTTTCCTGTTGCAAATTATAAGTCAAAGTCAAACTTTTTATCGTAAACGTATTCCTTTATACTGTAACTTTTCCATAAGCTTACGTTTAATACAAACTTTGGACTTTTTAAGAGACATCTCCAAAACATCATATTACTTTCATTTAGTATGAGAATATATTCCTATTAGCAACTTACTTCTTAACAAAACAAAGACAAATGATCTGGTATTGTTGTGGATTTATCTTACAATCACCGCTAATACAACGAACAAACAGTTTTAAATTGGCTCGATCGGTTTTAGTAGCGGGACTACCCGCACTCCGGATTGCCGCGTGTTTGTGGTAGGCCCGTTTTACATTTCATTTCATTTGCATACTGACAATTATCTATACCAAATAATGGACAGTATTATGGCAGCTGCCTCGCTACACTTCCACAGAAGCGTGGCTTCTCCTGAGGGGCTCCACTTCTTGTGGTTGTCATGAGAACTTATTAATGATGGCGAGAGATGTGTGTTATTGTTTAAAATTATAAGATAATTTATATGTTCGTACATTTCCCACTATAACTCGTTCGTTGAACTCTTTAAGTAATATGGTGGAATCGCGACCACTGCCCAGCGTCCGTACTAGCCCTCTACAACTACCCGAACATTCGTTAGTCGAAGTTTTGTCACAGAGGAATGACACTCTACGGACATTCATACATTCATATGGTCAAGTATTATTAAATTCCTAGTCAATTTCCCAGTCATTAATCTGATAAACCCCTAGGTAAGCATGTAGGTACCTAGCTCGCTTAGTGAAGGTTATCTTCATGTTTATTTTTTACGCGTAACCCTGGGGCCCAGCTAGTACACTAAAAGTGTAGATACCTTTTTATTCATAATAATATAATGATATAGCAATTGTTTTCATTGTAGGGCTAAAAATAAATATTGACACGAGCAGCGGGTTTCCTTCAGCCGAGCGCCGATAACGCGCCGCGAGGTGACGCGACGCGCGACGCCGCGCGGCACCGCTAGCTTCACGATTACAATCGACACCGCGATGTGGCGATTCGTTTTGTTTTGTAGCGATCAATAACAACAAATCCATAACAAACTGATTTTCCGTCAACCGATCGTTGCAGGACTGATTCCATTTTTTTAGGCTTCATCTGTACCAATTGAACGTTCTGATTCGACTTTGGATTTATCTGATGGTATATTAAAAAAACCTACGGAATCAGTTTCTGATCCACATGCCTAGTGATGTAAATGTGTAGTATAACAAAAATCAATAAATCGTTTAAAATCCATGTTCCGATCGATTTCAAAAATAGATCTCAGATCAACATACCTAGAAGCCTACTCAGTGCGACCGCCACTGGCGCGATGCGGGCGACATTAACACTTCAGTGCGATTTCTTGTCAGCTCTCGAGGCTTGTGCTCACAAACATTCACGTTTCACTATCACTCGTCATCAGTTCGAACAGAATGTTGGGACAGAAAATCGATTCAGTGCAACCCTAGACCACGCACGTGCTTCAATCAAAATTGCATTATTATTTATTAGATTACGTATCAAGTAGTTTATTTATATCAAAGTGAACCTTATCGACGTGCGAACATCGGCCGGGTGGCACGGCTCGTGAGCTGCTGGGGTGGTCGCGGGCCCCCTATCGACACTTCTGGAATCGCGTTCCAGCGCTTGTCGGTGCTAAACTATGTTTCGATAATTGTTATGATACACAGAGCCGAAGTGCCGTCAGCCTAAATTAAACCTAATTAATAATATGTGACCGAACAATAGGTAAATATACACTCATCAGTGGGTAGGCAGTGGCACCTGTTTCAACGGAATTCATTGTTATTGATAAACTAATCGATAACTACAACACTAACATTTCGCACTCACTCGAACAATTATTTGTAGTATTAAAATTTAAGGTAATCGAGCCCGTGCCCGAGGTGGACATAATTTTGCACACTTAGGGCCGTTTCTGGTTTCCGTGTTGCAACTATCCACCTGCAGGTTTATTTAAAATCGATGATGTATTGCCCGGCTAATCAATTTATTTACGACGAAGCACGACACATCGAACACGGCGGATCGGGGATAGAAATGAAAAATTGACCAGATATATGTACAATGAGCCTAAAGTTACTTTGGTGTCCGGTAGTGAGATTTCGCGAATACGGCAATCCGGACGGTGGGCACTCACTCGTGCTGGCGGCGGGGGTCGTGCTGGAGGCGGTAGGCTCGGGCAGGCCGGGGTCAGGTGCACATGCCGCGCGGGGACGGCGGACTGTGCGGCTGCGGCGGCGGCGTGGTGGCGGCGGGGTCGCGACGTGCACTCTGCTGTGCGGAGCGAGCGCTACTGAGCGCCGCCGAGCCGGGTGGCCGCGAGCTGCGACTGGAGCCGGGAGGCTGCGCGCCGCCGCGTGACGTCAGGGGCGAGCGAGAGCCTGCGAGTAACAGACGTTTGATCATTCACCACAACAATACATCTGCATTCGGGAACTAACCCGCCATTTGGTTATAGCATATTGTGTTCCGTAGCAGTACAATGCCCTAGAGAGGGCATTTTTTTTCTTCAAATATTTACAATAAATCTTGAAGTTGCATCATTTGATTTGGACAGCTGTACATATTTCGCATAGGTGCATTTCATATTTGGCTGGGTTAGCATTTTTTTAGGTAAAAATGTTTATCTTTTCCCACAGCTTTGACAACTCCCCGATCATTGTGTACAAACGAACGGTGGTGAACTGCTCCTATTCTCTATTGCCTTGCAGGTGGACACGTATATATTTTTTTCTTATCAGGGAATAAATAATATTTCTCTCCTGTGTTATCCGTGCTGCAAGAAACATATTTTTTTTATAGCCGCTAAACGATTTAGTGTTCCTGTGAGATGTCGCGTAGAATCCGATTAGAGGTATGACTACGATACTCCCTAACGAGTTAGCCCGCTACCATCTTAGTCTGCATCATCACTTACCACCGGGTGAGCTTGCAGTCAAGCTAACTCGTAAACTACTATATAAAAGGGAACAGGATACAAAGAATATCTATACTTAGTAATTTATATTTTACTTGGCACTTATTTGAAAATGTTGTAGAAAATATTGATTTCTTGATTTTTAGTAAGGTCGGCACCTACCTACGTTTAGAAAGTTTATTTTTGTTAAAATAAATTTTTCCCCGCATTTAATGGGCAGGTTTGCAATAATTATATCTAAGTTTCAATAGCCAAATGTCAACTAGGTATTTATTAGCCATTACAGAATATTGCTTTTCCCTATTGTTAATGGTTGAGGAATCCCCCGGTAAATTAAGCTTACTTTCATAATTTTCCCGGTATAACAAAAAACCTGTTGCTTTATTGTGCTTGAAATGCTTACCAACTGTATCATATCATAAAGGATGCCCAACCCGTGTAATACCTACTTATTATTATTTATTGTATAGTCCGGTGGCCATCCATGGTCTTTATCATCAGTTTATCTTTACCAAATGGTGCTTTTCCTAAAAAAATGCGCAAGTTACATAAAGAATACTCAAATCGCTATAGGTACCTATGCCTATATAATGTTTGAAGATTTCCCTTGATTTTTCCATAATAATAATCATTTATTCAGGTTAAAAATAATGGATACAATATTTACATTAATGCCCTACCTTTTGCGGAAGGAAAAACCTTACAGTCGAATTGAGAATCTCCTCCTTTTTATAAGTCAATTGAAAAAAACGGTAGGCACAGTTGTGCAGTCGTTTATTTAACAGTAATCACACGCTGAATACAGTTAATTTCTCATCTCACTTCGGATATTCCTTTGGCCAAATGTACCGCTATAAATAATTTAAGTAAGATATAAGCAGTACGATATCCACAGGTAGTAAACCTGGGTTTATCTGATCTGCCCTTTATTCAACATATAGGACTGCACAAAGAATGACGAATGAACGTCGAGTGGCCGCAAAAGTAGGGTAGGAATCCTGCGGTGACGATGAGAATTGTACCTATTGTGTAAAACTTGATGTCCTCAACGGTTCCAATTCGTTGACATTGAGTGCCTGCGCTACTTGAAATCAGTCAAGCTTTTAAAAGGCACTGAACTGCGTTAAATTAAGTTTGGAAATGTCGCCATCGCGTCGTGGTTTTGCGCGGCGGATGCCAGAAGCCTGCAGGTCTGTTGCAGGAATATGTACATTCCAGGGCTCGTACGGCTTCTGCGCATGACGTTATAGACAAACCATAACTCTTCTAAATTAATTATAAATTTATATTGTTATTATAAATATAATATCGACGAAATATTAGTATAGTCCAACTATACTCATTTTTCGTCGATTCATTTACTAAATTCAATTACTTAATTGGTGCTGTGTTGTGCTTAAGTAATGAGGATCCAACCAAAGTACCACGCGGTCGCTCGCAATAGCAGCTGCGTTGCCAGAGAAGTGATGAAACTGATGGGAATAGAAATCAGAAAAATACGCAAAGGATACCAGTCTTTCAATAGATCTCAATTTTAAAGGATTTAGACACCGACATGTGCCATCCGTCAGACATGAAACTAGACATAATGTTTGTATATTTAACTTTAAAGGGCGGAACGGAATAAAAATTGCGTGCCCTTGTGTCACGTCACTCGCTGATCTCGGCGACGGAAAGCGCTCAAGGCCGGCCTTCAGCGCATTCCCGATTAGTCTTCGTCACATGCAGTCGTCATCTTATAATTCATAGACGCTGGGCTTTCTCTTCGACACCTGAATCACCATATCGGGCAAAAGAGCGTCCAATGTGTTCCGTTAGCCACAGTATTGTGTTCTTTTATTACTAGTATTATTTAAATACTAGTCGTCGTGTCATCTGCAATAAGTTCCTGAAATAAGCGCGATCAAACAAAGACAACCAAAGACAAATCCTCAAACTTTACTATTTTTGCAAGTAGGTACCTACCGAAGTATAATGAGAGTCACCATAAATTATGTTCTGAATTCATTTAGAGTGTTTTATCTAAAAAAAAAACATCGTCACATAACATTATACATGTCATGCCAAAAGAGAAGCATACAGTGCTTTTATTTAAGAAAATTCCTCACTCCGTACCTATGATTACCTATTTTTACCGCGCTTATTAGCAAGTTACGCCTTCAAATACAGCCGCAATTTAGTACGCCTTATTTTATGAGTTTCGTTGTAGAATACTGTGAAGTCATTTTTGTATGCCACAAGCGGCACAGAATGGCTCTAGACCGGCCGGCGCGGGGCGGCATGGCAGCACGAAGCAGGCGAGCCGGGACTGCAACAGGAGCATTTGCAGCACGCCCACCGCTTCAACTAAATAAATTTTAAGCTATTGTGTAATTTATCAGTGAGATGTCGTCCATTGCTCATAACTTAACAAGTTACTTTAAACCGAGGGCGTCAGTCACCCGTTTTGACGAGAGTTTTTTGTTCAAATATCATTAAGTAGGAATTATGTTTATTTAATGTAAAATAATTAGATATGTAAACTTTTTGCTATCATAAACCTGAGACGTTACAAAGGACTCAAACTCTAAAACAGTTAGTGTTTTCCTTAAAGTAACCAGTTTTTGTTCGACAGCCCGCACCGACGCGTACCTACCTACAGGTTGCGGGCCCGCGGACTGCGCGACCGCCTCGGTCCCCGTTCTCACGTGCTCGAAACAATTAATTATATTTTCTTCTGCTTTTCACCATTACCTTAAGTTAGCCACCTGTGGCGGATACAGCTCCCACGCCGGCTGCGTAAATAACGATGAACCATCGATATAAATTGATGAAGTCTTTGCGATAAACTAATTGATTCGAACTTACCCACTGCTGCGTCGCGTATGACTCCCGCCGTAGATGAACCACCGTTGGAGACGCGCGGGGCACGCGCCCGCCATGCCGGCGCGCCGGGCTGCGAGTGGGCAGTGGCGCCCGCCTCGTTGAACTCTTTAGTGGGGACGCGCGTCCCGCGGCGGGCCAGCCATCAGTTCTCCCCACTGATGCACAGCTACACCCTAGACATAGTTTAGCCCCTAAAATAACTTCGTTTCAAATGATTCATCGCCTCATATCGGCTTCTCCGGAAGGTTCCAAAACCGTTCCAGAGATAAAAACAGAGGACAACGGACTCCCTGTAGCGTGCCGCCGCGACAGAGTTACCGCTTCGCTGCGACGCTTTGTGTGACGAGCTGCGAGCAGCGCCGTGCATGCGAGGACCAGGCTGCCCGCCGCGACGAAACGACTCAGGAAGCCGCTGCGACAAGAGTGCAACGCCGGAAGAGAGTTTAATGGGCATGTAGCTAAGGCGGGATACTGACCCCAGTAAGAAACGAGGTGCGGAGAGGCACTGGGCTCGAGGTGACGGAGGATGTTCTGGCCTCTCATCGGAGAGTTTCCGAAGATGTTTCAGGGGTTTGGCGCGCCGTAACCGTGGATTAAGACGATGAAGGATCAGTTTTAAAAATGGAACAATACGATGAAAGATGTATCCATTTGAGATTGAGTATCGTATATGCATGCAGAAAATTGGATCTACTCGTATATAATTTTCTATGCCTGCTTGATGCTAAAAATTATTGTATTATGATAAACACTCGTTCGAGTGTTTTTCATAATACAATTAATTTTTACTTGTTTTAACATTCGTGTAGTGTTCCTTTCTGAATGCAATGTTCTTGCCCACCTGCGTTCCTCCCGATGGAGTCGGGGTCGCGTGCGAGGGGCGGTGTGACCGTGGCCACTGCTGCATATAGCTACGTTATTAAGTTTGGTAGGTGTAAGTCCATTCGTTCGATATTGCAAGCGCCGCTGATCGCGACGGCGCGGTGACCCTGACCCGTAAATATCAAACATAGGTCAACTGCTCCCCAACGATGTCCAACAAATAGCAACAATAACGCAACAGCGCCGTGACCAGCTGTAGATAACACGTGCTAACCCAAGGAGGCATTCTGAACACCATTTGTACACCTACCTACAATGGCTTATGATGCCATCGAATTATCTAGTTTAAATCACTGTTTATTATATATCTAAGTTTATTTGGGCGCAAATGGCTGGTACCGGTTCGGCGGAGACTACAAAACAAAACGGAAATCCCGTATTGTTAAAGTGAAAGCGACACTCGTTGACGTCAACGAAGCATCAGGACACAAAAGCATCTTGATGAGTAGGGAGCCTAGAACATTTTTCCGGCAAAGTGAGGCGCTTCGTTTAACGGAGCCGTGCGCACTCGGGGTGAGTTGGGCCCTGCACTTCAGTACTGCTTCTACTAATCGTTTGAAGCAAAATTGAACCTTTTTATTTAGCGTGACTTCCTATGCATTGTTTTTATTATTCTACTTAGCGGCACGTCTTTTCTTGCGGTTTGAAAAAATCTTGGCTAAAAGCATACAAACATTTGCTTGGTAAAAAACAAGTCCGCTGTGTTTCTTAGAATAATAACTTTCTAAAATAAAAATAACTCCTCGTTTTTATTTTAAACTTGGTGTGAAAAAGGCCTAAAAAACTAAATAGCCTAATCAAATTAAAATGGTCAATCGTTTAGCGGAGAACAGGTGACGCAGAAAAAGTGCTCGTTTGTTATAAGAATGAACATGACGTACAAATAACACAATGTTTGAATAAAACCTAAACTGAACTCAACATCATCAATAAAGCATTTCAATGGCACTCGATATGAGTTGCGCCGCTGTTCGAATCCTGCTCCTACAAAAAACGACATCAGAAGTTTATCAAATGTCAAGACTCGACATAAATAAAATCAAACTAGCCAATAACCCATTTCTGAACGACGTCCTCCTTCAGCTTAAAGAGCGAAAGAACATAGAGCCAACTCACAGCACTCCAAGTGCCGTGCGTAGAGCACGCACTCACACCAATCGGTGAGTTGAGTGCGTGCTCTATATAGTCAGTGCGAGTGCGTGAAAGAAGCGAAAAAAAATAACTACACGGCGAATTGAGAGTCGATTATGCAGAGCGATACAATCGTCGAGATAAATCACGTAGGTTCCGGAGGACGGCAATTAGCGCTCGTCACATGATGCGAAACAATCACTGATTGATTGGAGCCAGCGTTCTATTTCAGGCCGATAACAGCCGATACATTGATTGAGTCAATGAGGTGGGTGCCTACGGCGACTGGCCGCCGCGCGCCGGCCCAAGTGCAAGGCTGGCGCACACACGCGCAGCCTCTGAGCGAGTCGCTCGCGTGGCAGACACTGGCGTGGACCCCGACCACGGTTCATTTACGAAGAGTGCAATGAGATCAGCAGGAAAGCCAAGGTCACTTACGACCCTAAACCTTCTTCAACCAAAGGCAATGGACAGACAGGACTCTTGAATAAACATCGTTAACTAGTAAGTGCAGTATGGGGCCCAGGCGAGCTGTGGGAAGCGGGTAGACGAGCAAGGCTGAGGAAAGGGCGTGGTCGCGCTCAGTGAGAAATGGCAACAGGGCCACATAGGTATTCAGAAGTAGTTATAGGACAGCGCGAGTTTGCACTCTCGCATCCAAGTGAGCTAGCAGCCTAGCTATGCCGCTAGCGACCCCCTCCACAAATACCTTATACGGTTTGGCAAAGGTTTTGAGGAAAACACAGATATTTATCGGAATAATGAAGATATTGCATGGTGATAAATTTCAGCAAGAAGTGAGTTATTATTTGTTGTTGGTTTTATTATATGTAAAACGGAAGCGATGATACTAAGGACTTATGCTTCACTTTCAGTGGGGCCAAGTTCGGATCCCGCCACGCGTCTTTAAGTTATGTGCATCGCCTTGTTGTGGGACGCTAATAATGAATAATGATCTTTGGATTTAATACATATAGCTTGATCGAATTTCGGTTTGGTTTAGAAATTTTCAGGGTACAGCAAAAATCTGATCTTCGATACTTTCATGTATTTTTTTAAAGGAATTTACATGTGGTTTTATCCCTCCGACGCAGTCTCGTGGTAATGACTGAGCATGTGCGGAATTTATTGGTCGCAATAAGTTCCCTGCCTAAGAAAAAGTATCTTCAGGCGATTTAGCCTTTCGCTACGTGTGCAGTTTTATAAGCCACCATAACCCTTCCGGATTAACTTCCTCGTGGAAATTTGAAGCGCTAATCCGCCAATTGCTACGCCAGGCGTCAAGCGAGGCGCATGTCTGCTCGGCGTGCTCGCGCCGTCTCCGGCGGACCCGTTCATGCTCTTAGAAAGTTCGATGGTTTCTCTCAGGATTTCCCGCCGCCCGGCCCCGCCCCGCGAGCTCGCCAAGCAAGCAGACCGCTCGCAGGAGCGCAACCGGTCGCGGGCGAGTCCCCCGTCTCGTGAGCGCGCAACGACGGGCACGTCGACGAGCTCCGCACGCGACGGCCGCGCGAGCGCTGCGCTGAGCGTAGAGACGCCACATGTGGAGCGGAAGAATGTCGCTGCGCAAATGTAAGTAAATCTTTAACACATTTTGTACTGTTGGTACGGACGGCGAGATCACGTCATCTTCGGGTGCTTTTAAGTAGGTAGCTATCTGACTAATAGGTGTGCATTATATATTTCAAAGCCATTATTTTTTACTTACGTAATAAATATATTTTGTCTCGGTGTTTGCGTAATTTGATGTCATCCGGGCACCTGCTTATCTGCTGCCCCCGCATTGAGCTGTTGTGGTTCAGGACGAGGAAGGCTGCCCATTCCCGTAACATGGTGGCATGTAACACGAATAATGGCCTATAGATCTACACTTGGCCGTGACCTTGAAGTGAATCTAAGAAGCGGTACTAGAGATCGGAGTGTAAAGGCGGTCGTGGCCGGTGACAAAAGGCTAAAATCAAAGCGTTTAAACTGCAATTACAGAATATAACTAGTATGTACGTGCGAGACACTGTGTTCGCTGAGAGCGCACAGCGCGTCCAAACGGCGCGGCGCGTGAGCAGCAAGGCACCGCAGCTAGTTAAAGATATGTCGAGGATTTGCGTCGTCGTCGAAGACACGATATAGCAGTTCTTGTGGTCCCGGTGTGAACGTGGTAATGTAACTATGGCTTCTTTCAATAAAGCCTTTGAACTTTCGAATGTAGGATTCGAAATGGATTCCTCTGCCTGCTTATCGACGTTGTATGGCGACTCGCAAAAGCTGCTACACTCTTACATAAGTAAGTACTAGCACCCTATCGCGCCGCAATCTGCATTGTAATGAACGCCTAATGCCTTGCAAATTGGATCTCACTGTTAATCTACTTACATTACGTACAATCGCATATTTATTGAAATCAATTCGAGTTACAATTCAATCCTTTTTAACCGACTTACGAAAAAGGAGGAGTTCCTCAATTCGGTTGTATTATTTTTCTGTTTGTTCGCTCAGATCTCTGTCATTTATGAAGCGATATGATTTTTTTTTTGTTTGAGACTTTCATCAGGTCAAGATCAAATTCAAATTCAAAATTTCTTTATTCATGTAGGCCTATCACAGGCACTTATGAAGCGTTCATACATATATGTTTACATAATTGTAAGGGTGTTGTGATAACTTCGTTCGCCAACTTAAACCTAAAGCTACGAGGGTTCCAAACGCGCCCTGGTCTAAGAAGAGCCCACGACAAACTTAGCCGGGTAATTTTTTTATATTATAACTAGCTGTTGCCCGCGACTTCGTCTGCGTTAGATTTTGTTTTTAAAGTATTCGGTATCGCTAAGCCTTAAATGAGTATAGTAGTATATCTTAATATATATAAATCTCCTGTCACGATGTTTGTCCGCGATGGACTCCTAAACTACTTAACCGATTTTAAATAAAATTGGCACACCGTGAGCAGTCTGCTCCAACTTAAGAGATAGGATATCTTAGATCTTTAATTATAGTCGCAATTTTATTTTATTGCAAATTATTTGTCACATGTTATATATATATTTATATATATACTACAATACTCACTTAAGGCTTAGCGATACTGAATACTTTAAAAACAAAATCAAACGCAGAGGAAGTCGCGGGCAACAGCTAGTATATATATATATATATATATGTGACTGTCAATTAATTATAGACAAATAATTTGCAATAAAATAAAATTGCGACTATAATTAAAGATCTAAGCTATCCTATCTCTTAAGTTGGAGCAGACTGCTCACGGTGTGCCAATTTAATTTAAAATCGGTTAAGTAGTTTAGGTTTCCATCGCGGACAAACATCGTGACAGGAGATTTATATATATTAAGATATGATTTTTCTGTAAATTTACGTTTTATATAAACTTTTAACTTATTGAGAGACATCTCAAAGTTTTCATTTGGTAATTTGTTATAAAATAATAAACAATTGAACTTGAAAGAATTTGCAATTTGTGTAGCCTAATAAACTGCACAACGAGTTTATTTTTGCTTCTAATACTACTATTGTTACAGTGCATTTGCTTTTAAAATTTTGTACTGACTATGCACCGTCATTATTTTAACTTCTTTAAATTTATCCCTTAATGACTCTCTTAGGCCCATTTTATATATCGCACGAACAGCGCTTTTCTGCAGGACGAAAATAGAATCAATATCAGCAGCATTACCCCATAATAAAATGCCGTAGGACATAATGCTGTAAAAGTAACTAAAATACACAAGCCTAGCAGTTTCTATATTAGTCGTATGATGATTCTTTTGAACCGCGTGTGCTGCAGAACTAAGTCTGTTCGCTAAATTACATGTGGGCCCCATTGAAGGGATCCTAGCCTCTAGGGAAATGAAGGGAACTCTTCAAACATTATATAGACACCTAGAGCGATTTGAGTATTTTTTAAAGGAACTTGAGCATTTGCTATCGAAAAGCACTATTCGGTCAAGTGAAACTGATGATGCAGACCACAGATGGCCACCGGAACTACATGTTAAGAAATTTATGCTCGTCACAATTATCTGATGTGAAGTACGGCGAGAACTTTTCAAGCATTTTTCCCTTGACTTTGGATAAATCAATAATTTGTAGAAGGTTATGAGCAGTTGACATTCGGCTATTACGACTTTATGCACACCTACTCACTAAAAAGCGTAATTTTTTTATTTTTTTCCAAAAAAAACTACTTTGTCATACAAGTAATGTTGTAAAAAAATAATATTTTCTACTACATTTTTAAGTCTGTGCCAAGTAAAATGTAGGAAAGTACTGGTAGGTACTTTCCTCGCGTCTATATTAAAGGAACACGATGTACTTATATGATGTATACATAGTAACTTTCTACATTTTACCTTAAAATGTTGTATGAAATTACACCGACTTAGAAATGTTGTAGAAAATATTAATTTCTTGCTTTTTAGTTGTATTATAAAGTCTTTTTTTTTGTAATTTTTATTTATTAGTTACCGTCATGCGTCGGATTAATATTAGGAGAACTTACCTTAGAGTATGTAAGTTCTTACTCTTACTTGTACTTACGTGCTAGCTCAGTGGCTAGGACTTAAGCTTATTTTGAATCCCAGCACGAACCTATAACTTTCCTAAATTGTATGTGCGTTTTAAACAATTAAAACATCGCTCGCTTCAAAAACATGGCAAACACCGTGAAGAAACCAGCCTGAGAGTTCTCCATAATATTCGCAAAGGCGTGTTATGTCCACCAATCCGCACTGGACCAGCGTGGTGGACTACGGCCTATACCCTTCTCATTGTGGGAGACCTGTGCCGTTTAGTGGCCGGTAACGGGCTGATAGGATTATTATGATGAAGAAATAACTTAATGGCAAGACGGCGATGTACGCCAGCGTCTGTGTGTGTGAGTGTGTACACACACACTCGCTCGTATAATAGTAGAATAAATAGCGTAAAAATAGAATGTCTTTATTTGAGATTTTATTTATTTGGATAGTATAGGCAGGCATATTTTGCAGTTTGACTGTAAAAAGGTAAGTAGCGTTCGCTGGAAGCATATCCGCTGCGGCGCCTTGTCGGAGTAAAACAAACACATATTTGGAGACTCACACTTCAGATTAGCCCCGCTATGGAGATCGTACTTGAACTAGACTCGACGGAAGGTCGAACGCTTCGGCTAGCGATGACATGAGGTGCGCGAGCGGCGCCCGGCTGCGACTCCAGCTTGCTGATTGCCAGTGAGATAGCGGCCTGATAACGAGTACCTACAATGTTAATTGTGAGATCCCATCGGTTTCACTAGTAGATACTTATCTGTTCTTGTAATATTGTAGTCATTCTAATGAAACTTGTTTCTTACTTTTTATGACTAGGATATACCTAAGTATTCTATATTATTCTATAGTTTACTAGTTCCTCATGCTGCCTAGGATGGTAGCGGGCTAACCTGAGGGTATGTCCAATATATCAAAACCTATTCCAAATGTCGGTTCCGCCGCGGCTCCGCACCGGAACGCTGAATCGCTCGGCAGCACGTCTTTGTCAGTTTGGTAACACATCAGCCACTAGACCAAAGCACCCTGCCACCACGACCACCAGCCATGGCCTCCCAGCCCTCGCGGTTACATGGGCCTAATCGCAGGAGGATTTCCTACTAATTTGTAATCTTCGTCCTTGTCTGTTGGTTTCGACTCCCCCCCCTTCTGAGGCTTCAACACTACCAGCACAGTTGAGATCCCTGTTTTGGATCGCTGGTATTTCGCATCCACTCTTCTTCCACTGCCTGCGCCTTTTATGCCAAGCGTGCGCGAACGGCCGCAGCCGGCTGAACTTGAAGAGACACGGCTCCGCGCGGACGACTCCATCCAGCATCCTTGTTCGTAGGTCCTAGTTGAGAGGCACAATTCCCAAATTGCCCCTGCTGGGCATCGAACCCTGGACCTCCGATTATAAACGCCGCCTCTGGAGGCGGATGCCATGGGAAATTGTAGTCCCTAATAATTGCTATAAGAATATTTTTAGAGCTTGCTCCTGTAAGGGCATCTACCGCGCCTCAACTACCTAACTTCGAGATTCTTCTTAAATTCTGTTGTACTCGTAAGCAGTCGCTGAAACTTGCATTATACAAAATAATAAAATATTAAGAAGTACTTAAACACCGTAACCGCATGTCCATACAAATGTTATCGGCAGATCAGCCTACTGGTAATAATGATGAAGAACTGATGATTGTTATTTTCTCTACAAGTCGATAATATATTATTTAGTCTATATAGTTCTTCAGAGTGACTTGATTGCTGACTACTCATTATATTCCTTTGAGAGTGCTAGTTGCAACGTTACAACTCACGATCGGAATTCTGATTCCCTCATGTCACGCAGGTTTGTGGTAAATAAATCACCATTTTGATTACAGTAAAATACCCCATTAGGCAGCCGCGTAACCCGATAACTCGCAAACAATAGAATTGGCAGGAGGCGCCCGCGACCACGTGCGAGCTCGCGCGAGCACGTGCGCCGCGTGTGGGCGGCGGGCGCGACGTCAGCGTGATAGTGATTATGTTCTTGATTATAGTAATATAAATAAACCGTACAGTATAATTTGTATTACCTCCACTAATCCTGGTACGAAATTGTGGTTGGTATTTACTTAGTAACTAGTTTGGGCTGGTGATCGTTTTGCGCTAACGTTATGCAGATAACGGTAAATGTTAGACAAGCAAATAGGTAGGTGCTTGCTTTCATGAATTAACCTGCGTGTGATGTCATTGACTTCAGTGATCACTACTTTGGGTATCGCGAGACTGCAAACACACGTGATATCCCTCTAAGCCTTGCACTATTTTTAAATTTTCTAATGATGAATTGAATTCTACAATCGCTAAGTAATTTATACTTATGTTTTCACATTAGTACCCCTAGCTTTAGTTTTAAGTTAACGCATGTAGTAGTCACAATCACCTCACACGGAGCTCATAAATCTTCTTACTTGTTTAGTGGTTCGTATATCCGAAACTTATCTGTGAAAGTGCTTATAGTGGTTTTATTATTAGATTCTATTTACGATCATTATTAGATACATACGATCTTGCACATTAAGAGAAGGGCTTCCTTATTATTCACTAATAAAATTTGCTAAAGTGTAGCTTCTTTTAGCGGTTGGCAAAGCTCGTGCGAGTCGACTAGATGTCACAAAAAGAACCCCTGGTTAGGAGTGTCGCGGATACGTTCCAAGTTCCACCTACTAGCTCGTAAACTACTTGTTGTGGTCCCTGCGCGCTGTTATGTGATTAAGCGGCTCTCTGTAATCGCTTCTGCTGCAATAAAAATACTGGCCAAGCGCATGGCAAAACCCGCTCAGAGTAGGGTTCCGCACCATGCCCACGCAAAACAACTTAATCACGAAATAACATATTTGAACCGTTTGTCTATTCTCTCTCACTATTCAGTTTTATTCTAGTCGATGCCGAAGTAGGTGCTAGTAACATAGGTAACGTATTTTAAAAAAACTACGAGCTAAGTCGTGAATTTTAAAACTATTATTCCATGTGATAATTTTGTTTAATTTTATAACAGGAAGTAAAGACTTCTATTGATAAGTTAAGTTAAAGGATGGTATCGGTATTCGGTATATTTATATGGACATATGAATATACCGAAGGTTGAACAGCTAAGGAGGTAAAAATGGCGAAATTATAGGGGCTCCATGTTCGACGACGGAACCCTGTAAAAATGCCGACGTTCGTGTAACAGACAGAGGACACCTAACTGCGCAATATTTGGAAGTGATTATGCCGTCGCTAGCATTCTGAGCATGCCTCGTGGATTGTCGCAACAAGCGCGCCGCGTGCATTCGGCTGAGGGGCTTTTTTATCGTGGGTAAATCCTCATGGATACCCCCGCGCCAACCCCACACTGTTCCTACTCACCGCTTGACGACTCCGCCACCAACGCTCCGGTCGTGGCTGAGGCAGATCCGACTGAATGCCCCTGCGGTGCTGGAACAGAAGCACGCCAGTCGCCCAGTTCCTTTGTTTAGTAACTTTTTTGACAGACCAAAACGTGGTCTTCATTCTGGATTACACCAACCAATTATTTACAGCGCTAAGTTTGTACCCAAATTGCAGGCCGCCGGTAAGCTCATTCCTGATCGCTTCCGGCCGTGACAGGGCAATGGGCAGACAGACCCCCACGTTGACTGTTTACTTGGCGCAGTTCCGAGTGCGGCGTGGTCGCACAGGGGGCGCGAGGAGACCTCGGCGCGGACGCTTCCGTGTTCCTGGCAGCGACACGCGATGTCCAACCATAACAATATGATTGTAACATAATTATTCACTCGCCGATTAAAACTTTGTAAAGACCACCTGCAGGTAATTCATTAATTAATAATAATTAGTGATCATTTATCTTAAGTATCTCTTAGTGATGCGTATTCTTTGTAGTATTTCAGGTGAGAAGAGGTCATCAGGAAAACTTACAGGAAGATGCTATCTCCCCAGAGCGGTTTAACTTGGCATCAACATCGACGGCGAGTTCATCACTCATCTCCGGTTTACCGACGTTGTAGTCATAATGATAGAGACTCTGGGAGGCCACAATACAATGCTCAATGACCTCAGCACCTTGAGAAACTCTCTCAACAAGTGGACCTTCGTATGGACATGAGCAAGATGAAAATTATGTCTAACGAGTAACGCTCATGTCCCGCTCCAGTAATAGTAAGGAGGCATACGATCCAGTCAAGAAGGTCCAATCTATTCATCGAGAAAGAGGTGAACCTCCCAATCCAAACTCTGATGGGCAGCGTTCGGAAAAAGTCGTGACATCTCTTCGTCAAAAATACTTCAGTGCCTGAATACTCAAGTCTTCGAACAGTGCGTGTTGCCAGTGATGACTTACGGATCTGAAACGTAGCAGGCCTCATAAGATGGAACAAATCAGAAATGAGATCCGAAGAAGAACTAGAGTTACCGACATAGGTCAGCGAGTCGCCAAGTTGAAGTGGCAATGGGCAGGGCACATACTCGTAGCTCGGAGAACGTGGACGTGGACGTCGATTGGCTGAATTGACGATGAAGAGACTCTTCTCGTACCCAATATTGATAATTTAAGTAGCTAGAGACTGACTTAAAAATGTTGCAGAAAATATTTAAGTATTTGCTTTTTAGTTGTTTAAGTCGTTTTCTTGTTTCCTATATTTTGTAAACGTTACATTTGTCCATATATGTTTGTGTGTCTATTAATTGTGCCTCCGGCTAATTATCATATACAGCTAATTCTTAATACGCCTTCGGTTGCTTGTAAGGGATGTCTGTGTCGCATTTTTGTTTTATTTCTCTATGTTGTGTACAGTAAAAATGTAAATACACTTGTATTTATTATTTGTTTGGCCTGCAAGCAGATACTGCTTGCAGGCCAAACAAACTCGGACAGCTTCGGAAGCTTCAGAAGCTGTTTAATAAATGTTTTATTAATCAAATACAAACCACTCGAAGGTTTTATTATACAATTACAGCCTAAAAGCCTAAAGAACTGCTAAGTACTTATTTATTTTTCCAGTAAAAGTTATAATCTTCCATTCTGATATGGTAGCGGGCTAACCTGTTAGGGGTATGGTGATAATAATAAATTAATTTCTCTTATCGGTTTCAAATCACTTTTAATCATCAAAAATTTACAATCTTACTAAGTAGTATATACTTAGTAAAACCGACAAATGTTTTTATCTCTACTGTAATAAGTCTAACCCAGACTAACAACTTTATAAAAGAAAACTATTGGATTCTACGTCGACGTTACAGCAGAATGTACAAATTATACAGGATTCACAAGAGTTATCTACAGCTTTAATTTTCTTGGTATGGAGCAGAGTTATCTCTCGAAAGCTCTCAGCAGAAGGACGTATTTGCGAGACAGATCAATGACAACAAAACCCGATAAATTCATAATTACACCTCTTGCCGACTAATTCCGTCATAAAAAAGGATTCTGACGTAAGTAAATGTTTTTAAAGACTATCAATAATTCATCATGTTTTATTCATGAAGTCACAAGCGAGCCGCTGGCGATTCTCGCTACCAATAGCTATAGATATTATTCAATCATTCAATATTGAAGAAGTTAATTTACATCGAGCACGTGGCTCCCGCGTGCTGGTCTGCTGGCCCTGCACGCGCAACTTGACACAAGCAAACAAAAGCGATATCAAACTGAATGCCTATATTTTTCCTGTACCTAATAGATACCCTAATTCCAAGCACTATCTGTTTCAGACTATCAGAATTTGCCAGAAGCTCCCGTCTTCTGTTCCT
Organism: Pararge aegeria; assembly: GCF_905163445.1. Classification (NCBI taxonomy): domain Eukaryota; kingdom Metazoa; phylum Arthropoda; class Insecta; order Lepidoptera; family Nymphalidae; genus Pararge; species Pararge aegeria. Next base: position 111,173 of record NC_053193.1, read on the forward strand.
GCGGCCCGCCAATAGAAAGCAAGCGTACCTAATAAAAATCAAAATATAAATGTTTTTTCAACAAATTTTTATCCCCAAGTATTTAATCCTTCGAAGGTAGATTTTTTTATTTCATTTCTTATTCCACTACGTTTGGTAGTATTTTTAATCTTCTTCTGTTTTATTTAACTTGTAGTGTGAAAATAAAGGGTATATATAAATTAAAATTGCCGTTGGAACGACAGCTCCGACACGACCGAGGCACTGGGGTTATTGAATCACCGCCACCTTGTGATCTGCATTCGAACATGCTCAAAACTAGACCAACGAAGCAGTTCGGTAATTCCTAATTTTGTAACTTTGTGTTTGGAAATAATCGCGATTTTAAAAGTTGAGTGCCCTGTGTGGAAGCCGCAGTGCTGTTAGGTATATCACAACACAAAATAATTAAAGTTTTTCTTTATAAAACTGGTGCTAATAACGCGGCGCTAATTGGCACGGAGGGTATTTCGAGGCGCAAAAAATTAAACTCTAAAGCAAATGATTGTCTTTGCACGTATTAAGCGAATTTATGCTCGGCTAAGAACTTTACCTTGTTAATACACAACCGGAGGGAAGATTACGTAGGTAGGTTGTCGCCCAGAAGCTAGAGCTCCTGTGAATGCAGTCAATAATGTTTTCGCAGCAGCATTCTTATTTCCGGCACCTACGTGATTGTAATAAATAGGTTTATCTGCGTGAGTCGGGAGCGCGCGGCAGTGCTTTGTTACTCGTTCCGAGAAGCCGCGGGTGAGTCCCGGAGGAGTAATCCCGGCCGCGCGCTCAAGCGACGGTCGTAACTCACTAAATGTGAAACGAGCGAGCAAGCGGGGGCTGCGCGTTAGCTATGGCGGCAGGCTGCTTTGCCAAACTTGTGCGCATCTGCTGTCATCCTGCTTATACACATGTGTTTTGTATATTTCAAGGCTGACAATTAGCATCAAAAATTCTACTGGTTAGGTACTCGTAGAAGTCAAGCTGTACAGCTGAGCTAAGCTCTATCAATTATATTCGAACATACCTGTTAGGGCTGTGACAGTTATCTCCTCTTTATATCATTTAAATTTCTTAACGTTTTGTTATTCAGCGTTTACAAATAGACGTGTAGGGGAACCGAGGGTAATGGGATCCAGAGGGTAATGGGAGCGGTGCGCCTAGAGACGAAACTACAGCTTGTATTTACTCGGTTGCCACTCGGGCCCTTTCGGCACGCTGCGATAGTGTCCCCCCGCGCCGCTCGACTCGCCAGTGCCACGTGTTATCTCACCCCGGACGCTTGTCAATTTTGTAGTCCGCGCTTATAAAAAATACGAAATTTCATCGGCCAGGTATGTATGAAGTTATTTGTTTGTTACAATCAAACCTTTTTTATTTTATAATTAAGGTTGTCAATTTTGAGTATCTTTGCGTATAATTTCGTTACAAGCTAGATCCAGTTTTTAATTCTATTTAATTTCAAGATGGTGGTAGTCGGGTAATGAGAGCTTATTAGGCTCTGATTACCCTTTATAGCTCCAATTACCCCACATTATTTTCAATATGTTTTATTTTTAGATGCCAAAATGCCCAGAAAAAGGGAACGCACCACTACGAAAGCATCTTGGACCGTAGAAACGTTAGAAAATGCGGTCAAAAAACTTCAGCTTGGCGGTACATCAGTATACAAGGTATCAAAAGAGACAGGAATACCCTACAGCACCTTGAAAAAAAGATTCAGATTGGCTAAATCCAACGATGCTAGCTACAGACGTCCTCCTAAACTAGGAAGGCCATCTGTGTTCACTGAGGAACAAGAATCCATTCTGGCTAATCATCTACATACAATGTCAAAAAAATTTTACGGACTGACGAGGGCTCAGTTTTGTAAGGTATGCTACGCCATGGCTGAAAAATTTGGTGTCGCAGATCGATTTAATGAAATAAAGAAGTCTGCCGGCAGAGACTTTCTAACTGGCTTTTTCCAACGACATCCTGATCTAAGTATTAGAAAGCCAGAAGCGACAAGCATCAATAGGATACTTGGATTCAATAAAGCTGAAGTGGATCAATTCTTTGAAAATTTGGAAAAAGTCATGTCAAAATACCACTTTCCGCCATCTCAAATTTACAACATGGATGAGACTGGCGTAACTACGGTCCAGGATACTGAAAAAATTATAGTACCTAGGGGTCAAAAACGTATAGGAGCAGTCACGTCATGGAAAAGAGGTAAAAACGTAACCGCTATTTGTACTATGAGTGCTTCAGGGTCATTCATTCCGCCTCTTTTTATTTTCCCTCGACAGCGTCACTCTCCACAGCTAGAAAAAGATGGTCCACCAGGAGCTGTTTACACATGTTCTCATAATGGTTGGACGAATGAAAGCATATACATTAAATGGCTGCGACACTTCATTGGGTTCTCAAAACCTACTGCTGAACAACCTGTTCTACTGATTATGGATAACCACAACAGCCATTGTACATTGGAAGCTTGGAAAGTGGCTAAAGCCAACCATGTTGTAATGCTTTCCATTCCACCACATTCATCACATCGGTTGCAGCCTCTGGATGTAACTTTTTTTGGGCCGTTCAAGAGAGCCTACAACAAGGAATGTGACATATTTATGAAATCCAGGAATATGGTAAAAATTACACCCTACGATATTGCAGAATTGTTCAACAAAGCTTATGCCAGAGTAGCAAGCTTAGACAAAGGAATCTCTGGCTTCAAAGCCACGGGAATTTTTCCCATGAATCCTGCTGTATTTTCAGAAGAGGATTTTGTTGCTGTGGATGAAGTTCAAAAACTTCTTGAACAAGAGCAGCCTTATATTGAACATGCTGTAAGTCCATCTATATTAAGTGAGCTACAAGAGAAAGCATTTCCAGCAAATAACACACCAAACATGTCGCCAAATAAAAACCCCTCTAAAGTCTCGTTTATGTTGAATAATAAAACAGTCTCGGAGCCAGCTACTGTCAATCCTTCCACGAGCTCATCTACAACAAACGACGTTCAAAAACAGTCACTCAATACAGATCCAACCACAACAAATGATTTTGCTAAAGTTCTGTCAGTTATAAGTCCACTACCTAACATAACTAACAAAAATAAGACTTCTAGACAAAAACAACATTCAGTAATTTTATCTAGCACGCCAATGAAAACAGTATTTGAAGAGAAGGAAAATAAACGCTTAGAGAAAAAAAATAAAACTGAAATCATTACAAAGAAAAAGGCAGAAACCAGCAACAAAAATAGAAAATGTAGCGCAGAAAAAGGAAAAAAACGAAAGAAGGCCATTAACAAAAAAGAAAAAGTAAAAAGAGTTAAAAATAAACTTTTTGAGGATGAAACTGAGACGTCTGAAGATGATGACGTTGAGAATCTTTGCGCCGATGAGTCAGAATATTCAGAAGAAGAGACATTGTGTGCTATTTGCTGTGATTTAGGAAAAAACAATGAGATGTGGTACCGTTGTAGAAGTTGCGGTAAATGGGCACATAAGCAATGTTCTGGTTCTGAGAGCCCAGTTGATTATATTTGCGTTTTTTGCTTAGAGCCTTAAAGTTAAATGTTACGTTTATATTAAAATTTATATGAATAAGTGAGATTCCAGACTGATATAGAAATCTTTGAGGCTGATTTAATAATTAAGTAGCTCCCATTACACATATGGGAAATTATAGGCTCTCATTTCCCGCAAAGTCGGGTAATGAGAGCGATCCTGTTTTTTTCTTTAAAGTTTATTTGTGGCAAAACGCCTTATTATGTTACGTTAACACTGTGATTAAATGAGAGTCAAATAAGTAAGGATTTAGTTTCTAATAAAAAGTTAATAAAGTATCTATAAACTTGCCTTTTATTGAACTTTTTCCTTAGTAGGCTCCAGTTCCCCCCCTCTCCCCTAATACACGAGTACAGCTCACTCACAAAGGGTGTTATAACTACAACAGTGGATTCCGATAACAATTATTAAAAAGATTTTCCAAATCTAACTCTTAGTTCCAGGGATAAGGTGCGATTAACAAAAAAAACAGAAACTCTACAGCTTTATTTTAAGAAGTGTATAGATAGATAAAACAGATGATAAGATGAAAAATATATCTAAGTACACTTGTAAAAACATCATTACAGCCTCTCTTGAGTCAGGCGGCGCTAAATCCAATCAAACCTCTGCCCGATGAGTAGTTTTGGAACGGTGTTTTTTTCGGTTGTATCAATTCATTGTATTTTTAGCTCAATGCTATTTATTATTAAGCAAACATTAAGAAAGCAGACTTTTGCTCTGAACGGACTGTCGAGGAACGGGGCGAGGGTCACGCGGCGCTGCGTGCCGACTGCTGTGCTGAGTGATAGTCCTCACCGTGAGCGCAGTGTCAGCCAGCACTGATCACTGTCACACCACGGGGCCTCGACTCAAATCAAAGCATTGAGATGCGAGCTTCATGCAATGTTAGGCACGAGTTGCCACACCTCCCACGCTAAAAAAGCTCTCTCATATTAGAGCACATAACGACACTATACTTAACGATATTACACGAACGACGCTCACATTTCGATACAATAATTTGAGTCCAGTCAGGTAATGCGATTTGGTGTACTCGTTCCATTTTCCTCTGGAATACGCTCGGCTGGGGAAGCGCGGACTGCGCGTCGCATTGCTCCTATCAGTATAATTGAATTCTCGCAGCTTCACAAACCGCCACTCGCTGCACAAACACTCATCCGCAAGGCATCAGTTTTGTTATGCTGCCAATAAAATTATTAATTAGAGGCAAAAGACGACTGATTGGCGCAGTGGGCAGCGACCTTGCTTTCTGAGTCCAAGGCCGTGGGTTCGATTCCCACAACTGGAAAATGTTTGTGTGATGAACATGATTTTTTTTCAGTGTCTGGGTGTATATTACAAGTATTGATGTATATTATTCATAAAAAATATTCATCAGTTATCTTAGTACCCATAATACAAGCTACGCTTACTTTGGGGCTAGATAGCGATGTGTGTATTGTCGTAGTATATTTATTATTTATTATCTATAACTATTTCGATATCTTAACACAGAAAAACACTTACCTAAGTTTATATAGAAAAAAATGGCTAACCTTTCTCTATAAGCAGGCTATTTAACCCTAAAAGCAAGTAATTTCAAATATTTCTTTATTCAAATAGGAACATTGATGGCACTTTTGATACGTTAATTACATATATAGTGTTTAGTTTATATATATAACGGCAATAGGCACATTCGTAATGTTTAAACTAAAGCGGCGAGGGTTCCAAACGCGCCCTGCGCTATAAAGAAAAGCCCACAACAAACTTAGCCCGGACAAACTTAGTAAATTACAAATCGCACTGATGCTCCCAGATACTGACATCTATAATACGTATCTTTAAAGATGTTACAGACTAGAATTCGGAAGTAAAACAGGTATGACAACGCGAAGCATATTCGTAAGTTCCGAAGTGTGGTGACAGCGGCTGAGTTATAGTGTTTGGAGCGTATGCAAATAAGTTCCGCGAATAAGTGGAATGATTTGCGGGCGAGTGCTGAGCATGCCCGGCGCCACGCCGCGGGGTCAAGGCGCCGCCAGGGTCAAGAGCGGCGCCCGACAGCCTCCCGCGCCGTGCGCTTCCTGCCCGCAGGAGCCATGGCTTACTCCGGAAGTTGCTCCAAGCTCCTCCCGAGTTGCGGATTCCGCAGACAAATGACAAACCACGTTTATACAATGACGTCCGCGTGCCGCTGACATATTGGGAAAGTTATAAAATATATCACTAAAAATGCTAGATTTATCAACAATAATTTGAATTATGCACTACGGTCCTTTTTTCTTGTAAAAAGAGGCGCACGTATTATATAGATTTTCTCCCCTCGATGTCGCCGAGCCCCCGGCGAACAGAAACGCAACTCCCGCGGCAGTTGTAAGCAACTCACAGTCCGACACGCGACACAACAAAAACGTGCCACAGCGCCAGACTTGCTGTCGGCTCAGTAACTCCTCCAACCAGTTGCTAACTGATTGTCTTCATACAAAAAGCATAACTTTGCAGCGCCGGATTATTTGTCTACCCTTGCTGTGTTAATTTGTATGACGGTAACTCGTCATCACCGGGAGTTTAGAAAAATATATTCTCAGATTGTCCCACCGCAATGAAACGCTTTGCTCCAGCGGCGTAGGTCCAAGGTCACTGCGCCGCCAGCGAACCACCAAGTACCTACAAGTTTTCTAAGCTACGTACCTATTCAATTTATTTTTGCATTGTCACGGTAAAGTGGCGCGTTTTTGCGAATAAACTATAGGTACGGAGGGGAGGTATGTAGGTACGGCAAAATTAGATTTCAATTAAAGAGGCTCGCTTCACGCCGACGAATGGCATTTAGTCTACGCTTTGGTAAATAAACCGAATAGTGAATGGACAAAAGTGTACCGAATGACTGAATATAAACGAACTCGGAGCCGACAGCGGCGCTGCAGATGAAATAACATTCATTACAAAACAGGTAGGTAGGTAAGCAAACCTGAAGGCAAATAAATTATGAAAACACTACACAAACGTTGGTCGCTGGCTCTAAGGTGGTATGGAGTTTGGTACAATTATTAATTATGTTGAATTCGTCTGAAGGTTCGCAAAATAGGTGCAGTGAGTCGTGACTCAATTGTTTTTATTAAATACTAGCAGTCCACCGCTATTTCGCCCGCGTATCTACAACTTCTGTTAAATAATTAGGTATGTCCTGTACAAAACTTCCTTCTACGACCCACCGCGTTGCATCGTCCACCAGTTGGGCTCATCAGCGACAAGTGGGCTCTTCCTGGCTGGAATTCAGCTTCAACTATTCAACGTATCACACGAAGTGCCGGCAATTTCGTTTGTATACCGACGGATTTCACAGGTACTCAAATAGGCGGATTTACAGCTTACGTGATAATATTTGCACATGCAAACATTGTATCTTATACTTAGACTGTGAATCCGCAGTGAGCTTAGGTAAACCTCCACGTGGTACAGTGTTATCAATCTCTCATCTCGTGATCTAAGTGTATCCGTCGTGGTTGACCTTCTCAAGGGAAATCTTCAGCAGCTGATGATGTCTCACTAACGGATTCATATAATCTTAGATAGATATAAATAGATACAGATACAGATAGATACAAGAAGTTTTAAAAGCGGAAACTGGCCCAGCTGACGGTGAATATATGTAAATCATGCTGCAGATTTTTAGGATCTGCTGAAGGAGCTCAGGCAGCCCCGGGATTCCTTCTGATTTCAGGGCATAATTATATGGCGGACGAAGTCGCGGACAACGGCCACTTAGATATTTATTTTAAGTGTCTATATTTTTTATATGCCTTTTAAAACAATAAATATTTTATATTTCCTCGAAGTGTAGGTAATAAAAAACTAACTAATAAAAATAAGATGACCATAACAATCAGTTACAAGTACCTTGGGATTATTGTGTTTCAGCGCTGAATGCAGTGGCGACTTACATACAATCTAAATTAATATAAATATTATCTATTAATACATCAATTGAAGCTATGGTGTATAGGAGATAGAAACAATAAAAACAACGGTCAGTTGCTTTCACTTTTGATGAATACTACCGATTGAATGCTATGGCGCGTATGCATCGATCGCCAAAAAGCGAGCAAATCTGTAGACTCGTTTAGTAATGCAAATTCCTTTGTTATTACGCCAAAATAGTAATGTTTACAACTTCTACTTTCGTATCCAATTTCATTTACACGCCATTGGTTGCAGATAAGAGAAAATGACATCAACTCTTCTGCTCGCTTGGCGTGACAACAATAAATTGCAGAGTAATCACTGATAGCGTTAGTGATCGCCAGTGCGCAACCTCGGCCGAGGCGGCAGTGTGTACGCGGCGCCCACCGGCCGCGCGAAAACCGGGGCGGCGGACGCCGGCGCGCTGAGTCAGCGCTCCGCAGTCCTGGCGCGATAACAGCGCGCCCATTAACATTGTTGCGCGCTGAGACTGCGAACCTGCCACTATTGTACTCGTCTCCGTCGGGCCGTGGCGATAAGTACCTATTAGGGACGTAACATGTTGCTAACGCGGTTGCTCGCGCGCGGGCCACGGGCCTTCGCTTCGCTGCACCAACGATACTAGGTGACCCAGGGCGGGTCTAGTCTCCGGTACTAGAAGCTACAACTACGTGTCCTGCGTCTCTTTGTGCCTTGATAGTGTTATTTTTATTTAGCTAGCAGTGAGCTCTCGACTGCAATCTCACCTGATCGTAAATGATAATGCAGTACAAGATGTTAGCGGGCTATACCTACTGTTAGAGGTATGGCACTTTTAACGCATACACCTATTCAGCTTCCACGCGAAATCGTACCGGAACGCTAAATCCACACTCCACAGCCCCCAGCCATTCGGACTTCAACTGATTAGATTTAGTATGAGGATTCTCCCAACCTTCAGATATTAGCCAGTGGCAATCTCGCCACCGTCGACAAAAATTTGCAACAGGTTTCCCAAAAAAATATTTAGAGGAAGCATCCCGACATCCCAACCCGCTATTACGATCCACTCGTGACTCACCGCTAGCATGTCATTTCCCGCATTTTCAGCAAGTGCAATGCGCCGGCTAAGCTACGACTAGGGCTCCACACAAATAAGATTTCTAAGTCACCGCGTCTTCGTAGGCTAGGAAGCTATTTCATTTTTTATTTTATTATACCCGGACACGGTGGCGGTCTCGAGGGTGTATGTGTATGGAGCGATCCGTTTACCCCTCCCCAAGGTCGCTGTGGCCCACAGAGACACCACCGAGACATCCAGCGGCACGCTGGATGTCTCGGTCCTAGGACTTCCTCGTGTCCCGGGGCTAAAATACCGACAGCTTCCGCCTCAGTACACGCAATGCGATAAAAACAAGCGGAAGCCTTTAAAATGTTTTGAAATTACTTTTTAAAGTGGAAAATATAATTTTATTATTGCCTAACCTTGAAAAATAACACGACTTGTCAACTTTAAAGTAGTTTAAAAACTTGAAAGGTGATCGCAGGTTTCCTCGTAGCATTAGTTGTTATTCACATTCGGCGCCTCGTGGCGCCTCACGGAGCACACACACTTCCATTCCATTGTGTTGTTGCAGTTTAACCAGAGTGGAATTAAATCTGTTTAAACAACGATTATCTTAGTAATTATTAGAGCCGAGTACAATCTGCAAGTTGTGCACAAAGTACTTAGTTATCTACTTACCTACAAGTTAAAAGAATAATTTAAATATAACCGACTCACTCTACTCTAATTCTCTGAATATTATTATCTAACGGGTGAAACTTGAAATGTCAAATATAATAAACTGGCTTAATTAAATAGTTACTGATTGCACGGATTGTCTTTCGTGGAACTGCAACATCCACCACTGACATTCTCATTAGTCGGCGCCGTGCTCTAATTATTTATAATTAGGCTGGTTTTTACAACTAAGAAACCTAAAGCGGTGATAGCCTGTTGGTTCTCGCCTGCCTTTTTGGAGTACCGAGTTCGATCGCACCTCAACCTCAGTAGTAGGAGAAGCTATGTGCGTTTTTTTATTTAAAAAATAATAATATTTTTTTTAGACATAACAACATTAAACTTTTTTGTGTCTATGATAGTATATTTTATTCTTATATATATATATATATATATATATATATATATATATATATATATATCTTTACTCCATTTCAGTAGGTGCCTCCAGAACTGGCCAGCTCACAAAGGTATTGTTGCTGCTCATAAACCTGCTCATCATGGACACGCATGGTTGTATCAAAATCATCTAGACAAGCATCAGAATAGTTGGTCCAAAGACTGCACGAGTAAAAAGACTGACTGATAAGCTCAACAAAACAAAGTTAATTTAACTTGCGTAGTACAACCCAACGTGCAAATCTGCGGGGCAACGTGTTGTCCTGAAACCGACAGCGACGTGCGCTTTCTACAGATTACTCGAACTCCGCTGCTTCCTTTCCTTGGATGTCCACATACCTATTAGTTTGTTTGACGTTATCGCATAAAGTTCGTTCTTTTCACTAAAAACAAGAGCTCACTCTTTCAAGAGTCCATGAACACTAGCCTACTCCTCGCAAATTCGTAGCATCATTTGAAGACCACCGACTGAGGCTCAGCAGAACCATGTCGTTCGCATAACTAACACAATAGCGCCTGCACTCGATAACTGCGAGCGGAAATCCGTGCCCTCTGGTAAGGGTTGCTAACGATGAAGATGGAGTCGTTGGTCCGGGCCACGTCCGGGCCAGGTGCGCGCAGTGGCGACACGGCCCGTATCTACGAGTGCACCGGAGTCGCGCGCGGCACGTACCCGGCGCGACCGAACGTGCCCTGCGCGTTATATCGGTATGATGACTAATTTGTAAAACCTGATCTATTATATTCGGAGTTATCTATCCAAAAATATCTTACTTTTGCCGTAGTTTTAGTTAGTTCTTATTCCATACATAAAGGTTATTGATTGCTTGCGCGCCTGATCCTCCATAACATGCATCTGTCTCAAAATTGCAAGGTGCCCCTGACTTTACTATTATTTCTTAATTTGGAAAACAAACGAACGAACACTCTCGTCTTGGAGGTAGTCGAGGTATTTGCAGAAAAATACACTCACGCCGGAAGAACTGAAAGCGTCGCAAAGGAAATTACTAATAGTTTGCTTTGATACCAATCTGCCTGTATCTGAAGCCAGTTCTGGGTAAAATTATTATAATAACAAGGTCACACGAGTTATAAACTTAATTCGTATTCAAATTTTATTCAAGTTTCAGTTTTCCTCAAGCACCGTGACCGCATCGCGATTTCACGATGATCGTTACCATTATCTACAAGTTATAATCCGAGCGTCGCAACAGAGCGCTCTATTGTAGTAGTAGCGGCGCGGTGCTGGCGGCGGCGCAACGAATGGCGACTCTATTAAGCATTTAAATCAAAGAAATAGGATTTTACGGCTGTTACAAGCTTTTATGAATTTAAATGAAAATTATTGTAATAGTCACAAAACAGGGCAAAAAATTAAAATAATGAGTTTGCCTTTCACACCACTTACCTGGCAGGTATGTACCTGTTTTGTGTAAGACGGTATAACAACGAGATCAAGCTGATGACGCAATGGCATTAAGAAATAGATCAGCTCCCGCCGCGCTGACGAACGCCCTGCGAACAAAAATGTATCTGCTTTACTGTTGACAAGAAGCCTGTCTTTAATGATCTTTTCTGTGAATAACAAGGCATCTCTTTTTTCTAGCCACCTCGTTTTAGGCCACAGCGTTATAACATTTAAAACACCGAACCGCATAACAAAGTTTGAAACAAAGAGTTCTTGATTCGCACTTATGACACATATGCAAAAGGCTAGTGTCCGGCGCCTCAGAGCCGGATCCACTCCTGCACATCGGATCAAACAGCCCTCCGAGCTTTATACGCCGCCGTTTGCCTTCTGGTTTACCTTCGTGCTCCACAGGTCACATGAAGAAGCTGGGTATCCACGAAAGTCCTCTTTCCTCATCATTCGCTCAGTGTTTCTTTATTACGCCAATACGTACGACTCATTTCAGATCAAGCCCTAGTTCATTTCAGATCAAGTTCCTAGAGTCCATCTGTCTAGAGACATTTATCTTCCATATCCCAAAGCTACGTGTATATCATCCCTCATAGCATCGGTGCACCAGTCGAAATAATATCTAAATAATATTCGTGTAATAATATCGGGGATATAATTTTTGTTTGCCTGCGCTGTGCTGGTTGGTCCCGCCACACGTTAAAAGAAATTTTATTTAGTTTCTCGGTGACATTCTTTTTTAACACTGTTCAGAGTTCAGGAGACATTTTAACAATTCAGTCATTAACTTAGGTCAGAATCACACACGATCGTCACAATCATCATAGTCTATAGATGTCTGTAAATCACTGAAGGGCGGTTTATACTGGTTCAATAAAACCCAGCTATTAAATAAGGGTAAAAACCTAACACGTCACCACATTACAGTTTCACAGATTCCTTGTCATCAGTCACATGACAGCATCGCGCAATTTTCCTGATGCATTTTCATAGAGTGCTTGCATAAGATTTTTTAAATTACTTGTTATCAGGTCCTACATACCAAACACTAAAAAACCTTTTAATAGTTTTTTGTTGAAAAAGGGGTCGCCCCTAAATAAAGCCTTAAATACCTACTATTGACACGAAAACAATTTCGGTTTTTTAGTTATCGATTTTTTATTTAGTTACGCTCAGAAAAACTCTCAAGGTCGATTAAACATAGCTATATAAACAGGAAAGTGAAAATAACAACAAAGTACATTATTGTAGTAGAAACTGATTTAAAACTGTAGGTTCGCTGTTTTTTCCTGAGCGGGCCAATTTCTGGAACTACCTACTACCAGTCTCATTTTTTTTCCATCGATGGTTAAGGAAGGCTTGAGGAACATCACACTACGACTTTTTAGGCACTGAGCAACGAGAAAACAAGTTGGGGTCGTAGTATACTAAGAATATTGGAGAATACTTTCCTCATTAGACATCATCGCGAAGAAAGTCGCGAGAAATTATAATTCTAAGATCTTTCTCTATACTAAGTGCCTACTACAGGCACCTATGTATATTTACCTTTTATTTGATGTGACGATGTTAACTACATTCGTTAACTTCAAACTAAAGCTACGAGTCAATGCTAGACATCCATAATATGGTGCTTCGGTTAGTGGACGTGACGATACCGTTTATGATGAAGGCCCGCTCGCCCCGATATCGATTGGGGCGCAATAGGCAGCAAACCAACGAACAAACAAACACACTTTTACAATATTTCATGGTTAAAGAATAGAGCGCGATTGCCTTTTGGTCCAGCCAGAGATGCACTATGCGCGACGCGGGCCCCATGCCTCCCCCATGCCGCGCGGCCGGCCGGAAATGCGGCGCACAGCCTTATACCTGTCCACTCTGCTCTGTTGATCCTGCTCGAGCGACCTTCAAATGAGAGTCGGTTCGAGGACTCTAGATTTAAACTATGTCTATCTCTAATCTATAGTGTGTGTAATTGTAACGACTCATTTCTAATTGAAAAACATGTGATAAGTACATCTTAAATGTATTTGCCACACCTCACCTCCGGGAGGCGTGGAAAAAACACCCTGGGAACCACACGCTGGAAACCAGAAGAGCTATAGCAGAGACCTCCTTGCAGTAGGCGCAACATTCGTAGACCGTGTTAGTATCAATAACTACAAAAGAGATGTACCGAGTACCGACCACCCAACGAGAACTAACTCCCAAATAGCTGGTAAATTTTTATTATATATATTTTTTAGTAGGTAATACCTAAATGAAGAATCAAGTAGAAGGCCATAGCCTGTGAACAGCACCGCGGGCATGCACGGCCTACACTGCGCCACCCGACTCCGACAACCTGAGGCGTGCTCGTAAGGATGCACCCACCGCGCCGATCAGACGGCAGAAATAAGCACGGCAATATGACTGCCCGTGACGAGCTCTGTTAGCAAAAGCTCTACTACTGATAAAGGTATCTAAAGCGCTCATGACGACGACATAATGTCTGCATCACGCGTATTAATAAATGTATAATGTAGGTATAGTAATATATGGTAATCGTGGTCACGGAAGTGCGCATATCACATACCTATAATATTATATAAATTATCTTAAAATCTAGTTTGTGCTTTGTTATAATATAAAATTAAACAACTCAGAACTCAGAAGTAAAACGTGTTCGTGGGTTCCCGCCGAGCGCGCAAAAGCAATTTACCGTTTTTTATAACATCAGGTTTCTCCATTGTGAAGCAGTCATTGATATGATAAGTGTTTTTGTGAACAAATATTCGCAACTTCTCGCAAAAACCAGTACTAGTGTGTTACTATACTCTACAACTACGTCGTCGTTCCTAATATAAGCAGGTACCTGTAGGGTCACGTCATAATGGGGTTTAAGGATTGGATTGGATTGGTACCTATTCAATTGAATTCAGATCGGTTCTTTACCTTCGGGCTTCGGGCTGCTACTAAGTACCAAAATAAACCTATACGTAATTGCCCGACCCCAGTACCTCGTAGTAATAGCTGAGCATAATATAATATTTACTGCTAATGTTTAGCATTTTGGATTGCGGTCAACAACAATGCCGCTGGCCGGCACCCACACACGGGGAGATAATGTTGTTCAGCGCGCAACGTGTCGGCCACAATCACTATTCTTACAGTTTTATTGCAAATCTTTTCATGAAGTATGAATAACAATACTCAATAATGTGGGCATTATGTGGATTTTCATAATACGCCGTAACTTATGTCGGTCATAAGGAAACGGCATGCATGTGCTCATCTGCAACATGGCAGGTCTACTAGGTCGTTTTTTAGCAACAATGGCCAATGAGAGGCGGTCAGTGCCTTATCGGCTTGCGACATATATCTTACTTTTAGCATTTTTATACTCGTCGTAACTTCTAAGCAATAGGTCAAATTTTAATAATTTTAGAAAGAATTTACAGGTGCCTATTAATTATATTTCTAAAATTAAAATTAATATCATGGATCATAGAAATGTTACAACCTTTCGATTGTGCCCGTGATTTCATTGACAAATTATAACACAAGCGGTTATTGTTTCTAAAATATTATAGTTAGTCATCCTCGCAGTACATTATTTGTATGTACCTACTACCATCAATGTAGTTTTCGCAGCGCACAGTAAAGGTCCAAGTCTGTATGATTTTGTCCGATACTTTAGCATATTTCGTTATATTTCAGCCAATTTACAGATAAGTAAAATAAAATACAAGTACACTTAAACCTTCCATGAGTTACTCTATTTATTAGTATGAAAATACGTTCACTAGTTTTTCAGTTTACGCGCCCAGATTGACAGACAGATGCGGCGGGGGACTTTCTTAAAAAGATAATGATGTAAAAAAGATAGTATTCGTTACTTTTAAGCCAGAACATGTTACCTAAGCCCACCGTACCGCACGAGGGTAGCGTGGTTGATCTGACTCAGGTCTGTCGTGCAACTGAGTGGGTAGGTACTGTCGCCGAAAGAAAATATAAAGATTGGCTCGTCATGGAAAGGATGTTCTTCAGGTAATCTACAGCTTCTAATTTATTCCACCCGCCGCGCGGTGCTATTTTCTAACGCGCTTGCAATAATATTAGCCTTACATTACAAACATGAGGTAGGCGTCTGTAGCAATAAGTAAGAGTACGTGCCTTCCTGCACATATGAAGAGGATATTATAATATTATGTGCCTTAATACGCTTAAGGAACATATTATATCTACCTCTGTATAGATAACGCCTAATATTTCACACTAACTTCAAAGTTTAGAGTTTCCGTAAGCAGAAAGGTACCTATAATATACCAGTCTCACGTTTTCCTCAAAGCTCATAGTTATTAGGTTGAAACTACTCGCTTGAACTTGTAAAATCTGCTAACTGCAACCTTGCAGAATGCAGTTTCGTGTAGGTATCGGGCAAATTTTAGACATCGGTGTGTCAGCAGCGGCGCGGCCTTCGCTCTTTACCTTTTTCACTTTAGTTACTGGAAAAACCGAATTCGTATACGGGCAGTACGTAGGTACATTCACTAGACATTCTCGAAAATAACTTTTAGCTTGATTAAAAAACAGTGACGTTAATTATATTAAAGTAGGTAAAAAGTATTAATGGAGCCGCCTAAAATAGATGCCAAAGAAAATGGTGCTAAAACTTAAAAGCTTACATCCAGCAGTCGTTTACAAACTGAACACTCGAAAACGACTCCTCGATTGTAGCGAGCTAATCTTGTATTAAGGCTATTTATTGAGGTACCTACTCCGAGTAGGTGCCGCCGACGTCATGCAGGCCATCAGCTTCATCATTTCGTCATCATGGTGCTGCGATCAGCTCGACTAACAATCGCGGCTTGTTATTTCCTGTACCACTTCTTACTCTTTAAAATAGTTTCCTTTTTATTCGTTTTGTTTCGTGGGAAGCTTCAGTTGTGGCTAGTTACGAACCCGCCGACGATTCGCCGCGATTTAATCATCCGATGAATTGACTATAACTGCTCTACTTCTAAAAGGTTGGCCCGCCGCCGTCCTAGACTGCATGATCAGGTGAAATTGCAATCGTCACTTGTGGTGTAATAAAACAAACTACCACATTATCAGTCCGTGCCTAGACAAATATGTACTCGTATGTCAGTCAAAGAAGCCGCCTTCAGAAACTTGGGTTTTCACTGGGAACTAAAATATAGATGGGGGCAGGATTTAATTCAAAAATGTACGTTTTGGCGAAAGCAAGAAATGCACTAGAATACTCGCCGTGCTCTCGCCAGGTTTGGCGTGCAAGGCGGGTCCCAGGCTTGTCGGCTGCCTGACCACTGCCCAGCCCTGAGAGTGGCGCGCGCAGCTGTAATCTTTCTTGATGGCCAGTCAGGTCAGGTTGGTGCAAAATGCAAAATGTTTTATAGTTTCCGATGTTATTTTGGTCAGCTTAGTCAAGGAGCAGACCGCGGGGCTGAGGAGCACATGTCAGTGTATTTATATCAAGTAGGCCTACTTATAAGCACTTTTGAAGCGTCAAGTATGTATGTTTGTATTGACTCTTCCACCGGTTCGGAAAGCAGATTCTATTCGAGAAGAGCCAGCAAGAAACTCAGTAAAGCCGTGCAATAAATAGTTATGAATAGGAAAAATTGGAAAATCCCAAAGTACACGCCTCATAATCTCATTTTAAACAAAAAAAATATTTTGGGCATTGTCAAATAAAACACACACACATGACAGTACACTTAATAAAAAAAAGGATTGATGAAAACTTTTAATATAAACTAAAGATAAAAAGGCGCAATATAGATAAAAAAAAGAAAACTCAGAAAAAAAAACTTAGTACATTTAAGTTTATTATTATTATTATCATTTACAGTCAATAACATAAATGGAATAATTAAACAAAAAAAACTTTCAAAATGCAAGCATTGTAAACGAACCCAATTTTCATAAGTGACCCACTAGTCTTTAGTGGGTCACTTATGAAAATTGGGTTCGAATCTATTTTTTTTAGTTTTTTATTCATTTTAATTAAACGACAACGAATTATCTAGAGATTTTCAATAGCAAACAGCGCGCTGCGATTATGAAGTTTAAAAAAAAAATTCGATACGTTGATTTTTATGGTCGTGAGAGTGCCAGATCCATACGGACAGACATCTGGACGTCCTCGAATATTTTTATTAAACAAAAAAATTGTTTTGTAAGAATATCAAATAGGTAGATACGTTTAAAAGAATGCTTTTTATTGATATACTTATATAATATGATAATATTATCCTATAAGTGCGACGTGAGAAAAATACAGTAATTTTTAGTTTCGAAAAGTCCTTGACTTTCATATATCAGGAGTAGAGCATCACCTCAACGCAATCAGCGTGCAACAGAGTTTTATCGAGTATTTTCTACTACTAGTAGGCTGTAGGACCACCATGAACGCGCGGTGATAGTAAACTTGGGCAATGTGCCTGTAATAGTAGGAACTTGTGTTGCTCCATCATCCCCATAAAGGGGAATTATGTTTGGAGATCTTGAGTTGCACGTCGGACTGTCTGTGCTGTGCTGTCATCTCACTCTCCAAGTAGTTGTCTGGTTGCATGCGTGAGACGGGTCTGGCGTCGGAGTCAGCCGCTGAAGTGAGGACGCTACTTAATACACGCCTACGTCACACTTCGCCACAAAAAAACCGTTTCGGTAAACCGCAGAATAAAAGATTCCATAATGTGAACCGCAATTTAAAGCAGCTATGCAAATCTCGCAAATTTATAATGACACCAATCCAATACATTAGGGTTCTCTAGTTAAACAAGGAAACATTTTTGATGAAGATGACGCGCTTAGATTTGTGCACGAATTTTCAGTTCGTGGGTGTGTATCGTTAAATTAGTTTTCAAAATAATAACGTCGTTTCTTAATTCGTCGAGTCTGTTTCGTCTTCCGATCCTGACACGCACCGTTTTGTAATTTTAGCCATTACTAGAACATATTTATCCACTTGCTTTAACATTGAAGGAAACATCGTGAGGAAAACCACGTGCCGGAGAGTTCTCCACAATGTTTTGCAGGAGTACAAATTGTACCAATCGGCACTACGTCAGCGTGGTAAAGTACGGCCACCCAAGTAGCCTTCTTGTGTACCCAGCTTGTTTCGGATAGGCGAAAACTGGTTTGTGGTCAATTTTCAGTTGTTCGGCCATGTCATAACTATTGACATGTAAATCCTGCTCAATAACTATTCTTTAACCGATTCAATTAATGTCTATTACTGAGAAGGTTTTATTATTAGTTTGATTCTGCCCACAAATTGTTAAGATCTGGCCAAACCATTTCCACTTAGATATTCCGCCGTCATGCCACGTTAATTATTAAAGCCCAAGGATTAGTTTGTTATGTCTTTCCATGTTAAATCGTCAGTCACAGATTTAATCTGTGCTTGGTATATTAATAGGCTTAAGAAAAACTTCTTCTTCTTAGTCGTTTCAGTCTTGACAGACTGGTCGTGGTCGTCATCTGGGTTTTGTGGCTCGCTTGACAATTGTCAAGTGTTCAGAAAAACTACTGAAACTGAACCTACAAAAACATTTTCTTTTCTAGTATGTATTATAGTCCTCATTTCAGTTCACAGTAAGTTTTTTTCTTACCTACAGAACCACAGCTACTCGTTCGGACTCGCACTTGGGCAGTTATTCTAAATTACCTACTGTTTGTGATGACGTCGAAGAAATTTTACTGTAACCGCAATTTGTTTATTATCAGAAGTTTTCCTTTGACTTGTTTACCTCCCGCGGATACACGACGACGCCATGGACCCGGCTCGCCGCACACATTACGTAGGTACATCGTTCAACACGTAGCGAGTTGCCTAGCGCGCGCCAGCGAGCGGGGCGGGGGTACTGGATGATAGTGGTCCATGGATCGTTAATATATAGGTACAATAATTGGTAATTTGTATTATTTAAACTAAAACTCACTCTTTATACATGGGATAATATTTTTAATAAAAGTAAATTTGAGTTTACGTTTAATAGCTATAAATTATGTCCGGGCGTCATTTATAAATTAGTTTTTCTATTACTCGTATTATTACCAATTTATAAATTATTGTTGTACCAGGCGACTTAAAACCCTGTCTGTCACTATTTTAGGCAATAGACCTCGACCAACCGTGTCGCATCCTTCTCCTGGGTTATTACTTCGTGTGCGCGGCACCTAAAGACGCATATAAACCTACCTGCGATATTGGGCTATCAAATGTATACAAATAATTAAAATCCTACTTGTTACAAACCGAATAACTCGCTATACCCGGGGCAGACCGACTTCACTCTAACAGGTCGTAGGCTCCTGGCACCACAGGGTGCATCGTGTTAGATTTTCAACCTACGTCTACGTTGGATCGCGTGATATCAATTACAAACTGTTTCAAGAGAGCGCCATCTAGTTATAATACATGGAAGATGTCACTAGATGGCGCATCTTTTAAAAAATGTTTATGATGCCTTCATACTATGGAGGGTAGAGGTACTTCATACGTTCGGAGAATGCCACTGGTGTTTTTGTTATACATACAAAGCCTTTGTTTATGTAGATCATAAATCATGCTTCTTAAACTATGTCATAAAAGTATCAAAAACATTGCTCATGGATTTAATAGATAGTTAAATATTCCATAGAGCTTTGCTGTGCCTATTCATCATTCATATTCTGTTTTTTAATGCAAATTTTGTCTCGTAACTTCAAAAACATGAGATTTTAATACAATTTCCAATCCCTGTTTTATCTTTTGTAGATTTGGATAAAATGTTTTCTTAACAATCATCGATGTATGTGCTTTAAAAGCGCTTTTAAAACCCATGTTCTAAATTTCAGGTTTGTAGTCTTAGTCAGAATAGTGTACTGTAGTAATAGAATAGTGTTATTTCTCAAAACAGTTTCGTAGCTGACACCTACAGCTATGTGCTAAACGGAACCTTTGTTTCAAACTTCAAGTTTGTAGGCTTTATAACTTCTGAGGTTTCGTGATTAAAAAATTTTGTATGGAATGTACCTACTCTCTTTGATTAAACAATAGTAATAATGACCAAGATAGAAACAATTATTAAGATGCAGTCTGACACGTATTAAGTCTATTTTTATTCATTGTCGTTCTAAAAAAAAACAGGTGAAGTTTGCCCCAGATATTAACTTCAAAACTAACAATGTTCAGGGTGGCACTTAGATCTTTCGTTAATTAATAGTTTATTGAAGCAAAATACCTAGTTTCATACCAGTAAGTATTTATTCTCCTGACTATTATTCTTCCAAAAAAAGTCATTTTTTTTATTCATATAGACCTTATCACAGGCACTTATGAAGCGTTCATACATTTAACATGTTACACTAATGTTAGTGATGGTGATAACTACATTCGTTATCTTAAAACTAAAGCTAGGAGGGCTCCAAACGTGCCCTGGTCTAAGAAGAGCCCACCACAAACTTAACCACGTTATTTTTGGTTATCACCATCTCACAGTCTAGCTAATGTTGAGCTATGAAGTTACAGCAATGCACACCCAAGCTTTTTATCATATCATAGTTTTATAGGATTTTTCTATAAGCTTTAAACTTATTGAGAGACATCTCAAGGATTTCATCTGATAATTAGTTATAAAATGATATACAATTACCCTTAAATGAATTACTAATTTTATGCAGCCTAGTAAACTGCACTACAAGTTTATTTTTACTTCTAATATTAATATTGTTACAGTCCACTTTCTTTTCAAATTTTGTTATATTTTTATATACATAAATTAAATTTTCAAATATGTATTGATTATGCACCATCATAATTTTAGCTTCTTTCTCTCAAAGACTCTTTTGGGCCCATTTTATATATGTGTTGCTCGAACAGAAACATCAGCAGCATTACCCCATAATAATATGCTGTGAAAGTAACTAAAATACACAAGCCTGACAGTTTCTATCTTACTTATGACATACTATTAAAGTATTCATTTGCTTCTCTAAAATTCATATTACTTGTTACTTTAAAATGACTCTACTACCAGATCGAAATGCTGTCTTCGGCAGAGAAGACCACTGGCAAGAAACTCTAACGTTGCTCTTTTATTCAATCAGTAAAACAAGACTTAGAAACACAATAAAAACACTATCATATGTAATACCACTAGGCCCTTTGATACAAGACTTATAGGTGAAACATAACTACTTCTTATCACTTATAACACCAGGACTTTTTTTTTTATCTTTATTTTTTTTTTTGGGACTTTTATCATCAGGACAAGGACAGGATTTAGGAACAAGCTTTTTGTATAGAGCAACATATGCTACAATCTACATATGCTGTCTGTATAAAAGAATGCTAGAGCTCCAATGTGATAACTTAATTTTTATTTTATTTTATTTATTAGGTTTACTTACAAACACTTACACTAATACAACCGTTTTTAAAATTTAACTATTCTATTTAAGTGTAATGTTTTCTTAAAAGTAAACACAGCATATGAAAATATACAATAACACCATAACATGAAAACAAAAGGTATCGTGAATGAGAATATAATAACAACATATCTCACACACTAAAGAATAAATCAAGGTACAGTAAATAAGGGTCAATTGGTCCATGATAAAAATATCTTATCTCTGAACTTATACAACGAGTCAGAGTAAATATCAACTTCAGTGCTAATGTGGTTTAGGGTCTTACATAATCTTGGAACAGGGGAATTGGCACCAAGAACAGTTCTACGCAACGGGGGACAGAGTGGAGTTATAGGTTTACGGGGATAATTAACAGGTACCCTAAATCTAAAACTGGATAGTAATTGAGGACAGTCAATTTTAGCGTTTAGAATCTTATAAACAAACTGCAGGTCTAGAAGTTCCATGCGTTTTTCTAAAGAGTGCATTTTAAAGTATGCTAGCCTTTCCTTGTATGAAAATTTTCTGTCACCATTTCCAATACTTGCAGCCAAATGCCAGAGAAACCTCTTTTGGATACGTTCTATTCTTAATATGTGCGTTGCGTAATGCGGCCGCCATACCACACAACAATATTCTATAACACTTCTTACCAAACTGTTATAAAGAAGCTTCTTGGTTTTAATACTTTTAAAAACTTTTGCATTTCGCATAACAAAACCTAGCATTCTAGAAGATCGCTTTGCAACATTTTCTATATGAGGGATAAATGTTAACTTCTGATCATATATTACCCCTAGATCTCTAACTGTCTCTAGTTTTTCCAATACGTGCTTGTTTATATGGTAGTCGTAGCTAAGAGATTTTCAATTCAATTCAATTCTTGTTTATGGCTTTTGTCTGTGCCAACTGGGCACAAGGTACTTCGCCAGTGTCTTGTAGATGAAGAAGGCACGAAGGAGATTGATCGGTGAAACTAATGAAAAGTTAATTTTGAATTTGTACCAAGAAATAGTTGTTATTAGCTAGTTAGCTCTTTAACCTAAGGCAGCACAGACAACACATGCATATATATCTAACACGGATATTTTTTGTACATTATACTTTAATTTTATTACTTACTATATATTTACATAAAAATCTACAATAAGGACTGAAAACAAACATTAAAAAACATTTAACACTCAAAGGACGGGGGACTTTGGGAGGAAGAACGTCATAGAGGGGATAGGTAAGTTTGGGACAGTTAAAAATAATAGGAGTTATAGTGCCCTCATCCAAGCCACACTCACAGATGGAGTTGTCCCTTATCCGGAGTTTGGCCAGATGTACAGGTGTGCTAGCATGACCAAGACGCAATCGGGAAATTGTGGATGAAGTCCAGCGATTTGTACTCCGAGAGTGACAAAACCAGGGTTGTCTTGGTATGTTTTGTTGGATGGTAGCGTAAAACTTACCCTTAACCAATTTGGAATCACTAAGAGATTTTAATTTTCTTGTAAATTTGACATAAAAACATTTTTTCTTATTTAATGACATTTGGTTATTTTCACACCAAAGAATCAAATTATTGAGATCTTCTTGTAATAGCGCGCAATCATCGTAGGATTCAATCTTTCTGCAAAACTTTAAATCATCAGCGTACATAAATACCGAGGAAAACTTAAAGCAGCTGGAGACATCATTTATGAAAAAATAATCACCCAAAAGGTAAGTATTAGAGATATACTTATGTTATGCAACATCATGTACCACCATTGTACCAACAACGTTTAACAACTCCATCACCAGTATATACGAATCTTGTTTCGCCACCACAATAGTTCATTATGTATATCGTTTTCATTATAAATCATCTATTCCCTCTTTGTATCGTTCTATCAACATAATTTACTTATCTTTTTTTCTTAATTAATTCAAATCCGGCCTAACTTTTCTTTCGCGCCCATCGATCTTGTCAAACTCGCGTCATCGCCATAGATCATATGCTTAAAGGTCATTATTCTATTTTCAAATCACTATGAATATACTATCAATGAGTTTACTATCATAGGTTTATCATATGTGTGATAAAGTGCTGCAATTCCACATTTCCACACACTTTCATAAGTTTATATTTACCTTTAAATAGCTCAGTACCGTGACTTTACTTACTTTGGGGAACTATGTTCCTTAACATATTTTGTTCGTCTATGTGCCCCCTACCCGTATCTCGCGCCGCGATTTTGAAAAAAAATCTATGGCGGCGAGTCGCTATGCCAGCGTCCATACAAAAAGGTTTAAAACCCTTTACCTCAATAACTTACAGCGCCGTACGACGGGAATTCTTACTGAAATAAAATCGAATATACTTACCCTAAAAATACCGTATAGATCGGTTGCTTTCTTGTTGATAGATCTTGGATGAAGCGGTGATAGCCTAGTGATTAGGATTTCGGTTTAACTTTCTGGGGGTCGAGTTGGAATCCCCGCATGCTCTAACTTTTGCAAATTATGTGCATTTTATGCAATTATAATATCATTTGCTTTAATAGTGGTGGAAAATATCTTGAGCTTGAGAGTTCTCTATATTGTTCTCAAAATGTGGAGTTCACAAATTCGCACAGGGCCAGCATGGCGGACTAAGACCTAGACTCTTCTCATCGTGGGAGGACATCCGTGCCCCGATGTGTGCCGGTAATGGGCATCGGCATAATGGCATAATGTTGCCGATGATGATGAGATCTTAGACTACCATAAACATTATTTCGCTAAGTTTTGAAATATTTAATCTCACATAACAGTAATTCTAATCGGTTAGTACGGGTACTATGCCTGACCGCTATTTTGGAAACTGGTGAAAATAAAACAGTCATTTTTAAGTAAAACATGAATATAATATTTACACATGCAGAGAATACTGCAATCCTTAACGGGACTCGCCGCCACTCTGCGCCTCGCCGCGCATCCGCCGCTCCTTCTTGAGCGCGCGGTAGGCGGCCACGGCGTCCAGCCGCGCGCGCTCCCCCGCCGCGCCGCCCGCCCCGCGCCCCGCCGCGCCGCCCGCCCCGCGCCCCGCCGCGCCCCCCGCGCCGCCGCCCGCCGCCCCGCCCAGCAGCGCCGCCAGCAGCAGGCCGCGGCGCGCGGGGCGCGCGGGGCGGCGGGCGCGGCGCGGCGGCGCCAGCGCGGGCGGCGCGTGCGCCACGTCGCCGAACTGCACGCGCTCGTACTGCGCCGCCGCGCGCCGCGACCACGCCGCCTCCTGCGGGAGCCGCTCATCTGTACTGATATTGTGCATTGATGCCAAGTTTGTGGCTGCAGAGAGGTCCGATAATGAACCGATTATAAAAATTCTTTTGACGATGGAAAACTACATTATTGGAGCAAATAGAATTCGCAAACCGAGTCAAAAAAAACGGCCAACGACAACCTTTCATACGAAAGTTATAGCAGAAACTTCGGTGTTTATTTTATAAAGAAAAAACACCCCCTGATCCTAACCCCACTTTATTATGTATAATTTATAAAGTTTTAATAACAACATTAACCACTTTACTATTAACTTAGATTTTACTTGTGGCGGAATCCTAATGAATCTCCTTGCTGAAAGCCAACCGGCAGGCGGAAAACAGGTCCCTACTCGGACAGCGATTCGACACTGACTGGATTTGGCAACAGTATCGATTTTATAAGCAATACGGTGCTTATTGACACTTTATTATTAACATGAATTCCGTAATAGCAAATCGGTAGTATGCGGCCACTAGCAAGGGTTGTAACAGAACACTGAGACTCCTTACGGATAAACTAAACTAACTAAAATATAAAATGTAAATTTTTGATGTTGGAAAAGAGCAACTGCTGAGTTTCTTGCCAGCTTCTTCTTTGTAGAATCTGCCTTCCGAACCGGTGGTAGAGTCACTACACACGGACAGAGTTGACGTTTCAAAAGTGCTTGTATTAGGACTACTTGAAATAAATGAATTTTGAATTTTGAATTTTTTTTTTTGAATTTAAAGGACATACAATTGATTTGTAGAGAAAAGTTCTAGAGCTTGACCATTAGGCTATAAAAATCAGCTATCTTTTTATAAATTTAGACTTCAGGAGTTGTTACAAACAATAAGAGCCTTATAAATAAACTCCAGATTAGGCTGGACAGCACTTTTCAAGTATCAGAGCACTCCATAACTATTCAAAGGTTATGCCACATTTTTGTAAGGCCATAGCAAATGTAATGTCTACATTATTGATAAATGTTAACTACCAAACCACTCGTATGGATGCATAAGTCAACAGAACCTCAAGAATGGCTGTATTTTTCCAGCGAATACGTCTGCCTAGTAATAGTTTGACTGAGTGAGATGATTTGAGTAGGCAAAACTTTGCTGTGGCGGGTGGTCACCTCAGCCGCCTTTTCCTTCTGCGCTTGCTTCTTGAGCGCGAGGCGCTGTGCCCGGCTGGCCGCCCCACCCTCCGCCGCTGGACCTTCCGCCCCCGCCCTGCGCCGCTTGCGCTGACGCCGCTCGCGCTGCGCCGTCATTCGCTCACCTTTCGTGTCGTCGGACTCGACATCGTCCTGCTCAACAATAAAAAGGATTGCTATAAGCAACTTGCTAGTTAAGTGTTTTAAATTACTTATAAGTCCCACTTAAGACTGCATTTCCTCCTGAGAAGAGTCATTTAAATTAAGAGGAAGTTTATATTACTCTTTTCAGAACCACTTTAAATACTCAAAAAGGAGTTAATGAGGTGATTATTCCAGCTCTTGCAGATGCCCAACACACTAACCAACCACTACATGGAAATATAATATAGACATACATACGGGATAGTCCTGTTGCCCGAGGGAATTGTGCAGGGCTCGCACAGCACTGTTGATGCGCAGAGAGAACCCTCGCCCAGATTCTCCCGGTAGCTTCTTAAGCTGGGCCACTGGGTTGAGACCCACACCATCCTGATTTATGCCACCATTAGGGGGTAGTTTTCTATCTTTCTTCTTCTTGATCGTTTTATCTCTATTTTGAAAAGCGAACAGCCTTGTAAGTGACTGAGGGACAGGTTGCTCGTCGGGGTCCTTGGGCGGCGCGTTAATTTTGCCTTTCAAACTAAATAAACAAATATATTTTATTGGTTTAAATAAATCTCCTTGAAACTTAATATCCAAATACACGATAAGCTAGGCTGTTAATTATCAGTTACTGTATGTTTTAAAACACTGAACGAAGATTTTAGATCTTTCGAAAGAATCCGAAATGAACATTAGTAACGGGAAGACTTTAATATTTACCTTTGAAGACGCCTCGCTTGCTGTACTAAAGGATCTTTAACGCCACGATGTTTTTTAGCTGGAATCTTACGACCCATTATTATTTAGATTCTTCCTCAATTTAAAAAAAGTTACATTTACACAAATGAATTCAAATGTAAACACACTGACAAACTATAAAATAACCTCAAAACACAGACAAGTCAAAGCCAAGCTCAGATCAGATTTTATTTTATATTAGGGATCAGATCCTACAGCTGAGCCACAGACCCTTTTCAGAGCGCTCTCAACTAACTTGAAACTTCATCACTTTGACAGATGACTACCCACAGAGTACCAAATAGGAACATAATTAAGAAAAACAAGAGACAATGTATTGTAAGTTTGTATCTTGGTACCTATAATATATAAATATTTACATTATCAAAGGAAGTCTCCTATAGTCTATGGAGGGTAGAGGTAAGAGTCATCTGTGTATATGAAAAAGTGTCGTCAAAATGTATTAAATTAGGATGGCGCCACATTTGCATCAGGGTAACTCTTAAAAGAAGCGCCAAATATAAATACCGTACTATTTACTGTTAACGAAATAAAATCACTCTAAACGCACGTTTGGTTATAATAAATCTGTAAGGTTATATTTACCACAATATTTTGTACAACGTAAGTTGTTGAGATAATTAACTACTTTAGTCGATAATGACATTAAATTTTTTAACTCGGCATACTTCAATTCATCTACGATTGCTACATTCATACCATACCCTGTGCATCCACCAGCGCCATTGTGGAGGATTTTTGAACTGTTATTTAGCGCAACAACTGGACACTTTTTCAACTTTTCTCCCATATAAGATGACTCTCCTTACCTCTACCCTCCATACTATAGTAGTAAAAATGTAATAGGCCCGTTTTGACATTTGTGCAAGACCATAGAATGTAACTTGGAACGAAACTGAAAGAAACAAAAAAATAAAAATCAATTACATACAGTGTTTTAAAAAATACGTAAATTTTTTTGGGACGTTAAATAATATGAAAGAATATATAGCGAGTATTCTTTTTGCGCTTAAATCATAGTAGCATGCAATTTATAATTGTTGCGAAACGTTTCGAAAACAGTTACGTTCTCAGTCTTTTTTTTTTTATACTAGAGCTGTAACCATTTTTTTACTGAATATCGAAATTAAATATTGTGTAGTTATCTTTACTGCAAAGAATGAGCTAGGTTCTCAAAATGGGTTCTAAATAATGAGTCTAAGTTGATGTACCTGACCAAGCGGCACATAACTGAAGCGTCCCCGCGCGCACTGCGCAGTTTTTCGTTCCTCATCTTGTGAAGTTGACTGTGCGCTCGTTTAAGTTTGATATATATTGTTTACTATTATGTTAACTATGGCTCTTCTATTTTGGACATTAATTTAAACATAGTGATTTGACTCGATTTTTGTGTTTGTTGTTATATAGTACTAACTCTGTTTTAACATGTTGAAAAGTGGACGTATAATCAACAGCCAGTCACGCGTATTGTTTGTGAAGTTAAAAGAATACTTTGAACGAACGAACGAACACTTTACAATACATAATAATATCAATCAAGTACTGATACAAACTTGAATTGATTTATCGTGAGTATCGAGTCCCGAGTCTTATGGTTCCATAACTAGTTACGTCGCGATGACAAATGTCAAAACGGGCCTATTACATTTTTACGACTATAGTCCTCTGTTAAACTAAATGAGAAGTCATTCATGGTCTCCACGATACAGGCTACCTAGTGCGGAGACCACTAGCAATTGATTTTGTAATCTTTTTGAAAATAAAGTTTTTTTTATTATTATTTATTATTAAATGTTATTATTTATTTATTTTTAATATTTATTTTATACATGCATCTTTTTATCACACAGCATTTCATGTTTGCAGAAAGAAGCTATTGCATAGGAGTTAAACTGTTAATAATGGTTAAATAAGTAATTATATCAGGAATCTTATGAATTGTGCATTTGTAAAATGGAAATACTTAAATAAAAATAATACGATGCCACATTATTTTGCTAGTTTTAATCGAAATACTTATTAAATTTTAAATGATTCATGTACCATCGCGGTGTGCACACGTGACCACGTCTAGAAGTGCACTGTGGCAGTGCGGTGCCCACACCGCACCAAAGTGGAACAATTTTTTACTATGAAAGGGCGCATCTAATAAAACTTATTTTTTCTTAGATTTATTTTACAAATTGTTCGGGAATAAATCTTTTAACATCCAAAATAGCAACATTATTACCATTTTTTTCTGGCAAAACCTTATTTCCGAGTGAGAACGACTATAGTAGCCACTACAGATTGGACCTATGTTACAAACACTGACCTATATTATACTATAGATAGTTTAATAGAGATGAATTATAGATAACATACTATTACTCAATGGAATAAGGCTGCTCCTTCAATGGGTTATGAGTGTACAGCAGTAAAATTCATATTTTTTTCTAACCTATTAACGTTGTGACGCTTATTTCAAATATATGAAATGGTGTATCAATCATTTTTCTACAATACTAATCGTATCCAAAATCTTTATCTTTATAATTGAATATTTAAATAAAAGTCAGGTAAATAATATATTAATATTACATTCTTGGACAATCTCTGTGATAGTTACTCTGTGGTAGAGATCAGCGAATGGATGAATAAAATTGAGTTGTTGTGCGGGAGGGGACTTGTTTTTACTTTTTAGCAGCAGCAAGGTCGTTCTTTGTGTCAAAATTCTACTTGTGACGAACAATCAAATTTTTATTATTTATAACGAGTAAGCTACTGTTTGTGTTCCGTAACAAAGGTCATAGTGCGCGTATGTTGTAAATAGTGATTATTGAAACCAGATCGTAATATCGAACGGTCCAATGAGTTTGGGAGGAGGTCACAGCGCCGAGGGATCAAATGCGGGAGGAATATTCGTCCAATTCAATCAAGATTGCACGTAAGTGAACTCAATTGTAGTATAAAGCGGAGTACGCTGAAAGAGAAAGCCAAATCGGGCGCGCCTAAGGAAAAGCCTTCGCAAGCAGCTGGCAGCTGAGACGCTCCTCGGGCTCGGCCGCAGCTGGCAGGGTTCGGCCCTCGGCTGAGGCACTGTTGCGATGATGCAATATGTCAATGCCAATGTTTTCGCAACTGCGATCGACGCGCTCGTCATAGTAAATAAACAGCCTTACTACTTAAAACCAGCGAGAGCTATTGTAGCAATTTACTTAAGATAATATTATTGTTAATTAATTCCTGCCATCAGCTAATGTTCATTTTGATTATAGACAATGATCAACTTCCTCAATTATTGTTTAATGCATCTATAACTTGTCTTTACATAGAGAATGGTAATGACAAGCTTCAACACAACAAAGAGGTAGTTTTTTAAAACCTCTAACAAAGCAGTTTATGTTAGATTGGTGAACTATACTACAATATAAGGTATTTGTTGGCCTTCACATATGTCACTTCAAAAACAGCTGATACAGCTCATATTGCACTAATCTTTCAATTGATGTTGCAATTGTATGATAACAAGCAGCCTGCAAACGTGTACCTCTTACATGTGAGATAAGCACATTAAATTTGAATATATCCAAGCTGATACCATGCACTGAACTCTTGGGCATATTAGAGTTAAAATATTTAATATTTCAAACAGAACTATGAAGGTTACACTGGCTTTTAACCTTGAGCTATTCTCCTAAGCAGGAGGAAATTCCCTTTGCTCAGGAGATTGGGAAGGTTTATTCACCATTCTGATCCGGTGAATCTCTCCATGGTGCGTTGTTTTCGCAGTGTTTTTTGCCAACACTAAGTGTTATAACAACCTAATATAGTCATCATCAGCCTAATAAAGGTTCCTCATGAAGTTCTCTCTTAAGAGCGTTTATATTCTGCTTCTATATATAGTGATTTATATTGTCATTAGAATAAGAACAAGAATTCTACATTACTTCCATTAATGCAGGTCTCTGGTAGCGGGGAGTAGTAGTGGCTACCACCTGTTTGCGCTCACCCCTGATGATGGAATTGAGGAAATCTATGCGAGCCGGTCGGGGCAAGATACCTGCCTGGTGGACAGACTCTTCAGCAGTTCCCTGGTGGCTATTGTCACTGTTGCGGCGCCCAGGTAATCTTTACATGCTTTAACACTAAATAAACAAATTTAATGCATATAGCTATTCTGAGAATTTGGCTTTGAGATTACCACGATTTCAATCAAATCACTATTTTGACATCACAACAGTATCTTAAAAAGTACATTAAGCTGTAATCAAGGTAGGAAGTGAACTCAATATTTGTAATGTCAGTTCCGTTAACCTGTGCTAATATAATAAATTATTATCAGACAATGATTTATCTTCCACAACATAAGATGCGTTCAGTTGAAACTTGTGTTACAGTTCCAACAGTTTGTATGTTTGTACACGTTAAACTACTGCCAGTCCGATTTAGTAAGTATTTTCGGTTAAAGGCTACAGGATGTCATGTACGCGTGGGATAGAACTATTTTTAGAACACCTGAATTTTAGAAGTTTTGAATTTGAATTGAATAATTTCGTAAAGTACTCTTATTACATGTCTCAATTGAAAGAAGTTGTTATTCGATGATAACTTTTAGAAATGATGTGTCCGGCCGTATGAAGTAGTCAATACGCTTCTAAAAGGTGGCCTGTTCAAGGCTGGGCTTTGGTGATACAGTCAGGCCGCATGGAGCAGTTGCGTGCTCTTGGTCGCGCGCACGGAGCTGTGCGGGGCGCGGGGGGCGGGGCGCGAGCACTCTTGGCCGCGGCCCGCGCGCGCGACACAGCTGATCGCAATCAGTTGTCGGCGACCTCCCGTCGCGGTCACCCACTAATATCTTCGCTACATTCGATGCCGAGTTAGTGATCGCTGGTCTGACTCGGACCAGCCTGTCATACCATAACAGCTCAGTAGTACTGAATTATAGAAGAAGAAACACTTTATTGCACGTATATCATACAGGAAAAGAAAGAGTAAGGAGTTTACAGTAAACAATGTAGTCATGCAAAGGCGGTCTTATTGCTGCAAGCAATCTCTTACAGGCAACCTTTGTAGACAGGATATACAGCAAGAGAACGGGATAGTGCCAATAGTGTTGTAATATATACATAAATACCAAAATGTAGAGATACAAATACATACATAATTTAAATAAATATACGTAATAAACATAAGTAGATTTTAATAATAATTTACAAACAATAATAAAACAAAAACTTCAAATGCCATTACACAAAGAGAGGTTACTTCTGCGGATTCCAGCAGGCAGATTGTTCCAGAGCTTAATTGCTGAAGAACTTCGTTTTAGAAAATGGTACTCAAGACGGTACTTCCATTATAAATTTAATACCTTTCTAAATATGTTATATTGTATTGACACAGCCGTCACAAGTTATGGGAATAAAATAATGATAGAATAAGATTCGCACATTGAATGGTGCACATGCGGTATTTGTATAGCCTGTCGCAGAGCAAACATATCTGCCGCGCCGCGTAGGGCGGGTTGCGACGTCTGATATCAAATTCGCCTCGAATTTTGTAACATCTGGGACGTTTGAGTAAAACTGAGGGAAGATGAGTTGCCAACTCCTGGCGAAGTTCCATTTTCGATAATTACTGTGCAAGTGCTACTAGTACACGTATCTTTGTGATAATATAGTGAAGGTATGAGTGGTTACGATGACTCGCCAACTCTGAGCGCAGTTATGTCTTTATTTTATACATTCGAACTAATCCACGTATGCCAAGACTCTCTCCCTCGCCTCGCCGCGGTCGCCTGGAGTAGCGCGCCAACGCAACGGCTCGTTTGTCTTAACATGGCGGAGTGACGATCGCTATGCTTTCCGAGTGGCTGACACTATTTCGACACCACTCAAAGCCCATTATCACAATCACAATAGACGCAGCGCGATGAGGACACCCTGAGCAGTGGCGTCATTCCTCGAGAAGCTCCGGCAGACAATCATTATTCGTATTCGTATAAACCATTACAAATACCAATTTTATATAATTTATCAAATACAGTTTTCTTTAACATTGCGCAAAATGTTATAAATCATTTTAAAACCGGTTGAACCAAAAATTAAGCTAAAATCTCATCAAAAGAAAGTTAAATCTCGAAGTCATATAGGCTAAATATAATGCCTATAACATTTATTACTTGGCGTGCGCTGAGAAAACTATTGATGATACATATAAAGTATTATATTATACGACATGATTAAAACACTCATTATTACCTACAATTTTTTTTTTTTTTTTTAAATAGTCTTGGAGAAAATATATCTAACTCTCATAGTTAGCAATACCTAAAAAAAATTATTTAATCGCTGATGGATACAAAAGTGGGTTACATAAGTGTCGCAGTATTCTTATTTAAATACATACTTACATAGTTTTATCATCAACGGTTTAAACCTGAACACGCTAGAACACGCTTCCACCTGGAATCTACAATTCGCCTGTCACCACAAATTTCTGACGTGCATCAAAAAATATATGGTTCCTCGAACTACAGCAACAACAACTTCCTTAGAATTAAGACGCGAACATAAAGATCAGATTTTGTATAAATAAGTTAATGGTATGACCGATTGTCCTTATTAAATAAATTCAAATATAGGATACCAAAACCCTTAAAGAGAAATTGTCAGCAGCAGTACACATTTCATCTTGCACAAGTTAAGCGTAATTATTGTTTGTCGATTCCTCCAAAGGTCATGTGAAAGATATATCAATAAATACCAACATATTGGTAAATTCTTTTATAAGTACTCGAGGATCCGAAATCAGGAAATGTGTTTATGTCGTGTGATCTACCTAACTGTTGAACGCGAGCTAAAAATATAAGCACATATGTGCCTAGTATATAATATGTACCTACAAATTTGTGGAAACTTAACTGGCTCATTGGAAATACCTTATCTAATTTTGCAACTATGTATAATGTATAGCTGTTTGTTTTCCAAATAAATTAAATAAAAAAATAAAGTAGCAGTAAAACACTTTCTAATTCATTACATTATTATTAAAATACTACTTTAAAAAGATTTCGAACACGTACACTACTCTTTATCCAAATAAACCGTTCGTACGGAGCGCAGTCGGTGGGGACAGTCTGACTGCAGCGTTGCGCTGTCGGCAGGAAGCTCATCGTGTGCCACTACAAGAAGGGCACGGAGATCTGCAACTACAGCTACAGCAACAGCATCCTGGCCGTGAAGCTCAACCGCTCGCGCCTCGTGGTGTGCCTGGAGGAGTCGCTGCACATCCACAACATCCGCGACATGAAGATCCTGCACACCATCCGCGACACGCCGCCCAACCCGCGCGGCCTGTGCGCGCTGGCGCCCGGCGCCGACCGCTGCCTCGTGGCCTACCCGGGCAGCAGCGCCGTGGGCGAGGTGCAGGTGTTCGACTGCGTGCACCTGCACGCCACCTGCGTGCTCAGCGCGCACGACAGCCCGCTGGCCGCGCTGGCCTGGTCGGCGTGCGGCCGGCGCCTGGCCACGGCGTCCGAGCGCGGCACCGTCATCCGCGTGTTCGCCGTGCCCGAGCGCGCGCGCCTCTACGAGTTCCGGCGCGGCGTCAAGCGCTGCGTGGCCATCGCGTGCCTGGCCTTCAGCGCCTGCGGCGCCTTCCTGGCCGCCACGTCCAACACGGAGACCGTGCACGTGTTCCGCCTGGGCGAGCCGGCGGCGCGCGCCGACGGCGACGGCTGGATGGACTGGCTGTCGTCGGCCGTGGCGGCGGGCGCGGGCTACCTGCCGGCGCCCGTGGCCGGCGTGCTGGCGCAGGGCCGCGCCTTCGCGTCGGCGCGACTGCCGCGCGCCGCCGCCCGCGCCGTGGCCGCCGTCACCAACGTGGCCCGCAGCCCGCGCCTGCTCGTGGCCACGGACGCGGGCGCCGTGCACGTGTTCGCGCTGGACGCGGCCGACGGCGGCGACTGCGCGCTGCTGCGCACGCACCGCCTGCTCGACGCGCCGCCGCCCGAAGGTGCCCCCTAGCCCCTAGCACTCGCCCCGCGCACTTCGTTACACGCCGCTCGGCGTAGGCACCGCGATAGGCTGCGTTCCCCCTGTCGTGGCGGATCGCTAGACTTGCAGTTTTATTTATTGAGAATAAACACCAATCTCACTCCGGATACAAATAAAAGTACAGTCTAAGTACAGGAATCATATACCATTAGATAAATTTAATATTATATATTCTTCCTTTTCTGCCATCATGCCTACTGCAATTTATCAGATCCACTGCGCTTTGATGTTCAAGTATCGATACTCGAAAACGACTCTTCGATTGCGTGTGAGAAAGTCTCGTACTAAGGCTACAGGTGACAAATCTATTCGAGCCAGTACTTATTAAACAGTATTCGTGTTAACTTGTTGCATATTGGGCAAGAATACATCGAGGTTGACATGATTTATTTAGATTTTAAATTTACGTTCACTATTGTTACGTAAATCCACGTCTCGTTTTCTGTCGCCCTCTCGGCATACTCGACTCGCCGAGGCGCCGAGTGGGGCGGCACGAGGCGCGGCGTGGTCGGCCGAGCGCAGTGCCAGCAGGCGGCGCGGCGCGGGTCCGCCCGCGGCCCTGCCGCCCCCCCACGCCCTTCCCGCTCCCCGCTGCCCCATAGTGTCTATGTCCCATGTGTGTACTCCGCCCGCCGCAACAGACTGAACAGTACCGTTCCCCGCAGCCGCGCCGGGCTGCAGCTACGCGGGCGCGCTGCGCGGCCGCCAGCCGGACCCCATGACAGGTAGCCCCCGCCGCCCCGCACACAGTTCGCCCCCTTTTATATTTGCTCGCTTGTGCACCCGCCCCCGCTTCTATCCCCTCCCCCACTGCCGCCCGACACGCCCGCCGGCCCCCGCCGACGGGCGCCGAGGGCCCGCTCGCCGAGCCGCGCCGCGGGTCGGTCGCGCAGCGTTCTAACTCCTCGTTTCCGCGGCGCAGGCGCGCCGGCGGCCGCGCGCGCCTAGCGGCTCGAGGCGGCGCAGGTGAGTGCCGCGACCGATCCCGCCGGACGGCGCCCGCACGCCCCTTCTGCCGGAGCGCTGCTTGCAGATCCGTTACACTCATTAACCGTTTACTACCATCACCCGAATTTGTGCTTTTGTGGATTCCTCGCGTACTCCGATCGCCGTCCATTTCGTAGTTATCGTATCGATGTAAATGACTCCACCGATAATATTTGCGATCAGTAAAATCATTAATGTCAGTCTGCCTCATTTGAACGTCATCATTTTGTTAGTCTCTCTTGCATGTTGAACACTGTCAAGTTACTATTAACCTCGATGAAATGGTGAGTTGCGGTGACGGAACCTTCACAAATTATTTGTTATTCCAATAAGCGAACCGTGTGATCGAGCGTAATAGATAGGAGTCGTTATATTTTTTATAGCTTACAACCGTAGGGTACTGAGCTTTTTATGTAAATTTATTTCCCATTTTTTGTAGTAAAAGTGTGCAATTATATGCCTATTCCCATGTCAGGTCGGCCTCCCGACCGAATGAGTGATGATATTCGCGGCGACGATTTAAAGTCTCGCTCGTTCGCGCCGATCACACGGAGCCTGCCCTCGCTCGCTCCCGCGGCCGGGGCTCGGGAGCGGCGAGGGCAGCGGGCCCGATGGCCGGATGGATGGCTGGACAGTACGATTTGAGGGCTACGAGACTGAATTTTGTAATAAAATCTTCGACTGTCAATTTAACTCGACATTAAAAGCGGTCAGTGACCATTAATGAACAAGGGTGATCGAGGTGTTTCTTATTCCCGCAATATTGTACTGGGACCAATATTTTTGTAGTATTTACTATGACGGATCATATACGCAGAGCGTCTTCTAGCTCGCCTCAGGAAAACGATTATTTCAGACTGCGTTTATACGAAATGAAATTGTAAAGAAAATAGTGTAGAAGAAAACAATGCGTACAGTCGGTTCAGTAGTGTATCGCCAGCTCACCGACGCTGTGTGCGCAGAGTCGGAGCGCGCGGGCGAGCTGGGCGCGGCGCTGGCGGGCGAGCCGGCGCGCGGCGCCTTCGACCTGCGCGACCCGCGCCACTTCCCGCCCATGCGCCAGGCCGCCGCCCCCGAGTAGGCCGCCGACGCGCCGGCCGCCGACGCGCCGGCGGCGCCGCCTCGGCTGCCGGCGTCTCTCGGAGTGGCGACCCCAGCTGGTGCGTCGCTTGCGTGTGAATAATGGAGTTGTAATTATTATGCTAACCGGAATTAGTTTTAAGTCTTCGTTCGGTCGATCGTAAGTCTCGCGCCGCATCGGATGAGGACTATGTTTGATTGTTCGCGGGAATGTGAGCGAGGCGGTCGCCGACCCTGTACATAGCTGTACCATACGAGCCCTTGTAATATAATTATTGTGACGTAATGTATTAGTTAGTTTTACCATGTGATAGCGTTCGGGAGAGTCGGGTCGAGTGGATGTGTGGATGTGTGGATGTGATTGGAACGTGTGCCTGCTGCATTGAAAAAAAAATGACAAAAAAACTAAATATAAAACTGCGACCGTCGCGGGACCGTCTGTCCGGACGCATCAGGGCTCGGGACGGGCCTGGGGTCTCCTTAACTTCACTGACGAGCCGGCCCGAACACGGATCGGTAACGACGAGTCTCGTGAATTGTAAATAAACTGTTTGACCCAACAAAGCCGCCGGCGGGTCCGGACAGACATACATAATGAAAAGTTCTGATGCGGCTTCACATATCAGAAGCGAAATTATTTTTAGTTAATTATAAATTCGAATTTAACCGAAGTGAACGGCGTCTTCGACACTCGAGTAATACACACATCACCAGAGTAGTTCTTTTTTGATTGTTAAAAAGATCCCACCAGTCGCTACTCCGCAAAAAAGTATTAATACAGCTTCTTGCATTTCATTAGGTTCTAATTTTTTTGCAAAATAATTTAATGCGCTAAATATTGACAGCTGTAAATACCAAAAATGTTGATTAAATTATTAATATTATTGACGCGATTTAACTGTATTAGGTGTTGTTCGAGAGGGCGGTAACTTTTGGTGTTTCATTAAGTGGCTATTGAAGTTAATAAATTAAGAACTGTTAAGGGGGCTGCCTTACGTGTAGCGCAAGCTGGCCCACCGCAATTG
The DNA here is from genome assembly GCF_905163445.1 of Pararge aegeria. Classification (NCBI taxonomy): domain Eukaryota; kingdom Metazoa; phylum Arthropoda; class Insecta; order Lepidoptera; family Nymphalidae; genus Pararge; species Pararge aegeria. Next base: position 149,114 of record NC_053193.1, read on the forward strand.
GTAAAATAGCGAGCGAATGAGTGCGGAGTAGCCGGGCACGAATATTAAAATTGTCGCTTATGTCTGCTGCGGAAAAAAAACAAAATTGTACATATTAAATAAATATTTTATAAAACCTCACTTGACTTTCATTTACTGATGACTCGCATCTCGGCAGAAGGCTTGGTACAAGATTTGGTCACACGCAATCAAGGAGTCATTTTTGCCTATAAAACTAAAAATGGGTTTAATATCACTTGTTTTATAAAGCATATGGAAGGCTCTACAGGAGTGCGAGGTACCATCGGAAACTATAGATCTCATAAAGGATATATACTGCAAAAGCAAAAGCCGCGTAAAGTTAGAGAGACATGGGCCCTGAAATAGACATTTGTAGAGGCGCCAGACAGGGTGACCCCCTCTCACCTAGAATTTTTATAACTGTGCTCCAAAGTATAATGAAAACTCTAAACTGGGATAGAAAAGGAATCAATATTAATGGGAAACTCCTCAGTAATCTCCGATTTGCAGATGACATCATACTCTTCTCTGAAACAGCATCTCAATTACAGGAAATGATTAATGAACTAAATAATGTCAGCAATACGATCGGCTTAGAACTAAATACTCTGAAAACCAAGGTCATGACAAATCACCACGTTATACCGATAAGGGTTCATAACAACACCTTGAATACGTTCTAAGCTATGTTTATCTGGGACAACTATTATCTTTCTCTAAGACCAGACTCGAAGATGAAGTTAAAAGACGAGTTAACATAACTTGGAATAAATTCTGGAGCAATAAAGAAACTTTAAAGTCAAAAATCCCTTTTTTTTTTTTTTTTTTATTTATTTATTAGGTTCACCAACAGATTATACACTGAAACAAGCTTAGGGACTATAAAATTGAGAAACATAAAGTTGTAGTGTAAACCCAATTACTGGCAAACCGGCATGCGTATCTGAAAAAACAAACACACAAGTGCGGGTTCGCAAGTTTACAATAATATTATTGTTGTAACGAAGGAAACACTGTAAGATGAAGTTAAAAAACAGGAAACAAAAACAAACCTTAAATTAAAACAAAACAGAAATGTACGAGGCAATTATCTACTAGCTGTACTAATATGTAGTTGCAGAATTGTTTTGTATTGCTGAAGAGAACATGAGTGGATGTCGGCACGAGTAGCTTGGAATAGCTTGTTGTGCTCTCGGCAAATCCTAGCCAGGACACTGTGAGCGCCCAAATTAGTTCTATACAACTTGCCAACGAACGGTTTGAAGTTACCGAGGCGCGCATTTTTACGCGGAACAGTAAATTTAATTTTGGTCAAAATATTTGGACAGTTGATTTTATTATTTAAAATTTTGTAGAGAAATACTTGATCGGATACCCAACGACGACTTTCTAATGAAGTTAATTTAAAGAAGTTTAATCTTTCGCTATATGAGGTTAAAACGAATTGTTTTTTTTGATGAACTGACAACAAGAACAGAAAACGTTTTTGGATTCTTTCAATCCTTAGAATAGGATCCTTATATAGTGGATTCCAAATGCTGGAGCAATACTCTAAGAGACCCCGAATTAATGCAAAGTAGACGGTTTTGAGAGCCAGACAAGAATTGAATGTTTTACAATTTCGCCAAACAAACCCCAGTAATTTGTAGCATTTACTGATTAATTGATTTATGTGTGTATTGAATGACAATTTTTTATCCAAAATAACACCTAGGTCTCTAACAGTATACACCTCGTCAAGCTACAGATTATTAAGATAATAAGAAGTTTGAAGAGGCATGCGTTTTTTTGTAAATTTAATATGTTGGCATTTTTTAATATTAAGAGGCAATTTATTTCTAACTTCTTTCTTCTTTTCTTCTAAAATTTTCAAATCATCAGCAAACATGGTGAAATTGGAAGATTTAATGTTATCGCACACATCGTTAATATACACTAAAAACAACATAGGGCCAAGGTGGGACCCTTGTGGGACGCCAGATGGAACCCTGAATGGATCTGATTCGTAGCCACAAACTACAACCTTCTGCTGCCTGCACGACAAATAAGATGAGAGCCAAGAGAGCAAAGTTCCCTGAATACCAGCATCATACAATTTGGATATTAAAATCATATGGTCGACCCGATCGAATGCCTTACTTACGTCCATATAAATAGCATCGACTTGATATCCCTTATCAATGTTATCTATTATTTGAGTCGTGTATTCAGTCAAATATTAAAATATATTCCCTTTAAAGCTAAAGAAAAAAATAATGGACTCTTGTTTATTACCCTGTCTTACGTATGGCTGCCAAACATGGATTTATAATAATAAAACTAAAAATAGAATACAAGTATGTCAGAGAGCGATGGAAAGGAGTTTGCTGAATATAAAACGAATACACAGTATAAGAAAAACAACAAAAATAATAGATGCTTTAGAACATTCTGAAAAACTAAAATGGAAATGGGCGGGTCATATTGCACGTATGGACAAGGAAAAATGGACAAATAGAGCAACTACCTGGCAAGGTCCAACAAACAAAAGGAAAAGAGGTAGACCGAAAGAAAGATGGGTTGACGAAATAATAAGAAAAGCCGGTGAATATTGGTTAACTAAAGCAAAGGACAGACAGTCGTGGGGAAAAATGGAGGAGGCCTTCACCCGTATAGGGGTCCATAGTGAAACTTGATTTTATTATTTATTACTAAGAATTTTATATATATATATATATATATATATATATATATATCATTTTTTATGCATGCACATATTATAATGTATTAATAATTGATAAAAATGTATTATGGAAATAAAGAGGCTATAATAAAAAAAAAAAAACACTTGTTTTAGAGTAGCAAATCTTGTACTCTTAATTTCCTTTTGCTCGCCAAAGGCGCAAGCTAAAGGATTGCAGCAAAATTTGAACTGTATAGAATAAGAAAAATTTCCCTTTTACTCTGATATATTCAAGTATTTCTATAATCCTAAACTACCCTCCGATTGCGAGCGACCAAATCTAGTAGTGGGGCATCGATTGTCTATCGCTTATGGCACTACATCTTAGACTGCCAATTTATTTCATCAAAAACAATTGTTCGTAGTGTTGCTACATTCTGCAACTCAGGTTTCCGTACCGCAGGGGGCAGGGCATTTACATTTTTGTAACCAACTTGAATAAAATATTCGACTTTCTATAATAGGAATTTACGAAATTAAAACACCTTTTTACAGAACAAACTGTATTTATCAGTTCTTTATATAAATTGTCTCAAGTTCGGGCTCGTAATGAATAACGTAAGACGTAACCTAAAAATTAAATTTAATTTCACCAAATGTAACAGGTTCCTTATAATAATTTAATATTTATGATACACAAACGAAAAATAAAACTTTTTTACAAATAGTTTTGAGTCGGAGGCGAACGGTGCTAACTCGGTTGGACGTGAAATATCTCAAAACCAAATTGACATTGTGGAAAAAAGATACGTATAGTCGTAAAAATGTAATAGACCCGTTTTGACATTTGTGCAAGACCATAGAATGTAACTGAAAGAAACAATAAAATAAAAATCAATTGCATAAAATGTTTTAAAAAATAAAGTACGTATTTTTTTTTCGGACTTTAAATAATATTAAAGAATATATCGCGAATATTCTTTTTCGCTTACTTTATCGTAGCATGCAATTTACAATTGTTGCGAAACGTTTCGAAAACAGTTACGTTCTCAGTCTTTTTTTTTTATATTAGAGCTGTAACCATTTTTTTTACTGAATATCGAAATTAAATATTATGTAGTAATCTTTACTGCAAAGAATGAGCTCGGTTCTCTAAGCCGCAAATAAAATTTTGAATTGACGACACTGGGTTCGATGTAATGAGTCCGAGTCGATGTATCTGACCGAGCGGCACATGAGCGAAGCGTCCCCGCGCGCACTGCGAAGTTTTTCGTTCCCCAACTTGTAAAGTTGGCTGTGCGCTCGTTTAAGTTTGATATATATCGTTTACTATTACGTTAACTTTGGCTCTTCTACTTTGGACATTAATTTAAACATAGTGATTTGACTCGATTTTTGTGTTCGTCGTTATATAGTACGAACTCTGTTTCAACATGTCGAAAAGTGGACGTACAATCAACAGCCAGTCACGCGAATCGGTTGTGAAGTTAAAGGAATACTTTGACCGAACGACCACTCTTCAATACATAATCATATCAATCGAGTACCGATACAAACTCGAATTGATTTATCGTGAGTATCGAGTACAGTCTTACGGCTCCATAGCCAGTTACGTCGCGGTGACAAATGTCAAAACGGGCCTCAGTAGTTTCGACATCGGTCAATTCGGTTCGGGTTCGGTTCCGCGGGGCCGCTCAGCGCGGCATGGCGCACATCTCGCAGGCGTCGCCGGGCGCGGCGTTGTGGAAGGTGCACAGCGGACACGTCCACACGGGCGCGGCGGGCTCGAGCGCGGCGCGCGCCAGCCGCAGCAGCGCGGCCGGCAGCGGCAGCGCGCGCCAGGCGTCGGCGGCGGCCGCGTCGCGCGTGCGCACGGCGCGCAGCAGCGGCCGCAGCGTGGCCAGCGGCAGCGGCAGCGCGTCGTTGGTGGCCAGGAACAGCAGCACGTGCAGGTCGGCGGCGGCGGCCAGGAACGACGGCGCGGCCAGCAGGTGCCGCTGCAGCGCGCGCAGCGACGGCGCGGCCAGCGGGGGCGCGCGGTGCGCGGGCGGGAAGGCGGCGGGCGTGAGCAGCGGCGGCGCGCTGGCGGGCGCCACGCCGCACGGCACGTCCACCAGCAGGTAGGCCACGGGCAGCCGCTTGGCCGACACGCCCACCTCGTTGCCGTACGCGTCCTTCTCCTGCGAGCGAGCGGCCGAGTGGAACTATCCATCTATAGAACGGGACTTCACCGTCCCCGACTATCTTGAATGAACCATCTTAGACTCTTCGACGTCGGCGCGCCGCTAGTGTGAGTATTTGTATGTATCAACAATATGGCTCAGTTTTTACCGTTTTAAATATAACTTTTATTCAAACCTCCCTCGGAATAGCACACCGCTCATCTGACTTCGAATAATTGGAGCCCGTCGTTCCATTACCCATCCCATTCTCACCTCTGCAACGAGCTTACGTTCGAATGGCCCGGCCGACTCCGTCGCAATCCTCCTTTCCACATAATTTTACTAATTTACCTACTCGTGCTCGCGTCGACACGGAGTCGAGCGAAGTAAAGATCGATATATTCTAAAGCTAACATTACCTCTCGGAGCAACAATGTGCACATATTAATTAACAAACCCTGTTGTGCAACATTTAGCCGATAAAAATGTTCAGTGTGCGATGCCGCCCGGCCCACCTTGTAGTACACGTCGGGCACGTACTGCTGCGGCGAGCAGTCGCGGATGTAGCCCAGCTCGGGCGCGTCGCGGGTGGGCAGCAGGATGCCGTCGCGCACCAGCGCCTGGCACTGGCCCGACACCTGGTAGCCCTCCAGGTGGATCTGGTTGTTGCTGTCACCTGCGGAGCGCCAGCCCGTTACTACAACGCCCCGCACCCCACACCCGAAACTATTGCTGGAAAATAGCTTCCCCTTTTCCTCTTTCATTCCATCTTTTTTGAGATGATAAAGGTTAATTCATCATTGATGTTTAAAATTAAACGACGTGAAACAAATGTCTCGCTAATGTACAATAGTTTGAGGCTAATATATTTTTAAATTTTTGAATAATGCGGAAATAGATCTAATGAATACGACAATCTTTTTAGGAATAACGTTAGATGCTACACTTAAATGGGGTCCACATATAAATAACTTAGCGAACACACTTTCTGCAGCATACGCGGTTAAAAAGGTAGATGCTAGGCTGTGTATATTTTAGTTATATTCTCAGCATTATGTCCTACGGCATTTTATTATAATATTGATTATATTTTCGTTCTGCAGAAGACTTCTGCATGCAATAATGACGGTGCATAGTTAGCACATATTGAAACTTACTTACGTATTTGAAAATTTAATTTATATTCAGGTTAAGTTGCGAACGAAGTTATCACCATCCCCCTACAATTATGTAAACATATATGAATGAACGCTTCATGAGTGATTACGTATCTCGCGACAGGTTTGCGCAAACGTCACTTTTCTATACAATAAATAAACAAAAGTGGCGTTTGACAGAGAGGCTTGCGACGGGCGTAAATCTTGCAATGGAGAATCGTTAGAAATGGAGAATTCCACAGTTTTCCTAGGAGTAACCTTGGATTGTAAGCTACAGTGGGGTGCCCATATCGAGACACTAGCGGGTAAGCTCAGCTCAGATGCCTACGCAGTCAGAAAAATTAGACAGATTACTGACGTGGAAGTAGCTAGGCTTGTTTATTTTGCGTACTTTCATAGTGCTATGTCCTATGGAATCTTGTTAAGGGGTAAAGCTGCTGATATCGAAACTATATTTATACTGCAGAAAAGAACTGTACGATCAATATACAAACTTAAATCACGCGAATCCCTCCGTGAGAAGTTTAAAGAAATAGGTATACTTACTGTAACTTCACAATATATCTGTAATAATATAGTATTTGTAAGACAACAAATTAGTCTTTATAAACAAAAAGTGGATATAAACATTCGACTTGCAAAAAAAGGTCATCAATTAGTGACATCTGCATATCGTCTGCGAAAGGTACAGAAGTCATTTGTGGGATATAAGCTTTTATAATATGATTCCTAAGGTAATTTTGGACCTACCAATGCATAAATATAAAGAATGTGTTAAAACACATCTATTACAGCGAGGTTACTATACAATTGATGAATTTCTTATAGACAAGGTCGCTTGGAAGCATCCGGCTCCGCTTTCATCTCTCACAAGATAGAAAAATGAATGTTAAAATGTAAATTTTTGATGTCGGAACAAGGCAATTGCCGAGTTTCTTGCCGGCTTCTTCTCTGTAGAATCACTACAAACAGACTTACTTGACGTTTCAAAAGTGCTTATATTAGGCCTACTTGAAATAAATGAATTTTGAATTTGAATTTAGATTCGGTATACTAGAACTCGGCTAAGAAATTGTAAATAATTTTATTTATTTCGCGTCGCATACTCAGGACGCACACCACTCTTCGCCACCCTTCTCACCGACCCGAAAGAGGATAACAGTGATCAGTGCAACGACACGAGACAACATAAAAAAGAATGCGGGTTACCCGTGACGCAGACGGTGACGAACTTGGAGCCGAAGGCGCCCGACGAGGCGTGGCGGCACGCGTTGGGCCGCTGGTTCTGGAAGTGGCCCGCCATGATGCACTCCTGCGCCGACAGGAAGTGCGTGTCCACGCCGCTGCACAGACATAGCACTTGGAACCCGAGCCGGCGGCGCACGCGGGCGCGGGGGGCTCACCGCAGGCGGCGCACGGAGCCGTTGGCGCGCTCAGGCAGCAGGTCGGTGAACAGCCAGCCCACGCGGCGCAGGCCCAGCGCGCCCGCCAGCTGCTCCAGCAGCGCCTCGTGCGGGTCGGGCGCCAGGCGCACGGCGTCGCGCGCGCACTGCTGCGGCGGCTCGTAGATGGCGGCCACGCGCGCGCGGATGCCTGCGCACGGTTAGTGGAGGGCGTCTCGGCGAACGACATTGTATTGCTCGTGAAATGCGAACTAATTTGAAAGTGGGATGAAGTACCTGGCTTTAAACAGCAGGAAAGTAGAAGTCATGAAAAACTATGGAAGGATTCACATCGAAAAGAAAACCTTTGACATAATATATGATGTATCCTTCCTTGCTTGACCTATGTCTGCGATACTTGATCCCTTTAATGGAATGACTGCGATGTCCATTTAATGGAAGTAAAGTTAAAAGACAGATCCGAAATGAGGTCATCAGAACTAAAGCAAAAGTTACCAACATTCTTACGCGAAACGACCAATTAAAGTCTGGACACCTCCTAAGATGCCGCCTAGAAAAGAGGAGCAAAATCGTGACAGGGATACCGAGTGAGGAAGAGGAAGGCAGATGGGAGGATGCCATCCAACAATATTTCATAAGAAATCACCCTGTAAAAATATTTAATCAAAAGAAGTGAAAGTTTACCATAAAAACTAATTTTACTTATGACAACCCTATAGAACATAAGAGACCGACACGCGCATAGCACCTACGCTCCGCGACGCGTACCTAATAGGACCTAATAGCGACAGGAGTCACTTGATATTTATTTTACACGTGAGGCCTGTATCTGACATCTTTCAATAAAAATCTGGCAGTGGTTTAATCAACAATGATGAGCGTTTCACTTTCGCGGGGTTACCTAGCGGCACGTCGGGGTGCGGCTCGTACTGGCCGTACAGGAAGCCCACGCGCTGGTGGCCCGTGGCGCGCCAGTAGGCCAGGAAGCGGTCCACGGGCGCCGCGTGCTCCAGCAGCACGTTGTCCACGTGGCGGAAGGGCTGGCGGTTGAGCGTCACGGCGCCGGGCTGGCACGCCGAGCAGATGCCGCGCGGCCACGGCGGGTGCTCCTTGCAGCCTGCGCACGGGCTCGCTCATGTACGACAATGCACAGACGGACGAACATGCTACACGTACATCTTTTCACAAATAAGAAGCTAATTTTTCATTTCGGTGTAGCAGACTTTACAGGGAATACTGTATGCATATATGTATGTATGAGCTGAGTTTTTACCGATTGATCAGTCAATTACCAGGTTTTATTTTAAACGAGAGTTCATCCAGGCTGACGAACTTGCCGGAAGTCATCTTCCTCAAGTATGAATGGAAAGACAAATGTTTAATATTGTGCTCCTTGAGGTAATTCTCATCCCATGGCTCCAAGGGCGAGCAGTGTACACAGCAGCCTTTTGAGTTGTGTCTGCACCTGTAGACAATTCATTTAAAATTTGGCACTATATTGGTTAGTATTTCTAATAAACACAATTATTAATTATTAAATTACGTAATTACTTAATAATCCAAATATATAAAAGAGAAAACAACTAACTCAGTCTCTCGCTCACTGACTAGTCACGAAATTTCAGGAACTGAAAAGACCACAAACTTGAAATTTGAAAGGTAGGTTTCTTCTAGAACATAGATGTCAGCTGAGAACGGCCTTGAGAAATTAGATTTAAACAGCCCTAAGTCAGCTGAGAACGGCCTTGAGAAATTAGATTTAAACACCCCTAAAGCGGCTAAATAGGGGTTTGTATAAAAGTCCTATGTTTTTGAAGTTATATACATGAAGATCTTAAAAACTCATCTATCTATTAAATTTAAAAAATGTATAATCGTATTAAGGAAAATCCCCCCTTAAGGGTTGTAAAATAGGGGGTGAAAGTTTATGCCGTTTTTTTTTATATTTAGCCTTCAAACATGAAATTCTAAAAGTAGGTTCCTCTTCAAGCATTGACATCGATTAGAAAATATTCATGCAACTTTAACCTTAGGGTTAAAAATATTTTATAGGGGTAAAACCGGGCAGGGATTACAAGTATGTATAAACGTTGTATGTTTCCGATGCTAAATCCACCGAAATTCGCATATGGGTTAGTAATCTATTCTACTAATATAAAGAGGAAAGATTATTTTGTTTGTTTGTTTAACTCGAGAGGCTCTGAAAGCACTGGACCGATTTTGATCATTTCAGAGTAGGAAAATTTCGTCCATAAAATTCATTACTTGGCGTGCGCTGAGAAAACTATTGACGATACATAAAAAGTATGCGAGGGATCCAACTATCATAGTTAATTTTGTTCTAAAATTTTATTAAATTTCTGGTGGAGCAAAAAATGGTTTACATTAATATTGCAGTATTAATGTTATTGCCAAGGGAATATTTCTGCTTTTTATTTTGATTAATTAGCCATTTCATTCAGATCACAGGTTTAAAAAATGTAATGGCTATCTACACCTATACAAAAAAGTTACTTTTAGAAAAACTTATACTTAATTGTAAAAGTTGTTTTTAATCAATCAATCAAACAATGTTTACATAGGTGTTAATTAATTTTTATAAGTGTCACATATCCGTGCAAAAATTTGTATTTAATCATTATATCAATTTTGCACATTAAATAAGTCAGATTTGAAATATCAGCCAAAATTCCTGCTCTCTTTTTTGAAAACTGTCATCCCGACAATCTTTATCGTACGCTTTTCAATGAAATAGAAAGTGCATTTAATTAAGTATTTAATTTTAAATACATAGATTCTAATAAAAAAATGAGGTTTAGTTATTGGGCGACTATAGGCATTTACAAAAGCAGGGATAAGTTGTATGAGCTATATGATGAAAAACAATACAATCAGACTCCAACTTTCCTTGAATATGTAAAAAGTTACTCCAAAACATTTAAAAATGTTTGTAGACATGCTAAGTCGCTATACATTAAAGATCGGATAGTAAAATCTGAAAACAAAATACAAACAACCTGGAAAATTGTTAATAATGAATCTGGGAAAACTAAATCTCGAGACGGAAATTTTGAATTAATTATTAATAATAATATAGTAACTACTGATACAGAAGTTGCTAGTACTTTTGAAAACTTTTTTCAGAATGTTCCTATTTTGTTAACAGATACCAATAAATTCCTCACCTACTGCAGCTCAGAATTTATTAAGAGGCAACATTAATGAGTGCAAAGTTTTATTTCATTTCAAACATATAGATGCATCGGTTATCAGTAAAAACTTCAAGTTGTTAAAATTAAAGAAAACAGGTGATATATGGGGAATGTCGGTAAAGGTAATATCTCAAATTATTGACGTCATTGCTCCTCTTTTAGCCATAATTTTCAATGAATGTGTTGATTTAGGTACTTTCCCGAACCTAATGAAACATAGTAAACTCATTCCTCTATTTAAATCTGGTAATAAAAATGATATAAACAATTACAGACCTATCTCAATCTTACCAGCTCTTAGTAAGATATTTGAAAAAATTATATTAAATCAACTCTTATATGATTTTAATGTAAATAACTTACTACACCCTGAGCAGTATGGCTTCACTAAAGGTCGTAGCACAACGGACGCAGGCGCTAAACTTATAAAACATGTTTATGATGCCTGGGAATGTTCACAGAACGCCATGGGTGTTTTTTGTGATCTATCTAAAGCTTTCGATTGTGTTGATCATAAAACCTTGCTTCTTAAGCTAAGCCACTATGGTATCCAAAACGTTGCACTAAATTTGGTTGCCTCCTTTCATCAGCAATAGAACCCAAAGAGTTTGCATAAATGATGCAAAGTCTCAGGGTTCAAATACCTCAATGGGTGTCCCACAAGGCTCGATTTTGGGTCCTTTTCTATTTTTAGTGTATATAAATGATCTACCGTACCATGTCAGTGGAACATGCGACATTGTATTGTTTGCAGATGATACATCTCTAATTTTTAAGACTGATAGGAGTAAAGATAACTCTGACGAAGTAAACCGTGTTATGTCGCATGTGTCGCACTGGTTTACAGTTAACAACTTACTTTTAAATGCAAAAAAAACAAAGTGTGTCGAATTTATCTTACCAAATGTAAAGAAAATTGATAAAAATATAATGATAAATGGTGAATCACTAAAAATAGAGACTTCCACAGTTTTTCTGGGCGTGACCTTGGATAATAAGCTACAGTGGGGTGCCCATATAGATTCACTAGCGGGTAAACTAAGCTCGGCTGCCTACGCAGTCAGAAAAATTAGACAGATTACTGACGTTGAAATAGCTAGGCTAGTTTATTTTGCGTACTTTCATAGTGTTATGTCCTATGGAATCTTGTTATGGGGTAAAGCAGCTGATATCGAAACTATATTTATATTGCAGAAAAGAGCTGAACGGTCAATATATAAACTTAAATCACGCGAATCCCTCCGTGAGAAGTTTAAAGAAATAGGCATACTTACTGTAGCTTCACAATATATTTATAACAATATAGTATTTGTAAGACAACATATTAGTCTTTATAAACAAAAAGTGGACATAAACAGTCGACTTACAAGAAATGGTCATAAATTAGTGTCATCTGCATATCGTCTGCGTAAGGTACAGGGATCATTTGTGGGATTGAGTATACGCTTTTATAATATGATTCCTAAGGTGATTTTGGACCTGCCAATGCACAAGTTTAAAGAATTTGTTAAAACACATTTATTACAGCGAGGTTACTATACAATTGATGAATTTTTTAATGACAAGGTTGCTTGGAAGCATCCGGCTCCGCTTTCAGCTCTCACAAGATAGAAAAATGAATGTTAAAATGCAAAATGTAAATTGTTGATGTTGGAAAAGAGCAACTGCTGAGTTTATTGCCGGCTTCTTCTCGGTAGAATCTGCCTTCCGAACCGGTGGTAGAATCACTACAAACAGACAGACTTGACGTTTCAAAAGTGCTTATATTAGGCCTACTTGAAATAAATGAATTTTGAATTTTGAATTGAATTTTAAATAAATGAAAATAACAGATTAAATAAAAACTTAATAATTTAAAAATAAAATGAATACATGATAGCCATTCATGTATTCAGTTTTAACAATTTTCCATTTAGCTAGTCATTGATAAAAAAGTATATCCAAAAGTTTATCAAATAACATTGGTTTGAAACGTGCAACGGGTAAAAGTTTCAGCGCATCTGACAAGTGGTTGTTTATAAGTACTGTGATAAAGTATGCAGGTATGCAGGTAAAGGCAAAACTTTCAGTGATTTGAAGAGCGGTCTACAGCCGTGTATCATATCTACGCCATAAAACGGCCTTATGCATTTCTTTTGTACTCTAAATCCACTGAGTTACCTCATAGTATTATCCCATATCTTAGGATGGAAGACACAAATCCATGGTATGCCATCAGCGCGGCTTCATTGGTATGAAGCCGCGCTGATGAACTATTGAACTGATCTTATAGAAATTGAAATTCGCTGGTAGCATTCCTTGTGGAGAAGTGTATATATACCACGGGAGATATACTCATACTCACAGGAAATCAGGATTTCTACACAGAAGAGTCGCTGACATCAGCGTAAATCACCCTGAGATGCACACTACTATTATATTTATTAAAACTTCTCTTTCATCAAGATGTAATTTTATAGTAAATACTAATATAGGATTATGTCTAAATCATGGGACAGATTTTGAGGTGCTGGAAATAGGTGTCTAATCTAAGGGAAAACTCACTCTTGTCTCTGATCCTTAACTACACATAAGCAATTCTACCTGAAGCACTTGTTAGGAAATAGGGAATTACAGCACTTTAACTATGATAAACCCGATGATTATATTGAATATATAAACAAATCATAGTTTGAATACTCATTGATAGTGTATTAAAAATAGAATTATGGTAGTAAACTGTCAAAGAAAAGTATAGGATCTATGGCGGGTGAGGCGAGTTAGACAAGATAGATTGGCGGGAAAGAAAAGTTAGCACGGATTTAATAAATTAATTGAGAAAAGGAGATTAAGTAAAGTATTGTGGATAGAACGTTACAAATTGGGTCGAGATGATTTATAATGGAAACGATATACTTAAAGAAATATTGTTGTGGCGAAACAAGAGTCGTATGTACTGATGATGGAGTTGTTAAAAGTTGTTGGTACTATGGTTGTACCTGATGTTGCATCAGATAAATATATCTCTCTCCTTTGGGTTATTTAGGTATCATATATGGAGCCCTAGCATTATTTTATACCGACAGTTTATGTAGCAGAGGTTGCTCTACACAAACAACTTGTTCCAAAAGTCATGATGTTATAAGTGATAATAGTAGTTATGTTTGACCTGACTTAAAATATATCTGGTATCAAAGGGCCTAGCGTTATTACATACGACAATGTTGTAATTGTGTTTATAAGTCTTGTTTTAATTGATTGAATAAAAGAGCAACGATAGAGTTTCTTGCCAGTGGTCTTCTCTGCCGAAGACAGCATTCCGAACTGGTAGTAGAGTCATTTAAAGGTAACAAGTAATATGAATTATAGAGAAGCTTAATATACAGTATTAGAGTCAGTCCAATTATTTTATTTCACTCCTTGGGACGTCAGGGTTATAGAGTACAGACACACAACACTGCTCTGATGCAGGTTGGTGGGCTTTAATGATATTTTGTATTAAAGTAATACTTTAATAGTAAGGAAGAATAATAGTCATGAGAATAAATAATTACTGCTAAGAAACTAGGTATTTAGCTTCAATAATTAATGAAAGATCTAAGTGCCATCCTGAACATTGTGGTTATTGAAGTGAATATCTGAATACCTTGGCCTCCCACCCCATATTTTTTTAGCACTCATAACAACAATCTATCTGTGACTTCAGCTATAATAAATAATGTATTTGATGCTAGCAGCACTTTTACTATAACACAGAAATGGTTTTTATACTTACAACTTGTCATCTCTTTGTCTTTGTATATTCCCTGACAGGCGATAGAGCTGCAAGTCCACCTCATCCTCAACCAGGGCAGTAGATGTAGTAGCAGCTGTGGAAAGTGACTCTGTAGACGGCCCCGCCTCTACTGGCTCACCAATTGGTTTATTGTTTTCCTGTTGGGCAATTTAATATGATTTATAATTTGCTAGAAAATGCAATAGCAAAAAGGATTTCTCTTTGGCAATATCCATCACAATGTTTGTTCTTGTAAAAATGCAAATGCTGCCTTGTGTAAAAAATATTCACAAGAAAATAGAGAGAATGAAAAGTTAGTATCCCAGTCTCTTTAAAGAAATCCCTCAATGATTCTCTGGGTTTCATGTCTTAGACAGTTCTAATTGCTCTCTTTTGCAATATGTATAACCTAATTGACTCAGCAGAAGCTCTTGTATGCCAAAATGTATCACTGAAATAATATAAATGTAATGTCACCTCTGTGCTTGTGGAGGGTTGGTCAAAGAGCACAGCTCCATTGACCGGGCTCAAGTAGAGCATGTCTCCGTGCTGCAGGCCGCAGGCGCGCAGCTGCCGGGACTTGCTCGATATGATCTCCTCCTTGCGCGCGCGGTCCTTGTGCAGGCAGAAGCCGAAAGTGCTGAGGTTCAGCGCCTCGTGCACGCGCTCGTACAGGCGCGCCGTCACGTCGCTGTCCAGCACCTCGATGCGCGCCGTGCCCTCTGCCGACTGCACGCGCAGTGTCTGCCAAAGAACACGACTGACAACCGTGCCAACGACACGCTCCCGATGCTTAGCGAATGTGCACCATCATCGCCCCCAACGCATGCTCACAAACTGACTGCTCATTTCGAATATGCTTGCTGAAGATACAAGGGTCTTCGTCTATTGAGAAGCATCATAAACATTTCTAACTTGAACTTATGTAGCTAAGTTCAAAAAGTTGACAAGCAGTGGCAAAGAAATTTTGGGACTTATGCCTTCTCCTTTTCTTATTCTCCAGATAAACGAATATATTAGACAAAATACTCTTTAAACTTTAGTTGTGCGTGATATGCTTACCATTTTCTTAGATCCTGACATAATATTTATTTAATTTATAAAATATCTACAAGACTGACATGACACTTTTAGAAATTGACAATCCCTTTGTTGTTGACTACTCAGTGACAGTTGTCATTTCACAAAAACATGACATAACAACGTTCGTTCTATAAATTTAAATATTAAACATTGGGCTAGACATGATTCATGTAGCATGCATGATTTCCACCACAAATGTAATGGAGTTTAATAGAATTACAATCTCTGTATACTTTTGAAACTTTCGTATTTGCACATCTATAGCATTTTGGGCAAATAATCCAGTATACGCCAATTTGCATCAAGCCAATGCAATGCAATTACGATTACCAGTTTTGAAATGTGTAGGTAAATTAAAAACTGCGAGGAGCTGATTGCTTATACCGTGGTATTTTCTTAATTTTTCCATTGGCACGAAGTTGCTTATGAGACTAGTAAGATTTTTATATATAAGCTAAGTATAGGCACTCCGTCGGCGGTTTGTCATTTTATAAATTTTAATGTATTATGAGTTATTGTGAATAAAATAAAAGTTGTAAGATCATTTTTAGTAGTTTTTGATTTTTATCTTAATTATACCCAAATAAATATTTTATTTTTAACTAGACTAGATATTTTTGTAATAAGGAACTTTGTTCCCATCTGGTGTTCCACGACACCACACGTTTTTAAAATAATTTATATCCTTCCTACCTTCTAAACTAAAGGTTTGATAGGCAAGCCCTTTGGTTTACAGGCTTTTGTTTTAAATTTACGATTGTTCATACGTACGTTCGTTATACGTTATTAGGGACCTAAGAACAATGATTATCATTGGTAACCTAATTCATCCAATACAAATACAGAATTTTAATAATGGTTAAGTAAAATATTGTTTTGTTTTTATTATTATAATTGTCCTTATTACTTATGACAAATAGTGTATAATAAGTGAGTTTAGCGTCGTTTAGTCAGTTTAATATTTATACTTTTGTAATTTTTTACGTATTTTAGTTCGTTTTTATCACAAACGCGGGAAAAGTCGCGGGCAACAGCTAGTATGAAACAATACAGTCAATTATTGTACCTTGACTGTACCTTTGCCTTCAGGAAAGAATTAAAAAAAAATGGTCTCTGACTCTGTTGTCATTTATCAAGGTTGTCAAAGTCACAGAGATAAAGTTTATTTGAATTCTATAAGAAAATGAGTTGAATTGAAGATAATGAGTTGTAATATCTTAATTTTGTAATAATTAGAAACACACGTAGACAAATAAACAAGTGTACAGTGTAGTTAAGGTAAAAGAAATAATATCTTACAGTGCTTTTATTTTAGTGGGTGTTTTAAACAATGTTTTCCCCTGATTTTTCAATGGATTGGCCAATCAAATTAATATAGCGTATCATTTACGCTGAGTAATTGCCACTTGCATATCAGTGTGGCACAGGTGAGTGTTTAAAAATTTAAATGATATGATTTGTAAGATTGATTTAGCACCAATTAATTGTAATGGTGTTTTTTAAATTACATACACAAACTTTGCGAGTGATGTTAACAGGTTGAAATAAATTTCGCGCGGTATGTGGATTATAAATAGTTAATGTGTAGTGTGATCCAGTGGGCGGCGCGCGGCCGAGGCGCCGGCACAGGTGGGTAGCGTGCTGCACCGCCGCGTCGCGTCGCTTCTCTCGAATTCCTGCTCGCATATCGTATCACCGATATATACTTTGATAGACAACTTACTCTTAGAGAACTAAAATAAATTCCCATTCAACTATTTCTCATTAATTACAGCTTCTTTGAATTATGAAGCTGGTTCCCAAAAATAAGTGAAAAAGTGCTTACCAACAATAGCAGTGCATCTTTATAATTTGCTTAGTAGGTTTATTTAATTAAATTTCAAAGATAAATTAATAATGTGATACCATGAGTCTACAAATTTCATTGAATAAATCAAATAATAGATAATAAATAAAACCAAAACAACAAGTAATTTAAAATTTGTGTAACAAAGGCAGCATATTTTAGAATCTTATTATGATATGAAACTGAAAAATCTTTATATTCAGAAATTTCTTCAAACTAAAAGATTGAATCCAAGTAAATTATACAAATTGTATTAAAAGCCAAGTTTTTTATATTAGAATAAAATGTTTAAATGCTTTTTCCAATCATGTTATTTATTTTCTTGTTGCCAGTGTAAAATGTGTAATTACATGCTGCAGGTGGAAGACAAGTTCTGAGTGCCGCCATGGCAAATGAGGAGGGTGTGCCGGTGGACCTTTACATCTACGACCTCACCAATGGCCTGGCTGCCTTGCTGTCCCCATCCATACTAGGTATAACTATACTATACTATTTACAATCAAGCTAATCTTTGAAGGAACATTACAAATGTTAAGCTGACAGGCAGTGGCGGATTTATAGATTTGCCGCCCGTAGGCTATTCAATTTATGCCGCCTCTAAATTTTGATATCTTAGTCCACAATCATATCAATTTTCTATCAATAAAATTCCAACTTTATAATTTGTGCTCCATCATCCTCGTTACATCAACTTTTCTCATATAGTTATTATTATTGAGAACTATGGTACCGTGTTAGATCCTTGATTATTTTTACAGCAAAGAATTATCAAAAAACATTATTTTAAGGAAAAAATATCTCAATCGTATACCACTTTTAAAGTAAGGTAAGGTATGTCTTAAAACTATACAATACTTACAAAATATGAATTAAGCTTACGTAAAAAACATACATTTGGCGAACGTTGATTAACATTTATTATTACACTCACAGTTTAAAAACAATACAATAAATATATCTTTTCTTTATTATTTGTTAGCATTATGATTTAAGTTAAATTATAAAAGCATTACAATACTTTTTTGCGAGACTTTGAATTCGCAAAATCATTTATTATATCGTCGTACGAAATCTTGTTCATTAGCTCTGACTCTATACACAAGAGAGCTAAAGCGTTTAGCTTTTCTTGACTTAAAGTCGATCGTAGGTAGTTCTTTACTCTCTTCAAGCAAGAGAAGCTTCTTTCACCTGAACAATTTGCCGCTGGTGTACAAAGAGCCATAAGAAGTGCTATATCCATGTTTGGATAAATGTTTCCTAGATTCTGTTCTTGCAGGAATGAAGACAGACTTATTAATGATCCAGAAATTGGTTTTATTGAAATTCTTTCAGACGAAAGGTAGCTTTGAAAGTGTAGTACACACACTTGTGCTATCCATTCAGCCAGACACTCTTACCGAATCGTCATGTCGTTTGTTCTGGCGTTACAATACAAATACGACTACGCAATTGCATGCCTTAAATGCGAAGCGCGTAGTAGATACTATGCTCTACTCTTGCCTAAAAATCTAAATCCGATGTTTTCTCACATTAAACCGTACCTAATAAATATGATGTACATGAATATTATTTAAAAAGCAACTTATCGGAAAGAAAAATGATCTCTGAGCTTATAAAAATAATATTTTTGGTTATGAGTTATGATTAATTATTTTTTATTTAAAAGGAAGTAATTTTAATGCCATATCGTATGGATTTTGGATGATCGTGTTCACAGTAAACACGATAACTTTCGAAAAAATAATTTTTTCACTTCAATTTTTTTTTAATATACTTGTTTAACTGAAGAGAAGCCGTTGAATAAAAAATTGCAGCTGAGTATTGTTTTATCTTATTATAATTAATTCATTCCGATTGGCATTTTCTGAAAAAGTTGGCTCCGCGAAAAAGTTATCAAATTTACTGATGTAAACATTTAATTTAAATAATTCGTGTACGACATGAGCGCTTAAGGCCTGCTCATTTGGATTTTCCAAACTTTTTCTTACTGCAAATAAAATAATTAACTGATAAAATGTATCAATTTTCTAATGAGCAAATTGTCTCACTTCATAATATTTTGTGGAGGGAATTTTCTTATTGTCAAGTCACAGTCGTTTAACTATCAGTTATTTGATTAATATGATCTCTATACGATATTGAACTAGTTTTTTATTTAATAAAAATTAGTCAATTTTAGTCAGTATTTTTATTAGACCGTCGATATTATATCGATTGGATTGGGTAAGCAGATCTCATAATTATTAGGTACACGGAGAAAAAATTATAGCAGTTATCAGTGAAGAATATATGTAAAAATTACTAAATTTCGATTATAATATCGAATCGCGATATTCTAAAAGTTCATAATCATTAATGTATAATTAGTAAAGCGTTTAGGAATTGTTCATGCAGAGATGTTGAAATATTTATTATTTAGCACTGTTTATGAGAATATTTCGATTTTTGTTAAATATTTTAATTTCTCTCCAATTTTCGTAATTCCTATTATGTGTGTGTAAATTACACACTGTGTATAATATTTTTTTTTTTTAATTTGTAAACCGAAATAATAAATTTATGAACTAAATTTGCCGCCCCTTAAAATTTGCCGCCCTAGGCTCCAGCCTACTCAGCCTGCTGGTAAATCCGCCACTGCTGACAGGTCACAATCATATCATGAAATCATGGCAAGTTTTAGAATTTAAACTATCATGAGTAAAGTTGATTTTAAATTTGTAATTGATGGCTGAACTCACATGAAATTTTGGCAGAGATTGAGTTGTCAGCTTTTGAGATGTATGTGCCTCTTAAATAATCTCTTCTTTTTGCAACTTCTTTTAGAACAAAAGGAAACACATTTAGACAAGCCTTACAAAATATAGTAAGCCTTACAATATTAAATTCTGTTGATATGCAGAATTTGCATTTTTACAAGTACTTTAGGGTTCCGTAGTGAACAAGAAAGTCTTGCAATTTGTTTTTATCATCAGCTTTTAAAATCTCAGGGAGAAGTTTGTTTCATGGTCTACGCATAAACGTTAATCTCCACTCATCAATCAACGTGACAATTTTCTTTTGTCTGTCTTGGTTGAGGTTGTTGTGTAGGTCTTGCGAAAATATTGCGCTTTATCGGGCTAAGTTTATATTAAGATTCAAGTGAATTAATATGTGGAAATATATTAATATGTGGGATATAGAGCTGGAGAAACAAACTTCGCCCCAACGCTAGTCTACTAGTAGGTTTCAGTCACAATACTACGCGTTCCGCTCAAGAGTATTCCAGCCATATTTCCGCGTTCACAGATTGAAACTCGTGAAAAAAGTGTGTGATTTCCCTGGAATGTACATGTGTTTCAATTCCTATTGCCAACAAACAAGCGCGATATTACTTTGCCGCAGTTAAAAGTCGAATAGGACCTTATCGTGCACGTTTTATTGGCAGCAAATAACGAGTAACGTCACGATCATCACGCTTCGGCATAATTGGCTGTCACCAATCAAATTGTGCACTGAACTTATTGAGCTTTAAAATTAGACGCGCAGAATTTATTTATTCGGAATGAGCAGGTGTCAAAGCCTCGAAAGATATTTAACATCTCCTACGTGCCTTTGAGACTCAGAAAATCTTCAAATAAATTCTTCAATATGAGTGATACTTTTGAATGGATCTTGGCTAAATTTATAAAACGACATGCACCATGAACAAGCTTTTTAGTATCGTTGCGCAAATAAGCCTTAACAGGTGGTCACGCTCACGAAGATGGGTTGAGCAGGGCGTAAAGCGTAACTGGTGGCATGTCTTTCCAGGGCGGCAGGTGGAGGGCGTGTGGCACACGGCGGTGGTGGTGTTCGAGCGCGAGTACTTCTACGGCGGCGGTGGTGTCACCAGCTGCGCACCGGTGAGTCGCTTGTTGCGTCGACACTACCTCGACTTTGTCTCCCGTGCGCAACTACGGGTGTCGCAGCACGGAGCACTCATGGATAGATACAGAGAGCTATGCTCCGAGTATGTCTAGGTGAATATATATAAAGAAAGACATCCGTTAAAGCTTCAGTGTAAGAGCTCATCGAGTCGACGATCAGAGGTACCAATGGGCGTTACACTTAGTTAAGGGGTCGGTGGACGTTGACGTCGTTAGTACTGAATTCGCGACCCCCATGTCAAGAGACAAGTGGACTTCTCACTATGTGTACGAATGCGTTCAAGTAAAAGATACGAGCGACGTACTTGCGAGTGGTGCACGAATCTCTATTAGCTTATGTCCAGCAGGAGACTTACTACGATTTATTTTTGCATCGTAAAATAAGTGTCTTGTATTAGGGTTATAGGATATACCTACCAGGGTTTTGCAACATATTGCAACGTACGCAGCGTACAATGGAGCCGTCATCTGCGATGTAGCGCTCAGCGCGACGAACGGAAATTTCTATTTATATTCCGCGGCGGACACCGCAGTCCGCATGGCAATTGTTACGTTCCGTTTTGACCCCGTATTTATGTTCGTATACACGCTCAGAATTATGACGCGTGCCATGCACGTTATCACGTCATATCTATTTAATTTTATTGGACCGCTTATGCAAGGCTTCACTTTGTTTCCCCGCTTCTACGCGGTTCATCCGCACCACTACAGCGAGAGTTTCTTGTGGAAATATTGTAAATAAATTTCGGCAGATAGAACAGAGTATACTAACTGTACTGAAGTAACTTTCAGTTTATTCTATTATGACACGATCTTGATTCGATACTCGAGAGCGACTCTACAGGCTTTATAGATAATGGTCGACCCGGATGGCTTACCGTGCATAGGGGTAGAAGGGGTAGAACGACTGTACCCGTCTGAACATGCTCACAGCCTAGTTACCGATATGGGGCAGCGGCGCAATCAGCTAATACGTAGAGTAAATATTTGCATAGCTAGCGCGGCCTCAGTCGCCACGATCCCCAGAGCCCCGCGGGTGAAGTACGGGAGATCCCGCTCGGTGCGGGTGTGTTTATATCCGCGTCGTAGATATATAAATCACGTCGAACGCCGCGTGTCTCCCGCGCTATTTGCACTTCCTCACGCGCCCGCCGCACTGCGAACCGTGTCGAGACGCCCGCGGCGGAGGACTCGTGTGGCGATTGATTCCTCTCCTAACATATACCTACTCGTTGTAGGAGGGCCTTCGTGCAAGGCCGGGGCTGATACTGCGTAACGAGTTCAGTATTCGCAGGCCAATCATACCCTCTGATGGAAACCATATCGGAAGTCTATATAGGTTTGACTGTTGAGTTTGACTGCCGATGTCGAGTTACCTCTTTTGACCGTATGCAATAGAACAAAATCGACCGCCTTTTATAAATCTGTTCTTTAATGGCGCGAATCTATTAGTTCGCAATTCATGGGTGTTAATTTTGCTTTTGCGCAAAATTAGTTTTGACTAAACTTAAAGTAGCATCGTGGCATCAGATATCTGATGATGATATTATTAAATTTATGTGGGAAAATTTTAGAAAGAAATCTAAGTATGAAAATAATTAAAACAAATAAAAAAAATCGCAATAAAAAACAACACAGCATGTACTTACTTAACCTATCAAATTTTCATATTATTAATTGGGTTCGAGAGATTCATTCAGTGATAAATGTAAATATGTTAAGATAATGACAGTCTTTAGCCAATAAATATTTGCAAATTTAATGTATGTTCACAAAAACATATTTAGATTTAAGAAAAAATGTAACTACAATAGTTTGAACTTTAGAAGCAAAAATATACTTGCAGTGCAATATATACTAGGCTACATACAATAAGTAATTCATTTGAAGGAAACTGCCATCTATGGAGCCATCAAAAGTGCCTATTTGAATAAAGACATATTTGACTGTAACTTTAATTGAGGAGATGTACTCCTAAAAGAGCAAAATAGGGTCGGTCGAAAAACTGTATGATTTCCTTCGAACCCCATTTAAATTGAAACTTCTTTGAATATACGGATATTACGGGGGTTTAGCAGTTCAGTAGAGAGATGTCTTTGCAATGAGCGAAATCGTTTCTACGCAGACGCGCGGCTTTTGTGGCGTAAGAAATGCGTCAGAGTTTACATAAAAGCCACACAATTAGGATAAAAGTGCATCCGTTCAGTCAGCGGCTCTTCCTGCGTGCCCCCAATATCCTCCAGTAATAGCCTCCTCCGTCTCCCTCGCGTTCGGCGTGGCGTCGAGCCGGCTATCTCTCTCGCACCCATGGCGTCCGTGCCGCGACCCATTCGCACAATACGCGCCGCTAAAACGATCATATCCAACAGGAATGCTCACAAATTGTTAAGGTGACTTCATCTTCGGTTTTGTCGTCATTAATGTGTTAGAAACAGCCGTGGGCGTAACATTATTTTTACACGATGAGCTACTTTAGCGAGCAGGACAGCTAAGCGACTCATCGGCGCCCGCACGCTAGGTGTAGTCGTCGATACATCAGCTCCGCTTGCAGGGCGGCACGGCGCTGGGCGCGCCGCAGCGGGTGCAGCGGCTGGGCGCCACGTTCGTGCCCTTCCCCGTGTTCCGCGAGTACATCCGCGGCCTGGCCGCCTCCGCCTACTCGTCAGTGCCGCCGCTGGCCGCGCCCTCCCCGGGCCGCCTGGCGCAGATTTTATTTATCGATACCTCACTGCCTTCCCGAAAACGAGTCGTAACGTCGGAATAGTGCGGCGTTTAGCACGTTCTGATGGTTTAAAGATTGAAGTGCGCCATAACGTCGCTTTGCTATTCCGAGTTTATGTCACGTTTGTCGATGAGGCCCTCGTAGAAGTACCCTCACATAACCTTAGTCCGAAGACGTCACTTTTATTGCTTTCGAATTGATTTTTGATAAACTAGGTTAAATAATGCTTCTTTAACACGATTGCGAATGAAAAAATAAATAAAAATGAAATAGCCTCAAACGGAGGAAGCAATATTTAATAACGAGATAACAATTATTTTTTTAACTTTTCGTATTTTCATGACATATCACAGCTTATGTAATATATATTATAATATTATATTATATCTGATATTGACAATTTACCAAATTACGGACAATTAATATCGCACCTTTAGAATAACTAATAAATAATAGTTTAAAAAAAAAAACTAAAAATTATTCTTAATTTAAATTTATTAAAATTTATTTTCTATTTTTTAGTTCGATTTTCGATAGAAAGCGTGTTTTTTAGTTTTTTTCAACTATTATTTATTTTCTACTTTTTAGTTTGGTTTATTTATAATAGCTTGTTTTTTTTAAAACTGTTATTTGATCTAATCTACTATCAATTCCGTGGGTGCTGCTAAATTGAGTGCCCGATCAGAGTGTCTCTCGAAATGCAAGTTCTAATTATTATTTAAAACAGCCCATTAAAAAGTAACAGCTAACGCCCTCTACCATCTAGTAGCTTAATGTTTTCTGTGGAATTAGTATTTTACCTTAGATTTCGCTGTTACGTTCGCGAACGCCATTTGTTGGTAACGCCATAGTTTTTTTACATTTCGGTCTAGATGGCGCTGTAGTAATTGTAATTACTATAGTCCGAAAAAACTAAAAAAAAATATTTTTTACATTGAAAATTGGAATAATCTTTTCAAATTAGTGTATTGTCTTTGGTCCTCGATATGTCTACAAAGTTTGAACGAAATCTGACCGTTTAAAGTGGGTAAATATAGCGTCCAAAGAAGTCGGTTACAAACATACATACAAACATGCAGGTGAAGCTAATAAAAGCGTGTTAAAAAAAAACTTATTTTACACATCAAACTACTTACTATCTAACTAATACAAACATTCCTTTTTGCCGAAACCGAATTCTTTTTTGGCTAGAAATCGACAAACGTACTTTTCTGTCTCACTTTAAATCACACGCTTATCGCACGTCCGACATTATCAATGGACCCCACTCAGTGTTGCGTCGATGGTGTTAACCGTCGAGTCGCGGCCATATGCTCGAGCGACCTTAACTCTAATCCGCCGTCGGTCATTAATAATGAAACTAGCGTATTATAAGGCAATTTTGTTAGTCACCGAGCAAAAATTACGCTAGTGATATCAAATTGTCGTCTGGGAATAGGAGATGTACTATTATTTCAAGTATCAATTAACAAATGATCACATTTGTGATATTTACCAAAACACAAGAATGTCGGATTGAGCGATAGCGATATGGTGCGATATTTCGGAGTAGTGTTTCGAAAGTCGCATGAGCAGGCGTCCGTCCGCAGCGGCGCCGCCTACCGCCTGCTGGAGCACAACTGCAACCACTTCAGCGACGAGGTGGCGCAGTTCGCGTGCGGCGCGCGCGTGCCCAAGCACATCCTGGCGCAGCCCGAGCGCGACCTGCCGCCGCCGCTGCGCCGGGCGCTGCAGGCCGCGCTCGAGCGCCTGCTGCCCGCCGGCCCGCCGCCCGCCGGCCCGCCGCCCGCCGGCCCGCCGCGCCCCGGCCCGCCGCGCGCCCGCGCCGACAGCCCCGACTTCCTCACGCTCAACCACCAGATCGAGGAGGCCAGGTGAGCGCTAGGCCCGTTCGCTTCTTTGCCACATGCGCGCCACCGGTGCGCAAGTTCTCGTAGCCTGCTGAACTTTTCAGTCGACCTCGTGAGATTCCGGTGACGAGCGCGCCACCGCGGGTCGTTCGGCATCGAACGTCGGAGGTCCTCTTACAGAACGCCCTCCGTGAGACGTGACGTTGGTCCTATGGACTACCCGATCGAGAGTGACGATGAAAGGTAGAACCCGCTCGCCGAGAAGATGCCTATTCACTCATGTCATAAAGAAAGGCGCTCGAATCCGTCGAAAAGATACTATAATTCTGCAGCACAGCTCGTGATTATCCTTGCAACTTCTGACGCATCCGCGATTGCGTTTCAATAAATTGAGTTTGTCCGCGTACGTGCGTTTGCGGCGTAGCGCCCGCGACGCGCCGGCCGGCTGGGTGCGGCGCGCGCTGCGGGCGGTCGCGCGCCGGTCGCCGCGCCACAGCTGCGGCCCTTCTGGACCCGGCCGCGCTCCGGAACGACCCGGCTACATATAGTACTGCCTTTGAAATACCAATAAAAGTAGTAAAACTATCTCAACCCACTAACGAAACGAGGTAGAACGAGCAGGTAGATCACAATTGGCGCGTAGTGTTCGTGCAAGTGTGTACACACATATCTCCGGGGACCCCCGGCCGATTCGCAACATCTGCACTCCAGTGAGATCAGTGCAAAGTTGGTGGCGATTCTGTTTACATGAATCTCTGAAACGAACTGGTCTAATAAGGATGCTGCTATCCTTTTCTACATGGAATTACTATTGAAGTTTGTGAATTGTGTCTACAATAGTATTAATACGATTTCATACTATATTTTTATACTTCTCTTATATTTAAACCATCTTTAAGTTACTTTTTGAAAAAATAACAAGTGAATTGAAATAGTTAAAACAAATAAACACACAGGGAATGAGCAAGTATGTTTTATTGGTTTTTTCATATATATTTAAAACATACTTTACAAGTACAAAAGTAGTGAAAAATTATTTTATATAATAAGCGTCTAATTTAACACCTTATAAGCGTCGGATAGTTTATATTCAAATTTTGAAAAAAGAACTTGGTGAAACAGGCCATAAGATAAGTAAAAAACATTGACTTGACTCAAATTCGACTAACAAATAAATCTGCGCCATCTCTTAGAGTACAAATGAACTACCACGGACTGCGAATGAACTACGTCGTGTTTTATCATGAAATTTCTCAACGTAACCTTGTAAAAGCAAAAGTATGAACATGGCTACCGACAGGTGAGGAAATTGTATGTATTTATTTGCTCCGATATGGTTACACATTAAGATGGTTATTTAAATCTTCTCGGCATACTACTCGAACCTGCGAACATTATTACAAATGCCTATTTATTAAATGTAACGATTCAACAATATCAATGAGTATCTTATGAACAATTGTCACATTGAGAAGCGCTTATTGTAATCAGTTCAATCCTCCTAACAAGTCTGCAATACAGAGTTTAGCTGCGGTTTAGTTGAGTTGCGCGACGCTGCTAACTTTGTTTATGTCGTCATTGTTTAAAAACTTTAATTATATTTTATTGAAAGTGAATATAATCATATTGCTTTCTTACGTTTACTACGGTTGGTAGCGTACTGTTATGATTTTATAATACTTCAGAACCGCTTTCACATCGACGTAAACGCACTCTTCATGCAGCATGTTTTAAAAAAAAGTTACAATAATAAAATAACGGTCATTTGAAACCGCCTCAAATAATGTGAAACAAACGGAACCTGCCCTGACTTAGGAAACGGCCACCCGCTGTTTCGGGAAACGCGTGGTGAGTCTTCGGTCCAAGCCCTGTTTGCTACGGGAGTGCCCGCGCCCGTGTCCGTGGGCGCGCCCGTGTCCGTGGGCGCGCCCGTGTCCGTGGGCGCGCCCGTGACGTGCGCTTGTGCGCAGGGCGCTGTCGCAGCAGCTGGGCGCGCGCCGCAGCTCGCTGGCCGAGAAGCTGGCGCGCAAGCAGCGCCGCCAGGACAAGAAGCGCCGGCGCCGCGCCGACGCGCCCGCCGACGCGCCCGCCGACGACGCCGCCGACGGTGAGTGCCCCTCCGACCATAGGATCTGTATCCTGAAACTAAACACCAAACCAAACCAACCAAAGTCTGGCACTAACAATTTCTTGGCAGAAAACTATTACGTTATTCTAAAGATTGTTGTTGATCAGAGTTGGCTCAGCACCCCGAATCCTGCCGTATCTCGTTGCATTATTTTTGCAAATTTTAGCTTGCATTAGATTATAGCAAAGAGGCCGGTGTTTCTTTGCGGAATTATAGTATTTATGTATATGTGAAAATATTTATAGGTATGCACCACCTCTACCTCTCTACCTCTCGTCCGGAGCTTTGTTTTACGCCGTCGGAACTGATCGCTATGTAGCGATAATGTCGCCTATTTGTATACATCGTGTAAACTAGTATTTATAATTTTTCCAGTATTTTTATGTTGTGTACAATAGGTGTATTAGTTAAATTCATTAATTTGCTACAATGCTAACTGTGCATTTGATAATTTAGCATTGTAAAGTCAACTATGTATTATGCAACATCCTTTGGTGTGGTGTTTCAAGATTGAATAAATTATATACTATAATATTTATTATGTCTTGAAACGCGGATTATAGCAAATCTAGCTAAATTTTTCATTGTATTTGATGTGCATCTTTTCCTTGTGCTTTCAATTCTACATTTGTGATCGTCCGGCCAGTTGCAAGTGTCTGAGCTACAGCTCAATTGTTTTGTTATCATGATGCGGTGTAACTAACACATAGCTAGTCTGATAAAAAAAAAAACAATTTTAAACAAGGTTTTGCAAAAAGTATATGTTATGTGAGTCTGAACATAATTGCAGACAACACAGCCGGTAGATCCCAGCGGTCCACCGCCCGCGTGCTTAGGTGGTGCAAATAGCGCGCGAACTATTGTAACACTAGACAGTGTGATCGACCTCGTCTATTTATTCCCGCCGGTTGAACGATCCGCAATTAGGCCGCACTCGCGCGCACCCCGCGCCTCGCTCGGGGCCACGTGCAGCACCAGCAGAAGCCGCTCGTCTGAAGTTCGAGGTACGGTGAACTTCGAAAGCCATCGGTTAAGCCGACGTGTGTCGGGGCGACCGCACCGCGCGGCCGCTCTCGCCTCGCGGCTGGCGCGCTGCCAGGCACCGAGCGCGGGCCAGCGCGTGCCACTGGAGCTACCTTCCACTGTGCTAGTGATCGTTCCGTTTGTTGTTTGCGTGCCGGTGTTTGCACCGCTGGAAATATACCGTGTTGTTAATAAGCTGTGATTTGTTAGGTTTGTATGTGTTTTGACTTATGATATGGTGATTTAATCCTTCATTCTAAAATACTCGCGGATTATCTGTGATGTGAATGATAAATCCACTGCTGCGATGTAGAGAATAACGCAACCTGTTGTCGATGAATCGCTTAAAATATCTGAAAATAACTGTGACCGGCGCAAGCAGGCGCGATCGCGAAGAGTACTCAAAGAGCCAGTTAGCGGCTGTTCTGCAACTATTATTTTTATGAAGCATCAATCAGATAATATGCTGTTAAAAACGTTTTTATAAATAAAAATATTTATCATCAGTTTTTATTATTGATGAGGAGAAAAGTTTGACAATTTAATATAATTTAGTTAGTTAGTTTAGCTAGCTTATGTCTCTCTTAATCGTTTTTTCTCCTTCTAACTAACAATATAGTTTTTATTTGCAAGTTGTGGCAGTCTTTAAGTGGGTCTACAATATTACATTTATATGTTATTTCATTTTTGTTTAGTTTTTAAGAGTTGTTGTTGTAACCTGTTGATTGTCCCTTAAATAAATAAATAAATAAATAAATTGACATGCACAGGGGCACGTGCATGTAAATACATTGCATATAAATTGATAGTAATTCACATTGATTTCTACGACTTATAAACAAAAAAGATTTCTAGACTACCAATTTTAAAATTTTACCTTTTTTGATGGCAATAGTACAATATGAAAATTTTTGCTACTAAGTTTATGGAATTGAAAGTAAGATTGCATGGATAGGGGAATGTCGTAAGAAGGGGCATGCATTGCTTTTCCTAGCTTTAGTTTTAAGTTAACGAATGCAGCTATCACCATCACTAACATTAGTGTAAATGGATGATCGATTCATAAGTGCCGGTAATAAGGTCCACATGAATAAAACATGATTGAATTTTAATTTTCACTAGCAGTACACCATCTGCTCTGTTACTTGCAATAATGTTTATTGTAGTTATGACGCGCTAGTAAATGAGTGAGTGAAGTTTGTCCCAACCGCAACACAACCAACCAACCAATCGGAAATGCTAAATATCAAAAAGTCAAGTTCTCAGTGAGCACTTTTTGAAAGCGCTTCAAGCGAAGTGATTGGGCCTTGTGGGCTCACCTCCCTTCAAAGTGTACCTATATTCGGCTTAACATTTTTGATTTTTATCATTTGTATAACAATTACTATTATTAAAAAAATTCAAAATTCATTTATTTCTAGTAGGCCTATGTTATAAGCATTTTTGAGACTAAGACTCCACCACCACCGGTTCAGAAAGCAGATTCTACCGAGAAGAAGCCGGCAAGAAACTCAGCAGTTGCTCTTTTCCAACATCAACAATTTACATTTTACATTTTAGCATTCATTTTTCTATCTTGTGAGAGATAAAAGCAGAGCCGGATGCTTCCACGCAACCTTGTCATTAAGAAATTCATCAGTTGTATAGTAACCTCGCTGTAATAAATGTGTTTTAACATATCAAACTTATGCGTTTATGTTAACTTATGCGTTGGTAGTTCCAAAATTACCTTAGGAATCCTATTATAAAAGCGTATACTCAATTCCACAAATGATTTCTGCACCTTTCGCAGACGATACGCAGATGTCACTAATTTATGACCATTTCTTGTAAGTCGACTGTTTATATGCACTTTTTGTGTATATAGACTATTATATTGCGTTACAAATACTATATCATTATAAATATATTGTGAAGCTACAGTAACTATTTCTTTAAACTTCTAACGCGAGATTTAAGTTTATATATTATACTTATTATATATATTATTTATTATATTTATGCTTAACTTCTAAAAACATGGTACTTAACTGAGTATACTGATCTTAGGGCAATTTGCCAGAGACAGCTGTAATCCTGGAGAAGGACATAATATAAGTACACTTTTTATCGCCAAAACAATCGCGGAAATAAAAATAAAAAGTATTAAGAAAATAGAGACAGATTTGATTCTGTTTTTATAACGTTAAATAAGAGATAGGTGGTTCAGATACAATTGAAGTGATTTGTACATCATCAGTGATTTAGTTATTTGAAGTGGTTCACATCGCACACCAATATCCCGATCTATCAAATCATCATTCCCAAGAAGAAGCTACTGACTGACGTAACATTTTCCAAAGCTGAGTGGGTTTTGGAATTATAGAAAAAGTCTTAGGTGATCGATTTTATTGTTTATTAGTTTATAGTATAGGTACGATAGGCAATAGATATGCCGAGTTATCGATTTTATTATTATTTTATATCTCAATAACCGTTGGGCGTGTTCGTTTGAGTTACGAAATTTGGGGTTTTAGTTAATCTAAAAACTAAATTTCATGTGTTTATTTGAATAAGATTATGAGGTATTAGAGGGCAAAAGTGGCTCTAAATGGTTGGTGTAATATATAACACGCGGCTGGCCCTTGGCCGACGTTCGTGGCTGTCGGCCAAGCTCCAGCAATGCGGCGGTTGCAGACATGGCGGAGGCAGTGGAGGCGCCCGAGCCGTGCGTGCTGGCCGGGCCCAGCTCGAGCGCGGCGGACGTCGAGGCGGACGAGCGCTGCGCCGCGCCGCGCGACCCGCCCATCGTGTACCGCGACATCGACGTGAGTAGGCTGCAGCACGCGTGTGCACTTATCCAGAAGATCATTGATGATTTGAAGAATCTAGGTGTTGCGTACGAGCAACGAGGGAGCGACGCGTTTTGTACGTAAAACCTATCGACGTCTCAGGGTTTCGAGGTTAGAAATGTCGGACGGAAATAAACCGAACTGTTCCATAAAATATTTTGAAATCCTGACTGATATAATAATTGCGAAAGCGTTTTCATTCAATAATATGCCAAACCCCTTAGAGGTTTACGCACTTCTCTTATCGAAAACTCGAAAGATGGGGATCGAGAGCAAAATTTTCATCAA
The DNA here is from genome assembly GCF_905163445.1 of Pararge aegeria. Classification (NCBI taxonomy): domain Eukaryota; kingdom Metazoa; phylum Arthropoda; class Insecta; order Lepidoptera; family Nymphalidae; genus Pararge; species Pararge aegeria. Next base: position 181,140 of record NC_053193.1, read on the forward strand.
ATAAAAACAAAGTACCCAAAATATGCTACACTTGTCAGCAATAAGTCAAATAATGCGCAAAAGTGCTATCACACACCTCAGACATATCCGTATACACAGTACCGCCAATATCAACAATAGCGAGGACGGTTTGAAGCAATAGTTTATACCGCAAACAACGCGGTCAGTATTAATAGTTTGCGATCCATATTCACTTAATGGCTAACCCTCGAAATCGTCAAAATCATAAGCTATTTTAACATTTTATGGCACACACGTGCTGCAAGAGATGGCAGCGTAACACGGTGGCATGCAAAATACTTTTGTCGAGTACAAGGATCGAGCCCTTTCCAGAAAAGTCCACGCCATTTATGCGTTCGGTCGCTCGCCAGTCGGGCGGAAGCGTCTCGCGCATCAGAGCCAAATATGAATCGAGTTTACATTTCTCAAATAGTCACCGTGACTCATCTGAGAGTAGGCAATGTAATGAAGTGATGGCGATTGAAATACTTTTCGGTATTCATTCATCAACGTCATATCGACGCGTCGCCGGCCCGCTACGGGGCACGAGGGTTCCGCGAGAGATGCGGCGGCGGGTGCTAGCGTGTCGTGTGCAGGGCGCGCAGGAGTGGGCGGCGCTGGCCGCGGCGCTGGAGGGCGCGGAGCTGAGCGCGGCCGAGCGGCAGAGCCTCGACGAGCTGCGGCAGTACCTGGTGCAGGGCGAGGGCAGCTGGGTGCTGGGCGACGACTTCCTGCCCTTCATCGGTGAGCTGGCGGCCCGCGCGGTGCGGCGCCGCGGTGCGGAGTGAGAAGGCCCAGGCCGTGTGTGCAGGGCGCGTGCTGCGCGACGGCGCGCTGAAGGGCGAGGTGCGCGTGCGCGCGCTGCGCTGCCTGGCGGCCGGCGCGCTGCGCGACGACGTGGCGCTGCTGCTGCACCAGGACCGGCGCGAGCACGCGCTGCTGGCCTACGCGCAGCGCGTCGAGCGCCTGCCCGCCGACGAGCAGCTGGCGCTCGCGCACTTCGTGAGTGTCTTTTTAACAACAAATATATACGGACTTTGTCTGCACCGATATCCCCGGTGAAAGATTCTGAAACATATATAATTCATTAGTTTTACACATAATTCATGAATTGCTCATGCCGTATCAGTTTACAATGGTCGTTTTATACAACATCTCAAAATCCCTAAAATAATGATTATAATTCTGATACAAGACCGACGACAGTAATTAAATGATACCTCTTCAAGCAACAGCAGTGAGCCACCCACTCTGTAATAATGATATCCATTTGGAACAGATATGCAACCTGTTTGAGAACACGTCGTCATCCGAGTGGCTGCTGTACATCAGCGAGTGGGAGGCCGACGGGCAGACGCTGTCCAACATCCGCGTCACCACCAAGGTGAGCCGGCCCGCGGGACGCCGGACCCTCGCTCGCCGGCGGACCGCGCTCGGAACGGCCGCGGTCGGCCGAACCGTATTCAAACCAAAATTTCAAAAGCCAAATGTTTCATATATCGGCTAGGAATAAAATAATACATCTATTCTAAAGTCTCCAGATCAATTAGAATCAATTTGATTGCAATCACGTTAGATAAAGTATGCAGAAGATGCAGAAGTGTAAGTGCGATTGTCCATCCGACTTGCGGCGCAGGTGTGCGTGCACTGCGTGCTGAGCGAGGCGGGCGAGCTGCGCGACGCGGGCACGGCGCTGCTGTACAACGTGGCCACCAAGGAGGTAAAAACCGTGGTCAGTATCCCTTCCTTCTGCTCTCCGCACCCCGGAGCTAACTGCGTTTGTAGTCTCGTCGACTTGCGCTTTACCTTCTCGGTCTGACAGTCTGACCTGCACCGTCGCGGGCTAGCTAGGCTTCTAAAAGTAATCTAGACTCCTGGACCGACAAGCGTCGAAGGGAATGTGTGTTAGGTTTAAAATGTCAAATACGTTCGCCTTGTGATGTACGGGAGCCGGTATCGTGAATAACGACAGTAAATAAAAGAATTACAAACTTCAGATAAACATCTCACCGCTTGACGGCTTCCTGTGAATCTTATTTACGCTACAAACGCAGATTAGTAGTTTCATGCGCACGAAAATAAATTGAAACTAACAGAATCAGCTTCAGGAATTTAGTCTTGTGATAATAAAATCTAGCTGAAAAAAAATCGAAAATAGTCATATATTCGAAGGCCTATTTTTCTGTGCACTGTTCTATAAATAGCACGTAGCATAATAGGCAATATATAGCCGCGTACATAACATAACTACAATCGACATTACATATAAACGGGCGATTATTATGTTAATTGCAATTATTGACGTTTTATTTTGAATTAACGGTGCTCTAGCAAAACCTTTATTTTAGACAAAAATGCCAAAACCTGCAGTCTGTGAAAACTGTTGATCAGTCCTTCCTTGGTCCGTCTGAACCTGACCGCAGCTACTCATATAAATTTTCTGTGACTGACTTCTGTTCAACAGTGCAATGGAAACTCGCCATCATGTTTCGATTGACCCGTTTACCCTCTCCTTATCTTTTTAAATGTGCCTATTGACTAACAATACTAACGAGGCAGCTACTAACCAAACATCGTTGTTGGAACTGTTTTAGACTTGTTCCGCGACATGGACTCGTTCCGAAGACAAGACCGTCAAACAGCAACAGTTTGTACGCCTTATCATCTGCCATTCATTAGTGCGCATGTTAATGTGCTTATTTACTATCGCTAATGCGCCCGTCAAGTTTGAGCTGAGCTCGGTCTTGTAAGAATTCAAATCGTTGGCCTTAAATGATAACTTGTTATTACAAAAAATTGGCCAAAATAATTGTCTCGTGGCATGTATACTATCCTTACTGGTCTGTAGAAATGAAACGAAATGGTAACACACACCATCTGTTTGCGAAGCACAACAGTCATCCTTCGTTGGTTGCTAGCTCATCCTGCCACGAGAATAAGTATTGCCACTTTCATGTTTGGTTTTAATTGGGCGAGCTAATCTTATTTCAAAAACGTACGCTCGTTAGTAAAGTACGAATGGGTGGAAAGCTTATAACTTTCGCATGAGCACTTAACCAGCTTACGCAGGGTATTCAGCCCTAACTACTGTCCCGTCCGCGTGCGAGGGTAGTGCAGTCGTGTGCTTGTTGCAGCGCCTGGGGAAGGGGGCCGCATTGCGGCAGCAGCTGCCCCCGTCGGCCAAGTCCAAGGTGCGCCCCCACAGCCCCCACAGCCCCCGCCTCCGCGCTCCCCGTCGCTCCCAGGGTCCCCCGCCGTTCACAGCTCCTACCTCCTGAGTTCAGTCACGGCAACGGCGAATGATACGATCGTCTTGAAACTGTATGTATGGCCGTTTATTGTGGAGTTTGTATTTGCGTTCGTTCAGCGCGATCGTTTTGGCAACATGGTTTGTAAAGTAATGCCCATCTACATTAATAATAATCACCAGTAAAATTGGTTTCCTGCTATACAATGTCCTACTTGTGTTTCAGAAATTCATGGAATAATTTAATTTTAAAAATGCCTGCTTCGAAACTCGATGTCCATTACTTAAATTCATTTTAAATATGCTATTATAAAATGTATTATGTATTGTGCTAAACAATGAATAATTCCCAAAAGAATGTAGGCAATTGGAAAATACCCACGGAAGTGTTTTCATAAACACCTCATTTATTATACTGTCCATAACATAATCAAGAAAAACAAACGTTGTTATTATTGAGTTCTGACATCTGATTTCTCGCTAAAAAAATTGGTTGCCTGTAAAGTCGGTATACGGGCGAAAGTTTTACGTGACAACGACTTTGAGTGGTAAAATAATTTTAATGTGAATATTCATTCGTATAGTAGGAAGAAGGATGAAATAATAGTAACAATTTAAAACATTTATTTATACAAAGAATCTCGCACTGAATTTCATATTAACAAAATTTAATTTTTACCTTTACACATACATACGTATTTATATACAAATATACATACAATAACTTGCAATACATTTGCGTACAATGAAACAGCGTTTACTACAAAGGGACGCGTGCCTTTCACTTTTTATGTCTGTCTCTCTCGCTCTTAGGCGGGCTAACCATGCCCGAGTGGAAGGGACGCGTGCCTCTCACTCGCTCTCATTGTAAGCGCATAACGTGAGCGGAGCGTAACGCAGTTTCTTGAAGTGTCACCCGGCAAACCAATTTATAAGACGTTGTCACGTCAAAAGATATGATTGTTTGTTCCACCTCAATGCGCAGTATTTGTTTGTGTATCTGCGAGAGCTGATACGCGCTATAATATCCAATTGGTAACGCGCGCTCATGACAGTTTAACAAAATATGCCCAGGCATAAATTCACTTGGAAATATGATGTCTTTTTTCCCGCACAAGAAATACAATTACCGGTTCAACACGTATATATAATTAATCCAGGAATTACTACACGGTGTGTCAAATTATTGATTAAAATTTAAATGCTATTTCAATATCATTGTTTAGCAAGCTTTCAGAATTTAAAGTTTTAACCATTCAGCTAAATAGGCAACTGTCATTGATGCATTAATATCAATTGTACTTGTTCTATGGCGATATATATCCCAGAGCTATTCAAATCAAGGCAAAGAGAGAGCGAGGTGATCGCTAATAATAACTTTTATCTGCTTATAATATTTGCCTTCATCAATCCCTTTGACCGTGCCGTAGTCTACGTCTCGCGATAATCCTGACTCAATCGAGATAATAACATTCACTGCCACAGTGATAGGTAGCCGTGGATAAGATCCGCTACTTCGACATAGCTGGAGGTCGAGTCGAGCGCTGGGGTTAAACAAGTCGGACACTGGATGGGGGATGGGGCCTTCAGCGGCGGAGCCCGATGTCGGTGCTAATTTATTCGAGTGCAGATTACCTACACTGGGACGCGCGAAGGGCGTATTTTTTGATTCTCGGTGAGCTGTCTTCCGTCCAGCGACGTGCGTGAGCCAGCTCGTAACACTCACTCGCGCGCAGTGGCTGTACCCGGCTAGTTTAGTGTGCTTCTGATCTAGTGTTAAGTTTGATTTTGTCTCAGCCGTTAAAAAGCCGTTAAAAAGCTATCATATTCTTCTTTTACATCAAATGGCCCAAATGAACAGATGACAGATTGCACTGTAACCACAGCACTGGTACCGAGTTGCGAGGGCTGTGATCGCGACCCCGGCGGCTGTTGTTTGTTTGCTCGATGGCGCAATTCGCGGCGTGTTTGCGCGGCTTACGCGCTGCAGTATCAGCGGAGCCGTCATTTGTATGTATTCCGTAATAGCAGTGAGGTGCCGTTTGTACATGTTTATGTTCTAATCCCTTTATTGCTATGTTCAAATGACTATACTCTTTCTCGGCCCTGGCCTTTATATTATTGTTTGCATTAAATTATCAAGTATTTAGTAGTAGTAGAAAACTGTTTGGTGACAGCTTATCCGGGGAAGTACTACGTCATGCTTATTTCTGCATATGTCCCTCGCATACTCGGCGAAGTGGTTTCCGAAACTCAGGCTGCCGCAACCAAGCAAAGGCAAAAATCTCGCTGGTAATAAAATCAAAGGAAGCAACAGTAGTGTAACATTCTTAGTAGTGAATGTGACTGCGTTTTACGTATAATGAAATCTCATGCAGGACATTGAACCCAGACAAGTTTAAAAGATGTCGTTATTTACGTTACGAACCGGTCAGGCCCGTTTACTGTAGTTTCATAATAGGCCTAAAAAATTTCATATTTATGTTTTAAATGATACCCACATACTTATTGAACAAAATTCGCCAATCGAAATAGTTCGCCTTAAATATGGCGGAATTTCAAAATATCGTATTCGCTCGCCGCTAAGAACAATGAATAATAAATAGTGTACCGAGAATTTTTATATATGACAAACATGACTTGTACGAACTTAAGAATGCCATCTTTATTTTTACACAAAAGTTTAGTTATACTTCTGTTTACTTACGCCATAAAGTACCTCTGTAAACCTCTGGTGTAAATGTGTCGTTTAAGATTATGTCTAATGGCATATAATAACATACGTTTCGAAGTTTAAATGTACGAATATACAAACATAAACTTTGTTACTGTTCACGAAGCGTCGGCCGAGTGCAACGACACCGTTGCAATGTGAGTTTTAAATTCGCTCGGTTTCTGAAAATCGAGTCGCGTCTCTCATATCGAGAAGTATACCGAGCGAAGCGATAAAGGACGGAAAGTTTCAAATGTATATCGCCGGGCACTCTTCGTCGAACGAACAATTCGGTCTACACGTGCGTTCGGTTCCCGGAGATGGATTCCTTCGACGGTATCTGCCGGGTCTGAGAGGGAGAGCGGCTCGTACGCAACTCCTGCGATAGAACGTATCGGTCCGATGGTGCGCAGGTGTTCGACGAGGTGAGCGTGGAGCTGTGCATGGCGGCGCTGCAGCTGCTGGCGTGGGCGCCGGGCGAGGCGGCGCTGTGGCGCGCGCTGGCCGCGCTGGCGCGCCTGGCCGCGCACTCGGCCGACGTGCCGCAGCTCGTGGCGCTGGTGGGGCCCGACCCCGCCGCCTTCCGGTGAGTGCCGCCGAGCCGCACGGCGCGCTCGGCGGCGCGCGCTCACGGCCCCCTGTTGCAGCGGCACGAGCGCGCGCGTGGACGAGCAGATCGAGCTGCTGCTGAGCATGGTGAAGCCCAGCTAGGCGCCGCGCGGCGTGGCGGCGCTCGCTCCGGTGGTGCGATCCGATGTAACTTATCATTTATAACTGTTAACGTATTTCCGCTGAGTTTGTGACATGTTTTAAGGGGTCGGTTCGAAAGTTTTAAACCGACGTTTAATTTACCCGAGTTAACTATATCGTCCCGTGCGAACTCGTGCGACAATTTTTGTAAGTCTGACTGCTCGACGATTGAGTACACCCGATTTTCTTTATCACGCAGATTTGAAGTAATAATTATTGCATTATTTTAAAAATCGTATTCACAAGCGTCACTGTAGATAAACCTGAACGTCTTGCGAACGAGTCACGAAAAAATAGCACTTTAAATACAAAGATATATTTTAATTTTGATCTTACGAACGTGGCACGGCTACATCTGACCGCCACGGCTCGGCCGGGGCGTTCAGACGCACTGTGACTCTCCACAGTCTCAGCCGTAGCGTGTGAAAATGTAGACTTCAGAGTGTCGTGTCGCCCGATGCCGTCTGCCCGCCCGGCGGGCCACCAGCACGCTTGTGAATATATCTGTCAGTTTAGTATTAAATAGTTTGGTCTACGTAGTCGATATGTTGGACCGGAAATAATCATGGAATTTTATTTTTACCATGTAGGAAAGAGTCCTAAGAAATCTGATACCTTGAACGTGTAATACACTAGTAGTAGCTAGTGAGATGAGACGAAGCGTATGCGCAACGGCACTTTGTAGGGTTGTTCACAAAACACTCGTATAACTCATGGCGGTATTTGCAGCTACATATTTTGGAGATGTGTATTGCGGGGAACTCCCCGCAGCCCGCTGTCGGCGCCAGTGTCGCTCACTGTTCCGCGCCGCCTCCGCATACGCTTAGCCCTCAATTTCACCCTGATGTTCATTTCCTCCGCTTTACTCTTATATATCGACAATTGGTAAAATGAGAAATTTTACACATTTTTAACACCAATTTCCAATCAAATGAGTTAGTTACCTGATAACTTCGTGTGGTAAAGGGTCTGCCAGCCATGTCATATCATTTTCTTAAAACGCTAACTTTTGGAAACTTTTTCTGAAAACTTAATAGCCGTAATTTATCTGTATTTTTTCTCATTTACTGGGATTCATTGTCCGGAAAGTGATAATTATTTGTCCGAAAGCCTTCTCATACTCTGCTTCAAAAGCAAGCCCTTGCGTGTTGTGTAATTGTAAGTACCTGAGCTCATAACTTCGGAAGTCATTTACTCTAAAAGTATTTGGTGTTAACTATTTATTGCTTGTTACGTACCGCCGGGTGCTGCTACGCTATGTGTCGACACACGGCGTCACACGGCACTGCCGGCACGCCGCGGCGACGGTGCATTTACTCGTGATATAGATTAACTGATAGTGTACAAAGTTTATTGGTTACGAATAAATCTGTAATGTTTACATGTTTCTTGTTTTTATTTTTCAATTCGATACTTCATATTCAACAGTGTCGTCCTTGCCCTCTCCTAACTCCCAAACTTGCATTGTGAGAAGCAAATTACAAAAAAAATCTCAATCAATTTATTATATAAATTACCTAGTACTCTAGAATCATTTTCAATTCAAGTCTGTCTGTTTGTAGTGACACTGAACCGGACTCCACCGAGAAGTTCTCGTAAGAGATTTTCTCTTTTCCTCCTCCGTAAGTAATAAATGTGTTTTAACACATTGTTTAAACTTGCATTGATCCAAGGAAGTTAAATAGGGGTTAAAAGTTTGTAAGTTACAGAGTACTTAGCGCCGAACGAACGCACGCAAGTGCCGGCAAGAAACTCATCAGGTGCACTTTTTTAACATCAATGTATTTCAATTTAATAATCATTACACCAGTAAATTGCCAAATCGTTAGTTTTTTTGACACTCTTTATTCATCATTGTATTTCTATGTTGTTCACGTTGGCGAACATCGCATATGACAAAACGCCTATGTTTTGCATATGCAGACGAAATAGCGGACAATCTCGATGGGCCTTGTAAAAGCACGAGTCTGGGGAAAATTGTCGCCGACATTTGCATCGTGTTAGCACAATATTATGCTAATGGGGACTCGTTGGGTGCTAAACCTGCTTTGGTTAAGTGGAACAATAAAACGCTTTATCGTATTATGATAATAAATTAATGAATGAATAATTTGTACTTTTTTAACTGCCTCGGTGGTTTAGTAGTGAGGTCACGGGTTCGATTCCCGGGTCGGGCCTCAAATCGTTCGGTGCCCACCTAAAATAGTTAGTAAATTGTTACTTCGAAATTGTCGGTATCGGTGCTTCGGTATGCAGGTTATAGACGTAGGTAGGATAATAATCGTGGGTTAACTTAGACTTTGTCCAGGCCTGATAGGCCTTCTCTCAGCAGTGGAACTCTGATAGGCTATCGATAGATAGTCCGTTTAGAATTATTGCACAACCGAATAACGGTAACGTCGTCGGGTAAATAGCAACGAAGACATCATAGCCGACACGAAGCGCAACCATTCACCGTATGTATTTTCTAATAAGGATTAAAGGTTACGCAAACTCGACCTTATCACCATCCTATCGGGCGGGCGGCCGGCGCTCGGAGGACGGCTTCGCATAAAGATAATGAACGAGGCGCCTCTCTGTAGTCCTGAGCCGAGCGACACACCGCGCGAACGTTTCCGCGGATCTTCGCAGTGCCGTGCGCCGACGACATCACATTGGGCCAGGATCCTACTCTGTTCGCTCCCGGACCGAGCCCTCCCTGCCGGTCGTCTAGCTCCCGGTCCCGGTCGTCTCGCTCCCAGTCCCGGTCGTCTAGCTCCCGGTCCCGGTCGCCGGTGCGGGTCGCATGGCGGAGGCGGAGGTGCGGCTGCGGGCGGCGGCGCGGCGCGGCTGGCGCGCGGCGCTGGCGCGGCGCCTGCCCGTGCTGGGCTGGGCGCGGCGCTACGGGCGCGCGGACGCTGCGGCCGACGCTGTGGCGGGCCTCACGCTGGGCCTCACGCTGGTGCCGCAGAGCATCGCCTACGCCTCGCTGGCCAACCTGCCGGTGCAGTACGGCCTGTACTCCGCGTTCGTGGGTGAGTCCCGCTTCGTTCCTCGCGGCCTCCTTTTCCTTATAAGTAATCATTAGCAAAGCAACACTTCGCAGGGCCAGCGAGGAACGCGCCCCGTGTCCATCCTGAGGCGTAGCCTTATGTACCTATAATTACACCGGCAAACACCGCCTTCAAACTGGAAACTTCGAACTCACAGCATTGCATACATGCTGCTTTCCAGTAGAAATAAGCATGGTAGGAGCCCCAAAAAGCTCTACTGTCGCAGGCTCCTGACGACGTACCACTGGCTCATAGGAGAGAGGGATTCCGCGCTAAGATCCCACGCGCACACCGATCCCAGTACGCAGAGGCTCTCACAAGACATACTTACTGGTTTTCGAAACGACGCGTTTTTTCCCTCGTTTCTAATGTTATTCCATATCTCCGTTACACGTTAATCGATTTTGTTGATTTCCGGGTATTCCTGTGGGATTTTAGAATGATACCTGTCGACAGAAGATAACTCATCAGGCAACTGGCTTTCGCAGCTAACCACTAGCAATTTATGCAAGATTCTATGTACAAATGGGCAAAATATTTTGTACCATTTTCATCACCCTCATAATTTTATAAATGTTACCATCTTTCACCTCAAAGATGGCAATGACTTTGGTCGCTGCATATAAAAATTTAAGGAATTTTCTTCTTGAGCAAGTGGCACAGGAGTCGAACCCTAGACTACTGTCATTCACTCTAATGAATCGTTGTTTTTACTCTTACGAGCACCATACATTTTATGAAACATTAAAGATACCTAACTACTAGATTAAATAACAATCGTCCCATCATCCTGTGGTCTGAATAGTTTGTCGGAATCGCCTCCAAAACTGAGAAATATTCGGCCTTTGTCAAAATCAATACAAAACCTTCCGGACATCTCGGCTTTAAGGACACCTCGTAGTCCATACAGAGGAATCCAGACAAATGCCTCACTAAAAGTACATACTGACACATACGTATTTTGTAATAACCTCGCGCACCGGCCGCAGGCACGATGCTGTACGTGGTGCTGGGCTCGGTGAAGGAGGTGTCCATCGGCCCCACCAGCCTCATGGCGCTGATGACGCTGCACACGTGCCGCGGGCTGCCCGTCGACTTCGTGGTGCTGCTCACCTTCCTGGCCGGCTGCCTCGTGCTGCTCATGGGACTGCTGCGCCTGGGTGAGCTGCTGGTGTGAGATGCGTGTGAGCAGGAGGCTAGAGATCTTCGGCCTCGAAGGAATTTAGAATATCACTTCCTCTACCTGCGAATGAGAACGTCAACTTCTCGATGGAGTGTGAAATTTACCATTCCGCACTTAGCCAGCGTAGTAAGTAGACTACGGCCTAAGCCCTCCACATTCTGAGAGGTGACCCCGTGCATAAAGTGGGCCGATGATGGGTTGATAAAGATGTATAGGAACATTCCTGCCTGAGGCACCTTCCACGACCGAGACTACGTCATTCGGCTCTGAGCGAGAGAAGCGTCCTGCTTCAAGTTTCATAGTAAGTAATGACTGACGGACCAAGCACATTGCCCTTGGTTGTAGTTGTACCTAAGTGGGAGAGCGTCGCCTATACACCGAGCAACACTGCGTAGCAAACGCAAGGGACACGTCCTGCAACATGCCGCCCTGTGCTCAACAACCTGAGACGTACCTAGATGTAAAACCACATGTGCCCGTAATTACACCGGCTATCTCGTCCTTTTGGTTGCAATACAGCATTGCAACGAAGCTGCTTACCGGTCGAAAAAAGCAAGGCTATCATACTTCCCAGGACGAGCTCTGTCACAAAAAGTTCTATTACTTATACACTCGTGAAGGATCGTATTTTACAATTCATCGACACGAAACTTTGTAATATAAGTTTTGTGACTCAAGATTTTTGATCGTAAGAAAATTTGACTAAAGGGTAAGTTACTACCAAAGTACCCAACTTAAGAGAAGCGATTTCTTTAAGTTGATGACGTAAAAATTTATTGACGATCAGATGAGAAACTTCGGCGTGATGAGAAGACAGAATTACGGGGTATATAAATTTTTGGAAAAAAGAATTGTGCTCGCGAGGACTGTTCACAGAATTTTTAATTTAAACAAATCCGTCCTCTTCCTTCGGTGCTGCAGGTGTGGGCATGCGAGTCCTTGTCTCGCGAGAAAAGCTTATTTGACTATATGGACCTCAGTCCAGCGGACCAGAGCTCAGCAGACCTATTAACGACCTCGGACTACTTTAACCTATTGAGTCATCACCAAAATATTTTACCAACACGTTGAACAAAGCAATAAACAACGTCTTAGGGAAAACCTGAGACGCTTACTGCTTTGATGTAGAATCTAAAACATTAATAAAAAAATATTAAGGTGCCCACTTATTTTTTTTTGTAAACAAGTCTGTATTAGTTCACGCTGAGGAGAGATCATAAAACATCTGAACGCTAAATACCTTTTCATTGTAGTAGTCCTAAATTATAATATTGCCCATGTCGACAAGTACATAAATCAAAAAGGTAAACTATGTACAAATGCCCGACTAATGTTTAATGAACTGGTTAAAGTGTAATAAATTATAAGCTACTTAAGTATTATCGTGTTGTGTCAACAGGTATTTGTAACAGAAGCATGCATTAATATTTGCCCACTTAATTTGGGAGATGTGTAATTAATGTTTAACTGATTTGAGCGACGCAAACCTTGAGATAGTGGACACGTTGTTGAAACAAGATCTGTTAAATTATATATTTAACTCCATTTATTTATGTAGGTGTACTAATCGAACCATTTGTAAACGGGCGCAGTCCATAGGGCCATAGGGTTCGAAGATTATACCCCGAAAGCCGATGTCGACGTTACCCTGTGCAATAACATCTCCGGAATGGCCAGGTTTCCTGGTGGAGCTGATGTCGCCGTCGGTGACGCGGGGGTTCACGGCGGCCACGGCGCTGATCATCGTGGTGTCGCAGCTGAAGGGGCTGCTGGGCCTGAGCTTCGTGGCGGAGTCGCCGCTCGACAACGCGCGCCTCATCGCGGCGCGCTGGCGCCACGTGCGCCCGGCCGACTGCGCGCTGGGCGCCGCGTGCTGCGCCACGCTGCTGGCGCTGCGGGTGAGTGCCGCGCCCCTCAGCCCCGTGCGTCGCTTCCAGAAGAAATACTCACAACAATAACATTTCGTCCTTGTTTGGACCATGAAACGAACCATAAAACGCACGAAAATCAGAAAACTCAGTCGGATGAGCGTTGATTTATGAAGTTTACGTTACTTCTTAGAACTATACCAAGCATAGACATAACATTATTATATTTGTTTAGCTCTTGCGTGTGAGCTAGGAAAACATGCCCGCGAATGATTATACCTACTTAATGAACACGTTGCTATCAGATAGGTACATCTATTGTTTAATATTACATCGAGCCTTGGAACAGGCTATTATTTTCACTTTGGTTTCGATGAGTTTATCCGCGAAAATTTTGACTTATAGGTACCATTACCTGCGTTTAAAGTTTTTATGAATAAGTATGGTTTAACACCCCTTGAAAAATCCTCTTCGTGACTATCTGAACAATTATTACAGGCCTTAACAATCGGTTAGCCGGACCAGATAAATAGACGTTTCGTTTGTTCGAAGTTTTCATTATAATATTTTCTAAATAGGTAGGAGGTTATGTTATATAAATACATACACAAACATTAAAGAGGTGCCTAAAATCTAAATGTATTCTTTGTGTCTGTCATATCTCCCAATTGAATTGTAAATTTGTCATCACGCCTTACAACTTTCCAGAAAGCTGAGGCAAAGCCAACGACACAATATCCATCAGCAGTTTTTAACCCGGAAGTTAGGATTTTTTTGTTTTTTCACCTCCATTTCTAGTAGAGTATTAAAGACAAAATTGGATGAAGCCCTCCAACCTTAATTCGATCTGAGTTTAGACCATATAGAGGATACCCTCTATGACTCCGTAAATGCTTTGAGAGATGTACTTCCAAGCAGGCCAGGCCAGGTTTATACAACTTAGTCCTTCGCATTCGTTGATCAATAATATTATATTTTATAGTAGATAAGTTCAACAAATACATTGCTTGAACCAAATTGAGCTAGGACCTTAAATAGATGAGGGACTTACTCTTGGTGTTTACCTATCCTCTTAGCTTCGAGACCGCTCAAGTCGACGTGCTGTCTACAGAACACCTAATCATTACGTTATCTAAGGCCGGCTACCGGTTATCTTTATATGTTTTTCTTATGAGAAAGGAGGCCTGTCCACGAGGACGATAGCTATCAAATTCATGTTTTGTGCAGAAACTGAAGGACATACCCCTCAGCGCCAAGCGGCAAAGGCTGAAGAAGCTGCTGTGGCTGGTGTCCATCGCGCGCAACGCGCTGGTGGTGCTGGCCGCGTCCGCCGTGGCTTTCTGCACACACGACGCCGACGCTCCGCTGTTCAAGCTCTCTGGTAATGGGCCATACTGGCCCCAATTTCCCTAAACCTTGCAATCTCGGGATGTCTGTCAATAAGTACAAAGTTTTATGCGATTCTGGATTGGATTAAAAGTTGAGGTGTGTGCGATCAGGTAAAGTGGAGTCCGGGCTGCCCAAGTTCGGCCTCCCGCCGTTCAGCACCACGCTTGGCAACCAGACTGTGGGATTCGTTGAGATGGTGGAGCGACTCGGCTCGGGGCTGGCCGTACTGCCCTTCGTCATGGTACTCGCTAACATCGCTATCGCCAAGGCGTTCAGTGAGTATTGCTTTATTCTTCAGAACTTAGAGGACGATGCGACTGTTACATTTTTGTAGTGCTTGGTGAAAGGCTGACACCACGAGTCGTTTGCGTTTTGAATCATCGTTTTGCGTTTGATTTCCCTTCTAGAATGTAAATTTTATCAGTTTTTATGAGCCATAAAGGAAAGTTGTAGCTGATGTTTAAATTCATGAATTCAATGGTTTTTAGTGATATATTACAGACTTAGAAAGTCCAAGTCGCACGGTATTGTGATAAATTATAGGTTAGGTAACATAATAAGAAAATGAAATACCTATTTATAGCCAATTAAAAATTAAATTTCTCTCAACAATTCGAAACGTGGTATCTCCCATTACAATCACTATTTATTCTCACGGAAAGGTAACCGTCTTCCGGTTATTACATTTCCTAACATGGGTCATCTGCCCACATCCACACATGAACTCCGAAAATTACTATTTATCACTCTCGTCTCGACAAAGTTCTATAATACTTATCTCTTACTATTGACACACACTAGATTCACTGTTTTTCGTGCTTTTTGGTTACTAATGCCACGATTTTCTTTTTCCCTTGAATACTCGCGCTTCCTTCATTAGGAATTATGCATTAACCAATGGTTCCGTCGCGCCAGGCGTGGGCGGGCGCGTGGACGCCACGCAGGAGATGGTGACGCTGGGCGTGTGCAACATCGTGGGCGCCTTCGTGCGCGCGATGCCCACGTGCGGCGCCTTCACGCGCTCCGCCGTGTCGCACTCGTCCGGCGTGCGCACGCCCGCTGCGGGGCTGTATTCCGGTCAGTATCGCGTTCTCATTGGCTCGGATACCGTTTCCACAAAGAAGAATGATTGCTGGTGATTTATGTGTTATGTCGGACGAAATTTATTTATTAAGTGATTTTGTAATAATCGTTTTTAGGTATAATCACCTTGCTGGCCCTCAATTACCTCACACAGTACTTCTACTTCATACCCAAGGCGTGTCTTTCGTCTGTGCTCATCTGTGCGGTTATATTCATGGTGAGTGAAATTGTGAAATTTGAAAATGACTCCGCCGAGTTTGCGATGAAACAATAAAGTTTGGCGAGCAAAAAATATCTAGTACGCTTAAAAGCGAGCTCGAAAGCAATCTGCAAGAGAGAGAAAATTTACCTCCATCTATGGAAGATCGTTACATAGATTGAGTTTCCTTCCCGAAACCATTCGAAATTACGAAGTTCGGGGTCAGAAGCGAGCGCGCGTCGGAGACATCTCGGAGTAGACGATCGGGAGGAACGGAAGCGGCGTTATTGTTTTGGATGGTTAAATTTCGGAACCGTATCGACCGTCTTATGCGAGTTCACGTGCGACAGAAGACGTGTGGCCGCAGATGGACCCTCGCGGGCTGCTGGCGCTGTGGCGCGCGAGCCGGCGCGAGGCGGGCGTGGCGCTGCTGACGCTGGGCGCGGGCGCGGCGCTGGGCGTGGAGGCGGCCGTGCTGGGCGGCGCGCTGGCCAGCCTGGCCGCGCTGCTGCGAGACCTGCTGCGCCCGCCGCGCCTGCTGCTGGCCGCCGACAAGGTCTGCAGCGCTCCGACCGGCAGCTCGTGCCCCTCGCTCCGACTGACCACCACTGCCGCTCCCGCAGGCCGGCGGGCCGGGCGTGCTGCGCGTGCGCGTGCGGCGCGCGCTGGTGTACCTGAACGCGGAGCGCGCGGCGGCCGACGTGCGCGCGGCGCTGGCGGCGCGCGCGCTGCACCGCGCCGTGCTGCTGGACTGCGGCTCGCTGGCGCTGCTGGACCACAGCGCCGCGCAGGTGAGCGGCGCGAAATCTGCATACTCATTTATTCATCTCCGTTTTTCTAAAGCGTCTCTCCCAACCCAATATTTCAGGTGCTGAGCCGTCTTATGGAGGAATTAGAAGAGCGAGGGCACCACTTGGTGTTCTACAACGTGTGCCCGGAGGCGCTCGAGGCCCTGCGCCGCATCCCGCGGCTCGACACGCGCGCGCTCGGCGCCCGCTCGCTCGCCGACGCGCTGGCGCTCGCGGCCCAGCCCCCCCCGCCGCCCGCCGCGCCCGCCGCGCCCGAGACGCTGCCGCTGCTGGGCGAGTGCCGCTCCGCCGCGGCGGAGGTGTGAGGGCGGCCATCGACACTAATCTATTTATTTGCTACAATGAAAACCGCATGGCGCCCGGAGAGTAAGGTAAAAGTATAGGACTGGGACTCGAGTGATGGATTAGATAGTATAGTTTTATATGTTCATTCTATTCTATATTAAAACAAAGTAAGACGGGATTACAATAAGAAGTGAAGATGTCCTTGTGATTGTATTCGTAAAACCAAAGAGTTGTTATTGATACAGATACGAACCGACGCACGTCCAAATAATGAGTATGCTACGAAACCATGGTCTTTTGACTTGACAGTATCGTGACGTCATTCTCCAGAGTTGCACGTAACGACGCGCTGCGCCACTGCGAAAGGCTCCTTAGCTAACTGAAGTTAGAAAAGCGATCACCCGCTACTAACTTCATTCTGTGACCTGAAGATATTGGACTAGTTTGATTATATTAAATCCTTATACTTATATGAAATTGGCGTTTCATACAGTCGGTTTTTTAAATTATAAAATATTTATTTTATAAAAGTATGTATTTTCTATTACATTTACCATTGCTATTTATGCACTTTTGTCATCTCATGGATAGTTCGTGAATCCCATTTCCAAAATCCCATTCGGACGAGAATCGTATTCAAATCTTTGAAGGCGCTTTGGACTACCCCATCGGAGTTGAATTGTTCCCCTTGCATGGAGTTATACAAATTTCGTAAAATATGTTAATCTGTCGGAGCAAGGTTAAGGGAATATGGTGGATGTCTTAGACATTCCAATTGACTCGGTAGCCGCCTGTTGTGCGGTGTGTTATAGTGGCCTCGAGCGACTGACCAGCCCCGGTTGTTTAGCAGCTTGCTATTCCATCATGGCTTGCAGTGGCTGACCATAGACGTCCGCCGTAATCGTCTGACCGGATTTAAGGAAGTTGTAGTAAACGACACCACCAAAATTACTTGTGAGCAGACTAGTGCCAAACACGCACAAGTAATTTTTTAGTCAATTTTCGCTTTGGGCAGGATTTGGCAGGTTTGCCAGGGATCAGCCATTGCAGTATGCGTTTCAGATTATCGTACAGGATCCAACACAGCTTCGGCCCAAGCTTGCCCGATAGTACAGTAAACCATTAGTGCTATGGTCTACGATATTTGTTTGTTTTTTGTATTATGTGCAATATTTGGGTAATTTAGACAAATATTTAATTAAAATGAAATGTTAAATATTGTTATTATATATGCTTATAATAATACTGCTAGTACTGGTAATAAAAATAAAACCGCAAGTATCAAAATAAATAGATGCTGAACATTAAATTTCTTTTACTTTTCCTTACCCTCCTTATGATTTATTTTTTTTAAACAGAAGGAGGGTAACGTTGTGTACATATGTGAATCTAGTCTGACCCCTCGGGGCACTCATAGTCATCATCGTGCCAGCCAACGATCGTCCCCCGAATTTAAAGTCTTGAAGGGAGTTCTAAATACCACAATCTTGTCCCGCTCGTTCGTTAACTATCAGAGGGCACCACGGACAGTTTAGGTTGACGTTTGGGGTCGAGTTTATGGTATCGCCGCTCTCCCCCTTACCCCCAAATCCGGAACCTGAACCCGGACACGACCTTCAGTATTAAAGTGTCTACCTGCTAAAGCACTGGAACTTAGAATAGGAAAAGCTTACTCTCGTTTATTATTACACATATTTTATTTGGATATTATTTCCACTTATGCGCCAATACTCTGTGAGTTATTATATTATCAAAATTAAGCTTAATTTGCTATACTCCGCGAAAAGCAGGAGAATCTGTGTGGTGTAATTTATAATTTCTTCAATCCTTATACCCCACACCAAACAGATCTTCGGCAATATACCCTGTACGCACGTTTTGCTCCGAAACCGGAGCATCATCAGGAGATGTTGACTTTACAATGAATAATTGTTAAGTGAAAAATTCGCCAAATATGTCGCCTTTTATACCTTTCTGACCCCCACCTAATCTATCTAAGCCCCTCCCACCTCATTAGTGCCTCTGAATATGTTCAATAGAGGTGAAGTTGATAAATTTATTTGTTCGTATAGTAATTCGAACCTCCCATTCCTATGTTTAATAATTTCTAATTGTTCCCTCAAATCAAGTCTCAACCCTTTGTCGCAAGCATGTAATATTTCGTATGAATGATTACTGGTTACGTTATGTCCACTGTCTAAAAGATGTTTTGCAAAATGAGATTTTTCAGGATGGTTATGATTGAAGGCTGCCATATGCTCTTTGTAACGTGTTTCAAATTTACGTCCGGTCTGACCCACATATGTGGCGTGGCATTCAGAACATTGGAGTTTATGTACCCCTGATCTGTGCTTATTGTCCAATCTGTCCTTACCGTTACAAATAGCTCCTTAGTTAAGAAATAGATAATAAATTATCTATTCCATTAACTAAGGAGGATTATAGGAAAGAGTTATATGTCATTTATCACATGGCAAATGCAAATGGTTACAATTCAGGTTTGGTTGATAGCATAATTAAAAAGAAACAACAGAGGCTGATTGCTAAGGAGTTATACGCCGTACCAATGGACAAACTGAATAGGTATAAGACCAGTCTGACTTACTTCGGATCTATATCAGAGCGTGTAGCAAGGATACTTAGATCACATGGAGTTCATGTGGCTTTTAGAACAAATAACCAACTGAGAGCTATTTGTACAAAGAACACACGTTACAAAGAGCATATGGCAGCCTTCAATCATAACCATCCTGAAAAATCTCATTTTGCAAAACATCTTTTAGACAGTGGACATAACGTAACCAGTAATCATTCATGCGAAATATTACATGCTTGCGACAAAGGGTTGAGACTTGATTTGAGGGAACAATTAGAAATTATTAAACATAGGAATGGGAGGTTCGAATTACTAAACGAACAAATAAATTTATCAACTTCACCTCTATTGAACATATTCAGAGGCACTAATGAGGTGGGAGGGGCTTAGATAGATTAGGTGGGGGTCAGAAAGGTATAAAAGGCGACACATTTGGCGAATTTTTCACTTAACAATTATTCATTGTAAAGTCAACATCTCCTGATGATGCTCCGGTTTCGGAGCAAAACGTGCGTACAGGGTATATTGCCGAAGATCTGTTTGGTGTGGGGTATAAGGATTGAAGAAATTATAAATTACACAACACAGATTCTCCTGCTTTTCGCGGAGTATAGCAAATTAAGCTTAATTTTGATAATATATCATGGATTTCCGCAAAGTAACGCCTGCTTCTATCCAATACTCTGTAAGTTGATAAAGCTGTGGAAGAGGATAATTTTTTATCATTTCCCCGGGGAAGATAATTGTCTCCTGCCCAGGCTAGCCGCGCTTGGATAAAAAGTAACAATATCATGTCAAAACAGAGATAAGCAATTTGTGAAGGCTTCGATAGGTTGTAACTTGTCTATTTATCTATGCTTTAAAAGTTGTTTATACTAAGAAGTTCTTTCACTTGAGTTTATCATTTATTGTTCTTAGTCTGAGGCACAGCCCCCCAACTCGCGTGGCTACTGCTACTGAATATATTAAGAACAAGTTAAGATCTCTGAAGGAATAACATATTAAATCCAAATATATTTCTTTAAGATACTCTGATATGGTATCATTGATTTTTCTCTTTTTAAATTCTTAACAATGTTTAAAAAAATATAAAACACTATTAAAAATTTATAAAAAAAATAACATCCACCCTCCGCTTGCGGGGTTTTTGAATACCCAAGCGACCGGCGGTTAGGGCTTCAGAGTGAGGAACCTTATCACAATACGCGCCGTTTCAAGGACTACTACCTTCTGTATCCGACCCTTGATCCAACAACCAAGCGAAAGCTTCTTAAGATGTTGGTCGAAGCTTTTCGCGAGAAGACCATTCACTGAAACGACGATCGGAACAATAACGGTCGACTCAACATTCCACATGGCGGTAATATCGTGAGCAAGGTCTAAGTATTTTGTTACTTTTTCCTTTTCAGCTTTCACCAGATTATCGTCATGTGGAATGGTAATGTCAACAATTATTGCACGGCGCACTGATCGATCGACTAGCACTATATCAGGTCTATTAGCTGTAATATACCTGCCAGTGATAAGCGTTCGATCCCAGTAGAGCAATGCACTGCTATGTTCAAGAACTGACGCCGGGTCGTACCTTTAGTAAGGCATCACAGAATCGATAAGGCCAAACCGAAGAGCAAGTTGTTGATGAACTATCCTGGCTACTTGATTATGTCTGTGCAAGTATTCGCCGTTAGCAAGATGAGAACTTAGAGAAACTATATGCCTGAGGGACTGCCCAGGACGATGACACGCTCGACATATGTCTAGAGTGCCATCTTTCATAATGTGTTTCCGGTAGTTTCTCCTCTTGATGATTTCGTCCATAATTGCACAGACAAAACCCTCGGTTTGGTCTCAAAACTCAAAACTGGTCCCGACAGGGCCTTGTAGAATCTGCCATGCAAAGCCTTACTCTTCCATACCGCCACACGTACGTTACTAAGTACTTGTGGCTTGCGCCAGTTCTCTTTGCCAAGGAATAGTGGAGTAAGACCCTTATCTACTGCAACGACATCGTTACACATACCCACATTCATTCTAAGAAAATGATTTATAAGATTGCACACGTCACGATTATGAAGGTTCTTGGCATTCAGAAGACCTTGTCGAACTTTACAGTACAGGGTGTCCAGTTCAGATTGAGTCCACTTTAGAATGCCAAAAGTGTACCTATATGAGTAAGGGCATGACCCAGCTATTAAAGGCACGTACCTTATTACCACCTGATAAAAGACTCTTTAGTACTCAGGCGGCTAAAGAAGCGTTCCTGCACTACCTGTTTCATG
This sequence comes from Pararge aegeria, assembly GCF_905163445.1. Lineage (NCBI taxonomy): Eukaryota > Metazoa > Arthropoda > Insecta > Lepidoptera > Nymphalidae > Pararge > Pararge aegeria. The sequence continues at coordinate 202,573 of NC_053193.1, forward strand.
TGCCCTACCGCAATACCAAGTGCTTCTGACCTTCCAAGATATTTATAGGTCACCCCTTTACAGGTATCAATGATGAGGAGTTCCTTTGTACCACGAGACCGGGACTTACATCCATTCTGAGTATTGGCAAAAATATTATTTGCATTGACATGCATCTGACATAGCATCAGAAGTCGGTGGTTCCCCTCTCTTTGAAAAGTAAGATTCTGATGGTATCGGTCATAACGCTCTTTGTATCGCATTGATTTATTTTTAATTTAACCTAATGCATGAAATCATAACTAAACACGAAACACTAGAGAGACAACATCGATGTTTTTTTCAAATATCGATGTATCGTTTATTATTAAAGTTTTCGTTAACAACTCTACAAGAATATAATGTTAATTACATTATATTAAAATATATAATAAAGTATTTAATTTAAATCTACATACATTTATAATAATAATCTTTATTAAAAGGTATAAACCCAGTTATTAAAATATAAGAAGATAAATTTAAATAACAAAATTTAATAATAAGTAATAAAAATATTGTAAAAGCACGTCCGTCATAATACCACATAGTTTATGACCCTCTGCCAACGTGCTTAGACTTCATACAATTTGAATATATACATTTCCGAGTTAAAAATACAGAAACTTTACAAATGTTATGTAAATCTTCACATACAGGAATATGAATAAGACGTACGATTTACTCGTAAGTGCAGCAGAAAAGTTTACTTTAAAATGCATAATTTGTTCTTCTTTTGAAATGCATATTTTATGTGTCTATTTAATAATCAAGTCTATTTTAAAGTAATTTTTGTTTACCTAAAATATAAACATACAGCATTCGCGATAAGGTATTTTTGAGATGGACTAAATATCTCTATGAATAACTACTTTAGCAGGCCTTCAACTTGTTAATTATCAAGGAAGAATAAGATGCCAACATTGTTGTGTTAATAAAAAATGGGCTTTTCAACGATGAATCGATTAAACCCCAATCGAATGATATTATTAGTGCTCTGTCATTAAAGTACATTCCTCTACAATTCCAGTACTCGCTACTCTGTGAGTCTGTAGTCTGTGCTTTTCAGTCATTCATTGTGCAGTCCATCGACCGATTGGACTCGCCCGTCGCTTTTATTTAGTGTATTGAGGAACGCAAGACACTACAAAAACCATACCAATTATGACTTAAAATTTCTAAGGAATTAGTCAGGGTATTACTAATACTCCGTTTTAAGCTTACAAAATAAAATTAGAAGTCCTTTCCATATCGAGTTTACTGTGAGTGACCTTATTCGTGTTTATTTATGTTTGGTGAGCGGGTACCTTTGTGTGTTTATTTTGCAAACAACAAGTTTACCCTAGCGAAGGAAATTGTTCAATGTGCATAAACATGTTCGGAGTGCGGTGCTAGAAGTGTTATGTTGTGGAGGCGCTGAGAGCGGCTCGGCGGCGCGATGTGGGTGCTGGTTCTGTGCGTGGTGCTGGGCGGGCGGGCGGCCGCGGCGCAGTCGTGGCTAAACAACATCACGGAGCACCTGCGCGAGGGCACGTCCAGCGTGCTGCAGATGGCGCCCGTGAACTACTCGCAGCCGCAGCTCAATGCGACGTACGCGGCGCACGTCGACTTCGACATGCGGGCCATGGGCCACCTGTACAACTCTACGCACGCCGTCATCGACGCCATTGCCAACAAGCAGGCCTACCCGGAGGGTGAGTGCGCTGTTGCTTTTTAATACACATTTCTAAAGAAAAATCGATACTAAAATCATCAGTCGGAAATTTCTAAGTACCCAGATATTTTTCTGTTTACTTATCCTTTAGAAAATGGGGTGTAATTGACGTATATGGAAAATTAAAAAGTATAGTCTCTAAGTAGAATCTATAATTCAGTATCTATGATAGTCACTTTTACAGGCTGACATTTTAATAATGCCTGGCGAGAGACCAGTGACAATTTATTGTATCAGGCAAAACTTGTATCAGGCAGGGGATATAATCAATAATGATAGAATTGAAATTTTTTTTTCATGGTCCACCTGCTATAGCGGGAACACAGAATAGGAGAATTTACCCTGTTTATTAATACACATATATCAGTCAGTGCTTTGAAAGTTGATAAAGCTGTGGGAGAAGATAAATTTCTATTCTTTGTCTTGGCAGATAATTGTCTCCTGCTCATGCTAGCCGTGCTGTAAGTTATTAACATGTGAAATAAACCTCAAACAACAAACATGAGATCCTTTTCACCAGTAGTCCCCTGCTATAAGGAACTTCTTTGCAAATAAATAAAGAAAAACAGAGTTAAATTTAATGATATTTCTACAGTTTCAAATAGAGTAGAGTAATTAGAAAGTGAGTAGCAAGGTGAACTGCTAGGCGTAGAATGTTTGAGTAATATCAACAAATAGATCACCCACTTTCAATATTTGTTCACTGCTCTGTGAATATTACGATTGCCTGATTGAAATTGCAATCAGTAACTAATCTACATGAAAGGAAAATAATTCAATATTCAATCTTATAATGGCATAAGTTTTACAATATATCAAATGAAGTTGCTGGATGAACTATCTTAACTCCTGGGCAAATGCCACAAAAATTGATGACTTGAATTGATCTTCAGTATAATTTTATTTACCATGAAATTTATTTAATTTATCAATAAAGGCACCATATCATAAATAAATCTAGGTATCAACTTAGCCTGAGTTAACACTTTGTTAGACAGAACATTGTTGCCAGTTGACAATATAATTGTGTATCCGTGCCTTAAAGCTGTGCTTTTCATACATCAAGATCATTCGTAGGGACACTGATCAAAACAGTTTGCTTTTACGTGTCTGCGGTCACACTTCACTTGATATTTAAATATTCATTAACTCCACCAATCATGCTACACTGGTACATGCAAGACCTGATTGGCACATAATAGTGCTGCAACTCAACAATGCTTGTTGATTTAGTTTGATCAGTGTTGCTGCCCCAACAAAGCCTATGCACACAGCAACAGTAAACAGATACAAGATAATGAAGGTTAAAGCTTTTATATGTATAATACCTTGGTTATATATATTATCATACTTTCAAGCTTGTTATATTTTGTTTGGAACGCTGATACTTATGGGAATATTTTGTGAATATCTTGACTTTACAAGGGTTCTTAACTATTTAAGATTCCTTCTAAGAAGGAACCTTTATAATTTCACCATGTCCCATCCCCAGCTTACCTCTGAGACTTTTAGGACTGGAAAGCTAAATTTGGCGTGGTTGTACACTTAACATATAATCACGGTTAGGAAAAGAATCTTGAAGGAAACGTTATTTTTAGGGTACATCTCCCCTATAATATGTTAAGTATTCTCGTCTCGTCTTCATGGCTTTCGCAACTCCGTAACTCCAAGACCAAGTTAGTTACAGTTCGTTGTCACAAAGTGCATTGGAAGTTGAGCGTGTGCAGTGCGGCATGGCGCGCGGCCGTCGACCTTGCGTGTCGTGTCTCGCATCCTAACGAGCCGCTCCACCGCTGCTCGACGCGCCTGACGTGACTCTATCGCACGCAGAGTCATCACTCGCAACCATGGTACCGCGATGATGCGTAACGTGTCACCATGGCACTTGGTGAGATCAGAGCGTAGTCTGTGCCAACTGTCCATGTGGATTGTAGAAGGAACTGTTGTGTCGTAACTGCAATCTATGGTGGCTGTTCTGCCTACTTTCTCTGCTGGCCCACGTACTCAGTAGCTTTTCTAACAGTTACTATCCGGTGGCGACCCGTCATCTCTGCACAAAAGTTATTATCAGCATACAACTAGCGCTGCCAATTATACGTTTTGTATGAAGAGGACCAGTTGGCAACTTGTTGGAGAAGTTTCGGAATCGGGCAGCACGTATGCGTTGATTCACAGATATAGTTAACTCCATGAAATTATATTGAATAAAGTTTGATTTTACAAGACTACACCAGAATGTTTAAGTCTCCAGAATAAAGTTTCAGAGTTCATCCTGTTGAACTAAGACAACAATACTCTAGTATTTCATTATCATAAAATTAATAGAATTGCTGATTCTCCTTTCCCTTGATGGATTCTTCTTTATTTTGTCTAGTCTTGTGGAAACGTCTGTGATCAACACTCGTCGGTGTTAGTGCCCGAGACGTAGCCACTGCATGGTGCGAACGGAGTACACTTCTGATTGGCTGCAGGCGTTGTACCGCGGGGCTGGCTGTACATCTCGTTGCCTCCCGCTTGGAGATTGTTAATTCAACAGCTCATACTTTCATGCGCTAACAAATGAGAGCTTTTGTGCCCCAGTCGAATGCGAATATTCATAAAGCAACAAAGCACTTTGCTCCATTTTATGTTGAGACAAAAGTTTTCAGTTTTGCCCCCAGTATTTACGCACATTTGGCCCTGCTATCGAGTGGGCATTACGGAGCTATTTTGCTCAAACAATACCACTCACTTAAAAATAAGCATTGAACAATTCAAGATTTCGTTAGAAATTTATCCTGGGTGTAAATTAAGCTTGTCGCATGACAAAACAAATCTGTCCTGCAAATTTAGAATTTTGGAGCAATAAATCAGATAGTTCAATCAGCAGGCCATAGGATCATACGCTATTTGTGATAATAAAGAAGGTTACTACGTTCACTAATTCCGTAATGGGTATACCTAATGGCTTAGCACTTATTACTTGGTTTTGATTATTTAAATTTGACTCAATAAATTCATCAAACATACATCAAAGGGCTTGCGTGTGTTGCTTTAACCGTGTGTGTGATGCGCATTAATGTGCCGTCAGACCTATTTGACTGCTTACACGTACTATAATGAAACCTTAGGATATCCTACCACGCGACAATCTCTGTGTCTTAAGAACCAAAACCCTTTCGGTGTCGAATCCTTAAGGGACAATCTTGTGACCAACATATTTATTATAAAGCTCACTTGTTCGGTGCTGTGATGTCCCTAGGGGTACTCTCCCCTAACCTGTTAATGTTATTTGAGCAAGTTTGTGGATAGGCTAGCGCGACTAATTTGAGATAGATAGATACCATAAGTCGTAACTTCACAGGAGCGCCGACTCAGGTTTAAGAAACTTGATCCACGCTTTATGTTGTAGGTTATAATGAGTACTTTCAGTGTATAAGTGCATAATTTGTATGTATAACCAGTGGCTATACATACAATTATAAAATGAAGAAAACCTCCAGCACTAGTTTTCTCAGCCCACGTTCGATAATTAATTTTATCGGCATAATTTTGCTACTTTTGGTTACATTATTGCAATTTACTTAAGGATCTCTAATTTTTTTAAGTGAGTATGTTACTTCCTGATAATTTAACTTTTTTTTTTAGTGAAAAATGGATAAAATTTGTCAGTAGTTTGGAGCCTATACCATTCAAATCTTTCCTCTTTATAATATTAGTATAGATAATGTACTTCTGGTAACCTCAGATCTCGGGCTAGATTGCCCGCTGGGGCAATTTGGGAATTTATAATTTCTGAATTTTCTCTGGTCTGGTTTGGTCCGATTAGGGGTATGCTCCCTAATAGGTTAGCCCGCTACCATCATAGACCCTCTAGCATCATCACTTACCACCAGGTGAGATTGCAGACAAGGGCTTACCTTTAGTGGAATAAAAAATTACCTATGATGATGATGGATTTACCTATTTTTGATACAGCCGCTGCACAACTGTTAACGACATATTAGGATACCTTTTATTCTGGGCTACAGAAATTATAAAAAACATTGTCGAACCAATTATTGTATTGATCAGTAAGTTATTTCATTCTTAAAAGATTTCCCTAATTAGCTTCGAATTCATCCCGAGGTTTGAGGCACGATAGTCTTCTGATCGAGGATAGTTGTATTCTTTCATAAAGTAGGTACATTTGCTTTCTGGTAGCGTTTACGTATAATTAGCCTCAGAGACTCGATCTTCGTCATTACAGACCCTAGGATTAGGGTCGTCGACAATGCCCATCTCCGATAAGCCAATGAGAAGATTGCCAAGTGCATCGACTCGCATCGGACGCGCTTGGCAAGCTCACGACATTGCCTTACACAATAAAGTGTAATGTGTGCTCGCGTAACTAGTTAACTCACATTTATGTTGTGTTAACAACTTTCGGATGTTATGCTACTGCCGAGTCAAAGTCAATGCCAACTTTACTATTTACATTCATATGAATTAAATTAAACACGTATACTTCATACGGTCCTGACCTATCAGGCCTCTTTCTCTCGTTTATTGTTGGCTCCATCATTAGGTCCCGAATACCACCATCCGGTGAGGCCAAACTCGGCGGCAGACCGGCTCGTTAGTGCGTTGCCGTCAGAATAGATATAACACAGCTCATTATCAAGTGCTTGAAGAATAGATTACGAATATTAAACCAAAAACAGGCATACAAACGATGTTAGTTGAATAATCGCTTGTAAAAAAGAGATCATTTATTTTGTAGAAAGTTCAAACAGCGGAATAATTGGTCTAGTAAAATTAATTTTCTCTATGTAAGTAAGTACCTTATCCTTTACAAACCATGCCAAAGCACACAGACCACACCTCATTTCATCGAAATGTAATAGAGTAGTACAGAAGAAAGGCCCAACGCAACATATGAAGGTATATTATGCTCAACGAGCACCACATTATACGGCTGCGAGTTGCTATCCAAAGGGGAAGGACCTATGTGGGCCCGTTGGTATCACAAGGTACGTGGATAGATTGGTGTATCTACAAGCTCAAATGATCTCTCTATCAAAATGATATAAACTATTCGTCATATGTAAGTACATTCTACTTCGTATTTAATGAGACCGTATGTGCGATAAAATAATGAAGGTTATGTAACCGCCACATTCGGAAGCCAGGTTTGACAAAACATGAGCATTTAGAACTACGATTTGAACGTGCAAGGCTAACTGCCACTTCCCGGTGTTGGGTCAGTGTAGGTTACGAAATACGATGTATGAATATTGTGACCAGTGAGTTTAGCAGCGGCCAAATCTCGGAACGAATCCTGTCCGGTGTGGCATGTCCTTTACCTTGCTTTAATAGGGCTAGGTAGCCCCTGACGTGGTCTCTATTCCCTGGCTAAAATTGACTTCAGCTTAAAAGTAACATATAATTTTAACTTTATGAAAATAACCTGCACAATACATATAAGATTCATAGTTTCTTTTTTATCTGCAAACAAGAAATTACATTATATATTTATTTATTAGCTTTCCCAGGGAAACCAGCAGTACTTCTACACATAAGAGTAATGTTTTTTATCACATAAACCAATGTTGTTTCCACAACATAAACGATAACATAAACCACAAAATGCTCAGAGATCAACTACCAAGGAAAAATTAAAAAAGAAAATTAATTTTTTTAAAGAGATATATATAATATCTATTGTGCTAATTTTGACGTGAAAAATCTCCATATTTATTTTTGTTGTTGAAAGTATTGTACGAGATAAAAATTTATTTGACGAATACTTGTCTTCAATCTAGCCTTCACAGGTTTACGTCTAGCAAATCGTCACGCAAAATCAATATTTCTTAGAAGAAGGGTCTACACACACACACACACACACACAACTACAGTATGTACTATTTTTTTTTTAAACCACGTAATTTCAGTATCAGAAATATTATTATCAAAAACTGATAGAATAATAGTAACTAACAACCAAAGAACAATAAACGTATGTATATGTTCTTATTTATAAACAGACGAAGTTGAGGTTTCAAAAAAGCCTTTTATGTAAGCCTACTCGAAATTTAGTATTATTAATCGCACTTCAACCTCGTCGCGGCCGAACACTGCACTTGTTTAGCACGAATCTAGAGTACTACAAATTAAACTCTGTAAAGCATTATGTTATTGAACATGATGCGTTACCTAAGCGCAGATTGAACTACCTGATGAATGACTTATAATTCTAATTAAATATAGATGCGAGCCACGAAAAGGTCGGTCTCTGACATTTTAACGACTCAAACTCGGGCGGGCCTTCGTTAATAATATTTTTGGCTTTTATTTGCTTACAACCTGACCCACCCTTGGTTTCTTTGCTGAGTCCACAGTATTCAATATACTTAGTATACGTTTTTATCAGTTAGCCCATCATAATATGTACTTCTTTGCAAAAGAGGCACTTCGCTATTCAATACAAATATATGAATTAGGCCAGCGGCTGTTTTCAAACGTCAATATTATCTGGTTGTATCAATAGTGTCTAGTAGTTTAGCACCAGTTCGAAATGCGGATTCTCATGAGACGGCGGCGGGAAACTCAGTGCGGTTTTCCCGTACCATTTACTACTCTTATAAATAAGTCAGCCTATAAGCGTAATGTAATAACTAGGTTCAAAATGGTTCCATTATGAAAAGGTCAGGATCGGCGAGGTTGGAGAGTGTAGAAATGGGTCAGAGGGTGTTTAGGACGGTGACGCTGTAGTGAGGTTGCGCGTGTGTTAATTAGGTGAAAGCCTTTTTTTGGACGGCTTTGAATTTTTCTAGATTTTGCTCTTCAGCTGTTTTAGACCTCGTGAAGTTTTACAGCTATAAGTTTTATTTTTACTCACCATTTCACTGATTTAATATATTGGTGAGTGTTGCTGTTGGTTTGTTAACTTTTCGATAATAACGAATAATACTGGGCTAAAATGGCTGGCTGACTTATTAATTGAACGTAAATTTGTAGATTAAATAACATTTTCTATGATGGCATGTGGTGCTACTCAGAAGTGGGATTGCTACGAGGTTCCTTTTGGCGCGTGAGTGCGCTCAATTGTTATAAATTTTAATAAAACAATCAGCCACGCTGTACAGAACCTTGACTGACAACATTATATTGAACGGAACATTACAATCAAAAGCAACACATTGGTGAATGCAAACACGAAAGTCACTGTGTCAGGGTCGGTTATGATTGCGTCAGTTTTGCTGACGATTCTAATTACTCACTTCGCTGACTATGTGACTCGAACAGGATCTTGGGCTGACAGAGCAAGCTGCGACTCGCGTGTGTCGCGCGTCGGTCGGCTTTGCCGTTACAAGCTAACGATGTAGGGATGATAACAGAACTATGCCGAATTTACGCCTGGGTTGGTCACTAAGCGTTTCCACAGTCCTTGTATTCTCTGTGATGTGACAATTTCGAATGAGTGTTCTTTAATGTGACTTAGGTCTGACAACTAGACGCATTTTATTAGTTCTTTCATTTATCTGAGGCAATGCGTGCGTATTGAAACCGGTGGCGGGTCGATAGTATTGTGAATGCTAGGCGTGGCATCGTAACAGGTACTAGGTAGGTGTGTAACGGTGTGTTAGAGCAGCTGGCGCGGCCGCTAAACGCGCGCTAACTGTTCTAGCCCGCCGTCATTCAGCTCGCACTAGATAGCTGCGATATCAGAGAGCGGACTGGCGTTATCGGACGGCAACAAAACATCGTTTGTCAAATGACGTATTTTTAACTTTTTCGGTAATGTAACACGTATACAAGAGAATTATTTGATACATAGATACTAACCTACAAGTATGTTTACTTAAATTCGTAAAGCACTTACCTACACTAAGTCAAGCGGTAGTTTATAATGTATCGATAAGTTGATTATTCTGTTTTTTTTGGAATTTAGTAGGTTGTTTTTGTACCTTGAGCTACTTAAAATGAACTAATATATAGTAAACTTTATTTAATTATAAATACTTATTCGATTCGAAAAGTTTCAAATACTTAGTTGTTCGATACGATACGAGGGGTCTATAAAACAGTTAATCTAATAAAGTGATGACTATTTAGTGTTGCCTAGAAGAACTCTTTTGCTTTGCTATTATATCTTATTGGCTCGCTTGCTTTGTTATTATTTTGTTTTGTGTGAGAGGTGATTTGGTTTCGAATAATAACGACTATATAACTCCAAGTAAATGGTCTAATATATATTATAAGGGTACAGAACTGCATGCATATACTGTATCCTACCTCTCTGGTAACTGAAGCTGCAGTAAAGACACTTACTGGTTTGGATATTTAAGTAGCAGTACTAGAAGTATCGGGCGGTTCGTAACGCACATGGCGAGGTGAGGGTCGATGACCCGCCTATGGCCGGCGCGCGGCGCTATCTGTCCACGGAGCTCCCGCCGAGCTTGATAACGCGCAGCTGCCGTTTTCGCCAGACGAGCTAGGAGCAGAACAAACGCACACCATATCAAACGAGCCAACCAATGAGCTAGTTATACGTTCAACTGCTGAATAACTATTAAATTATTGTGATGTTCTTGTACACATTATCGATATAGTTTAGATCAGAGCTCTTTAATTTTTTTAAGCAATTAAAACATCTAAATTTGGAACAAAATATCCCATAAATTATTCCCGACCGAAATTAGTTGTGTCGCTATGTCGCGGCGGCGTTTAGCGAATCCGCAAAAAATATTTATTGTTGCGATTTCAGTTATTACAATAAACACTTGTAATCCGTACACCGCTATTATTATGGTCATGATACCAAACAATTAAAATAGATCATAACAATTTCATGGGAATATGCTTTGTTCTCAGAAAAGAGAACAGTACGCAATTGCGTTAATTACACATTGTCACTTTCAATGGAACTAACGTCATAAATCATCATAACTCGCGGTGTGAACTTACGAAGCTGACAATAATATTCAGTGAGGTTGGCGTGAAGCGCCCACTCAATGCTTAAAACCAAGGTTTACCTAATAAATTTTAAACCGCCACTATTAGCCACAGATTAGCGAATGCTGTTTTAGGTGCAATAAATAATAAAGGTCCAATAGTTATTAATTAATAGATCTAAACGTTAACGCCTACGCCAGCTAATATGATGTGATATTGTAGGAAATAAAAAGTTTTTTATTTGGCCCAATACATGTACATATGTATATTACATAAAGATCCCACTTTCAGCATCAGCAAGCTGTAGCGCCGTTTAACAATGGGAGCCTTGGGGCTGAATAAGCATGGACAAATTGTGTCGGTATTTTGACATGAATATGACGGTTCGATTTGATACACGAGTCAGCCAGTCTTTCCTGAAAGACTCAGTAACAAGGAAATAAATTTACTTTCGATAATTAGGTTGTGATTTGACGTGGGGCAATGATTGTGTCAAATCAAATTAATATAACTTTTGGTTTACCTTAAATTGGGTAAATTAAAGTTAGTTGTTATGATGGACCATATTTTTAGTGATGAATAGCAATTCTGGCTGATATTAACCTCAGGTTTGATTTAAAGAAGTCATTGCATATTATTGGCGCAAGTAAAATAAAATGGTAAAATGTTCAATATTGGTCTAGAGCATAAGAAAGTGGAGGAATCGAATGAAAGTATCATTTTTAGTAAAATGTAGCGCACTACTTTACTAGGAAGACATAACGGCTAGAGAGTGGCAACAGCAAGCTGCACGCGCGGATCGAACTGATCCGCCGCAGCGCGTGTTCGCTGATAGCTTATCAATGTGTAACGTAGTCAAACACAGAAACGGTCTCCACGTCACTTAGCCCGCGTCCTCCGCCCCTTCCGCCGTTGTCGTCTGTGTTGATAACAATGACTGCCATTGGTGTATGGAAGCCTAGTACTTTTTCAGCAAGAGCACCGTGAAAAACTCTTTTCAGTATCGCCACGTTTTAGAAAACCCACGGTTAATTGTTCTTTCATAACGGTATTTTGTTTTTATTTTTATGTTTAGCCCTATACACAAGGCAAAAAATTTTAGAAAAAGAGTTTATAAAACCATAAGGCTTATTTATTAGGCGATGCAGCATTAGGTTAAGTGAGATACATACGAATTTCGACCTACCTGTAGTCTTTTGTTTTCAATTATCTACGATTCGTGTACCAATTGTAGTATTATACGGCCGAATGACCAACAAACGTCTAAACGTAAACACATCCATGGTTTCATCGACTTCCAAAGGACATCCGACTTCGAATTTCAGTATTTTTTTCTATACAGACCCATTTAGATTTCCCATTGATATGAAGATATAGAGGTGCATCGGACGGAAATGAGGTCCGAATTAACAAAAGACAGCAGTAAACACATACCTTCAACCATTCCTAGTAACTACAGAACTCAAGGAAGTCGGTTTCGCTTTATTTGAAATCCAAATGGATTGTCGTGGCAATATTCCGCATAGAAACTGCAACACGAATATCAGCAGTTAGTCAGAAGTGGAATACGACCCGGCTGCGATGGCGCTGGCGGGGCCGGCCATCTGGGTCGCTCATTGACTGCATTGCGGCAGCGCCCCGGAGCTTTCCCCAGCAAATTATGACATCGATGACTCGTCCTAGCGCTGCCTCAGCAGTCGGGGCTGAACGTTGCCAAAAAGTTTAAATCGGCTGGTAAACAGGCCGAGGATTTAGGTCACACTGCAGTGCGTCGCGGGCGCCCTAGATCATGCACTTGACTTAGTTTATTGCGTTGATGCTTCTACACAGCTCGGGGCGATTAGTTTCGAGCTGAGTGTCATTATTACTTACCATATAAAAATTTAGTTTAGCTATGACTTGATGGGCAACTCGTAAGTTCCGTGGCATTTAATGCTTTGTTGAGCACTGGGATGTCTTACAAATCTATGTTTCTGAATAATAATATAGTTGCCGAATCAATCAGGAACAAGTGTAGATTTAAGGTACACGGTGCCTTGCGATATGTCCCAAAATCCTAGTTTCTATAGTAAGCTTCATCAGCCCAATAGAACGGTGATCACACTAATTGTTTGATATAAAGGTAAAGTCGGATTAGCAGAGTTGAATCGATCGGCGGCAGAGCCAGGGCTATTTATACACGCGCGGTGTGTGGGCGCCGGGAGCCGGGAGCCGGGAGCCGGGAGCCGGGGGAGCGCGGAGGTCGAATCAATTGCATTTGCGCGGGGTGCCGCTTTCAGCACTCGGCAGGCTCAGTCACATTCTGACTAGAATTCATTTTATCTATTGTGCTATCCTAAGTCAACTTGTTGCTCTTTCTTAACTAGTTGAGGCAGCTATTTCAGCTTATTGAATTGGTCGTGTTTACTCTGTAGTGCCTTATTATACCGATGTTTATTTCCATGAAACAAGTCCCTTATATGGCACACTTGATAACTACCGTAATGTGATGTTTAAGAACATTTTTATCGAAATCTTGTCAAGTCACAAACATCTTGTTAGCACACATTGTTTTTTAAAGGTACACATATTCGTAGATGAGGATATGTGAGAGGCCCTCAAACTCGAAAACAAGGTATAGATAGGTCGAACTTCGTCAAGTTGAACAGGAATAATGATTAAACTTAAATTGCAGACGATATGTCCTCGCATACGATCAACATAGCCACCAACTGGAATTTAAATCGCATGAAGTTATATTTTATGATATGATACAAATATTTTATCGAAAAAAATATTGTACAAAAAATAAACGCTACGTGGAGCTTTAGTTTAGTCTCATTCCATTCGCTCGAGATGAATGTAAATGTAATCGTTTACGAATAAATCAGGTTCCAATGCAGGTTATCTGACCAGAAGACATTTTTGAAACAAATTTTGGGGAGAGCCTTAATGTTACAGGGCGGTTCAATGTTGAGACTCGCGACTCGCGAATACATTCATCTACAGACAAAGGCAAGGAATCAAAGACGCGCTCTTTTTCCTCCTAATTTCCTCGCAAAATTGTCATCAATGCATTCATTGATTATTTTCCTTGTTCAATTACTCTTATCAGCTGTACTGTAAATTAGTAACGCGGTTGGTCATTGCCGCAAACTAAAATTAAATAATAACGACCTCTTTTTTAACCCGCCCCGTTTGATAACCGGCGCAGAGCAATTTTAGGAATTCCTACCAGTATAAAAATGCGAAAGTGTTTATTTGTTTGTTTGCTTATTTGTCCTTACTTAACGCCCTAATTAAGCAACCAATCGACTTGATTTCTGCCAGAGTTAGTTGAAAGGACGGTGAGTCACAGATGTGGGATGCTTTTGGTCCTGAAAAGAAAACAGATACTCAGGAACTTTCGATAAGTTCACCAAATATCCTTCCTTCATGTCCTACAAAACTACCAAACGAGTCATTGACGGCTAGTCAAACCGCGGGGCGTAGCTAGTTTTTAATACTTAAACTGGGTCCGCTCTGGTGGAAGCTTCGTCTGCCGTTCACATTTTGCGGACGGCACGGACACGTGCAGCCAAGAAACGGGATGTGGGTTTTAAAAACTGCTCTAATCCTTTCGGGCTAGCACGCGAAAGCGGACATATTAGTCAGTTGACATCCTGGCATAGTTTCGCTCTCGAGAAATATTTTGATCTGCATTTCACTCGGCTCTAGTGCATTGTTGTCGTTATATAAGGACTATTATTGCAATGCGCATTATGCACCCAATCGCGCGCTTTGAAGACATTTCTTCGCGGGTATTACAATTTATTTGACAACGGAACTCACTCCCTTTCGTCTCGCGCCTGATATTTTGGTCTTTTGGTCTTTGGTAGCTCATTGCCACTGCAGCAACAATCATTCGAACAATCCTAAACGTGTAAAGAATCTCCCGACTCACCAAAAAAAAGAAATAGTATATATTTCAAAAAATGCTCGTGTTCTACATTAGACCTAATTTAAAGAGTGAAATACTAGTTCGCTGTACCAAAATGGAATATCAGCTGCGTTTATTCGTGTGTCAGTTGTGCGCAAGTAGTTCAGCGGGCCACCGCCGAGCAGCCGCCCGCCAAAACAAGCATTACCAGTTGCCACTGGACGCTTACGACACTGGCCAACGGTCACCAGCCGGCAGTGACTCACCAGTGCAACGGCAATCAATTGATTTTGGTACTTGAGATGCTGCGCTACAGTTCAATATAGCGTGGCCGTCAATTATGTTTGTTAATAAAGCGTTAGTAGGCACCAGTCGACCGATCCTTATTTAGGTTATGAATGAATAAAATAAACATGCGAAAAAGTTTGTCTTCTCCTAAGAGATCGTCTCTTAAATCGTAACTTCAAATAATTTATTGAAGTACTTCAAGCGGGAATATCTTGAAACATTTTCCTGTTTTGAGCAACGGTGTGTTTGTTATTCCGAGAAAAGATATTATCACTAACACGTATATCGACAGGATTAGTCAGCAAGAACGGTCACTACTTACGCGACCTTTTGTTATGACAAGCTTTTATTAAACTCGTAGCATTCGTATTTATAACTAGTATTATACCTAAGTATGATCCTTCTCTTTAGATTTTAAGCTGACATACATATTACTATTACGTGTGGTTTGAATGCAACTAGATGCTTATGTTACCATAGTGCTTTTTTGAAGATGGAGGATCGCGTACACAGAATTTGATTAAGACAGTCGATTTTGTTTCCTCGTCATGAGTATTTTATTATACATGGCGTCGAGACAATGATGATTGAAGTGGGTGGCGGGCACTGGAACTCCCTAGGGACATATCCTTGTTGGAATGAATGAGTCCTTGGACCAACGCCACTTTCCTGTGCACACTACGAACGAGTCTGTTAGCTAATTTCATCATCAGCATTATCAGCTGTCAAACGACCACTGCTGCACATAATGTTATGCCCATAGACCTTTTCGAAAGCGTGCCTCCACACACGGACGGCGGTGGCATTTTGGTGGTTGTCATCCAGCCGCTTGGCTTTTTAAGGTCATATGCCCAGCCGGCTGGAGCTCGTGGAGCTTCGTACACCGATCCGCGGTCACCACTCAAGAATACGCCTGTCCCAATCGGCTGGTTGAGAAAAAATTAAATCAATTTAGGAAACGCTTTCGTCGTAAAATTGCGCCGATTGCTGATACCGAGGATTATGATGACAAACAATCTGACATTGACAATAACATGATGAGTCGCTTATACGACCTACTGACCGTATATTTCTGTACGTTTCGGGGCTATGTACTTTCCGATAACTCTTATCTCTGGTGTTTGGGCATCCTGATATCCCTTAATAATGATTATAATAACTAAGCCGCACTAATCTTTAGAGCTGTGATAGGCTAGATAGCTTTCAGCTTTGCAGCTGATATGCGTTGGTGGACAGCCAGCGAATGATTCGAAGACGTGATAGTGTAATCACGTTTTAAAACAATCTAAATGTGTATAATATTTTCCATCCAACCATCCCTATTTGTGTAACTTATTTTAAAGTATATTATGTCACATTTACACTTGTCATCTAGTTAGCGGAACGTTATGACTGGAAATGGTCGTCCTCTGATGTCGAAGGCCAACTTTAAGGCAAGAAAAATAAAAATTTTGATACAATTTTAGTAGCAGGATGCTGTTTAATCTTTTCAGGGTACTGCGTTTTACTAAACTGAACACCTATCAATCGCATTTCGCGTACATTCCTTCACGGGGGTTCTGCTAAACTATACTAGAATGTAAATAATAACTATCCTGAAATTGCATGTGATGTGAGTGGCAATCATTATTGCAAATATTTTTCGAAATAAATTGTTGATTATGTGATTAGATTGTTCGATTACGAATGATAAGGTTCTAAGTTGGATTCTCGAGTCGCGTGGTCGAAAATGTTAAGCATAGGTTTCTCTGTCGAGATTTCCGCAGTTATATGGCAAGCTGGTGCCTAGCAGCGGGAAGCGAACAGGCTGATGAGGATGAGATTTTTTATTAATTACCAGGTAACAATTGCGATGTTTCATTTGTTTATTTTCACTCGTATAGTTGTAGGTGTCGCGTGCAGCGCCGCCACACCGCATACATAATTTATTTATGCTAACACATTTCCTGTGCTGCTGAGACGATGGCGCGTGTGAGCAAATAACATTACCTGCTGTAGCCCCTGAATCTAAAAGATGGTTACGTTGATCAGTTTGTCTGTGTCAAGACACACGTCTTGCTATCGGAGCGCACAAACGGATGGTCTGAAGGTTCTAGCATGTTTGATGCGTTTCTGTTTAGGGTAAGGAAACAGCTGGTGCAGGTACATATTTCAATCAACTTTAATTTTTTCCCTCATCCCTTTTTTGTTGTAGGAAGGTACTCAAGTTTTTACGCCAAGTTAACCTATCTTGAGTTGTCTGTTCTGGCAGTTGTGCTTGCTTGAGGACGTTCAGGTCAATTTAATTAGATCCCTTTTGTCTGAGCTATGTAAGGACTATCGACTAGACATAGTCTTCACTCCGCAGACGCCAAAAATGATTTGTTGAACCAATCACCATTAACCATTAACTAAACAAGCCTCGGACACTAATTAGGTAAGTTTATTAGTTGTTCGGTATCTCAATTTCATCTTAGTATTTACGTTTTATTTTCTTGCCCCAATAGACTACGTGAGGTATTTAAACTTAATATTAAAACTAAAATACTTTGAAACCTCTAAAGATATGGGAGATAGCTCGTCCCTCACAGCGTTAGTGTAGTTACAGTTCTAGGAAGTGTGCAGTTAGCTCTTTACATAAATTAGCGGCGGCGGTGCGTTTACACATTGGTCGATTCTGCGCTCCGCTAATAGGCAGTCGCCCGCCGGGGACGCTCCCGCGCGACCCCACTGTGCCGGAGCGGGCCCCACTGGCACTCGCCACTACAGCGCGATTATGGCCATCCGGACTCCGGTCGGTCTCATTGGGCCTGTTAGTCGCTACTCCATGGTGCAGACTTCGTCACTGCTACTTTTAATTATTTCTTAGGCCAGAGCTCCCTTAGTTCGTGATTTTGGTCGAAAATAAGTATGAAAATAAATTTATTCTTTTTAAATATATATATTTTAACATCATCCTGTTTTTTCCTATTATTAAAATAGGCTTGACGTTAAAAAGTATTGGAGAGATTGTTTGCATTATAAGTCAGCGAGCAATTTTCCGCAAACAGAAGTCTCGTCACTTAAGAATTGAAAACGAGCTACCGTTTGGGAAACATTGCCTAACGCTGTATTCCCATCCATCTTAGCGTAACAGTGATGAGTGGCTCTCAAGGTTTTTGTGCCCTTTCATAAGGCTCTATGTCACTCTAACGGTTCTTAATCGCAATTAGTTCGTTCCCAGTGTAGTATCTGTTGTCGCTCATTACATCTCAGGTATGTTTGCTATTCCGAAGGACTAAGTTTATGCCTTTAAAACTAACGGGCAGCTGTTAACTAGCTATATATATATATAACTTCGTCAGTTTAACAGAAAATTACGCTGTGCATTACGATAATTTGCTGGCAAATAGCTAGAAGTAACTCTGTTCAGTCATTATTATCTTCAAACAAAGCAGACAAGCACGACGGTAGACATGAAAATGTTAAATAGGCAGTTTTCTAATATAAACAATCACACTCGATTTTCAACTTTCCATTTGCTCTTGCGTGCTCTAGAAAGTGCTGGTTGCAGCACCTGTCCGCAGCACCGGCAACATGTCGGCAGGTGTCCCATTAGTCCCGGTGGCCGCGGGACTGCAGTCTGCAACTAGAAAGCTAGTTATCGGTCAGCCCGTAAACTACAGGCCACTGAACCACATCTATGCCTAACTATCACGTCGCGTGACTGATTGCCTGTCCAAAAACTAATTCGTTCACACCGAATGCAATCATTGTGATGACTTTTCGCAAGAGAAATTGTGTCAAGGCTACTAAGCTGACTCTTTTGCACTCATCGTGTTTTTCCATTCTAGAATACTTGTCAGATACTGATAAGTAATGTTGGTTTGTAGTGGACTTCCACACTTGGTTTCTACCTTTCTTCTTCTTCTTGCACTTGACAAGCTTTACACCAGGTTTTTGACTGGTTATCCCACTATCGACAAAGATAATTTCGGTATAAACGCTAATTACGGTAAAAAGCCGCGCGAAGCCCTAACAGATTATCCCGCTACCATTTTAGCATTAGGTGAGATCGCAGTGAAAGGCTTTACAGTCGAACAAAAAAAATGACAGTTTTAAAATGACTTAATCCTATTTTTTTGTTTTGTTTATTAGTTAACAGCAACTTCGTCCTTTGCCTACCAGAGAAAGTCTTATAAAAAACATTTCAGTTGTTGTGCAAAATCTGTACTGAGAAACAGACAGACGAATATAGCTCCTTCACACTGATGATCCGTGAGTCCGTGAGGGTCCCTTAACTTTTCTTCGTTTAGTGGAGGTGCTTGCCCAGCCGTGGGTTACTGTTATTGTGAATGCACGCCAACTACTGTCCCTAGCTAATGTGATTAGTGAGCTGCTCACTTTTTACATTTTATCTCGTCAAAGATAGTGGTGGCTTTGACTTAAGCAGTTTAAAAACTACTTTCAACAACAAAAGGATTTTCACTTGAATGTGTGTGAAGCCCTAAGCGGTCGGGATATTTTAACCTGATTTACGTTTCATTGGATTTTTCTTCATGGTTAAACTCTTTATGGCTAAAGGTTATTCTATAAATGATAGCCGATAATTCACCTTATAACGTACCCGCATACAGCGTTGTTCCATATTAAGTTAATGACACAGTTTTTCTTATATATTTTATTGACTACAGTACAATAGAATGTTAAGTACTTGTGGGATTTCGTCGCTCGGTCACAGCTTTATAAGGGTCTCTACTCTACTCGCTCTTCTACCGACGTTTACATGAATGCTTATAGATATAGGTCAAAGAGAGGGTGGCTGCCCGTAAAACGAGAAATGTTGGATATAATAATTTGTCATATGGTTACGTCATTACGTAAAAAAAATTAGATACTTGAGAACCTATTTTTAAATAAGTAGATGTCGGATTAAAAATACTGTTATTAGTATACCGCTTTCAAATTGGTAAGGTTACAAATAAAAGTACAGTAAAGTACCTCTGTGGTTGTCAATAGGCTATTTCCATGTATTTTGTATGAAATTTAAACGAAAAACGGCAAAATGTCCATTCCACGTCCGCGCACGTCATTTCGGTTTGTCTTGTGCATGTTGTAATTATATGGCGCCTTTATATGACTTTTACGGATTTGTCTGGTTTTTGTTATTTGCAGCAAAATTAAGCTTGGCGTTCATCGCACGAGATATTTAACTCCCAATATTTTCCACCGGAAAGATTAAGTGCCAAAGCAATTGGTGAGTTAACTGATCGAGCAACATGTTAAACAGTTTAAACTGGTGTTAACTGTTTGTTTTTGTTTGCGTAAACAGGACAGTTCGGCGCTTTGTGTAGTGAGCTGATGGATACGAGACATCTGTTTGTAAACTGCGCTCGCTGTGAATGTTGCGTCTAGAATCTAGTAGGTACAACGGTATGGAGTGTTAAACGTCCCTCTGCTGGGCACTGGCTCGCCTCTCATAGCCTAAGAGTCGTAGGAGAGATGGTTTTACAGCAAAGACCCACTACGCTGCTCCAATGTGGGTTGGTAGGCTTTCAACGACTATTACCAAAAGAATGTAATAGCCGGGAGCCTGATGGCTTTACGTGCTTTTCGAGACACAGAAGTTGGAGCATGGATATATGCCAAAACAATATGGATGCTAACCTTACCTTGTTGATGATACTGAGAGTTTGGCAGCTTACTACTAGCTTACTACTAGCGAGCTATACACTCGATACGTTTTCCGAAATTAACATTAGATGAGATGTTCATACCCAAGAATATGATCCCTGATCATAACGGATACTCCCGGGAAAGTGTCAGCCAAGAAGGGCTTATTTTTGCTGTGTATAAACACGCTTGTGTTAAACGAGAGCGACCGTCGTCCTTCTGAGACACCTTCATATTCAATAATCTCATAACTAAGAATTTTGTGTATCTGACAGTGATTATGTTAATCCCTTCTATAAAATGCTTCGTGTGTTCGTGGGGCGGGAAGAAGGATCTTCTTTCGTACAGAAACAGGGAATCGGTTTTTGCACTTATATATATTTTTAAGATTAGAGAACTGAGAATGAGGCCGTTACCTCGATATGTTAAAATTTTGGAACGCATTTTGATAACTCTTGATGAATAATTCACCATTTGTATTCCGTTGCCCCAACCTAGGTTAATGGCATTAAAAGCCCGTACACACGGACAGTACACGCAGGGGACGCGAGCTCATTTAGTGCGCCTTTAATATACCTATTATCGATTGGGCTATCAACAGATATCAAAGTATTGATGTTTATAACGTGTAATGTATTAATAAACATCAAACAGAAATTTCGTCGATAAATATTAACATACCAAATGTCTGTTATACTTATATTATAAGCATTGACATATATATCACTGCATACGGATATTTTATATCAAACGTTTGAAGTGCCGTGTCCTTGTTTATTAATTTATGATCAAAACTCAGATAAGGGGGCTTACAGCCATCGCTCAAAGCAGTATTATTTTAATATTGTTGTGGTTTTTGTTTTGGAAATGTAATTCTTATTTTAGGAACGCAAAGGCACTTAATATAATACTCATTTTAAAATAACTCTGCTTTAACCGATTGTGGTACGGCGCAAGATTATTATTTTGGGGATTTCCGCTTGCTCATAAAGAGTTTATGATATTGTTTACATGTCACAGATAAGATAGGACATTTGAGCTGGTGGGTATGGAGCTATATACAGTATTGTTGCTCGAGCGCATTGCTATCATAATCGTATATGCGCATACAAACGTGGTAAACGATGACTGAATCTTTCTTCGTTTTTTATTAGTTTGCATGTCATACATTGCTGTCCCGGTTCATTCCCTTGTACTGATAGCTGGAAATATTGAAGTCTGGTGTTACTATCAAACAGTCCTAACAGCATTGTAGGTTTTTGTTTGTTTCCTATGGGCTCGCTCGATATATAATGGTTTGAATGGCATCTATCCCTTGACGAATGTTAATATAAAAAATATAAATTTGAATATATTTTATATTTATTATATATTTTAAAGAAGAGTTTTATAGCAAAAATGCACGTAATACCATCTAGAAACTAGGTATTACATACTCAAAACATTTGTATTCTCCCAAAGGGCACTCAAAATATATAATATATTTAACGACTGGTGTACTAAAAGCAGTAAGAAGAGAATAAATATAGAACCAAAGTTTGTGCACCTACGACAATCATGTGCGTATTAAATGTTTTTAGGAGGTATGAGTAAATTAAAGAAGGTTAGGCTAGTATCCCGATTTGCCCTATTGTGAAGCAGCCGCCGGGCACGTGTCGGCGGCACCAGTATCCGCAGCTCCTGCTCCTGGCGCGAGACGCCGCGATATCGATCCGCACTCCGCTGCAGCCGCGCCGCGCCCCACCGGCACAACTCCCACGTCCGATTCAACTTCGTCCTACGCAGCTAGCAAGACTCGAATACTAGACTCGAAAACTATTTTATTCAAATATGCACATAGATGACACTTTTGATTCTTACGTTACATAAAATATATTATGAAATTGCTTGTAACGACTGTTTTATTTCCCTGAATCGCGAGTACAAGAGTACAGTTTTTTAAAAAGACTAATTTCAAGACAACGGATATAGTCTTTTGTAGAAGTTAAAACTTTAATTATTCGAACAGGCTTAGTAGTGATGATGATAATTGTTTATTTACTTTAAACTATAGCGAGAGGATGCCAAAGCCAATAACAAGCGTTTTCAAGCAAATTCTGTCTCCCTCATCAACATTGCCAGGGGGCAAATGATAACAATAATTTAGATGCGGGCCTGAAACATTCCCTGGGTATAAACCAACCATATTGGCTTGAGCAGAACCTGAAACTGAGTTGGAGTTGGAACATGTCCCCGTGTGTACGGGATAGAAGGGCTGATCCCCCTCCCACTGCACTCCCCATTTCTCCCCCAGCGCCCCGCCGCCCCGCCGCCCCGCGCCCCGCGCATCTAGCAACATGCATGCGGCGCCAACATCCTCCCGACGACTTATTTATACATTGAGATTTAAAAGTGTCTTCAAAATGTCTAGTCAGCAACGACGTGGTCACTTTGTCAAAGCTTTCGTTGCTTGAATAATTCAAACATCCTTTGTGAGGTAAAGCCAAACTAATTCAAGGAATAATAAATCGTCTGGGGCCATGCAGTTAAATTATTATTTAAATAGGTATTTAATAATGTTGATACTTTTGACAACTAAAATAGTCTTGTTAGAAAGATGTGCCCAATAAGTATCGACATAATTGTGATCGGAAAGCATAAAATATACAAAAAATTTACTTTATCTGCTGCTATCAGTTACAAAAATATAATTAAATCTTATTTTACAGCTGTTAGCATTTTCAGGTTTTCATAGATATTGCCGTTAATACAATCAGATAGTTAATTTATATCATCATTATCGTATCCCGTATGGTCTAGTGGCTAGGATACCTGGCTTTCACCCAGGAGGCTCGGGTTCGATTCCCGGTACGGGAATATTGTTTTTTTATTTCTATTTTTCATTTCTTTTCTTTATTTCCATTGGGTTATTTTTTATTTTACTTTTATTTAAATTAAATTATAAATACTTTTGTACACGTACGTTTTATTTTAAAATGTATTCGTCCAAAAGTGTTAGTTTACAAAGCAATATCAAAATCATCTTCAGCCTACAGTTAATACGTTTCTTTCTCGGTCTGTCTGTCTTACTGAAGGTCGTTTTATGCTGCTCTTAGTTACTAACCGGACTACTAGAAGAATGATAAGACGTATCAGATCTGCAATGATCTGCTCAGCGCAACTTCACCATGTTAATCCTTTCAGCTGTTTTATATATTTTTTGGAATTATATATTTAACTAAATAGCTAACCACTGCACCGCCTAAATAACACAAGCCATCACGCGGGAAATAAGGCTGGCAAACATAAAAAAAACTAAAAAAACTGCCTTAATATAACTAACTGCCTCATGACAGTTTGGCAACGTTGACATATATGCAACCTAAGTAATTTCAAGAAGTTCTTAACAAGCAATCCGTAATATAAAAAATTAATAAGCCGTCTTAAGTAGTAGTTTGCATTACAAGGGATGAATTATTTTTTATTTCTGTAATAACTTAAATTTCTTTTTCAATTTCTCTGTAGCCCTATGTTTTGATATAAGTTTGGTATTTCGTGGACAATGATGTGGGTCTTGTGCTACTGCTATTTTTATTTCTAGGTGTCTTTTTTGTTATTTTTGTGCATGACTGTCTGTTGTCCCTAATTAATTTGACATGTACCCAACTAACATTCTTTACGACTATAAAGTGCAAAAGAGCTGAAATTAGCGCTCACCGATATTGCCGCTCGCTGCGCTACCCTCCTTAGGCAGCCTTCGGGTAGGCTGTATGTAACAATAAAACTGTGCTAAGGTTCTCCTCAGGATTTCGACAATTAGTACAAAGTTAAATATGCAACAATGAACCTCCGGCCAATTATTGTAATTGGGCTGAGCAATTAACCTGCGCTAGCCGCTCGTGGAGGGGCGCGACGGACAAGGCAGTGATGTGAGCGGCTCCGCGCCTTACCTCCTGCCTGTTAGTCGGGCCAGCTCAGATCCACTCAGCAGAAACGCCGTCACGCAGTAATGCGTGATCAGCCCAGATATCTATAGGTACCTCAGATACCCAATCACTTTTCGTTACTTTTTTATTTATAAACTTCAATTGAACTATAAAACGTAGGTACCTTCAATTTAAGAAAACAAATATATAACTGCAGCATCCTCTGGTAAACAAAACGGTAAAATATATCAGATCAAAAATAAATAAATAAATAAGCTATAAATGAATCCGGGGAACGGTTAAGGACATGTAAAATAAAGAAGCTGTGACTGTGGTGTTTGTGTCTGTCACGGAACACAACTAATAATCTTAGAGTCTATAGTTCGTGACCTACCTGCTGGACTGGCACGTGCAATGGCACATTATGATGACATGGAATGTCAAACTCGGTACTCAGTCTATGGGCATGTCACGGAGTCAACTTGGTGCGGACTGCAGAATTTAAGGATGGCCAAAAGGTCTCACGCACGCTTTGGACTTTGAGTCTTAATCTACCATATCACCTGGTGCACGTGCGGCGCAGGTGCGTTGTGCGTCGCAGAGCGTACGGGTGCGGTAGATGCGCTGCTCTAGGCAGTGAAGCTGCCCAGTAGCGCGCGACGGCCAAGGTTTCCGCGCCTCGTACGCACGCACCAATTGTTTGCGCTTCGCGAGATATTTGTGAAGGCTTGTGCATAACAATTACGCAGCTAGTTAACTACCTATTGCATTGCGCCACGAACGTTGGGAGAAGTCAGTCTGGCTGGGCTTCCAACTAGGGATTGGAAGGCTGGATCCAAATGCTAAGCGGACGACCCGACCTAAGATTGCTAATTTCATTCACGTCTTAGCAGTACTTACCCATGAGCAAAGTTTACCGTTTCGGCTCGTAGAACCGAGAGATTCTCCATGTACCGTTAAATTAACGTGCTCAGTTGAGGAAGAAGAAGTATTGGGTATAAGATCCTTTTGATTCTCACGAACTGTATAGCAAGAGTAAACATGCAAAGACGTGCCGCTGAGCGATTTAGCGAGCTAACCTGCTACCAACAATGTCGCTTTAGAAACCAATTCGGCTTATGGGTCTAATATAGTGCCTTACATCTTAGACTGCTACTGTTACCTGAAGGTCTAGTCTAGTGCATGAGCGTCTGCCACTGCAACAGTGTGTCACACTATCTCTTACACTCGCTTTCATTGCCTACACAAATGGTAGAAAGGAATATCTAGAAATAGATATTAGAAACCTTTTTAAACCGCCATTTTGATCTTATCTTCCTTCACTGCCCCATTTATACTAACTTTCAATGATTCTCAAGCCTCGAATCTTTTCTAGGTACCATTTTATTGAATAGACTTCAGCGCAGGGAACTGATACAAGGCTATACAATTTGAAACCCATCATTAGATCCTGACTTGGCCAGAAAAAATATTGTTCATTGCTTTATATTTGGAAGCATTGTTTTCATATGTGACTAACACTAATTCTTGTGTGTCAAAAAATCTCACTTTCATATGGGTAATCTTCGAGTTTGAAAGTAAACAGCTTTGTTTATTAAGAAATTGTCTCGCACATTTGGAAATTAAAAGATTATGAAATCCGTAGTAAGTTATAATATAAAATGCCTACTTGCAAACACAATGAGATAGTGAGAGGCAAACAGGCCGTAACGTCACTTGTGACCTCAAAGCCGCTCATGACCGCATAGTTACGCTTAAGTTGTTTGCTGGCCTGCTAAGATCTTTATTATTCTCGTGTTTCTTTCATAAATATACCAAGAATATACCCGTATGTTTAAAAAAAAACTAAATTAAATAAAAATGGATGGTAAAAATATTTGGGCTCGTCCGGGATTTGAACCCGGGACCTCTCGCACCCTAAGCGAAAATCATACCCCTAGACCAACGAGCCGATTATTCGTGTTGTCGAAAGGATCAGCATGTTACTTCTTGGACTGTGACCACTAATAACAGCGAGGACCGGTGAACTGAATTTTTTAATCAGCAAAATTTGTGTGGTTTCGTGGATACCGGATAGATGAAGTTCCTTATTACATAAATATTTATTTCAGGTTCTAGTACAATTACTCTGGTATAATTTTCTTGTATTATGATCGATAAAAATTAAAAACTTCTTTACAAAATCATATTAACACTCTTATTTTAGGCACAATAGTTTATTACAACACCGTATTCTGTAGATTTGATTTTAAGTCGAGGCGGTGAACCTCGTTACGTCCTACAACAGAAATATTAAGTACCGAGTAAATCTTTTGTTTCTATTCAATCTTCGATTCTAAAAGCCTTCGTGTTAAAAAAACTATGCATTTTGGCTAACACACGCAATTTTAGCGAGATGACTCCATCAGTGGCAATATCTATTATTGTGATACCTACAAATATCTGAAAAGATACACTGAGTGATGAAGGAGGAAGGTGGTCAAAGGTTGTTTGCTTTGTGAGTTTTTAATTTCCATAGAAATTCCGTATCGTAAACTTACTAAAACTACTAGGTAGGCAACTTAACGGATATTATGATGCGTCGTTTTAATTAAAGAGCCAGTAACGACTTGTAAAATGTTAATGTTAACTGTCGTCCGTTGCTACGACATCCGCTGCAGACGGGCGATTTGATTGGCTCAAACGGGCTATCGCTGGCCCATATATCTCCGAGAGAATGTTATAGGCTCTAACCCGACATCCGAGGGCTCATTTCCGAGTGGCAGTGATCCACTATCGTTTATTGGGGCAGGCGTAATGAGAGGCAATTGAAGTCTTGGCCCGGCGATAACTTGTCGTATGTCACAGCTAACTGAGTGACTGCTCATTATGCGTGTTGCAATGTTGAGTAGCTGTTCAGCGTACAGTTAACTGTTATATGTTTACTTGATAGCTCAACAAGTAGGGCCGTCAAGTTGACATTGCCAAACAAATACGTCTTTAAAGGATACATACGTTTTTGTCTAAAAATAACAAGTAACTTTAATAGACTTATAAATGGGTGCGTTCGATTTTAGAAAAGCTAAGGCTGATAGAGTTGCTAGTAGATAATTTATAGGGACGCATTACTTTGGATGTTTATTTTATCTCACCTGATGCCAGCTGGTGATAAAGTCTAAGTCGGTCAATTGAGAGTCGTTTTCATATACTCGTACTAACCTACCTTCAATATTTTATATTACTACAAATATGAAAAGAAAAGTATCATAGAAGAAACAAGGCCACGGCTGTTAATTTCGGTTTCGAAACCGGTCGCCATCTCCGGTTATGTTCATGAAAATAAATTAAACAAATTCCTTCGCGTCATGTAGTTTTTTCCGATTCTAAGGTGTTCGTAAATGTATAGTAATTCCCGTTACGTTCTCATACGTAGGAAATAAAGACCTGTCTTGACCGCATTTTGAGTTTGTATGGTAACACAACAACGATAAAAATTCATCGCTATTTTTTAATTTATAATTTGGCTTTGTCGTCCGCTCCCTCTTTATCTCAGAGACTCTTAGTAGCTACACTAGAAAGCGTTACGGCAATAAGTAATACGGCAATTTATTATATATTCTCGTCTTATTATGGCGTAGAGTTTTATTGGATTTGTTTTTCAAAAAATTCTTGGTTGTGTGGAAACCATTTTTCCTTTGAAGAATTTGTTTGCGAAATATTAGGCTTTAAAGTTTGTTGATTTCGGATATAGTAACATATAATACGAAGTTGAAAGCATATCAATGACAACATCTATTCGACTATGTAACAATAGTTGATCAAGTCATGAAATATACTTGGTAATCGCGTTTTCATTGAAAACTTCTCAGATGAAGTTGAAAAGAAAAGAAGTTCTGTTTTTGTTTAATCTACTACATTATCACTAATACTATAAATGCGAAACTCTGTTTGTTTGTTTGTTGTCCTAACAAAGCAACCCATCAAGTTTATTTCCGGCATAGACTTATTTGAAAGGATGGACATTTACAGGCATAGAGGCTACATTGTATCACAGGAAAACAAAGGTTCCCTCGGGATTTGTGACGTATTAAACGCGAACAAAGAACGCGGGCAGCAGCTCATGCACTTCACAAAATTATGAAAAATTATATCAAAACATATTAACTTTGTTAAAATACCATGTTTGAATCAACATTCAACATCAAACGAAAAGTCTTGTAGTACGCCTATTGTGATGGGCAATTCTAGAATCCAAATCTGCGCGTGTAAATTACTGTGGAATTTATGGAAGAACACTAAAATATGTTTTTGTATGACATCGCAATCTTAGGTCTTAGTAGGTCTTTGAAAGCAAGATACACTGACGCGATTGATCGATCCTTTTGAAGCTCTCTCGGATTACTCACACTCAAATATGTACAGTTCATCCAAATTCCAGTTTGACGAGATTTCGATTGTGTGCCACTATGTCCACATTCAGCAGCGATATCAAGGTAAATGGCTACATTAGCCTCAATTTTACGTTTTGTGCGAATTCTGTTCTTAAGTTCTTAGTTCAATTTCAAACTACTTCCGGAAATCAATTGGATGCAAAAGGCTGGGAGTAGAAAGAGTTGTCGCTCCTTAGAAGAGGCCTGTGCCCAGCAATGGATTCGTATTCGCTGATGATGATTGATGCATGAATGGTGATGACGACGATGTATAGTACATTTCATAACACATACATTTTCTAAACGGCCGAGGTGGCAGTGGTGTGGAGAGAGGTTCAGTAAGGAGGCTAGATTATACCGTCCATGTGTATACGGAGCGCTCTGGTCTAGTGTGTCTTAATATTGGACAGAACTATCAAAGATTTATTTGTTTTATTTTTTCAGTAAGGTAAATTATCGATGTAAATTTTAGTAAGTATATAAAACGATCGGGTCGACGTTAAAATTTAATTTAAATTAAAAGAAACTGTTGACATTCTTAACCACTAGCGTGCGCATATGGAGATGAACCACTAGCAAGCGAGTCCTCGTGTCAGAGTGTTGAGATTATATATTGACTTCCGTAATTTGAAGGAGGAGGCAAGCCGTCTCGCACGTTACACATAGTCTTAACAACACCGTTCCGGTGCTCAATGAGGACCAGTCGGATCCCGACGGCGAATGTCGTTGTTAGTTAGTCTACACGTGGAAAACAAAATAAAGCTGGGAAGTAAAATCACGCTTGGGTGGATTAATTGTACAATGTATACGTGAACAGCACGTTCAGCTGTCGGTTTCCGTTAGCATCGGTCCTATTTTAAAGAGCCTTGTGGCTAATAGGGACACATTAGAATTATGATAATAATTATTATTTGTCTGTATTCATACAATCTTGAGACTGAAGAGAAACTACTTTGTATTGTCAAGGCATTACGATGTCTGTTGTTCGAGCTGTAGCTGCTATCTAGTTAGCTGCTGTCTAGTTTGTAGCAATGCAATGCTTTGCGGTGTCAGGTGATGTGTTTCTGTTCGTGGCATTGTATCGTATTTAATGTGGGACCATTCTTGTTTCACTTATCAAATGGGGCATTTTCCAGTTCAATTCGATTCTTGAAACAGATAATTTCATAAGACACCAGAGATGCATTTTTTTTTAAATTGATTACTCTAAACTGAAGGGAAGTGTGTCCGTCGTTTGTAACTGTTGTTATTTGTCGGCAGGGGTGGTGGCGGTGTCGGACGGACACGTTGAGTTCGCGTCGGCGCGCGACGAGTGGCGCACGCTGCTGGCGCACTACGCGGGCCCCGCCGCCGTGGTGCTGGTGCTGGCGCTGCTGGTCGCCGTGTTGCCGCTGGCGGGGTGCGTACCGTGCGATAGGGAGTACCTGACTGACGCTGAAAATGAACCAATGAGACTGACGTGAACACGGCAAAGACACGCTATAGGTGCACGTGCCAGTCGCGTTCGATTAAAAACAAACCTTGCTTCTATCGTGCAGGTCAATCTTGAGTTTTAAGTAATGGCTGTACCTATCTGATTCACTTGTTAGAACCCATTGTTGAAGCAGAGGGATGACGATGCTCGTCGCTTGACGCAATAAACGCTGGCAGGTTGTTCTGGTGCTGCTGCCAGTGGTGCCGCGTGGGGCGGCGGCGACGGCCCTTCGACCGCAAGTACGACGCCTGCCTCAAGGGCGTGCTGGCCGTCGTGTTCATCGCGCTGCTGACGCTGTTCCTGTTCGGCGTGGTGTGCGCCTTCGCCACCGACTCGCAGCTGGAGAGCGGCGCGGCGGCGGCGCCGGGCGCGCTGCGCGCCGGCCTGCGCGACGCGCGCACGTTCCTCAACAGCACGCAGGCGCACGCGCGCCACCTGCTGGTGGACAACTACCGCGAGCTGGAGGCGCAGCTGGACGCCACGCTCACGTCCAGCGGCCAGTTCGTGCTGCGCCAGCTGGACGAGTTCACGAGCGCCACGTCCGTGCAGAAGCTGAGCCACATGGCGGAGCAGCTGGAGCGCGTGCCGGCGCGCCTGCGCGACGTGCAGCGCGCCACGGTGGAGCTGCGCAGCAAGGCGGACGAGCTCAACACGGGTCAGTGCCGCCCGCGCCGCCGCCGGCGCCGCACGGCCCCGCCGCGCCCGCTCACCCGCCCGTGTTGCAGGTCTGCGGCAGGTGAAGACGCAGCTGCTGCGCACGCTGGCGCGCTGCCAGGAGCCGCAGTGCGTGCAGCTGCAGGAGAAGTACCAGATCGGCCAGCTCGACACCGACATACAGTACGACAAGGTGCGCTTCCAACTCATTCTTCTTCCAAATTCTAGCTATATTCTTAAATTCTTCCATCTGTATTCCATTCATCTATACACCCTCACAAACTTAGACTATTATAACATTAACTGGTATAGAATGATGAAGATTTTTGTTCGGGCCTGAATTTACATAATATTTGTGACATCGAAGTAAATTCGCTCCATTATTTAGAAGTTATATAAAAATGCAATTTTAATTCGTAGCGTTCAATAAATTACTACAGTAGTGAACTCAGACTACTTGTTATTACAGTAAGTACCACATAATAAAACTCTGTAATGTGTTTTCATGCTGCCTCGGAACAGATGCTCGACAAGTATTTCCCGACGGTAAGTAACTAGACGAGGGGGAGGGTTTTCAGCACGTGGCGGAAAAGCCTTCGTTTTCCATATTTAATTATTCAATGATCACTGCTATGAGTATTGAGTGCCGTACTCAGTGAGAGGTTCCCGAGCTGACGGCGCCCGTGTCGCAGATCCCGGACGTGTCGGAGCTGCTGCACAACGTGACGCAGCTGGTGGACGGCGCCATGCGCGCCGAGGTGTCGGCCGGCCTGCAAGTGTTCTCGGGCATCAAGCGCACCGTGGACCAGCACATCCCGCGCGTGCGCGACGCCATCACGGCCACAGGTGACGCGCCATCTACGGCCTATGTCCATCACTCCACTGCTAGACCGCGCCGGGTAGACAGACGGGTCGGTGTTGCAGTAGATGTTAGTAGTAGCACAGAGGACGCTGCCGCCCGTTCTGTGCTATATTCCCTCAGTCGCTCGTGCCACCCGGGGGACGAACACACTAGTACAGCTTTTTGTGACAGAGCTCCTCCGAGGAAGTACTACAGTCATGCTTATTTTTGCCGCTAAGCAGCGTTCTTGCAATGCTGTGTTTCGGTCTGAACGGTGTGGTCACCGGTGTTATTACAGGCACACAAAGCTCAAGTAGATTGAAACAGGGCGACACTTTGTAGGAAGTGTTGCGTGAATACCTTGCTTGTACGCGTATGTTTTCCAGTTATTATCAGCTCGGCCATCTGCTTGGTTCGTTAACTATTCCTATAACAACTTTATTCTACGACATATTTATCCTTGAAATATCACTAACCTAACGTAGCACCACGTTGTTGTGTGGCGACGGCCGATTAGTAGCCTTCGAACAAGATTTGCTCGCCGGAAATCGAAGAATCGTTTTCGCATATCAAACTCTGTACCGTTGTAGTCGTAATATTGGTACTTCAGTACCTTTAGTACAAGATTTGCTCGATCAAACTCGTGGAAACGTTTTCGAGGATCGAAATACGTCAGAATATAAATAGTCCAAAATTGTTTACAAACTGAATTGAGAAATAGGGCCCATTTCACTTTGCCGGTACACAGTGTAACTAGCTCGATCTCGCGCCCCCGCCCGCAGGCCAGCGGCTGGCGCGCGTGGCGGACGACGTGTCGTGGGCGGCCGGCAACGCCAGCGAGCGCCTGCGCGACAGCGGCGCGCCCGAGCGCCTGCAGGAGCTGCTGCGGCGCTACGGGCCCTACCGCAAGCACGCCACGCGCGCCGCGGCCGCCGCGCTGCTCGCGGTCAGTGCTAAACGTTATAACTCGGCTGCGAATTGATGTGTTTGTGGTCTGGTACACCTCGCTAGACTGAAAATACGAGATTACTCTCGGTGCGAGTATAGTCTTGACGAAGGAATGGTAGGGCTTCTGTGACGCGCCAGTGACGAGGGCGGTGCGGCGTGTTCCAGATCGTGTGCCTGATGACGTGGGGGCTGCTGTGCGGCGTGTGCGGCAAGCGGCCCGACGCGTACGGCGCCAGCGACTGCTGCAACAAGGGCTCGGGCGCCTCGTGCCTCATGTGGTGAGTGCGGCCCCACGGCTGCTGGGACTTCTCTAGGACTTGCTATCTTTCTAAAACTTTTAATATTTCTATCTTCTGTTACCTGGTTTAGTAATTGAGAGATTTTTGATGATCAGTAAAAGTAGAACTACAGAACCCTTTGTTGCAGAGTTACTTTAAAACCATCATATTTCCTATGATATTTATAGAAATTAAATAACTTGTGACGAATAACGTAGTTATTTGGATATGTATAATAATTATTATATTATTTTAAAACAAATTAGATTTCCATAAAAAAGATTATTGAGAGTCAACTGTTTTAAGATAGAAATAATATGTCTATTTTTAAAAAGTTGACAGGCGGACATTTTAAAAGTAACATTCACTCCATACATTATTTACAACTAGCGATTTATGCAGCGTACGCCAAGAAAGCAGACGGCAGATTTGAAACTTATTGTTACATTTTGGCCATTTCACACAATATGTTTATAAATTATAGCTTATATATTATTCCGATGTATAATCAATATTACTGTAAAGTTTTATCAAAATCCGTTCAGTGTTTTTTGCGTGAAAGAGCAACAAACATCCATAGATTCATAGATGTATCCAACTTTCGCATTTATAATATCAGTAGGATAGGATTAGTGGGATATTCAGCGCTGTTCAATGTCGGATAACATACATATGGCTATCAAGCGAAGCGGAGTCGACTGGCGGTGCTGCCCGCAGCACGGCCAGTCGGCGCCGCCTAGTGAGCCGTGTCCGCCCGCAGCGGCACGGGCGCCACGTTCCTGCTGGGCGGCGGCATCGCGCTGCTGCTGCTGCTGTACTTCGTGCTGGGCGTGGGCCTGCAGCGCCTCGTGTGCGACCCGCTCACGTGAGTAGCCGCGCCCGACGTGGCCTAGTTAGTAGACTCCACGTGCCTGGGAACGTTACGAACACTCTCAGGTCTGTAGGTGTCCTCACTGTTTTCAGTTCCTTCCTGAAGAAAGAATATTCTACAGCTGATATGATCCAACAATGATGGAAAAATAAAAAGCATGACTGATTTATATGAGCTTACTGATAATTGTGAAATGAATTTTGAAATTTATGTGGCTTCAATGACTCTTTTAAATTTTATAAATCTTAATATTTTGAATACTCTACATATTTACGTACGAGGGACCGTTTTGTCTGCGCTAGCGTATAAAGCAGTGGCTTCTCTTCTTACTTTGCAAAAGTCTTTGCTTGATCGATGCTGAATCCTTAATTTTTATTGAAATAAAACATAGACGGTGTAACTCGCTGAAAATGTATCTTTGGATGAAAGAACTTTTTAAATGTTTAAGTTGTATCTATATTTATATAGATCTTCGATAAAAGTTCGTTTGCGTATAGAAGATTAGATAGCACAACTCGCGATTACCAGAAAAATTAAGTTCAATGACTTGGTATCATACAAGACCATAAAACATGACCTTAAGATAATAATATCAACTGTAGAATTCAAGTTGAATCTATAAAAAGCGATAAATTACTTATTTTCGGTGCTATGTGCCGCTTATCTGGACACATTCGGGATATAATAATTCCAAACTAACACAACAATTAAACGAACTTTTTTTTAGTATATATATTTTTTTCGAACCCACACCATGTGGCTTTTGATGCCAACTCTTTGATTTCTCTCTTATGCTTTATACAGGCTTGTCATAACATGAGAATATCTAATGATAGAAGATCCGAACCTTTAGTAATATTTTACTTTACGCGAACACCCCTAACGTTTCAAAGTTATGTGCGTTTACGGCCAAATTCCTTCTCAAAGTTTGAGGAGACCCGTGCCCCGTAGTGGGTCTGTAATGGGTCGGTATGAAGGTGATGTCGATGATGATAGCAGTTACCGGGAATGTATTACGAGCAGTGTTGGGCCGCACTCTATACACGAGACGTCGGTTAATATGTTATTTACTATTGTGCGTAGTTTCGTCATGAAATCATACGCACATAATGATCATCGCCAACGGTCGGACGGAAGACCCGCAGGCCGGATTCGGAAGGCGGGCTCTACGGAGAAGAAGTTCGCAGGAAACTCAGTCATTGATCTTTTTCAATATCATCATTTTTACAATAGTAATTCTAGCTTGTGAGAAATGCAAGCGGAGCGGTGCGCTCCAAAGCGACAGAAGTGACCGACGAGTGTGTCCGCAGCGAGCCGCGCGGCAGCCGCGTGTTCGGCGACGTGGAGCGCTTCGTGGAGCTGGAGCGCGTGCTGTTCAACGAGCGCGCCGACCCCGACTTCAACATCACCTCCGTGCTCGTGGACTGCCACCGCAACCGCACCATCTATGAGGTACGCGATGCGATCTACGGGGCGAGTGGGCAGCCAACAGTGATAACGTGCCTCCCCCGTGCGCAGGCGCTGCAGCTGCACCGGCGCTACGACCTGGCGGCGCTGCGCGCGCAGGTGGCGGGCGAGGTGCGCGCGCGCGTGGCGGCGCTGCGCACGGACTACCCGCCGCGCGGCCGCCCGCTGCGCATCCTGGCGCCCGCCGCGCGCCGCAAGCTGGACCTGCTGGCCGCCAGCGGCCTGTCCGACTTCAACTTCGACCGCATCCTCTACGCCGTGAGTGCCGCACGTGGACTGTCTGTAGAGAATGACTCCGTATGTGATATCTCGATAACTATAGTATCCGACCCGTTATGCTATCTCCCGGCAGCTGGAGACCAACATGACGTCGCTGTCGCTGGACGGGCTGGCGGCGCAGCTGCGCAGCACGGCGCGCGCGCTGGCCCCGCGCGGCGGCTTCGCGGAGGTGGCCGACAGCCTGGCGCGCGCCGCCCTGCGCCTCGCCGCGCTGCACGACGACGTGGTGCGCCCCATGCTGGACCGCGTGGCGCAGCTCAACGTGAGTGCCCCGCGCCCCCTTGCTCCGCCCCGCGCCCGCCCCGCCTGTACCGTTGCGCGTTGCAGGCCACGGCGTCCGAGCTGCGCGACGTGCTGCGCTTCGACCAGTCGTCGCTGAAGGAGGCCATCAACTCGCGCATCCGCGACACCACCGAGGTGGAGCTGTTCCTCAACACGCAGGGGCCCGACCTGGTGCAGAACGTGAGTACGGGCCACCGACCGCCCTATCCTAGATGAAATATACTAGTGTCGGCAATAGTCAGTGCCATAGTGCAGTGGTATAGTTGCGTAGGTATACATTAATCGAAAAACTTATCGATTAATCACAAACACGTTGAAACAATTTACCCGTAAAAACCCTTTCTTTCGGGCCGCTGCTCTTCCTCGTATATATCAATGACCTGCCACAAGCGACAAAACACCCTATGGTGCTATTCGCAGATGATTGTACGGTAATTTATATTAGTAAAAATGTTAAAGAACACGAGACTGCAATAAATAACAGTTTATCGGATATAGTAAAATGGTTAGGTGATAATACTCTAAAGCTAAACTTCAACAAAACAACGGTTATGACATTTCAAAATATACGCCGTAAAACTTCATATAATTTAAAAATTAACTATTTAGGTAAAAAAATTGAAGTAACGCACTCAACTAAATTTTTAGGCTTAAAAATTGACGAAAACCTTACCTGGAAATCACACGCTGAATATGTTTGCTCAAGACTAAATCAATTTTCCTATTCACTATACATGTTGTCCAAGAAGGTTGACCAGAAAACATTACTAGTAGCATATCATGCCCAAGTAGTTTCAATTCTTAGGTATGGCATAGTTTTTTGGGGAAACGCAACAAATATTAACAGTGTGTTTGTTGCGCAGAAAAGGTGCATAAGAGCGATATGCGGAATCAAAAAAAGAGAAAGCTGCAAGCCATTCTTCAAGAAACTTAATATTCTCACTGTCCCATCCTTATACATATTTGAACTTGCTTTATTTCTAAGAAACAATGAGAATTTATTTGAGCGGCATAAACGAGAACGCTGTAGGGATAAGTTTAGGTTTCCCCCTCACAAAACCGCGTTCTTTAACAAAAGTGTATGTGTGATGGCTATACAAATATATAATAAGTTACCAAAGATCGTAAGGGAAAATAATTTAATTAATTTTAAAAAAGAGTGTTTTAAATTTTTAGTTAACAACACATTTTATAATATTAATGAATTTTATAATTAGTTTAAATATGACATTTAATGTACTAGTTCTAAATAATTAACTTTAGTCTGTAAAATATAAAACCTACACTGTTATTGTTGCACGCCCAAAGAGGCAATATACATTGGGACTTCATACTTATAATTCTATCCAACCTGACCTGTAATATGCAATAAATGAATTTGAATTTGAATTTGAAAAAAAAAATTTGAAGAACGACTGTACTGATCCATTTGTCCAATTTGCTAGAAACATAACTACTAAAAGATCTAACTATAAAAGTTTTTACTCTTGTTTAGAAAATATGCTATATGTTAGCTAGAAAATACATACTGATCAGTTTAGTTTTAGAAAAAACAAAAGTATAATTTTTTACAGAACGTTTTGACTTGTATGGATAAAGAGATATTTGTATCTTCATTATAAATGAATCTTACTACTCGTACCTATAGCTAGCGACTTTGTTGTCCCTTGATCACTTCGTATTATTTAAAAACTCAATTAGTTTGGTATAAGTTATAAGTCGTATAAAATCGTATAAAAAGTCGTAAGTCTTATAAAATGCTATCAGTAACTGAATAGAATATGCGAAAAGAAACACCCATCCCAACTTGACCGTTCAACTGGTTACACGTGGAGTTTTTCAAGGTAGTTTATTAGTACCGCGTTCATATCTTGTCTTATTTGCCAAATAACCCCATGGACTTCTTTATTGTTATATATGGTGAAAAAAATTAAATGATCATCATAATACAAAAAGTAATGAAATAGATAATCGAATAGGTTCACTAACGATTATACCATCCCACATCCCCACTGTAAGCTGTCGAAATTATCATCATAAATAAGACAAAGCATTATTTATAGTATTCTGTGACATGTTTACTCAGAATAACTGTGTCGCAATTTGTTTTATACGAAGTAACGTTGTTTTAGCGCCATGTCGACGAAAATTTAAACCAAAGATTCAGATGTTTCCGAGTCTCTCGACGTAGGAATTATTTGTCGTAAAGAATACTATAATAACCAAGAAAAAAAACAATGTAAATTTTGAGTACATAGCGCGCGCTGACTGTTAGCTCTGGAAAATTTCAAATACATACATATGGGTGTGGAGAGCGATCGCTACGTAGTTATTGCTTTCTCTCTCCCTCGAAAGAAGGTATTTCTCAGTACCACTCGACCCGTCACTTGCCGGTGCGAATTGTAAGCGACGATGGTGTCCGCAGCTCACGCGCGAGTTCGCGGAGGCCATGGGCGCGCGCCTGCAGGAGTACCTGCAGCGCGTGCTGGGCGCCGCGCGCACGCACGTGGGCGCGTGCGCGCCGCTGTCGCACGCCTTCAACGCCACGCGCGACTCCGCCTGCCGCGCCGTGCTCATGCCCGCCGTGAGTGCCGCCGCCACTGCCGCCGCCACTGCCGCCGCCACTGCCGCCCGACCGCGGGGCGCCGGCTGACGAGCGACCTCGCTGCTTTCAGAATGGCTTCTGGATAGCGGTGTCGTGGTGCGTGGTGCTGTTTCTGCCGCTGTTGGTGGTGGCGCAGAAGCTGGCGCGGCTGTACCGCCACCCCGACCCCTACCCCGGGCCGCTGGTCGAGGCGTACGTACCCCTCACGTTCCCGCCACACCGCCACACGCGCGACACCCGAACGAATCGCACGATTCACGCGTCTTACGGTTGTAACGAACTATACGTAGATATGCGAACGTGGGAGCTCGCACTCAAACGCGCATTCGTTAACGGCTGAAACTGAGCTTTAGCTGCCGTAACATTATAACCGAATAAACACGACACTCAAAGTGCGTGTGGCATCGACTCTATATGAATTTCA
This sequence comes from Pararge aegeria, assembly GCF_905163445.1. Taxonomy (NCBI): domain Eukaryota; kingdom Metazoa; phylum Arthropoda; class Insecta; order Lepidoptera; family Nymphalidae; genus Pararge; species Pararge aegeria. The sequence continues at coordinate 241,475 of NC_053193.1, forward strand.
GTCGTATGTGAATGTCGAGTTTCGGTTTTCGATCAAAATTAATTTGACTTTTTAAGATGGATATATTGAAACTTTAAAAGCCGAAGTCTTTACTTATACTATTTGTCTACACACTGACAGCAACACACATACATGAGTCATAATTTATTGGCGATAAAAGTGACTGTATCTAATCGAATTAGAACTGCAACAGGCTGAGGCGACAAAAATTGGATACAGTACATTTTAGGCCATTTAAATTTTATTTTCAAACTACAAATTGCATAGACAAAATAGGGGTTTTGACTGAGAATATTTTAAGAAAATGTTAAATTTAAAACGGACAAGTACGTCCCTCAAGGAATCTTGTCTAATATATATTACATATTAAAACGCACTAGTCAAATACTCTATGGTATATATTTTTTTATCATAATAATTTATCTATTTATAATGTGTTCACTTAATTATGTCTGTGCAATTTACTAATTTCAACACATAAGTAATGAATGGTGGTGCAACGATGCAAAGTTTACCGCCTCGTTACAACTCTGTAATAAGCTGTTCCTAGAAGTAAGATGTCATCCATGTACCATTGTTATCCTTCTGTTGGAATCGTCTGCAGTTTTGCTTAATATTTCAGAAACTAATTTGGTATGATATAATTATTTGATACTGAAATATTTCATACATTGAAGGAAGACTACAGTTATATCTTTGATTTGAGTCTTCCTGGCGTCGGTTTGCATTGCAGTGTTCAGCAGTGTCCCATCAGAAAGTTAATGGGAGCCATACTTTCATATGAAGGTTCAAACTTCAAACTTGTGTGTCGCCTATAATGTATTCTGGCGTTATAGATCTGCGAGATAATATAAGTACATTATGCCACACGACTACCTTTAAAATAGGCCTGCATTAAAGAAATAAGCAATTTATTCATAGAATACGTATATTATGTAGATACAATTATAACGTATAGGAACAAAGTATTATTTGCGATTTCAATACTGCAGACGATCCGTTTGTGTTACTTTAAATTTTACTTTTTCTTTGAAGTTAATTTATGAATTGTTTGATATGATTTGAGGTCTGTTTTACCGTCCCCTTGGTTATGATTGTCTGAATTTGTCGATGTTTTATCTTTACCATTGGGTTTGTTGTGCACCCCTCATCCCGTAGTGAATGGAATCGCGCCTGGATTCTTTATCATTTGTCAAAAGCACCAAGTTTAGTTCTAGTTGTTGCGGTCCGGATGTATTTGTATTCGAGAGAGTGGGATTTATCAGGCCTAGCATGGCGACTATGTCACGGGTTTTGTTAACCATATACTACTAGTGATTGTTTGGCGACCATAGCAATTGTTATTGCTTATAGTTAAACTTATGCTAAAACATTCTAAATTCAAAATAAATAAACACGAAATTGTGCAGAAGTCTCCAGTAGTTTTTAAGTTAATATTGATAGAAGCCGGCGAAGGCTGGCAATAACCGTAACAATAGCTTTTTGAGTTTTGTGCCAAGAGTGCTGGACTGGCAAAGCGACCGCGAGCACTTCGCGACACTTTTGTCCCGCGGATTTTGTCGCCGTTGTATCGAGATGACTGGCTTATTTCTATGAGTTATATTTAGTTACGCGAGTTAAATTTGTTTGTGGTCATGCTAGGCACATTCGACAAGGTGATCCTGCTCTGTCGTCTTACAAACTTTAAACATAATTGCCGCGTCAGTTCCAACTCATACGACATACGAGCCCCTGTGTGGTTGAAGAGCCGAAGGACACGTTTACGCACTGATTAGAGAGGGTAGCTACAGGCGTGCAGTTTTTAATTACAGTGGTGGAATTAACATTGGGCGTTCGATGCGTTTAAAATTGTAAATGGATGAAAAAGTGAACCACCCGGAAGAGTTTTTACTCCATTTTTTTTTCACATAAGTTTCACAGCAGAGGGGTTTTTCTAGACTTCTTATTTAATCATTTTCAGATAGATATAGATTTTCTGTTAGTTCTTACAAATTAATTTTTCTTTGTTTTTAATTCACCGCCATTTTAATATTAATCTTCTTATAGTGACAATAAGTATATCAATTTCCTTAATTGACTTATGGGTGCCCTATTATGTATCTAACTGGGTAACAGTTTAATCCCTGGTTTGCAGTAATTTTTGCAATATTTTCGATCTAAAGTTAGCCATGAAATTATTTTTCAACCTTTCGTCGTTAAGTACAGGGGTGCTCCAACTTGACTTTTGTTATATTAAAGTTTCTAATGGTGAAGAGGATTGGAGTCTTGCTCTCCTAGTATTCTAGATCTATCTGTTCTATAGTAATATTATAAAAAAAAAAACGTAGAACCGTAGAAAAACTTAGTATGAACCAAGCTTAAAATAGCTCTATTTAATACATATTAAAGCAAGTTTTTCAAGTATTTTAAATTTCGTCGTCATGCCATCAGGTGCGATGCAGTCAGGCGCTAGTTATATTAAACTTGGGACAGATACTCATTCGTTATCCGATGAGTATCTGAAGAAGAAAACTTAAACTTATATTCAAATTCAAGAAAGCACATAAGCCATAAACAGATTGCGAGCGACGCAGTAAGCTGCAGATATTCACTATCTCGTACCAGATCGTAATCTTTTTAAGTTTCTTTTCGAATATATGCTTGATACGATCAGCTTTTAAATGACATTAAATGTTTTAATTTTTTATCCATAGTGTAGGGAAGTAAATACTTTCGAACGTTACCTGATAGGCATATATTAATAATGGCCGCTAATGTAAGACGGTGAAAAAGTTAGGCCATGAGTTAGAGCGCCCTTGTCCCGGACCGTCGCAGGCGGCGCAGTCTGACGGAGTGTTGTTCTCGCAGCGAGTGCGAGGCGCTGTGGCGGCGCGGCGCGCGGTGACGCAGGGCCCCCTCGGGTAACTCGCGCCGGCGCGCCTAGCGACCGCCGCTTGTGCTCTCCTTCCGCACGAGCGCGCCCCTAGCCCACTGGACTTCGCAAATGTTACGACGTCAAGGCATCGCCTGCGTTCTCAATCTCTTGGACGTATCTACCCGGCCATCAGTTGACACTCACAAATTATTCATTCCGTCTGTTTTAAGAAGATCGGAGAAGTTAAAAGTTTGGCATAGCGTCCTGTATCCCTGCGGCACTGAAAATTTATCTCTTTTGGAGAGTTTTGGTAGATTGGATATATGGAGCAATGGTAGTCAAAATTTAGTTTTTGATGACAATAAAAATCTGTTCCTCGGTTCTTACTTAATACTTTGCGGATGTGAATCAAGAAGAGTTGAGAATTCTTACTTCCTATGTATAATTATCATGGCTTTGACTTGCCGTAAGGAACTCGATTCAAACCGAAACGTTGGTAACATTTTGCGAAAATTATGATAACCTTGCGCTTCTTGACGTTGAAAGAGGAACGAGAGCATAATCGTAGTGGTCGGTACGGCGCGGCGGTGCCCACTGGTGAGGCTCGGACGTGTGCTCTTCGACCCCATAGCGGCTTGCACCAACATGCTACGTTGACTTGACCCCATTATTCCCCCATTGGCTCATTGGAATCAAAACCTCCTCACATATTAAAGTTTAACTCTCCTCCTCTTGTTACTTTTTCCTATTAATATATTCTTCTTTGTTTAATTTTAGCACTTTTATATTTTTCCACAGAGTCGAGAGATGTTTTAGTTGAAATTATCTGTGTTCTGGCTTGAGCCTTTACATCATATTAACGCACTTAACTAAAGTTAAGTTTGTCTGGTTTTATACAACAGAAATCCAGAACTCGACGTAGACGATACAAACTTAATTAACAGAGTATTCCAATTAGAATGTCGTATGGACTCTGATTTCAGACTCAAGCTCTCTTAAAAACCTTTTTTTTTCTTTTTTTTAATAATATACCGTAATTATACAATTTTGTGAGATATATTTTACTTTGCAACCATAATACTATTCGATAGGTCCCGAGACTGTTTTACCCTCTTTGCGCGAACTTATGAATGCTGTATTATGAATAATAGATATCGATAGTATATTCGAAGCCCCTCTATAATCAGTGGTAATGTTGCTTGCCTCCAAAAATTTAATGCATGCATTCCAATGAGCCAAGTGTTGAGTGTTGGTCGTTCGTTGTTGTGCGTAGGCCCTAACCGTAGTACGGGCTTGTATTTAGCTCGCTAGTCCATAGTCGTACATTGCTTGCGGTCGTCTCATCGAACACACACTTCCTCGTTGAGCCCCAATGTAGCGCGCAATGTACTGTGAACATTTAAAGCCGCATTTGTACATGCATGGAGTAAATTGACATATCTTATTACAATGAACAAAATAGCACACTGAAAACGTGTCACTTTATCGTATTGTTAAATGTATAAGTGATGTTTAAAATGTTTTTATCCTCTGGCAACACATCACACGTCAGTATCCTCCACGCAAGTATAAATCGGACTTCTTATAGTTTGTACAATAAGCACTAATATATTAGATAGAGGTAATTTTCGTTTGATAGTTTTTTGGTAATTTGATTTGACTCATGGAACATCAACATCATAACAAGTTTACTTTTCAGTGTCTATCCACCCGCGTCCCGTCGGCTATTTCGAAGTAAGGTGTTACTAGTGATTAGTTTACCCTGACGCTAGACATGACGTATTTCGTACCATTTTGTTATTGTAATGACTTATTATATTAATTCATGTGTAATTTAAGTACTAGCAACTTATATGAATAAGAGATACCTAAGTTATATGAGTAATATATTTTAACTGACGTACGTTTAGTTGAGACTCAATATACGACTATTGTGTAGAGTCACAAACACTTGAATACCAGATAGAATCTCCTTGTCCAGCATCCGTAGGTCTGTGACGTCGCGCCCCTCTACACATGAACTAGAAGGTGTCCGAATATATTTGTATTCTATATGTACTTTTAAAGAATTAACTACACTTTAATTTTATTCTTAAATTGGGCGCTCAATTTTCTCAACACGGAATTTGTAGATTCTCTCATATCATCTGAATGGGCAAAGGGGTACAGTAAATAATAGCAAAACAATTTCATGACTGACTTTAAATATTATTTATTAAAATGGTATCCCCTCTCTAGACATTGCTTCCAGTATAAAATAGTGGCACAATCTTCCCTTACATAATATTATTATAATTAGCAAACATTGGATATCCCTTCTCTCGAGAAATAAAAGCTTGGACCTGGATCCTACGACATTGTTTTGGTTCGACACTGAATCAGAATCCTGTACAAAAAGCCCCGTCAGCCTGATCTCACTAAAACTGAAAACACTATACGGAGTTCGTATGAGCTGAGGGCTTACATTCTCTATGACATTGATATCGTAACCGGCGCGCGGTGACGTCATACGAGCAGTGTCGCGCTGACGTCACGCAGCGCAGTTGCGATCTGAATGTGACGGCGAGTGCGCGCCCGGCGGCGCGGTCCGTGGTCGCTAACGCGTGTGTTGTCTGTTGCAGCGAGTATTTGTATGACGCGTACGCGGACCGCGATAACGTACCCCTCGCCAAGTAAGTGCCACCTGCCTTTACCCCTTCCGTTAGCAACCGTACCTCTGGCCTGCCTCTAGCGCCTCTTACACTCTCCATGCATGCTGCTAACCGCTTCCGCCGTGCGCTCGGGCTTACTAACCGACGTCAGCCGAATTCCACCCGGTCGCAACCGAGCCGCACATACATTTCAGTGGTGGCTCTCGCACGGTTCAGCTTCCAGCACCGAGCCGCAGAACTCGCGATGTTATCCTCAGCATCCTGGATGCCTGATAATCTTTTACCACCTTTTATAACAGACCATTTCTGCCGCAAAAACAAAATTTGCGAAATCAAGGCCTGCGCTCGATCGAAACAAAAATTCGAATATATTATTAAAGGTGCAGGTAGGTGAATCAAATCTCAGAAGCTATCCTTCCACTCAACCAGAAATGTATGTGGCATCGCGATTACCTACTTCGTTTTAACTGTAAAATTGATTAAAGAAAAACCTCTACCAATTGTGTAGATTTATAAAGATCGCCTAATTTGAACAGATCCTAAATTCTGTCTGTATATCAATAAGTATAACGAAATATACATAAAAAATATATTGAAATGATTCGTTATGTCAGGGTTCGTAAAGCCGAGTGTACATATTCTTTTGCATGGGTGTCTTTGAGAGGTTTTATAACTATCCGAAAAATAAAATCCTTAAGCAATAGTTAACTATGCGGTATCTAGCGAGTACAATGTAAATCTAACATGTCATTAAATGTAAACGATTGTTATAATAAGTGTAAGTTAGCATGTGTATAGGACAAGCATGGCATGCAAGTCCCGCACGAGGGTACCCAATAACAGACTGTTAAATTATGTTTAGTTAATTTATAATTTTTAGTTGTTTATTTTTGTTCGTCGGCTAGGAGATGGCATTAATAGCCGCCCGACTTAGTGTCATGCGGGCTCAAGTATCGAGGTACATGGTATTAATAACATTCAAGTATAAACGCGTATACTCGAGTCTTCAGCACCGTAAAAGAGATGCGCATGCTGATTTAGGTATGACATAGTCTTTTAATTAACTCTTTATAGAAATACATTTCTCTTAGTATTAAAACAGATTTTTGGAATAAAACACACCAAAATCAAAAATACGCATAGCGCTTTCGAGTAGTACACATCACAGGAAAAAGGTACGGATTGATCACCGTTTGTGACTTCCGTGATGGTTTGCACTCGGTTCGTTCCTGTGGTGTGAGCTGCCCCGAGGCGGAGCGCCGGCAGCGCGTGGTACCGCGGCACGAGCTCCGCCGGGCGAGCGATTCTGACCCTTGCGCCGTACGCAGCGGCTCCAAGCGCAGCACGCTGGACATCGAGGGCAAGATCGCGGAGTGGCGGGGCCGCAACGCCGCCGACGCGCTGGGCGGCGGCGTGGCGGGCGTGGGCGCCACTCGCACGCAGGTGGTGCTGGAGGGCCGCGACGTGGTGTGCCAGCTCGTGGCGCCGCCCGCCGCGCTCATCGACGACCTCAAGACGCGCCTCGACGCCAAGGACGAGGACAACGAGTCGGGCATCCACGAGTCCGACTAGGCGCCACTCCGCAGAGGAGATATTGGGTGCATGTGCACATGTACTGATAGCGTTCAAACCCAAATTATTAACTCCTCTTGCTAATCAGAATGTGGAACTATAAGGATATTCAAACTTTTATTTCGTTACGTTAAACGATTGTAAAATTTGATACGATATGTTTAGGCTTAATGGTTAACGGTTTTTGTATAAAAATTTATAACGTTAAAATTATTACGATACTTTTTGCCATTTATATCTTTGATGTTGTATTCGTATTATCTAAACGATTTGTAATAAAAATAATTGATTATATATATAACAAAAAACTGTAGGAGTGTACGTTGGTTAAAATGTTAACATTTTTGGTGAAAGGAGCTTTTACCAGTCGCCTCAGTGCAAGATTTGCTCGGCCGCAATCGAGGAGTCGTTTTTGACTATGGAACATCGGAATGAAATTGATCTTATTTGCATTATATTAAAGTTAAAATTCTTTGGCGTGGGTTTTTGAATTTGATTTGTTAGTAAAATAAAATCCAGAAGTACAGGATTTGCGAGCAAGCAAATTTTGTAGTAAGGCTACATACATGTCCAAAGTGCGAGTTGCGAGTGTGTTGCGTTTGTCAAAACGACCAATTTATTACTAGTCGAGACTTATTTCGGTTCGTTCGTCTTCCACGCCATTTGTCCACGCGGTTGTAAAATAATTATTTAGATTGTTACTTTGCATTAATAGCATCACTCAAAGCTTATAGGATAGATTTTGCATAATTAATATTACTTATTCTCTAAAATAAAAAGTTGCTCTTAAATGTGCCATATAATCTGAACGTAGCGAAGATTAAAAAATGAGCTATAGCTTTTATAAATCGTGAAATTCGTCCATTGCTAACCTCAGCGACCGGCTCGCCCTATATTTTGCGTAGTTATGACCAGTGACGGCGCGTGTCCCAAGCATATTCTAGTAATTATTGAATCCTTAATGACGCCACGCATCGTGCATATTTAGCATAGACGTCGCGCGTTTCATCAGCTCTATACTTAGTTTTTTGCGCCTGTCAGTAATATTGCTATTTTTCGAATTCAGCGAGCCCGGTCCAACGCTTTCAATTCCTGTGATGTCGTATACAAAATTGATCTCAATAATATATACTAAGAAGCATTCCGACCGAAATGGAGTAGACGTTGTGAGCGGATTTTTCTCAAAGTATTGGCATAGTTTTGATACAAAGATTGTACGGTAGTGTTCGCGTTTTATAAGCATTTTACAGTTGTTGGTAGCTTTTTGACAGCTTCACTGAGGAAAGGTCGCCATGTGAATTTTAGCGTTTGAGTTGTACTCGCTGTGACATTGAAGTTGAAGCTGGTGAAGATTGGCCTCTCTAAAACGTAACGTCCCTCCTATGTGCTAAAGCACACATGCAGAGTAGATTCCCTTGATTGGTCCTTACTTGTTAAGTTTTACAAACATAAGTGACCGGATCTGCCGAGCGTTGTGACATTATGTTTATGTTGTGATCGCACCCTAAGTTGATATCTGATTGCGCGAGCGCATCGGAGTTTGCCGTAGTTTGCCACACGCACACAAGTACTGCGAGAAGTACTCTCATACATAATTATAATCAGTATTAAGTTGTAGGCTAACCTTCACAAACTGCGAGATAGTGACTTTAAACTGGTGGCGCCAGTTATAGTTCATAAACCGGAGTAATGTTTTATTTCAATGTCACAGATAAATAATTAACGTATAATAGTAACGTATTTTTAAGGCTTTTTAATTGTCTACAAAATTTAGGAGGTAGGAATTTGTAAATTTTATATTCAGCATACATTATGCTTCATTTTTTTTGAATGTTAATATAATTATATAGGGGTAGTTTAACCATTTAACTACTATAAAGAACTAGAATATTGAAATTCATATCAAATTCTTAAACTATTCATCATATCATAATAGCGACGTGTTTAGGAATGGAAGGTATATCAATGATTATATTATTGTTACATCTAATCATGTATAAATATTACTAGAATAAATGAAAACGTCATAATCATAGGGAGTAGGCGCGCACTGCAGAGAATTGAATTAGTTTTAGCCAAGGAATTCATTGGGATTCAAATTGTATATGTATTGTATTTATTAGCATAATTTTTGTCTCCAATTATGTGTCATTCTATAGTAGTCTCGAAATACTGATGGTGTACTACGTACTAGAGTCGGCGCCCAAATCAAGTGTTGCAAATGCCGAGCGTATAAGCGAGAACGCTTGCTAAGACACTGCACGGTACTTATTCAGACGCTCTAAGACACTAAATCGCTCACGAGGTTTAAATAATTCAACCCATTTTCTTGATATGAGTAGAGGTTTAGGCCCAGAATTTTTCGCATAAACTTTCAGATGCTATTCTACATACTATACCCTCACCGACCGCGATGCACCGCGGTCTACTAATAATTACATGGTTTGCTTGGTTCCTAAGGGTTATCACGATTAGTCAATAACCTTTACTAACTTTAAATATGAAATATTTAATTTTTAGATGAAATCAATCTCAGGGATAAGCACATTCAAACAAAGGGTTTAAAACAATTGACATAGGCGTGCGCATAGTTCTTGTTGAACGTGACTACTCTAGTACTTAGTACATTATCATTCAAAAGGTCAAATTTAATGTTAGTTAATGATCTGTCTAAAAGGAAATCACCTATGTCCTGATCAAATCATTACCAATATTGTAATAAGCTGGGTCCCCACGTACAAAGTAATGGTCGACGCTGCATCTAAACATTCAAACTAAAAAGACTGCTTCTGCGAGTAGGGCAGGTAGCACCGATTAAACGAATATTTTCTATTGATTTCACGCAGTATATTTGAAATAACAGTAATTTAATACGTTACAACAATCTTGGTAGCCGGCCGCTGTGCGTATTTATTGACGAATATGAGGCTCTTGTTGTATTTGGAATGAAGCAGCGAAACTAATAAACGATTGGGAGCACTTTTCAAATAGAAGATGACATTGCTGTTCGCTTGTAGTTGACGTTAGATTACTTGTTTCTATGCTAATCACTATTGTCGATGTAACTTGTACAAGTGGTTCTACCGTAACAGTAAATACAATTGGGATTTTTCCTTAACTAATGCCCTAAGACCCCCTACTACTCGTATGCTAGCTATCTTTTTTTTTGGAAAAAGGACATACAGACGGTTAAAATAGTGATCTTATCGAAGAGCCGTTTAGTATTCATGATGTATGAAGGCATTAAAAATACCATGCACGCACGTGGCGACCTAGCATTAAACCACATATTGTATGTATATTAAATGAGGACTCATGTACAACATGAAGCCTATGTCTAGTTTAGCAGTATATGTAAGTTTGTGAGTCAGAGCAAGTTTGGTGTGATAGATTGTTAGGAGTAAGGCAGTTATTGCGACTCGAAGGCGGTAGAGACTGCAGGGCAGCGGGCTCGTCTCGTGGTAACTAACTATCATACATTTCATTATCTCGTACGTATAACTTCGTTATCCCGGCTGTGTGACTGTTGCATGTTGCAGGGCGTTTCGTTGTGCTTTTAAACACAAGATTATTTATTTATACTTCGCATTTTCAATGAGATGGTGCGGAGTGACTGCACGGGTTGAGCCATCTCGCTAATGGTTGACATCTATGTTTGTATCCGCCCCTCGGAAAGCTTGTTAAGCTATCGGTCCCGGTAATTATCATGATTGGTCGTAAAAATCTTACGTTGCTATCCAAAGTCGTTATTTTACGCTTTAACTAACCCAGTTTTTCTAATATAAATTCTTGTGGTTCAAGACCGCACGTCGCAAATTCTTCAATACTAAAATAATTTGGTCATTTATTAAATTACAATGATTTTTATGCATAATCTTACGATTTTAAATTGTATTTTGTGATAAAGATAGTTTTTAACTGTCTTAGTTAAGTTTTCTCAAATTATCTCACAAATGTACCTACTCATAACATACAATTTTACTAAATACGAACTACCAAGTGGTTAAAGTAATTTAATAACTAATTAGCACTGATTGTATTTTCCAGCTGCTGGCTATTGACACAGTGTTTATATTAAAGTAGTATGAAAACTACGAAATAACGTTCTATACGCCACACTCTACGTGCTATGGAGTTCTTACCTCGCCTAAAATCTTCATCAAATCTTCATCGAAATTGAAATAAAAATGTGTTAAATTAATTGCACACTTAACGCTCTGTATTGTAGCCGGTTTTCATTGCATGATCTTTTACCCTTTCAACTATACTATATCTATGATACTTTATCTATGACAACGGAACTTTAAGCAAGTTTTACTTAAGGCAGAAGTTTGCTTCAATATGTCAAACCTGTATCAAATTTCTTTATAACCTTTCTATTAGTTGTTTGATTTTCGCTTTTTCTTCTTTGAACTTTCTAGTGATTTTATTGAAGTGGGTTTATATTCTAGTTGTATTTTAAGCTGCCTATCCACCAGGGATGTGAGAATGCGGAGCAGTGCGTTACGACACCAGCCAATAGGATGTCTCCATTTTCAAACATTAGCATATCTTAAGTTTTCTCACAGGCTAGGCTTCAGCTAAAAAAATGTAGAATTGCTTGAGGTGAATATAATAACACTTCCACGTAACGCTGTTTGCATTCTTGACAGCCCTTCTGTAAAGGCAGCTTTAGGCAGGCTAATTGTTTTAGCTTCGAAAATTGATATTGCATGAATGTTGCTATTGATGTATTTGTGAGTGCAATTGTTACTTGCAGCGGGATTCAGATGATAATTTAAGATTTTAAACTATTTTAAGGAAGGAAGTATTACAGTTTAGCCTAGTGCGTTTGTCTGTCTGTTCGCAGCTCAACTCTGGACTTTGTATTCCAAAGCTGTGTATCTACCTACCTACTCCTAAAATGGGAACAATTTGTCTTTTGTCGTCTATCTCATGATGTTGGTTTTCGCGTATTGTGACCGACATCTACTAGCCTGACACCGTTTCATGAAGTATTAGATGAAGACCAGCCAGTTCAACGATTAGATCACATACAACAAACAGTTAGTTAGTCGAACAGACTGCAACGATCCGATTAATGAAGTGATGCAATGAATGAATACACTTTTTTGTTCACCAAAGAAAATAGTAGTTACGGAGATATAAACATGATTGTGTTGATGTATACCACAAATCTTTCCCAATTCTTTACAGTGCTAACCTAGCTCATCTGAATCCTGTTTAAAGTATTTTATTTTTGATATGACTTAGACAATCGGAGCTGACGACTTCTTTGGGACAATTTAAAGATTGAATTTTATCCTAGAGTCGTTTTTCACGAATAATCACCCAAACTAATACTTTTAATTTATGGAAGAAACATAATTTTTATGAAGTGAAGTCATGTCAGCTCCGGTAGTATCACTTATTCGATCATCCCCACGTCGGTAGTTCTTTAAGCAACCGAAAGGGCATAGTCTTGGCAAGATTACCCTTTGCTTTTAAATCTACCTCGTGGACGTGTATATTCGCGTTGGTTTCAAAGTAGCCCGACACTATTGCAAACGCCGACAAGTAAATTCATTTTAATTTTCTATAAAAAATATTATATTAATTCGCCTAAGGGCTATTTTTGAGCTCAGTATTCTTTTAAAAACTATCATGTTTGGGAAAGGACAAAAGGAAGATTTTTTCCTATTTTCGAAATGAAAGTATGAGTACATTAGCACGGTAAAGCAGTAACGTTTGCGCCGGTGGCGGGCGCGGCGCGCGGTCCGACGGTGTGTCACGTTGCAGTGCTTACAAGGCCGAGAAGCGCGGCGCCGGCGGCAGCGGGGCGCGGCGCGCGGCGCGGGGGGAGGAGGGCGCGAGCGTGGCGCCGCCTGTCGACGCACACCACGCGCGCAGATATAATGATATGGCGCCAAAGTGAGACTACTCCCGACACACCTGCCCCACTCTCACTCTTGTCACTTGAGTACCGGAAATTTACTCACTCTTCCTCTCTTCGATCACTGTTTGAGCTGCCTTTTCCCCCTTGTGTGAGGTATCTGCATTGCAAGGGGCCAAGCTAAGTCGAATGAGTAAGATACACCAGGAAGTTATGCTCAGCTCAGTAGCTTGCATAGCTACAGTACTCGCAACTTTTCTCTCAGCGAGCTATCGGAAACATTGGATGTATCTTTTTAATCTAATAAGAGCTAACATGAGCATAATAAAGCGATTGATGTGGATAAATTAAGTTTGCATTCCGAGGTACCTCACACATGAAAATGATGAAAAGGCAGTTCCGGGTTTCTTACTATTGATCATTCGTGCATGTGTCTTTGTTAAATGCTGCACTATCAATCTGGTACTATCATCATCATATTATCATCATATCACGCAAATTGTCCTCCATTTGTATACACTCACACCTTTGTTAGTGTTTCATTAGCATACTTCGAGGTCAGGCACACGACCGCAGTACTCGCGGGACTAAATTATTTTTTTAAAATCAACACAATGTAACGTTCTTATTAAATACATTATATTTTAAATGTTGAGAAATCCATTGTTCCAAAAGAATCGCGAACAAATCACCTGCAAAAAGTGTCCTCCATCTCGCTTTACGTAGACATGTGCACGGCACGCAATGACCGCAGTGTGTAGTTAGCGACTCATAGCTTTGGGTGGTGGTTGCAGGCACTGGGAAGAAGGACCGCCCCGCTACCACGGGCCTACGGAGTACGAGCGCCCTCCGCCATACTACTATCCCGGACCCGCGTAAGTGCATACTGTACACGAATTGCTTCCACTAGCTGGTTCCCAAGTGACTAGCATGGACCATCGTAATGTTTACGGTTTGCTGTATTTGAACTGCGATGATGGATAGTTCACGTATCACGTGAGCCGTATAAGGCACCCTAGGATTACGATAAATATGTGATGTCATGAATTTTGTAGGAATCCCTCGACCTAGTAGGTCTAAGTTACTATATTCATCTAATGAGCGTTTAAACTTATTCCACACAAAGGAAATTTTTATTTACTATTGGAAGATCTCTTTGCAAAAACAAAGGCCCCATTTTTGACAATTTCTTGTTCAGATGTATAATAATAATTAATAATAGTCTTATTTTTTTGTGCGTGAATATTTATCACTGGATTTTAAGTTAGGTTGCTGAATAATTGATATCCCCTTACTGCCGCTGCTCGGTTGCCACCCTCATCTCCAGGATCTCTGATTGACTCATGGGGGCTTCCCTTTGACCGCGGTTGTTGTTCTAGAAGCTAATCACTAACTGGTGCCTTTGGAACCTGGATGTAATGTCCATGTGATAACAAGTGTTTTCTCGTTCGCAGTGATAGACAGTAAACTGGCGCTCACGGAACTGGACGACGACTTTCTGAAGTACTGAAACATACACCACTCTACCGCCAACAGATCATTCACAATCACCGGAAGAACGTATTTTAACTAGGTCCTTGTTGGACCATTCTGAATAGCTCCATTATGCGTCTAGGCACTCATGATAACAGATAAGGCCGAGGCAAACTGCCAGTGGCCAAGCTTTTTCTCATACAATGCGACCAAAGACAATTATTTCACGCTGGTAGAAGCAATCGCTTTAACAGAATAATTTCCACATATGTGAGAAGAGGTTTATCTGTCCCTTGTATACTATACATGAAACATCTCATGAGCCGTGCCGTAATTAAATTATTATAGTCTATAGAAATAGAGGAAGGAAAATACAAAAAACAAAAAAAAAATATTTTTCTAGAATAATTAACAAATAGGATCCTCTATGCGTAATTTCCGGCCCTTGTATGCCATACAGTTAGTTAACGTTAAGATAAGAAATGGAAGAATGGTACAGATAGGAGCCACAGTGGTGGTGTAGTTCGGTTCTCAGTCACGGTAACTGCCATATTTCGACTGTCTCATAGTTTACTCTTATAGTGATTTTTATATCTTCGCCGGGCGGCTCCTATCGAACATAAGGCCAGTAATGACATTGAAATCATTTCGTGACGTTCATTCTTATAAAATAATTCCCAAAATTGAATGACACAAGTAGCCCGAAAAGGATACCAGTTGACCCAGCAACACGCCATAAAATCAAGGAAATGAATTGCGTTTGTGAAATCTGTTACGCAAAAGTTTGCTACAAAATATTCAATGTAAAGTCTTTACGAGGCACCCTAAAAAAAGGTAGATACGTTAAATCCCTTCCAAAATTAACCCGTTAAAATCTGGATAAGCCAACCAGAAGAATAAATTCGTTCTTTCATTATATGCAGTAATTGTCTCTTTCATTCTGTAGAAGAGACTGCCTACTTGCACCATTTGTGTCAGTGCTAAATAACATAGTATGGCTTTCCAATATTAACTATTATTGAGAGTTGCTACCGTTTCTCAACTTAAAGATTTATCTAAAATGTCTTTAATCTGCCTCTTTTTATTTCCACTTATATGGTTTTCTAGTAAATCTTGTGAGGTTCCTCGAATGACTTTATTTCTTTTATTGTAGTGCTGAGATGTGTTCGACCGGAGCCGTTCTGGTGGCTCAAGGTTTATATTATTATATATTATTACGTGGTAGTATTTCGTGTTTTAAATGATTTCCGAGATGGAATGTTTTACGTTCGTGATCGCGGGCGCCCGCACAAATACACGGGGATCTGAGAGATTCGTGTATTAGCATATTGATCTAGCGTAAGTGAGTCTGTTCTCACACGGGGGCAATTGGATCCCTTTATAACTCTTGACGGAAGTGATCGCATTGGCATATACATTTTGAGTGCCAGTGCAATTGGTGGACAACACATTCTTTCAACGTATCGTTAGTTGTAAACATCAAATTATTTAACTATGGAGTCTCGTTGTTTATGTACCAACGTCATTACGTCGAAGTTTGAACTGTGTTCTTTATTTAACAGTTTGTTAACTGGTCATTAGTTCTTGGATAAACAATCTTCTAAAGTTAAGTCATTAAATATAATACGCATTTTGCTTTGATGTCTTCAGCTAAGCGTGCTAAAGTATCCGTGTGAGAGTAGACCAAATTGTGGTCGTTTTGTCTATTTTTCGACTTCGAGCACTATGAGTGATAGGAAAGAATTTAGTTGTAAAGGTTGTAGGGCGGCGACGGCTCCGGACTCTGAGCTGTAGCGCACGGGTCGCTTGCAACAGGCGCTTTGTAGTTACAGACGATGGACGCTCCTGTTTGACTTTTTTATACAAAGTCCCTAACAAATGAGGAGCGTGCGCGGCGGGAGCGCTTTGGCGGGAGCGAAGCGGTGCGGTTCCTGGTCATTTTGCCATTCGTCTTTTCAATGAAGTCCTAAAAGATTATTTTTGATCCATAATGGTTTCCTCATCACTTATCACTTATCTCTGAATAAGTACTTAGGTACTTATGATTCGTATTTCGAAAGTAGTTGAACCGCGCTGCTTCGCTTGGCAATAGGTTCACCGTCGACTTAGTATAAGACAAGAGTCCGTGGCGAGTGATGTGAGGACAGAGTGGTGCGAAACGATAATCTCGTTCGGTTGAACATAACGTTTTCGAGATTCTAATTGCATTTATATTGTGAACTTAGTATTACGGAATTTACTCTCAGTGTAACGTAGTACGTAAGCTTAAGGGATTGTCGCGCGAGGCGACGCCACGCGCGCAGCTAGGTCCTGGCCTTATTCGCTATGACGCGTTACGTTGTAGACGTAAATTTTTACAGTTCATGTACGACGAAGTGTCAAATTTTACGTTTCGATTTTAATGTCATAGAGAATGAGTACTCTTAGTAAGAAATTTCAAACAAGAGAAAATTGTTTTAGTGTATCGAATGACGTCACACTAAATTTATCTAAAGCTGGTTGTTTTGAAGCTCGACCATTAAATTCTCAGATGCCGCTGACTAAGTATATACTTGATAGTATATACAAAATGTACGTAAAAACGTAGGTTGCGGGAAGTGCGGCTGTCTGCCTTTGTTAGTTTAATACGTATGGTGGCACGTAATGTGAAACTTCTAAGCCTTAGGTAAATTTTTACTGTTTTATTGTATTGATACTCAAAAACCATCGGAACTTGTTTTACGATCTCGTGCTAAAGCTGCCGGGCGTTGTATGTATCCGAATAACTATTACCTACTAGTAGGAACACAGTCTGTGTATCAACTCATTACTAAATATTTTATTTTATCCATATTATTTTATAAAATCCACACCACACCTTCCCAACGCCCAGATCGATCTACATATTTGTAGAATAATGTATAATCGTAGAAGAAAACGAGATGAGATATCTCATCTCTTTCCTAATTAGTCTCGAAGATCGGGAGGGTGTGGTGGCAACTCAAGAAATTCCGCGGACGAGTCCCTATCTGCCAATATTTAGAATAATAAAATACTCTAACATGACGTCACATCAAAACATTGTCGAGTTAGTGCTAGTCTGTTACGTCACACTAACCAATCTGTATGTTATTTTAGATTAATTGTGATTATTCGATTAGTTAATTAGTAAGTTTTAATTGTTGACTCGATAAGTGCAAAATATTGGTTTAAGAGATGTGTCATATTGTGTTAGAAGTAATGCCAAATGACATTGTGTTCGCGCCCCGGCCGCTAGCGGGTTCGGGCGCGCGATGCGATGGGATCTTGCGGCGCGGTGGCGCCACGGACATAACGCAAACAAAACAAATCTAAAACTGCGAGCGGAATAATAGTCAAGTTTTACTAAGTATTCCTACATTATTAAATTTAAAATTGATTGATGTTGAAGGAGAAGGGCGTAGTTGGACCCAGCTATTTTGGAAACCGCTCGGACTCCGATATTGTTTATTTAGTATCTATTAATACTTTTTAAGTAGTGGATCTAAAATAAAAAAAATTACAAAAAAATTCTAATGCAACAATCGATCGACTTTTTTTTAGGCTGGTTGAGTACTACAGGTATTAAAACTTTTATTCTTTAACGTGGATCTTATATCGAGGTCCACAACTACATGGGAACTCGCCATTCTCCTTTTTACATTTTAACAATTAAAAGTAGCAAATATTTCGTAAAATTATTTGGGTTACTGTTCCAAAAAGTTACTACTTTTAAATGTGTAATTACGACGAAATTAAAATTGCCTTGATGAGTATAGAAACATCGTTGCTGCAAAAAACTTGCGACGTTCTCTAAGTTCCGATTACTTCCAGTTGCCTTTATCTTGAAGAAAGGAAATATACTATTTAGTTTCTTATTACTTATTAAATTAATTGAAACACTATATTCCGGAGAAAACCAAAGCGAATCTCACAAAATGATGTGTTCTGTTTATGTTATGTTAACAAATTTTAGTGGTGCTCATTGGCGGTAAGATTCTTATTGCTTAGTTTTATGCTGTGCGGGATAACATCTACGGGTTCCGTAGTCACCGTGCAGCTGTTATGGAGGAAGAGCAGTAGATATGGTATCGAATTTATTTACTCTTTATCTTTAAATACGTTTGTTGGACGGAGGTTACATGTTCTGTTGGCAAAATATGACCTTGATAACCGATTAGTATACGGAGCCTTGTAGGTTGGACACTGTCCATGCAAGTAAGGAGATAGCCGTTAAGGAACAACGTAGTCGCGACTTTCTGGGATTGTTCGTGCCAGATACAAAGCGCCCGAAGCCCGTCCCGGAATGCAATCTAGAAAGGTTTCAGATGGTTCGTCAAGATCAGCTCAACGGCTAAGCCCGGTGAAGCTAATAATCAAACAGAATCAAATTCTATCTGTCTATCGTATATCGTTCGGTAATTTCATACATTTGATTTTCTAACTGATATCTGATTTTGGAACATAATTAAATCTTTAAGATCAGTGAGTTACTAAAAGATAATATGTATAAGTAAAAATTGCGTGGAGATTTTTGTTCATTCCCCAGAAATAACATCGAAGCTATAGTTTACGAGCCTATAGAGGTAATACGAACGCCATTTGTAATTCCATTCTTTATCTGCACGGATAGTTCTGGATCAAAGAGGCTTTCTAACAACAATCAAGGGTTAAACCAATGTACAATACCCAATTGGGCCCTGATTCTGTATGATACTAATGTCACAACTACTAAAGTTACGTTTGGTGATATCTTCGTACAAGATTTACCGTACGTAGTGTCAATGATTGCAGTTTCCAATGAATTACGACTTAACGTCATATAGATGTCGCCGCATTGTCTAATTGTTATGACAATCCGGAATCTGGAAGTGTATCCTCCGTCTAATGTGACTCAACTGTCACAAACTTCTTGCCACCTGATCTCTCGGTGGAAGTCTTCCTGTGTGTCTTCACGAGTTTTCGCTCAGTTTTCGTAGTAACTTCCGTCTGGCGATCTTTACATGAAATGAATTTAGGCTGCTCAATATAAAAATTGTTCTGTTTGAAATTTGGTGCTAACGAAGCATCTTCATAGGGTTATTTAGTTTGAATTACGAAAACTTTATTGTATTGTATATTTTTACTTTCGTGTTTAGCGAAATTAGGTATCAATTGGCGTATATATAATAATATTATGTCATTTTAATTCGAAACACGTTAATATTGAGACTGTGTTACAGACTGACAATGTTGCCGCACGATAAAGTTGACAGAGTATCGAAAACTCATTTGTATTTGCTGTTTAACTATTACTCGGGTCTATCGATTAATCGATTATTGCAAGAGTTACAAAAAAGAGCAACTTAACCGCTCGGCAACTTTCTTAAATGGTGTATGAATCTGTATTGTACGTTGGATAGCGAACTTATTGGCACATTTAATTATACTATGAATGTTTAGAATTATTTACTACGGTTCGTTACCCAATTGACGTTTGCCTTGGTCATTAATTGCGCAAATCTCCCGCATGGCTGAGACGATTGCGATTTTGTACTTGTTATAACACATTTTACAACTATAGATTCATCTAAATAGACGTTGATCTGATTGTGTATTTTGCGCAATTACTTACCAGGTTCGTAATGGCGTACGCAACGGGCAACATTGCTGTTTATTCGGAGCGGCCTTTTTCGCGATGGCATTGAAATCGTTAAGTGAAATCTAAACTATTATATAATATGATGAATATATATCATAGCAAACAACCTTGAAATGTTACTTTATAAAATTGAGTCACGTCTGCTCTTTTCACTAGAAATCTTTCCTCTTAGATTCCACGATTGAACGTGTATGTTCTAAAAATGTATCATATTTTATGTGATAGATGGCAAATAAAGTTGAGATACGATTTTAAAGTTGAAACGAAAGAATGCCAAGTTGGAATATGCCAAAGTGAATGTATTGGCAGCAGCCACGTCGCCCCGCGCGAGCGTCAGGTGTAGTAGCGCCGGCGGTGCGCCGCAGGTCTGGTCTGTCTCGACGATTGTAAAATAAATATTTGATTATCTCCATCTTGACTTTTTATTTAAATATTTTCAATGTTACCCCTAAAATATAATTCTTATTCACTTAACCAAAATCACAGATTAATTGTATGCATCAGCACAGTGCTTTATTTAAAGATTAGCTTCTTTAGAATTGATAAATTAGCAATTAATACACCCTGATTATATAAAAAAAAAAATTTATTATTCGGCTCTAGCTAGGTAAATATTATGTACAATTGCTAACTTTGCCATTCTCTAATTTAGTCAAACGACTTCAAATTCTTCAAAATATTTCCAATTGGTACATACAAATCTTCTATTTTTTGTTTCTCATGTAAAATAAATTCATCTATTAACATTCTTGGAATATTTATTTAACAATTCATTAAATTCTAATACTGTCGAAAACTCTATCATACATACATTATTCTACTTAATTTAATTTTCTATCTAATTTATGTTACATAAATATACAAAACAAAAGTAGGTATCTAAAATACTGTCTATTGCTGTCCGACTGTATGGCATTCAAATCATATCGTAACCGCAATTTGGAATGTGACGTCGAAGATCGTAAATTACGATGTTGAGATTTGAACGTCACATAATAAGACTCCAGCTTAATTTGTAACAAATTCACGAACATACTAGATTAATTCGCATTTATACAACATTTTGGAAAATTATATAAAAATATTGACAAATACTTTAGTGTTGCCGATATAAAAATTGTTTTGACTACTTTGTACGCGTTGCACTCCCTGCGTCGGACATCTCGCACATGACTGACGTGCTGTTCCATCTGAAAAAATATTAGTGTCGGTTGACAAATAACTTTTGATTTTAAATATTTCATTTTAAATAGCCATGCTCGGCTTGCCTGTTGACTAAGTATGTACGGCAACTAGCCACACTTTCGAAAAACCAAGTGAGATAGCGTTACGGTAATTCCCTACACTTTAGCGGGTGCAGATTATTCTTTAAAATTATGATAACTATGTGCTCCTTTCAAAGTTTTGCAACTTAACTAGAATATATGACGAAGGCAGAGTAGATGATATACCTACATTCCCTGCCTCTCGTTTCATTTCATTTCATCTAGAGCTTGGTCGCTTCACTCTTGTAATTTTAAATTTTTGCAATATTTATTTCTTTGGCACGACTTGAGTGACAGAAAGAAAAAATTAAACCCTTGTAGCACGGTTCAGGGAGTCTAACAAAGAAGAGCTAAAATTCTTGGGCATGCGTATTTGAGCAATAGCCACGCTCCCGAGCGCGGTGCCTACCAGGCCACTTGCTGCTTGGCTTTCCGCTGCGCCTCGAGCAGCAACCGCTCCAGCTCGACGCGGCACGAGCAGTGCACGAACTCGCGCGGCTTCACGCCCTTGAACACCTCCGCGATGGACGGCTTCACGTTGTAGAAGATGATGGTCTGCCCGCGCGCGTGGAAGTCTTCGATCAGAGACTTGATGCCCTGCGAACATCGTTCATTATAGCTTCTGTGTTAGTCGGGATGTACATAATCAAATAAGATAAATTCCTGGTGGTGTTAATGCATGGAATAAAATTGCCTAGGAATAACGCGTTTCCATAGAGTTCTATACGCTTGTTAAATATCTGCAACCGTGAATTATAGCGGTGCTTAATGTTATCGGAATAAATTTCAAGCTATCGTTTGACCTGTACATATGGGATCTAATCAATGGTATGGTATTTTATTTATTGACTAGTGGACCCGCGCGACTTCGTCCGCGAATGAGTCAACTTCAAAAAGTATTCCTATGTTGATGCGGACTGTATTATAGAACTTTAAAGAAACCGAAACAACATTTTCTGAGATTAGCGCGTTCAAAGAAACAAACTCAAAAGCTTGATAATAGGTGTTTCAACTATGCCTATCTAAAAAAACCAAGTCATCTAAAACTCCGTTGCGTGGATTTTGAAAGACAAATGCGGGAAATAAAGCGATGCTATCCTGTAGGAGCTTTTTGCTTGAAAGAAGCATATGAGCTATTCCAGGATGGTACGCGTGCATTCGATCGTTGTTCCATATGCCTTGCGACGTGCTGTTATCTGTGAAGAGTTATGTCCTTTATCTCCGACAATATTTATCAGATCTTCATTAAAATTAGACAATACATGCTTAGTATACATTTTTAAATAAAAAAAGAATTATTAAAATCGATTCAAATTTAATGGAGGTATAAAGTAAAATTGATAAAAATTTTCAACACATTTCCTGGAGGAAGCTTATTGTTTATCGGAATAAAAAGTATCCTATATGTTGACCCGGAATATTAGCTACAACTATACCAAATTTTATTTAAATCAGTTCAGTAGTTTCATCTGATGCCCGGACAGACAGACAGACAGACAAAAATTAAATGAAAATCTGTGTTGTATAAGTACTCAAAACATGTCTCGGTTCTTCAGCCATTCTTCCAAATAGTACATGGAGTATGTTCCCTGGGTATAAAATGGTTACAAGGGATGTGGGGCGGCGCAGTCACCTTGGCGGCGGTGAAGTCGGCGGCCTGCACGTGGTGCGCGTCCAGCACGAGCGGCGCGTCGCCGGCGGCCTTGCGCAGCGCGCGGCGCACGAACTCCGCGGCCGGGAACGCGAGCGCGCGGTCCACCGACGCCACGGCGTAGCGCACGCCGCCCTCCGACTGCGACAGAAACCCTGCTCACACCGGCCGCCAGGGGGCCCTCTGCCACTCGCTGCTTACGTGTACTACTTGCTTTTGTAGTAGCTATTTGTGGCAGACCTCTTTCGGGAAGTACTACTAATTATTTCTGGCGCTAACCAGTCCTGTGTTCCGGCCTGGTTGCAGATGTAATTACTTCCTTGCACATAAGGCTTAACGGATTGACACGGGATGGCACGTTGAAGTATGTGTTGTTCTGTTTGAAAGCGATTTTTTTCTACCTCGAGGGTAGAAAATACCTACATTCCCGTGACCGTCCGTGGACCGGCAATTATTACTGTTGTTACCATTGTTCTTTGTCTTAAACCTAGTATTTCAAATAGAAAATGGACGATGATTCAAGCACAATAGCTTCACTCTTAGATGAGAGAGACATATACGGTAGAGCTCGTGGCGGCGGGTGTGAGGGAGCGTACCACGGCAGTCGTGACCTTGACGGCGGGCCGCGCGGACGCGTACAGCAGGAACAGCAGGTTGACGGCGATGCCTAGCACGATGCCCAGCTCCAGGCGCGTCACCAGGCACGCCGTGAACGTCACCACCGCCGGGATGATGTCCACCTCTGCAACCACCCACATACCACTACTTGCAACGCGAAACATCACATTTATACCTACTCACTAGTTTTCGAGAGCGAATTTCAGGTAGGCCCGTTTTTAAATAAAAAAATTGATACTTTAGGTATGATGCGCACTGATGAACGCAACCGCTACCGGCAGCCAGATAGCCCGTTCCAGAGATTGAGAGAGATAGCATATTTAAAAACTGGCCTAAGTAGCTGACATTTTTTCCCGACGTTGCTAGCTGTCGTACTAGTTACTCAAAAATTCTGGGGCATCCTGAAATCGGGAATTATTTGGGAGCGAGATTTTCGTGACGCTGTTCTTGCAGAAGTGAGAAAGTTAAGAATTCTGAATAGCTACAGCTAGGGCTCCGCAAAGTCTGAGAGCGGCGTGTGCGCGTGCCACTTACTCTTCGTCCGCCAGATCGGCTTGAACACGTGCAGCTCCATCATGAAGACGACAGCCGCGATGATGACCGCCGCCAGAGACGCTTTCGGGATGTAGTAGAAGTAAGGTGTAAAATACTGGAATACAAAAACAGCCTCGTTATTTCAGCTTCACTTTACTAGTACCCACACTTTGTCACGACTCTTATTTACAAAAAGGATTCAATGATCTCTTCCCGAAAGTTCTTTATGTAAATTGGCAAAAAGTTAAGTATGTACTTATTAATCATTTTTTTTTACTTAAGGCACGGTAGATTCATCAGCAGGAGAAATTTTTCTCCCCGGGGATGCTTATCCTTATATAACTCCTATTATTTTATCAACTCTCCAAGCATTGACGCACGGCAGGAAATACTATCCAAATAATAAACCTTCCTACGTGTAATAACTAGCGAGGTCAAATTTCTTCTGTTCCCTGTTGCCGTGCTTTGACAGGAGTATACGTTAATTGTATCCCACGCCAGGGGATGTCTCCCGCTCACCCTAGCCTTGCAGAGTACAGTTGTTAATAAAATATTTAGCCGTACTAATAAGCGTCGCTTGAACCGTCTCTCAAGACGTACCGGCCATTGAATATGAATAAATATTCATGTATAATATTCATCAATCGTCTCAGTACCCATAACACGAGCTACGTTTACTTTGGGGCTAGATGGCGCTGTGTGCAATGTCGGTACCTGCAGCGCCAGCAGCACGAGCGCGCCGGTGACCAGGCCGCCGGCCGGCGACGCCACGCCCGACGCGTGGTTGACGGCGCCGCGCGACAGCGCGCCCGACACCGGCATGGACTCCACGAACGCCGACGCGATGTTGCACACGCCCAGCGCCACCATCTCCTGCGTGGCGTCCACGTACTTGCCCTCCGCTGCGCCAACAGTACCGTTCAACTGACCAGCCGTCGCGACTCATCCCTATCTCGCCTCATCCCGCATTGTTTGAATTTTAATTGGACATACCCTCGTGATGGCACTGAGGGATACGACATAGGGTGTACGAGGCGACTTAGGGAATATAAAGGAGAACGGGCAGCACTTGCCTATGTGCTCTAAATACCATCATCTGCCCAGGGTAGTAATTATGGCCAAACCCGTCCATTGGGAGAAGCCTTTGGTCCACGCCCGTTTGGAGAAGTCCAACGGTGGACTGCTATAGATTGATGATGATGATTATGATATTCTGCGGACAGTGGCGTGCACTTCATACATGAACAAAAGCACTGCATAACCTAAAATTGATATATAACCCGTGAAGGAGAAGAATTTTAGCCGTTACATTTAATTTTCCTGCAGTATGCATACCTTGGTAAGGAACCCAATGCACGCTACTGTCTGCGGAGCTATTCTAATAAAACAGTAAGACATGCTCTTAGTTGGTCCCCGTTAAAGGCGGTTGTCAATAAAGTTGGTAGCGAATATTTCTAGCAAAGGTTACGTCACGTAAGAGTATATATACAACACACCCACGGGTCGCAGGATTGGCAAGCAAGCCCGAGCATAAAAATTTATGTAAGTGCTTAGCTTGTAAGGAAATGTTTGTAAGCACGTATTGCATATTCATTTAATTTATAACGTGATTTTGTATCAAAACATCTCTGTACTTTATGCCTACCTACTACGATTTAATATATACCAGTAAATGGTCCGTGTCTACATTATTTATTCCGAAATCATGTAACTACCGTGTACTTCTCATGTACCTAATGTACCTATCAAAAGTGCCACCTATGGGCCCTACTTGAATAAACATGTTTTTGACTTTCTTGACTTTATTATCTTTAAGGTGGAAGTATCCACGCAAGTACGTAAAGCAGGTCATACAGAAAAATGGACATGGAATATCGGATTCTATAAGTTAACTTACAAAAAACCTTGGCTAGTGCGATGTTTTCGAGTATGGAGAGCAGCGGCACTACGAAGATGGCAGAGCCGAGGGTGGACGCCATCTCCGAGAACGTATAGGTGTGGTTGCCCACCGTGGCGGAGAACGGCGGCGGGGCCAGCTGGGGCAGGCCGGCCTTCACCTCGCCTGCAGGGTGTCGTCATATTTCGGTATAACTATATTGGCGACTAGCGGTGACGGCAGATCAGAGTACAGTTATCACCACCCCTACTCTTCCTGCGGGTCTCGTACGAGGCAGTTGCGTGCACTTCATACATGCACAAAAGCACTGCATACCCTAAAGTTGATGTATAGGAGGATTTTTGCCATTTTATGCAATTTTCACTGGGTTTCCAGATACCCAGTGCAAGATAATGGTACGAGGCGACTAAGAGAATATAACGAAGAACGCCAGCAGCTTACTCTCTTTAACTGTTACCATTTACTGCGATCACCGAGCCGTCTGCCCAGTGTGGTGATTACGGGCAAACCCGTAGGGAGAGGCAATTACTTCGGGAGTTGACTGCACATGATTGTTTGGTATGCAGAAGGAGCATTACCATATATGCTTAGTTTATTTTACATATTGTTAGTTTATTTTATATATGTACTTCTTTTGTAATTATTAATATGTATGATTCATTTAGAGCTATGCACACCGCTCTAAGGATTCATATAGTTGCGGACGAAATCATAATTAACTAAATTATAATTTGTTACACAAATTTATGACTTGTGTCTTTGTTCCCTTTTATTTGTTTCTGTTTTGTTCTTGTGTGCAATAAAATATTTTTGATTGATTGATAGACCTACAACTAGAATAGTGTTTTTTTTGTTTATAGACGAGCGCTTGACCGCAATCACATCTGATTGTAGGCGATGATGCAGCTTGAGGTGAAGCGCGCTTGCCTAGAAGATGCCTATTCACTCTTGATTTGAAGGTACTCATATTGTAGGCACTGGGGAAAAGGGAAGCTGGAAGGGCATTCCAGGTACCAAGTTAAATTACCCGTGAGCACGAAAGGTTGTTGGTTCTTAGTGTCAAAGTAGTAGGCTAGCGCGGCGCACACCAGCACCACGAATATATTCCTCGTGGTGGAGAGGAACCAAAGCGTCTGTGACACCGCAGCCTTCAGCCGCGACCGCTTCTCCATACTGCCTTCCTTGTCGTCGTCCTCCGAACCGATCTTTATGTCTTTCACTTTCTGGAATATGCAATGTACACATCACTCGCGAGTGTCAACAGATGGACATTTCAAAAATTATTGATATAGAATAGATTAGAATATACCAGTAACAATTATGGTTTTAATGTCAAATACTACTAGCCGAATAGCCAGGGTAAGCAAAAAGCATTAAAGCAAGCAAGTGCACGCCACTGAAAGTAGGTAGCTGCTCAAAGGGTAAAGCGCACGCCTGCGTTATTCTTTCAGCAAAACGCCACTATAGCAAATTGCTTTAAAATGACGGCTCAGGTAACGATTATTGCTAGCAAGTAGTTACCTAACTATTTAATGATAAGTGCCTGAGGTTACGAAACCCAAGACAGAAATATTTATGACGTCAGTCCTGACGAACAAACAACATTGTTCCGGTTAACGGCGTGAAGCGGCTGTCACAATGGACGTAAACAGGATGCTCTCAACTTAATGTCCGCGTTTAACTTCGATAGCATCAGCTAAATATGCTTCATTTATTTAAAAATAAATAGACGCAGCACTGAACATCACTTCAGTACGTAGGTACTTAAACATATTAATTTTTTATACCTTTATATCCTAGTTTATTTCCAGTAAGTCTGTCGAACACTCTGTGACCACTGGGATTTATTTATGAAAAAAGTACAGCTTCGCATTGAACTATTGGAATATGCTGTGGCAACATAGACGTAAAATAACAAGTACAAGATACAGAATTTAAGTTACTTTTAACTAATTCTTAAATTCCAAAGCCGTAAAGAGAAAAATTCGTTGTCATTCTCACCCTCAGAAGCAAGAGCACTACGATGCAGGATACGCCCAGCACGGTGTCCCACAATCTGGTTTCCCCGATATGCTCGTACATACCCGTCCACACCTGGAACAAATATAGCACATTGCTCACATACTGGGACATATAGGTAGTAGTAACTCCTTAAGTCCAGCGGTACATCCGAAGATAAGAAGTGCGATGATTTTACGGGGGCGTCCATAAATTACGTGAGGTGTTTTTTTGAATTTTCTGTCCCTCCCTCCCCCGGGGTATTTAAAAAAAAGCTTATCGCTTACCTATCGGTGAGTCCTCCCTTAAGATATATTACGTACAGAACACCTATTCCTTCCTGTCTTATGATTATTTTTGCTGTGTTTGTATGCCATCATTTTTTTTTTGTGAATGTGTAGAATATTGTACTAGTTTATTACTTTATATGGTATATTTTTAGTGTCCTTAATAAATAAATAAATAAATACTTATTTATGAGGAATCTTTATTATATGTGTAGGTTCAGCTGCTAGACATCGGTAACAAACTCAGAAACTCAGTAAAGAAATAATAAAAACAGAATTGTAGGCATGTGGAGACCTTTAAAAATGCGAACTACTTAGGTCAACGGGTACCTAGGTAGATGCAAGTCCGCATTACCGCGATAAATTTAAGAGCAAGGTGATAAAAGTTTGCTTACGTAGGTAGAATAGCAGTAAAATTTACAAAGTTAATGACAGCGCGAAGGTCTAGAAAGTATGGCAGAACAAAAAAGCAATCCCCAACCGGTAAAAAACTAATGATTAAAGTGGAAATAAAGAACTGGATAAAATTCTAAAATACGTACGTACTTACTTCCTTAGATAATTTAAAACCATTTTTTGCAATCCAGTGACGTTTAATAAGACTACCTACAATATGCAGGTAGGTAGGTATCCGTACCAAACATTGACCTCTGATGATTATTTATCACTAATATAAGTCTAAGTACACATCGAAGTACCTCCCTGGTGATTTATTCGTAAAAAGCCAAAAAAAATAAAGCTTAGAAGCTAAATTTAGGAAGACAAGATATACATTTCTAAGGTTGCCTGGCAGAGATCGCTATTAAGCGATGAAGCCACCATGTATTCTACTTCTTTCTTCATATTTCTATTTTTATTTTATGTTGGTATATATTACCTAATGTTGTGGTAAAGTGTTAATACATTTAGTTTCTCCCCAGTCTCTCTCGTTTTAGGGGAAAGAAATCATATGACGAGTTCTACTAGTGTCTGGAGATAAATTTATATTATTTTTAAATAAATATAATTTTTATGTATTATATTTGTATTGGTAGTTACTTATTTTTTTTTGATTGATTTCCTGAAAGATATCGCTATGAAGAATAAGGCCGCCAAATTGTTTACGTTGTTTTGTTAAACTTTTTTTTTTATGTACTTTTTGTGGTAATAAAAGTATACTTATTCATTCATTAATTCATTCAAAAGTTGCTTCAGGTTATATAAACTGTCAACACATAGTTCTTATAATAGATAGGTTCCTTTTATATGCAATGCAAATGTTATCATGCCGACAACAATTATAATTGTTCCTGGTATCAGAGATCTGATCACGATCTATCCACAGAGGTAGACACGTGATGCACGAACTAGGTGCCTACGAGTTGGTATGAGAATAATTCAGCGGCTATAATTCCTGGCAGCGTTGTTTGACCAACGCGGTTACTCCGCGTTGGTCAAGACAAATCTTTCAATTTAGAAGTCGAAACTCGGTCTTTCTCTTAACTGCTTTAACAACACAACACACTGCACAACTCTTAAGCACTGCTTCAATGGTTGCTAAAGATTATTCAAATGGGACTATTGTAGAGGCATTTTTGCGATCCTTTAGAATTTAGTCGATTGCTGAATGACTCGGCAGCTTCTCGCTTCCTTGTCCTCAGCATTGTCTGTGCTAATACATCTTCAAAATATAACATCCACACTGTGTGACATAAAAGGTAGATAGATAGATAGAGTATTTATTGCACAAATGAAAAGTGAAAACAAGAAATAACAAAAACAATAAATGTATATATTTAAAAGGCGCAAAGGCGGTCGTATCCCTTTAAGCGATCTCCTCCAGACAACCCTTTATGCTAGAATGAAGTTAGAGAAAACGGATAGTGCAACTGGTTAATAACAGGCGATAAAATTAATTAAATACACTTTTCAAATTAATTATATATACATATATCGATATATACATATACATATACATATATAAACAAACAAAAGAACATCATATTAAATAAGTAATATTAGTAGCAAAATATGGTGGCAACTGTGTCCAGCTGCGAGAGGCAGAAATTGCGCTCGTTTTCGTCTTACCGTGTCATTCGAGTATTCTCAGACTTGGGTTAGGTACTAATTATCTCAACATAAGGGGGTTTCAAGTGTATGTAATGGTTTTACATATTGTCTTAAAACTGTAGTCTGTTTGTAGCTTCGTAAAGCATCAAGTTAAATTGCTTACCTTGATATATAAAGATGTTATAGGTATACGATCAGTAGCTGCATAATACCGTTTTGAGAAAGAAAGGTGTTTGAGTGACGTGTCGGTGGTTTCAAAGATCCGCAGTATCTCATCAGACTGCACCAATTGTAAGAGGTTCTACACTCAGGACTCAAGTATAACTTCTAGCTATCATCTTCATTACTATTTATTATTTATTTGATGATTACTCCTACTTGGTTTTCTCAGTCTCTTCAATATTGATATTGGTTATATAAGTTACTATTTCTGCTTAAATTCTATATATATATATATATATATATATAGAATATAAGCAGAAATAGTATTATCTTTTATTGTAAATTGTGCTGTGTTTGAGGTAGTTAAAATCTGTCATCTAAATTCTTCTATTAAATTAAGTTATACTAACCAGTGCATGCTGCGACTACCTATAAGTGAAATTATTTAGTAACCAAAGGCTAGCTTGATCCATAACTATGATACATGTATTTTTGTTGGTAGTCCTAATAAAAATAAATAAATAATCATAGGATGTACGTTGTGTATGTGGTTGACATAGGATTTCCATAGGATTAGGTGTGGAGTTCGAGGTTTCAAGATATACTTGACGGCGAATCTATTGCTGATATTCCACTGCTTACTCCGTTGATTTGACCAGGCAACACATTGTACCCAAAAAAGGGCAACTTCATACAGGCAAACGCAGCATCGCTAGACGCGCGGCGCACAAACGAGTCGCAGTAGCATTCGTTGAATATTACTCCAAGGGATTAGTAACGTTCTTATGATAATATAATTACAATAAGAGTGCGTCACCTGTAGGAACTTTCCGCCGGGAAAGCTGAGGCCCAGGATGTCCTTGACCTGCGTGGTGGCGATGATGATGGCGGCCGCGGACGTGAATCCCACCGACACCGGCCCGCTGATGAAGTCGATGAGAAACCCTGCGACCACACTCCGTGTTAATGCGTTACTGGGGCAAGGGCGGCGGGGAACAGTGATAGACCATGAGACAATCAGCCCATTGCCATTCATTAAGGATGCATAAATTAAACGAGATTATCTTGCTTGTGCCAGTAGCGGGCATTACAATGGTCCAACGGATGATAGCAAGGATTTAGAACTAGGAATGAACTTATATTAAGAAATTAGCTCGAAACTCAAAACATAACTATCTATATGGGTGCGTGACGTAAATAGTGTGCTCCATAAATTGCAGCGTACAATATGAAAGACTAGTTGAAATGGGGGCAAGAAGCCATTGGGCGATTGGGTGTTAATTAATAAAGTGGAAAAACTTTTATTCCGAAACTTTTTCGTGAAATCGGTAATAAATGACTATTTTGAATCTTTAAATATCGAGATAAAAGTTGCCTTTGAACCCAAGATTTGGGTCCTAAATAAGAGCTCAATTAAATTGCCATGAACTAGTCACTGCCACTACGTGTTGAATTTTATTTATGAGTTATACGGGCACAACACGCTATAGAAACCAGTGTTGAGATAATACAGTATGATACCTTTGTTAAGGCATTCTTCAGATCGTATATATTATGTCAATAGTGAATAATATAATAATGCGGGTGTCTCGCGCCTCGTGCTCCGCCGGGCGGACAACGGCCGCATGTGTGCATTGTGGGCAGACAATAAGCCGGCGGTGAATAATGCCGCCGGCTCATTGTTTCATCTCGCTTGAATACGCGGAGGCTGAGCCGCTGAGGTCACGACTCGCTTCCGACTTGTGGAAATCAAGTTTGAGGTTCGAGGGGAAAAAATTTTGAAAAGATTCCGTCGTCACTGTCTTTTCATTACCACAATGGCATTTATAGTTTTTTTTTGCCAATAAACCAGAATTTTATGTTCCTTATAGAAGGATCGAAGGTTCCGTGGTTCATATGAGAAAATCGGAACGCTTATAGGATCATTTCGTTGTCTATCTGTATCGAGGCTATTCAGTTAGGATGTGCCTAGAGCAGGTAGGCACCTGCAATAGTTTGTAACAAGATAAAGTGACCGTAGTATCATTACGTCTTATTTTTCTGTGTTGATGTCTCCCACATCCGAGCTTCTGCGTTTAAGTCTCCTCGTAAAGCCCTTGCCAGTTTTCCGTGAACAACTCAAAATCAGCTCGTAAGAAATTCTGCTGCTTTCGAAGTTTTTCAAACAGAATCAAATTGTTAGTTTTTCAAACAGAATCACAGTGCTCTCTATGAACTAGGGACTAGGGATATCGTTCGGCATGAAGACCAGTCTTCAAATTGTGCATTGCAAATAGTGATTTAGGGACCAGAAACGTAGCCGCTAACTAAGTATAGGTCTAACCAATTCAAATTCAGTGGCTCAGGAACACTCAGCTGGCAATCAGCAAGTTATGCTCTGAATTTATCTGCCTCAAATCGAATAAAAAATATCGATGCAAACTAGAACCATATTTGGTTACATTTTTGGTTCAGCGAATCGCGAAGAGGAAATTACCGGCGCACGGAACTCAAAAAACCGAAGAAAACTGGGTGCCAAAATTCTAGACGATATCATTCTCGAAAATAAAGCGTTTGTAGACCCCTACTAAGTGGCCCGACCTAGCGCGTTTTGAAGGGCTCCCTGGACAGGTGGCATAGCACCTCATTATGTACCGCAAAGGCCTGGAATGCCCTCCCATCTTCCGTCTTCCCTGATACCTATAATCTGGGTACCTTCAAATCAAGAGTGAATAGGCATCTTCTAGGCAAGCGCGCTTCATCTTAGGCTGCATCATCATTTACCATCAGGTGTGATTGCAGTCAAGCACTTGTCTATATACTTTAAAAAAAAAAAAAAAAAAAAGTATATTGGAAATCTCTTAAATAGATCTAAATGTATGGATATCCATTGAACTGATGATGGTCATAACGGTAATCTAATTTAATATTATAAATTGTTTGTTTGTCCTTCCTTCTCGCCCTAACTAAGCAATTAATCGATTGTTGGCATAGAGTTAGTTGAAAGGACGGGGAGTAACATAAGAAGGCCACTTTTTAATTTAGAAAAAAGTTCCCACGGAATTTGTAAAAAACCATAATAAAGGCTCACGTAGCGCACGGATACACTAGTCAAATAATAAACATTAGAGTAACTTGACGACTGTACTAAGTACTAACTAAGTATACGTTATTCCATGTTATTCGTATTGCAAAGTGAACGATAACAAATATCCTAATCATTTCACGTAACAAATAACTAAACGGTTGCCTCACGCATTGCTGCAGTGACGGGGCATTCCTGAAACCACAGGCACGTGTTGCCGCGATTGCGGAATGTTTTCAGAATACTATTTTACAACGACTACCTTTATGAGCCTTATTTTTTACTTAGTCAGCCATTAGCTACTACATAACTACTTAGTATTATTAGAAGGGATATTGTAAGGTGGTACAAATCTAATGCCTACTCAACACAGACAGCTAGAGTTTATTGTTGGCTTCTTTAAAATGAATTAATGTTTTATTTGTAAGGCGCTTTAAGATTTTTACCATTTTCGCCAGCACAAAAAGTTGTAATCGTGTCTATCTAGGTCTTTTTTAGATGTCAAAAGAGTTTTGACTATCAAGTCATTATACGGTTTGTTATAAGGAATGTTAACTTCTTGTTTACCTACCATCGACGCTGTAATACAAACTGAGTACTAAAATAATTGAATATAAATCTTATACAATTTATATATTGTTATTACCTACACTTGAAAGAAATCTATTTTTTTTTAATAAATGCATGTAAAATTTCGGAACCGATCGAATTTTAACTTGCGAATCTCTGGCAACTGTGGCCTGACCGCTTTACTACTAACCTACGGCGGCGCTCATTCCGCCAGTGCCGAAATTAATATATCTTTATCAGTTCCTATAGCAACTGTAGCGCCATCTAGTCGGAAAGTTTTGATAAGTATTTTTAAAAGAATATAAATCCATCCTGAATATTTTTTAAATGTTGTATAATCCTTTATATATTATTCATAAATTTAGGTGACGTTTATAAAGGTTGATATGCCTAATTATGAAGGATTTCATTTGAATGTTTGAATAAAAATATGTCAACTCTGAGCTTTGCTTCACAATCGAGTCGGGGGTCTTAATCTTAAAAGAGTGGCTCTTTTACTTCTATCAAGTATACTATTAATTAGGCTTACTCTACTCTGTTTATAGTGAGTCTACCCCCGATGTTCGGAACGCAGATACTATCGTGACGAAGCCAACGGGAAACTGCAGTTTATTTTTCCCAACATCAACATATTTCTAGCTCCTATTGTTTTTCCGAGAGACAGGGTCCGTGCTGTGTGGATGAGTAACATATTATGATGACTCCGATGAAGTATACTTTAGACAACAAGTTCTCTTAAAGCGATTTTCGCACGTCATGCAAGGAGCATGCAATCTATCCATCGTAAGCTAATGGCTGACCTAAACCTTGTCATTAGCGAGGCGGAAACTAGGAATT
This sequence comes from Pararge aegeria, assembly GCF_905163445.1. Lineage (NCBI taxonomy): Eukaryota > Metazoa > Arthropoda > Insecta > Lepidoptera > Nymphalidae > Pararge > Pararge aegeria. The sequence goes on from NC_053193.1 coordinate 276,467, forward strand.
ACCTCTCAATTACAGTTCGTGGTGTCTGTCCGTACGTACAGCTGCTTGTTACTGAAACGACTAGCGTGAAGGGATCTTACCTGCTACCTATCAATTATTTGTTTTATATGTACTTTATACATCGTCATTTCTTTTGACACGTGCTTAAACGTAATGGCATATTTTTATTGATTTTTTTCCACAGCGAAGCAAAGGACGTGAACAAATGGTGGTGCAGCAACAGAGACAGAGCCTGAGGTGACTTTATAGTCTCCAAGAATACATTGAGAAATCCCAAAAATCGAAAAGGTATCCTTGAACGAACCTCAAGTATATTGGGAGTGGGACTTCCGGGCTTACTTATTTCGTAGAGTTCAGTTATATTAAACCCTTGAAGGGGTTTGTACACGGCATCGTCCCGGAATTCGTGGCGCTTGTCTATATCATTGAGCATAACCGAATGCTGGCTTAAAAGTAAAGCATTTAAAACGCGCTCTGCTACAGAAATCTGCAACAAACCCAGTCGCGGTGGGGATGGGACGCACTCACCTAATTGTAGAATGCCCATGATGAGCTCGACGCAGCCGCTGAGGAAGGCCAGCAGCACGGCGAACTCGGGCCCCAGGCCGTGCAGGTTCTCGCGCGTCAGGATGGCGGCGATGGCGGTGGGCCCGATGGCGGAGTCCTTGACGGAGCCGAAGACCGTGTACACGAAGCACGCCATGAACGACGAGTACAGCCCGTACTGCGGCGGAAGGCCCGCCACGCCCGCGTACGCGATCGCCTGCGGGATCACGGTCAGCCCCACCGTCAGCCCTGCGGACACGCCGCAAGTGAGCTCAATGGGCACGAAGAATCATTTGGACAACTAAATATAAATAAATAAATAAATATACTACGACAATACCCACATCGCCATCCAGCCCCAAACTAAGCGTAGCTTGTGTTAAGGGTATTAAGATTACTGATGAATATTTAAATGAACAATATGGACACCCAGACCCTACTTATATTTAGGGTCGCAGTAGGGTGCAGATATAGTGTAAGAGTTATATTATTAATTATTATAAAAAAAGTGTCACCCGGCAAACCAATTTATAAGACGTTGTCACGTCAATAAAACTAAACTTATTACCGGTAATCGGCCGATTTGTGGCACGGGCTGCCTGGACTAGGTCTTACCATTAATCCCTATAGGAAGCTTGGTAAAGAGGTATCGCATATCGATACAAAGCTAGCCTCCGGAATGAGCTGCGCCGATGCAACTTGAACAAGATGCGAAGCGGCCGCTTCTTGGTTAGCAGGCATATAATTGCCATCCCTTGGGTTTTCAAACATTTTCCAGTTGTTGGAATCGAGCCCAAGACCGGCTTCGCTGCCCACTGCGCCAACTTAACGCTATGTTGCGTTTTTATTTAAATATGTTATATCAATAGAATCAAAGTTTAAGTCAAAAATATCTTTATTCAAGTAGGCCCATAGGTGGCACTTTTGATGCGTACATAAGAATTACACGGATCAAGGAGGAATTAGAAATCCTCTGACGTAGTCAGAGCTCTTGTTTACCCATTTAGTTTCGCACTATTTACATGGTTTTTGTTTTCATTCTATTTAGTTACAAGAAGGAACAATAATTTTATCATTGCTTTAAATTTTTTTGTGCTTCTACAATATTTTAATTTCCTTTACTCCATTATTTAACGTGTTAATGATTGATTTTGTTTTCATTTAATTTTCCTCTTTAATATACATCTGTTTTGCAGCTACTTTTTTTATTTTCCAGCTTGAAACTGCTTTAATAATTTCTTCATCTTGTATTATGATTTGAACCCTATTTTGGGTTGGGCCTTCTTCTACTTGGCCCGTTAATTATAAATATTTAAAAAAGTGATGAGAGGGCCGACCCCTTGCTATCATCGCTTTGGGCAATTTTTTTTTTAATTATATTGACGACAGAATGGCATGTAGACAGGGTATGCACTAAGCGGTTTGATAATATAAAATGAAAGAAATCTTCAGAAAGAGTTATGAAAAACTTAAGGATAGGCTTTGTAGGAGTTATAAAAAGCCTACCCTTAAGTTTTTATAACTCGTACTGGAGATTTTCTTCATTTTAATTCATCTGCATACCCTCTATGTACGTCACTAGTTGACGCTCTTGTAGCCCGACGTAGACCCTGGCTACAATAGCCAGCAAAGTTTGAACGCACCTTGTACGCAATTTAAAACTACAATATTTTCGATTGACCGAAGCCCTGCGAGGCTTCCAATTTTACATGTCAAGGTTCTCAGCTCATTAACCTTACGTTTAACTGAAAAAAAATACGTGACCTATCGTAATATTGAGTAAATTTAATATTTGACCAGACAATTCGCTCGCCTAGATCTAGGCCAGGTGCTGACCCGGCGATTGTTGCGAAACACCTGACAAGCAGGCAGCTAGACAAAGGCTCGCCAAATTAAATATCTTTAATTTCACGCTCGAGCGAAGCTACGTTTTTTGAGAAATTTGGTGTTTACTCTATGTAGGGTCGATATCCTATATTTTATATCTAAACTGTTATTACCGTCATCATTATCAAACCGTTAGCGGCTTAATACAGAGGGCCCTTGGGCATACAGGTTTTCTCAAGATGTATTGTGATATTTCATTGCTTAAAACGCACATAACTCCGAAAAGATAGAGGTGCGTGCCAGTTTAAATTCGGTTCCCTCGAAAGTGGAGCAGAATTCCTAGCCACTAGGCTATCACAGCTTCGTTGTGATTTGCGCGCACTGATTGACTTTAGATCCCAAACTCAAATTCAAAATTACTATTCTTTCATTACTTTTCGCTAGGGGTGGAATGTAGAGTTTTCAACATGAGATATGAAAATTTTCAAGTACATACAAATCGAATGGCAGCGAAGTAAAGCGAATCGTTTGCAATTGTCCAGATAACGAAGTGGTCGGCGGAGCGTGTCGCGGCCGGGGACCGCGTTAGTTTATATATTTAATATACCTAGCCAGTAGCCACTGTGTAGGCACCATGTTCGTATTGATATTCTTAATTTGTCTGCCAGGACCATGCATAATATCGAAATCTTATTTTTACTCTGTCGTCCGCCTCGGCACGGTCTGTCTGTCTGTATCTTGGCCGCCATACATTAGTGTCATATAAAGAGAGGTCATATATTTTCTACGGGATTTTAGGGGGGTGCAGCTGCCTTCCATTGGCTCGGTACGGTGAAGTCCGAATTCGATCCTCGGCAGGGAATTTATTATCTCTGTTTTTTTTATTTTCCACTACAATTTAGCCCTTGACTGCAATCTTACCTGGTGGTAAGTGATGATTCAGTCTAAGGTGGTGCGAAATTGCACTGGAATACTAAATCACTTAGCGGCACGTCTTTGTCGGTAGGGTGGCGACTAGCCACGTCCAAAGCCTCCCACAAAAAAAAAATGTAAGGAAAAACTATTAGGAGTATGGGTTTATAATTAAATACTGGAATAAAAAAATATTTAGAATCGCTGAACTGCCCGACCACCTGATCGTAGGTGTCTTTGATTGGCGCCAACCTAGCAGATAGTTAACCCAACCGGGTGGCATGGCACCGACGAGGCTTGGCAGTACAGCCTTGCTGGTGGAGTTGTTTTTACGCTGCGGCAGACGCGGCGCTTCCCACGGTACCACCACTATCAGCCTTGCGATTGTGTGAGATTTGTCACGGATCATAAATTCGTATTGTGGTTAAGTGTCCGTTTAATAAAGAACTAAAAATTATTGGCGGCTTAAAATGTACCTACTTAGGTAATTTAATAATTAAGTTTTGCGAAATTATTAAATTTATCTTGTAATCGAACCTTACTAAAAAACTTCGAGTATGTACGAATGAAAATGATATAAGTATATGCATTTTTTGGCTACTTCACGCAACTTCTGAGTAAATTATCCAAATTGTAAAGCCTCCATGAACCTTTGACACGATTGGATTAAGCTGTTTTTGCAAATATAATTCATACAGTGTAAGTCGTCAAATGGGACGATTTTTTCCACATTCGTACCTAACGTAGATTAAAAAATAGTAAAATTAGCCGAGAATTGAACCCAGAACTTCCCTCAAATAATGCGCGAGAGCCCCGCTGTGATAGTTGAGGTATTGAAAAAAATTAGCAGTAAAACATTGAAAATGTTGTCGATACTATCGCTTGTAGTAGTAATAACTGACAGTTGTTTTTGTTGAATGCTTTTTGCGGCGCTGAGGCGGTTTGCTTTTTCTGATAATTAAGTAATAGAATTGTAAAAAAACACGTTGATTTAAACGGATACTTTTTAATTAAGCAATGCCGATTAGCGGCGTGCCTTTCGTTTTCTATTTAGGTTCATCTTTATCCTTGGGTCATTTTACAAAGGCCTTATTAACGATGGAGTTTGTGATTAAATATTTAATCATAAGCAAAATATGTATCTTAATATATATCTAAAAGGTCTTAAACCCATCAACCCGCATTGGAGCAGCGGGCTTGGATTATGCCCTAAAATCATTTCTCCGAGTATTGGATAGAAGCAGGCGTTACTTTGTGGAATTCCATGATATATTATAAAAATTAAGTTTAATTTGCTATGCTCCGCGAAAAGCAAGAGAATCTATATGGTGTAATTTCCTGTGCTCAGCAAGGCTACAGATGAAGATGATGATGATGATGGATCCTAAGCAAAGAAGGTTAAACACAGCAGTTTGGGATGGTTATGTTAATCAGTATCTCACCATGGGAATTTTAAGAATGATCAGAGTCAGACATACTCTTATTAAGTATGGTATAGACCGAAGGCCCGATTTACGTCAGAGTCCAATTAAAAAGATACTCTAATACCTAAATCTTCACGCGAAAATCAAAAATGGAATGAAGTAGATCAAAAATGGAACCGCATTTGATCATCTCCGATGAAATTGCTTGTTTAAGTATGTAGAAGTATGGTAGTGACTGATGATGCTGTATAGACGCACCTGCTATGATGTCCGCCAGGCCGCTCCGGAACGAGTAGTTCGGCAGCCAGCCCAGGATGGGTATCCGGCGCAGCAAGGTCTTCTTGGAGCAGCAGGCACGCAGCCGGCGCGCCAGGTCGCCCTTCCACGTGCTCTTCTTGCTGGGGGGGTACGGCGGGTAGCCTCCGTTGGCCACTGGACAAACGAATTAACATCAGTTTAACCCTAAGCCTTGTTGGTCTAGTGGTTAGCATGCTCAATTACGGATCACACCGTCCTGGGTTCGAATCCCGGGTCGGACCAAAAAATAAACCTTATGGTACCTATTTTGTACGTGCATAGAGGGTATGCACAGGGTATGCAGATGATACAAAATGAAGAAAATGTCTTGTACGAGTTACAAATAACTTAAGGATAGGCATTGTGAGAGATATAAAAAGCCTACCCTTAAGTATTTACTGGAGCTTTTCTTCATTTTATATCATCTGTACACTCTATGCACGCCACTGTACTGTACTTTATATCAAAGAATTTTCAGGGTCCCGGTCTAGCCCCTGAAAATTTTTAGTAAAGTCTAGTTAGGAAAATCGCGGCGTCAACGTCCGTGCCTCGGCATATAAAGTCGTCAGTCCCGGTTGTAGTCATTAAAGCCCGCCAAACCCAATTGGAACGGCGTGGTGAATCTATGCTCTTAAACCGTCTTTTCTTTAAGAGGGCAGCAGAATTCCATCTTAATAGATATCATTTCATCAACAGCCTATAACAGTCCAATCACCACGATCGCAGTAGATGGTAGTAGATAGTAGCACTGTTCTCGCTTAGTCACCTCGTACAATCCGCCGGAAGAGGTGTTCTGATAACTGTTTTCTCATCTCCCGTTACCACAAGGCACAAGAAGGCAGATATATGACGTACCTGATAATACAACTTATTCCAGAGCGCTTGCAAATTTCTACATTGAGCATTCATTTATTTCAAGTAGGTAGGCCTACTTTAAAGGCACTTATGAAACGTCGTCTGTGTATATATATTGATTCTACTACCGGTTTGGAAAGTAGACTCTAAAGGTAAAGCCGGAAAGAAAATCCGAAGTCGCAGCAAAAAAAAAACGCTTTTAATAAACCGCTTAGAATATCTACAAAATTTTAAATTCTTAAGCAAATCTGAGTCGATTAATAATAAGAATAATAATTATTAATATTAGAATAACAAATAATTATTATTGGTAATAGTGGTAATATAAGTTGCTATTTCTGCTTATTTTCTTCTCAATGAAAATTATTGATTAAAAGAAGAAATAAATCGAAGAAATCGGTTTATAGTATTAAGCTGTTGGGAAGTAAGGACAAAAGTTTGTACGATGTCATAACCAAGTACATGCCTACCGATCCATTAAATCATAACTACCAGAAGATAAATGATAAACTGTTAGTCACAGCAAATTGATCTTGAATGCAATATAAAAGCGGGGTTAGCCAGTTACAAATATTAAAATAACATTGGCAACACCCGTTTAGGTGATTCTAAAAATAACGCAAGTAAAAACAAGTTTATGTCGTGAGGAAGGAAGTAAAATTAGTCACTTTCATAAAGACCACTTAGCATTTACCTCCAAATATAAATTTGCATAAGTAATGTCATTAGATAAAAAAGCGATAGAACCTGATTTTTTCAAAAAATTAACGGCGACTTTTAAACTCAGCGTAAGTAAGATTAGTAAAAATAGCCCTTTCTTTATTTACCTTACTTATCTTTATCCCAGCTTAAAACTCTATTTACACTGGTTGATTGCCTAAATCTGCTAACCTAGAAATAACAACAACGTTTTATTGCAAAGGTGTGCACCCCAGCCCTAGGTAAGCATCATCTTCATATCAACCCATCAGCGGCCTACTAGAGGGCATGGTTCTGCCCACAATGAGAAGAGGTTAAGGCAAGTGACATTGCTAAAAAACACACATTACTTAGAGAAGTTAAAATAAATAAATAATATATATTTTTCTAAAACCCACTCCTGAGGAGAACAAAGTAAGTTTACATGAAACTTTAAATCTTCAAATAAAACGGCATAAAAGGAAAGACATAAAGCAGTTATACCAAAATCAACCCCAAGTGGGTGAATCTTTGAACATGAGGTTCTGCGAATGTCGGGATTTCATGGAAATCATATATATAACACACGGAAAAACCAGCAATCTTTTGCTCTATGTATTGCCAAATTACCCAGTAAAATTGAATGAACTGGCAATGATGTCCTTAACTCCTTATCAATATAACATAAATTATCTATTTCTATTGACAGATTCAACAATCATTTCACTGCTATTAATATAACATAGGTACAAAATATACAACCGGTAGGTACCTACTACTACTTAGAGGTCGTCAGCTGGATTCATTTATTGAGACATCTTTTGACAAGATATTCTCTTGTGACGTCAACCGAAACAGCTGTTATAATTAATTGTTGGTAACTCAAAGTAAAGATACGCCAGTTATGGAATAATGAACGGTATCGGCTAGTATGTGCTGCATATAAATATTACGCATGTATCTACCTACTTGATTAAGGTAGGTATATTAGTGCAGTTTCTGAAAATAATCTTTTCCCAAACAAACGTTCATCCACTTATATACTACCCTAAGCTAAGGTTTTCCAAAAAAATATTACAGCTATTTTACCTAAATTCTAAAGTTTCTCATTTCTAAGGGGAGATTTTAAAATCAGGAACAGACAACTAAGTTTAATTTATTTGTAGGTACTCAAACAAACAGTACTCTGTCTCGATTAATTTTGAATGTAAAGTATGTTGTGAAAATATAAAAGAAACAATTAGTGTATTCAAATAAATAAAAAAAAAATAGTTTAACTATCCGATATCGCTATGTGGCTTAAGGCCGCCAAATTGCATGCGGTGCGTTTTCTTGTTGTCTGTACCTACTTTTAGCGGTGTTCACTGAAAGAATATAAATTTAATCATTCATTCTAAATAAAATACAAACATTTTGATATGTACGAAATATAATTTCCAGTATTTTACTTTCAGTAGGTATTTATTTTTTCAAAATAATTTTCTTAAGAAGACATGTCAAAACTTAACATGCAGGTGTTTTGAAATAACCATCGACCATTGGTTGCGACAGACAGTGTGTCTACCTTTTATCTAAGCAGTATTTATTCGTAGGTACGGGTTCGCGGGTGGCAATTACCGCTGAACTTGTCCCACTCGGCTCGCAGCCTTGGTCGCAGCTCGCGAGTGCAACGCGCATAGTCAGTCTACAGAGTTCTCAGACACTATCCACAAGTTCCCATTTCAGACCAGATCGGTTGCTGCGACAACTCTTATTTTGTACCTATAGTATTTTATGCGTTTTATATGGACTTAGATCACACATCTGCTTATAGTCTTTTTTTATGACTGATCGCAGATTAGACCTAGATGCCTGAAACAATGAAGAATAATAATAATCACAGACATCTTGCGCTAGTCGATTTCTACGTAGTCAGTAACTTGTGTAAATGTAGGCCGTTGCTCTTTTATTCAATCAATTCAAGCAAGACTTATAAAAACAATTCCAATATTGTCATATGTAATACCGCTAGATCCTTTGATACAAGACATATAGGTCAAACATAACTTCTTCTTATCACTTATAACAGAGGACTTTTGGAACAAGTTGTTTGTAAAGAGCAACCTCTGCTTCATAGACTGTCTGTGTTTTAAATAATGCTAGGGCTCCATATATGATATCTATATAACCCAAAGGATATTAGAGAATATACTTATCTTATGCAACATCAGGTAAGTATATACGGTTCTTGTTTCGCCACAACAATATTTCGTTAAGTAGGATATCGTTTCCATTAAAAATTATCAGAAAACCATAGTAAAATATACACTTACACCAACCATCCATACATACATCAATCCTCACAATCTTTCGCATTTATAATATTAGTAAGATGGTACGCCTGCACTCGCTCATTGTACCATAAAGGCATATGGTACAATGAGCGACTTGCTGGTATCTGCGAAGAGTTATGCCCTTTATCTCTGACAATATTTTTAGATCTTCATTAAAACTAGACAATACATGCTTGGTAGTATACACTTTCAAATAAAAAAAGAACTATTAAAATCAAGTTTCAAATTTAACGGAGCTATGAAGTAAAATTGATAAAAGTTTTCATCCTGTTTCCCGGAGGAAACTTATTGTTACCTACCTACCAACCTACCTACGTAGGTATATCTACGTAGAAACACAACTACGTACCTACTCTAGAATCTGATAAGACGAAGTATCTTCTAATAATGCGAATTCATATCGCTATATCCATGCACAAACTTTCTTCAAGCAAACGAGCAAACGTCCCAAGGCTGTAATAATAGTAAACGAAGCAAAACACATAATAAGTATCCCATCGGTGAAGTGGTTATTCTGCAAGTTAAATTGACTGTGACCTACTTACGTATTGTTTCTCAGCTCTTTTAATTATCCCATTCATAAGCACGAAAGATTATTTGATGTCAATTTGCCACCATTTTCAGATGGATTTATTTCTACAAATCTAACTCATGTACCTACTCTGTGTTTTATTACCTCTTTTAATGTAAACAATGTTTTAAAGATTGGATAATCTGTGTTAAGCCAGAAGAAAAATGTAAGTGTTATTATTATTAAAGTTTAAATATGTAAGTGTTGTTATTATAAATATTAGTTTATTTTTATATTTATTTATTAATTATATTATTTAATTTTTATCTTTTTGTGTACACTAGTTTATGTATTAGCATGTAGTTATTCGCATGTATGTATTTTAATATTTGTACCACCAGCAGTCTATTCCCCTCTTCTTTTTTTTTCCTAATTCTAAGGTTGCCTGGCAGAGATCGCTATTAAGCGATAAGGCCGCCTTTTGTATTACTACTTCTTTCGATATGTTTCTGTTTTTGTTATATTTTAAATATGTTAATGTTGTGGTATACAAATAAAGAGTTTAATAATAATAATAAGAAAAAAAAACATAGTTTTTAAAATGTTTTGTATTAAGTATGCTGTTATAATAATAATTAAAAAGGATAAAGGAAGTTATCTTGACTTTTTTTTATTTTTCTCACTATAACACACATTTTTATATCAAGTTAAATTATTAACGAACAATATTTATTTCTTAATGCATCTTTAAAAAACCTTGCAAAATTGTGTTACATTGCCACAAGTGCCACAAAAACCACAGGTAGTTTTTATTGTGCACTGAATTAGAACATTAATAAAATATTCTGGAGTATACCTACCAATTTGTGTAGATTTCAAATAAAGATAGATACTTCTTTAAAAAAGGCCAAGGTGCCATCTACGGCTCTTTTTGTACGAATTAAAAAAATAGCAACCGTCATCTCATTGCCCTGTACAATTTTTCTACAATTATGCAGGCAGTGAGATTGAGACGAGTAACATAAGTAACGAGGGTTAAAAACTCTCACATTGGCACAAAAATAATGAAAGAGCAGCCTAGTTAATGTAATGTAAAATATCAAATGTAGATGATTAATTACTATCAATTTAACGGGAATTTGACGGCCAATACAATAAAAAGATAAAACCTAGACCTAAAATACAACAGTTTCATGACTATCTAATGCAGCCAGACAATAGTTCAGTCATCTGCAAGGACTTGCGGTTTTTTGTGACGGTTCTCACTGATTCACAAATGGCGAGATGACGACACAGCTTCCTATTAAATAATTAAATACCAGTAACAGCGTGTTTTTCTTTAGTCGGTCAGTAAAATGTTAAATTGATAATAAAAATAATTGTCATTGACTTCATCACAGTCTCCCGAGATGATTGCTAAAGTTAACAGTTCTATCTTAATTACATTTCGCTGATTTAGCTAATTGTTTTATAACACGCCAGTGACTCGACGATTTAAGCAAAGAATTTACTTTAATAGGATAAAGTTAAGTAGACGAAAATAATACAATGGAAAATACAAAACTGAAAATATAAGCATGTCGATCACAAATTCGGTAATCTAGTACTTATTGAGGAAATAATGGATAGGAAAGCAATACAGATGAACAACATTTCACACGTATTATGCCTACGGTACGAAATAGAAACCACCGTAGAAATGTTTAGCAGCATCAATAGCGCAGCGGTCTAGGATCAAAGGAATTATGGACTGGATGGATATCAATATGAAATCTGAAAATATCACCTAACGTGGTTAAGGAAACACAAGATGTTTAGTCATATTGGCAAGAAAAAAATAATAAATAAATACAAAATTTTAGTGCTTTCTCAAAGAAAGCAGAAAGTGGATGTCTTTCTGATTAATTTCAGATCCTAGAGGCGGAGAAAAAGTAAAGATCGAAATTGGACCTTAAAAGTGCAGTGCAGTTGCCAACTTGGGTCAACGTTGCCAGCGTTTCTTGGTGCTAAGATATATTTTGACAATCGCTTTGTAAAACATTTAACACTAGTGTTCCGCGTACCGAATCCGATCAACAATGGTGAACACAATCGCCTGCTCGACCACCATCAAACGGGGACAATAGCCAATAAACCCCAGTGGCTTATTGTGACAAATCCTACTTACCTACTCGCATTACTAGCAATATGGGCTTCAGCCATTTTTACTTCATTACCGAAGAGTTACGATTCAAGCCGTCTGTTTGTGTTCCATTTATAAAGCCTTTTGGTCAACGAAAAACCTTCTTCATTCACATTAGCGATATCGACCTAGTAACAGACGGGCAGCGTCCCCTAGCGTTTGAATAGACTTAGACTAATACTTGAACTTTATATACTTTGAACATTGTATTATGAAAATTATTTACTGACTTCTCAACAACTACTAGAATTCGGTTGTAAGTTAGTTAGTTCGTCTTTTTTCAGCATTAGTTTATTTTAGAGCGGTAGCTTGCGACTGCCTTCTTGCAAGACCTGTTATCTTAAAGTTACGTCATCACATTCACAGCCGAAGCGCAAAAATGTAATATAATTTAAAACTCATCCCGCATTCGAGGAAAATTCAGTTCATTGTTGTAATTGCTGTCCGTTTTCGACGCATGGTGTTCCACTTTGGTTGTAGGTATTACTTTGACATGGAAATATTATAAACTTCCGCCAATCTTTTTTGTGTCTTCATTGTTCATGTGAGAGAGCGTATTGAACCCTCGAAGACATTGACTAATTCCGTCGGGTAAAATATAACATATTTTATAGGTTCTTCGCACTCGGTTAATTTAACGGGCGAGAAGCTACGTAGCGACTCAAATCATAAATAATAACTGCCTCATTATTTGTTAAGACCTAAATAAAAGGTATAAGGGCTCTTCAAGGTCATCTCATCCTTCATTCTGAAGTGAATACTTCTCAGCCGAACGTTGAGCGATTTTTGGTAAAAACTTGTGGGTTCCTGTCACCAATTACCTCGAAATGCTCGTGATTCGTTTAAGACAAAAACCGTGACACGTTATTTTATATTGAACTGTAGCTGTGCTCTGCGGTTTCACCCGCAAGCACTACGGGACGAACTTTTAAGTATAGTTACACCCAGTGGCGTGCATTGGGTCTCTCACCAGGGTATGCTTACACCAGGAAAATTGCATAATACGGCACGAATTCTCCTCCTATTCCAGTTATATGTATATCGATGTTAGGGTATGCAGTGCTTTTGTGCATGTATGGAGTGCACGCCACTGGTTACACCGACGAATAGTTGAACCTTAGGTGAGGGGTCTGCTCCGATCTGCTGAGGTCATCATATCTTCATAAAATTTAGGCAAAATTAAACTGATAATAAGAACATTTCCAGTGCAATAAGAATTAATTAAATTTGTTAACTTTTGACAGAGTTATGATGGGAGATCTTAAGAATGCCTTTCCCAAGTGAAATGCAACAAATATTACTCTCTATAAGGCTCCAAAAGATTTTTTCAAAATATCTTCAGAAATTGACCTGCTACAGTTTTATTAAAAGTAAATTAAGGTTAAAAAAATAAGGTAAGGTTAAATCCTTAAAAACGTTGAAAAGGCAAACGCGCGCTTCATCGGATCTCTAATTTTATACCAACAGTGAGCGGCCGGGCTGCTCGCGGCATTTGTCTTGCTTTTAGCATTTTTATACCCGCCGTAACTTTTAAACGATAGGCTCAGTTTGAATATTTTAAAAAGGAATTTGCATATTACTTGGATAATCAATCTAAATTATATTTATTTGGATAAGGATTAATACAGGATAGGAATGTCACCATCTATCAGTCGTACCCGTGTTTTGATTGAAAATGACGAATGGAACTTATTATATTATACAATTTAATGTGCTATTAATTAAATAACTCGATGTACTATTGTACTAGATGAAACTTATATATCATTGAGGTCCTACTGTTTACTAAACTATTGTTTTTATTGTGAGTGAATTGCTGTTGACCATTGAGGATTGCATTCGATCTTTACCATGTTTGTATGAAACTTTATTCTAAATTTAGCGCGGGAATATTTACGGCTATCGTGGGATTTATATAACACAGAAAAGTCGCGAGGACCAGAGCACGGTTAGCGCAGGACACAAATATTTTATCTCCCATTTAGGTATATCAACTGACAAGTGAAAAATTTTACTTGTCCACCTTCCAAAGCATGGAAACAGAAAAAGGATAAGTTTACCCCCTTTTAAAATTACACCTAGGTATATTAACAGATTAACGCGTTTAAATTTACGAAAGTCTTGGCCGAGTGTTGTCGCCGCATTTATCACTAGCTGCTGGACTGTATACTAAGTAGGACCGGTAAATTTGCATATTCAGTTCGGGTCGGTTGGTTTCAAAGTACCTATTCAAAGAAGTGCTTCTTGAGCGATCATCCATCATTTTCATTCATCAGCTGCCTGGTGGATATTATTGGGTACATTGTATTTGCATTTAGTTCAATCTAAATAGAAAGGTGATAGCTTAATGGTTACGGCTTTGGATTACCTAAGATTTTGGAGTTATGTGCATTTTGGCAATTATAATTTCACTTGCTTTAACGGCGAAGGTAAATGAGGATCGCGAGGAAACCTGCATGCTTGAGAGTTCTCCATAACGTTGTCAAAGGCGTGGGAATACTACCAATCCGCAGTTGTGCAGCGTGGTGGACTACGACCTTTACCCTTCTCATTCTGGGAGTAGACCCGTGCACCGAAGTGGTGGCCGGTAATCGCTTGTAAAATGAAATCTTACAACGTTATTTATTTGATTGCCTCGCTTGCTAACGCTAAGTTTCTTCCAATCGCGATCACAAAATAAATTATTTAAATCATGCAAATAAATTATATATTCTAAATACTCTAGTTTAATTGGATAATGATACTACAAGTGTGTGAAGTTATACCATTAGTTTTAGCGATCATGAAAAAGTTTTAAAGTATAGCTTGCAAAATAAAGTTGTTTTGATGTATTTTTTACACCTAATTAGTCACACACTTTATTAGTCATGCCCACTCAGGTTAATACGCCTTGCAGTTTTGTTTTTAAAATCTCACTAATTTAACGAAACTAAATGCTGATAAAGAGTCGTATATTATGTTTTACTTATGATATCATTACCGTCGCTGTATAATAATAATAATTATAGTGTCACAGCTGGGAACCTTTCGGATAGGAGGAAAGTGTCGAGCTTAGGCCCATCGCGGGAGTTCAACCCAGGTTGGCTAATTCAGGTAAGTAGCTCTTTACTATTTGAGATATAAGTCCGGGGATCAACAGCTTAATGAGCTCTTCAACGCGCGAGGGTAAGGTCATATTCGGTTACCTATCCAGCAGTGGCGTGCATAGAGGGTATGCACAGGGTATGCAGATGATAAAAAATGAAGAAAATCCCCAGTACGAGTTATAAAAAAATTAAGGATATGCATCGTAAGAGGTATAAAAGCCTTGCCTTATGTATTTATAACTCGTAATCGAAATTTTCATAATTTTATATCCGCTGCATACCCTCTATGCACGCCACTGTTACCCAGACCCCGTATTGCTTTAACAGGGCACTTTGATGTGCATTTAGATCAGACCACCCTGCTACTGATTTACTAATGTACTGTTCCATAAATAGTTTTCCATTTGAAGCCTATTTGCGAAATTGCTTTTTGGTTTTTATTTTATGATAGCGACAATATATTATGAAAAAAAAGCTTAATTTTCATAAAATATTATGGATTTCCGCAAAGTAACGCCTGCTTCTATCCAATATCCAATAGCGATAATGTAATATCAATCGTCATTAAGACATTGAAAAGGATTACCTCAATATTCTCGAATGATATGAACGCTAAATTCCTTCACCGTAAGTAACACTCGACGTGTATAGATAGCGTAAACGTATCCAAAAGTACTAAGAAATTCAAAATTCATTTATACTTTACTTTATTTATACTTTTAGACGTGCCCTGCAGCTTCATTGCCCTTCCATCGAAAACGCCTATCCAGAACACCTACTGCCGTTTTGCCTTATTTAAAATACTTTGAATTCCCTATAACAAATGATTGCATTAATATTGTGTGGCTTAACAGCAGCTTTTCATATTAGTCGATAGCATTGGGTAGGCAACGTTGACCACAGTCAGTAAATGGATACATCAACGTGTTTGGATGTTTGAAAGTGAATTTGGTAATCATCAGTCTAGACACCTGCCGCAAAGATTGTTATCAATTCGTAAGCTAAAAGTAAACAAAGTAAATTTCTAACATTCTTTATTCCTAGCACTAAAGTCTTCAATAATATGGCAACACTTAATGTATTCAGTATAGTTAAACCTTAAGTGAGGGGTTTGCTGCTATTTGCTGAGGAGTTCTGTCCTCTGTCTCCGATAATGTTCATCAGATCTAAACGAAATCGAGACGAAACTGGAAGTAAAACCTATCCAGTACAAAAATAATTAAGTATTTAAATCGGTTATCATTTGACTGAGTTATGTCAAATCGTCACATACTTTCATTCCCTCTCGCAAAAGGAACTGAGCTGAATATGGGGATAAAAAGTATCCGAAGTCCTACCTCGTAGTGTGAACTAAAATCGTGCAAAGTTTGCATCAAATTCATTCAGTAGTTTCAGCGTGATGCGCGGCCATGATACAGATAGACAGACATTAATGAAAAAAATTACAGTTTGGGGTCGGTATCAGTTATAGAAACCAAATAACTTTTTATAATATAATCAATGTACAGAATTTGACCCTTTGAATTATAGATAGATAGATTTAGACCTACAGTTAGTTTTGATACCAAATTTTGCAGTAGCATTCCATAACTCAAGTTAGTATCTTTGTACGATGTTACGTTACTGTTACTACCATTTCCACGTTTGACTTTCATTCCACAATCCACACTCATTATCACCTGACGTTATCCAGTGCTTTTTAAACATGACATTAGAAAGTTAGACCACGTGTACCTTAAAGCCAAGTGTTTTAGTTCTAACATTATTTCTATTTCCTTTTTTTATATACTTATGTGTAGCACAGTGTGGCAAAGATAAAAAATAACAGCACCCAAACATCCCTTAAGCCTCCGCGGTACGAATATCGATAAAAAGCGATTAAAAAAGCATCGCGTAGTAAAAGGAAGGCGCACTCGAATGGCTGCCTTGAGCGGGCAATTAGCTCGTAAAAAGTTAATTAGGCTCCAATCAGGCGCGGGAAATCGAGCATCTCGGGAGAATAACGGCTATCGCATCACGCATGCATATAACTAACATTCCATTACTGTTATGCTCACGTGGTTATTAAGACACTCGTTATGATTTAACAAATATTTGAAATATTTTAGTAGGGACCATTCGAATTTTGCGCAAATAATGTAGCTCTATCACAGTAATATCCCGCAGCCATCCATGGAATTATTCACCCTAGAAATGGTCCTCGGCGAGCCTTTTCTATAATTAATAACAGATGGACAAAGCAGACAGCCCACCTGGCAAGTGTAAAACCATCGCCTATAAACAGAGTAATACTTCGAAGGTCATGCTAGGAATACATTCTGCAAAGCGTTGCCCTGTGTCCATCAACCTTAGGCGTGCAGTCGAGCTCTGGCACAAAAGGCTCAATTACTACGAGACCCTTTAAAAAGTTTGTATCAAATGTACATACAAGTACAGCTAATATATTAAAAAATCTATTTTTCATCGAAATTTATTCAAAATACCTTTCGGATTCTTAAGTATATCAAACCATTACCGTAAATGATTGACAAGATGATGATGATGTTATAGAGAGAACATCTTTGATGTTGTGTATGTCTGTATGTAATGGATAAATTCATCAAATACTTCATCATGATAATCAGACTCCTACAGGACACGGGTTTCTTGTCAGAATGAGAAGGGTTCAAGACCGTAGTCCACCTCGCTGGCCAAGCGCGGATTCCGGAAATTCACGTCTTTGACAATAATAAAAACGAATAGAAGATTTTGATATGAAATAATTCTTTCACCTATAAAAAACTATATTCTAGACAAGAATTAGATTCGTTTCATATTTCTTTGACGAATGATGTACCTAATTGATTAAAAACTGTGAACACCCAAAAGGTAATATGACATGTGTCGCACCAATGCAGGCAAGCGTTCTCCATTATTTAGAATGACACAATCATATAACGAGAACTTTAATACTATAGCCATTTTTTCTACGCGAATAGGCGCCTTTAAGAAGTTGGTCATAGATCGTTTAAAATAGTCTTAAAATTAAATTTATATACTCGTATTCCGGGTGATAATCAATTACTGTTACAGACAAAGTTTTGCGATCACAAGATATTGATAAATAATTACAGATCTCCTTCTTATATTTTTTTTTGTTTGTATTTTTGTAGAAATTGTTGCAACAATAATGTTTTATTAGCTTTTGAATAAGCCCCATTAACAAATATGTCTTGTAATATGTGGTTTACGCAGTTGACGCCGCAGTGAGTAATTATTTGTACTATGTATACCATTGTGTAATGTGATACTGTGTTGTTGTTTGTGAACCCAAATAAATAAATAAAATAAATAAATAAATAGACATCGGAACGCACTCTTGGACATCATAAATCTAAACACTAGGTCATTGACACCATCGACCGCTTAGTGCTATTGACCTCACTCGGAAATCAAAAGGACTGATCTTGTGGTCTTTTTCTTAAGAGGCAATTTATTTCAATATTTATACTTAATGCAAACTTTATTTATTAATAGATCATTACCCTTATTGAATCCGATCCCCCCTTTGGGGCAAAGGCTACTAACGGTCTAAAGGTCACTTACTCATTCTCCGAGCTAATCTATGAGAAGCCTTACAATTGATTTTACTATAGCTTAGGACGATCTCTTTTCTAATTTTGCAGAATGGCCAGATAACAGAATTTCCTAAGAACCAAGCAACCTAATTTTGAAGAAACTGTTAAATGAATGCATGAATGAATACTTTTATCGTATACAAAATAAAAAGTAGTTACAGATATATAAACACATTAGAGCAAAAGGGTACAATTTAGTGTACAATTTACCTTTAGTCGGTACTACTACAAAGACGATGAAGAAATCAAACATAGATGTGAGGCACCACAGGGCACGGATCTCCTCTCAGAAGGAGAAGAGTTTAGGCCGTAGTCTACTACGCTGGCCGAGTGCGGATTGGCAGACTTCACAACCCCCTGACAACATAATGAAGAGAACTCTCAGGCATACACGTTTCCTCACAATGTCTTCCTTCGCCGTTTAAAGCAAGTGATATTTAAATTGCTTAAATTAAAAACGCACGTAACTCCGAAAACTCCCGTGCGTTGCTCGAAGTCGGTCTCCACGAAAGAAAAGCCGATGCCTTACCCACTAGGATATCACCACTTCAATCAGGTGGTGCAGTAAATAAGTTGTTTGGAACTAAAAACCAATTTATCCCCTTTTGGCACTAGTTTTAAAGTTAATATTCTCGGTAGTTCACAAAATCACAAGTCACGGGATCTTGTGTCAATCGGTTCAACAATGCAAGTACCTAAAGCTTTGACTGCAGTCAAATTGCCTGTGTTAGGAATAAAAAAATGGAGGGCCTTCTAAATGATGCAGAAAAAGAACAATCGACGAAGTTCCTTGCCAGCTCTTCGTGGTAGAATCTACCTGCCGAACCGGTGTAGAGTCACTACAAACAGAATGATTTGACGGTTCTAAAGTCTGATTTGATAAACGAATTTTAAATTTGAATCTATCTTATCGCTCTACGTATTGTGTAATTTCTCTATGTGGTGGACGATAAAATCGTATTTATTCATTAATTTTTTTTTCTGCAAAAGAAAATCGGCGCTGTAACCCAAAGCAATAAAAACCACATCTTTCTGGCAATCGCGGGTGGAGTGCCTTGACCGATTCACTACCATCAGCGCCGAATTTTAGACCTGTCATAGTTTTCTTCGACCTAAGGAAATTACCAATGTACTATAGGGTAACGCAGTTTGTTGTAGGTTAACAAGGCGGTACAATAAAAAAAAGGGTAAGAACTTAACAGGTATCTATAGTCAACAAAAAAAGGGCTAAAACTGCAGAAAGGTCGGCGATCTATTCAAAAAAGTTCTCAAATAGGAACTGTTCGGTTATTGATAAAACAATTTTATTGTTATTACGTGAAAAGGAAATAGGTAGGTATATAATGCGGAAACATTATCTCCAATTTGTCACGTTTGGCGCGTTTCAAAAATATCGTACAAGTCGTGGAAAAATGTAAATTGTAATAAAATGAGAGAAATATTTTTAAGTCCTCTATGAATTTGTTTATTAAATGAAATTTTTTACTAAGATAGATTTTTATTTGTCGTATTTAACAGTATATGGTAGATTTAGATGGATAGATACTTATATAGTAGAGTATTATTGTGTCCTACAGATTCTGCAGAAAAGTACTGAGGCGGTCTTGGGGAGGATATGTCCTCCCGATACATAAACATGAGCATCTTATCAGGAACCATCAATAAAGCATCAACTACTTTAATTACGTGAGGTGATTTTTGTGATTGCTCAAACCCTCATCTGCCCCTGACAAAGACCTGCCGCCTAGCGATTTAACTTACGTGTTAAAATGCTCCCCACGAGTCGATTATGTCTACGCATATTGTCTTGTCTTATAGAAGAATGTCGAGTTTAAATTAAAGACACAAATTAAATTAAAGATCTAAACATAAGTAATAACAAGTTTTGTTCTAATTTACAACCCAAAGAATGTATACAGTGTACACAAGTTGGCATTAATAAAACAAAAAGTAAAAAAAAAGGAAATATATAAATTAAAAATAAATAAAATAATATAATAATAATATACATAAAAGTTCCCTTCAGCCACAACTACGTGCATCGCCTGAGTGAAAGAAGTAGGTAGGTATACAGAAATCATCGCTTTCGTATTTATAACATCTGTTAAATAAGTATTAATCTGCTTCGGTCAGTGTATTTAATGCTGAAAATTCCCAGGTTGCAGTTCGTTGAAGCAAGTGATATCTATGAGGATCGATCAACGCAGAAGTTAGGCTGAATACCTAAACTAATTATCAGCGCTTTCTACATTTATATGGCTATAGAAAAAGCCTCAAAACGATGTATAATGGTTTACGCCTCCCGCCATACGTATAGAAAGACATAATGACGGTGCATAGTCAGTACATATATGAAAATTTAATTTATGTCCATAAAAATATATCAAATTTAAAAAGAAAATGCACTGTAACAATATAAATATTAGAAGCAAAAATAAACTCGTTGTGCAGTTTACTAGGCTACACAAAATTGCAAATTCATTCAAGGGCAATTGTAAGTATATTATTTTATAGCAAATTACCAAATGAAATCTTTGAGTTGTCTCTCAATAAGTTCAAAGTTTATATAAAACGTAAGCTTACAGAATAATCCTATTATAACATTAAGGATTATTTAAACGACAAAAAAGCTTGGGTGTGAATTGCTCTAGCTTCATAGCTTAATATAAATTTACTGGAAGATGGTTATAACAAAAAAATAAATTTACCCGGCTAAGTTTGTTGTGGGCTCTTCTTAGACCAGGGCGCGTTTGGAACCCTCGTAGCTTTAGATTTAAGTTGGCGAACGAAGTTATCACCATCCCGTTACAATTATGTAAACAATTATGTATGAACGCTTCATAAGTGCCTGTGATAGGCCTACACGAATAAAGAAATTTTGAATTTGAATTTAAAGCCTACTAGTAGCGGCTGCGATGTTTCCGCGGTGATAAAGTCGTGTGGTTGTTAGGAGGTGTATCCTACACGTTCTATTCACTTATTAATTTGATGTTTTGAGTTACTCTCCGTCCTTTCAACGAAAACTATGCCTTAAATCTGGTTAATTAGTTAAGACGTGAAGAAAGCACAAACGAACAAAGACTTTCCAATATATAATATTAGTATGGGTTCTCATAAATATCACCCTCAAATTCGAGTTCGCGGACTGCAGTGAGACCTCACTCAAGGAGAATTAAGAAAAGTCGCCGACGAAGGTAGCAGCAAGTTTGTACTGCAATATGTCTCAAAACCATTTACGTCGAATTCCTTCCTAAGTTTGAAATGTAACTGCGCTTATTAATAAATCCAAGGTGCAACTTGTAAGCAGCAAGTAAGCTATGATACTTATTAGTATAAATAAAGCGATTGTTCTCGATTGGTCCGGAGCTCGATTGCGATCATTATGTGAATTACGTGGTCCGGCAGACCTCTTGACATCGATGTCGTCTGTTGCTACATCGGTTAGCGTTACACTTTTATGTCATTTTGATAAATTATGTTTATATTATAAAATGTTGTTTGCGTTACTGTTAACAGTTACGTTTCTCGGTCAAGAAATTCTCGAGAGAGTTCGGAAATTAGTGTTGTCTCAGCCTCATGCTTCAGAGGGTCGCGCGTTGGTTCAACAGGGCTATTCTGTATCACAGTTGACACCAAGCTCAGTTGGTCACTGAGAAAAGCTGCCATCAAGTAACACCAGAACCATAATAAATTATAAATTAATTTAAATATACTAAGACAATACACACATCGCCATCTAGCCCCAAAGTAAGCGTAGCTTGAGTTATGGGTACTAAGATGACAGATGAATATTTTATGAATAATGTACATAAATACTTATAATATAAATACAAACGTCCAGACTGAAGAAAATCATGTTCATCACACAAACATTTTCCAGTTGTAGAAATCGAACCCACGGCCTTGGACTCGGAAAGCAGGGTCGCTGCCCACTGCGCCAATCGGCCAACTAATTATTCATCATATCAACCCATTACCGGCCTACTACAGAGTAAGGGGTTAAGGCCGTAGTCCACCATGCCGGCCCAGTCCTGATTGGTGGACTAGACTTCAGAACCATTATTAATATTACGTAATATTATCCGCCAACCGAGTTGAAATGAATTCAGTTGGAAACTTTACAGCTCAGTTTCAAAATGCAACAACAGAATACTAATGAGATAAAAATTATCAATTTAAGCCCGACACACCCACATCGGAACAGCGTTCAACCTCTTTCTTTACTAAGAAATTTTTGGCTCGACTCGAATCGAACCAAAGACATTTTGTTCCGTAGTCAAACATGCTAACTAGCCTCACAGATAAAAATATAATAAGTAGGTATATATATATACTAACTTGTAAAGTAGAGTTCCCCCATAGAAAACAGTCCAGTAAAAATATTTCTCCAATGTGTCACAAGCACTTCTCAACTGGATAACTCAGAGAGACTAAGTAGACATGGCATCAGTTATTGTTTTTAAACATATAAAGTGATGTTTTGGTTTGAGCGGCGAGCTGGGCGTGGAACGTGTGAAATATACAGTTATGTGTTTTCTTTTTATTCTTCCGTATAGCGTTATTTGCTTAGATTGCTACCTTTTTGAAGACGGCAACTTCTTAAATGGTGGAAATGTATTCTATTTATAAAGTGATCATATCATTATCATCAACTTATTACCGGTCCACTACGGTTACTCTCTACCGGTTCACTTTTGGGGGGCGGAGTTTGAATCTCAGCACGCACCCCTACCTTTTCTAAATTATGTGCTTTTTAAGTAATTAAAATATCACTTGCTTCAACGGTGAAGAAAAATATCGTGAGGAAACCTGCATGCCTGAGAGTTCTACATAATTGTACATAAATGTAAAATGTAAATTGTTGATATTGGATTTCTTGCCGGCTTCTTCTCGGTAGAACCGGTGGTAGAGTCACTACACACAGACAGGCTTGACGTTTCAAAAGGGCTTATATTAGGTATACTTGAAATAAATGAATTTAGATTTTTTTTTGAATGTTTTCAAAGGTGTGTGTAGTCCACCAATCTGCACTGGGCCAGCGTGGTGGACTACGGCCTTAACCCCTTTCTCATTGTGGGAGGAGACTCGTACTCTGTAGTGGGCTGGTAATGGGTTGATGTGATGGTGATTATAACAAAGGAATAAAACAAAATTTATAGTTGCAGATGCAGAGCTAATGATGTGGGTAATGTATGTAATGGAAGGACTTATCTTAAGCAAGGTTGAGTTCAATAACTTTGTAATTACTCCATTTTAAATCACTTCCAATAAAATACATGTTACGACCAGTTTTTCGGCTATTTAATTTTGGTTTTTGCAATGCTTTGCTACTACAGAATGTTGGGCTTAAAAAGTGTTTCGGATTGCGAAATTCACAAGCTATTGATGCTACAACGCAATGCGATAAAAACATGTGATTACATGATATTCATATCGTAACGCACTAAAATGAACAGGCTTTCTGTGAAAAGGTGTCAAAATGAACGTCACAAAATGTATTTCGTTACATTATTTATCAATATCATTAAGAGTTTAAATTGAAACTAATTTGTCTTAGTGAAGGAAGAATGTAGCAAGTTAGCAAGATATCGCAAATGATGCCAATTTCGTTGTACTGCCATTTTTAAACTTAACTAAATTGACAATACTGCTATCCTTTTCAGAACGATTATATTATTATTAAAAAATCATATACAGCTCTTATATCACATGTAAAATTAAAATCATCGCGTGCAGCGTTACTATGCGTGTGTCGGTGTCAATTTGGTTTTAGCTAAAGGATTTTGTACATCAGAATCGGTACGAAGCACCAAAATCTTATATATAAGTAAATAATGTCATTTGAAAAGCGATCGTTTATTTCAAGAGCACTAACTTTCTTGGCCTCTACCTGCACCTTGAACTCCGGAGATACTTATCTAGAGAAGTGTATTAAAAAACACGTCAATTTATCCAATTCCTTTACTAAAAGTTAAAAAGCGTGAAGCGTTTTCTTACAAGTCCTGTCACAAAACACCTAAACGAGACTTTCACTTGTTTTGAAATGCTCCTCGATTCACAGTTAGCGCAAAAACCAGTCCAGCCAGCGACAGTTCTAGACAAAACAATTTGTACGTATCGCGGAAGTATAGACTGCTGATAGATCTACAGCGATGCCTTGAGACTGCTAAGTACTTGACCATTTTAAATACGTCGTGTTCACTGTCGTCAAGTTAAAACAATTATTTTTTTAAATAATATGTGTAGTGTAGGATAATATTTTAAGTCCGTTTATGGTTTCGGCGTTAAGTATTTTGATATTCAACCCCTGACCGAACTGGATCTGAACAAATCCAGAATATGCCACTACTAAAATATCACTCAATATTGGACAGGAATAAGGAAAAAAGCATCACGACTTTTAAAGAAATGTTTTGACTTATTTGTTTGAAAGCATGGGTATGCCTTAAAAAGTAATTAACGGAGTAAATTCAAAATTATCAAAGTAAATAAAAAAAGCAACACTGTAATTGAATTAAGTAATATTTTTGAGCAGGCCGCTGTTACTAGTTAGTCGTCAGAATTGTTTGAGCCATCGCTGCAGTTTTTGCTTGTTTTTTTGCTAGTGGTAACAAAAACCTACTACGGCGCCGATTTAATTGGGGTTTTCACTGATAGAAAGTTCAAGATCAGGGTTAAAATCAAGTCAATGGGATTGAAGTTCATGTTATCGTATTTAAATAATTACTGGCGGATAATTTTGTGTCCAAAAATTACGATACGACACGGATGTAATGTAGAGCGAGTACAATTATTTTTTCATAGGCAGTTACTTACTCGGGTTAGGAGTTCCACAGGTCGCTCCGTTGCAGGCCAAGCAAGCACCCTTCCCGTGGCTGCCATCCATGCTCAAAGTCAACGTCGGCGCCAGGCTGGGCCTCGGACACAACTTGCACCCCCCGTTGTATTTCTCACACAGGCACCCCCTGCCCAAGTTCTCCACCTTCATCTCATTGAGGCTGTATTTATCGTATCTTTTTTCAAGGGAGGCTGCGATTTTCCCCGGCTCCTGTAAAAACTCGCACGAATTCGGACAGACATGGCACCTCCCATCCTCTAGATTGTTAGATTCTGATATATCGTCTTGTTCGTTAGAATCTGTGGGAATCTGGTAGCATTCGTCTTTCCTCTCGCTGTCAGTGCTTCCCGTCATGTAGGATGTCAGAGTCACCTCGGAGGAAGACCGCACGGCGTTGTTCAACTTGTATTTCGTCATGCTTGAAGCTTAGAAAAAGGTTTTGAAAGCAGACGCGCGCGACATTACTAAGTTTAATACTTTTTTAGTCACAGCACTTTATTAATGTTTTTTTTTGTAATCTTTGGGTCATGTATCACAGATGGTAGTCGAGAGGCGACTCGCGTGCCCGTAGCGAGTGCGCGCGGCCGAATGGTAGCAAACTTGGCGAGGTGGCGAATTCAAATGCCTTGCGACAAAACGCCGTCGGAGTTCAGGCTGTTAAGGAAATGGTGTGAAATGATTTGATGTCGTGTTTATTAGTTGGAAAAGGGTTGTTACGCTTTTGTCTTAGTTTTAGGTATTATGTTTGGTTCTTATAAATAAATGTGTACTTGGTTTATTCAGTGGATACCTAAGAGAAAGGAATGTTTATTTTGACAATACAACCAGCGGGGCTGGAAAATTTTAATCACCTTGCAATATTAGGTTTTATTTATTATTATTAATATTTATTAAAATAACAGCAACATCGTTATCGGTTCGAGAGGAATACTGCGCTCGCAAACCCGCATGCCATGAGCGGTGATTATATTGGCATAACTTTGTTTATGGCATAATATAACTTACGAAAATTGACATCCATATTATTACAATATATATCAATAATTTATCTACCTTTTTAACGTAATTTAAGTCAGTAAACTTAAAAAATAAATGGCCTGTGACTTACGACACTACAGATGAAACAAAAAAATATGTAACGTAATAATAAACATTAAGTTCTTATTTATCCGGTTCCATTAACAACATATGAAGAACGAACAATTATGGCTGGACTTTGTCGGTTAGTAACAATCATAAAAATTCCTTATTATTTCTATCGACTTTTACCTCTCGTCATCATCACCAAAAGCCTACAGCAGCCCACTGTTGGACTAAAGGCCTCTCCCGAGAGGGTTTGGTGGTCGCACTAGATGGTAGTAGTAGCACAGAGAACGCTGCCCGCTCTCTGTTTTATGAAGGGTCGGTGACAACTGTATTCTGATCTGATGTCACCACACGGCACCTTCGTAATATTTTCATTAAATCCATCGCTGATATATATTTAAAGGGATTACCCACAAAACTACTGATTCAAAAAATAATTAGTCGGTTATTGACGGAGTACGTATACAATACAAGTAACAATCGAATTGGAGAACCTTCTTTTTTTTGAAGTCGGTGAATAAATACTCATTCAAAAATTAAATCGATTGAGAATAAATATTTGCGAAGATATTCTGGATTCCGGAAAACCGCCTCCTCCATTTTTGAAGTTGGTTTAAAATTTATCAAACTAGGTACTCAAATTATAGTGATAAAAATAAAAAAAAAATAAAAAAGAACCGCCCGAACAGGGACTTGAACCCTGGACCCTTGGATTAAAAGTCCAATGCTCTACCGACTGAGCTATCCGGGCTCTGCGTACTACATTGAAATTACTGTTCGGTTTCTTAATCCTAGTTCTATTTTCTGCCGTTCTGGCAGATTACTATTGACGCGCGTAGCAAATAAACAATATTAGAACTACTTAGAGCCCACGGGTTTGGCTGCGTAATCTTCAACTCATTAATCAAACAAAAAAACACGGAATA
Organism: Pararge aegeria; assembly: GCF_905163445.1. Classification (NCBI taxonomy): domain Eukaryota; kingdom Metazoa; phylum Arthropoda; class Insecta; order Lepidoptera; family Nymphalidae; genus Pararge; species Pararge aegeria. Next base: position 303,585 of record NC_053193.1, read on the forward strand.
CTATTAAAAAGTCTGCTTTGTAAGATCGTTAAATTAGTTTCGATAAAAAAATTACAATATCCTAAAACTTTTAATAAAGTACTTAATTTTTTTTTATCGATAATGTTACATTGTAACCTTACAGTAATTAGTTTAGTAAACATAACTAAACTAATTACTGTAAGGTCACGCCCGCGTGGAAAAGTGCCAAGAAAGCGGGCTGCATTTCCGCGCCAGGATGATTCTTTTCGCAAACTAAGCATAAGACAAACTTAAATATTTTTTTATTCAAATTGGCCAAGAGATGGCACTTGATGCAAGTGGTAGTGAGATAAATAAGGAAAATATATTACGACAATACACACATAGCCACCTAGCCCAAAGCGTAGCTTGTGTTATGGGTACCAAGATAACTGATGAATAATTTATGAATAATACACATATATACTTTTAATATACTGATAATCACTGAGAAACTGTAAAACATCACACAGACGTTTTCCAGTTATGGGAATCGAGCCCCCTACAGCCTTGGACTCGGAAAGCCGGGTCACTGCTCTGCGTCAATCAGCCGTCAAATTATGATGAATGAGATGATGGTGATATAACGTCCGCAAACTTAAAATTAAAGCTACACCGAAGACTTCAAACGAGCCTGTCTAAGAAGCCTACACAAGTAACTCACATCGTTACAAGTGCGGCCGAGTGGCGCAGTCGGCAGCGGCCCTGCTTTCTGAGCCCAAGGTCGTGGGTTCGAATGTTTTTCTGTGTCTGGGTGTTTATGTGTATATTATAAGTATTTATGTGTATTTTATTCATAAAAAATATTCATCCGCTAGCTTAGTACCCATGACACAAGCTACGCTTACTTTGGCGCAAGATGGCGATGTTTGTATTGTCGTAGTAAATTTATTTATTTATTTATTTTGTCGTTACAAGTAATATTCAAATAGGTAATGGCTTCAGACCGACATTATTTTAACATCTTTAAATTTATAGGCAACAAGAAACTAGGAACCCCGTGAGATTTTAGCCAGCACGGCTAGCATAACTTTACGATGTCTTACTTGAGTTTTAAAATTCATAAAATTATTTTTTTTTATTTTAAAAATTGCTGCGCGCAAAGCGCAGCTGTGTGTGTGTACGTACGTTACATTAGGTTTATAATTATTAATATTGTATTAGATATAAATAAAACTGTATGTACTGTGCTGATTAAATTGAAATTGAAAGTTATAACTCAAGATTATATACACTGAAAAGGGATAAAACTAACATTTCCACCTGCCGGCAGCAGAGAATAGGAAAAGTATACCCCGTTTTTAACATGTTTATTATTTGGATATTATTTCCACCCGTACGCTAATGCTCGGACAGTTGCGGAAACTTTGGGAAAAAAACAGATTTGTCCTCCTTAATAATATAGTAACGAAAAGACAGTTTAGATACATAATAGGAAAAGTAAGTTAAATGGAGTATAGCTATTTGGTGGTGTACGTACGTCAATGATCATCATACAGTTTACGAGCACTCCTCCAGCGCCGCAATTCATTGTACAAGGGCGCGGCCTCGCAGATACGGTTATTGCATAATATTGTTTGTATTATGTTGATTATTATTGGCTAGGTATTTCATGCGTCGCACCCCCACCGAGGCACGTGTTCAGAGCTCCTTACATGGGGCTATCTGTAGCTCGTGCACGGGTGTATCGCATGCAATCTGGAGCGTTTCGTTCCAAGTACTACATATCATTCGTCTTTTTCCATACTGAAAGTGTTACTGAAACACGCTACTTGCACGAGTTCCTACTAATGTATCCCTATTGTACCCTCAAATATTTTTTTACTAGCTCCTGCCCGTGACTTCTGCGTGGTCTTCAGAATTGGGCCTAAAGCTTCGCTAGTTAACAACTTTTAATCTTGTCAAATACTTAGTTCTATTTGAGAGATCGCTATAGAAAGTACATGTTCTTTACCATAGCATAGGTGACATGCATACCAAATTTCAAAGCAGTATTCCCGCGGCTTAGCTCGTACGCAATTTTCATTTTCCCCCGGGAAATTCTTAAGGAATCGGGATAAAAGGTAGCCTATGTTATTTTCCATGTCAAAGGCTAAATGCATGCCAAATTTCATCCAAATCCGTTCAGCCGTTTTTGCGATATCAGTTGAGATGATGAAGATGACATTACTAGTTAAAGAATAGAACAAAACCTCGTTTTTTTGTTAAAACAAACAAAAGATAATCATATCCGGCAAAAAGTAAGTTTTTGTTCAGTACTCAATAACTGTAGGTTTGAATAGGTTTATTTCTGGAAACTATCGATTGTATAGTTTAAGATTTAGATTTCAGGCTTGTTATTTTATTTAATCCAAAACAACTATATTAAAAAATCCAGCTTTGCTTCCGACTACTGGTTAAGGCCAGGGACATGTTCCGACTGTCGGAATTTTCGGAATCAATTAAAAAGCTTATTCCGCAAACTATTTAAGGAACGAATCTACGCATTTATTTTATTGAAGTTTTAAAGACAGTCAAGTATTTCCTTTTAATTCACTCAAAGGTAATGTATCTACTATTTTGTTAATTTACTACTACTTTCCCACAAGACTTGTTGGAGCAATGACATTAAAGATCTCTAAAATCCACACAAATTCGAAAATAACTTTATCAGGCAAAAAAATATGAAAAACTAAAACCCAACAACAAAACATTCAATTCAACTGAGAAGTGACAGATCACAGACATAAAAACCTAAATATTTGACAATAACTTTAACGTTTGACCACCCATTTGGCGGTGGTTATTGTTAATGTCAAAAATGACGTCATTTTAACCATAGTCAGATGGTGCAACTCATTTTAAGCTAAATCGTTAATTTGACGAACGATTTGACGTTAACGTTTCATATTTAACGATAACGTGGGATGGTGCAATCCACCCTAAATCGTAAAGTTGTCATAGATTGTTAAGTTGTTACGTCCGTGATTTCACCTATCGTCGTAGGTACTTAATAATATATAAATATAAGTATAAGTATTGGTCTAGTAAGAAACCTTTTCTTTCGTCCTTTCCATGTTGAGTAAAGCATGCAAACAAACAAAAACATGTAGCTAGAAGTCTGAATTTTCATTGGGTTACTAAGATCAGTGGGGGTGTGTGTGTATAAGAATTTGTATTGACTACTATAGCTCAAAGTCACACTTATAAAAAAGCAAAGTGTGCTTTAAGATTTATCAAGATGGTTATTACAGAACCTCTGAGAAAAATCAGTAGAGACAAGGCGAATCTAAATTTTTAAGCTAAATAAATCACTCGCCGCCGAGCTGTCAGCTCCGATCTCATCTTCCGCAAGAAAGAAAAATGATTGTAAAATATTATTGTAGGAAAAGAGCAACAAGCTGAGTTTCTTGCCGGCTTCTTGTCGGTGAAATCTGCCTTCCGAACCGGTGGTAGAGTGACTGCAAACCGACAGACTTGGCGTTTCAAAAGTGCTTATAAAGTGGAAAAAACTTGAAATAAATGAATTTTGAATTTTTCACTGAACTAAGCAACTTGCTGTTATTTTACCTGCCAAAATGACAAGCCGCTCGGTTGACAACTGAAATTATAAATCTACCAACGTTTAAGAACAAAGCGGATTCGGAACTAAAAAGCGTCATCTATGGATATAACAGTGAGACCAATAGCGAGACTGACTCCAACATCCGGTGCGATGCGACATGAGCAGCGGTATCCGGTGAGGTGCGGGGGGGTGGCAGCCTACAGCTGTTTTTGAGGCGGAAGGCGCGAGGCCGGCCGGTTTCCGCGTTATCTGCAAACTAGCCGTGAACTGCTCGCCGTGACGATTGTCTGAATGGCTGTCACAGGCAACTGGGGAGGGCAGGAAACATGCTATTTTCGAAAAATGGGGCAGCGAGTACTCTACTGAGCACTGACAATGGTAAAACTAAATCCGCCTTATAAATAAACGTGCCGTAGCGTAATAGTTACGCAGGGTTTGGTCACACTTCACCTGCCAGCACCTTTTATGTGTCAGAGAATGAGAAAACGCTGCGTTACTCTTATTCTTTAACTCTATTTTGACCGGGCAAGCAGATGGCCCACCTGATGGTAAGTAAACCCGTCGTCTATAAACATAGCAACACTTCGCAGGGCATGCAATGGACACGTCAACATGCCGCCATTAGCCTATGTCCATAAACCTGATGTGCCTATAGTTCTGCTGGCACCCATGCCGTTCAGACCGGAACACAGCATTGCAACAATGCTGCTTAGCGGCACAAATAAACATGGCGGTAGTACTTTCTCGGAGGAGCTCTGTCGCAAACAGCTACAACTACTACTCCACGTTCTTTAATAAGGGTGTAATATTTATAGAGCAGTTGGACGGTTGTGATAGTGTACAAACTGGACTTTCGTGTAGGAATAGTGTTTGGAAGATTAGGGAGATAGTGGTGTAATATAACATAATTTTAAGATATTATCAGCTGTTTATTGTAATTAAGCTGTATATTTTTATAGGTGCTTTAGCCCTTCAGTCAATAATATCTAAGGTTTTACTAATTGCGTCTTATGTATACATATACGGTTCTGTAGACGGACATTGATCAATAAAGAATTTCTTAAATAAATATTTTTAACATTTAAAGAGGAGATCTTCCAACCCTCATTAAAAGTAGCATAAATAGGCATTATAATGTATCTGCCAGTAAATGCCATGTCAAAAGATCAGCCGTTCCACAGATTAGCTCAGATAAACAGGCAGACCAAAAAATTAAACGTGTGTTGGAGTTAATCTCTCTTTTACATTGAAAGCTTAATAAGAGGAAGTTATTTCGAAATTACAGGCAGATTTTACAATTTAACATAATGTGATGTTTGAGCAGAACGGCCACATAGTTCCAGGTTAACTATTCTCCTGTATTCTTCCACAACTTTACAAAGTATGAAAGTCCCTCCTCCTTTTTATATGCTTACGAAGTTACGACTACGCAACGAAATTTAATGCAGTTTTCAGCAATAGATAGAGTGATTCAAGAGGAAGGTTTATATGTAGTATATATGCATATTATAGTTAAGTGGAGCAAATTGGTGGAGTAGTTTTTGCATGAAAGAGTAACAAACATCCATCCATCCAAATAAACTTTCGCATTTATAATATTAGTACGATTATACCAACTGTCTATTCATACCAAGTGTTGGAATCTACAACCATCCATGTCACAAGCCGCCAATAAGCTATCGAGAGCGTAAGTAGGTAATATTCATCGATTACGTGTTCAAGGGTCACGCTGCCACATTACCGCTGATCGAGGTAATTGTGCGCTTCCTTGGCGCCGGTCAAGAGCGAGCTGCGTCAATTGGGCGTTGGCGATCAGCGTATACGTACGAGTAGATATATACCCGCGCACTTGATACTTTACCTAGCCTTCACAGTATGTGAGTAAACAAACGTTTGTTTAGCAGTATCTCTTATGCTCTTTTCTCCGTTTTACGCTACTTGGTATATTCTTATACTGTAATTAAATTATGTACCTACCTGTTCATCATCATCATATCAAACCATTTCCGGTCCAGGCACGGATCTCTTTCCACAATGAAATGGGCATGCGCCCCCTGGAAATCTCGCACTAAATGTACGAACTCGCCTAATCACTAATCGAAATTTATAAGGGTATGTGCTAACTTTTGAATAAACCGTCCAGTAGATACTGGCAAAAGGTACGGTACTATTGCCATAAAAAACCGTGCAGTAGGCAAGCGCTACAGTCGCCAGACAAATCTGCTTTTATTTATTTAGCTACGTATTAAGCAGGATCATTTACGGTTGTTTTCACGACACATTATATATATATGTAATATTTCACATAGGTGTCTCTTTGTAGTGTTGTATTTAAAACAGCCGCGGACGATCTGACTTATTCTCTGTAATGATCATTGAGAACATAACGGAGTACGCAGGCATGCAGGTTTCCTTACGATGTTTCCCTTCACCATTAAAGCCAGTAATATTTAAATGTCTTAAAACGCACATACACACGCACTTAAAAAGTTAGAGGCGCGTGTCAGGATTCAAACTCGGCATCCTGAAACTGGAGTCGAAGTCCTACCCACTGGGCAATAATCGCTTCTAACTACCTATAATATTATAGCAAAATATATGTTATTTTTTAGAAACGAAACTGTACCTTAAGTTTTTTATTTCTAAGGAAGTAATTTCACACTTTTCAGTCGTATAAACTTCCTCGAGATAGAGCAATTTTTGGTTTACTATTTATATTGATTAAATATTTACAGTCATTAAGTTTTCATCATAATTGGTTTTTATTTCGTGGTTTCCTTAAAAGCGCCATCTGTTTTAAACTATCTTAAACGTTTGTATTAGTGACATCTAGTGTAGGTTTGTTGAATCACATGGCTAGTCAAGAATCATCTTTGCCGACTTAGTTTTAAAATGAGACGGTAGATGGCAGTAAATATAATAATTAAAATTTAATATTATTTAATTTATTATGACATTGGCAAACTGCAATGTGCTGATTTAGCACACCTAAAAGCCAAAATGCAAATATTACTATTAATTATCCGTGGAGAATCTGCGAAGGCATGCTAGCGAAGTAACTACATGTATATCCGCGGTCCTACTGGGGCGAAAGATAATATCGATATAATATCGGTTGCATCCTTGCTCCAATGTTTTAAATAATAATACACCCAGATAGACACCCAGACACTGAATAAAATTCATTTTCATCACACAAACACTTTCCAGATATGAGAAACGAACCCACAGCCACGGAGTCAGAGAGCAGGGTCACTGTCCACTGCGCCAATCGGCTGCCAGACAAATAAATATAATATAAATACTATGCTTATAAAAAAAAAAAAAAATAAAGGCGAGTGTGACTTCTTCAAAAGTTGTCACATGCCCAAACCGACCCCGAACCTAAAACAAATCGTTGTTTTAAAATAAATTGAATCAGCTTTGTACAGGTTGCGAAACAGCAAATAAAAATATTACTTATCTTATTATTTTATAAGACATTTTCTCGAAAATAAAATATGGGAGAAAATGCAACTCATTCTAAGTTAATAAAGTGACTCACTTTATTTATGATTAGATTGTTTCGATGTTAATTTTTCGCTTCGTCATCTTCTCCACGAAGTCGCACTTGCAGTCATCAAGGAAGTTTCAAACCTGGCTGTACCAGTATAGTTACCTACTTAAAAGCTATTGGCAGTATTCTTTAAACGGCTTCAACATACAGACAGATTGCGCGTGCAACACTAACGAGAAGATAAGGCAATTTTTTGTTAATAAGTTTTCACGAAAAAAACTAACAAATACTCTTTAAATAGGAGGTTTAATAGATATAATTTAATATTAAACTCACGCCGGGGGGCTGTGAAACTTTAGCACCCTTTTCTGGCAATTGACGTCCCACTGTTGAGCACAGGTCTCCTTTCTCATAGACACGGCGGCCGTTACCCGGCAGTTCAAAGGGTTATATGTTTACGTAGTTGTGATCTACCAGTGCTGCATTAACAGGTGTGGGGTCACGATTCCAGCGCCTTAACACTCTAGTGTCCATCGGTTTCTCGAGCTATATGCCCTTTGCCACTTTAGCTTTGAAGCTCCTTGAACTATGTAAATTAATCTAATTCTAGGACCTTCTAAACTCCAATACGATTTAGTTGTTATACTCCGAGCTATAACTCTCTCCGTCGGCCATTGCTGATGATGATGACTCTAGCTTTAACGGAAGAGACGCGTTTAGTAGCCACGTTAGTTAGGTATTTCCTATTGACTTACATAACACTGATCTGAGCGAATTTTTGTACTTGATTTATCCTCTGGAGGTTGACGTCAGGGCCCCGGCTTGTTTACCCTCGCTACGAGTGTGACTGAAATACAAAGTTGCATCATCATTCATCATCATATAACCGATAGTCGTCCACGGCCCGGCCTGGTATAAGGTCAAATTGTATACGTTGTTTTGTTATACTTTTCTTTTTGTTCTATGTACTTTTTGTGGTGTGCAATAAAAGTATATTCATTCATTCATTCATTCAAAGTCTTTTTCGGGAATCTCCAGGGTTTAATATTGCTTGTGTGATACCTCGATAGCGCTATATATGGTGGTAGAAGGGACCGTATAATTCAACATTCAAATGCAAAATGTCTTTCTTCATGTAGGCCTATCACAGGCACTTATGAAGCGATCATACATATATGTTTACAAAATTGTAAGAGGATTGGGATCACTTTATGAAAATTAAGCTTAATTTTCATAGTAAATCATGGATTTCCGCAAAGTAACGCCTGCTTCTCTCCAATATGGTGATAAATTTGATCGCCAACTTAAACCTAAAGCTACAAGGGTTCTTAACGCGCCCTGGTCTAAGAAGAGCCCACAATAAACTTAGCCATTTTAGGGTATTTTTTTTTGTTATTATTATATATATATTATATTATATATCTCCCAGTAAATTTATATTAAGCTATGAAGTGAGCAAGCCACACCCAAGCTTTTTTATCGTTTTAGTAATCTTTAAGATAACATTTAAACTGTTTGCTAACTCTATAAATATTATCTAACCTAAAAATAACATAATAAGTAGATGTAAAAATTTAGCTCAATTTGCTATACTCATATTATTATTTTGTCTTGGGAGGCTTTGGCCGTGGCTAGTTACCACCCTACCGACAAAGATGTGCTGTTAAGCGATTTAGTGTTCCGGTGCGAAGTCGCGTAGAAACGGATTATGGGTATGACTGCCATGCTCCCTAACAGGTTAGCCCGCTACCATCGTAGACTGTATCATCATTTACCAGGTGAGGTTCCAGTCAAGGGCCAAGTTGTTGTGAAATAAAAATAAAACCTACTTTGCGAAAAGCAGAAGAATCTGTATGGTGCTTAATTTATTATTTCTTCAATCATTTTACTCCACACCTTACAGATCTTGGGCAATGTACCTACGCTAAGCTGCCAGAGCATCCTCAGGAGATGACAATGATCTGCGGATCTTTAAATTGCCTATTCCCTTCTGTTTTATTTGTGGTTTGACAATATTGTATATATTTATTTATTATTGATATTAATTATATAGGTATATATTGATTATTATCACTATCTATATATTTTATTGTAAGCTTGTCTTATGTATATATTATATTTGTATATATAGGTTTATGCATGTTTATTTAAATGCACCACCTACCTCTCTTCTTGAGCTGTTTTTAACGCCTTTGGTTGCCTGGAAGAGATCGCTATGTAGCGATAAGGCCGCCAAATTGTATACTTTTTGTTAAATTTTTACTTATAATTTGTTATGTTTATGTGGTGTACAATTAAAGTGTATTTATTCATTCCTTCATTCAATTACAATAATTGTTGATGACTTAGTGAATATATCACGGAATTCCGTAACGCAACGCCTGCTTCTATCCAATATAATAATTAGATTTTCGTAACTAGTCTATAATCTAACTAATCTATAAGTAGCTACATTGTTTTTGATTAAAAAAAAAATTACTATTTTTTATCTTGTAAAGATCAGTCCTTATCAGTAAAACCGATCTTTAGAAAATTTGACATACTTACTTTGATATAGCTTGCATCCTGGAAATAGGTGTTGCATAATTTAAATGTACAACGTGTAACTGAATTACAAAATACTGTGTAAGGTTGCATCGTAAGGAATCACCCTGTTAAAATATTAAATCAAAATAAGTATATTTATTTTTCCATACAAAAGAATTTTAAGTATTCACGTATGACAACCCTATTAAAGTTAAAAGACCCAAACGCGCATAGTACCTACGCTACGCAATATGTTCCTAATAAAGTGGCAGTAGTCACGTAATTTTAATTTTGCATAGGGCTGTATTTCATTTATTTTAGTAAAAAGTATGGCTGTGGTTTACACAAAAAGTGACAGAGACAGTGTCTCAGAGACAGTACACAATGTACCTCTAAAGCCTGTAAAGTATTATTTCGGTTTTCATATACACGGTGTATAAACCCGAGGTTAAAACTGTACTACTGTAACTATAAAGAATAGCTGCAAATTAGGCCTCATCCTCAACTGGCTAACTAGAACTCTTGTGATTGGACTTACGAAATAAGTTGACCCGCATTCATTGGGTCAGTTTTTCAATTTAAGCGCTACCGTGACACAAACATACACACATAGACCAAGCGCTCGAACTGTAAAGACCACCCTTCTGGTGAATTTGGGGGTTGGTGGACAAAGCATCACAACATAACAGTAGTAAGTGAGTTAGTCAATAACTGTGTCAATTGAAGTAACTCACCTTGCCAAAGACAATAAAATCTTTATCGTTGTTTTCATGGGCGTGAATAGTAATAACTTTAGTTCTTGGTAAAAAAGTGACATTTTTATTTTGTTGTATTGTTCAAGTTACGAGTAGGTATTTAATAGCACTAGTTATGTCCCGCAGTTGTACGCGTCAACTTTGTATCGTAACTTAGAGATAAAATCAATAACTTATAACTGTTTAAAGTTGGACCAAAGACCTCTCCTCTCCCAAAGGGAGGGTTTACCCACAATCACCGCGCTGGGCAGACGGGTTGTTGATCGGAGCAGATTGTAGTAGCAAAGACGCTACTACCCGTTCTCCGTTATATTCCCTAAGTTAATCGAAACAGAGCGACACGTCACAGGACGTGTTCCTTGCATGCCATGTTTTCTATTTACCATCGGGTGGGCCATCTGCTCTGTCCGTCAATTATAACTATAAAAAAGAGGAAAGTAATTTCAATAAAAAAAAAAACAAAACGTTTCTGATACGTGCCGCTAAGATGTGGAACGCCCTCCCGGTAACTGTGTTTCCTGTCACGTATAATTTAAGTACCTTCAAGGCTAGAGTGTATAGGCTTTTTCTAGGCAAGCGTGCTCCAACCTAGACCTCATCATTGCTTTCTAACGGGCATGATTGTCGTCAACGGCTGGCCTATCGTTAATAAAAAAAAAAAAAAAAAAATGCAAGCCAAGAGTGATTAAGCGAGGCCAAAGTGACCGCCACATCACGGACGCTGCCGCCCGCCACTCCTGCGCATCTTAAACAGCCTGCGCGCATTAGCATGGCGGGCACGAGCTCGCAAGGGGAACCACTGCTGTGACGGCATTCACTCGAGGCCGCACAATCTGAATAATTTTGTGAGTGACTGTTATAAGGCCCTTATTTCACGTTAAGAACACGTGTAGGAGGATTATAAAAAAATGCAAGACTGAGTTAAAGAAAAATTTAAAGGTTTACACAAAGCTATTTCTATAGTTTTATGTAAACCTTTAAATTGTGATAGCATTTTTCTGGTTACTAATAGGTTAGCTTGCGTATAAATTACTATAATTTTTTTTATGTCTCTTAACTTCATAGCATGGTTATACCAGTTTAAAATAAAAAGATAATTTTCATAATTAAAAAGTTCATACTACAAACGACTTAATTTCATCGGCTCAAAAGACCTGATACAAATATATAATATATAAAACGTTTCAACCTTCATTTAGAAGAGCAACTGCTAGGTAGAGTCATGATAAACAAACAGACAAGACTTTAAAAACAAGCCAGACCAATTTGAAATGAAGAATTTATGTTTAACTTTGTATAAGTCCGAGGGTCGCGTGAAGGGTCCAAGTTGAAGTTTAGTATGATATAGATCCTGCTATAGTAGGATACTTCTGAAGCGTTCATACATATATGTATTATTGCGAGGTGATGATAACCACATTTGTTAATTTGAAACTAAAAAGAAGAGCCAACAAAAAACTTAGCCTGTTAAAATTCACGTGTTTACATCGTCGTACAGATAAGTTTTATTTATTTTTTAGCGTTGTTTGATTTCCTTTATTAGCACGTACAGTAGTGGAATCAGTAGGTATTCGATATTGCAGCCACAAACACGTCAATTTTAAACCCAATTAGGGTTTAGGAATTACCCGATTTATCAAAAGATACATCGGGTAACTTAATAGTTTGTTTATTTTTCCCGTATTTTTGTAGCAAAACTATCTATTTTTAATCGAGAACCATATGGATGCTGCCATGGGAATGAGGGATCCCAACCCTACATAAACCTTGCGATGTCATCTCTACAACTACTGCCATACTTTGTATAATTTTTGATGAGTCCTCTGTATAAAAACATGATTCGACAGCAGCGTTTGCATAATTGATGGGCGTCACTTAGTAACTAAAAGAAAAGTTCGGCAATACGGGGATATGGGAGCCCTAAGAACCATTACGATAACTAAGATATTCCGCACATTCTTAAACAATTATGACGGCCGACTGGCGCAGTGGGCAGTGACCCTGCTTTCTGATCCGGCCGTGGGCTCGATTCCCACAACTAGAAAATGTTTGTGTGATGAACATGAATGTTTTTCAATGTCTGGGTGTTTATCTGCATGTTATAAGTATTTGTGTATATTGATCATAAAAATATTCATCAGTCATCTTAGTACACAAGTTACGGTTATTTCGGGGCTAGATGGCAATGATATTAAGATAGCTTATTTTTATGTGTTTTTTTTTATAGAGGGTGATCCCTTTAATTTGGATGTAAATATAACTATTACCTTTAATTAATATTATTACCTTTCGTACATTCCAAATATTGTACATGATCTTTCCTCTTTGGTAACCGACTACGAAAAGTCGAAAGTTCCTCATTCGACACATCTACTACTACTACTGTTTCTTTTCTGTCTGTCTGTCTGTTAGGTTAGTTCCGTTTCAGATTTTTTTTAAATAGACTGGCTCTTGACTGTAATCACACCTGATGGTAAGTGATGATGCAGTAAAAGAAATGAATTTTGAATATAGAAGTAAGAATTTTGATACGATGCCTATTCACTCTTGATTGACTCGGGGAAGGCGGAAGATGGAAGGACATCTCAGACCTCTGCGGTGCGTATTAGAAATGAAACGAAAGCGCTTTGTACGTGTTGATGGTATTTCAACTACGTGACGGTGCAGATTCTTTTGGGGCCTCGAAGGTCGACGGTCGAAAGGAGATTGGTTAACTTAAAATAGCTCCTGGGCAAACTCTCCGAAATGTATCTACTGACTACAACGTCGTTGCCAATGAGTATCCTAGCACGACGATCTACCGAATCCAAAGCATCGAGCTGGTACTTGGTAGATCCATTCCATAAATGGCTGCAGTACTCATGCACGACGGAACTAAATCTGTAATTAAAGATCAAAGAGTCAATAGCTCCCTCCGTGAACTCAGTTAAAGCTCATGTTGTAACCGCGCCACAATATATTAATTAAGCATTATTATAATACCATAATGTTGTTATGGCCTCCTTCCATGGCAATTAGAGCAATATGTAGCCGGTTATCACCGCGGCTATATTTATGACATGGTGCGTCACGGCGGGCCAGGGCGGCGATACGACTAATTAGTACAATATGTGGTCGAATTATCGAAAATTGGTTGACTGCAAGCTGCTTGTTGTCGACCTTTCAAGGTGATACACGTGTACATTGTGGAGGACTCTGGCCGGCTCCTTCTGCGAGCTGAGCGGTTCCGCGGTTCCAAATTCACTAATTTCAATGGCAAAATTAATGTAATGTATAAGTCTTAACGTGGCTGTAGCGTCATCTCATTTGTATTGACTCTACCACCGGTTCGGAAGGCAGATTCCGAATTCCGATTCAGAAGAAACTCAATAGTTGCTCATTACCAACACAATTTTTCAATTTAATAATCATTGTTCTATCTAGTGTGAGATGAAAGCGGAGCGGCTTGCTACCAGGCAATCTTGTCATTAAGAAATTCATTCAATTCATATTAAATGTAAATCTAATATTACCTTTGGTATCATATTTTCAAAGCATATACTCAGCCCCACAGAGGTTTTCTGCACTTTCCTAGGACGATATGCTAACATCACTAATTTATGTCCGTTTCTGTAAGTCGTTTGTTTATATCCACTTTTATTTAATCGGAAGCAGAGTTTGTACGTGCTTAATTAATGTATGCATCAATTTATCATAATAAATACGCAAGTATATTAAGGTTTATAAGTTAATATATATATATGTATATATGTACTATGATAAGGACTTCTAGTAAGATAAAAACTACTTATAGCGATCGTACCGAAGTCAGTGGTCACACACATTTCTAGTGAAAGTTTTCTTATCTGTCGTAGCACACGCCAGGCCGCAGCCAAGTCTCGCTAGTCGCTACGATCTACGACTTTTCAAGTATCGCGAGTATGGCGCTTTAGCGTTATGCAACACAGCCTGGGTTTTGCCCCGCAGCCTTCGCGGACGGTTTCGTGTTGAAAAATGCAAAATAACGCCACTGGGCGAACCCCAACTTAAATAATGTTTCACTTAGAAGGATAACTTTATTTAAACTAGCACAAGTCTACGACTACGCCTGCTATTCTACCTGGTCAACTCTGCAACATCTCAGACTTCACCATCAGCTACCACCAGGTGCAATCTAACGTTTTGGTAGCTGATGGTCATTTAAGGGCTAACGTGTATTAAAATTAAAAAATAATAAAGTTACCTTTAAAGAATTCGGTACTATACTGCTCTCTCTCGCTCTCGATACAAAAGGAAAAATAGAAGTGTAATATACATAAGCATGTTGCAATTCATTTACAATGATTTTATCTCTCGCTCGCACGTACGCATATTTTTATGAATTTTAGAATCCAATCCTTTTGTTTTTTCGCTTAAATCACTTTAAGAAAACCGAAAAAAGCCAATATTAATATTATAAATACGAAAGCGTGTTTTTTTGTTTGGCCCTACTTCGCGCCCTAACTATTCAAGCAAAAACTTGAGTTGAGCGGGCGGAGGAGGCTACTCTTGATTCCAGGAAAAAAGCCGGACAAGGAACTCGGGCACAATAATATTAAATAAATATATAAATAAATAAACTAAGACCATACGCACATCGCCATATAGTCCCCAAAGTAAGCGCGTAGCTTGTGTTATGGGTACTAAGATAACTGATGAATAATGTGAATAATTTTATGAATAATATACGTAAATACTTATTATATAAATATAAACACCCAGACACTGAAAAACATTCATGTTCATCACACAAACATTTTCCTGTAGTGGGAATCGAACCCACGGCCTTGGACTCAGAAGGAGCCGGGTCGCTGCCAAATCCGCGGTCAAAATTTACTTGATATGTGTAAAACGAATAACCCGACAAGCTGTAAACAATTTTATAACAGTAGAGACGCTGCTATTTCATAATATGAGTAATCTTAATATAGATCGTAACATGATTGCCACGGTGGTGTTCGCACCGAGGGTTTCCCGAGTGATTAACACGTGGGTTTTGGTGGACGATCATAGGATCATTACTGTTACTACAGCTGGTGGTTCGTGGACGCGAGTGACGTAACCTTACCGTACCGTGCCTGGGCGGAGTTCTAATAGATCACTGTCAAGGAAAATACAGTCTTGGAAATTGGGTTATTACTATTAGATAATTTAGTATGAGTAGTATGAGAAGCTAAAATGCTATGGCGGGGCATATTCTTCAGTATAAATGACAATGTGAGATGGTGATAACAAAAAAAAAAATAACAGCCGGCTAAGTTTGTTGTGGGCTTCTTCTTAGACCAGGGCGCGTTTGGAACCCTCGTAGCTTAAGTTTCAAGTTGACGAATATTTTTATCGCTATCAACTCACTCCTATGTCATATTTTACATGTAATGTACGCTTCAAAAGTGCCATCTATGTGCCTATTTGAATACAGAAATATTTGACTTTGAAAGTCAAAGTAAATAGACTTCATACGGTCATACCACACACCTTGTAATCGTACTTTTCTTATGCAAACATTTTTTTTTATTCGGAATTTCGTCTAGATGAAACGGCGATAACGTAGAGGTTAGGATTGCGGTTTTACTTTCGAGGGGCCGAGTTTACGAGCAAGGGTACCCAGCACGTACCTCTAACTTTTCCAAGTTATGTGCGTTTAAGCAATTAAATTATCACTTGCTTCATTGGTGAAGGAAAAATACCCTAAGGAAACCTGCATGCCTGAGAGTCCTCCATAATGTTATCAAAGGCGTGTGCAGTCCACCAATCCGCACTAGGTCAGCGTGGTGGACTACAGCCTTCGCCCTTCTCATTGTGGGAGGAGAGCCTTGTCCTGTAGTGCGTCGGTAATGGGTTGACGTGACGATGACGATGACACTTTTTTTTGCGTGTGCAGTATCATTATGCATTCAGGATGCTATTGGGGCTGCCTCGATATTGCAGCGCGTCAGGAATGTTTGCAAGTGACATGTAGATTGCTTCAACACGACTATGCGCAAACGGTGCACATCCCTGGTTTGGATTCGGGCGAGTGACAGTGGTATCCTCAAGGCATTTGCTGGCAGGTTTGACTGTCAGTACCTTAACGATTGTCTTATGGTGCACGTACTGACACATTAAGTTTATCATAAGTTTTAGTTTTAGTGTGATTAGGGATTACTAACATTCAGTTGTTTGTGTGTTTCTATAATCTCTTGGTCGTAATAAATGCTTTTTTAAATTAATTTTTTCTGCTAAAAAGTTAGTCCTTGCCTGCAATCTCACCTGTTAGTAAGTAATGATACAGTCTCAGCTGGTAACGGGCTAACCTGTTAGGGGTATGGCAGTTATAATAATAATAACAATTATTATTATTTATTGTGTAACTATGACCCATCTTCACTATTAAAAATTAAAATAAAAAGTTGAAAGTAAGTCATATTTCAATTGCTTAAAACACACATAGCTTTGAAATGTTAGATGGGTTCTCGAACTCGGCCCACCAAAACTGCAGCCACCAGATGAAATATCAGCCATGGTAATAATGTTATGGTAAGATAAAAACCTGTGGCCGAAACCTCCTATCATACAAAAACACATCGAAGATACGTCAGTAAATCATGTATTGTTAGTCTTTAGCACGTATCCCCGGCGCAGACCCTGACCTTACACCGAAGCAGGTATCGCGAAACTACAAACCAGTCAGTCCGGTGGCGTTTCTTCTTCTTTTTGGCTAAAACCTGCGAGTCATCGTTATGCCGATCCGACCGATCTGATTCTTTTATTATCCAACTATGAAAAGGTTTGTCCTAGTTATCCAAATATTCTCGATTGTGTGACCTAAGACAATAAATATAGTATATATTTATTTATTTATTGTAACCTTATGGGTAGGCAACAATGTGTTAAAATAAGTGATAAAACTAGTGACTTTGCTGACATCACCTACGGAGTCCATCAGGGTAGCGTCTTGGGTCCTACTCTTTTCCTAGTGTATATAAACCCTCTCTGCGAAATATCACCACAATTCGGCCGTGTCTGTTGTTTTGCGGATGATACTGTCGTTTTATTCGAAGGCTCAAAGTGGGATGAAGTGAAAGCGTCAGCTGAAAAGGGACTGAGCCAAATCACCTCCTGGCTAGAAGACAATCTATTAACGGTTAATGCGACTAAGACTAAATACGTGTGTTTCAGTGTCTCCCGCAGAACAGAACCAGACAAGAATTTTGCCATTTCTATCTATACTTTCCCCTGTAACCGAAGCAGTAGTCAACTCGGCTGTAATTGTAGCATTCTAGTGAAAGAAAAAAGTATAAAATACCTCGGTGTTACAATTGATGAGCACCTTAACTGGTCGACCCATATTCAAAATACCACGAACAAAATAAAAAAGCTTATTCCCCTATTCAGAATCCTGAAAGATGTTGCTCCAAATGAGACCACGTTGTTGGTGTACAAATCCCTATGTCTTCCTATCATGACCTACTGCATCAGTGCATGGGGATGTGCCGGTAAAACATTCATGCTGCAACTAGAGCGCGCGCACAGAACACTGCTTAAAACGATATTTAGCAAACCGTACAGATACCCTACGGTAAAATTATATAATGAACTCAGTAACCTTTTTAATGTTCGGCAGCATTACCTTTTGGCAGTAATCCTACGCCACCACCCTCATACGGCTGGTAATGTTGCTAAAGTTAGTATTACTAGGGTTACCAAATTTCCAGTACCCAGGAGTAGCACTCGCTTTGCACAAGCACAATTTGAATTTAGATCGGCACATGTATACAATACATTTATAAAGGTAAACAAAAACCTAATCAATGCCAGTAAATATGACCTTGCAAAATCAGTAAAAGGCTGGCTATCAGGTCTTAGCTATAAGGACACTGAGGATATACTTAAGATTATGAGGTAAACATTTACACAATTTACATTTCACACATTTGTACAACATTCTTTCATGTTAGTGCACTGTTTTTGAATGTCTTAAATGTTGTTCACGCACGCACACAAGCATCCACTTGCACATTCATGTACGCACTCACGCACATACGGTCACACACACACACACACACACACACACACACGCACACACACACTTTCACACACACACACACACGCACACTCACACACACACACTTTCACACACACTCACCCAGAATACCCCACACAGACCTACAAAATTAATTCTTTACTTATAGTTTAATTTTTATACATAGGTTAAACATAGGTTTCAAATAATCAAGCGCCCTTGTAACATCAGGAAGGACCTAGCCTCTGTAACACAGGTTTTCCTTCCGCAGAGGTTAGGGCATTCATGTAATTATTATATCCATCATTTTAAGCCTGAATAAATGATTATTATTATTATTATTATTATTATACGGAATTTTACTAGTCAGTACATCCTATTTGAAAATTGTACGTATGTTCATGAAGACATTTCTAAATTTAAGAACAAATTGGACTGCAATAATTTAATTGTTACATTAAATTCAAATTATTTTAAAGGAAATTGCATACAATTCTACAATAAACGACCCATTGACATCTTGGAGTTGTCTCTTAAAAAGTTCAAAGATTGTATTAAACGTAAGCTTATAGAAAAGTCCTATTATAGTAAAAAGGACTACGTAATCGATAAAAAGCTTGGGTGTTAACTATTGCTCTAACCTGGTTGCTCTTCTAACAATGTTATTTGACAATCTGAGATGGTGATAACCAAAAAAAAAACATCCGGCTAAGTTTGCTGGGGCCTCTTCTTAGACCAGGGCGCGTTTGGAACCCCCGTAGCTTTAGTTTTAAGTTAACGAATATGGTTATCGCCATCATCTCACTACCGTGTACTTCTCATATAATGTACGCATTAAAATTACCACCAATGGGCCCTACTTGAATAAACATATTTTTGACTTTGACTATAAGTAATGACATTTTTCTTTTGGTATGTGTTTATATGCAGTGACTAACTTTTCTGAATTTGTTTTTATACGCTTTTGGCCTGGAAGAGATCGCTATGTAGCGATAAGGCCACCAAATTGTATACGCTGTTTTTTAAAGCATCTCTGTTTTATGTACTTTTAGTTGTGTACAATAAAAGTATATTCATTCATTAATTTATTCCAGAATCTTCACATCAAGTCATAACTTTATTTATTCTATTATTGCCTATTAAGGCACTCTTCATACGTTACACATTTTAAATTGTTAGTGAGATGACGGTGCTAACTACCTACATTCGTTAAATTAAAAACTTAACTTTCTTTATCACACTTCAGCTGACAGCTACTCTCAGAGCCTGAAAGAACACTGTCTTTCTATTCCGAAGACCTTCAGGGATACAAACGCGCCCCGAGGAAGCCAACAACAAACATCTCCCGCTATTTTTGTTATCACCATCTTACAATGTCACATAAAAAACTAAGGGCTACCTATCAGTGCAATTTAATGAGTATGAACCTACTTCTGAATAATCATAATCATAAAGAATTTCGTAAACCATAACGTTTTTGTAATTTTTTTATACTATATAGGATTTTTGTCATCATTGTATTATTTGATTTAATAAACTTCAATATCAAAAGATTAAAAAAACTAATGATAATGACTTCCGTATGTTATGTTTTGGTTGAAGCGTCTACTTGAGCGATTTACATATTAACTTATTTTTATTAAGGTCATGCATATTTCATCTATGATGCATATTTTCGTTTTATTGACAGGTAACGTAACTTATGCCGCGTGGTGGCGGATGGATAGTCCATCAGACAGCAGTGGACAGTTATATGCTATTGATGAAAGTAATCTTAAATGAATGATAACATATTCGGAAATTCTATGAGAGCCCAGTTCACCTCAGTAGATGTAAAACGAAGATTACATGTACTGAGATAGAAAGAAAGATATTTACACTTTTTAAAAATGTTTTATTAAATCAACTAGCGGACCCGCGCGACTTCGTCCGCAAATGAGTCAACTTCAAAAAGTAGTCGTATGTTGTCGCGGACTGTTTTATAGAACTTTAAAGAAACAATTCCGATATATACTTACTACATATATCCGTCGTTTGGCGTAACGTTTACTGTTCACGCATCGCACGCATCGGAATCTCTCAAAAATATATTTTTTTTCGTAGCGTGATGTTATACAGCCTTAATTGATAATACCAATCCAAAAAAAAAACTAAATCGAACCAGCATTTTCTGAGATTAGCGCGTTCTACAAAACAAACTCAAGAGCTTGATAATATTTCAACTACGCCTATCTAAAAAACCACGCGGTTCCGCGGATTTTGAAAGACAAATGCGGAAAAAATAGCGATACTATCCTGTAGGAGCTGTTTGCTTTTCTGGGATTAAAAGAAGCCTATGCGCTATTCCAGGATGGTACGCATGCATTCGATCGTTTTCCCATATGACTTGCGACGTGCTGTTATCTGTGAAGAGTTATGTCCTTTATCTCCGACAATATTTATCAGATCTTCATTAAAATTGGACAATACATGCTTAATAGTATACACTTTCAAATAAAAAAATATTACAATCGATTCAAATTTAACGGAGGTATGAAGTAAAATTGATAAAAAATTTCATCCCATTTCCCGGAGGAAACTCACTGTTTATCGGGATAAAAAGTATCCTATATGTTGACCCGGAATATGAGCTACAACTATACCAAATTTTATTTGAATCCGTTCAGTAGTTTTCACGTGATGCCCGGACAGACAGACAGACAGACAGGCAGACAAAAATTAAATAAAAATCTTTTTTGGACTCAGTATCGATTATAAAGCATCCCCCGGTCAAAATTTTCAAAATATATTAAATGTACAGAAATCTTCCAGTTACAGATTTATTATAAGTATAGATTACGCTTTAATGGCGAGGTTAAACTCTGGGGTTTCTATTGCCTATTTGGGGAGCAATGAAGAGTTTCAATGTATCCATCAAAAATATCTTGAACGGTCTATATTACAATCTGGCACCGAGTACTTACGACTAGGTCGGTTAGAACTAGATTTTTTAAGTTAAGAAAAGTAACAAAACGTTGCTGAATATATAATTATTCAATTTATCGATATATTATTCAACTACTACTGTTATATTATAATTATATGTTGATTTTTTAATAATCATGAAGTCGGATAATTAAGCACTATTCATGATTTTATTTTTTATTTTATTTAATGCATATTTGCACATACGAGTAGTTCAACATCCAGTTATGATTTATTAAGTACCAAAATACCTGGCAAAGAAAGAACTAGAGAATATTTGATACGGAAACACTTATTATAAGAGATATCTACCCTTGACCATTTATTCAATGATACATGTGCTGTGTACACAGTATTCAAACGTGAACTGTTCAGCGTACCTATGTTGTTAGATAAGCCTTTAAAATAGGCGGTAAAGCTTAAAGTCCAAAAATAAAAATCAACATCAATTTAAATAAAAAGTAGCATCGCCAAAAAAGTAACATAAAATGTTATAATAATGTTTTATATATTCACAGTGTTAAGATAAAAATGAGAATAGAACAATGTCGCTCAGTAGCTGTACTAATTGCATTGGCACGTAAATTCCTGGAAGCAGGGAATTCGTTATCAAGTGCATAGGGAGAGAACAAAGGAATGATAATAGTCGTTTGCGTCAAACTTTTATATTGTAATTATGAGTTTGTAAACATAAGCTTTTGTTTTAATTCCCATTTGTATTGCTTTGACGAACAATAAAGAATTCATTTTAGACTGTGTAAGAAGTTATCTGAACCATAATATAATATGTGGCCTGATTTGACTCTTTTGTATTTTAATACTTGACCAGCCAGGCAAGGTATTTTTACTATTTTTTTATTCCACTACAAGTTAGCCTTTCTCACACATATCAGGCGCTCGCTGAAAACCAGCTTGCTGCAGCTGATGCTGTGAGTACTTGGTCAATGTAGTTGTACATAATAAAATGTGAAAATAAGTATATGTATTGGCTTAGTAAAAAACTTTTTCTCACTGCAATCTCACCTGCTGCTAAGTCCCTTTGCGTATACCTGAACTTAACACCACTACGGCATGTCCCTCTCGTTGGCAAGACGTCTGGGGAACCCATTATATAAATAAAAATTACTATATATTACTATATATACTTAAAAATTATCTGGACCCCAACCAGGGACTTCTGACACCTAAGCTATTCAAACTCTCAATCGTTTAGCGTCAAGTCTTTGCCGGTAGGGTGGTAAGTATCCAAGGCGAAAGCCTCAAACCAGATCAGACAACAGAAGCTTAATTTCCAAATTCATTTCCCTGCCGGAAGTCGAACCCTGGACCTCCAACATAAAACCACCGCGCTCAACGATGCGCCAGGAAAGCCGTGGTGCTAGATAATCGTGATATAACTAATATTAATTATTCCTAGCGAAGATTTGATTTCAAATTTAATATATACACAATATAATGCTTCAGATACGCGAGCATCTCGCGATCAGAACCAATTACGGGAGCAAGTCGGAGTGGCAGGCAGCAGTGAACAGGTTCCTCAAGGCCGCAGCTACACGTGCGTCATAGATACGAAACTTTAAGTGTCCCGCTCGGAAACCAAGTTGGTGTGACCTCGGCCTTGGAGGCCGCGCCTTGACCAGTGTGATACGATCCTAATGTCGCCGACGTGCTCACTGAACGAGAGCATATTAAAAAGAAACAACAGTGCCCAGTGACGGGGAGTGTGTTTACACATTTGGACAAACTCGCAGGTTGATACCTTTAAAAAGAATGGTGGAGTGGAAAAAGCATACCCACCTGGGCTTAAAATAAAAACTAACAGATTTTTGTGTGATTTTACTCCCTTCCCTGCTCGCTTATCTACTCGTACCATTTAATGAAATGGTAAATATTCTTATTACTTTAATAGTAAGTACATATTCTTTACAAAATTATTGCTGCAATCAAAACAATGATTATATTTAAGTCGGAGTATAGTAGTTTGCTACTAGTGATACAGTCTGTAAATTTTACCGAAGAACTGTCTATATACCCTCCATAGGAAACGTTCTTGAATAATCCTTAAATGTAATAAAAAGGTAAGTAGACATAAGTTACTTCATTAGGCAAGGTCCCTAGTTACTTTCCTAGATTTTATAAATATGTATTTCAATGATTTAAGATGATACTATATAAATATAAATCTAAGAAGATCATTTGATATACATTGAAGGTAACTATTTATAAAATTTAATGTTTAAATTTTGCACTTTGATAACTTCTACATCAGCATATGTTGGAACTGGTTGGAACTTTATATCGTAAACACCAATAATCTCACCTAATTACCAAAATAAATATTTCATTTCATTTTATAGTGGAGTAAATGTAATGGAGTTTCAGACAACCGATTCCGTCGTCTAACAGCTTCACACTCTTTTACAGTTTGATTGTAACGAATTATTGCAGTAATAGAGTAGAAGAAGAAAGGAAAGTTAGATAGAAGAATGTGGACCTTATTCTGTACGTCATTCTAATGCCCTTAATGTCAAAAGTTACGTTACAGAATGTATTTTTCTTTTAATCCGAATAAATTATCTAAATATCACATTCACGAACTGGGTATAAACATAATTTGCAGTAATTGTATTTTATGAGGAAATAAAACATTTAAAAAAAATTGTAGCTATGCGCGAACTTGACTTGCGTGTAAAATATTTTGCATAGCATTCAGATACCACGGAACGATGATCCAATACCGGTTTCGCTGCCGTCCCCCAAACAGCAAGTATCAATCAAATTACGATAAAAACTTTATTAAAAAAAAAGATGAACCTCATAAGTTCACTTTTTGAAGGGCATTTAGTTTTCGAATATGATTAAAATGTACTACAGCTACTCCCACTTGTCATTTGCCTTTTGACTTGTCGCCCTTCCTGTCGGTTTCCTTCCAAGATCTTAAGTTCTTGATGTATTGTGTGGTATTTTCTATTTACGTTTACCTATTCCGTCGAGTAAAAGCTAGCCAGAATCTCTATTTATATAAAATCGAAAGAGGTAATCTAGTAAGAATACTGTTTCCCAGTATTTTAACTAGATGGCGATCATTCTATTCCACACAAATTCAGTATTTCAAAACAAACGATAGAATCAACTTTCGCTAATCTTTAAAATACGTTAACAAAGACTATTTTAATTTATGAAGTTTTGTGGG
The DNA here is from genome assembly GCF_905163445.1 of Pararge aegeria. Lineage (NCBI taxonomy): Eukaryota > Metazoa > Arthropoda > Insecta > Lepidoptera > Nymphalidae > Pararge > Pararge aegeria. The sequence continues at coordinate 328,083 of NC_053193.1, forward strand.
TTTTTAAACTCAGTTTTTTTAGTGAATTTTAAATTGGTAAAACCGGAAATAAATTAATCTCAATGCAACGTTAATTTTAACAAATTTAAGCCGTTTTAAGCCAATTATAAGCTACAAGCTCACGTCTACGGATTCAACTGCTATACAGCTTAAACAGACAAATTTACATCTGTGTAAGCTGTATCTTAACAATTTTGAGCTTATTTCTCTTTAACCAATTTTGAATAATCATATTTGTGTCAGTAACGTAATACTATTTATATACATAAACGTACTAGTGTTTGTACTGTGTTTTCATTTACACGTTGTATGGAAGGCCAACTCAAAATATATGAATCTGATGGAACTACAATGTTTCCTACTAGATGACGGCACGACTACAGTTACGTTAAAACTGATATATATTACTGAGATTATGGCCTCTTTAGTATGATGACCGTGGTTAAGTTGGAAGAGCACTTAGGCCGCGATTTCCAGAGAGTCGCAGGTTCAAATTCTGTCTGTTGCTAAATTTTACGTGTATTAGACTAGTTGTTGCTTGCTTTCCCCCTCCGCGTTTATTACGGCTTTTACAAATCCCGTAGGATTCTCCTTGGATTAAAACCAAAATCGAGTTGAATGGTTGCATAGTTAAAGCGCAAAGGAAGGACAAACAAACAAATTAACATGATTTTGCAAACAACTTTCGCATTGACGGCCGAGTGGCGCAGTGGGCAGCGACCCTGCTTTCTGAGTCCAAGGCCGTGAGTTCGATTCCCACAACTGGAGAGTGTTTGTGTGATGAACATGAATGTTTTTCAGTGTCTGGGTGTTTATCTGTATATTATAAGTATTTATGTGTATTATATTCATAAAAAAATAATTATCAGCTATCTCAGTACCCATAACACAAGCTACGCTTACTTTGGGGCTAGATAGCGATGTGTGTATTGTCGTAGTAAATTTATTTATTTATTTATGTATAATATTAGTAAGGATAAGGATTCTGATGAATTTCACCCGGTTGGCGTTGACTCCTTTTATAATATTAAGGATTACATGTATGATATAAAAGCTTGGGTATGAATTGCTCTAACTTCATAGATCAACATTAACTCGGCTGAGAGATGGTGATAACAAAAAAATGCTTGGCTAAGTTTGTTGTGGGCTCTTCTTAGACCAGGGCGCGTTTGGCTCCCTCCTAGCTTTATTTTTAAGTTACCGAATGCAGCTATCACCATCACTAACATGTTAAATGCATGAACGCTTCATAAGTTACTGCAATAAGGTCTGCATGAATAAAACATTTTTTAATTTTAATTTGAACTTACGCGTGTGTTAGGAAATAGTAATTATATTAAATATATCAACAAATCATAGTTTGTATACTCATTGATAGTGTATTGAAAATAGAATAATGGCCTTTAGTAGACTGTCTAAGGAAAATATAGGATCTATGGCGGGAGACGCGAGTTGGGCAAGACAGATTGGCGGGAAAGAAAAGTTAGCACGGATTTAGATTAATGAATTGACTAAAGGAGATTTCAAGTAAAGTATTTTGGATATATCGTTACAAATTGGGAATAGATGATTTATAATGGAAACGACATACTTAATGAAATGTGTTGTGGCGGAACAAGAGTCGTATGTACTGGTGATGGTGTTGAGATAAGTTGTTAAAAGTTGTTGGTTTTAATTGATTGAATAAAAGAGCAACGGTAGAGTTTCTTGCCAGTGGTCTTCTCTGCCGAAGACAGCATTCCGAACTGGTTGTAGAGTCATTTGAAGGTAACAAGTAATATGAATTATAGAGAAGCTTAATATACAGTATTAGAGTCAGTCCAGTTGTTTTATTTCACTCCTTGGGAAGTCAGGTTTATAGAGTACAGACCCACAACACTGCTCTAAAGCAGGTTTGTGGACTTTAAAGATGTCTTTTATTAAATGAATACTTTAATAGGAAGGAAGAATAATAGTCATGAGAAATGATTACTGCTAAGAAACTAGGTATTTAGCTTCAATAATACAGTTAATTAATGAAAGATCTAAGTGCCATCCTGAACATTGTTGGTATTGAAGTGAATATCTGAATACTTGGTCATCCATATCATATTTTTTTAGCACATGCAATCAATTACCTGGCAAGGAGCAACACGTTGAGGTAGGTACCTGATGTCAATTATACACGTGAGCCGAGATGTAGGGGGAAAAGGTGACTTCAATCTCATCAAGGCAAACGTGACATTAATATTCTATAACATAGGTTTACTTCGAATACTTATTTACCACCGGTTTTTGAAACGCTGATAATAAGCCTAATTAACGGATTGACATGTTCGTTGCCGATGTTGAGATGTGGGTTGATTTGTTTTACACTACTTTCCTATAACATAGGTATAATACATTTTGTTTTGTTAATCCACTACAAATTAGGCCTTGAGTGCAATCAAGCAGTGGTAAGTGATGATGCAGTCTAAGATGGCAGAGGGTTAACCTTTTAGGGATATGGCAGAAACCCATATCCGTAATTTGCTTCTACGACTGCCAAACCGCTTGGCGTCTTTGTCGGAAGGATGGTCCCTAGCCACGGTCAAGCCTTTAATAAAATAAAATAAAATAAATAAATATACTATGACAATACAAACATCGTCATCTAGCCCCAAAGTAAGCGTAGCTTGTGTTATGGGTACTAAGACGACTGATGAATATTTTTATGAATAATATACATAAATACTTAGAATATACATATAAACACCCAGACACTGAAAAATATTCACGCTCATCACACAAACATTTTCCAGTTGTGGGAATCGAACCCACGGCCTTGGACTCAGAAAGCAGGGTCGCTGCAAACTGCGCCAATCGGTCGTTTAATAGTAGACCAGAGAGAATTTTGAAATTTTTCCCTCCGGGGATCGGACCTGGGATCTCCCACTATAAGTAGTTCTTTGAACGACTTTACATTTTATTCCGTTGATCAGTAGCTGATTAATAACTTAAGGGTTGTAAAATGTCTAGAGATAGGGAGCGTGAGCAAAGATCGCTAGGGTTGAGCCCCAAATATTAGCACATTACTTCATTGAAAGTGAATTTTTAGTTTTTCGATCAACGCTATACAATAATGTTATGATGATAGGTATGACTGGCACCAAAATAAATTTGTTACATTTAAATGTTGTTGACAGTTGTTTTGATCATACTTTAAGAAAGTGGGGTTATGCAGTCACGTGTTGTGATTCACGCATAGTTTGGCGGGTGACATGATGACCAATACTACTAATCGTTTAATATGTCGCAGGAGAATAAAGTTGTTAGTGATTTGGAGAATTTTCTAGACATATCACTCCATTACTTTTCTTTACTCACATAAAAAAGTAAGATCTTTCCTTTATATTATATATCTATAGTTTTGTTTATGTTCTTTACTATTTTGGGTCCTCCGACTCGCAAATTTGTATTTGAGTACAAAATACTTTTGCCTTTGCAAAAATTATAAAAAAGTAGAAAAAATTAATAGCGATGCCACTTTTAAATAATATATTTATTTTCTTAAATAAACACTATACAGATTGGCGCAGTGTCTAGGTGGTTATATACCTATAAGTATTTTTTTATATTATTCATTAAAATATTCATCAGTCATCTTAGTACCCTTATCACAAGCTACGCTTACTTTGGGGCTGGATGGCGATGTTCGTAATATATTTATTTATTTCACTATAATGCTTATAATAACGAATTGCAAACAAACTGAATATATTAGAAGCTCAGTTGAAATCACTGTTGTAAAATAGTAATTATAATAGACGCGAATGCAGCTAGCGACAGTTTGTACATATTTATACAATTTAAAAAAATAAATGTTTTTGTTATACAACTTAAAAGCAAATAAATATTTTCTAAAATATTTTTAAGTCGGTGCCAAGTAAAGGCAGATGTTTCTTCGCTAACCATTTATGTTCGAGTCTAAATGGGGACCCATGCAAGCGCCATCCAAGGCTACATGGACTACACTGTATGAAGTCAGGGTGGTATTTTGTTCTGGGCTAATAGGATACGAGTAAGTGGAGTTGAGATCAGGCCAATCGTACTTTTTTTCTGTAAGAGTACGTTAATCGAATGGAATATAATACCTACGCCTTCTGTCAATATTTCGTCATATCTCCAGGAAATTAGCAACCGTACTGATAAACTACTTTCACTGTGACAAACACATCGGCTTTCTGTAACTTCGCTGTTGGCTTTTGATTGGCTTGCGTATAACGTATAGTTTAAACGTCTTAAATCCCTTTTCATTTATTTTAAACCAATTCTCTGTGTACAGTAATAAAGTACAGATTCATTTGTGTGTTTCAAGCCTCAATAAATAGGTATCTGGTGTATTTTCCCAAGTAGGTATCATAAGTGTTTACGAGCAAAATAAAACGTGTAAACTACAAAGTAGAAAATAAATATTATGGTAGGTCTTTTGTATTAAACTAGTATCTATATTTGTAATAAAACTGTAACGCGTCAAATTCGGTACATTGAAGATATTTATAAATGTTTTTTTAGGGCACTCTATAACCAATACTAAAGCCAACACTGTATTTTTCTTTCTTTATGTATCATGGCCGCGCATCACGCTGAAAATACTGAATGGTTTCAATGAAGCAGTGGTACACTGGTAACTAGCCACCGCCGAAGCCTCTTGCCTACAATTATTTGTCATTTTATAGGAAGGTAACAATTATCCTAAGGTCGTTTATTTATATTTTTCACGTGTTATGTACGAGGGAAAATTGTGGTATCAATAAAATAATTACCTACGGCTACAAATTACACTGGTCTCATAAAATATATTATAAGAAATAATGACTTAATACCTGTTCCATGCATACTGTAGGTATACCACAGTCACTTGATGGAAGTGGCCGAAAAGTGATTGCGTTTGTCTATAAAGATCCTTAATCACTGTTATGATAAAGAGGTCCGGTTTTAAGAGTTAGGAAACACAGGAAAAGACCGCGAGAAACGGGAGCTATCAATAGCTTGTTAGGTGGAGCGTTCCAAGAGTAGCTAAATAAAATATAGATTGATTTGCTTTACACAAGGTATCAGCCAGGCTGTCTGGAAATTGACTTTATTTAAGTAATTTTTTTCACCCTCCACCACGTCGCAACCCAGTGCTGATTAATGCATTGTGAAAGCTCATACCTGTAATTCTTTTGGTAATAACTTAAACTGTGCTTGCCCTGTTGTAGAATATGCTACTAATATAAAATATCTTGGATTACACATATCAAGTTTAACTACAAAATTAAGGAAATTTATATATGTATTTAAAAATCTTAGGTCCTTAGCTAATAGAACTAATATCTTTATAGTGTATTATGCAACAGTGCAATCATTACACTTGTATTGTATTTTAGTATGAGGAGGTAGCAATAAAACATCAATGCTAAGTGCTACGGTTAGAGATGGCCATGAGATCTATTTTATAAAACGCAAACATAATTCTCTCAGCTATGTAAAAAATAAAGTAAACAGAGGATTATACATGCTTAGAACCGAAAGACAAAGAAGTAAACTGTCAGTGAGACGGTACTAGATCCTTAGATCTAGACTTTACAAAAAAATACGTGACACAATAAACATATAAAAACAAATAACATTCGTGTCAAAGAGTGGTTGCTCACACAAACATGTGCCGAAACTGAAAAGTTGCTGTAAGTTTTGGTTTATAATTTTAAAAGATAAAATAGAACACACAAACACACACACACACGCACAGACTCACGCTCATACACACACATATACCGTAAACTTCTATAGTTTGGTATAAAAATGATCGAAATATTATAAATATGAAAATGAAAAGTACCTAACTATAATTACGATTACCAGCCAGCGATTACCAAAGATGCCTACATCTTTTTTTGTTTAAACGATTCATATATTTATAAGCAGAGCACTGTCGCCTAAAACACAGGTGCATACCTGGTTAGGGCTGATGGAGGGAAAAGCAATATTATGTTAAACGTGATAAGTAGTAGACATATGGCTAGTGTTATGAAATATGCAATCCTACTAAAAAAAGCCGAATTCGGAAATTAAAAAATGAAAAACCAAAAAAAAAATAAAATATTTTCTACAACATTTTTAAGTCGACATGAAATTTATGGATTTTTTATTTTTTTGGAATTGTTGTTACTTATGTCGGATGTTGACGTACACTACGACATATCAGTTCACATATCAATATGATGATGCTGATTACACATTATTATATTGTAGGTTCGTATTTATTACTTATATTAACAAAGATCTACGCCAGTAGTTACATAAGATAATTGGAATTTACCACCCGCAGATATACCTACTATATTAAACTAGAAAGTATGACGAAAGGTGAATACTTAATAAAACTCCGACAATGTAGTTTACAAATGGAGAGTAAAATATAGAAATGCATGTATACATTCATGTGTATGAAATAAAATAAAAATCGTACGGCCTGTTTTTATGCCGCAAGTTGGTATCTATGTGATAAATATTTTCCACCGGTTCGGAAAGCACATTTCACCAAAAATAAGCTGACCGAAATTTGACAAATTGCAGAGATTTCTAACTAATATTATATATAATGAATGAGAAGTTGGAATGTTTTTAATTCCAGAAATAAAGTTCACTTTCGAGGGAAAATTTTAATCACGTTAACCACGTATGATACCAAAATCCGAATTAATTGACCTTTTGTATAAGCATAGGAAAATAAAAGCAATCATTTTCATAATGACATCAAAAGGCTTCTTTTTTTCCTTCACAATGCAATAATTATTGTAACTTCCATCAATCCAATATAATGAAAAATTAAACACCATGTCAATGTTATTATAATTATGTTATAAATAGCAAATCAATGTAGAATTCGCTCGAGGAAAACTGTAGTTTCCTCATCGGAGGAATATGTCGCTCAGGATTTCCTCCGTGATGAGATGTGATGTGTCGCGAGCGAGCGGTTGTGTTGCAGCTTTGTAATTGTCGGTTCACGTTTAAATTACCGGCAAACACGCGATGTATATGATAGCCTGCACGGCTACGATTTTCACTCAATATTTTTTATTGTCTATCTTTCTAGGAAGCTTCGCCTGTGACTAGTTACCATCCTACCGACCAGGATGTGCCGGTACGTTGTCGCGTAGAAACAGATTATTGGGTTTGTTAAAACTGTTATGCGCCAACAGGTTACCCCGTTACCATCTTAGACTGCACCATAATTTACCAACAGGTGAGATTATAGTGCTATCTAAATAAAATAAACTTTACTTCAATTTACTGCCTAGAAGTATATTTGGAATGGTTGAGTACCTAATACTTCATCATCACCATTCTCCCGGCGCTTTCCCTATTTGGGGTGGGCCCTCCTGATAGTTGTCCGCCATTTAATACGGTCTTGTGTCATTTCTGGCGTTAGGCCCATGCCATTGTATACGGTTCTAGTCAAGGTGGTAAGTGGGCGTCCTCTGCTTCTTTTGCCTTCATCTATAGGTATTACTCGCTGAGGCTTTTGTCTCTACGCATTATACGCCCGTACCAGGGTAATCGGCCCTCCTGCATCTTTTGCTGTACTTCCGCAACTTTAAAAGAGCCTTGTAACACCCCCAGACCAGCAACTTTTTTTGCTGGTTGAATAACTAATATTTATGGTTGAGTAACCTAACCTAACGATATATATTTGAGAGAAGATATTTCTACAGTAGGTAGACTTCTGTTCAGCAGTGGACATTTGACCACATTATGAACGTAATCTGTCGCTACATTTCGCTCAATACTAGGCCTTGTACTTCGATGCATACACAAACCTTTATCATCATCATCATCATAACATTAACCAATAATCGGCCCAGAGCCCGGATCTCCTCCCACAACGAGAAGGGGTAAAGGCCGTAGTCGACCACGCTGGCCCAGTGTGGATTGGTGGACTACCCACACCTTTGAGAACATTATGTACAACTCTCAGGCATGCAAGTTTCCTCACGATGTACCTGAAAAACCTAACCTTTATACAGACCTAGAACTCCATAATAGAAGAATGGAAACACAAGCAATATCACTATTGCACTGTATGTTTAATGGCAATAATTTTATGGTCATTAGGTATTATCATGTTTGAAGCACGCTGGTATAACCCTGTGGGGCGGAGCTATGTAATGCTACAACTATGGACAAACAAGGAAATAATTACAGAATCAAGAGTTGTCGGGTAAAGTTCTTAAAAGAATTATGCGAGAATATTTCACTAAGACTAAATAATAATAATAATCCCTTCTCATTATTGGACGAGACCCTGTAGTGCGCCGGTGAGGGGTTGATATGATGACACAATAATGGCCAAAAATTAAATTTATTTTTGGGAAAAAAGTTACCAGTTCCAGTATCCATCTGTTTTTAACCTGATTTCATTCTTATGTATTTTAGATAACGCAATGGAATGCAATGGAATTCATTTTTTTGTTGTGTAAGTTAACTCTTGACGACAATCCATCCTCCGTATCCTTGACACGGAGTGATCACACAGTCTACGATGGTAGCGAGCTAATCTAGGAGTGCGCCAGTTATATTTAACTTCTAATCTATTATCAAATCTTATAAATTAATATTAATATTAGAAGTAAAAATAAACTTGTAGTGCAGTTTACTAGGCTGCATAAAATTAGTAATTTATTCAAGGGTATCTTTTTATAACAAATTACCAGATGAAATCTTTGAGATGTCTCTCAATATGTTCAAAGTTTATATAAAACGTCAGCTTATAGAAAAATCCTATTATAATATTCAGGATTACATTTATGATAAAAAGCTTGTGTATGAATTGCTCTAACTTCAACATTAACTAAACTGTGAAATGGTGATAACAAAAAAAATAACCTGGCTAAGTTTGTTGTAGGTTCTTCTTAGACCAGGGCGCTTTTGTAACCCTGCTTGCTTTAGTTTTAAGTTAACGAATGCAGCTATCACCACCACTAACATTAGTGTAAAATGTTAAATGTATGAACGCTTCATACGTGCCTGTAATAAGGTCTACAAGAATAAAACAGTTTTGAATTTGAATTTTGAATTTAATCAGTTTCCAACCGGCATTGTACTAGAACGTAAAATCCGACAAAGATCGAAGAAAATTCACAAATTCGCCATTGTGTTCGACAAAACTTTCTTCTAAACATTATAAATTAACCATTGTAATATATGTATTTCATAGTCCGTTTTTATTTCATATAGTTTTTATGAGGCAGATGGCCTTGATATAATTTAATTATCATAGTTTATTGTGTACTTAAATTTTATGCCCAAAAAATAAAAGAACTTTGCAATTTTTTACTCGTCTTGGTCACTTAATGACATGCTTCTGTAGCACGTGCGCACTGAGCGTGCGCCGCAGGAAAATCGAATCGAGTTTTATAAAATAAAGGTAATTCCTATAAAAATGCGGAAATACTAGTCATGTAATTAATGACTTTTGAACATATATCCATAATAGCTGCTTCTATGTCTGTTTATCTTATTACCGACTATTTTATGACGGGTTCAAAGTTGAGGTCCCGTCAAAATATAGCTGTTACATTATTTAAGAAATTAATGGTGTATTCGGTAAATGTAAACTCAAAACTTGGAACCGTACAATTGACTGCAAAATTTTGTTGTAATTAATATCACGATCAACAAGAGATCAACCTACAACTCAATCTAAGTATATAGTATTTTCTGAGAGTTTGTTTGATTTTTCAAGATATTCTTATATTTCGGAAACCTAATACCATATTTTTATTTTGGCTCATTCAATCCTTGTTCGTACAGATTCCAGCTTTTCCAGACTCAAACAGGCTTATTGTTTCAAAGCAAAAGCGAAGCGGTGTTAACGCATTTGGTAGGAGTTCGACCTCACTTTCTGGGGGCAGAGTTCGAATCCCAAAAGTTATGTGCGTTTTAATTAAAATATCACTTGCTTCAATGCCTGAATGTGATAGTGGTGAACCTGCATGCCTGAGAGTTCTTCATAATGTTCTCAAAGGTGTGTGGAGTCCACCAATCGGCACTGGGACAGCGTGGTGGACTCCATAGTCCACCCCAACTCATTGTGGGAGGAGAACCGAGCTCTGTGGTGGGCCAGTAATGGGATGATGTGATGATAGCTTTTAAGAAATAATTAGGTATATTCACCTGAACATTCTCCTACCAATCTGCTAACTCAGTGCCACCCACCCATCAGTTTCGTTACGCACCACTTACGCGTACAAGCTTATGGCTAAGACCCCTAACTTTGTTTGAGCATTTGAGCTTTAATCTGCCAATGTATCCATTTTTTATATAATTGTAAGACAGCGAGCAGGCGGGTCTCCTGATATTAAGAGATTATTAGTTTTTCAATATAAATAATACTAAAGCATAAAAACGCGAATGTTTTAGGCGCATTGACGTCAATCGCCACGCCCACTTTATATAATGTTTTGTAAAAAGGTCAGCCGTCTCACTAGTCAGGTGAATTCCCAAATGTTAGTCCAACATAATGTGACAAATAATTATGTTTAATTAAGAATAGTCCAGTTTTATCTCGCGTCTCAGGTTTCTTATTATGTGTTTTATATAAGAAGGAAGGTAGAAAATTTGTTTTATTACATACATACATATTTTTTAATTGTAAACTGTAAAATTATGTTGAAAAAGAACAATCTGCTGAGTTTCTTGCCGGCTCTTTTCGGTGGAATCTGCCTTCCGAACCGGTGGTAGAATCACTACAAACACTGACTGACTTGACGTTTCAAAAGTACCTACTTATAAACTAGGCCTACTTAAAATAAATAAATTTTAATTTTTTGAATATTCTTTTAAGAGTAAAAAATGTATGCTGTGTACGCTGAACCATTTAGGTACTTTAATATTGATTGAAAAATGTTTTTTTTTTCATCGCACACCCCGCCGGATTGTATGTAGGGATAAAAAAATTGAGACTGTACAAATATTTACTGGTTATGAGTAAAGTATATTTTAACTAAGTGCCTTTTTACGTCGCTTTTGTCTCAAGTGAAATAACTCCAAGTGGCAATAGACAGGCTGTATTTGGTATAGATCGCATATCTTAACAAACTGGGTTTGTAAGACAGATTGATAGTATTATCTCATTTTTGCTGCTTTGTCCTGGTTTTTAGGTTAAAAGATAGGTCTCCCTAGCCTAATCAAATAATGTGTGTGAATCCAAGGAGTTGTCTAATTTGTACGGTTTTAGTGGAAACGGGTTTTGAAGTCACGTGAAGTGCGTGTTACAAATTGTAGTTAAGCGAGATAGTTTAACTACATATTAGAATGGCCCACGGCTACGTCCGCGTGTACTATTCGCATATACTTTATGCCAATTCCCAAATTATATAATGTAATATCTAAAATACTAATTTTTTTGCGTAAAAGAAGGATAAACCAACAAACACATTTTCACATTTGTAATATTAGTATTCCCAGAAGACCAGCCCATTATAAAAAATCCATTCAGTCTATTCAGTAACGAAATTGCGTCAAAAAGTACCATGAAGGGTTTATGTAATTTCAAAGTATCTATTAGTCTTACAACGAAAATTTCATACTTTACCTAACCCCTATTACTCTATAGGCATATTTTCTGTAACTTAAAAAGAGCTTTAACTTCTTGCATTTATTGGTCATACAACAAATAAATATAATATATTAAGGCTGGAGTCTCAAAGATTGAATAGTCTTTAACGCGTATGACGTCACACCTGTAACCGAAAAACTCAAAGTCAGCGTCAGCGTTCTATGTATGTTGGGTGTTTCTCTTAAGCGAAAACAGCGGCGTTATAGTTTGTGTCGTGCACACGACCAAGAAAATGATTCGCTCGTTTAAGTGCTTACGATTGGTAGGACGCACCGGCAGCGGCCCACCCGGCCTCAGCGCCCTCGCCCATGCACCTATCTCCGGATATGGACCCCCTGGACTTCATCCAGTACCTCATGTCTGCGGTTGACATGAACGAGGTAAAAGTATTCTTTGCAAAGGCAAAGGTCTCCCTCAACCAGGCTATGCGTGAGCACTCTAGCCTCCTAACAACCATCGGGACTATCCAAAAAGCAATCCGTTAATGGGTAGTACATATAAAGGTAGGGTAAAACCACACTCCCTGGCAGTCAGCTTCTTTAATGCAAACGGCATTATCGATCAAATGCATCAAATCCGTGAATTTATATGTGCACAACAAATCGATATCTTCCTAGTGCAAGAGACCTTCTTAAAACCTAGTAGAAGCGATCCCAAAGTTGAAAATTATAACTTAATTAGAAATGATCGGACCACCAACCGGTTGGGTGGTACCGCGATCTATTACAGAAGGGCTCTTCACTGCACTCCTCTCGATCCTCCACAGCTTACCAACATGGAAGCCTCCGTATGTCAGGTGGGTATGACCGGCCATCCGTCGATCATACTAGCATCCGTTTATCTCTCACCGAACAAAACCTTTTTAGAGAGTGACTTACTCGCTCTCCTCTCCTTAGGTGACTCTGTCATTTTGGCTGGCGACTTCAACGCTAAGCACACCGACTGGTCCCGCTCCACTAACGCGCACGGACGACAACTTAACATACTTGTCAGACGACCCGACCTCAACTTTATCGTAGTTGCCCCAGACTCGCCGACTCGCTTCCCGATGTCGGATAGTTCGATCGACCGACCGGACATACTCGACATAGCGCTCCTCAAGAATATCACCCTTCAGGTGAACTCTGTGGAAGTGCTATCCGAGCTATATTCGGATCACAGACCTGTCAAACTACAGCTAGGCCCCGTAGGCCCCGCGATCCTCCCGACCCGTAAAGTCATCGACTTCAAGAAGCTCTCCGGGCTACTCGAAGCGAAGGACTCTGTGCACCTCTCTAAAATTCCTGACGTCGTAGAGACATTAGAGCAAGCCCAGGCAGCCTCACTGCACCTGACCAACCACGTTTGTGACGCTACGAGCGAATGCTCCCGCGAGATGCCGTGCGGATTTTACCGCATGGTACTCACGGAGGACGCGCGAGAGCTAATCACAAACAAGAATAGGGCCCATAGGGAGCATGACAAATATCCGACACGACAGAATCGGTTAGAACTCTGGAGAGCCCAGAGGAAGGTAGTGTCTATCATTACCGCACTCCGACACGGACAATGGGACAGGTTCTTGGGGGAGCTCTCGCCATCGCGTAGTGCGTTCTACAAACTGGCGAAGGCTCTCAAAATGACCCGCGCTCCCGCCCTCCCACCGTTAGCACGCCCCGACCTTCCGCCCGCCTTTGAAGATAGCGATAAGGCTGAATGCATGGCTGACTGCCTCGAATCCCAATGCTCTCCGAGCACCGTATCCATTGATAGGCCCCACGTCTTGCGAGTCGAAAGCGAACTCGCAACAATCCTCTCGACCCCTCCCGATGGTGAACCTCTCGCCCCGACGACCTGCGATGAAGTTCATACTATTATCAAGGGTTTCCACCCTAAGAAAGCCCCAGGCCCCGACGGCATTACCAATAAAACCCTAAAGTTACTCCCAGGACAAATTATCAACCTACTAGTGGTAATTTTTAATGTATTCTTGGCAAACTGCTACTTCCCCAACCAGTGGAAGGAAGCAACAGTCATAGGTATCCACAAGTCGGGCAAACCCCGCGACCTTCCCTCCAGTTATCGCCCTATAAGCCTCCTCAACACCTTAGCAAAGGTGTATGAGAGGGTAATATTACACAGACTGAAGGCAGTCGTAGAGGATAAAAACCTCCTTAACGACGAGCAATTCGGCTTTCGAGCCAAGCACTCTTGCGTCCACCAAGCGCACCGCCTCACGGAGCACATACTGGCAGGATTCAATCGATACAGACACATGAGCCCCACTGGGGCCGTGTTCTTAGACATTGCCAAGGCCTTCGACAGGGTCTGGCACGCCGGCTTGTTGTACAAGCTGCACCATCTGGGCGTGCCAGCTAGTCTCGTTCGTTTGCTGCGAGCGTATCTCACCGATCGCACATTTCGCTATCGTCTAGACGGTACGCTCTCTTCCCCTAGACCCATACGAGCGGGAGTCCCTCAGGGCTCCGCGCTCTCCCCACTTCTATACGCGCTCTTCACGAGCGACATTCCCCGCGACCTACCGGCGACGGTCAAACTGGCCCAATTCGCCGACGATACCGCTCTCTTTGCGACCGATCCCAAAAAGAGCAACATTGCAAGTCGACTCCAAAAGGCGCTCCACCTGCTGGGCAAGTGGTTCCGCCTCTGGAGGGTCGAGGTTAACCCCGAGAAGAGCGCAGCGGTGCTCTTCACGGGCAAACCGAGAGGCCGCTTCACGGTAAACCCCGCAGAGGTCACCCTCTACGGGCGTCCCATACCCTGGCAAGACAAGGCCAAATACCTGGGAGTAACGTTCGATCATAGAATGAGCTTCACCGCACACATTCGCAAGGCCCGCAACAAGGCTGCGTATGTGATGGGTCGTCTCTATCCGATGATTTGCCGCAAAAGCAAATTATCCCTCCGTCACAAGGTAACCTTGTATAAAACGTGCATACGTCCCATTATGACATACGCCAGCGTCGTATTCGCCCATCGCCCTCACAGCTCCTACAGGAGCTTTCAAGTCCTGCAGAACAAATTTATGCGTATGACCACGGACAGTCCGTGGTACATGCGCAACGTAGATCTCCACCGAGACCTCGATCTTCCCACCATAGCCCAGTACATGAAAACATTATCAAAGACCTACTTTGAAAATGCAGTCCGACACCCCAACCCCCTAGTGGTCGAGGCGTCCACTTATACCCCCGTCCCCGACGTCGAACCAAAGCGGCGACGTCCGAAGCATGTCCTTGACGACCCTGACGACAAAATAACTACCGACAACGTGTCCCAACAACACACACACACGCAACATTCACAGCGTCTTCGCCGGCGAAGACGAGGGCCCCGATTTCTGACGTCATCCGGACGTGGATCCTTACCACGGTCACGGGGGCGTTCGGACTAAACAATGATTAGTCCAAAAGTCCACCAACAGTCAGATTAACGTCGAACCGAGCCGAGGTCCGAGTCCTCGCAGGAGGCACCCTCGGGTCGACGTCTCCCATACTCCCCCCGATGTCGTCGAGCCCTGGGGCTCTTCTCATGGCGAGCTTTCGCGCTCGCCCCACTCCCCCGGTGACGCCGTAGCAACCCCTTAGGTGGTTATCGGCAAGTGTCCTTCCGAAAAAGCAAAAAGCAAAAGCAGGTTGGATTAAGCTTGCCTTCAGAGACAAAAACAGGATCCACAACCAAAGGATTAGCAAGCTGAAGTAGCAAGGCCATCTCAGTGAAGCGATTGCCGGAGGGGAGAAGTGTTCTTGAATGCAGATTGTGTACTTGTAAGTGCAGAATTGGATGATCTCCAGCCCGATTAGCTTAAAAATATGCTAGGAAGTTGATGAGTAAGGAAGACAGAGGATCACGTATGTGGCGCTGCTTCAAAAAGGTTATGTTAAGCTGGTGATGCAGACAGACTATTGATTGATTGGTGTCAGGTAGCCAGGTTTTCGGCTACAAAACGAAAAACACTAATACCCGTTTTCACTAACGATGAACAAGGCAATGCCTAAGCAAATAACATCTAATCAAAGAAGAATCCTAGGAGAACATTTAGCTTTCACCAATTGATTTTCACTAGGCAACTTATATAACCTAATTTGTCTATGATTCTTGTCACAAGGTATGACATTTTGTGTTCGTATTATAATATTTTTATATATATATATTCATATTTCATATGAATTTAGGCTCCGCCAGTCACTTGCAGAGCCATTAATATAGTTCAGATGATAACAACATATTTATAATTAATACACATATTTAAATGACGCATTAAATATTGAATTTTATAATGATTGTATAAGGAAGGAAAATGTTTGTAATTAACGAAATTTTAGGTGCCAATAAATAATTAAACTAATAATGCCAAGTGAAGTACGTAGTAACTGAAATTTATAATCATTTGGTTGCGCGATTAAATTTCAGCTGTAATCATTTATTGTAACAGTGGAATAAAACTTATTTTAATATTAGGGTTAGGAAGTAAAGCAGCTTATCCCGGTTGACCTCGGTTCAATTCTCGAGTTTTGACACTATAACCCCAAACCCCCGGCATGCACTTCTAACTTTTCTAAGTTGTGTGCGTTTTAAGTAATTAAAGTATCCATCAATATACATTATATGCATCATTACTTTAATGCAATAATTCTAATTATATTTCAGAAAGTATATTTCTGAAATATAATCTTCAAAAGTCAAAAGTCTTCGATCTTTGCTATAAACTATTTTTAATTACTTATAAAAATGGATCACAGCAAAGGACTAAGTCGGTAAATCCCTGTGCGATGGCCATGCCTGCAGCAGCCAGTGCAACAGTGCGTGCGCAGGTTAAAGGGCCAATGAACTCATGATAAGAGCGATAATTCTTCAAAGGGCCGAGTGTCGGCATAGTGAATATAAATCGTAGGTCTAACTACTTAAGAATAAAATTACTTTGCGACTTTGACCAGTTCGATTTTAATGTGTACTCTAACTAATAAAAAAGTGAGAGCATGTTTGTGTTTGTTAGTTTGTTTTTCGATCACACTGTTACAGAGAATAAAAAATAAAATAAAATAAATATACTAAGACAGTACACACATCGCCATCTAGCCCCAAAGTAAGCGTAGCTTGTGTTATGGGTACTTAATACTTATAATATACTCATAAACATCCAGACACTAAAACACATTCATGTTCATCACACAAATATTTTCCAGTTGAGGGAATCGAACCCACTGTCTTATACTCAGAAAGCAGGTTCGCTGCCCACTGCGCCATTCGGCCTTCAGAATAAAAAAGGACTAACGGGATTTTCTCTATGTCAGTATATGAGTTGAAGATTGTCATTGACTACTTGTTAACCCGGAAAAATGTCATGCCTATGACATATATAAATGCGAAAGTGTGTTTGTTTGTCCTAACTTAGCGCCCTTACTAAGCAGCCTATCAATTTGATTTGTGGCAAAGAGTTAGTTTTAAGGACGGTCATTATTATAGGCTAGTTCCTATCACTAGAAAACAAACGGTGGAAACCCTAAAAAGAGCCACGAAAAACGCGGGCTACTGCAAGTACTTCATACGCCTTTAATTTTTACGATAAATTTCAATTTAGAGAATAATTTTGACTTAATTGTATTATGTAACAATTTACAAATATCAAAGATGTTAATTGTCACGTCAAATAACGGACATATATTAAAAACCAACTTAATTTATATATTTTATGCTTTTTTCTGAGCATAAAGAAGTTTAACATAAATGCTTTACGACTTCGATTAGGTAGGTACCTTAATCATATTTTTGATTAAAAAAAATGTTCATATTGTCTGTGATGAAAAAAAGCTAAATTACCTTTATTTGAGTTCCAGCGAGCGGTCGGTCGCATGTTATATTTTTTGCCACTTCGAGGACAAACGCAGAATGACGCGGCAAAAAGTTTCGAAGCTGGAATCGCTTTATAGCTCTTCGCCTCGGCATTCGAAGTCCCACCAAAAGTGTAATATTTCATTCAAGTAGAAACAACTTGACGCGACTCGAAACATCGACATTTTGTTCATTGCAATGAGTGTATTTTTTTATCTTAATATTTAATAGTTTTAAATGACAATGTGAGATGGTGATAACAAAAAAAAACCCGCATTACTACATTGTATCTACTTTACACCCGAAGCCGGGGCGAGTACCTGGTGTGTCTGTTTGTTTGTTACTTAAGTTCTTATTAACCGGTGCACCGATAATATAATTTTTATCCGGAAACTGAGAATCATTATGTTCACAAGGGCGATTGTAATTGTAATTACTTTAAATCCCTTTGCGTATTTGAATCCCGTATTGTCGCTTCTGGCCCATACCGCTATACGCATATGAGGTGTAGAAAATGTGATGTGAGACTTTAGGAAATGTGTAGAAATATTTGAGATGTTAGCATTCAGACCAATGTTGGTAATTTAAAATTTGGGCTCCTCATGAAGCTAAATATAGTCTCATGCTGGAGCGGGTCCAGAACAAATTTGTAAGGTACTTGTACATGTTAACTTATTATGTCGTAAGACCACAGCACGCAACCTCAATATGAATTAATTAGGCAGTTAAATGAGACAACGTTTGAAATACTTAATCACTCATTTAAACGAAACAAATACAGTTAAACAAATTCAATATGTAACAAAACTATCGATACAACTTAAAACACTGCGCTTGCGCCGGAATCTACCCCACAATAATCTTTTTCTTCGCGCCCGCGCCCTCTTGACTCCAGCGCCGCCGCCGTGGCGCCGCTTACGTCATCGGGGTTGCCAACACGGCCCTCCTGCACCGTGCATGTCCCCAGGCACGTAGTAAAGTCCAGTAGGTTCCCATCACTTATTTGTACTATGAAGGACGTATCTGCAATTAAACATTGAATATTACATATCAGTATAACAATTACATTTTACACCTATTCATATTCCTTTAGTCTTAGGAATATTTGCTCTATTCTTTGCATCCTATAACAGCATCCTTTTCAAAGCTCTTTTATGCTTAAGTAACTTTATGAAATCCGCTGTTTTCTTATGCACTGAACTGCCTGACTCAGAATCATTGTCTTTATGCTTAGACAAGCTGTACAGATACCGTTCACTCCTTTAGTCCGGAGCAGTGCCTGTTCCAGTTTATCCCTTTATACTTAGGGAGTGACTGCTTCAGCTCACTACTCCTACCTTGGAAAATGAACTGAACCTGTATAAACATGCATTAAGACAGATCAGCACACTCTATGGTATAAGTATATAAAAAATATAAATAGCGACTCATTAGACTATTCAAGAGATCAAACTTTATTTAATGGTTAAGTAATTTGCAATGAATTTAATAAAATGCCTTACTCAATTTTGCCAACACGCATGTTACTTGTTTAGGATCCATTTTAATCAATGCACCAATCATCAATTCTGATCCACGGTTTAATATTTTCCGCAGCGGCCACTCCATCATATTTCTTATTGCATCTCTCACTGCCTCTCATGTCACTGATTTGATACCTATCTCGCCCCAAACACTTTCCTATTTGGAACGGACCCTTGAATGCTGGTAGTAACTTCCTACTCCGTCCATCATTGGTTTGGCTTTGTATTTTTACCAATACTAAGTCTCCCTCATTATATGTTTTGGCTTTTATGCGGTTTCGATCGAATCTTTGTTTCTGAGATATGGCATTAATATTTATATTCTCAGCCGCATCTTTTCGTAATTTGGTCACGTCTATAGTATGTTCATTACCACTCTCAAGTCCGGGTCCTAAACTATCCCCATCAGTACGTAGCCTATACCCCAATAACACCTCACAAGGAACTGCTTTTATTGTTTTTTGATAACTACTATTAATTCCTTGCTGTAACTGAGTTATGCACTCATCCCAGCAATCTTCGTCTAAATTAGCCCCCATAGTTTTCATGGCCTCCAATATAGTCTTATTAAACCTTTCAGCTTGCCCGTTTGAACGTGGCATGCCCGTGGCAATCGTGTGAAGCCTAATATTCTTAGATAAGCAGTAATCTAGAAACATTTTGGACGTGAAGGCCGATCCAGCATCCGTAATAAGCCTCCGAGGATTTCCGAATATTTTTGAAACATTTTCTAATTCGTTTAATACACTACTGCACTCAGTATTAGGTACTGCTGAAATAAACACAAATTTGGTGAACGCGTCTACCATAACCAACAAATACTTGTGATTGTTTTTAGTAACGATAAAGGGCCCTAAATGATCCAAATGCAAGGTATGGAACGGTTGGGCATATTTTGGAATTGAATGTAACTCTCCTTCCTTCGATCCACCCTTGGTTTTATAGTAAACGCAATTAATACAATTTTTAATGTACTTTTTGACTATGTGACGCATCCGTGCAAACCAATACCTAGACGCTATTCTTTCAACCGTCTTGTCAACCGAAAAATGACCAAGATCGTCGTGGTTGCATCTGATTATTTGCCATATGCACTTCTTGGGAACCACCCATCGTCGACCTCGAGTAGTGCGTCGATAAACTTTATTCCCAAGAAGTTCATATTTATCAAATATTTCCCTGTGTTTGTTCCCTTCCCCCGATACTAAAGCGGAAATTACGGCGGGAGGTATTTGACTTTGAAGAGGTGTTATTACCTTATTGTTCACCTCACGACTACCTACATTATTATGATTGACCGTCTGTCTACTCTGTTTTGGTTTATAAATGCGGCTATGCAAAAACCCAGCTAAACTATCACACGATTTTAATTCGCTAGCTTCGACAGACGCCGTTATATTACTATCACCTATGTTACCTAATATGATAGAGATAATGTCACTTTCTGAAAATTTTAAGCATAAATTATCAATTTTAGCTTTTTGTTCGAAGAAAAAATCATATAAAGACTGATTTTCGATGGGTTTCCGATCAATAATATCGCGTAATAATTCAAACATATTTCTTTTGACTTTGAAAGTATTTAGAATTCTATTTTTCCAGTCTTTCCACAACCAAGCCGTCCACAGGTGATCATTCCGTAAAATAGACTCGTACCAGGTTTTAGCGGAACCCTTGAGCTTGTTAAGAGCTTGATAACGTACAATACTATCGGACCACCTAAACGTCGATGCATAAGATTCTATTATATTTAGCCAGGCAGTAACGTTATCGGTTAACGGATCAAAGTCAGGTATCATGTTATGTAAAGCATTCATATTTGTACTTGCGGTTCCAGCATTGTGTAGTTTTACCCTTTTTCGCACTCGTGGTGTCATCGGCGGAGTCTTTGTACCACTACTTGAGTTGCTCTCCGTCGAACTGCTACTACTTGACGAAGATCGTGTGCGTTTTGACTGGCGTTTGCGCTTATTTTTGCGTTTCTTG
This sequence comes from Pararge aegeria, assembly GCF_905163445.1. Classification (NCBI taxonomy): domain Eukaryota; kingdom Metazoa; phylum Arthropoda; class Insecta; order Lepidoptera; family Nymphalidae; genus Pararge; species Pararge aegeria. The sequence goes on from NC_053193.1 coordinate 349,047, forward strand.
CCCATTTTGTAGGCTAACTATTACACTAGGATGCGAGAAACGTATGCCACTTCTGATGTTAACTTATTATGTCGTAAGACCACAGCACGCAACCTCAATATGAATTAATTAGGCAGTTAAATGAGACAACGTTTGAAATACTTAATCACTCATTTAAACGAAACAAATACAGTTAAACAAATTCAATATGTAACAAAACTATCGATACAACTTAAAACACTGCGCTTGCGCCGGAATCTACCCCACAATAATCTTTTTCTTCGCGCCCGCGCCCTCTTGACTCCAGCGCCGCCGCCGTGGCGCCGCTTACGTCATCGGGGTTGCCAACATACATGAAGCTTTTTGGAGTGTACCCCTACTACCCATTGATGTACCCAACATTATTTGTTCTAGGCATGGTAGGATACAATGAGCTTAGGGTAAGGAGAGAGCTTACACTCGTAACGTATGTTGTTAGAGTACTGAGGGGACAAATATGTAATGCTGATGTGTTACGCCTGGTAAGCCTGCGTGCGCCGGACCGGTATGTTTGGCGGAGGCGCCGGCCATCGCTGCTGGCGGTGCCGAACGGGCGCACCAAGCTACTGAAGGAGGCGCCACTGACGCGCGCACTCCGTACCCTCAATGTGATAGCCGAGAAGACGGATTTATTTTGTTGCTCTCTGAGTGAACTCACAAATATAGCGATTTGGATTTAATCATATACACTATAGTTATATATATTATTAAAATTTACATAACATGCTGCATTGTCGTATTAGGATAACTTTTTCCTGTAATGACAAAAATGTAAGATGGGAATAAATAAATAAATTAAGCGAACTCACAAAGTCTCCAATGTGGAAGTTCTGTGACGCGTCAAACAAAACCGCGAATATTTCACACCAGAGTTGCATAAATAGGGCACGTGCTAAGGCAAAAGACGTGAGATTTGTTGCCAAAAATAGAGGAGTAAGTGGTGTTGTGTGCGCCAGAATCTGCCGTCATGATTAGCATCAGCTCGAAGAACTGGCACGACCAGTCCGGCAATAATCATCATCATCGCAAAAACGCAACATCTGAGAGCAGTCTAGAACTGTGGACTGGCGTGCAGTTGAAATATTTCGCTTCGAGAAAAAGAGACGTACGAAGCTCACCGCCATTCTTCTTTATTGGAAGAGGCACCGCAAGGAGAAAAAGAAGATGTTGGAGAGACACTGCTGCTTTTCTTGCCGGCTTGGTAGAATCTGCTTTCCAAACAGGTGGTGGACAGTAGTGTTGCCCAAATGCAAGAACAAGACGAGACTTAGCCAGTCTTGGTCTTGGTCTTGCGCCAATACACCTGGTCTTGGTCTTGGTTTTGGTCTTGCGCTCCCAGTCTTGGTCTTGGTCTTGGTCTTGCAGCAAGAGTCTTGCAAGTCTTGCAATTACCTATTAGTCTATTACTATTTATTAAAGTTTACTTTAAATCTTAGAAAAACGTATTAGAATTGGAACATTGTGAGCTTGAATTAACATAGCCATAGTAAAGATCAAGCAGATTAATAAATAACTGAAGATTTGATAAGAAATTCGAAAAATCAACTGACCTATATGTCGTTTTCCATGGAAGTAACTGTTTCTTAATAAACATTTATGATTTATAAGCTTACATTTGCTAAAACATGTAAAAAAACAAATTAATTACAATAACTTGACTGTATTTTAAAGAACAATACTTATCTGTCTAGAAAGAGATTGAACCCTCAACTTATAAGAAATTTAATAAAAGAGTTTTACGATTTATCATTTATTTGAATGTAAAATAAAATACAACACAAATCAACAGCTTTATCATTAGGTTATGATACTTTATATCAATTCTTTTGACCAAGAATTAATACAAAGTAACCATCTGGCTGACTCATCACTTAACCTATTTCTATGTTTTCAAATTACTAATGATGCTTTAGAAAATAACCTCTCAGCAGGTACTGAAGTTGCAGGTATTGAGAGAAAATCACGGGCCATTTTCGATAAAATCGGATACTCTGTCTCATGCGTCCTCCACCAATCTAAAATGTCTTCCGAGCTGGCAGTTCTTGGTTTTCTCAGGTACTCCTCCAACTCGTCTATCACTAAGCCTTGAAGACAAGATCCAGATGACGTCGAGGGACATTCATACAGTTTATCAAAGTCTATTACGTCTTCATCTTCATCACATACTTTATTGTCTTTTTCTGGTAATTCCAGAGATTTGTTCAGTGAGTGTAGACTTTTATATTCTTCATAAAGTTCATTGAACTTGCGCAGACTTTCTGTTTTAAGTTGCTTCCCCCACATTGTCAGGTCAAAAGTCTGAGCCTTATGCCTTGGGTCTAAAATTAAAGAAGTACAATAAATCCAGTTGCTCTTCTTGTAATGTTTAAGCATTTTGTCTCGAGCTGCTTGGAAAGCTAGAATGAGCCTTTCATCCACTTCAGATCGATTAGGTTTCTCATCTAACTGTTTTACCATGGATTCAATTTTATCTAGCAAGAGATTAAATGATACAATGACTAGCGGTAACGTAACATATTTGTCTCCACCAAGTTTTGTACTTAAAAGTTTAAAGTTTATTAGAAATTTATGTAATTTTTCGAGTACCTGCCATTCATTAGCTGTGATTTGAAAATCATTCAATTCGGTGACAGAACTGCACAATATATCAATGCCCGCTCTCACTTTTAAACCAAATCCAATCATATCATGTGTGGAATTCCATCTCGTTGGACAGTCAAGAATGGCATTTAGATTTGATGGCACGCCAGCTGCTTCACAAGCAGACTGAAACTTCTTCTTCACTATCTCACTTCTTTTTATTTTACTGGAAATACTGCGTAACTTTGTTACAGATGTACGCGAGTCAGCAATATTTGGTGCAGATTCTTCATCTTCCTCATCCTCAGTTTCGTCTGCATAGTCTTCGTACTGCTGATCTTGCGCGTTAGTGTCAGACTCACAGTGTAATGCTAAGGTCTTTAATAAATCTTGTACACCAAGGTTTAAAATGTGAGCAAAGCACCGGAAATGTTGATTGTCTGAATCAAAGTGTGGCGGCAGCTGTTTGCCCAGTTCATACATAAATTTGGTATTTGCAGTTGCGTTGTCGACCGTGATACCTTGTATTTTATCAATTATGCCATATTCCAATAAACATTCATGGAAAATCGTTGCAATATCTTCCCCAGTATGTCGACCGCGTGATGGTATAAAATCAAGAACTACAGATCGATACTTCCATTCGTTGTCTATATAATGAATAGTAACCCCGTAGTAACTCCTACCAGCAATTGACGTCCACCCATCAATGGTAAACGACATTTTAGATGATAATGGTTGAAGTCGTTCCTTGAGATTCAATTGGAGCTCTTCAAATCGCTCTTTGACTTTCCTTCTAAGTGTAGACCTTTTAGGAAACACCATATTAGGGCAAATACGTCGAAAATATACTTGTGTAGCTTCGTCATCGAAAAATGAGAAGGGAAGATATTTTTTCACCACCCAATCAACTGTAGCTGTCGTGATGTTGTCACTGCTGTTTTCCGACTGAAACAAAACAATAAATCTTGTGTTATTATTTAAAACATACTAGGTTTGAGCGTATAAGAGGAGGAGGTTTGTTGTTGTTAAATCGAGAAAATCATTAAATTGATATTTGTTATATTAAGGTTGCACTGTACTGTAATTTACCAAAATAAAGTACTTAGTTGTTACTGGCCGATTAAATGAAAATATGGGTGTTTATAAAAAATATTTAAGACGATAATTACATACTTAATATGTCGCACCCCTAGATGAAAACACCACTAACTCAAAAATACTTACGTAAGTTAATGGCGTTTTTGAAAGTATCGCATGAATAGCTACGCGGAGTTAAAATTCTTTTAACTGTTAAAAAAATATTCTTACCTGTCCACTTCTTCCAGCGGTTACTAAAAAGCTTGTGATATCTCCACTTAATTTTGGTTTAACAGGAAGAAATATTTCTGATTCCTTTTTGTGGAAAGACATTAGATGTTTCCTTAAGCCTGAAGTGTTTCTGTTTTTCATTTTTATTTCAATCTTTTTATGTTGGCACAATTTACACAAGGCAGTTTGGGATGCATGAATTATTTCGAAAAACTCCTCAAATTTGCTTTTGGGTCTATTAGATCTGTGACTCAAACTCTCGTTACTCGGACTAGAATAATTTGAATCTTCGTCACTCATATTAAATTGTACACGTGATACGTTTTTAGAAAACAACGAGAATTAGTAAAAACAATTATTAAGTTAGAATCGAAGCACAGCTCAATTGGAAATGACTGGAATTAAAATAATTCCTTCATTTATAGTACGTTTCCTTGCTTTTTACCGCGCCGCCTCGCCACGTGCCGGCTCTATGAAAAGGATGCCGCCGCAAATCGAACGATGCCGCGTGCGGCGTACAAACACACACTAAATATTACCTACTTGTACAGACGCGACCCGTGAACAAAATATATGTAAAGAATTAGTGCCAATCACTATTCTTTACATATAAGTGAATGTTTTGGCGTGCATCTATACTAATATTATAAAGCTGAAGAGTTCGTTTGTATGTTTGATGACAGAAGTTTTAAAATAAATAAATAAATCCTGAACGTCACTATACCTCCAAAGTTACTATTCCTCGTGGACGAAGTCGCGGGCACAGCTAGTAAATACTTACTCTCATCATCTCTCTCAGAGATATTCGAACACTTTTTTGCTATTTTTTCTTGTAAAAACTTAAGAAATATAATGACTAAATGTACAATAATAGTACCTAAGTAATTAGTTTAAAACCATATAAGTAATCAATATTATAATTACTTACTAGAATGAATTATTATGACATCTACTACCTATCCTCACCATTTTATCCTAATCATAATACTACTTGCGTGATCAGTATAATGTATTCATTTTCATTCTAAGCACTCTGAAACTTATTTATTCTTTGGAACACCTGTAGGTACTCTTAAAATTCGAAATTATTTTGCATGAATAGTGTCAAATGTTATGATTTCGGCGCGGCGGCAACGATTGTTTTAGATTTCAAAAGAAGCCGCCGGCGCGTGTATCATAACCATGTACTTCCGAAAAGCGGCAAATTTCTTTGAGAAGTAAGTACAAAACCTTTGATGCCGCATTATCAAAGTGCCGATGGTTAAAACATAACTATGCATGCACTCAGTTTGATTTTAATAGATATTTTTTTATTCGCTATGTTTATGGTATTAGTCGTAATGCGCATAGGTCCAGTTTTTCATATTCTTTGATATAGTTTTTTGCGTCTCATAGAATTCCTAAGCGTACCTACCTACCTATACACCGAACTGTTACACCTAACTACTCCGTGAAATAGCGCTAAGTCCTAGCTGCAAGACGCAAGAGTCTTGCAGGCTAAGTCTTGTTCTTGCTCAAGTCTTGCACGGTCAGTCTTGGTCTTGGTCTTGCTAAAAATACGCGGTCTTGTTCTTGGTCTTGGTCTTGCAAAAACGCAAGAACAAGACCAAGACTGCAAGACCAAGACTGAATTTGGGCAACACTAGTGGACAGATACTCACCACAAACAGTCGGTCTACACGTTTCAAATGTTAAGCACATTTTTAGAGCAAGCCTAGTAATTCAAATACAAAATTGGATGAATGAATTTGTTAATATAATTAGGTAACTAACGTTACGATTTTACTATTACACAACACTTAGTGGACTATATAAATCGTGATTTTGTGACAAGTTATTTATCATGAAATAGTTTTGCATCCCTATTGGTTCGGCGAACTTTGATTCCACCACCACCGAGCTTACTAGCTCCAAGGACTTATAGCAGCCCGCTATGGGTTTTATATCTTATACTTAGAAGAATTTAGGCCGCAGTCCATCATGCTGGCACAATACAGATTTGTTAACAACGCACGCCTTTGACAACATTACGGAAACTCAGTCATGCATTCAAATTTGATAGCTTGAATAAAAAATGTTTCTGCAAAATTAAGAACTTGAATATGACTTGTTTACCATGAAGTCAGTACATATATGTGTGCAGAGCTGTAAAAACTTTACAAGCAATAAAGTGTTACTATAACACAGTGATTTGTATTGTACTCTACAAGTCAATCAAGTAATTCGCTACCTAGGTAATGTACCAGGAAAATTCTTTGCGAATAAGTCATACTAATACATTATATGTTATTACGAGTTATTCAATAATTTTAGTGTGTACTCGGCGTGAATTAAAAAAAGAATGACTCCGGAACAAGTAATGTTTTACGTGAAACCGTGGTATCGCAATTTAGAACATTTTCTTGTATTTTCTTTAGCTATTGCCCCTGACTTTGTACTAATTTGTTTCGGTTTTCAGAATTTCAGAACAAATCTTTCTCGGAATCAAAGGATTCTATAAAAACTCCATCGCGCAAAAAGTACTGAAAGAATTTAAATTCAAGTGTTCTACTCGTCCAAGCACTTCTCATTCTAAGCTGAAACCCGTGCCCTGTAGGGGATGATGAGCCCAGTGATAAGCACTACAGCTTCACTTTCGGGGGGCCGAGTTCGAATCCTGGCATGCATGTCCAACTTTTCTAAGTTATGTGCGTTCTATTAATTACTTGCTTCAACGGTGAAGGAAAACAACCTGAGGAAACTTGCATGTTAAAGGCGTGTAAAGTCCACCAATCCGCACAGAGCCAGTGTGGTGACTGAGAAGTGTGGCCTAAAAACTTCCCACTATGGAAGGCGACCCGTGCCCGGTAATATGTTGATATGATGAACTGTCTTATTGGTATAAAAACTTACTGCGTTGTTTACCTTCAGTATCTTCTCGTTATCCTTCGACCAAACCTGAGTTTAGGTAGTCCGGAAACGTAACGATAACTAGTTATATATCTGCTGCAGACACACTTTATAAAAGTGATGAATATGAAACAAAAATTACGTCACATTTAGGGCTGTCACAATGTTTAATTTGCTAAAGAACTAAGACGTCTGGCGCTTGAATGTCTATCATCGTCCTGAAAACACCAGAATTTTCTGTAAAGAATTTTTTTAGGGAGCGATTAAATATTTCTAATTCAATCCAATATTTGAACTGTGTTTACTGTCCTCGCTAGAGAACCTCTTTTTATTTCCCTGCGTTACTTATAACACCCCTTCATTTTTGCGTCGGGGTTTAAAAGAAAATATAGATTTTTTTGTGCGAAGTGACAACCTTAACACCGAATGCTCGTGACGTTATTAACATTCGACTTAATATATAAATTCCGAGTTCCCAGCGTAGTTAGCGTAGCTGGTCGTCGGAAGGTCAAGCTTGTTGTGCAGTCGGAGATGAAAAAACTGAGCAAGAAGCGGCCATACAACTCAGCACGTGTAAACGCAAAACGTTTTGGCTGACAATGAAAACACGTTTGTTTTGATTTAACTTTTAGCGTCGAGCCAATAGACGGCGCATGTAGAATCTAAATCGGTTTCTAGCCATTTTTATCGACTTTATTTTGAGGGACATTTCGGCGATTTATGGTTGGGGAACGGCAATTATATTAAACTCTGTATGAGTTTATCGGTTTCTCAAAACATCGTAGCGAACCACTATTTCACTTAGCGGCACCTCTTCGACGGTAGACGAAGTTTTGCCAGAGACTTTGCTATTAATAATTGATCAAACTTATTACTCTATTTGTTGGAATTAATAAATGACAATTCCATAAAATTCATACATACGAGTACTTACCAAGCTGTTAAAAGCGTGCGTGATTTATGAAAAATAGTGCTAAATTCACTTCTAACCCTTCTTGGACAGCCGATTGGTGGAGTGGGCCGCGACCCTGCTTTCTGAGTCCAAGGCCGTGGGTTCGATTCCCACAGCTGGAAAATGTTTGTGTGATGAACATTAATGTTTTTCATTGTCTGGATGTTTTTCTGTATATTAATAAAAATATTCATCAACTATCTTAGTACCTTTAACAAAAACTACGCTTACTTTGGGGCTAGATGGCGATGTGTGTATTGTCGTAGTATATTTATTTATTTGTAACTAAAATTTTGAAGTCGGTTGTGATGAAATGAGAAGGTTAGAAGAAAAACCCCTCTCCAAAAACTCTATCGTTGTTCGTAACAACGAAAGAGTTTTTTGGTCGCGTCGCTAGTTTTCACGATTATAATAATTATATTATGCAAGTGCTAATACTAACACTGACGGCTTAGCATGCTCTCCGAGGCATGGGGGTTCTAGAGTTGAACCTTGTTATCATGTTTACCAAGGAGGCTGATATTTTCGGGTCACAAATAGAAATCCGTCCGTTACCGGGGAACCTTCCTGTTACATGAATATGTATCTATACGTCGCGATGACGTATACACGTTTATTGGATCAAGCGACCTGCGAAGTTAACTGATCTCGTGAATAATTCATTACTAACATACACGTGAAGACGAAATTCGTACAAAAATTACTTGTTTTAATTTGCTAGCCAAATTTATATAAGTCAGTAAGTTAAATTGTTAGTGGTACTGACCGAATTTGATTTGAACGGATCGCATTAACCTTATAACCTAACTTTTATTTTTAATTGCTAAGTGGGAATGACGGTCACTTTCCATGGCAACGTTACTGTACGGGACAGTGCCTTTGCCAACGATCCTCTGTGACTTAAGGAGACGGACCTGTCTGTGTCTGAATTCGAGTGGCATTCCGTGTCTCTCTACCGTTTCACCATTATCTTCTGCATCATCACATCCGAGATCGTCGCTTCCCAATACTAGTCACAAACTATCACGGCTGGCGAATAGAGATTCCAGCCCACTTCGCGTGGCTCCTGCCATTTGGGGCATTCAGCCACCGTATGCTGTGTTGTATTGATGTGCACGCGGGAATTACGTACCGTGTGTTAGCAATGATATAGAATTGCTGTTCTTCAGACCATCAGGGGTCAATTACCTCAAACTACCACCATGAAGTTCGCGGCAACCGGTAGTTTCAGGTGGCGAAAAATCTATTAGGAAATAGTACGTGTTCATTAAATGCACTAAGTTATTCGCCATAAAATTATTTTTTTGAACAATAAAAAATAATAACGACCGCCCGAGAAATAAATAAATCAATAAATATACTTATAAATATACTACGACAATATACACTGCGCCATCTAGCCCCAAATTAAGCGTAGCTTGTGTTACGGGTGCTAAGATGACCGATGACATTTTTTGTTTTATGAATAATATATATAAATACTTATAAAATACATATAAACACCCAGACACTGAAAAACATAAAAGAAATAGCACTTGAATTAACTTTCTGTGCTAAGGACACAGGTTTTTCAACATTTTTCTTTATGAAAGAGCTCACAGCAGTAGGTCCCATTTGAACATACGACCCTTTGGTTAAAGTTTTACCACTTCTTTCATTTTTTTTTTAACAAGTCGCTAGTGTTTTATCTTCAAATTTCTGATGTAGCATTGTCGGAAATAAACACGAGTGTTTATTTTGTTTAAAAAGGAACCGAACCGGGGTCGTAAGTTTTTAGAATGCCCTCAATATCTTTGTGGTTCGTAGAGTACGTGACTTACATGTCGTTCGTCATGGTGTGCAGGTATAGTGACTGTGACGAACGACTGACTCAGGCATACATGCCTACAGCTTTTGCGTATTTTTTATATACACAACAAGTTAGCCCTTGACTGCAATTTCAACTGGTGGTAGGTAAGTGATGCAGTCAGTTAGTATGACAGTTAAATTAATAAATATACTATGACAATACATATATAATAACGAATGTAAGCGTAGCTTGTGTTATGGGTACTAGGATGACTGAATATTTTTATGAATAATCAGCGTACCCAGCCCGCTTCGCAGGGCTAGATTTTGCTTTATTTAATTTAAACAATAAACTTACATCATAAATTTTTTAATATAAGTCTCATAATATATTAAATAATTCATTTCTCTCCGTTTTCATTCTCTTCTATTCTCTTCTCGAGCGGGTGAAGATCATTATCTACACCCATGTACACCCGACAATAGAATATCATTATAGTAAATAAAAGCTGTATTTGACAGTTTGACAGTTCAAAAATAGGAGTGCTCCGATCGTCACCAAACTCGATTACAGGATTACTCGCCAGGTCAATCCGGAGATTCCCTGAAAGTTTCATTGAAATCGGTCCAGCCATTTCGGAGCCTATACGGAACATACCCACACACTTTCTCTTTTATATATATAGATATAGATAAACTAGAGGTCCCTCGCGACTGTCTTTCCCAGGCTTTTTTAGAACTTATTTCTAGAAAGGGGAACAACTTTACGAAGCGCTCATAGCGTAAGCTCTAAGAGGGAAAAAAATACCGATTTTGAAACATTCTTAATTGGTGCTATGCTTCTTTTAGTCTTAGCGTGATGATATATACTCTTTAGTCTTCTTCGATAGTTGGGCTATCCAACACTGAAAGAATTTTGTAAATCAGACTCGTACCTAAATAAACCAACCGTTTAGTTGCAGTATAGATAAATAACTTAGATACCGACTGCAGTGCCGATGAGTGAATCTAAACCATCCAGGTTGCAAACGCATACAAAAAAAAACATCTAAATCGGTCCAGCCGTCTAGGAGGAGTTCAGTGACATACACACGCACGCAAGAAATTTATATATCAAGATACAGATAAACACCCAGACACTGAAAAACATTCATGTTCATCACACAAACATTTTCCAGTAGTAGGAATCTAACCCACGGCCTTGGACTCAGAGAGCAGGGTCGCTGCCCACTGCGCCAATCGGACGTCCGAGTTATATTGAAACCATACCCGTAATCAGTTTCTCCGCGGCATCGTACCGAAACCCTGAATTGCGGTCTTGGTCGGTAGGGTGGTAAACAACAGATGAACCCTCTTAGAACTGACAGAGGGAAAATTAAAACAAAATATTACCAATAGAATCTGTCATCTATTTCATTGCCGGCTTGCATTAACGTTGCTTAACCAATCCAATTGATTTAACATGTCGCTCTCCACACCTAGATCCATGAGACTCTATCAAAATACAGACATAATCAAAATATTTACGAGTTATGAATGTACCTGGGACAATATAACAAATTAAAAAATGGCATAATATTAAAAAGCCGGCCTCATTGACCTTGAAGGCGCCATCCATTCTGCGCTGCAAAAAAATCTGCCAAGTTCGCAGTTATACTCGTACATAAGTATTCCACACCGACAGTTGAGATTTCGTGAGGCAGCCGAGGAAAGAACAGCTTTAAACGTATCCTTTAGAGAATAAGTATCGGGCACCAATTTGTAAACCAGATATTAAACTATAAACCGTATATACTAATATATACAGCTGAAGAGTTTGTTCGTTTGTTTGCTTATTTGAACGCGATGATCTCAGGAACTACCGGTGAAAAAATATTTCACTTAGATAGCCCATTTATCGAGGAAGGCTATAGGCGATATATTATCACGCTAAAACCTATATAAGTATTGAACAGAACAACATGAATGCAGAATATTCCAAAATCGGGGTTTTTTTTTCCTTTTGAGAGCTTCCGTTGTGTGCGCTGAGTAAACGGTCAAAGTTTCGATAAAATCATAGTTGCTCCGCTTTAAAGTTCTATAAAAAAGTCCACGATAGCATATGTCTATCTGGCTTATACGCGGACGAAGTCGCGAGGGACCGCTAGTAAATATATATACTAAGACAATATACACATTGCTATCTAGCCCCAAAGTAAGCGTAGCTTGTGTTATGGGTACTAAGATAACTGGTGAATATATTTATGAATAATATACATACACACATCCTCATAATATTGTACAGATAAACACCTAGACTAGACTACTAGAAAACATTCATAACACAAAAAAATCCAGTGGTGGGAATCAAACCCACATCCTTGAACTCAGAAAGCAGGTTTAGTGAGGAAATAGACGTTTCACTATTTACTTGAAAGGTGCCATCCCGAATTCGATTTGGCGTTACGGTACGATGCCGCGTAGAAACCGATTAAGTAGGGGTCTTAAACCTGACTCCCTTAAGAGCTTGGTGTTATGCCAGTGCAACAACATGATGCTACGTTAAGTAGTCATTTGAATACTAATAGTTACATAAGTGCTTCAAGCTTCAATCCGTATTTACATTAGCGTAAGCTTCGTATCGTAACTGATTTACAAAGAGTTTGATTTATTAAGAGTTACTTCAAACGTCATATATTAGTAAAGAATAACAAAAATACAAGTGGTAGATCCATTACCAACTGATAGACCCTTGACGGTGTTAAGTGCTTGTGAAAGCAAGCCAATTTATAGACTTTCCAAGCTAGAATAGATCGCTGGTTTCGAAAATTGACGTGATTTTTATGACACATTTTTAGTGAAAGCTTATAAATAGCTTTGTTTTGGTCTTCTCGTGGAGGTCTCCTTTCACATTAAGAAGGGGTTAAGGCTGCAGTCCCTTACGCTGACCCATTGCTGATTGGTGGAGCGGAGGTGGTTGTTATTTTGAATCAGCAAATTAAATTCATAAAAAAAAGGCAAATGGATAATTGTCGAAACAAACTATCCCGGGGTAACTTACCGATTCAGCACGGCTAGCATGGGCAGGAGACAATTATCTCACCTTAGCTTTATCAACTCTCAGAGCACTGGCGAACAAGTCCAAATAATATATGTGTGGTAATAAACGGGGTTAAACTTCCTATTCCATGTACCCGTGCTTTAGCAGTTGGACACGTTAGTTATATCCCTCCCCAGGGGATATAATCGAAGGACATAATTTTTGTCTCCTACCTGTGCTAGCCCTGCAGGCAGTGGAAGTTAAAAAAAAAACTTTACAAACAAATGATGCAATACAAATGGTTGCATCATTGAGATTTAAGCTAGTTTCTGCTACAAAAACAAAACTAACGTATATTAAGTCGTTTTTTCCTATATTAGTGACTAAAATTCAATGTAGTCAATCGACTGTTTTTGTTTGCTTTAGTTTATCTCATGTGCAGTTAGGATGCTGGAGCTAAGAACATAAATGTATCCACGATTTGAGTCATTTATGTTTTTGTTGTTGGGAAGACTGTGCGGAATATTAGGGCTGTTTAAGTATTCGAGAACAACAAAGTATAACATGTATTCAAAAAAAAATAGTTGCTTCCGCAAATGCATCGGTTTTAAACAATACCTCCGGAAACCTTTCGTTTTCCCGGGATAAAAATATCACGAATATTATGTTCGTGTCTAATACTTGCAACCTTACTACTTAAAATCATAACGAGCGCTAATCTTTACAAAATAGCTTTGCAGCATTGGACGTCTTGTGGTCGCAATAGCTTAATATACTCACCGAGGCACGGCGACTAACTCTCACCTCCCTGACGCAATGGTAAGCGCAAGTCCCCAGCAGGAGCAATATGGGAATTAATAACTTTTAAATTTTCTCTGGTCTGGTGTCGTGAGAGGCTCGGGCCGTGGCTGCCACCCTAGTTGGAAAGACGTGACGCCAAGTGACTTGGCGGTTTCGGTACGATGCCACGACATACATACCTTGTAGTGGAACAAGAAAATATCCAAACTGCGGACTGGTATTTGAGAATTCGTAATCTAACAATGATTAGCTCGAACCTTGAATTGAACCCAGAACTTTGTGATTTGTATTAAAACATGTTGCCCACGAAGCCAACTTGCTAAATATTTCCTCAACTTTTCCCATTACCTATTAATGTCCGTGCCGAAAGTTAATTAAATTAATAACATGATATATTTACGGTGGTTTATACACGCCTTTTGTTTTCCTCATCATCATCGTGATATCAACCCTTTACCGGCCCACTACAGGGTAAAAAAAAAACACCCGGCTAATTTTGTTGTGGTCGTCTTCTTAGACCAGGACGCGTTTGGAACCCTCGTAGCTTTAATTTTAAGTTTACGAATATGTTTATCGCCATCATCTCACTTACGTGTAATTCTCATGTAATGTGCGCATCAAAAGTGCCACCTATGGGCCTACATGAATAAAGATATTTTTGACTTTGGTACAGGTCCCCTCACAATGAGAAGGGTTAAGGCCTTAGTCCACCAACCTGCCCAAGTGCGGACTCCACACGCCTTTGAGAGTAGTCCATAATGTTTTCCTCATAATAAATTATTATCCTATTTCTATTGGCCAGTGGGAAAACGGAAAAATATATTGACGTCAATGGGATAAACATTGTCATTGCTTATGCAATGTTACATGCCTATTATACAAAAGCGCGAGAAGTTCAAGCACTTGTTGTAACGGGACAAATTCCAACCACTTATGTAGAGTATTGAGGACATTATCAAGGACGAGTTTACCTTTGTTGAGGTCAGAGGTTTTGTATGAAGAGGTCTCTGGATATACTGGGACGCTGTACACATGGGCTAAGGGGCCCGAATGGCCTGCAGGATATTCCGTATTTCAGTTGACACTGTTGAAAGTTGCCATGAAATAACCCCCCAAAAAATTATCTACACACTAAATATATACAGGAAAGATTTTTTGGATATTGGATAGAAGCAGGCGTTACTTTGCGGAATTCCATGATACATTATGAAAATTATTGTAATTTTTTTTTAATTAACGATAGGCCAGCTCTAGACGACAATCACAATGACGTTACTCAAATTACTGGTATACGTGGCAGGAAACACAGTTGCCGGGAGGGCCGGGCGGTCAACATCGTAGCGGTACGTATCAGAAACGTGGATGAAAAACGTTCGTTTCACACGTTGGTGTAATTTTTAATTTCTTCAATCCATATACTCCACACCAAACAGATCTTCGGCAATATACCCCAACGCACGTTTCGCTCTATGTTGAATTTACAATGAATAATTGTAGACTATTACATTATACAAATTAAGCTTTATTTTCGTACTATGAAACATTTTTTGTTTGTACCCAATAGGCTCCGAAAGTACCGCACCGATTGTATCCATTTCTTTGCCCGGAATCTTCCATTTAAATCCACAGTATGCCACATATCTCCAGTTCCTACGGGCTGCTTTACAGAGTCGAAATGAACTTAGTTGTAAACTTAACTTACAAAATATGGATTTAAAGATTATTTAGTGGGAACTTTCCAGTGCACAGCGGAGATACAGAATTGACCTGCTAATAAGGTCACAATGCACTAACAATGATTACATTTAAGTTTGGTATAACACATGAACCGTTTTTTTTAATTATGAACTTTGTCTGAAATTAAATTTATTTTATTTATTAAGATTCCGCTTGTAAGACGATTAAGAGGTTTGAGAGGCTTATACTGGCTTTTTATATCTATCTATATACACCTATATCCATAATAAATAAATTTTGGTATATTTGCCTCTTAAAAAAGGTAGCTTAAAAGCTAATGAATAGAAAAAAATCAAGAATTTTGTTAAATTTATATGGGTATAGGCGGTACAAAGTTTTCCGGCTCTTTTAGTCTCGATATTGATGAAAATTTATGTTAAGGTATCATATTAATAGATTTTCGGCTTTTACTGTACTCGTCTTTCGGAGCTGGGTTTAAATAGTAGTGTCAAATACATGGAATAAATCAAAGTGCCAAATATGCGCACAGCATAAAGTCTCGTCGATTTCTTAGGGTGAATCCCCTGCTGTGACCGTAACCTAAAATTGTACAGTATCGACACGTTGAGGAAGTAACACAGAGTGGTCACGGCTGCGTCTGCTTTTACTAGTCGCACGTTTTTGTGTCTACTAACTTCCTAAAGCTAGATTCAAAAGTAACAGCGTGAAATAAGGATGAATACATTTTCTATCGTATATATTATAATAGCCATTAATTATTTAAAAACCCTGTACAAAAACTCACGTTTGTTCTGATTATTTAAATTATTTCTATTCAAAGTTCTACGTTCGTAGTTCTTTCAATTTTACCTAGGGGGATGATGGTCATGATGATATCTAAGGTGGTAGCGAGTCAATATTTAAGGGTTATTGAATTTATATTGGGACCCCCTTACCCCCCTTTACCCCTGTTACGTTATATAAAGTTTTCATACATATATTACAAGAAAATGCAAATGCTTAATTTGCTATACTCCGCAAAAAACATGAGAATCTGTATGGTGTTAAATTACACCATACATAGATCCTCCAGTTTTAATTTCTTCAATCTTTATACTTCACACCAAACAGATCTTCGGCAATGTACCCTTACAGATTCTCCTGTTTTTTGCGCAGTATAGCAAATTAAGACAATTTTCATAATAAATCATGTAATTCCGCAAAGTAACGCCTGCCACTTTTTTTTTTTTTTTTTTTCACTTTTATTGTACACCAAAGAAACAAAAAGTAGTTACAAAGATATAAATACAATCAAGAGAGTACAATTTGGTGGCCTTATCGCTACATAGCGATTTCTTCCAGGCAACCAATGGCGTAAAAGGAAAAAACATAGAAAAGAGGTAGGTGGTGCAATAAATAAGATTTAAAAATTATACAAATATATAAATATAAATAATATATATATATATATATATATATAAAAATATAACTATAATATATATATATATAAATATATTACATATAAATACAAATAAAATATATAACATAAATATCCAATCACACATTCCAATAAATATATAAATATTCCGTATATGATAGTCCAAATCGTTGTACTTGTGAGTTCACTCAGAGGGCGGCCAAATCAATCGGTCCTCTCGGCTGTCACTTTGAGGAGTGACGCCTCCTTAAGTAGCTTAGTGCGCCGCGCTGGCCGGTTTCAAATTGCACTGGCCAGGGTTCGAATCCGGGACCTACCACATGTAAGACCGCAGCGCACACACCTAGAAAAGTTAGAGGTGCGAGCTGGGATTCGAACTCAGCCGCCCGAAAGTGAAGTCGAGCTCCTACACACTGCTCTATCACCACTATTAATTCCAGGTGTAGAATATTTATTGATAATTGGGAGCTTGCTATGGCGTACACACATAGCAGTATGTTTAAGTTCATTTTTTGGAATTTTTCTGATTGAGTGTGAGTGTGACAAATAAGGCATATAAAACCACAAGTCGTACCTACTTAATCAAATTCATAGTACAATAAGGCCCGATTTTTATGACTCATTCAAATCGCGCCATACGTATTACATACCAATATCATTTAAAGTTTTTTTTTTATTTACTATAAGTTAGTTAGTATAAGATTTTATTTTATAAGTACGACGGCCAATTGGTGCAGTGGACAGTGGCCTGCTTTCGGAAACTGGAAAATGTTTGTATGATAACATGAATGTTTTTCAGTGTCTGGATGTTTATATATATATATATATATATTATAAACATTTATCTATATGATTTATAAAAATATTCATTAGTTTGCTTAGTACCCATAATACAAGATACGCTTACTTTGGGGCTAGATGGCGATGTGTGTATTGTCGTAGTATATTTATTTATACAACGTGTAAATGAAAACTGAATTAATATTTCAGACGCTTTAGAGGTACATTATTTAATGTCTATGAGACTTATCTGTAAAAGCGAAACGCTAATATTTTATGAGTAAACCATTTCCACAGTTTTTACTGAAACAAATGAGATACTGCATTACATGCAAAAGTAAAATCAAGTGACTCCTGTCACTTTATTAGGTACGCGTCGCGTAGTGTAGGTATTATGCACGTGTTGGTATTTTATCTTCAATAGGGTTGGCATAAGTAAACACTTAGAATATTTTAATTTTATTTTTCCAAAAAGATTTTTGATTTAATATTTTTACAGTGTGATACCTTATAAAATATATTTATGCACCCTTCAATATTATTCCGTTACATGTTGTATATTTAAGTTAGCCCTTGACTACAAACTCACATAGCGGTTAGTTATGACGGTTAGTAATCGGTTTACATGCATCACTGTACCGGAATGCTAAATCGCTATGGCGCTGGCCTTTGTCGTTAATGTGGTATATAGCCACGGCCAAAGCAAAGACCAGAAATAAATAAGAACTCTTTAAGTTCCAAAGCCCTGCTGCAGATTGAACCTTGGATTTGTAACATCACTGCGCCAGGGAATGTCGACTCCGTTGGATTTTTTTCGCCTAGTTGGCTCATTCTGTATATGTAGAGTTAGTAAAGAATTTTGGCCCATGAAACGAAACTGACTTAGGTATAATAAAAAAGTTTGAAGTAAACTCGCTCTATCAAGGCCTCGAAAATTTCCAGCCTTACGGATGGCCAATAGTATTTCTCTTTTAAAGTGCAGTCGTCGTCTAACTGAGTAAGTACCTACTGGGAATCAGCTATCGTGATAGGTAACGTCCCTCTTTGATATCCATGAGGTTAGATGAGAGAATCCACGGCCAATAGGCCCAGTAGGTATCACGTAGGGGCAGCTTTCTGAAGTGTTAGTTATGACAAACGGATTCCACAATTAAACAGGCTACATAAATGTCAGTATACATCAAACATCTTCAGAATCAGAATAACGAATTCAAATAATCAACATACATACATGCTTAAACTTAAAGTTGTACGGGTTGCTTTTCAAAGTTAAGCTACCAGTGCTAAAACGCCCCTTAGAAAAAGTCCACGACAAACTACACTCGCAGCCAAAGCCAGTTTTATCACTCGCAGGCTTTCTCTTTCATATGAGAGAGATGTAGAGCTAACATCCTCAAGGCTGCCTCAATGGGAGTTTGCGGGCACACAATATAATGCACTCGAAGAAGGACACGCGCTAACCAGTAATGTGTATTTAATTAATCTTACGTAAGTATTATATCTTTTATCCACATAGTTATAAGCTACTCGTGCCTATAATAGCTGCATACAAAGCGTATCTTGATATAAATATCATACAAATTACAAATACGAATTATCTTGCTTTAAATAGGCCTACTTTACAGGCTCCTTATAAAATACTATTTTTTTATAAGAAAGTTAATAATTCAGATCAATTCAGGGGTCAGTATGATGTAATTCTATATTTTGTTTTAACGTATGCGATGGTCGGTCAAAAACACCTTCAAGGTAATATTATAAAAGCATTTATAGTTTCATTCAACCAAACTAAGAACTATAAATAAAGCTAGATAGGTTTTTCAAAGGAGATATGACAATGTTGCCAAATTCTGTAATCTTATTAGCAGAGTGAATCTTAGGCCGAAGTAACTTTTCAGTTACTCTATATTATTAAAATATGATGTAGTAGGGTTAAAGGTTTTGTAATGTTACACAATAATAAAACAAACAATACGTTTACTATCGATCACTGTTGATGAGACTACCCGTTTCAATAAACTGTTTTATGTATAGTAAGAAATGAGCGTATGCACCCCGTAGTACAAAGAAAAGCGTCTTACTCAAGCACGCTACACTTGTGCTGCTACGCAGCCGCGGTGCGGGGCGATGTAAACAAACAACTTGGGACGTCGTACCTAGTATGAATAACGCAGGCCCAGCGCTCGCCGCCCATTCTGTTGCGAACCGCCGGTCGCGTCGCACGCTGCCATGATCGATTACGCGCGCCAAAACATGTGTGACTTCTACCTGTCCCCTCCCCAACCGGCGCCCGCGCGCCTCGACGATTTCAACGTCTTCAAGAAAGGAAACGCCACGTTCACCTACGGGAACCTCTATAACTCCTACGAGATGTGCTCCGAAGCAGAAGCGGACACCAACAATGTTTACTACAACTTGTTAAACTTCCGCGAGTACCGCCAAGACACCGACGGCTGGAAGAACAAGGTGGTGCAAGACTGGAACTCCGACGAAACTGTCGCTTGGATCTACGACTGTGCTATTACACACGGTTACAGCGAACTAGATGTTCCGTTTCACAATTTCAGGATTTCTGGTCATGAGCTCAGGATCAAGAGACGCGAAGAGATCATGGATCTTATGGTGCATCCTCACGTCGACCCCGAAGTCTCGAGGAGGATAGCCCACACAGTTTTCGATAGGCTGCAGTGCCGTCTCAACGAAGAGATGCGACAGCAATCAGTGTTGCGATACGCGGATAGTGCTCCATACACCCAATACCATGAACAGACAATCTTAGATTTGGACTATTGCAATGACAGAAACAGAGGATATACGTCGGATTACAAACCGAACGATATTAGTTTAATGAGCGCTGCAGACTCTAGCGATGATCACGAGGATACATTCCGTATGGAAGCATCTTCGCCGGCTTGTTCCTATGGTAGTGACGGAAGCAAATCTGGGGATGAAGATGACAAGAAGAAACCATTCAAGAGGCCTCCAGGTCGTCCGAAAGGGTCAATCAAGAAAGACAAACGGCCACGAAGCGTGTCCGTCCCACAGTTCCTGAGGGATCTTTTGTTGGATGAAAGATTCTGTCCGTCAATAATTAAATGGGAGGATCACTCGCTTGGAAAGTTCAGGTGAGTCAAACGCATTGTTGGTTTTAACATATTGTCTTTGTATACATGTAGGTATCAGTGAGCAAAATGTGAAGTCGTGATCAGTTCATTTGTAAGATGCATCTCGTGTTGTACTGGTACGTAATTCATCACGTCTGAGGCACGTGGATAAGCGCGTGTCGCAGTCAATTTTGCAGTTAAACAGCTAATGCGACAGCATTAATATGTTTAGAGATCTGTTCTATTGTTTCAGAATAGCAATTATCTCAATGTGTTAAGATCATAGATGCAACTATACAATGTATTACGACACAATAATTTACGTACCTAGAAAACTACAATATTTATTACAAAAAATTAAATTTGTTTTAGATAATGTCATCAGATTGAAATATGTTTTACCACAATAATCACTCTCAAAATATTTTTAAATCTAAAACTCATCAAAAACTTTAGTAGCTTTAGCGAAACGTAAAAGTATACTAACTAAAGTAAGTTACAGTTTATGCCTACTGCTGTATTCGTGTTTTGGAAGTTTGGGATATCGCAAAATTCATTTTATACAATACTAGCACGTGCCTGCGGTTTGACCCGAGTTAACTGAGGATGAAATGTAATCCAGTTTAACGTGGATACCTTATTCTAACATGTAAACCCCTCTAGTGCATCCCATAATTTCATTTTGTCATTGTCTTCTAAACTATGCATCCAAATAACATGGTTTACTTTGAAAATTATTAATTCTTGCTACGGTTTGATATACGAAGTGTAAAGTAATTCAACCTGCGAAGCTGATGGTAGGAATTCTAATTGCATAGTGTACTCGTATGTAACAACTGTAATTAATTTGCAGCAAGTGGCGAGTAGCAATTTTATAATATAAACTTTGTTATTCACATGACTAGAATCAGCATCATCTTTGTCATTCAAATAGGCAGTACTCTTTTGAAGCATTCATAAATATTTCAACATATATACTTCAATACTTTCCAATGTAGTGTACATTGGTTAGAAATCGCTTATACGGTCCAGTCAAATGTATATGAAAAAAGTTAAGACGTACAATATTGTATATTTCCAGTTTTAGAACGACAACCCAAGTTATCCCGCATCACTCATATAGTTAAATCAGTCATATACTTGTAAATACAGAAGCCCGCGGCTGTTCCTTCGAAAACTTTCTCAAAAAGTATTTACAGCCGTAGATCGTAAGTTAAAGAAGAAGTTTAACCTCGGTAAGGGAAGCGAACCTGCCGGGTAGCTATACGGTTATTTCCGAAAATGTTTTATTTTTATTTTTGGTGACTTTAGTTACACTATTTTGTATCGTAACATATATACAATTATCTTTTATTCTACTTCTTCGGTCCACCTAACAGACTCCATTTGAATCTCTTTACTCTATGGCCGCTTCATAACTATTAAATCGCGGTTAGTTAAATTATCATCAAAATTATATGTTCTTAGTTAAAAATGAATAAGAATCCAGCTCTTTTAAAATATGATTCTCAAAAAGATGCCTTAGCCATTAATAATTCTGTTATTAAAACAATAAAAATCGTAAAGCAACATATAAAGGTTCTGTTGTCTTACGCCTTAGAATCTGCATTTTAAAGAACAGGCATCACATATTATTCCGACCTTCAACGAAGCGAATAAAAACACTCCAACATGCCAATGTGACTTTGTTGACTGGTCTTGTACGGTCATATTTTATAATCAAACAAAAACGTTTCTTTTAATATGCTTAAGATTCATAAAGTTGTAAGATGAAAACTCGTTTATAAAACTTTTTTAAGAGACATGTCAGACATTGTTATGTTGGGAATTCATTTAAATAATATTTAATTTCACAGTTAACTGTTCCACTTTTATTTTTGAGGATTCTACGGACAATCCAATTTTATTTCTTATATGAATCTCGTTATCGATTAACGAAAATATAAAAATAATTATAAATATTCGTTAATCTTGGACGGCCGATTGGCGCAGTTTGCATCGACCCTGCTTTCTGAGTCCAAGGCCGTGGGTTCGATTCCCACAACTGGAAAATGTTTGTGTGATGAGCATGAATGTTTTTCAGTGTCTGGGTGTTTATATGTATATTCCAAGTATTTATGTATATTATTCATAAAAATATTCATCAGTCATCTTAGTACCCATAACACAAGCAACGCTTACTTTGGGGCTAGATGGCGATGTGTGCGTCGTCGTAGTATATAAATTAAATAAATATAAATTAGTATAAAAATCTTAAATGTATTTTTTCCTACAAAATATACACTCATATTAAACAATTTATCTGTTAGCGTGTAGTACTTAAGCCCTGTGTTCTCAGGCACAACAGCACATGTTTTTATAGTTTGCCTTCACCTTGCTGGTTTGACTTTGTCCTTGGTCGATTCACACGTTAAGTTGCAATTTTTAATGACTACCTAACTCGCTTTTATTTCTTGAACTATAAGGTCTCTTACCGTCTGATTCAGCTGCATTGTTTTCTTTAGAAGTTTGTTAAAAGTTCGATCATTATAAATGCGTCGTTTTGATGTGGCTCGGATCAGGTAATTACTGTGTTGACCTTTATCATCTTACCTCAAGGGTTAGATTTGCATCCTGATTTTGGAATTGGTTGTTGCTAGGTAGGTAGGTATAACTCGCTGCGTTTTTGTTATAAGTGAGGGCCAGCGTGACCACAAAAAAAAACAATTTTATTAAAATCTGCGTTGAGTTATTGATCATCTGCCATTTTAACGAAGAAGTGATAAAAACTATTTGTAAAAATCAACTTGACAAGCCAATATAAAGTATAAAAACCGGCATGTGCGAGTTGGAATTGCACACTAAGGGTTCCGTCCCATGAAGAATGATTGCTCGATAATACCGTACAAATTATTCGATATTATCGAGCAAGTTCATGCTTGACAAAATAGTCGGGCTAAGGTAGTTTTAAGTATAGTTCTAGATTTACTTAGGTACAATGATTTACACACTTATGTCTATGTATTTTACTAGCAAAGTGAGGATTTACAATATTCACCTAACGCGGCATATTATGTTTATAAATGTATATGTCTAAACATAATAGACGGCTAGACCGGTTTCTGTTATTCGAACAATTCTTAGAATACTTTGTACATTAACACTTGCTGAGGACGTTTGTATGATCCGTTGTTATGAATGTTGCATGGATTGTATAACCATTAGCAACAAATATTTGAGGAAACAGTTTGCATGAAATGTATAATAATTAAATGCAACTTTTTATCAATGAAAATGTATTGATACGGTGGTATTTCTTTTACTTTAAATTCCTTTTATTATTGCCCGAATGAAGGATATTAAAACTTTAATCTATAATGAAAATTTATGCGTATTTTTAAATTTTAAATCTTAGAAGTGATCTTTTAACTACTTATCTTTTACTGAACTGTTTTATTTACATCAATAATTCGTAAGCATGGCAATGTTATACTATACAACCTTTTGTAACTTTTGTAAAACTTCGAAGGAAATAAAGCGTAAATACTGATAAGTTACACGTTTTGAATTGTATTGAATTCCGTATTGTAGTGACTATAGCTGAATTTAGCACCGTGGTAGTAATTCGGAAAAAACAAGATCCTTGGCTAGTGGGGCATTGGGAGTGGAGGGGGGCGGCGCCCTGCAGTATAGATTTTTTCGTTTCCACGACGCTCAAGGCCGGGCCGCTTCCGCCTTGCGCTTCCTCGCCTCGAGACACGTGGGAGGTACACTCCAGGGCTCCCCGGACACTGTCACTATATCTGTTATGTTACAATAATAAACTTATTACTAATTTGCAATATGGCCTAGTTTGAGATTATTTCGTACCTACGTATTTCATCTCCCACAAAATAAAAAAAATCATATTGAAAAAGCGCAACTGCTGAGTTTCGTGCTGGCTACTTCTCGATCAAATCTGCCTAGCGAATGAGTGCTAAAGTCACTTTAAACGGACAGACTTGACGTTTCAAAAGTCTTTCATGTCTCACAAGGTAGATTTTTTTTAGTTAAATTTTCAATTATTGATGTTGGAAAAGGGGAACTGCTGAGTTTCCTACCGGCTCTATCTCGGTAAACTCAGTACAAACCGATAGACGTTTCAAAAGTCATCTCTCACAAGATATAAAAATGAAAGTAGGATTTAAAATTGCTAATGTTGGAAAATAGTAACTTCTAGGGTTATTGTTGGATCTTACTCATAGAATCTTACTTTTTCTTCTTTCTACTTATTTCAAAACCTTTATTATATAATTATGTCACTATCAAAGTATTCGGTGTTAAAAGTTTTTGGGAGTTACGATCGTACTTATAGTCATAGAGGTAAAACCACTGTGAGACTGAGATTTTTTTGCCCTCAGATATTTAATAATGTCTAAACGTCAGTGTGCGACTTCTTTGAACTATTCGTTGAAAAGTATAATTAAGATAATGGTTTTGATAGTTATATATATGTAATACGCATTTAGGTTTTTACTGATCATAAAAGTCGTGATTGGAAACGTGTTTTACTAAGGTTTACTAAGTTTATGTTTAGTTTTACTAACTACAAAGTATAGTATAAATTAACATGTTATGGACCGATTTTTCAGAAATCCTTTCTTTACATCTGGAAAACTTAATATAATATTTATTTCATGTTATATGTCTTCTGGTCCTTTGATCTAGGTTGTCCGTTTTCAGTCAGACTCTTTATTTATCAAGATCTTGAACAAGAGTAGGCGTGTAAATCGTGTATTTTATTATACATATATATATAACACGTGAAAAATTCATTTAAAACCAAACCGTTACTTGGCCATTGTTTAAATTTATTATATACAGAATGTACGGTAACCTAATAAATTTCGTGTCTACGTGACGTACGGACAACGTGAAATCATTAAGAAAAAAAAAGAAAAAAGTACAGCCCTGCACGCACGAGCGAAAATAAGCGTCGCGGCCCTGCCGTTGTCATGGCTACGCCCGGGAAGCATCTAGTCACGTGTCGCAGCTTCCGATTTTTTCTCGCATTTTTCTCCCTCTGCAACCCCCCGCCCGCACCCCTGCTCGTGTACGCCTTAATTGCGTCTGTGAGAGTGTGGTACGGAGAAATTAGAGCGAGTGTAGCTTTGTCACAGAGAATACCTTAGAACAATTAACTAAATATGCAAAAAATACATGAGGATCAGTGTTTTTGTACTGTGAAGCGTGTGGCAGTGATAACTAAATCTATTTTCAAAATATATCCACAGCACCTATACATAGAGTTCATGGAACCAATTCATGGTTCACCCAAAAAGTGCTCAACACGAAGTCTTCAGTTGAAAAAACTGTTAACACAAAAAGTATGAAAATAAATGACATGAAGTTAAGTTAGAATAAGAAATCTCTGATGATGAAACATACTGTAGAAACCTTTATTCTGTATATAAAAGCTTGTATTTACATGGTTACGTTTCAGTGTACAGGTTTCCATATCTGATGCATAAAAAGATTTGTCTTAGAGAGACATCCGTAGATTCAGACCAGAAATACTTTTACAGCCTAAAGGCGAGTAAAGATGCATGTTATTTCATAAGGTTTGGGTTGATTAATAGAGTAAGGGCAAAAAATTAATAATTTTTTAATATTTTTTATTTTTTCTTTTACTACTTACAGAATTATATGATGTTGAAAAACCACTTCAAAATCCGTTGCGGGGTCAGGTGTATTGAGCGGATAAACAGAAAGACGCGGAAAGCGACTTTATTTTGTAACATTTACTATGTTGAGATGTATGTATGCGAATAAACACTTGGCTCTATATTTACATAGGAGCTATGTGCTATGTATATGCTATATGTTGGATGATAAATTGAGAAGTCACACAGTATATACCTACACAGTATTATTGTCCTTATTCAATCCCGCAGGTACAATCCTAATGATGTTTGAATAATACGCTCGCACCAGCTAATGAATGTAGGTATTAAATAATAATACACCACATATAACATTATATTATGTTTGTACGTTCATCCGGTACTTAATTGGCAGATAATGCTCAATTAATTTTAATAACAACGTTAACATTAACAGTTATTTGGTGTTCATACTAATGTTACGAAATGTTTGTACTTTAAGTTAAATTTTCACATGATTAGAAACGTGGTAGGCATGTATATGGTAAATTCTAGATGCAGTTAAACCCTCTAATCGGATTTCAAAGTTCTATATTATCTTTTGAGAGAGTGTAGGTTCGTCGCATCAATATCTATCACAAAACACTAATAGTGAAAGGAACCTAAAACTTTACGGTTTATTATAGATGAGTATATTTTTTATTATGGCATTGTGTAACTGTGCCGTATAGTAAAGGTGGATCAGAATTATCCTGTTCATATTTTCTAATGTAATGAACCAGAGAAACGAAATAGAAAATGTTATTAGAACTCTCTGTCTTAATATGCTCTGTGGAAAGCTTGCACCCAAGTCCCTGTAACATTTCTTTTTCGTGAAAATCTATTTATAACTAGGGCAGGCTCGTGTCGGCTACGCACTTCCCAAATACACTCTATTTTAAGGCAATAAGTTCGGGTTTCCGTTGGAGCAAAATTGTGCGTAGATAGGGGGTATGTATATATATTTTTTTCTCATAGTGGCTCTATTATATTGATTAGTGAAGCTCCCAGTTCCGGGTCGGGCGCCTTGAGCAAATTCCGCGCAGTTTCTTTGTTTTTGCTTTTATAAGGTTTTGCGACGGGAATGAAAAATTCAGTAGCTCGTCGGTAAATAGGTATCGGCCCTAGTTATTACATGAAGCTGAACTGCTGAGTCTCTTGTGGGTTTCTTCCGACAAGGATCTCCTTATATTATGGAAATTAAGCTTAATTTGCTAAATCTAATCGCTGGGAAGCTTGTCTTTTTTAACAGTGTGGTAACTAGTGTTACAGTAATACTATAAAGTGGATAAATAATTAAACTTTTGATAACTATAAATTCGTATTGACCCGATATTTTATATATAGGATTTTAAAACGCTTATAAACGCGTTTTCGAGAAACAATCAAAATTATTTGAATAACAACCAATGTTCATGACATTGGTGGTGAAATTCGATTTAAATACGACTGCAGTATAGATACTCTCCAGTCCTACATGGACTCGAACGATATAAAGATACCACCCGGTGTCTTAGTCGTTTATCACTAGCAGAGTTCAAAGCCACCCAGACCAGAGATAGAAATGGGACCTCCCACTTATAGACCTTATAGACCACAGCGCTCGCCACTACGCCAGGAAGGTCAACAAAAGAGCAGATTTTTTTAGTTTTACTTGAATAAAGGTAGTTTTTTTTTTAATTTTCTTTACTGAAACAGCATTTAAAATCCATTTGCTTGCCAGTAATTAGTAACCAGTTGTAACTAGACCACTTTAAATAACTGCCGAGTGCCGAGGTTACGTGATAATAGTTTAGTGTCGTTGCCAATGGCAGATGTAATGCCCCTACTTACATGTACTTAGCGCCTATCACTACTTGTAAAGAGTACTAAAACTAATTAAACTAAAACTAATTTCATAGAAATAAATAAATGAAACAATCAACTATTAATTAACATTCAGAAGACTTGGCTAAAAAATGCTTGTTTAAACTAAACAATTATTATTTTATAATAGCTTTTCTTATGGCTTCTTATAGTTTGACCATTTATTTTGTTATACCTTCTAGCTGTTGCCAGCGTTCTTCGTGCGCTTTTAAAATGTTTTTTTTCCTAGGATAAAAAAAAACTTATGTTATTCTCCGTGCTTTGAACTAACTTTATGCAAAAACTCAAATAGATTGGTTTCTTAGTGAGGCTGTAAAGTAAGAACATACAAACGCTATTTCTCATTTATAATATTAGTAAGGATGACTTAAATGTCATACATTTCCAACTATATCAATTCGTTCAATGAAACTCATTATCATCATATCAACCCATTGCCGGCCCACTACAGGGCACGGCTCTCCTCCCACAATGAGAAGGGGTTAAGGCCGTAGTCCACCACGCCGGCCCAGTCCGGATTGGTGGACTTAACACATCTTTGAGAACATTATCGAGAACTCTTATGTATGCAGGTTTCCTCACGATGTTTTCCTTCACCGTTGAACCGAAAGATATTTTTATTGCTAAAAACGCGAATAAGTTTAAAAAGTTACAGGTGCGTGCTGGGATTCGGACTCCGAAGTCCTACCCAATGGGCTATCACCGCACAAATAATAAAATAAAAATAATAGTTCAATTAGCATAAAACATATATTAATTATCTTTTAAAATCTTAATATTATTCAATACACTTATCTCATTCAAAACCCATCCAGTACATTCGAATTCACTTTGATATAGTAACATAGGTCAAATATTTTGAGTGTGCAATTTGTTTGATGATTTCTAATTGGAAAAAGAACTTAACAATACTATAAATTAATAAGAAAAATACAATGTACCACCAAGCTAGCAATAGATAATCAATTATTTATTACCTACTAAGAATATGAAATAAAACGATTCCATCCCAAATCCTAATTTTAAACACAATTAAGTATAACTTAATATCAAAACAAGATCAAGTTTCTGTAAAGAAAATCCCAATCGAATTTCCGTCGTTATAAACGGATTCGAAGAACCCTAAAAATAGGACAACGATTTGCAAGGTGGGATTCCCCCGCGGTCGATGCCACACAAGCGAGCAGCTCACACACACACACACACACTGTGTGCTGATGTGCTATGACGTGTGCCGCGAGAACGTAACACTTTGGCAATGTATCAAGAAACCAGTTGGACTTGCTCGTATCGGATAATGTGTCTTTTTATTGCGCTACGACAATACTATCTGAATAATTCTTATGAGTTAACTATCGCTTGCCCACGGGTTGAACGGTTGTACGCAAACAGCGTACAATTTCTTATGAGTAAGATTTTTACGTACAAACTTTCGTCTTTTCTTCATATTAAGCATTAAAGAATCGTATTTTAATGTCATTAACATAACTGCAAATTTTAATGTCTATTACTTGGAAAACAATAGAAAGTATAATTTCAACGACGGACAGATTTGACAGACTCATTTATTTGGATTGACATTTCTTTTACTGAGTTTAAAACGTGATTATGACGAAAATTTAAACTTATGCTAGAATACTTATGAAAATTTATGCTAAAGTATTGTAATTTAAGCAAAGAGTAATCAAAAGGTATATTTAGGGCTCCGATAAGACATAATTTTGCTATGAATCTAAAAAATACCATTCCCTCCAACCGTATTTGGATACAAAGTCGGAAATATGTCTGATATAATTAAGTACGATTGATATAATATGTTATGTGAATATAATAAAAAAAAAGTCCAATATAAGAGCAAAAATAAGGGAATTCTCTAAAAAGCAGTGTTCAAAATTCAAGTAGACTTAGGTACTCTTAAAAACTCCTGAAAGGTCAAGTCTGTCTGTTTGCTGTATGGCTGTTTAGTGTTTTAACATCAAAAAATTAATTTAATATTGGGTTGCAAGTTCCAATTCAGTCGGTTTTATATGCAAAGTGCATATAAAACCGACTGAATTGGAACTTGCATAAATTTGATAATGTATAAATTTGATATTAAAGACACTAATAAAAATTATAAAATTTAAAATGTAGTTGAATTCAGACTTGGCTAAATAAAGAAATTATTAGACGTTGTACGGAACTCTCGCCGTTTGGGACTGAGTCGACTGATAGTTCCATTGATTGTAAATTTGTATATCTGTAAGTGTGGTTTTACAGTGACGCTTTCGCCAGCGCAGTTGGTAAGCGTCGCGGGCCACGAGCTTTGCGTCTCATGGATCATTACATAGTCACGCGGATGGCCCGCGTTGACGGCAATTCAGCCGCGCTTTTCAACCGCGTGCGGGCGAGGAGTCATTGTGTTCAGTGTGCGTTGCACAGTCTCGCCGGTCGGACGCGCGCATGCGTACCGTCGTCGCCAAAATGAATGCGAATTATATCGATACGGGTCGATTGATTGAAGAAGTTCGCTTTCGACCGTTGCTGTGGGATCCATCGAACGAATTATACAAAAACAAAGACGCAAAAAATAAGGCTTGGGAAGAAGTTGGAGAAGCAATCTTTGGAGAAAATTACATAAAGAAAGACAAAGGTATGTTTATAAAATTTGTAT
Source organism: Pararge aegeria (assembly GCF_905163445.1). Classification (NCBI taxonomy): domain Eukaryota; kingdom Metazoa; phylum Arthropoda; class Insecta; order Lepidoptera; family Nymphalidae; genus Pararge; species Pararge aegeria. Next base: position 379,583 of record NC_053193.1, read on the forward strand.
TTTTATCAATTACATTTATAATATAAAATTTATATTATGTTGGTATAAAAGTCGTCGTTAAACATATGTAGGGTAAGATTTCAATCGATATGTAGGGTAAGATAAGGTAAATTGATCAATTTTACTTGTTGGAGCACTATCTTTATGGATTTAAAAATAAGATTGTGGATTTTTGATGATTTGAACACTCTTCAACGGTTTACTTGCAGAAAAAACACATTAGATTAGTCATAAATGACTATGAATCATCACTATAGTCTATACTTGAAAGGACGACAATGAATTCAATTCCACTAATAAGTTCTTTCAAATAGGTACTAGGTAGGTACCTCTAGAATATTTGTCTGTCTTGCCACGAAACACTGCCAGCAGGCGATATAAAGTAATCGGCAAACACTTCGCGTAGTGTGTTTCCTGTTCTAGAAACTGGCTGAAGATTCATGTCAATCAAACCACTAATGCTTAATAAGTCATTTCCATTGTAGCCGTCTCGCACTCTGATAAAATTGTGTAATACGCAACAAGCTTTAACTATAGTTTTTGCGTTGGAGAAGCTCACGTTCATTGGAGTGTGAAACACTCTAAACTTGTTTGATAATATTCCAAATGTACATTCTATGTACCTTCTGGCACGGCTTAGACGGTAATTGAATATCTTCTGTTTGTGGCTCATATCATTTCGAAGATAAGGTTTCATCACATAGTTCGATATGCCAAATGCACCATCACCAATTATTATATGAGGTGCCACAATATTAGATCCTTGCAGGTACTTTGGAGCCGGTAACCTTAAATTATTTCTTTCTAACTGTTGAAATAGTACACTGTTTTGGAATATGGTGGAATCAGAGTTTTTCCCACAAGAACCAATGTTGACATAAGTAAAGCAATAGTTGGCATCGCACATTGCCAGAAGGACAATAGAATAAAAATGTTTGTAATTGTAAAACATTGACCCTCCACCTGCGGGATTAACTATGCGTATATGTTTACCATCTATTGCCCCACAACAGTTAGGAAAGTTTGCATACATCTCAAACTCTGCACTAATACGTTGCCACATTTGCGTTGTCGGTTGAGGAATGCATTCTTCGCGTAGTTTTTCCCATATCTCACAGCAAACTTCCTTGACGATTTTGCTTATAGTAGTAACGCCCATTCTGTATGTGACATGTAGATCGGAGTAAGTGTTCCCAGTAGCTAAGAATCTGAAAAAAATATATATAATTATTAGAACTAGTAGAAAGTTCCAAGTAGGAAAGGATTCATAAAAAGTACAAGTGAGAAGGCGTGATACACAAAATATTATTTTTGCCAATTTTTTTTTGTTTCAGATAAGCTTTTACGTCAAAGATGGAAATCTGCAAGAGATGGATATTTCAAAACCAAAGCTAATATGAAAAAAGCACCATCTGGTAGCGGGGCAAAAACCGTTACAAAATACATTTATTTCAAAGAATTAAACTTTCTTGATCGTATCACTGAAAACGAAGTTTCAGAATCTATGTACAACATTAATGAACAATCAAGTTCATCTGAAACAATAGCTCACGTAGTAAATAACGACGAAATTTCTGGCTCTTCTCAAAACAGTTCTACTCCGGTGGCTGACCAAGATAAACCAACATGGACTCGGAAGAGGAAACATGAACGGGTACAAGAGAACTCCGCGTTTGAGAAAAAGTTGGTAGATTTGTTAGACAAAAATATGCCAGACATAAGCTCTGACGATTTGTCATTTTTTAATTCTCTAGGTCCAATACTAAAATCTTTTAACAGTTATAAAAAACTATTATTTCGTTCCAAAGTATTGCAAATCGCCATGGATCTCTCCGCGCCAACTTCAAGTGGCACTACGTCGACGTCCAACATCTTGTCACCAGAACATAACTCAAATTCTACTACAACATCAACAACCAATCATTCTAATGATACTACTACGCAACGAGGTTATCAATCAGCAAGTCAATATTACACCGTCATGTCACCAGAAAATGATTCTAATTCTTCTGTAATGTGTGCAACCAATTCATCATATTTTTCAAACCAAACGCTACCAGTCAACGAATCAATGTCTAGTACCACCACTCAGCAAGGCTATCAAACAGCAAATCAATATGATCCTCATTCAACAGTCAATAATTCTGTTCAGCAAAGCTGTGAAGAAATACAGCACTTTCCAAATATTGCATCAGAAAACGACAATTTCTATTAATTACATTTCAACGAGTTTTGTTTTTTTGATTGTTTAAATTTTCTAAATAAAGTAATTACTAAAAATTAAATAGTATTTTTCATGCCACTTACCTTAAGGTAATCGCCAACTTTTCAACTGGTTCTATAGGTGCTCGACGTAAACTTGATCTTTTTAAATTATGTTCTATCTTGCAGAGTAATTCATTAAATGTTGTTATAGACAGACGAAAATGTTTAAAGAACTTGTCACTATGTTCTCTTAAATCAAATGTTCAATCTTAACATAAAGTCAATTGAACTGAGTACAACTTATGCAGGCGACGCACACATCGGAACGGTCTCGCCTAGTGAGCAAGTCACACATGTGTGAGTGTGTGTAGTATTCGCTGGGCCGATAAATAATTAACTTTGTACCTACACGACCTTCATTTTTTTGTTTTTCTTTAAACAAGCTGTTCCCCGTGATTTCAAACGCGTTAACTAACGTTATGTTATACCCGCCACGCAGATACCAATAGATTCTTCCCGTTTGTCCTGTAATATTATTTTTTTATTATCACCTAAACCACATGCTGTAAAAGGCAAGGTGTATCTTAATAAAATGGTCTTGAATTGATAAGAAACTTGACTCTTTTTTGTAAAGATTAATATTTTATAACTATAAATGACGATTGAAAATTATTAGGTACATTTAATTTTTTTTCCAAAAATACAAACAAACATAAATAACATTTTAAACTATCGCATGTATAATATTAAAAATACTTGTATTTGTATAAGTATGGAATGGATAACGATGTAATGCTGCTAAATTGGAAGCAGTAAACACGTCAAACTTTGCTTAATAAGTAAAATGATTTGTTCTTAGAATCACTTTGCATATTTATAAGAATTTTATATTTTTATAGAGCTATTTGAATAATTATCTGCAAAGTGTTTAAACTAATGGATAATAAAACTTATTTGCATATAATTATTTGCAGATTTTATAAATAAAATAAATAAATATACTACGACATTACACACATCGCCACATAGCCCCAAAGTAAGCGTAGCTTGTGTTATGGGTACTAAGATGACTGATGAATATTTCTATGAATATAATACACATAATTACTTATAATATACAGATAAACACCCAGACACTGAAAAACATTCATGTTCATCACACAAACATTTTCCAGTCGTGGGAATCGAACCCACGGCCACGACTCAGAAAGCAGGTTCGCTGCCCACTGCGCCAGTCGGCCTTCAAAGATTTTATGATTATATTATCAAGTATTAACTGACATAATATTTAATATACACCTACTTCCATATAGAGATGCATTATAGAATAGTTATAACTTTTCTTAAATCTAGTTCAACGGGTACATATCACGATAATATTTTAAGGAGAATATTGATGGGACTCAAGTCCCATCGTGACCACGTTCCATGCAACTGGGTCGAAATATTGACAAATGCAATAATATTATCGTGGTATGTACCTGTTGAACTATATTTACGAAATGTTGTTTACGATTTACGAAAATCTTAGATTTAAATCTTCAGTACGAAACTGTCAAATAACTGAAATGCGAGTGTTGGTATTAGCTTATTTTTGATTTAAGTATTTTAAGATTGTTCGTCGTTTGCGTTGCTGCTTTCAGAATGTCAGGTGGAGTCAAATTCACCCCATAGGTATATAAAATATCAGAAATTTTTCTATAGTTTAAATCTGTAATCTATAATTTTTTTATTCATTGACTTAATAGACTTAGTCTCTGGTTTGGCTTTACGTTAGTCTATGTTAATTTTTTTTGAATATAGATAAACAAATTTTATTTTGACATCATCAGCTGCGAATTCGAATTGTTACGTAAATATTACGTGAAAACAAGTAATATATAAATTAGCGAAAAGACTGCTTAGCGGTTATTGCTTATTGACCGATAGAAATTCTGATTTGAATGTAATAAGAAACTGGATATGCTGTATAATCTACGTACCTACTTCTATGGCTATTATTGGTAACGTAATACGTAATTGCTATCTCATATTCTTGACATTTCAAAAATATCATTGCCTACTTTATGTCTAATAAGAAAGCTCAGTCATTCAGCGGGTGATGGAGAAAGCATTGCTCTGAGTGCCTCCAAACGATCTAATTAGAAAAAAGATCGTCTTCGAGCCATCAGACACTGGATTAACTAAGTATTGTACTGGTAAAGTTAAATTTGGACAGTAAGTTGTTGAGAATATTTTTAAACATATTCAGTTCGACAATTTGTTTTTAAACCATATTAAAAAATAAACAAGTTTAGAATTTTATATAGAGACGCGATAATTCACATGTAACCGATTAAGTTAAGGGTATAACACAGTTTTTCATACCTACATTTCAATAGTATTAAAATTATTTAGACTCGAGACATTTTAATTTATTTAGGTAAAATCTCTCCGTCTCTTATTCAACAAACAGTAGATACTTCTTTTCCAGCAGGTAAGATTTATTACTTAACTTTCACCTGGAGTGATTAGGTAAAAACCATCTAATTTTTTTTATCATGCTGTGTAGTCAAATAGAAGTAAGGTAAGATGATGTAATAATGATTATTCTCAATATAATCTTAATGAAACGATAGGTAAAAAATGTCAGCACACTCATAAAGAAAACAAAATCGAACTATCCAAGTTGAAATCATTCAAATTAAAAATTAAAAATTTCTGTACTCATGTAGGCCTATCACAGGACTTTATGAAGCGTTCATACATACGAGTATATGTTCGCCAACTTGAACCTAAAGCTACGAGGGTTCCAAACGCGCCCTGCTCTAAGAAGAGCCCACAACATACTTAGCTTGGTATTTTTTTGTGTTTTTTTGACTTTTATTTACGCCCCAACTAAGAAACGTTATTTAAGGCATGGAAAATATCAACAAATCCTAAAATAATATCGTGGTATGTACCCGTTGAACTATATTTAAGAAATTATGGCATAGAGCTAGTCGAAACGAAAATATTAACGGATACTTTTTATCCCAGAAAAACAAACTGTTCTCACTGCTGGGATTTGTAAAAATGCGTAATAAATGCGGACAAAGAACGCAGGCGACAGCTAGTTGATGATAATTTGAATAATGTCAGTTCTCATCAGCGAAGTGACGTAGCTTTCAAATTATTGAGATCCTACTAATTGATATTAAACAGGTGACACATTGATATCAACATAAACAAACCGATTACAATTTAATCTCATCGGATTGTGCAAGCGAGACAGCTTGAGGATAACGTGAACAAGCATGCAACTTATCTCGTGATGTTCGCAAAAACTTTGCAATAAATACAACCACTCACGTGCGAGGTACGCCTAGCTCTTAATACGTTGGACTAAGGTGGATAATCGTTGAACTTGATTACACAGTGTTTAATACAGTACTACGAATTGCGATGGTTCCGTTAATTTATACAAATGAATAAATTTATTGGGATACTTGCCAAACGTTAAAATTTGTCGTAGGTTTTCATGTAGGTTGAATCTAGAGTCGCTTTCAATGAATTAATGCTACTGTTTGATCTTCATTTGCTTTCCTCGTTTTCTTTTCTATCGTTCAAACAACTTGCTTCAGTAGAATTTGTTTGACATGCCTTATTCTATATTCTATTTGTTGCTTTAACATAATTTATCTATTTCCATTAAAAGGTTTCAAGTTTTCGGAGGTTTTCAAGTGAGCTAGCTATTGTCGATTGGGTTTATAAACATGGTTTATTTTTTTTTCTTTCAATTGTAACGATATTATTATGGTACTTTCTCTCTCTAGCTCTTTCTTCATGACGAGGGATAAAATCGTTTTCATCACTCAAAGAGGATCTCTTTTATTAATTTAAAGCAATTGTAGAATACTTTCAAATCTTATGACTTTTGCAAGTTGACAAAAAATGTCTTCTTGAAAATATGTAATTGATGTTGGTTTTTGCAATGCATTTCCTCTGAGATAGGTTTTTATTAATACAATGATAACTTCCGAGAATCTCTAAAAATGACTTGGATTCACAGATAATTAATTTTCTTTGAATTCAATTCACATTGAAAAAAATATCTTCTCAATTTTATTGTTTATGCTTTTTGGATAAAATTCGTCAATTAGAGCTATATGATGATGATTTTATGGATATTTTTGTATTTTATTTCTGTAATGACTTTTGTAATAAATTACGAGTACATTACACGACTGAATAGGAAACACGTGTAACCTTTATTTTCCCTAAAAGCGCGCGTAAACATTGATATTTTTTGTTCCGGTGTTTTGATAAATTTAAACAAGGATTTCAAAGCAATTGTTATGTACCCCTATCTAATTATGCAGTAAATCATCGAAGTGCGTACATCGATAGGATACCTTTACATCGAAAATGACGCAAATAACTTTGTGAGCGACATGTGCAAGTTGATGACTACAGCCATTGTCAGGGGTTATGACGTACGCTACGTGTACCTATAGAATACCCGTGATTGATCATGGAAGTCCTAATAAAGAAAACTGAATTACGCTGAGTAATTGTAACTGTTTTTATTAACAGACTTTAATAAGTTAGGTAGTTCTAAATTTTATTCAATCTATTGTTTACATATAATTTGTTTAAGCTTTGATGAGAATTTTAACGGAGAGAGTTCGGAACGTCGTGTTTATAAATAAATATGGCAAGAACTTTAAAAGTTTAATTACAATACTTATCAACCATTTTAGTTGTACCACACGTATACATATATAAATCGGTTAAGTTTTTCTAATCCTGTTATTAAGAAGGCCGTCAACGTCTCTAGCATCTACACACAAAATTATAACTTCTGAGTTTATCACTTGCTTCTTCTCAGTAGAATCTTCTTTGTGAACAGAAAATAAACAGACAGACAGAGGTTTCAAAAATGCCTATAAAGTATGCCTTAAAACTTCTCTTAAGTTGAAAAGTTTTACAACAATGTTTACGATAATCTTTTACTTTATAAAGTAACAGTTTATCTGTTGAATGTTGTTGTAATGTATGCAAAGACCATTGAACCGATTATGACAAACATGTTAAGAAAAAATGCAGATGCAAGTAGTAGGATACAAAAGGCGGCCTTATCGCTAAGTAACGATAAGGCCGCCTTTTGAGATTATTGAGCAAGTATTACTTTTACATTCTACCATTTTACACTAGCAAGCGTATAAATTTTACTGTATCAGTGTGAAAAAGCACTAACTTGTTTTGCTTTTAGAGCGGCCGACGCTGGGTTTGCGGAACCGCGGCCGTTCAGTCGATGAATCAGATAATAGTTGTAACCATTATGATTAGAACGAGCTACGTGACGGCCACTAATGTAAATGCTACTATATAATGGCAACACTTTCATAGCAAGAGACGTTAGAATGTGTACGTGAATATTTTAACATCGATGAGTATTGATTGGTGACGAAAGAGAATGCATTTGTCACCACCCCTTCATTTCCCACGGGTCGTACGAGGCGACTGAAGTAGTATAACGGAATCCTTTACTCCAGTGACTAATGATATAGGCTATAGTGAGGGCGATGACAATTGATTAACTGACTTCAGACAACTTACCCGACTTTAGTTTATATGCTACGTATGGTTGAAAAGTACCCGTACATAGGTCAGACGGGTAGGTCTCCACAACCGCAGCAATCAATCGGACTTACAATAAAAAATGATCCTTAACTATTTTAGGTAATAAATGTTAGATTGTGTTTAAAATAATAATAAATATATCAGAAACATTATAAACGCGAAACGCGTGTTTGTAGGTTTGTTTACTGCCCTTCTTTTATATAGCCATGGCTTTATTTCATTTATAGAATAACACTACAGGCTGATATTGATATAACCTACTGATTATACTGAGGAATACATTTTTTAATGCGTACTAAAAAACAACAATGTTTTTTATAAATAAAATATTAGGTATTGCTGCCATTCCTGGCGTGTCTTTGTCATTCAAAACATTTGATGTAAACAGTTTTTGTGGAAAACTACTTTTTCGCGTACCACTTATACTTTATATCAAATTTGCACTAACTCGAACGCTTTGTAAACAGCCTCAGCTGCCAGCCCAAAATCATCTCTACGCACCTGTAATTCAGATAATTTTAGCTCGTTGGGTTGAATGAAATGCAAAGACTAGTCTTAAAATTCAAAACATGTCAGATTTGATGGTTTCCAAGTATAGCGGTGCGCAGGCGCAGGTGGGCCAGAAACATGCTTTTCATAAATTATTTGATGAAGAACAGAAGATAGTTATACAATATGTACTTTTTTGGAATCAATTTTATATATTTAAAAGCTGGGGTAGCTTGTAAAAATACAAAATTTCATCCCTTTAGGGATAGATTGTTGACGAATCTTTTCTGTGATTTCTTGAATTATAAAAGCAACTGGCTAGAGCATCCGTAGAAGAACCAGAGTATCTGACATAGCTCTTCGAGTGGCCATGTTATAGTGAAGGGATACATAGCTCAGAGGACTGATGCAAGCTTGTGTTCCAAGATGATGTGTTCATGTGTACGTAATGCTTCAACGTGAATTCCGATCATATAAAAATACAGAGATACAAATTTGCCAAACTCATGACACCTACCTATATTTCCAGTCAGCGACTAAAAATGGAAATATTCGTTGAAGAGATTAACTATGCAGAATAAATTATAAATGTAAATATTAGTATGGCGCCAACAGCAAATTAAATCATACTCGTACCTATACAACAATTTGTTGTATGGTTATTTGGGTTATTTCGCTGAAAGCGAATAAAATTGGCACTCCATGCGTCACATTGCGAAAGCGAAGTAAAAACCCCCGAGCTGGCATGTTAACATGCACAAAGACGGATGATGCATGTACAAATGCATGCATGTTCTTGGCAAAGCTATTATTGGGAAATAAATTGTGCAAAGTAGATGTAAATAAGTGTTATTAACCTTTAAATAAAAAAGATGAAGAGAGAAAGTTAAAAGATTAATGTTGACCATCTGAAAAATGAACAGGCAGAAAAAAGATAAGGGTAATCAAATCAGGCAGGCCTAATTTTTTATGATATTGAATACTTGATTGTGAACATTCTGAGAACCCACTATAAAACGTTAAAACTTTAAAGTTAACACTCAATCGTTGAGAATTTACAATAACAGATCAAGGTTTACATTACACTAGAACATTCTCTTTAGTATGTTTATTTATAGAATTATGTGTAAGAATTAAACAAATAATTCGATCAGTTAAGTTTTGATTAAATCATACATATGAAAATCCTCCAAACCTGTAATCTTAAACATCTGTAACAAATGAAGTGATAGGTGCAAAAATCCACACTGAAGCTACCCAGAATTTTGCAGGATGCTAACAAAGGCGTAAAAACACATAAACAGATTTAATTCAGTCATAAGTAAGAAATAAATCTTAGATTAAAACCTAAATAAAATAAACATAACTAGTCTACACTTTAGAGATTAGAAAAATGTAGTCGACAAAAACTGTTTTTACATTACATCAAGAAAATAATGGTAGTTGAAGTCAGCCCTGAAAATACTTCCTTACAACTACGAGTGCAGAGATAAGACCCTCATTATCAGTTATCACCGGCATTGTTAGAGCAACCGATAACAGTTTTAACACCTGGTTCAAATAACTACGAAAATATTTTTTATATTTCCAGTCATATTACTATATTCCAAACTTACATGTCTGTCACGAATTGAAAAGTTGAGTATGTATGATAATGCGTTTGTTTTACTTGTTTTATACAATTTTTAGATCATGACACAAAACTAGACTATTGTCAGTCAATTCGGGTTATCGGTTTTTTATTTATTATTCCAAAGGTATAATTGGTATAAGGTGTTATTATATGTAATAGTTTGTGTCCGTGACCACGTGTATACAAAGTTTCTTCATGAGTGGTTATGCAGTTAAGGTCTGAAAACGTAACAAACGAACATAAAAACGTCCATTCTCATATATAATATTAGTAGCTGTTAAAAATCCGCAAGATTCGTACCTTTTTCCGGGATAAAAAGTATGCTATGCCCATCTTCAGGATGCAAACTATATGAAGCAAATCCCATCAAGATCGACACTATGGTTGATCTGAACATAAGCAGACACATTTATAATATTAGTATAGATATGTATTTTAGTTAGGTTATACACTTAATTGGCTTTATATAGTTCTGACATGACATGCCAAGTTATTAACATCTTTAACAACTGATGTGACCTCGCGTTATCGTGCATACAATCATCTCAGAAGCGAGTGATTCCCCGCGCCCTCAGTTAGGTGAAGCCCCGAAGTCTCGTTTCCAGTGTTTACTTTGCCACATTTGTAAACCAGACACGTCTTGTGACCAGCTGGATCACCTTGGGTGAGCGCCGTATCAATTAGATCATGAATAATGATGTTGTAGTTATACATGCAGAGAGGAAAGTTAATATCGGTCAAGGATATTTAATAGTTTTATAACCCTTGAAGGTAGGCCATTGGGAAATGAGCAAGAAAGTTTTCGATGATGTTTTTTAGGAATAACATCATCGGGCCCCAGGAATTCCTGAGATGCTCATTTCATAGTCTTATTAACTCTGTAATATTAAAAATTTTTAAAGTAGTGTTGACGGTAGTAAATCTGAATACTTGACTTAACCTTTTACTGGAACTTGCATGTATTTCGTTCATACCATCAAATTAAGCAGTTGATCAAGTCGCTTCTGGTAGTTATCTCTAAAATCTGGTAATAATCGTTTACCAAGTTACTTTACAATTTCGATAAAGGAAGATGTTAATTTTTGTCCGGTATTATATAGCAAGATCAGCAATTTTTTTTTTTATGGCTGTATTCATTCAAATTAGATTTCTGATAATAGTCTAGAACATATCAAAGCTGATAACTTTCAAGTGGTATCTGAAATGACAGAGGTTTGCAATTTAATGCGATTCTACCTCTATAGTTCTGTAGAGTTTATTGCCGTTTTAAATTTTACCAGCATATTTTAGTAGTGGTACTAAAAGGTCCGGTGCGTTAAATTTGCATATACAAGACATCTGCTCCTTGGCCGACAAACCAAGTCGGTCAAGTGCAGACAAGGTGTCGGCCAATGCTGTCGCCATTAAGTTTCGTAGTTATCCGCGAGGACAATGACTTTAACACTCTTCCTCAATGAACGTCTAATGTTATTGTTTAGTTTTCCGCCATCACTTAATATGTAATTTTGTCATTTTCCTTATGTGTTTAAACAGCCTAGTAAGTTTTCAAGTTTACGAATGTGACACCGGGGCTTAAAACCTTGACCTGTCAAACTTGTCTACAGATTTGTCAAATCATGTCCTATGACTGTATACAATGCCAAATTTATACTAACGTTACTCCAACGTTACTCCGATCTGTGGTTCTACTAAGCCTCGGGAGCTTATATTGCAACAGTTGCAGATACAATTACAAAATTTGTTATGTCAAAAGGACGGTCAAAGGATTTTTGTTGATGTTCCATCGAGCGTAGTCATCAATCAAAGTTATTGGATGAATTTGTACATCATACTTAAAATCTTTATTACATTTGAATTTTCTTATTAAGTATTTTTAGCCTTTTCATAACAAGATTTTTCTTATAAAAATGTCCTTTATATAAATAAACTTACATCAACATTTATAGTTGTGCGTGATTCTCCTTAAAGATATGACATCATGACTGCGTCTTAAGTGATAATGATTATTATGTAACGTGCATAAACACTTTCAATCTATAACTGACCTACAGTAGTTTTTTTTTACATTTGCCTTCTGTCATACTGATGTTATTGATTGACTTTTACTGTCAATTGCGTTGCTGGGTCATATACAACCCCATCTATATAATGCCAGGGCCAGCGATGTTGTCCTGGTTACTTGTCTTAATCTAAACTTGTTTTGTACTTATAGACCAACTTTTAAACCTCTGGATTCAAAACATAATTATCCTCCTATTCAATAGGCTAATGCTATAAAATAAAATTTGTAAGTAAAATGTTTTCTACTCCCAGTGGGTATAAATTCTCGCAAAGTGCTCACTTGCTGGATTGAATGATAAACAAGTTTTGCGGTCACATGGTGATTTATATCTGGGTGACTTGCATTTACTAGTACCTTGGACATAATATTTGTAGAATACGCCTTATTATATAAGTTTACATGCCAAGCTAATTACATTGGACTACACGGCATTTTTTGTGTAATATTTTTAAATAGGAATGAAATAAAGAATAGTAGATAGATGTATGAATATGTAGAGTGAAATGAAATCAACTTTCATAAGAATAGTTACACTTTTAATGAATGAAATAATAATTATTAGAAAGCCGGAATTTTCTTAATTTGGAATTAAGTAGTTCCAGCTTGATTAGAAAACCATAAAATAAATTCGATCTTCATGCAGATATTCATACAATCTGAGTTACTACAATTATAAACTCAAATAGGAACAATTATTATGAAATTCAAAGCGATTTTTTCATTTATTTTTAGATAATTGTAAATTCTATATTCTGTACCTTAAAACTGAAACAACAGAAGATTTATATATGTTACTAATTACTACTATCCCCTATCCACAACTATTCTTAGCTTGCACATAATTTTATGATGCTTACTAAATTAAAAATCAAAGTGACTTTTGATAAATACATGTATGTAAAGATTCAGTTTTGTAAGAGTCTCAGAAAAGGTTTCATAAAAATGAAAAGAGTTTTCAAACAATACGTGCAAATATAACTGCGTGGTTGGACCATGTGTCAGGGACTGGTTTCATGCCAAACTGCGTGTCGTAAACGTTGATATTTGGATTGACTCATCTGTAAATTCCAGACTCACTCTTAGGTTTAAAATTGACAGTATCCTACGTAAATTCAAGCCATTGTAATGAAAGATAAAAAAGGACCAGCCTATAATTTGTATGAGCATGAATGATAGGAATGAAATTTCATGGACATCCGCCTTGAGTATTCTTAAAGATACCCTAGTTCGTCTAAGTAATCTGATTGTTTGAATTTGTTAAATGTTATACGTTTTTGATGAGTTAGGTATTGAGTAACCACTTTTCTTAAGAACGTGAATCTCAGGCTGACATAATATTGACAAGGCTTTAAAATAATTATATTAACAATAAAAAATAAAAATAGGTAAGTCAAATTTGATTTTACAGCTGTAACTTAATTCTATATTTTTTAATTATCCGTTAGTTTTCTTAGGATAAAAAATCTTACGTCCGTCTCGAGAATGCCAGCTATCTCTATGAAAGATTTCGCAGGTATTTCGCAGGAGCAGCGGTAGAGTAAACATACGTAACAAACTAGCAAAATTTATGAGTATAGAAGTACGGATACTGCAAGTAGAATGACCATTTGTGTGCCTAAATAAGTGATAATCCATCACAACCAAACAAAATAGACCCAGCTTTAATTTTTTGGATGTACCTATTACTTACTGGGTTCATCTCTTAAGGCGTGGATAAAATTCCGTTAATTGTATTTGCAGTTAAAACAATTTAAACGTTGAAATTAACTTCTTTATGCAAGATACATTGATCTCTGATGATTCATTACCTCACAAAATAAGACGTTAAGTAGACAAGGGTAAGTTGTTACTGCTTCTACTAACTGACGCCCTCGACTTTGTTGACTTTGGGATCTCGGTCCCAAAGGATGGATTTTCGAAATATCCTTTCTCGGTGCATCCCTGAACGGATATATAAGTTTTGAAAATCTTCCATCTCTAGATCCAATAGTTTAGATTCTGCGTCATCTGTCAGTCAGTAAATCAGTCAGTCACTCACAGTTCTGTTTTATAATGTAGATAGGTAGTTAGATTCATATCTCTATTTCTCAGTACAATCTGCATTTGTCTGTTAATTTTGCAATTTAGTTTTATAGTCACTACAAGCAGAATAAGTTGGAAGGTTATGATTGTGTTTTCCATGCACTGCAGAAAATTTGAACGAAGTTTAACAATTGGTGACTATTATTATGAATTATTTATTATTATTAAATAAATGACATATTTAATCAGTCAATGAAAATTATTCTCATTGAAATTTACCATTAAAATATGTGTGTTATCTTTCGTTTAATTCGAAGAATCTTGAATCTTGAATTAACTTTCATCCGATTTTTTTCAAGAAAACTTTAAATGGTCTTACGCACAGTCATAAGAATATTCACGTGCAAACATTTTTTATTAACCAATTCATGTAGACAGTGCAAGGTACTTTAAAGTGCATTTTTTGCTCAACTCCAAACACCCAGCCTGGTTGGTGCCTCTTAAAAGTGTTTTATCATTTGTTTACATTATAACGAAGCAGTACGTATTCGTACTTAAATTGAGTACATACAAGTTTATTAAATATTGGTATATTATGGAAACTTGTATAAAAATGAGGGGAAATCTAATTTTGTTGCGACAAGTCATTGTGCTGGGTAAGCAACGTTGACTCAATTTGATGACCGGATGGGAGACTGATTTTCGAACTCCTGTTTTGATTTTTACCTTTCCTTACATGCCTCGAAGTGTAATCGCTCGTCGTTAAGACGACGACGTCGTCGAAGAAAAATGTTTTTAATTCCTTTGGCTGCAAACGCCTCCTTCAGTTGAGCTCCTAATATCAGAGGGTGGTGACCACCTCCATCTATGACTTACAAGCTGTTGGTGTTCCTTTAATAAATATATAAAAGAAATAAGGCAAATTGCATAGGATGATAGCAAATTCCTAAGTGTGCTATTTTATTTATATTTTCAGTGCCACATTGCTATTCGGTGCCCGCGATTTCATTTAAAACTTTTGTTTATCTTGATTCCTTATGCGCCTCGTGGCGAGGTCGAGAGACATTTATATTTCGTGTCCAGAATATCAACAGTCTTACGAAACGGATTCGACATTTTGTATCATTGACAAACAACTGTGCGCAAACCTTATTTACAGCTTGAGATCCCGCCAAAACCGCAACAATGACACAAGCAAATATATCTACCTAAACGTGAAACGTTTAAAGTGAAATTGTATAAAACACAGAGTCACACCCTATACCCTCGTCATCGTTCATAGCCCCCTATCAGGCGGTTGTAAGCGCTGCTGTTTTAAAAGTGGGCGGTCACGGGTTCTATCCTCGGCAGGGAAAAATTGGGAATTTATTATTTGAAAAATAAACTGTAGGGGTAATATAACTGACATATCCCTAACAGGGTTAGTCTGGTACCATTTTAGACTAAAAACGAAATATAATATCGTCGTATTGAAATGAAAATAGTAGCAAAATTTTTAATTTGTTAGGAACACCATCATTGCATAGTATCTCTATAACAAACAAAATTAATATTTCTAAAGTTCTTTTAATCCTTTTTAGTCCTCACTTGAAATAAATAACTGCGAATTTTTCATATAGTTTCAGTCTTGCTATAGTTAAAAATATTAAATAACAACCTTTTCCTATTCCACCCCCATATATCTTTAAGTAAGGAGATCTGTAGAAGAACTAGAGTTATCGACCGTCGATGTCTTAAGGTACTGTAATGGCGACCCTGCACCGTTAAACGAGTCACTGGGGGCAGCGGCCCAGGACCGTGGATTGTGGAACTCCTTATAAACGATTTTTTTTAAAAGGGTTGTGGACCTCAATCGATTGTAGTGATGATGATGATGAAATTCTTAATAAAATGTGAAGGTGCTGTTTTGTCTCTTATTCGGTTGGTTCTGGTAGTTATAGAGCATTAGGTTCAGTTTAGTTATAAGCTAATCTGGAGTGACAAAGGATACGACAAGAAGATACAAACAGTTTGAAGTATCACTTTGTATAATAAGTAAGGACATTTGCCGACAATGACCAGTGGCATCTTGCCTCGATAAAACAGCACCAAGGAAAGTACTTAATAACGATTTAACGACTTCGTAACTTGAGTTCCAAAACCAATCAATAACTAATTTATAACCAATTATAGGATGCGTTTGTTAATAAGTATTATGATTAACCGTGACGTCTGAAAGAAGAGTGCTATTTATATCCAACCCAATCTCTAGACATGGTAAATCAACCAATTATTTTGGTCCACGTTTGGGTACCATAATTTTTTTGGAGATAAAAAGCTTGAGGATCAATGAACGATGTGTTGCCAGTAATGACTTATGGCTTTGAAACCAGGTCCCGAACTATAAGTTTCATAAGAAGACTCAGGGTCACTCAGCGGGTAAACTAAAGAGCCATGCTTGGAGTAGCTACGTAATCGAGTCAGGAATGAGGAGATCCGTAGGAGAAACAGAGTTACTGACTGAGCTTAAAAGACATAAAGCTGAAGTGGCAATGGGAGAGGCACAAAGCTCAGAGAACCGATAGACTTTAGGGTCTGGAGGTGCTGAAATGGTGATCTCTCATCGGTAAACGTAGACCCCTGAGGAGGTAGACGGATTACATTAAGTGAGCTGCCAGTAGCTGCTGGATCCCAAGCGGCACAAGACCGTGGAATTTTAAACTTCCAACAAAAGACCTGGACGCCCAGTAGTGGGCCTCCATAGTAAATGGAGGCCAGATGATGATGATAAAAAAGTTTCCTATACTCCTGGAGACGGCTCCAGGGTGAAAGATATCTCTATCCAAGAATTCACATCGATCTAGCTGCGCATATGTAACAAAGGCTAAGTAATTAAAACCCTAAAAATCCCGTAGCTAACGGACTTCAATAAATCCTTAATAGATTTCATTATTTTTTAGTGGTAGTATAGCTTTTTGTGACAAATCTCGACCGGGGAAGTTCTAGCGCCATGCTTATTTCTGCCGCTAAAAATATTGTTGAAATGCTGTGTTCCGGTCTTAAAAGTGTCGGTGTAATTACAGACACATGATGCTCAACACCCACGCCTCAGGTTAATGGACAAAGTGCGGCATGTTGCAGGACGAGTTCCTTGAAGCCGGCTTAGAGTTTGTTTATAGGTGCTGGTTTTTCTCTTACCATCACCTGATGGTAGGTGGGCCATCTGCCTGGTCCATCAACTATCACAAAAAATGGCATCCTGGTGCACTCGCAGCATAAAATCCCAGAATTCAAGAGTTCCCAAAGATGGACGGACGAAGTCGCGGGCTTTTGGTTGTATTACATAGAACCCCTACTAAGAGCTACTATAAAAAACCAGAACTACTTTACTCAGTAGGTTTACGGTCTGATAGCGCGTTAATTGTCACTTAATACTCGATTCAAGCAATTAAAGTCTTGACCTTTACTTAAAGCATATTTGCCGTCGTCACAGTTAATAACGTCAATTATTGTTTATGTATATAGCCACATTTATTGACGTGATTTAGTTTTTTATGTTTAAAATTTTCACGATATAAGAGGCCAGCACAGGAGCAGTTGGTTCTTCATAGGCTCATGTTTTTTATTGCACTTCATGTAAGACGTTGACTGCTGCCGCAACTGTAGTAAGTAATGATCAAATTAAGATGGTAATAGTATTATCTGATAGGGGTTACGGCAGTTATATTAAATCCATACCCTTATCGGTTTCAACGCGACGTAGTACCGGAACGCTAAACCGTTTGCTTGGTGGTGTAAGGTGGTTACTAGCCCATCTAAGCTTCCTACTAGACCAGACCATAGACAGTGGCGTGCACGTCGCACATGCACAAAAGCACTGCCTACCCCAAAATTTAATTATAACTGGTATAACAGGAGGTTTTTTGTCGTTTTATGCAGTTTTCCTGATGTTGAAATTTCCCAATCGAACGCGGGGCCTCCCACATCAAATGAGGGCAAACTTTTGTTACTCGAGACAGACATTTTTGAGGGCAGTAAATAAAAACTGTCATGCAAGTAAAATGTTGCAAAAAATACGTTATAAAAAAACCAATATTTTACGTGTCGCATTCAAATCAATATTTTATCGTTATTTTTGCATCGGTTGACCTACTGCTGTGCTTATAGATGTTTCAATAAACCGCGTGGGCCATGTAAATGCCATATAGATGCCAAATAAAACACCTTTTTGGGCTGTTATACAGCCCAAAAAGGTGTTTTATTTGCCAAACGGAGGTGTCGCCGCCCCAAACGGAGGTGTTCGAGGTAAACATTATTGTTCAGTGATAATAATTTATCAGATTGGGGCGAAGGTATTGTGTGTACGTTTTGACGTATCAATGCTATGTAGTTTGTTCGGATATAATTTTATAAATAATAACGTAAGAAATATTATCATATATATTGCTTCACCTGCTTGTGCAGGTTGTGGGTTTATGAAATCAACCCCTAAATTAAAAAAATGTTTGTACCTATGTAAATTTAAGAAAAACAATTGTTAATATTATAATATAATACAATTTTATTGTATAGCACTAATTGACGGACCAACCCACCTGAGCATTGCAATAATGCTGTTTAGTGGCAGAAAAAATCATGGCATGCATGCATGGCAGAAACAAGCATGGAATAACCTAATCATTTTATTATTGATTCTGAAGGTTGAAGCGAAGATGAAAATACTTATGAAAGTAATTTTACCTAATTACTTTTTCTAATTACTAATTTTACATTAATAACCTCTTTTTTCCTTTTAAGGATAAAGAAAGTTAATAATTACCTTTTTTGATTAATAAATCAAAAAGTTTATTGGATGCCAACAACAAAAATTCATTTATTTCAAGTCGGCCTAATATAAGCACTTTTGATATGTCAAGTATGTATGTGTGTAGTGACTCTACCACCGGTTCGGAAGGCAGATTCTACCGAGAAGAAGCCGGCAAGAAACTCAGCACTTTTCTAATATCAATAATTATATTTTATAATTCATTTTTCTATCTTGTGAGAGATGAAAGAGCGGAGCCGGATGCTTCCAAGCAACCATGTAAGAATTTCATCAATTGTATAGTAACCTAGCTCTGTGATAAATGTGTTTTAATACATTCTTTAAACTTATGCATTGGTAGGTCCAAAATTACCTTAAGAATCATATTATAAAATCGTATACTCAATCCCACGAATGACTTCTGCACCTTTCGCAGACGATATGCAGATGTCACTAATTTATCACCATTTCTGTAAGTCGACTGTTTATATCCACTTTTTGTTTATAAAGACTATTATATGTTGTCTTACAAATACTATAATGTTATAAATATGTTGTCGCTTCAGAAGTAAAGCGATAGGCCTACATGAATAAAGAAATTTTTAATTTTTTTTTGACCAGACGAGTATCTAGCTATAATTTTGTAAAAAGAAAGTTATGACTTTGAATATAAACTGGAAGTAATAAGCCAAAAAATACGTCAAGTTTATGATTCACCCCTTTTTTGAAGCCGGTTAAACACCCATGGCGGTTGAACCATCACGCAGCACATCGTCCTTTAATAACAACGCAATCGTGCCTCGAATGTGTGACTCAGATAATGAATTTGGATGCGGCGTGCGCCAGCGCGAGGTCGGAGTCCGGCCTTGCTGGTATCGAGGCATCAGCTGGGCCAAGGAGTGCCCTACGTGCTCCGAATCCTTACTGAGACTGCGGAATAACCGGCCGTTAAGGCTGACAACCTCAGCTCAAACTCATAACATATCTTGGTTTGAATAAACGTAATTTTAGTAAAAGTGGATATATTGTGACAGCGCTCGACCGGGGCAGTACTGCTTAATTCTGCGTTCCACAGCGTTGCTGTGTTCCGGTCTGAAGAGCGTGGTTGCCGGTGAAATTTCAGGCGCTTGCGGCTTGACACCTACTTACGCTTTAGGACACAGAGCGGTGCTTTAAAGTATGTGTTCCTGCGAAGTGTTGCACTTTTTATGGGCGTTAAGTTTCCACTTCCCACCACGGCCATCTGAACGGTCCGATAAATATTACAAAAAAAATATAATGGTGGAATATTGTGAAAATTAAGCTTAATTTTCATAATTTACCATGGATTTCCGCAAAGTAACACCTGCTTCTATCCAATGGGGTGGAGGCCTATACCCAGCATTGGGACATTTATAAGTTGAGGATATAAATTACGATTCTTAAGTATCTACATCCAGGGTAAAAATCCGAAAGCAGTGATGGTAAACCTGTGAGAAGTTGACTTGTGGGCTTTTGCTTAGACCAGGAGGCGTTTGGAACCCTCGTAGCTTTAGTTTTAGGTTTACGAATGTTATCGTCTATACTCGCTACTATGTATATATTTTGTTTGTAATGAACGAATGAATATCGAAACATGTGGTTTTTGACTCGAAGAATTGGCAAAGGTACATATTATAACAGACCTCTTTAAGAAAGTTCATAGACACTAAGAGTTGAGAGACTTAGTAACTCTAAGTGATTGAAACAGAAATGAGGAGATCCGTAGAACACATAGCTAAACGAGTCACGTAGCTGAAGTGGCAATGGGTGAGGCGATATATCTCAGAGAATTTGTTCATTGGACGTCCTCCGGATCCCAAGGTGCCGAAGTAGTGAAGTAGTGACTTCAAACAGTTCAACGCCGCATTGGGCGACAGGACAGACGACGTGAAATAAGTCGAAGGGGGCCACTCGACGCAAGCGGCAGAGGACGTAGAATTTGAAACTTCCTACAAAAAATCTATGGATAGAAAAGTCCATTGAAGTTCAGTTACTTAGTACTTTGTATGCATATTTGAGTAGTTTATTTGTACTACCACCATAATTCTTTATAACCTTAGCAATTGTCCAAGGCTCCTGTTGACGGAGATCGTTTAATTTATTTATAAAAGAAAAATCAACGTGTGTATAAAACGCACATTAATCTGTCTGAATAAATTCTTATAAATAAATACAAAATATAAACATTTTCTTATGTATGAAACCAAGTTTCGGTCTCTCCACAGTTAATATCATAGTACAAGTTAAAGTGTAATTATATCTATTCAATTAGGACTATTTGACATGCACATATGTACAGCATATTATTCCAATGTAGTGAGTTTGTGGTATCTGACTAACAACCGCGATCTAGTCTAAGAAGTCCACAAAAGTAAAAGTCTAAGTCAAAAATGCATTACATGAGAAGTACAAGGCAGTGAGATGATGGCGATAACCACATTCGTAAACTTAAAACTAAAGCTACGAGGGTTCCAAACGTGTCCTGGTCTTAGAAGAAGCCCACAACAAACTTAGCCGGGTGTTTTTCTTCGTTATGACCATCTCACATTGACGTTTAAAATTATTAGAAGAGCAACCTGGTTAGATCAATAATTGACATCCAAGCTTTTTATCGATTACGTAGTCCTTTATACTATAGTAGGACTATTCTATAAGCTTAGTTTAATACAACTTTTAAACTTTTTTAGGGACATCTCTGAGATGTCAATGTTGTCCGAAAACACATTGCCGGGTTTTATATTACAAGTTATCGTTATATCAACAGGGCAAGGGTCTCCTCCCACAGTGAGAAATGAGAAGGGGGTTAAGGCCGTAGTCCAGGTCGACTGTTGGACTTCACACATCTTTGAGAACATTATGGAAAACTCTCAGGCACACAGGTTTCCTCACGATATATTCCTTCACCGCTTAAGCAAGTTATATGGTAATTAAAACTGGCTAAAAACTTTTAAAATTACTTAAAAAAGTTAGAGTTGCGTGCATGAATTCGATCTCGGGCTCCCGAAAGTCAAGTCGAAGTACTACTGGGCTATCACCGCTTCTATCTCTTTCGCTAGTCCACAGTAAACGGGCTCTTAGATAGTAAAATGGTACTTTATTAATTTCTCCTTTTGCTTTGTTTAATTACTCGCTAGCATTGAGTGCTGAGGCCAACAAGGACTTGAACAATAACAACGATATTGCAAAGCAAATAGTGTATTAATGGTTAATAGATCGTTAGAATTGTTAATGACAGGCCACTACCTTGTTCATAAGCGACAGCTTAGTACGCCCAAGCGAAAATTATTTATGAATCAACTCCAGTTCATAAAACATTTTTTCTTCACTGTTCTTCACTGCTTGCCACGCATTGTTTAGGTAAAGTAAGAGTATTATTAATTGAAAAAAAATACTAAAAATAGCCTCTATGTGTGTGTGTCACTCTAATTCTAATAATTTTAAAAGACAATGTCAGATGGTGATAACAAAAAAAAAACATCCGGCTTAGTTTGTTGTGGGCTTCTTAGACCAGGACGCGTTTGGAACCCTCGTAGCTTTAGTTTTAAGTTTACGAATATGGTTATCGCCATCATTTCACTACCGTGTAATTCTCATGTAATGTACGCATCAAAAGTGCAACCTATGGGCCTACTAGAAAATAGATATTTTTGACTCTTAACTCTTGACTTTCTTGACAATTGTGATTTTTTCAAAAAATATTTATGTGTATTTTTATCAAATATGAATTGAATCATCTAGGCGATATATTCTATCAAATGATTTTTATATAGAAATATGTTTAACATCTACCTGACTCTACGAATATAATATGGGAACAAAACTATATAATCTCCCCTTTTTAGACTGTAAAATAATAAGACACTCATGTACTTCCAATTATTTTTAATAAAGGGTTTCTTTTCAAAGAAATAAATGGAGAAAAAGATATAGTAAGTGCACATTATAACACTCGTTAATTAAAATTCTATAAATTCCGATGCATATGTTGTCAACTGTCGCACTGCACGCCGCTTTGGGGACTATGTCGTGGCCCTGCGGTAGGCTTGGGCTATGGCATTGGAGCCTTGGCAGTGCGTGTCGAGTCGGATTATTTCACCATCGCTGATAATCAACAATAATAATTACTTATCACTTAGGGAGCTTTACAACTAGAGCACAGTTGATGACGGTCTTCTTGGTAAATGGAAGGTCGAAACACTATTAACTACGACTTGTTGTAGTGTCAATGCCGACGAATAAGTTATTGCTTCATTTTGATTAAAAATAAACCATACTAAAAACACAGACTCAGATCTACCAATTTGATTTATTCTAAGAGGAGACCCGTGTAATGATATTGATGATTATGATACTTACATAAGATATATAGATTAGTGATTTATGTTGCCTTGGTAACGTAGGGGTAAAAATCAAAAAGGCCACTTTAATAAAGAAATGGATCCCGAACGTTGTGTAAAAACTACTTCTGGGGTCATCCATTCCATTTCATGTACTCAAGGGCTTGTCTGATAAAAGAATCCTATGAAAGGTCTATGCAGATTTATTTTACTTGATCTTCTCTTAATCTTATTTCAGGATACAGTCCTTCCAATAATACTTCTGGAGTCCGTAATTTTACTGACCGTTGTAATCTAATAACTATTATAGAATATTTGTGCTAGTATTTACAATTTTATATCATCACATTTAATCTTTTCTTTTCATATTTTTATCTTTTATCAGTTGTTTCGCTATATTGATTTCAAAATATCGATTTCTTCAGATGTACAGGAGAGAGGTTTCTGCCGTGTCTAGATTATTTAATTCTGATTAGTTCAAATGTGATTCAACGTGGTCACGTTAATATCTCGTTTCAGATGGATTTATTTGACTTCGTTGGATTACAACTACAATTATTCAGTAATTAACTATCGATGAAATAGAGGTACATCCTGATCTATTGTCTTAGAAACCTTGCCAACCAACCATCTACTTGTAGTTAATAGATAAATACCTAAACATACCAAGGACCTTAGTATCCATGTTTGGTTGGAATTTTTTAATCTTAGCATATTCTCACACTTTGGCGTCTTGTTTTTATTAGGATAATGGGATGCATAAGTTTCAAGTTAAGCTTCATTTACAGGTCTAAAAAGTTTGTGCTTTCCTGTGGAAAATAATGATTAATCTTTTTCAATAAATTAATTGATCAAAAATAATTAGACCCGCCTTTATCTGCACACAAGATATAATAATGATCGATGCTGTGAAATCGTAGTGAATCATCAATAGATGTGATATCTGTCAGTCTGTTTATTTAAAAAAAAACAGGCAAATTTATTGCACGCTCCTTTACGAATTGTTGGTCGAGTACAAGCAGAGTGACACAACGTTAAAAAGGTGCTTGTGGAGTAAGACTGCTTAAATAAAGTATATCATTTGTTTCATTCTTACTCAAATAGGATATATCCGATGCAAAAAGTAGGTACTCGTAAAACGATTCACAATAATATTTGCAGAAGTAAAGAAACAAAAACATAATTCCATATGAACAGACAAACTTCATTATGCCGGCATATTAAGATGTTCATAATTATATTTATTGGTATACAAAGCCATCCGTCTAGTCTGAAGAGGTTTTTCATGCGCTCCGGCGCAAGGTCACCGATACTTGTCTATCGCGTCATAAATATATTACGTTGTTGGCTTTATTCACACTGGAGGCAAATTGAACGCTGCGGTTTTAAACACGCTATCTACGACGAATACTTTAAAAGCATAAGAATCAGTAACAGCTCAATATATTAGAATAATTAAATAATAATAAACTGTAATTATTTAGTTCATCCTAAAATATATTTAAGTTAAATTTTAAATTTTAGATTTTGACGTCATTTTAATTGTTTTTTATTAAGTTTATTTTTAATATTTATTATTAAGTATTTTAATCTCTTAATTTCATTATTCTTTTATTATTTTTAAGAAAGATAAGAAAAACTAATATAATATAATTTAGTCAATTTCACGGAGACCTAAATCAAGTTCATCACTACATTGTACTATGAACTTTATAAGATACACAGGAAATGATTTCTAAATTGTCTAATATGTAGTACCGTATGCAACTGCTTTACTACGCTGCCATGCACACGTGCTGACGCATTGTTTAACGCGATAAAAACGCTGTCTGCATGATAGTACTATTACACAGTAAGCATGGCAACCGGCGCCGCTAGTCGCTTTGCCGGCTGGCTTGGTAATGGCAACAAGTAATCCTTGACTCCGATCACAATTATTATCTGGACACTTTGCATCACTTGACACCGTTGCTTCAATACCCGTTTCATTCGCACATGCCATATACGTCGTGTGGATGAGAATTTATTTAATGACTGCTTCGCATGAGGGTAATATGTTAGTTGCCGGTTGAACATTCAATTGCTTAACCCAAGAGATACGAAACACGAGATACGGGACCATTGACAACAAACACGTGTCTAAAAACAAATTTTGAGTTGCAAAATTATCTACAATAGGACTTTCAAATAAAACATCTCTATCATCACTGCGATGATCATAATATACTATTTATCTAACGTTGAAAAGTAGTTGCTTATTACACAAAACTTTTGCATTGGTTGAAGATGATTTGCCATTCTTTGTTGTTCCTTTCTCTATCTCCAAAGATTTCGTAAGAACAAAACCAAAAAAAAGGGGAACGACACACTTTCAAACAGGATTCTGGTAAACACTTTTCGGCGAAATAATCGGTTATCCCAAGACTCTAGACCTTTCGATTCGATTTTTGACTATTTTTCTCCTATTGTAATTAATGTAGCCCGGACTTTCTTGTGGGTAACTATTAGATAGTTTTCCATTATATTACATGATCCGTAACCACTTTCTTAGGACATTCGTTTCTCTTAAAAGATGCAAATGAGTGAACTCACTCACTTTACGATCCACGACGATAATCGCCGACGAAGAACGTGGGCAACAGCTAGTTTAGATACAAAGTAGTAAGGGTCTTTCCAAACGATTGAATTTCATTATTCAGTATTTATTTAATTTTTTTCGGTTTGTTTCCTCATTAACAATGGGATCGAACTTGGAATGTAGTCTGAGCGCATGAATTATCGTTGTGATGCGGTAGTCACTAGTCGCCAGTCAGGCTTTATTATACACCATTGCAGTAATTATAAGAATTGTAGGATATGTGGAATCTTAATTGTGCGCACGTGTAAATTATATTGTTATTGTACTTGGATCATTTCGTAAGATAATTTTGTATTAAACTAATAATATAGCGAGTATATTTAGGCTGTACACTCAGCAGCAGTTTCTACACAGTGCAGACTAGTGTATTGTTTTCGATTCACTTTAATCAGAACGTAATACTTATTTTTTTTCACATAGCTTAATTAATAGTTAAATGAATATAGTAATTTTATGTTATTTAATGAAAAATCCAGCTACTTTCTAATCTTTCGACTTTCTCTCTTAACACAGTTCTAAGGCTAGTGGTATAAATTAATCAATTTTATGCAAAAATAAATAAGAACTGTTGCGTGAACATAATTGCTGTCAACGCAGCGACCTTGTCCGTTGCATCAAAACCTTGAATTAAAATAAATCGGAAAGAAATTTCTTTGCCATAGAAACAAACAAATTAAATCGTTGCAGTTCTAATTGACGATCGAGAAAAAGTTATTTGTAATAAATTATTGTACTAATCAAATATAATTCTACAAACAGAGGTTCACAGTATCATCTTATACTATACTAAATTCTGGGTTAATATTTACTTACCTAATTATTCAAGGCAGGAAGGGAGGTATAAGTCAAGTTTGCATTAATCTTATTTGTATTAAAATGTCAAATCACGACATTCATAAATAACCAAACACATATTGCTCTTATTTAAATACTTATTCTTTGTTCTTAGATTATAACGCACCCCTAGTCACCAATACTTATGAAGGGTATTTTTATACTTATACAAACCACAACTTTTAATTTATATTTAACGAGTAAACTGTTAGTTAGATTAACTTAACCAATAAGTTTATGTGGTGTAATATTCGCTATCCAGGATTATTCTAATACGAAAAATGTTAACAAGTTTTTAACGAAAACTTTTCTTTCTTTGCAGATTTGTCAAACCTGATGAAGTGGCGAAGCTTTGGGGGCAAATGAAGCAGAATGACAACATGACCTTCGAGAAGTTCAGCCGAGCCATGCGCTATCACTACCAACACATGGTGCTAGTGTCAGTACCCACAGCTCGCCTGGTCTATCAATTTGGGCCCAAAGGACCAGATTTCAAGACCAACAACCCCAACTTTGTGAAAGTCAAATCAGAACTAGAAAGTCAAAGCTATTCGTAGTTGAATTTTAAGAGAAAAGATTTTTTTGGAAAATTATGCTCATTGTAAAAGTTGAAGATTTGATGAATTGAAGGATAATGTTAATGTTTCGAATTTGGTACCCAAGAACAACTCTCCAATTTACATTTCCCCTACGCATTACGCATTTCAACGGAGGATTTTCAAAAAAAAAAAACTTTAAAAAATTATCATTCCTTTGGGTTGTCTTTAAAACTTTTATCGAAGACAAGTTTATGATCTTGATTAATCCTGAATCAAGTAAACTTCAATAAATTGCCTTTTGGAATCTACGACAGAATATTTTTATTTTAGTGTTGCAGAGAGTTGTCTTGTGGATATGTTGTTTGGAAAAGAAAAGAATATGTTGTAGAGATTTTCGAGAAGATTACTGAGTAGATAGATGTTTTCAGAATGTTATGAGTGTGATTAAAGTAAGTTCGGTGTCCGATTAGGTCTCGTTTTGAAGGTTGTATTAGACAAAGATTGTTGGATTGTTGCCGTCAATTAAAGGTTGTATGCCCAACTTGTTAAAGTGTCCATATTATTTTTTTAAGTGGTACTTTATTGAATTTTTACAAAATGGTTTTAGTCCTCGACATGAACTTTTAGTGGTCGAACTTTTCAAGGTTGTTCAGAGTTACGAATTTTTGATAAAGTATTTTTAAAACGTCGGTTGTTGTTACCATATTAGTAGGATAAGTTATAATTATAATTATGGTAGTTAAAAGATATATTTTAAACATTCCAATTTATTTATAATTAATAGATATTGTAACTGATAGAAATGTCATCGTCATTCGTTTTCTCATTAATAGAGTAAGTTAATGTTGCCATATTATTAACACTTTCAAATGTACTTAAATACAATTAATAAAATTATTTCACATTTTCTATTATTAAACCATTTATTTTTTGTTTTTTTTTTTAAAGATTTTTTCTATGATAATAATTTATAATAATTACCTCTCTCAGTGTTAGATATATTATATTAAGTATACTTAGACTAATTTTTAGAATATACACAGGCGCAAATGTGCAATCAAAAATGACAAAAGTAAAGATCTGTAGGCCAAAGATTATGTAGGTTTGAAAAAGAGGTACATTGTTGTCCTAAGAAAATTTTAGATTTTCCTAACATTATAAATGTAATTTAGTTTTAAGTTGGAGACTCTCAGGCAATTGCTGTGATGTAAATTAAATGAATTGTTTTTAATTTTTTGTATATAGATAGACTTTCTACATTATTAAATCCACAAATTTTGTAAATATTTTTTTGTTTTCGTTGTCAATTTCGTTTTTAATTTCACTAACATCTTTGTTGCCAGACAATTAGACAATTTGCAGTTCAGAGCCTTCGCACATGGCAATATTTCACGCATAACAGATTTGTGGACATAATACTAGTAGTAATAAATAACCATGGCATTAGAGTTAAAGTTAATTTAGAATTTCGGATGGATTGGCCGCATAGTTCTGGAAGATTGACAAAACAGTGAGAGATATTGTACCTATTTCTACTTATTCTTCGTCGGCGCTGTTTCGATTCCATACTAATAGTAGTTAACTTATTCTAATAAGTAAAAGGGAGGGTCGGATCACACCTGAATATTTGCCATGTGCAAGAGCTCTTATAAGAATTGCCTACTTGTATCAACTGCTCATTTTATTAATATTTACCTCATCGACTAGTGAATACGTAATATTTTTATTAAATTTTTTACAATACCTTTTTGACTAGAAGTACAAAATGAGTGTCTTACGACATTTTCGATGTATACAAAGTACACAGTTATCCAGATAAGCAATAGATTATAAGATATTTTAAAATTAAAATGAAGATTTTTTTTTGTCTCAATACCGTTTTAAAAAACATAAAATAATATATTTTTCTCAATATAATACATTATTTTTACAATTATTACGAAGTGTTTTTCGATTGGAATAACTCTGAGAACATTATGAAAATCAAAGTATTTCTGGAAACTTTATGTATTGGGAGCTGATATGGTTGAGTATGCACAAATTGAAGACCACATAATATTCGTTAATTATCTACATACTTCCGCGAGTATGATAATGTATGAAGTAGAGTATGAAATTGTTTTACGAGTAAAGCTCATTCAAGTAATTCCGTTATAGAAAAAAACTATGAAAACGGTGTTCCTGACTTTTTAAGGTTTTAATTTGGAGAATCCATCCATGGTAATTTTCTACATTACACGGCCTGTAGATGATACTGTGAAGGTGGCTGCTGGCATGAGCGCAGTTCTCGGTCATCACTTCTTGCATACTCGGCACCTCTGATGCCTGCACTATTATAAATATTAAACGTATTGCATTTCGAAATAAGACATAATGCTAGACTAAGTTAAGAAATTATAAACAAGACGTATAGTAGTTAAAAAATGTATTTTACTTATGAAAATTTTAAACTATAAGTAGTTGTATAATTTATCCGATAAAACTTAAATTCATTGGAATAACTACTTTTTTGCTTTTTTTTTACTACTACCTGGGAACTCCGTTGTCCATCTCTGATTTTATAATAAGAAAGTGTTGTTGTACTGAGTGAAAAGATAAAATATACTATGAAAAAGAGAGAAAATAGTGTTAAAAAAGTTATTACATTTAAATCCAGTTAATAATTTTAAGTTATTTTACCTTATAATTTGTTTTAATTTTATTATTACCTACTATGATCTGTGGATTAACGTGCAATTTATAGATATTTATGTATTACAGGATTATAATTATAATGAAATAGATCGAAAATATACGAATTATATTAATGTGAACCATAGTTTCATTTTGTAATATTTTCTACCATTTAAATTTAACGAGGATTTGGTTAACATATTTGGAGAAAGAAACGGGAACTCTACAACGGACAAAGTAAATCACTAAGCCAAATAGTTAGATACAATTGGTAAATTAGAAAGCACTAGATATCTACCTATACTGGTAACTATTACTGGACCTTGGAGTTAAACCTAGTTCTCTTTTAATCCCACTATACTAAAAATAGAAGCGGTGATCGCGCATTGGGTAGGAAGCTCGACTTAACTTTCGGGGGGCCGAGTTCGAATCCCAGCACGCATCTCTTACTTTTCTAAGTTATGTGCGTTTTAAGTAATTTAATTATCAGTTGCTTCAACGGTGAAAGAAAACATCGGTAACCTACATGCCTGAGAGTTCTACATAATGTTCTTTAAGGTGTGTGGAGTTCACCAAACCGCACTGGGCCAGCGCGGCGTGGTAGACTACCTACGCCCTTAGCCCCTTCTATTTGTGGGAGGAACCCCGTGCCCTCTAGTGGGCCGGTAATGTGTTGATGTGATGATGTAATGATACTTGATACAAATGACTACAGTTTGAAAAAAAATCAGTCAAGTTAACATTAATTTCTTGTTTCTGGATTATTTCAAAACAGCACAAAAGGTAGAAAGAAAGAAAGAAAACTTTATTTTGATATACACACTATAGATTTAAAATACAACTTAATAGTCTACACAACAATTATAGGAACGGTGTGATCCCAAAATGGTCTTCACTCAAAATGTTTGCAGTGCCTGTTAAAGACACAGCGCTGACCTTCCGTGAAGCCAGACGTTACGTGACGAGGTAGTTCAATTCATCATCTGTCTGCGCCTTTTCCCATCATCTGGGGTCGGCTCTCCTTGTCCGTTTCCTCCATTCAAGACGGTTTTGAGCAGTTTCCGCGTTGATATCATTTAGCTTCAGGTCATTTTGGACCGTCGTTAACCAGGTGGCGGGGGGTCTTCCGCGCCCACGCTTCGTCGTCGGTATGTCCAGGGCTACTCGTACCATGTGGTCTGCGGGTCGTCTGACAACGTGTCCATACCAGCGCAATCGTTTTTCCTGTAATTTATGAACGATGGGAGTGATTCCATAACTACCTCTAACATACTCGTTCTTGATTTTGTCGAGGCGGGTGACGCCCGCTGACCAGCGTAACATGCGCATCTCAGTGGTGTGTAACTTTGTGCTGTGCTTTTTGGTAGCGGCCCAGCATTCCGTACCATACAGTATGGCAGGGCGGATTGCAGTTTTGTATAGTTTCCCTTTGATCTTTAGGGGCATTCTTCTGTCACACATTACGCCTGTGAGCTGTCTCCACTTATTCCAGCCAGCTGTAGTACGATAAGTCACGTCATCGTCAATTTTACTATCGTTGCTTATTATGGATCCGAGGTATTTGAATTGCTTTACTGTGGGAATACGAGTATTATTAATATAGAATTTAATTTGGGCGGCGTCGGTTGTACCATCGAATATGCAGGACATGTGCTCAGTTTTTCCTCGGCTGATTCTAAGACCATTCTCTTCCAATGATGTTATCCAGAGATTTAATTGGCTTTGTAGCTCTGCAACAGTGTCAGATATGAGCACGACATCGTCTGCGTACAAGATGTTCCAGGGTACGGGTCTTTGACAGTCTTTCGTGAGATAATCCATGGTCACATTAAATAACAAAGGACTAAGTGCGGAGCCCTGATGTACTCCGACTTCAATTGCAAACCCATCACTAGTTCCAGCGGCGCTTACCACTTGAGTGGTAACATTGTTGTACATGTCCTGTATTAGACAAATGTATTGTTCGGGAACATTTTGTGCTCTCAGCGACTGCCATATCAAATTTCTGGGAACATGGTCAAAGGCCTTTTCTAAATCTATAAAGATCATGTGTAGGTTGGACTTGTTAATCTTCGCTTTTTCAAGCATGATTCGAATGGTTTGTATAGCATCGGATGTACCTTTGCCCGTGACAAAGCCGCACTGATTGGGAGTTAACTCAACGATGTCTCTTATTCTATTATTAAGGATTCTTCCAAAACCTTGTTTTTTTATCTAGTGGGAACGGTTCTCGTTTTTTTTTCGGGTAATTATTACCATTTTCAGGATGCGAGCTATACCCACGCGCTCGAGCTATATCAACTTAAGAGTAAAACAATTTACGACAACTAGGTCACTCACTTCATCTCAAACCACACAGAGTTTATGTGAAAATGTATAGAATGATTAATGATATTCATTTTAAAAACAATTTTCTTTTTATTATTTAAGTTGCAATCACAACCCTACCAGTAGTCAGTACACAACAGTTAGATAGCAAGTTTATGATTACAACTTGTACACATATTTAAATAATTAGTAGCAATGGATTTAAAAACTTAACTCTTAATTATTGACACAGATTCGTACGATATTATTTTAGTTCCTGCGAAAACCACTGGAAAAATTGTATTAAAAAATTATTTCATTTCAAAATTCAAAAAATTCAAAATTCAAAATTCATTTATTTCAAGTAGGCCTAATATAAGCTCTTTTGAAACGTCAAGTCTGTCTGTTTGTAGTGATTCTACCACCGGTTCGGAAGGCAGATTCTACCGAGAAGAAGCCGGCAAGAAACTCAGCAGTTGCTCTTTTCCAACATCAACAATTTACATTTTGCATTTTAACATTCATTTTTCTATCTTGTTAGAGCTGAAAGCGGAGCCGGATGCTTCCAAGCAACCTTGTCATTAAAAAATTCATCAATTGTATAGTAACCTCGCTCTAATAAATGTGTTTTAACAAATTCTTTAAACTTGTGCATTGGCAGGTCCAAAATCACCTTAAGAATCATATTATAAAAGCGTATACTCAATCCCACAAATGATCCCTGTACCTTACGCAGACGATATGCAGATGACACTAATTTATGACCATTTCTTGTAAGTCGACTGTTTATGTCCACTTTTTGTTTATAAAGACTGATATGTTGTCTTACAAATACTATATTGTTATAAATATATTGTGAAGCTACAGTAAGTATGCCTATTTCTTAAAACTTCTCACTGAGGGATTCACGTGATTTAAGTTTATATATTGACCGTACAGCTCTTTTCTGCAATATAAATATAGTTTCGATATCAGCTGCTTTACCCCATAACAAGATTCCATAGGACATAACACTATGAAAGTACGCAAAATAAACTAGCCTAGCTATTTCAACGTCAGTAATCTGTCTAATTTTTCTGACTGCGTAGGCAGCCGAGCTTAGTTTACCCGCTAGTGAATCTATATGGGCACCCCACTGTAGCTTATTATCCAAGGTCACGCCCAGAAAAACTGTGGAAGTCTCTATTTTTAGTGATTCACCATTTATCATTAGTATATAACTATATACATAATGCAACCGTGTCATATACTAAGTAATTTTCATTTAACATAATACTTAACTTGTGTTATTGTCAGAAGTAGGTACTAGATGGCGCACGTCGCAGAACCCAGCTGTTAACAAGACGTTCAACGAACGTCGCCATATTTTACTATGAAGTATTAATTCGTACTACCAGATGGCGCTGATATGAATTTTATTGCGCCAATATTAAAATGTAGGTCGGCGTAGATAGAGTACGTTTGATGGTTGAATGTTAAAAACTATTTTTGTCTTGTTATTGAGGTTTTTTTGGATCAGGAAGCTACTTGGTACGGGAGGAAGTATTAATTTAATCGGTATTACAGTATTTGTGATACTGAAATTGTTTTGTACTAAAACGACTCCCCAAGATTTTTATTTATTTTTTAAATTTACTAAGGGACAAATGTTGTAGAATGGTTTCACGGATTACTATGGCACCATAAAAAGGTTGTGGTCCAAAAAATAATAAAACAATTCAGACATACACACTCACGAGTAGGTAACTTCTTTTTAAAAAAATATGCTAATAGCTTTTCTTAACTTACATCTCCTATGTTACTCCACGTTGCGCAACTGCTAAAATTTTGCAGCCATTAGGTTTCTACAAAAATAGAAACAATCAAATCTTTCCTCTTAGTTATAACAGTACCTACTTGATAAAAGCTAAATAATCGTCATGGGTTACCGACAACGGTCAAGAGCTATGATCAGATTTAAACAATAACAAAATAATTTTGGACATCGTACACATTATGAATAATGCGTTCTTGGCGCTCACCGCTCATTCAGTAGCCGGCCGGCCCCCATATCGCACGTCATCGTGAAATCATGAGTGAGTTCTACCACATCATCAATGTTTTCAAACACAGAGACCCGTACAACGCTCTATGCCCCTACCCCATAACCGAGACCTACAATATTTACTGCGACCTGACGAATGCTAACCAGGATCCCCAAGATGATGACGGATGGGAGTTAAAAGACATGGCGGAATGGAACTTTGATGAATCCGTCGCGTGGATCTACCACTGCGCTGCTACACGCGAATTCAGCGTATTCGATATTCCATTGCACAATTTTAGGCTTCCAGGCGTTGACTTGAGGAACAAAAGGTGCAAAGACATTGTCAACCTCATGGTGAAGCCTAACGTAGATTTCGAAGTGTCAAGAAGGATAGCCCACACAATCTTTGACATGCTGCAGTGCCGTCTTGAAGTGGAGCGAGCAAGGTCGCGACTTCCGGACGGTAGCTGTATTCCTCATGTGCGTGATCCGATGAGCGCTCCTGAATGGAGCGAGGATGCTAATCGTATTGAAGCTGACCCCACTTGGTCAAACGATAGCGATGAAAGCCTGTCTGCAGACGAGGTTCGTAGCATGGAACCAGCAAGGAGGCCTCGAGGCCGGCCGAAAGGATCCGTCAAGAGAGACCGACAGACAGGAAGTGTTTCCGTGCCAGAGTTCCTGAGAGATCTTTTGTTCAAAGTCGAATTTTCCGAATATATTGAATGGGTGGATATTTCGATAGGAAAGTTCAAGTGAGTCAAATTTATGGTTTATTTCAATTATATTTTGTTTCAAGATGATGCAATACTAATATTTCAAATTCAAATTCCAAAAATCTTTATTCATGTAGGCCTATCACAGGCACTTATGAAGTGTTCATAGATATGTTTACATAATTGTAAGGGGACAATAAAAACTTCGTTCGCCAAATTTAACTTAAAGCCACGAGGGTTACAAACGCGCCCTGGTCTAAGAAGAGCCCACAACAAACTTAGCCGGGTATTTTTTTTTCTATCATCATATCACAGTAAATAATATTAAGCTATGAAGTTAATGCAATTCACACCCCTTCCATTTTGTCGTTTAAGTAAGTTAAGTAAGGATTT
Organism: Pararge aegeria; assembly: GCF_905163445.1. Classification (NCBI taxonomy): domain Eukaryota; kingdom Metazoa; phylum Arthropoda; class Insecta; order Lepidoptera; family Nymphalidae; genus Pararge; species Pararge aegeria. The sequence goes on from NC_053193.1 coordinate 414,865, forward strand.
TTCTGTAACCTTACTTTATATATAAACTTTGAACTTATTGAGAGACACCTCAAAGATTTCATTCGGTAATTTGTTATAAAATAATATACAATGAATGAATGAACCCTTGATTAAATTAGCCTAGTAAACTGCACATCGATTTTATTTTTGTTTCTAATATTTATACTGTTACGGTCCATTTTCTTTTTAAATTTTGTTATATTTTTATGGAATTAAGTGAAATTAAGGGTTTATGATTGATCCATTAGTAAGGTTTAACCTGCGGCTGTGCTTATCAGGTCGGAAAACCTACTAGTAGCAAGCGACGCTAAGCGAAGGCGACAGTGGGTCGAAACTGCTAAATGGGCACCATCCAGGGCAAACTTCAAAATTCATTTATTTCAAGTAGGCCTACTTTATAAGCATGAAGTGTTGCATATTTCACATGTTCTGTATGCATCTAGCTGTAGATTGTTGATATGCCATGGTGTGCCCACATCAGGCGAATGTGCCATGCAACCACCGCTAGCGAGCCGCTCTCGAGCACGGCATCCAGTCAATGGTAATACAGCATCGTTCGTCTTGGATAGAAGCAGGCGCTACCTAGCGGAAATCTATGATCTATATATATATAAAAGAGAAAGTGTGTGGGTATGTTCCGTATAGGCTCCGAAACAGCTGGACCGATTTCAATGAAACTTTCAGGGTATCTCCGTATTGACCTGGCGAGTAATCCTGTAAAGTTTGGTGTCGATCGGAGCAATCCTGTTTATGAACTGTCAAATACAGCTTTTAATAAAATAAAGCAAAATCTAGCCCGGCGAAGCGGGCTGGGTACGCTAGTATATTATGAAAATGAAGCTCAATTTGCTATACTCCGCGAAAAGCAGGAGAATCTGTATGGTGTAAGTTATAATTTCTTCAATCTTTATACTGTACACCAAACAGATCTTCGGCAATGTACCCTAGACGCACGTTTCGCTCCGAAACCGGAGTATCCTCAGGAGATGTGACTCCTGAGGATTATACAATGAATAATTGATAAGACTTAACTTACAATGCCGAAGATCTGTTTGGTGTGGTGTATAAGGATTGAAGAAATTATAAATTACACCATACTGATTCTCCTGCTTAATTTTCTGCAAAGCTTAATTTTCATAATCGTTCGTCTTTATATAACTGCCATATTTTTTTTAATTTGATTTATTAATTTAACGGTCAGACTAAACGTTATTCTTAAGAATTATCGATGAAATGTGAGAACCGCTATCTATTGCGGTTAGGACTGTAAACTTTTTATTTCAACAGTTGGCGGTTTTTTGTAAATTACTACCAATAATTTATTTATATTGGGGCTATTAATATTTTTGCACTGAATATGCGTGTGACAACTATTCAAATTAACACGATGAACATCACCATAATTTTCTAAAAAATACATAGAGAATTATTCTTTTATAAAAAAATTATATTTGTAACTAAACAGACGGTTAGTTTTTATGATTAATCAAATATAAAGATTTCCTATTTTGTAAATCCAAAAGATCCATTCTACAAAGTATTTAAAAAAAGAAGCATGGAAAGACATTGCTTCTATAATTGGAGCTGACTAAGGACAATTTCATGGCAAGTTATTGAGGCAAAGCTAATTTTCAACTAGATAATATACACCATGCAAGCGAACGGAAATGCATGCGAGTGAGTACCACGCACACCCACGAGTTGCACTCAAGAGGAGACGTGCGCAGCAAACAATTGTAGTAACTGTACGCGTGCAGTGCTACCAGTTCATTCGCCAGATGTGGGCACACCTTAAAGTTGCCTCTTTCCTCATTGAAAGCCATTTTTTTACAAATAAACAATTTTGCAGTGATAAATGTAAAAAATATAAAGTTCATTCCGATAAAGAGTTCAGTGGAAGATAATACCGAACTAGCAACTGATATTACCAAATTGTACCTACATTGAGTATATTAGGTCCTTGCATATGAAATTGGCGGTCGCCACATTCGACCTCAAAAATCTCCTTTAGAAATTCCAATTTTAAATTTATAAATTCATTAAAAAATTCAATAACATCAAAATTCATTAATTTCAAGTAGGCCCAGTTTATAAGCACTTCTAAAACGTCGAGTCAGTCTGTTACGTAGTGACCCTACCACCGGTTCGGAAGACAGATTCTACCGAGAAAAGCCGGCACGAAACTCACCAAATTGCTCTTTCTCAACATCATTTTACAGTTTATTATTACATTATACAGCTCAGCAGTCATGCTTTTATGTTCTGGCAACCCTTATTCACTTGTTTTTCCCTATTTTGGTTTTTCTTTGCGTTACAAAATGAAAAGTTTAATAATAACCGTGATATACGAGTTCCATCGTGGCACCAGCGCTGCAGAAGCGGCTCGAAGGGTGGCGGCGATATCACAAAAGAAAATACAGTGCGCTTTTGAGTGCAACTTTCGTTCTGGAACTTTCAACCTGCAGAGCAAGCCTTTTGGACGGCCGGAAACCAAAGTTGATTACCTTTTTTTTTTTTCGAAATTTGGATAACTTGCAAGAGCAAGAGAAAAATTCGGGGCAGTCCAAGCGCCATCAAAGATTTTACTACGTATTTTGAACTACCTATGAGAAGGCAAAAGTGCATATATAGCGATGGTATGAGTACATACTTTGATAAAATAAATATTTAAAAAAATCGACTTTAGGTATGTTCCTCTCTTACAAAACGCCAATTTCATATGTAAGGGTCTAATATTTAATACCTAAATAAAAATGGAATTATCGGCAATAGCGCAGCGGCTTACTTTTGCTGGTACTGAGTTTGATGTGCGACCTCTTTATATTACAGAGATATGTGCGATTTTATTCAACCTTAAATATTTTAAAGTAGGCATTAAGTAACTAAATTGTTTCCTACTGTTTTATGCTTCATACTCCTGAGTTCCCATGGGAATGGGCATTAATTCCAGATTACAATAGCGAAGCGAGGCTAGTAAAATGTAACAATGAAACGATAACAGTATTAATTTCATAGTGATAACGATTCTATTACGAAATAAATATTGAGATACATTGTTATTCATTAATTGAGCATTGTCGGACAATAACGTACCCACCAACCGGATGGGCGTGTTAGTTGATGTCGCAATATTATTGAAATACATGTCGGTCTGGTGGGAGGCTTCGGCCGTGGCTAGTGCCTACCCAACCGACTGGTATAGAAGACATTTGTGGGATGAGTATACGCTTTTATAATAATATTCCTTAGACAAAATTTTGGACCTACATATACGTTTGCATAATATTAGGTTGGGGAAAAAGTTTCTTCTCATTTTTTAAGAAAATTCTAAACATTTTTAAATATAGTTTAATTTACATTTAACTTGAGTATTTAGTAGGTACCATTTTATATACAGAAATTTTTGGGCTTCTGATCAAAAAACTGAGACAAGTAGTTTTGGCAGTCCTCTCGTGATGTTAACCTGACACTGCCTTAATAATTCTGAAGTGACCGAAGTAGGTAGAAATCTGAAGGTGCAAGGTCAGTACTATACGGCGGATGCTTTAACACCTCCCAGCCAAACTATCTTTATTTTTGCTGAGTGGCTAAAGATGTGGTAGTTCTAGCGTTATCATAATGAAAAACCACACCCCTTCTGTTGATTAATTCCGGCCGCTGTCTCTCAACTTCTTGCTTTAATCTCATCAATCACTCGCAGTAGAGTTTAGAATCGATGGTCTTACCTGGTGGTAACAGCTCGTAATGAATCACCAGTTATCAGCTTTTTCAAAAATGGTTCGGTTTCATTACGTCGTAATATAGAATAGGACTAGGCACTAGTTCCATAAACATCGCAATTTTTTTTTGCGGTATGAAAAACAAATAAAAATTACACATTTTCCTAATTTGAATTTGGAAATAACCTATTATGTTAAAACACATTTATTACAGCGAAGTTACTATACAATTGATTGAATTTCTTAATGACGAGGTTGCTTTCATCTCTCACAAGATGGAAAAGTGTATGTTAAAATGAAAAATGTAGAATTTAAACCAACATCAGTTGAAAAAGAGCAACTGCTGAATTTCTTGCCAGCTTCTGTAATCGGCTTGACATACGTAGGTCCAAAATATGCCTTGCAGAGTACACTAAGTCGTCTCCAAGCCCATCAGCCCATATTAAAATAGCGTGGTGGGTATGTTGTAGCTGTGACACAGGATTAAAAACATACAGAAACTTACACTACTAATATTGAAGCATCAAAAACCACTCCCCTATGGTAGTGTTTCCCGAACAGGCACGCACTGCATACCATTTAGCAGTTGACAGTATTTATTTTACCTCTGTTGTTCTAAACGTTAACCATAAAATAGGAAAATGGGATGCCTTCCGAATCGGTGTTAAAGTCACTACAAACAGACCAACTTGACGTTTCAAAAGTACTTATCTTAGGCCTACTTTAAAAATGAATTTTTAATTTTTAATTTTGCTAAGATGCCAAGTGACTTGGCTTTGTGGTACAATGCCGCGTTAGGACCTATTATGCATAGGCATAGGTTTAATATTTTTAGTAATACCGACATTTTCATTTCTGCTTCTAAAGAGCATTACTGTATTACGCTCGTGGTTGGTGTGATAACGTCCGGATACACATTCCTTACATGCTCTGTGAAGTATTGCTTTGTAAAATTAAAAATTCATTTATTTCCAGTAGGCGTTATATAAGCACTTTTGTCAGGTATGTCTGTTTGTAGTGACTCTACCTAGAAGCCGGCAAGAAGCCCAGCTGCTGCTCTTTTTCATGGCTGAACGTATTTCGATGAAATTTAGCATATATGTAGCCTTTAACATAGAGAAGAGAACATAGGCTCCATATTACCCCGATTCCTTAAGTAGTTCCCGACGGAAAATTGAAAATTGTTTACGAGCTAAGCCGCGCGCAGACAGCTTTGAAATTTAATATGTATGCCACCTATGCTATGGAGAAGGACAAACCTATTTTCTATACCGATCTCTCAAATAGTTCCCGTGGTAGGATTAAAAATTGTTAACGAGCGAAGTTTTAAACCCAATTCTGAAGTCCACGTGACGATGTCGCGGGCACAAGCTAGTAATATATATTTCTTTCTCAGGTTCGTCAACCCGGATAAAGTGGCGAAGCTTTGGGGGGAAAAGAAGCAGAACAAGCATATGAACTTCCCGAAGTTTAGTCGAGCGATGCGCTACCACTACCTAAACGACGTCCTGGCGCGCTGCAGTGAACGCCTGGTCTACCGGTTCGGGTCCAACGCGCCAGACTATAAGACTAATAATCCTTACCTTTTAAACGCTACACCGAAATTTATCGGCCCATGATCCATGCTGCAATGCAAATAGTGTGAGGCAGTTTGGCCATTGGAGTGAATAAAAATACGTAGTAAAATAGTTTAATCTACCTCGTAAGGTTGAGCCCGAAACGCACGTAAATATGTTGCTTTTTATCACATATTATATCAAGTGTTCACATTTAATATACTTACTATGGAAGTGAGAGGAAATAGAGCTACTACTGTGGACAAAATAATTTGTATAAAAATTCATTTGTCATAATTTAACTTAACTGTATTAATTGTTTCAATTGTATTATTATATTTGTACCTACTGTTACAGAAATTTTGTGAAGTGTGTAAATAATTTAAGAAATAATTTAATTCTAACTTTTGATTTAAGTATCATTTTATCTAGTTATAGCTATTTTAGTATATTGTAAATAGCCAGAAAAATTATAAGAGCGATTGCGTTGCTCAAAAGCGGGTAGGTACCTACATATAGCAAGGTTGAAATAGTCTAGAAGTTTGAAAATCTGCACACATTTAAGTAGATAGGAACTGAAAAAAACAACGAAAATGAAAACGTCTCTAAAATTTTATTTTATTCATCATAACAACCTATCCTTCCTCCTGTCTGCCCGCGGCTTAGCTCAATTTTCCCTCGGGAACTACGGCAGGAATCAGGACAAAAGGTGGTCTATGTTATTTTACAGGTCAAAGGTTACACGCATGCCAAATCCGTTGCGCCATCCACACTTTCACATTTATAATATGTATTAGTAGGATAGTAGAATAGCTAAACCTATTGTTAATACTGAAACCATATCATGTTAATTGTAGAGCAGCTTCACGACGCAATGTCCACAACTTTTGATGGTAACTTTGAAAAGAACATTCTAAATAAGCTTTCGGAAAATGATACATTAGCTATCCTTTAACATTCTAAAGTATAAGTGTAAAGATTCTACCAAATTCAAAAATATTCACTGACACTGAAGTAATTCTAAAATATAAATTCAATGGTGCCATCTACGGAAGGAAATCACAACTATTTTAATGTCATTGTCCGACACAAGATGGCGTTGAACGTCGTAGAATAAATATTCTACTTTTCACATGAGGTTACCTTATTTTACCCCGAAATGTTCCAACATGCATATAGATGGCAATAAAACGATTTTTGAACTTAATTTTAACAAATATTACAAACATATTAACATTTATAAATTTTAAATAAAGATGCACCTACTTTTATACGCTTCTAGGTCTTATTATTACGTTACATATTTGATTGATCAAACAGGATCGCACTACGACTATTAAGTACAGCTGTTAGGTTACACAACTCGCCAAAGACAGACGCCCTATCGAGTTTTTATGTTCAAACTTATTAAAATGATTGTTTTGTGTACTTAGTGCTTATGTAACAACATTAATCATCTTGAAAGTTTAATCAGAAGAGCGATCAACGTAAGAGGGAAAGGACAACGTAAGTAGAATACTCATAATTATATTAATCCGAAGAAAAAATATTATAATACAGGTAATATAAGCCTAATATTATTTCAGTTTGGTTATCTAAGAAATAGACTGATATTTTAATAGAGACCTTTAACCCGGTGTTTTGTTGGAGACACCTACAGCTCGCTAACCTAGAAGGATTTAGTGGGTAGAATCCTCACGTAGCCAAGATATATACAACAAAAAGCTTTCTGTCCCTACAAGATAAACCCCAGGCTACGTATAAAAATAATGGAACTAATTATGTAAACAGTATCAGAGGTACACTATATGCACATACGTAAACATATAACAAGACTTGTATTACTATAAAAACGTATAAAAACAAGTTTATAGGTACTTTCCTATATTGATTATGATGCTCGAGATTTCATGTTTAAATAACATATAAAGTTATGCATAATTCCATTTTACTAATTTATGTTATTAAAATAGTTAAAAGATATTTAAATGCCAAAATAAATCAGTATCTCTTATCATAAAATTGATAGTGTTATCTTATTGACTGTACTAAGATACCGAAATACCTAACAATTTTGTTCCGACTCGGGAATAAAACACAGGACATTGTAATCTTCAGTACAATATGCTTACCATTGGACCTGGAGGCAGTTAGTTTAAATATGACTCATAAAACTCTTCTACTCTTGCGACCTTGACAACCCGTTTGTGTTCATGAAAAACAAACTTTACGAACGTTCAAAAATGGGCTGTAGAATGAAGTAATAAAGACTATTTTTTAAGTTTTGGTCTACAACACGAATTTTAAATATAGGCTTTCTAACGACGGAGAACATAAAGTATAAAAACAAGTACAGACTGACAGTCGAACATATAATTTACTCTTTTTTAGAAGTTGGTTAAAATACCAAAATATATGCATATAAAAACGATAGTATACTAAGTTGAAGCACATCACACATAAATAAATAATAAATTTAAATAGATTAGGAATATAAAACTTTTAGCTGAAAGAGGTTGGATTTAGCAAAAATCAGTAAGGGACAAAAATAGCTTCATAAGAGAACTCAGCATTTTTTGCAGATTAATGGATTAAATATTGTGAAGAGTATTATGAATGCAACATAATATTTCTCCACAACAGTCGGATCGAATTGTAATAAAATATTAATTGTAATTCAAATTTCTTAATTTATGCTTTAAGGAATTAATAAAAATTTCAATTTCAATGATTTACATCAATACATGGTTTTTCTCATGATATATTCACAGAAGATGATCATCTTAATATGGACTGCAGTGTTTATAGCTGTACTTGCAATATATTTTCGCAAGAGTTATTCAAGATTCAGCGACCACGGCGTAAAACATCCTAGAGCGTATCCGTTGTTTGGAAATATGGCCAGGATAGCTTTCCGCTTTGACAACTTTAGCAATGACCTCGATCAGTATTACAACAATTATCCGGAAGAAAGGTAAGTTTTTTTTTAAATTAAAATAGTGGTCCTATGAAGCTATGTAATGGAGAAAATGAAAATTAAGAAAAGCGTTGCCGATATTCGGGTGGCGTTTGGATTAAGAAATTTATTTTTATGGTAGGAACAAAGAATTAAGAACATGAGATATGTTCTTAATTCTGTGAGTAGGTAAGAATTGACGGGCCCAACTGGTAGCTGATCTGATGGTAAGAAAAAAACTATCGCCTATAAACGAAACAACGCTGTACTGGGCACGCATGGAACACGTCCTACAAAATGCTGCCCAATGTCCACCAATCTGAGGCGTAGGTGTTAAGCCTAGTTTCTGTAATCACACCGCCAACTATCTTATATATTAATACAGATTTGAAAATAATATTTCAACAAAGTAAAAAAAACAATAACCTCGATAGTTAATATTATTTTATGTGATCAGTATATAAATCTTACAAGAAATCTTGCAGGTTTGTAGGCAAATATGAATTTTTGAGACCAGTTATATTTGTAAGAGACTTGGATTTAGTGAAAAGAATCGCCATTAAGGATTTTGAATACTTCTTAGACCACAGAGGTTTAACCGCTGAAAATGTAGAACCACTGTTCTCAAGAAATATTATTTCCTTAAAAGGTACGTCTATTTAGCTTTTGCGACTACTAAAGGTTTACAATCAGGATTTTTACATATGTCCATTAATTACGACACTTAGAAGAACTATAAAGTAATAAATATAGTTTCTTAAGAGAGCTTAATTAACATGACAAAATAACTACACTACAAACATTCCTATTTCTTAGTTGAAATTAAATACAAATTCATAGGAAAATGCTCCGCGCAAATTCTAAATCTAGACTAAATTTTGAAATTCTTAGGTCAGGAGTGGAAAGACATGAGATCAACTTTAAGTCCAGCCTTTACCAGCTCTAAAATAAAACTGATGGTTCCCTTTATGGAGGAAGTTGGAGAACAGATGATTCGCTCACTAAAAAATAAGCTTATGGATTCTCCAAGTAAGTTTCTTTTTAACATTTATGTTTCTGAATGATCATTAAAGTACCAATGCGGTGATTTGGAGACAATTAAGAATTTTGTAACTCTTATATACATTTTGAATTCTGTTTGATTTCATTTTTACAATTATTTTGCGAAATAGAAATAACTCCTTGTATGCTAACTTTTTATTATTTGTAGCCGGTTCTATTGACGTCGATTGCAAAGATTTGACGTCACGCTATGCTAACGACGTGATAGCATCTTGCGCCTTTGGTCTGAAGGTGGATTCTCACACTGATGAAAATAATAAGTTCTTCGAAATGGGCAAAAATGCTTTGACCTTCAAGTTGAAACAGATGATCATTTTCTTTGCGGTTTCAGCTTGTCCTGCTCTCGCAAATGTAAGTAACATTATAACATTTCTCTCCATTCCCCTTTATTGTTTAAGGTATTTTACGCTCTGGGAGTTCCACAGTATTGGTGTCATCAGGAACACTAAACCCATAATATTACAAATGAATTACTCCTTAGTCGTTAACTCTTGACAAAGTGGTCGTGTGTGACGATGATCCATTTTTTATGGCTAATGCAGCACCCGCGAAGCGCCACCACTTGTTACGGTCTTCAGCGTTTCGGGAAGATTGAACTATAGAGGTTTGTATTGTTCTCTAAGACATAATTTAGCAATTTGTTTTAATTGCAAATATTAGAAAAAGTTTAAAGTAATAATTGACGGACCACGCAGGTGGCCTACTTGATAGTGAGTGGAAAACAATAGCCTTTAAGCAGAGCAACACTTCACAGAACATGCAAGCAGCACGTCCTGCAACATGCCGACTTGTTTCTATCAATTTGAGATGTAGCCTCATGTGCCTGTAATCACACCGGCAACCACGCCCTTCAGACCGGACACCACCGACCGTACCGAACCGGACCAGATCGAACACAGCATGGCGATAGTAGGTACTGCCCTGGACGCCACAAAAAGCTCTACTACTACTACTGAAATGCCCGTTTGGAGTTTAATTGCTAAAGCCTAACTATGTTAAATTTTTGTAATAAAGTTTTTATACATTAAGTTGGCGGATTTTTATAATTATACAAAATGTATTGCTATTCATTAAGTTGTAATTTTTTAACACATCACCACATCACGTTTGAAGTGATTGCATACTTCTTATAATTTTTTACGCTACCACGGTTTTGCGATGTATATTTTCTGTAATCATTCGATATATGACACCAAGGTCAACAATGATTATACCACACGTGCAGCTGTTTATCTTAAAAATGTTGTCATTTTGATTCTTGCAAAATAATTTGCAATAATAATCCATAAAATTTTATATTTTCAGAAACTGAAGCTGACATTCTTTTCAGAAGAAACCAAGGAGTTCTTCATCAATTTAGTGCAGAGCACAATGAAAGACAGAGAAGCTCGGAAGATCTTCAGGCCAGACATGATTCATCTTCTCATGGAGGCTAAGAAAGGTAAATATCGTTATTTTCAACATCGATCTCCGGTCATGTAATGGAAATAAACATCGTTTGTAGACATACGATGTTCATTTGCGAAATGTGTGCTTAGTGCCTACGAATGACAGGCCTGGAGCATAAAATGATAAAGGTCTATAGGACAAAGTTGCTTGGTAGTACAGCGTTCCGCTTTCATCTATTGCAAGACAGAATAGAGTTCGGGCTTCTTCTCGATACCTTCGGAACCGGTTGTAGAGTCACTACAAAGAGATGCGTTTCAAAAGTGCTGTTATTAGGCCTACTTACGATTAATGAATTTTAAACTTCTTACAATTTTAAACTTGCGACAGGCGTAAATCTTGCAACCTTTGCTGTTAAACGTCACTTTTGTATTTTTGTTTGTATGCAAAAATGACGATTATTCGGCAGCAAGATCGCGAGATTTATGCCTGTTGCAAGCCTGCCTTGAGATACTTAATCGCCCTAGTACTCAGATGTTTTACAGGAAAACATAACTATTCTTGGTTCAACCAAAATTAAACCCTCGTATTCTGTAGTTGATCATGATAACCGCTTTACCAACAAGGCAATTGAAGTAAAAAATTTAAATTCTGCATCAAAACACAGTACATTCATTAGTATGTAGTAGTTTCAAATCCATTGATTCACGTCGAGATGTTAATTTGAATTTAGAATTCCGAGCTTAACCGCAGATATTGTAGTTTATACTAGCTAGTCTCTATATCGTGTCGGTAGACGGAGTGTCGTAAACGCCCCCCAGCTAGATGGAGCGACGACCTCCGAAAAGGGCAGGCATCGACTGGATGAGAAAAGCCGAAAATAGGAAAAGTTGGCGCTGCCTGCAAGAGGCCTATGTCCAGCAGTGGACGCACAATGGCTGATGATGATGATGATGATGATGATGATGAGTTTCTATATAATTTAGCTTGCAAACCTAATATCAGTTATAATGTATTATTTAGGTCAACTCACACACGAAGAGGACAAAAGTAGTAAAGACAATGAAAACAGAGGGCGCGATGCTGGCTTTGCAACTGTAGAAGAATCGACTGAAGGCAAGAAGAATATAAACAGAGGTTAGAATACTTGCCTGTAATTTACAACGTTGATATGGAGTAAGGCTGGGCACACACGGCAATGTAAAGCACGGTGCTCATGATCGTATTTTTTTTTTGGTGTATAGTCATTGAGGGGTTCGTAAGATACATTTTTATTCGTGTAATAATTGAATGGCCAATTCTGGCATTAAAAGTTGCCTACGCCACTTGCCTCCGTCCTTTCAACTAACTCTTTGCCAAGAAAGGTTTATTAATAAGGGCGCGAGGAAGGCTAAACAAACAAACAATTACACTTTCGCATTTATAATATTATGAAACGTAAAAGAAACGTGCAGTTCAATGTCGCGTGACGTTACATCAACGAGATAACATGGTTCATATAGGATAGAAAGATGAACTGACATGAAACTATATGAAGTTTTCACGCATTTTTTTCACGGTCCAAGCTACTGAATTGTGTAATGCACTCCCATTGACAGTCGATGTCACTGTGCATATTTAAAAATGCTGTTAAGGCTCATTATCTCGCTCAATAAAGACGACTATTATTTATTTATCTACTCTAACTCATATTTTAGTATTTATGGTACGTTAATGTATGTATTAGTATATTTATTTTTTATATTTATCAATAGTATTGTTGTATTTGTGTTGTATGGTTATTATTATTATTTACTTATTTGTATGTATGTTTTCAACAGTGTACCCCACCTTTTCGTTTTTCTTTTTAGTTTTTCTAAAGCTTAGGTTACTTGACAGAGATTGCTACTTAGCGATAAGGCCATCTCTTGTATCCTACTACAAACAAAAAACAAAAAAAAAAGAATAATGTGATGTACAAATAAAGAGTATAAATAAATATATGGAAATCTCTCTGAAAATTAGGCTTAATTTGCTAAACTCAATCAATTTAGCGGTAACCTAAACCGGGTCAATTTTAGCGGAGTATAGCAAATATAGCTCCATAATAACTAGGAATGCTCTTAGCATGCGCTGCCATTAAGGCCTTCTCATAAACTAGCACAAATACAATAATCACATTAATATTAGAGAGAAATAGATTGCATCCTGGAGTCGGTCAATGAACTTTTAAATCTATGGAATGAAAAAAATATATACTAACGGTCCGGCTACATTCTACGTATATAGTCGAGACCACAGCAAGGCACAAAATTGAGATTTTTTTTTTTATATCTTTCAGTTTGGTCTGACATCGACTTAATAGCACAAGCAATGCTGTTCTTCATTGCTGGCTTCGAGACGATTTCCACAGGGATGTCCTTCACATTACACGAGCTGGCTCTACACCCAGATATCCAGGATCGGCTCTACCAAGAGATTAAGGAAAACGATAACAAACACGGTGGAAGGCTGAACTACTCCTCTATACAGAATATGACTTATTTGGACATGGTTGTATCAGGTGATTGCTGTTAACCCCTGTCTAGACTTTATCAAGAAAATAAATACAACCTGTAACAGAATTACGAAATAACAATGAATGATGCATGAGTATATTTCACAAAGAATCCCCCTGCAAAAATATTACATCAAAAGAAGAATATTAATTTTTCCATACAAACGAATTCAAAACATTCAAAGTACAACGCAATTCAAAAGACATGCGTATACCCACCCACGCTACGCGACGCGTACCTAATAAAGTGTCGGGAGTCACATGATTTGAATTTTTCATGTGATGTTAGGGCTAGGCTGTGTTCTTTCAGTGGTTTACTCAAAATCTACTAGGGGTTATTAGGGGTAACCCCTAATAGTTTTTGAATGTATAAATGCAAGAATGCCTGTGAATTATTATTAAGGTTTAATTTACACGTTGTAGAATCAATCTGGTATAGCTAGAAAAAAAATAGAATATCACAAAGGCAATTATCAATTAATTTGGTGAGTTGATATATTTTCAATTGCCAAGATCACGATCAAAGCCTCCCTGTACATAATTTTGCTAACCGAAATAATCATAAAAATGAAGTAAAACTTCAAACTACCAAAAAATAATGATCATATATCTATACTATAGGTTTGCAAATAAGAATGAATTGACTTCTCTATTATCTATTATTTAAATAAATAAATAAATAAATAAATATACTACGACAATACACACATCGCCACCTAGCCCCAAAGTAAGCGTAGCTTGTGTTATGGGTACTAAGATGACTGATGAATATTTTTATGAATTATATATACATAAATACTTAGAAAATACATATAAACACCCAGACACTGAAAAACACTTAATGCTCATCACACAAACATTTTCCAGTTGTGGGAATCGAACCCACGGCCTTGGACTCAGTAAGCAGGTTCGCTGCACACTGCGCCACCAGGCTGTTAAAAAGTGAAGGCTTTAAAAAACTTACGTACCAAATTCCAGCGCTATATTACTTTTAGTCTAGGAGAAGATTCTATTCACCCAATACAGCTTCCGGTAACAGCCAGATTTTCTTCATTTAGAGTCACAGGTATAAGGTATATATATAATTAACTCAATTCTTTGTGGGGAATAATAGCCGAATTTGAATCTTGTCGATTCATTTTAGTATAGATTTTATGTCACTAATCAATATCGTTAATGTGTTTTCAGAAGTGCTCAGGATGTGGCCTCCAGGGTTGGCGTTAGATAGGCTCTGCGTTAAGGACTATAATTTGGGAAGACCTAATGACAAATCCACCACAGATTACATTGTACGTATAATATATCTGTTCTATTCTGTTTTTTCCAACAATTATCTCGGGGCTCAATGTTGGCCAATAAGTCACCTCATACTATAATCTGAACCTTTAAATTAATCCATAAAACAGCTGCAAGACTACTGTTTGTTTTAAACTTTTTGAAACCCTGTTCTGCTATTTTCAAGCCATGTATTTTACAGCGCTTTTGCATGTCGCTTTTTTCCCTCACAGATTCGCAAAGGAGAGGTCGTCTCAATTCCAGTATGGTGCTTCCATCACAATTCTGAGTACTTCCCGGATCCCGAAAAGTTTGACCCTGAACGATTCTCAGATGAGAAAAAGCACCTCATCAATCCCATGGCATATATGCCTTTTGGCGTGGGCCCTAGGAATTGTATTGGTAAGTGCGCATTAGATTTTTTGACCTTATGCTAATAGAATGAATAGAATTTAAAATGGAATGTGCCTAGTTTGATTTCATGTCTGGGCGGTCCAGAATTTATAATACCAAAGGAGGTTTCTGTCGCACATAAGCATATTTATTACCTTTAGTTTTTATAGCCATTTTGAATCTGCAACACTTGATTTTATAATCATTATCATTCTAATCCGCTGTTGAACTTAGGTTTTTTGTATCCAGTGGCTTCATGTGACTCGAGTTATCCACCTTGTCGCGGGTCGAAAAGTTCTTGTAGGTCCTCCGAGTTATGTATCCTAACCACTACCATTAAGCTCTGCAAGTCACTGAAATGTCAGTTACTCTGGTTCTTCCACGGTTCTCCTTATTTCTTGTTTGATCAGGAGCATATCTCTTTCCATCGGTAGTTGAGTGACTCAGAGCTTTGTTATGAGTCATAATAACAATGTTTTGAAGTCACTGGCAACACGCATTGTTTAAAAACTGACACCGTATTTTTTATATTATGTTTACAGGTTCACGATTTGCCCTGTGTGAGCTGAAGGTCCTTCTGTACCAAATCTTGTTGCACTTTGAAGTGTCACCATCGGCAAAAACTCGGCTTCCGTCGAAACTTTCTGCGGAATCGTTCAATCTACGGCTGGAAGGTGGCCACTGGTTGACGTTTAAAGCGAGAGTTTAGTATTATTATTGAAAAAGCCAATTTAATACCTGAGATGAACAATATTGAAAGATTAACTTAAGAAATTAGTGCTTAAATTATCATATCAAGTTACCTGTTACGTTCTTATACTATGTGGTATTTTAAATAAAACTGAAGTTTAAATGTTTATAATTTCGAATACGAAGGAGCTTGGGATATTCGTGACGAACAAAATCACTAAAAATAACGGGAAGAATAAAAGATTGGATCTTAGAAACATCAACTGTATTTCAGACAAAAAAAAATTGGCCACAATAGTTCTTTTATATAATAGGAATTGAATCTGTTACTTGAGAAGGACAAAAATATTGTATGAATTTGTGTAAAATGGCATAGTTTTGTGCATGCATATTTATCACAATATAAAGTTTATAAAATTGCAATGTATCACTAATATTTGTTATTTTAAGAAAAGTTAATATATTAAATATTTCCAACATAAAAATCTTTTTATTTTTATTTTGGTTTTTCTTTTAACTATGTGCAATAAAAATTTTAGTCTACCTATCTATTAGTCTATCTTGGTACTTTAATAAAACTAAACTAAATCTAAAACTAAACGCTGAACGTACCTGAATGAATTTTGGCGCAGAGACACTCGTAGGTTTTAGTCTGAAATAAAACATCATCATCTTTTTCCAGAAGTTTACTCCTTAAGAATCGATTTTCATACATAAGCGCCCGGTAGGGGGTGGGTGGGGGGTTTAGATAATATTGCCGGAAAATCTAACAAACACGTGGGTGCAAGATATGTTATAATTCATGTATTATATGCAAGAGCATGTGAGATTTGTATTTATTAAATATTGCATAAGTATCGATCTAGTGTGATGTATAAATATATATTTGAGAACAACACATAAAATGTTATATTTAATACAATATGAATTATCAAGCGCATTCACGTAAAATAGACAATTTCTAACCTAATCAAAAATAAGTTTTTGTTTTCGATGTCTATAAATTCCTCCAGGTTATTATGATTTATGTTATGAATAATTTTTAAATATTAATAATTCAAGTCAATAATTCGATAATATTATCTGAAAAATCAACAATATTTCTTGATTATAATAATGTTTTTATAAAATTTTCTTTGGAATAGTTATTATTTAGCATACTTAAATATTTTTATTTACTATTTAATTATAGTACCTAAAAGATTTTGGGACATAATTATCTTTTTATAACCATATTTTGTTACTGATTTTCTTTAATTTGTTAATTTGCTCTTTCATACGGTATTCATCTTTTTTCAGTTAAATAAACTCTTTTTGCGTATGAAAATCATAATTAAGGAGTAAACTCCAGTCGTGCGACGGAGCTGACACACATACTTTTTTTTCCACATTGATATGCTATGGAGAAGGACATACCTACTTTCTTTACCGATCTCTAAAATAGTTCCCGTGGTAGGATTAAAAATTGTTAACGAGCGAAGTTTTAAACCCAATTCTGAAGTCCACGCAGACGAAGTCGCGGGCACAAGCTAGTAATATATATTTCTTTCCCAGGTTCGTCAACCCGGATAAATTGGCAAAGCTTTGGGGGGAAAAGAAGCAGAACAAGCATATGAACTTCCCGAAGTTTAGTCGAGCGATGCGCTACCACTACCTAAACGACGTCCTGGCGCGATGCAGTGAACGCCTGGTCTACCGGTTCGGGTCCAACGCGCCAGACTATAAGACTAATAATCCTTACCTTTTAAACGCTACACCGAAATTTATCGGTCCATGATCTATGCTGCAATGTAGATAATGTGAGGCAGTTTGGCCATTGGAGTGAATAAAAATACGTAGTACAATAGTTTAATCTACCTCGTAAGGTTGAGCCCGAAACGCACGTAAATATGTTGCTTTTTATCACATATTATATCAAGTGTTCACATTTAATATACTTACTATGGAAGTGAGAGGAAATAGAGCTACTACTTAATTGTTTCAATTGTATTATTATATTTGTACCTACTGTTACAGTAATCTTGTGAAGTGTGTAAATAATTTAAAAAAAGTAGATAGGGACTAAAAAAAAACAACAAAAAATGAAAACGTCTCTGAAGTTTTATTTTATTCATCATAACAACCTATCCTCCCTCCTGTCTGCCCGCGGCTTAGCTCAATTTTCCCTCGGGAACTACGGCAGGAATCAGGACAAAAGGTGGTCTATGTTATTTTCCAGGTCAAAGGTTACATGCATACCAAATTTCATCGTAATCCGTTCCGCCATCCACACTTTCACATTTATAATATGTATTAGTAGGTTAGTAGAATAGCTACCTATTGTAAATACTGAAACCATATCATATTAATTGTAGAGCAGCTTCACGATGCAATGTCCACAACTTTTGATGGTAACTTTGAAAATAACATTGTAAATGAGCTTTCGGAAAACAATAATACATTAGCTATCCTTTAAAATTTTAAAGTATAAAGATTCTACCAAATTCAAAAATATTCACTGACACTGAAGTTATTCTAAAATATATATTCAATAGTGCCATCTAGGGAAGGAAATCACAACTATTTTAATGTCACTGTCCGACACAAGATGGCGTTGTACGTCGTACGTTATACGTTTCACATGACGTTACATTATTTTACCCCGAAATGTTCCAACATGCATATAGATGGCAATAAAATGATTTATGAATTTAATTTTAACAAATAGTACAAACATATTAACATTTATAAATTGTAAATAAAGATGCACCTACATTAATACGCTTCTAGGTCTTATTATTACGTTACATATTTAATTGATCAAACAGGATCGCACTACGACTGTTAAGTATAGCTGTTAGGTTACACAACTCGCCAAAGACAGACGTCCTATCGAGTTTTTGTGTTCAAACTTAATAAACAAATGATTATTTTGTGTACTTAGTGCTTATGTATCAAAATAAATCATCTTGAAAGTTTAATAAGAAGAGCGATCAACGTAAGAGGGAAAGGACAACGTAAGTAGAATCCTCATAATTATATTAATTCGAAAAATATTATAGTACCTAATACAGGTAATATAAGCCTAGTATTATTTCAGTTTGGTTATCTAAGAAATAGACTGATATTTTAATACCTTACTAGAATCATAAATAACAGGGATAAAAGAAAAGAAAATAATAGGAATGTAAAACTACAGCGGTAAAATTACGATTCGACACCAGAAAAACTGCAGTAGAAAGCTGCAAAGCCTGGGACAATAATAATGGAGTCATGCAAGGGAGACCTTTAAACCGGTGTTTTGTTGGAGATACCTACAGCTCGCTAACCTAGAAGGATTTAGTGGGTAGAATCCTCACGTAGCCAAGATCTATCCAACAAAAATCTTTCTGGCCCTACAAGATAAACCCCAGGCTACGTATAAAAATAATGGAACTAATAATTATGTAAACAGTATCAGAGGTACACTATATGCATATACGTAAACATATAACAAGACTTGTATTACTATAAAAACGTATAAAAACAAGTTTATAGGTACGTTCCTACAGTGATTATGCTGCTCGAGATTTCATGTTTAAATAACATATAAAGTTAGATATTTAAATGAACGATTATAATATAGGCAAAAATTCTATTTTACTACTTTATGTTATTAAAATAGTTAAAAGATATTTAAATGCCAAAATAATATATCTATTATCATAAAATTGATAGTGTTATCTTATTGACTGTACTGAGATACCGAAATATCAATAACAATTTTGTCCCGACTCGGGAATAAAACACAGGACATTGTAAGCTTTAGTACAATATGCTTACCATTGGACCTGGAGGCAGTTAGTTTAAATATGACTCATAAAACTCTTCTACTCTTGCGACCTTGACCACTCGTTTATGTTCATGAAAAACAAACTCTACGAACATTCAAAAATGGGCTGTAGATTGAAATAATAAAGACTATTTTTTAAGTTTTGGTCTACAATACGCACGATATTTTTTTAGTTTTTCAACTAAAGATTATATGGGCACTTTACAACACGGCAAAGTTTTGACCTCTAATTGTCGGATGATTCAAAGTCACACTATCGAATTGAATATGCTTTAACTGCTATATACCTGTCTACATACATAACCTATGTAAGAAAAACAAAGCTAGTCTTATTAATTATAAAACTTGAAAAAAAAACAACTGACTTTAGCATCTGACTTAGATGAGACTAGTACAAGATTCAAGAAATGACGTAGGCTGTAAAATTTAAAGATTTTTTTTCGATTTTTTTGGGTGCTCCAGAATTATCAGAACTCGGTATTGGCACCAGCTTGATACGTTCGAACTGGTACCCTTTTATAGGATAAGAAGAATTTTAAATATCGGCTTTCTAGCGACGGAAAACAAAGAGTATAAAAACAAGTACAGACTGACAGTCGAACCTCCCCTCTCCTGTCGAATCACCTCTTTTTTAGTTGTTGGTTAAATACCAAAATATATGCGTGTATCATATATAAATAACGATAGTATTCTGATAGTATATACTTAGTTGACGTAAATCACAAATAAATAAATAATATATTTAAATAGATTACGAATATAAAAAATAATCAGAAGGTAAAAATAACTTCATTTGAAAACTCAGCATTTTATGCAGATTAATGAATTAAATATTGTAAAGAGTATTATGAATGCAACATTATATTTCTCCACAACAGTCGGATCGAACTCTAAGAAAATTTGAATTGTAATTCAAATTTTTTAATTTATGCTTTAAGGAATTGGTAAAAATTTCAATTTCAATGATTGAAAGAATACATTAATTTTTTACATCCATACATACATGGTTTTTCTCATGTTTTATTCACAGAAGATGATCATCTTAATATGGACTGCAGTGCTTATAGCTGTACTTGCAATATATTTTCGCAAAAGTTATTCAAGATTCAGCGACCACGGCGTAAAACATCCTAGAGCGTATCCGTTTTTTGGAAATATGGCCAAGATAGCTTTCCGCATTGACAACTTTGGCAATGACCTTGATCAGTATTACAACAATTATCCGGAAGAAAGGTTAGTTTTTTTTTTATTAAAATAGTGATCCGTGTGCTAAGTATGAAGCTATGTAATGGAGAAAATGATAATTGCGTTGCCGATATTCGGGCGGCGAATGGATTAAGAAAATTGTTTTTATAGTAGGAACACAGAATTAAGAACATGGGATATTCTTAATTCTGTGAGTAGGTATGAATTGACGGGCCCAACTGGTAGCTCATCTGATGGTTTGAAAAAAACTATCGCCTTTAAACGGAACAACGCTGTACTGGGCACGCATGGAACACGTCCTACAAAATGCTGCCCAATGTCCACCAACCTGAGGCGTAGGTGTTAAGCCCAGTTTCTGTAATCACACCGCCAACTATCTAATATATTAATACAGATCTGAAAATCATATTTCAACAAAGAGCCAAAGTTTTGTCTGTTGTTTGTGCAAAAAAGACAATCATTTGGAGCTTGGAGGTAGGATTAGGATACCGTTCGAATTCTGTGATGCATTCTTGCAGCTTAGCTATCTGCACGACGGGATCACCTAATTGCAAAATGTCTCAATAGAACTTATATATCAGCCAAACTTTTAAGTCTACGATATCGCAGCTTTCAATAAACTCGATAGTAATATCATTTAATGTGATCAGTATATAAATCTTACAAGAAATCTTGCAGGTTTGTAGGCAAATATGAATTTTTGAGACCAGTTATAATTGTAAGAGACTTGGATTTAGTGAAAAGAATCACCATTAAGGATTTTGAACACTTCTTAGACCACAGAGGTTTAACCGCTGATAATGTAGAACCACTTTTTTCAAGAAATATTATTTCCTTAAAAGGTACGTCTAAATTAACTTTTTTGACTACTAAAGGTTTAAAAATAGCAATTTTACATTTGTCCATTAATTACGACACTTAGAAGTAAATACCAGAACTATAAGGTAATAAATATAGTTTCTTAAAAGAGCTATTGATTAACATTACAAAATAACTACGATACAAACATTCCTATTTCTTAGTTAATAAATAACAAATTCATAGGAAAATGCTCCGCGAAAATTCTAAATCTAGATTAAATTTTGAAATTCTTAGGTCAGGAGTGGAAAGACATGAGATCAACTTTAAGTCCAGCCTTTACCAGTTCTAAAATAAAACTGATGGTTCCTTTTATGGAGGAAGTTGGAAAACCGATGATTCGTTCAATAAAAAAGAAGCTTATGGAGTCTCCAAGTAAGTTTATTTTTAACATGAATGTTTCTGTATAATCACTAAATTACCAATGCGGTGATTGGAGACAATTGCCAGTTTTGTAACTCACATTGATATACATTTTGGATTTTGTTTGATTTCATTTTTAAAATTATTTTGTAAAAAAGAAATAATTTGTATTATTTGTAGCCGGTTCTATTGACGTCGATTGCAAAGATTTGACGTCACGCTATGCTAATGACGTGATAGCTTCTTGCGCATTTGGTCTGAAGGTGGATTCTCACACTGATAAAAATAATAAGTTCTTCGAAATGGGCAAAAATGCTTCGACCTTCAAATTAAAACAGATGCTCCTTTTCTTTGCGGTTTCAGCTTGTCCTGCTCTCGCAAATGTAAGTACCATTATAACATTTTTCTCCATTTCCCTTTATTATTTAAGGTATTTTTAAGACGTCAGGAACACCAAACCTATCCTCCTTAATCGTTAACTCTTAAAAAATTGGTCGTGTGTGACGATGATCCATTACGGTACATCCGGACACCACCGACCGTACTGAATTGGACCGAATCGAACACAGCATTGCAACAATGCTGCTTAGCGGCAAAAATAAGCATAGAGTTACTGCCCTGGACGAGCCTGCCTTTTTGTTTGTGACAGACAAAAAGCTCTACTACTACTACTAAAAAAACCATACTTACCTGATCGGTTCACCGGTCAGAGGAGGCCTCAGTGACCTTGGGTTCAAATAAACCCAAAAAGTCTGGTGCAGAAGGCAACGGCAAACCACTGCACTATATATCCCTAGTCTGTCAGTTTTGACATTTATCATATTATGGAAAAGTCGAAAAAGAAAGTGGCCCCGAGTGCCGGACGTCCCTTAAATGGGACAGGGGTACGAAGAATCTCCTGGTGTAAAACTAAAACGGAAACAAACACATATAAGATAGGAACCTGGAATGTAAGGAGCCTTAAAAGACCAGATAAGATCTACAATGTTTGTAAGGAAATAAAACGGCTGAACATCGATCTACTCGGCCTGAGCGATGATAGATGGAAAGATAGATAGACACAGAATAGATGAGTATAATGTGCTCTATTATTCTGGATCTAATGAATCGTCTTACAAATATGGTGTGGGAATTATTAACGTCAAGCAAATAAACTCATTAAATCAATAATTTGTCCCAGTGTTGACGCTGACATTGATAGTGTCCAATATCTGGGACACTATCATAGACATAGCCAGTAAGATGAACCAATGGGAACGATATATTGCAACTATGTTAGCAGATGATTCTAGACGTCACAGTTGGTCTTTAGAACAAGAAGACGAAGGCCCACCAATTCTGAAGGATGAAGTCGTCAAGGCCCTTAGTAAGGCAAAGGTTGGAAAATCTGCAGGACCAGATGGAATACACATAAAAATTCTGAAACTAATACAAGACGAACATCTCGATCCGTTGGTTAATTTTATGAACCTCGTGTATGACACCGGTGAACTTCCGGGGGACTGACTAAAATCGGTTTTTATCACTATTCCAAAGAAGAGAAACGCTAGGAAATGTGAGGAATATAGAACTATAAGTCTTATGAGTCAAGTTCTGAAGTTATTCATGAGTGTGATACATGAACGCATACGAATAAAATGTGATGAAAAAATTGGAGACAATCAATTCAGATTTCGGGATTCAGAGCTGGCGAGCTTCTCTGGCTGGCTGACCAGAGAAGTTTTTTTTACACTACAGGTTCTTGTACAAAAATGCAGGAAGATGCAACAAGACGTGTTTATCTACTTCATAGATTATGAAAAAGCATTTGACCGGGTTAAGCATGACCGTCTTGGACCACTTCTCAGGAATATAGGCTTAGATGGAAAAGATTTGCGAATTGTACTACAACCAAAAGGTACAGTGCGTATAAGGGGCGAAGTATCCAAAGAGGTAGAGATACAGAAAGGAGTTTGACAAGGCTGTATTTTGTCTCCTGTGGTTTTTAATTTATATTCGGAGGCAGCCATGGCAGAAGCATTGGAAGACTTAAACTGTGGTGTTAAGATTAATGGTCGTATTATTAACAATTTACGGTACGCTGACGAGACAATTTTCATTGCGTCCACGGAGACAGAGCTACAGAGGATTGTTGATCGCGTCAATAAGTGTAGCAAAGAGGCTGGTCTAACCATAAACATCAAGAAAACAAAGGTCTTGGTAGTGTCTAATAATGCAAATGTGGGTCCAACGATTATAGTGGCTAGCCAAGTATTGGAGAGAGTGCAGAGGTATAAATATCTAAGCACTTGGCTGACTGAAAAATGGGACAGTGGAACAGAAATTAAAACCCGGATAGAAGTCGCCCGTAGTGCTTTTCAAAGCATGAAAAAAGTGCTCAGTAGCCGCAGCCTAAACATCGCATTACGTAAACGCCTTCTACATTGTTACGTATGCCAATGCTTCTTTACGGATGCGAATCCTGGACCATCAAAGAGGATCTCAGGAAACGTATAGAACCATTCGAGATGTGGGCCTATCGACGCATGATGAAAATCAGTTGGACTCAAAAGGTTACCAATGAGTAAGTCTTGCGACGAGTTGGTTGTCAGCGCGAACTTTGGAAGACCGTCAAAAAGAAAAAAGTTGCTTATCTAGGGCATGTGCTTTGGCATGATAGATACAGGCTACTGCAACTGATAATAATGGGCAAAGTTGCTGGAAAGAGACGCATCGGTCGCAAGAGGAAGTTTTGGTTGCGCAACATTAGGGAGTGGACTGGGATCGCGAGTGCCGCCCAGATGTTAAGCCTCGCGAGAGAAAAGGAAAATTATCGAAAACTGACGGCCAACCTTCACTAGTTAGAGAGGCACCTAAAGAAGAAGAAGAAGACTACTACTAAAATGCCCGCTTGGAGTTTGATGCTAAAGCTTAACTACGAGTATATTTAAAATTTTAATAAAGTTTTAATACTTTAAGTAGGCGGTTGTTTTTTTATACAAAACACTTCACTTTTTTAACACTTCACCACATCACGTTTGAAGGGATTGCATACTTCTTATAGTTTTTTATGCTAGCTCGGTTTTGCGACGATGTATATTTTTCTGTAATCAGACATTCGATATAACACACCAAGGTCAACAATGATTATACCACACGTGTAGCTGTTTATCTTAACAATGTTGTCATACATTTTGATTCTTGCACTAAGCAAAATAATTTGCAATAATAATCCACCAAATTTTATATTTTCAGAAGCTGAAGCTGACACTCTTTTCAGAAGAAACCAAGGAGTTCTTCGTCAATTTAGTGCTGAGCACAATGAAAGACAGAGAAGCTCGGAAGATCATCAGGCCAGACATGATTCATCTTCTCATGGAGGCTAAGAAAGGTAAATATCGTTATTTTCAACATTGATCTCCCGTCATGTAATGGAAATAAACATCGTGACAGGCCTTGAGCAGAAAAAGATAAAGGTCTGTAAGACAAAGTTGCTTGGAAGTACAGCGTTCCACTTTCATCTATCGCAAGACAGAGAGTTCGGGCTTCTTCTCGATGCCTTCCGAACGAGAGGTGAGAGTTTGAATTCATTCTTTGTATTAATTTTATATTGCTATAACGTTTCAAATCCATGGTTTTACGTCAAAGAATTAATTTGAATTAAGAAATCTGAGCTTAACCGCAGATATTGCAGTTTATATATACTAGCTAGTCTCTATATAATTTTGCAAGTAACCCTAATATCAATTATAATGTATTATTTAGGTCAACTTACACACGAAGAGGACAAAAGTAGTAACGACAATGAAAACAGAGGGCGCGATGCTGGCTTTGCAACTGTAGAAGAATCGAACGAAGGCAAGAAGAATATAAACAGAGGTTTGAATACTTACCTGCAATTTACAACGTTGACATGGAGTAAGGCTGGGCACACACGGCAATGTATAGCACGTTGCTCATGATCGTATTTAATTTTTAGCGTACAGTCAGTGAGAGGTTCGTAAGATACATTTTTTTTTTCGTGTAATAATTGAAAGGCCAACTCTGGGATTAAAAGTTGCCTACGCCACTTGCCTCCGTCCTTTCAACTGACTCTTTTTCAAAAAAAGGTTTCTTAATAAGGGCGCGAGGAAGGCTCAACAAACAAACAATTACACTTTCGCATTTATAATATTATGAAACGTAAAAGAAACGTGTAGTTCAATGTCGCGTGACGTTACATCAACGAAATAACATAGTTCATATAGGATAGAAAGATGAACTGACATGAAACTATATGAAGTTTTCAAGCATTTTTTTCACTGTCCAAGCTACTGAATTGTGTAATGCACACCCATTGACAGTCGATGTCACTGTGCATATTTAAAAATGCTGTTAAGGCTCATTATCTCGCTCAATAAAGACGACTATTATTTATTTATCTACTCTAACTCATATTTTAGTATTTATGGTACGTTAATGTATGTATTAGTATATTTATTTTTTATATTTATCAATAGTATTGTTGTATTTGTGTTGTATGGTTATTATTATTATTTACTTATTTGTATGTATGTTTTCAACAGTGTACCCCACCTTTTCGTTTTTCTTTTTAGTTTTTCTAATCCTTAGGTTACTTGACAGAGATTGCTACTTAGCGATAAGGCCATCTCTTGTATCCTACTACAAACAAAAAACAAAAAAAAAAAGAATAATGTGATGTACAAATAAAGAGTATAAATAAATATATGGAAATCTCTCTGAAAATTAGGCTTAATTTGCTAAACTCAATCAATTTAGCGGTAACCTAAACCGGGTCAATTTTAGCGGAGTATAGCAAATATAGCTCCATAATAACTAGGAATGCTCGCAGCAGCTTGCTGTTTTAATTACCTTCTCATAAACTAGCACAAATACAATAATCACATTAATATTAGAGAGAAATAGATTGCATCCTGGAGTCGGTCAAAGAACTTTTAAATCTATGGAATGAAAAAAATATATACTAACGGTCCGGCTACATTCTACGTATATAGTCGAGACCTCAGCAAAGCACAAAATAAGAATCATTTTTGTTAATCTTTCAGTTTGGTCTGACATCGACTTAATAGCACAAGCAATGCTGTTCTTCATTGCTGGCTTCGAGACGATTTCCACAGGGATGTCCTTTACATTACACGAGCTGGCTCTACACCCAGATATCCAGGATCGGCTCTACCAAGAGATTAAGGAAAACGATAACAAACACGGTGGAAGGCTGAACTACTCCTCTATACAGAATATGACTTATTTGGACATGGTTGTATCAGGTGATGACTAAAAAATACAACGTGTAACAGAATTACGCAATAACAATTAATGATGCATAAGTATTTTGCATAAAGAATCCCCCTGCAAAAATATTAAATCAAAAGAAGTATATTTATTTTTCTATACAAACGAATTCAAAACATTAGAAGTACAACGCGATTCAAAAGACACGCGCATAGTACGAACGCTACGCGACGCGTACCCGATAAAGTGACAGGAGTCACATGATTTGAATTTTTCATGTGATGTTAGGGCTAGTCTGTGTTCTTTAGTTTTCTCAAACACTATTAGGGGTTCGGTTGCACAGATAAGTTTCAGAGACAGCACATAATGTATCTCTAAAACCGGTTTATTATTATTTTGGTTTAATTTACACGTTGTAGAATCTGTCTGGTATAGCTAGAAAAAAATCGAATAGCACAAAGGCAAATTATCAATTAATTTGGAGAGTTGATTTATTTTCAATTACCAAGATCACGATCAAAACCTCCCTGTTAATAATTTTGCTAACCGAAATGATCATAAAAATAAAGTAAAACTTTAAACTACCAAAAAATAATGATCATATATCTATACTGTAGGTTTGCAAATAATAGCCGAATAGTCTTGTCAATTCATTTTAGTTTAGAATTTATGTCACTAACCAATATCGTTAATGTGTTTTCAGAAGTGCTCAGGATGTGGCCTCCAGGGTTGGCGTTAGATAGGCTCTGCGTCAAGGACTATAATATGGGAAGACCTAATGACAAATCCACCACAGATTACATTGTACGTATAATATATCTGTTCTATTCTGTTTTTTCCAACAATTATCTCGGGGCTCAATGTTGGCCAATAAGTCACCTCATACTATAATCTGAACCTTTAAATTAATCCATAAAACAGCTGCAAGACTACTGTTTGTTTTACACTTTTTGAAACCCTGTTCTGCTATTTTCAAGCCATGTATTTTACAGCGCTTTTGCATGTCGCTTTTTTCCCTCACAGATTCGCAAAGGAGAGGTCGTCTCAATTCCAGTATGGTGCTTCTATCACAATTCTGAGTACTTCCCGGATCCCGAAAAGTTTGACCCTGAACGATTCTCAGATGAGAAAAAGCACCTCATCAATCCCATGGCATATATGCCTTTTGGCGTAGGCCCTAGGAATTGTATTGGTAAGTGCGCATTCGATTTTTCGACCTTATGCTGATAGAATCAATTGAATTTAAAATGGAATGTGCCTAGTTTGATTTCATGTCTGGGCGGTCCAGAATTTATAATACCAAAGGAGGTTTCTGTCGCACATAAGCATATTTATTACCTTTAGTTTTTATAGCCATTTTGAATCTGCAACACTTGATTTTATAATCATTATCATTCTAATCCGCTGTTGAACTTAGGTTTTTTGTATCCAGTGGCTTCATGTGACTCGAGTTATCCACCTTGTCGCGGGTCGAAAAGTTCTTATAGGTCCTCCGAGTTATGTATCCTAACCACTACAATTAAGCTCTGAAAGTCACTGAAATGTCAGTAACTCTGGCTCTTCCACGGTTCTCCTTATTTCTGGTTTGATCACGAGCATATCTCTTTCCATCGCTAGTTGAGTGACTCAGAGCTTTGTTATGAGTCATAATAACAATGTTTTGAAGTCACTGGCAACACGCATTGTTTAAAAACTGACACCGTATTTTTTATATTATGTTTACAGGTTCACGATTTGCCCTGTGTGAGCTGAAGGTCCTTCTGTACCAAATCTTGTTGCACTTTGAAGTGTCACCATCGGCAAAAACTCGGCTTCCGTCGAAACTTTCTGCGGAATCGTTCAATCTACGGCTGCAAGGTGGCCACTGGTTGATGTTTAAAGCGAGAGTTTAGTATTATTATTGAAAAAGCCAATTTAATACCTGAGATGAACAATATTGAAAGATTAAGAAAAACAAAGTGAGTCGAATTTATCTTACCAAATGTAAAGAAAATTGATAAAAATATAATGATAAATGGTGAATCACTAAAAATAGAGACTTCCACAGTTTTTCTGGGCATGACCTTGGATAATAAGCTACAGTGGGGTGCCCATATAGATTCACTAGCGGGTAAACTAAGCTCGGCTGCCTACGCATTCAGAAAAATTAGACAGATTACTGACGTTGAAATAGCTAGGCTAGTTTATTTTGTGTACTTTCATAGTGTTATGTCCTATGGAATCTTGTTATGGGGTAAAGCAGCTGATATCGAAACTACGAGTATATTTATATTGCAGAAAAGAGCGGTATTGTACGGTCAATATATAAACTTAAATCACGCGAATCCCTCCGTGAGAAGTTTTAAGAAATAGGCATACTTACTGTAGCTTCACAATATATTTATAACAATATAGTATTTGTAAGACAACATATTAGTCTTTATAAACAAAAAGTGGACATAAACAGTCGACTTACAAGAAATGGTCATAAATTAGTGTCATCTGCATATCGTCTGCGTAAGGTACAGGGATCATTTGTGGGATTGAGTATACGCTTTTATAATATGACTAGCCGTTTCCAGCCCGCTTCGCTGGGCGAATTGAAAAAGGAAATAAATTACATTTTATGTTTCATTTTATTTTATTTTTTTCATATTTTTATTATTCTCCTTTTTTTTATTTTTGTATGAACATAAATAGGCCCCACGGATAGAACTGTAAGCATCGATATTGTTTAGACTTACTCAAATTCCAAATTCCATCGATTTAGCCTGTATCTTTCATCCAGGTGATTTTTCTCACTAATATTCATTGTAACTTTCAATGTGCAATCATTATAACATTTCCGTGCCTTTCTTCCAAAAATTAATAATAATTGACATGAAGAAAAAAATTTGAAATGAGCATTGAAAGTTTAAGTTAAAGTCATTGCAAGTCTCATATGTGAAGTTGAAATCTGTCTAGGTTCAAGTGCGCCGAATTTTCTGTTAACTAAAATTTTCTCCGTGACATCAATTTTTTATAGAAAACTAATTGTGCATGTTTTTTATGAATTCTATTGGAATAAGTAACTAAATTTCTTTTCCACATCTCATGTGCTTGGAAAATGCATTCATTTTAATCTGTTACATTTCCGCGATGCCGCAATAAAAGAATTCGTCGGTTATGTAGTCTGCAAAAGTAAAATGAATGTAAAATTCTTAGTCCGTTGATTGGATAGCTACATGTAAAGTTAAGTTTTTGAAACCTCTCAATGACTTTTTCTCCGCTGCCAAAAAGACGATTGTTGTAAGGAAATACACGAATATCCCTACATACACGAAGATCCCGACCAAATTTGGAGTCTGTAGAAGTTACAGGATAGAAATAAAAATTTTAGATTTTAACACCCACCCCCGCAATTCCTGTCGGAAGTAGACTTTATTGAAATCCATTTTGAGATGTGCTTTATGTGAATAATAAAAGATTCCTACCATATTTAGAATTTTTAGAAGCTATATTTCGAAATTGAAATTTTTTATTGTTAACACCCACCCCCGCGAACCTTATTGGAGGTGATTCATTGTAAAATCCGCTCGAAGATCATTTTTATATTACATATAGAATACTCTCACTAAATTTGGAGTCTATAGGAGCTATCGCTTGGAAATTGAAAATTTTCATTGTTAACGCCCCCGCAATCTTCTTTGGGATATCGTAAAATTTGTTCATAAATCATTTTTACATCACTTATAGAAAATTCTTACAAAATTTGGAGCTTGTAGGAGCTTTAGCTGGAAAATTAAAAATATTAATTGTTAATACCCACCCCCGCAACCCCCTGTGGGGTGAGCTATCGTAAAATTCGTTCATAGCCTATTTCTACACCTCTTACAGAAGATTCCTACCAAATTTGAAGTCTATAGGAGCTAAAGTTTAAAAACGGGAATTGTTCATTGTTTACGCCCCCGCAATCCCCTTTGGGGAATGAATTTCTTAAAATCTATTCATAGCTGACCTCTACATAGCAAAAGTAATATTCCTACCAAGTTTCACGTTTCTAAGTCTTATGGTTCCCGAGATTTCGTGGTGAGTGACTATATAGATGGGAATTCCTCGATTATCATCGAAATTTTTAACTTTTTATCGGGCTTTTTTAAAATTTTCTTACATACAAAACTTTCACCTGACAATTCTGAAGATAAAAAAAAAGCCCAATTGGTCCAGCCGTTCTCCACTACCGTGAGTAGATTCTTAGCTGAATGTAAAAAACCATAATCCGTTTAATACACTCTGTTGAAATCCATGAAAACAAAAGAATCAAGAGAAAATGCTTATCTTTTGTTTTTATTAGCGGGATAAATGTTCATAAAAGTAAAACAGCAATAAAAAATGAAGGAATGTTGGAATTCAAAAAATAGATAGCCATAAACCATCTAGGAAAAATTTCGCATCGAATGGTGGTAGTTTCATGTCGATACGATCAGTGGTTTAGGCGTGATTGAGCCTCAAACGAAGACCATTTTCATTATATATATATAGATTCCTAAGGTGATTTTGGACCTGCCAATGCACAAGTTTAAAGAGTTTGTTAAAACACATTTATTACAGCGAGGTTACTATACAATTGATGATTTTTTTAATGACAAGGTTGCTTGGAAGCATCCGTCTCCGCTTTCAGCTCTCACAAGATAGAAAAATGAATGTTAAAATGCAAAATGTAAATTGTTGATGTTGGAAAATAGCAACTGCTGAGTTTCTTGCCGGCTTCTTCTCGGTAGAATCTGCCTTCCGAACCGGTGGTAGAATCACTACAAACAGACAGACTTGACGTTTCAAAAGTGCTTATATTAGGCCTACTTGAAATAAATGAATTTTGAATTTTGATTTTTTTTTGAATTAACTTAGAGACGACTTCTAAGACTTAATCTTCTAACAATCTAGAGACGTTGAACTGCGGTTCAGGCGTTTGGCAAATTTTGATCTAGAAAACCCTTTCAGAGATTTGGAAACCCACTTTGTGGTATATCAGTATGTGTTAATTGAGAAGAACTCAAGGAAACCTCTGATTTTTGAAATTGGTGATTTGTATGCGAAATGCCCAACGGATTACATTTATTATAGCGCGTTCGATTGAGTGCAAATACATAAAAATTACAATTGTATAGTAAGTTCACCATATCTTCTTGATTAAAAACAAATTGAAAGAGTATTTATGTATAAATACCTACCTTAATAGTTAAAAAATAGTTTTCATTTAAAGGGAGACATTTAATTTGCTTGTTCTTTATTTAGGTTTGCACGTAATATTTTTTTAGTTTAAAAAAACTATATGGAGCTTTATTTTAAAATTGATTTTATTATTATTTTTACTTGCGACACTGTTCTCTAATATATAAAGCTATTAGATCCTCTATAGCTAAGCTATTATTGTTGTCAATTACTCCTCAAAAAGTTTTCAAGACTTGTTAAGAAATTACTGCTTAAATTCAAGTTACCTGTTACGTTCTTATACTATGTGGTATTTTAAATAAAACTGAAGTTTAAATGTTTTTAATTTCGAATACGAAGGAGCTGGGATATTCGTGACGAACAAAATTACTAAAAATTACGTAAGGAATAAAAGATTGGATCTTAGAAACACCAACTGTATTTCAGACAAAAAAAATTGGCTACAATATTTTTTTTATAAGAATTGAATCTGTAACTTGAGAAGGAAAAATATTGTATGAATTTGTGTGAAATGGCATAGTTTTGTGCAGGCATATTTATCACAATATAAAGTTTATAAAATTGCAATGTATCACTAATATTTGTTATTTTAAGAAAAGTTAATATATTAAATATTTGCAAACATAAAAATCTTTTTATTTTTATTTTGGTTTTTCTTTTAACTATGTGCAATAAAAATTTTAGTCTACCTATCTATCAGTCTATCTTGGTACTTAAATAAAACTAAACTAAATCTAAAACTAAACGCTGAACGTCCCTGAATGAATTTTGGCGCAGAGAGAGCGCTAGACTCGTAGGTTTTAGTCTGAAACAAAACATAGGACACTTTAATACCAAAAAAATTAACGGTTTCCGTGGGATACAGTTGGTTTTGTTTGGCCTTACAACAGCTATTGGTCGATAAATATGTATAACGAGTCTTTAATACCGATCATCTTATGTATTTGTCTACCGGTAGTTCGGTGTCTACCGGTAGTAGAGATATGGATCATGAATGAATAAATAAAATACCACTGAATCAACAAAATATATGGTGACAAATAGCTTATTAAAAAAGTGTCGATTGCGAAACAGTTTTGTAAATGAATTGCAACAAATATGAATCCCATGAAATTGTTAACAGAACATGAAAATTGTATGAAACCAACCATCATTTAGTCAGTCTAAAATAAGAATTGAAATAGGGATAAAATATAGACCATACTAACTTAAATTTTTGTATGTTTTATATGGGACATAGCTACAGGTGTAATTATTTTAGATTTATCGCCTTTTTATATCGCACATTTATTTCATGTCAATTATCTTTATTTATTTTATTTTTTCAGTGCCGAGCAGGCCAAGAGGCGTAAATATGAAAACCTGGATAGCAGCTTCATTTTTGTGCCTTTTGGAGTAGAGACTTTGGGACCGTGGGGTCCGGAGGCAAGAGCCCTTTTCAAAGAATTATCGAAAAGGGTTATCGAGTCTACCGGTGATCCTAGAGCGGGGAGTTACCTTGGCCAACGAATTAGTTTGGCCATCCAGAGGGGCAATGCTGCCAGCATCTTAGGAACTGTGCCTCGTTGCGGTGGTTTCGAGGACGTTTTAGATTTTATTTAGTTTTAAAATAGTTTATTTTAGGTTATAGTTATGTATTAATAAAAATAAATAAAATACTAAGCAGTATTATCTTTGCATTAGCAGAATAATTATTTTGTCCGTGTCGGAAATGTTGCAATTTTTTCTAAAAATAATCTAGCATAAACTATTCTACCTAAAACATGGCTACAAATTATTATAATAAGTGGCAATCATTTTAACGAAATGTAACAAATAATACATTAAGAAAGAAGTGTATTAAATTATCATACTTAAAATACAAAGAAACTTTTATCGTAAGATGTTAATAAAGAAAATATAATTTCGACTCCTTCCGGAATTCCGTGATAACAGCGAAATCACCGATATCAACATTTACCTGGAACAGATATACTTGTATAGTACATAAATACAGGTAGGTATTTCGATAAAGTTATACAAAACAAGTGATTATTTCGTAAGCCATCGTATTTTGTGAAAGACCGCTACACGTTTCGGACAGTGCTAAGAAAATTAATAAAACGAATAAATTAGGTTCTTGTAAACAAAGTGATCTTTAATTTTGCTGATTGTTGATGGGGGTTAGGAACTAATAAATCGACGTGAGTTTTCTTATTTGCTTTTTTTCATAGAGCTGTTTGATAGACACGTGATACTCAGCCGTATCATGATTAAGATTATCAGATCTGTTCCCAGCTGAGATTTTTTAGATATGTTTGAAATTTATATTACTTTCACTGCTCTAGCCGACCTAACTTTACTTCTAACTTTCGTTCGCATTGGTTATCAAGTTATACTTTATTGACGTGTATTTTGCAATAAATGATTGTTATCCAGTTACAGGTTGGAAGTTATCTTAAACAATTTATGAATATGCAATTGTTTGATAGCCTTGACTTTATGCTACACCCAGAAATTATTTTTGCTTTAAAATGAACAGTCCATAATAAACTGTTTATTATATAAACTCAACTCTTCCTGAGGATCTTCCGGTGTCTGAGCCAAACGTTGTGGAAGATCTGTTTGGTTTGAAGAAATTGCAAAAAGCGTTGAAGAACTACACTGTGTAAAGTGTAATTTATTATAGCCCTGCTTTTCACGGAGTTTAGCAAATTAAGCTTATTGATGTTCATTGTATATCATGGAATATCCGCAAAGTAATGCCTGCTTCTATCCAATAATACGGCCAGTACTTTTTGGGCACTCCCTCACCAATTACAACCGATTTAGTTTAGTTTACTTAGTAGTATTTTAGCTAATGTGATAGAGTTTTGAAGATAATATGTTTAAGAACTTTATATCAGTAGGTAGATCAGTGATAACCAAGTAGTTAGGGCTTCAGCCTGCTATCCGGGGGGACCAAGATCGATTCTCGGCATGCACCTCTTACTATTCTGTGTCATTTGCGTATTTAATTTTACCATCGTCAGGAAACCTGCACGCCTGGGAGTGCAATGTTCTCTGAGGCATGTGAAGTCCACCATCCGCACTTGAAGTCTTGCAGTGATAGACTATGGCCTGAATTCTTCTCATTCTAAGAGGAGACCCGTGCCCTGTAGTGGGCTGGCAATGTGTTTACAAGGATAAGGTGGATTTGCAGAAATTAGTTTTCTAAAACATGGGTTTTTTAAAACATTCTAATTCTAGTACTTGTTTTTCTCAGATGATTATCTTCCTAATATGGTCTGCTGTTATTATAGCGTTACTAACGCTATATTTTCGAAAGAATTTTTCAAGATTCAGCGATCACGGGGTCAGAAATCCTGAAGTTGTTCCTCTTTTTGGAAACATGTCAAGGGTG
The DNA here is from genome assembly GCF_905163445.1 of Pararge aegeria. Classification (NCBI taxonomy): domain Eukaryota; kingdom Metazoa; phylum Arthropoda; class Insecta; order Lepidoptera; family Nymphalidae; genus Pararge; species Pararge aegeria. Next base: position 450,480 of record NC_053193.1, read on the forward strand.
TTTTGGGGCGTTGAAACCTTTACTCGGGATCTAGAAATTTACTATAACAACTATCCCGAAGAGAGGTAAGTTCGAAAATACAAATTGAACTTCATGAAATGTTGCCAATCTTAAATAAAAAAAACAGTTTTAAATAAGCTCCAATTTGTAGTAAAAACTTAAAAAAATTTGCCATTACGTTATTATTACTAGGAATTAATTAATAGCTTCAAAGTTTTGTTAATATTAATTATAAGGCTCAGTACCGAGTTTGTCTTAATTTTTACTCAGCACTTTAGATCGCCGAAATATATTGTGAAATATTTCTAAAATTATTTAAAAAAAAACTTATTCCTGGATTTGAACCTTATATCAATTTGTACAGGTTTGTGGGCAAATATGAATTTATGAAGCCAGTCATAATTGTTAGAGATTTGGATTTGGCAAAAAATATAACGGTTAAAGATTTCGAGCACTTCCTAGATCACAGAAATTTTACCGATGAAAAAGTTGATCAGCTATTTTCAAGAAATCTGATTTCTCTAAGAGGTACCTACTTATTTATCTGTATTATTTCAATATATCTAGCATCTTTGACGACTTCCCTGGCACAACGGTGAGCGCTGTGAATTTAAGTAGGAGGTCCCGGGATCGATACCCGAAATTTTGGGAATTTATAATTTCTGAAAATTCTCTGGTTTGGTCTGGTGGAAGGCTATGTCCGCGGCTAGTTACCACTCTACCAAAGACGTGCCGCTAAGCGATTTAGTGTTCCGGTGCCATGTCGTGCAGAAACAGATTTGGGGTCTGACTACCAAACTCCTTAACAGGTTAGCCCGCTACCTTCTTAGACTGTAACATCACTTAACTTAACTTGTAGTGGATAAAAAAAATTGCCCTCTTTATGTTATTTATTTTGTGCACAGCAAGTAAAGAATAATAAGTAATAGAAGATAATAATTGCTAAGCAATGGTGTTCATTTGTTTATACACGCATTATTGTGCTGATAACTCTAAAAAGGACCTTCCTACACGGAGTATTGTGCAACAGACAGCCTTACTTTGAGACTTGCCAAGTTTGTTTAGAACAAAGATTTATAATCAAGTGATTTAGTACGGGGCAACAACGAAGCTGTTTATTACGTACTGCAAGCCTTTAAAAGAATAACTGCGTTGTTCAGTTAATGACGTGCCATTTCCGCTCGTTCGTTTCACTTTTCGGAAGTTAGTTCTCATCATCCTGAGCCCTTGTTAAGAGACTTTGCTTATAAACAATGTAACGTAGTGTTGAGAATAAAGAGAGAGATAACGTACCTACGAAAGTGTCGTATACCGCTTATGTCATCAACGCTATTTAACAAAAATATTTCTTAGGTCAAGAATGGAAAGACATGAGATCAACTCTGAGCCCAGCATTCACCAGCTCAAAGATAAAGCTGATGGTTCCGTTTATGGAAGAAGTTGGAGAGCAAATGATGCGCGCACTGCAAAAGAAAATCAGCGAGTCTACGAGTAAGTAATAAGATATTTAAATAACTTTTTAATGTTCACATGAACCCTTATCTAATTTAATCACTCACTTTTTATTTGAGTCTCCGTTTTTTGCAATAATTTCCTAACCCCAGATTCATAGAACAGACAGATTAAAAAAAATTTAGTGGAGTGCATTATGTAATATATGAATTTGATTTTGAGATTTTGCAGTAGCAGAGCATTTTTGTGACAGAGCTCTTCCAAGAATTTACTACTGTCATGCTTATTTCTTCGGCCAAGCAGGATTGCTTTACTCGGTCTTAAAGATTTGCTTGCTGGTGTTATGCAGGTTGAAGGATACACAATCCTACAGGGCGGCACTTTGTAGGATGTTTACATACATCAACTTTAAGGTGTTTATAGGCAATGGTTTTCCGCTTACGATCAGACGGGCTATCTGGTTGGTCCGTCAAATAATACTATATATATAAAATAATTAAAGTAATATATTTTATTTATAACCCAAGTGTTTTTGTATTAATCCATAGCCACATCTGTTGACATCGATTGCAAAGATCTGACATCACGCTATGCCAATGATGTGATCGCATCTTGCGCGTTCGGGTTGAAAGTCGACTCCTATTCTGATGAAAATAATAAATTCTACGAAATGGGAAAAGAAGCTACAGGCGTCCATCTTAGGCAGATCCTTATGTTCCTTATTATGTCTACTTGTCCTTCTGTTGCCAGAGTAAGTTTATATTTCACTTTATACGTATCTTGTATGCAGTGGCGTGCATAGGGTTTTCGGTCAGGGTATGCATTAAAAAAAATAGGTACTGAACATGCTATTTTGATGTTACTGTATAATTTTATTTATGAGTAGGTACCTAACCTAACATTGTTTGTGATACCCATGTAGATCTTCTCATCATCTCCTATTTCCAGTAGGTAGGTAGGTAAGCTCTGAAACGACCGACTAGCGAGATTTTTGAAAATTGTCTGCCATTGCGGCAATTACATTAAATAATGTTTTTTAGTGTAAACAATAAACAAACATAGGTATTATTATAAATAAATAATGAAACAAAACATTGATCACCTATTCGCCTGTTTCTGTAAGTCATTCAGAGCTCTTTTTACGTGCCGCTCCTTGTAGGTGCATTCGTTCCTTTACGAATAATCTCAATTAAACGTTAGTTAAGAATTAGCTCTAAACTTACCTACATTTTCCAAGCACACTGAACCATCAGATCACACGCCGAATATAAGAACTTACACTAAGAATATTCCTCACAATCATTTACAAACAGTACACTGTCACAAAGGTTAATGTTAACAATAATAATTGTAACTATTTACAAACAACCGTACAACAAACGAAAAAAACAGTAATTAATTCTAATTCGGTGAATATAAGTAAACAATAATGGCGCTGAGCGATCGCCAGCGATAATGAGAATATCGTAGTCAAAATATGTCCGTAATATTTTCTTAGTACACAAATGCTATTAAAAGTAGTCATTTGAAGAATATTACTTCATCAGTTACCAATGGCACCTGGTATACGTTAATAATTTATTTAACATAATTCGGCAACTTTTAATTTGGTTATTTTAATATACTTTTTGAACAAATTAGGTAGTACTTATAAATTTCTAAAGACCTACAAGGTCTTGAAGGTAATGAAATTCATTGATAATTTTTTTAACTACTAAAAATAATTATTGCCGTTTAAAACAATAACAAACAAAGCAAATTACTTGTGCTTATAAAAAAACAAAGCATAACATTTGGATTTCAAATTTCCGTAAGCAGTGCTTTTAAGATTTGCACACAAGCGAAACCCCTATACTGGAAACCTGGAAAACTCGCGCACATAGAAACAGCAAAATATTGTGTAAGCACGCACGCGATTATATCACTACACACCAGAACTTCATTGTGTGCTCGCGCACGCAAGTAACGACAGATGCATTCAATCGCCGTGCTTCTATGGAGACCGCGGAGACGAATCGCTCGAATTAATGCGCCGGGCATTAATTCGAGCGACGAATAAACGATTTACCCGGCAATGGATACTTAATCGTGAAAACCCCAGCTAATTTTATGAGATTTAAATTATATTTAAAGCGTTACTTTTTATTTAGGGATGCTGTTTACAACTCAACATTAAAATATAGTCGAAAATATATTATGCAGTTTGTCTATTTTAGTTCTAAACCATGACACGGGACTTGTCCATTGATTTACATAGAAGTGCGGCCGGTTTTAACTAGATGGCGCTTTTATAGTTTTCTATTAATTGTTTAATTTTTTTTTCAATCTTTAAATTTTAAGTCGTCCTTATGGTCTGAGAGGCCCTTAGGTCAGGGTATGCACTGCTTATTTGCATCTATGAGATGCACGCCACTGCTTGTATGTAATATACGCATCAAATTTGCCATCGATATGCCTATTTGATTGAAAGGATTGACTTTGACTTTCACGTAACTTCAACCGAACTTAATGTTTTCATCGTTTTGCCAAAAGGCGGATAAAACTCCAGTGTATTTCTTCTCTCTGAAACATGGATAAGTAAACAAAAACTTACCTAAACTATAACTTTGACATAATATATATCTCTAACTTCATATTTGCTTCCTGCAATGCGCCTTTATATTGTACAAATCCACTCGTGCATTTGCGTTGCGTTCTATTTGTTATTTCAAATAATCACTAGTTTATTTTTCAATATACTTAGTCATTTGAATTCTTGTTTATCACTTCAACCGATTGAAGTCCACTGCTGGACATAGGTCTTTTGTAGAGAGTTCCAAAATCCACGATCCTGGGGCGCTTGTTTCCAGCGGCTCCCAGCGATTCGTTAGATGTCGTCTGTCCAACTCGTTGAAGGCCGACCAACGCTGCGTTTACCTCTGCGGGGTCACCATTCCAACACCTTGGAATCCCAACGTCCATCGGTTCTCCGAGCTATGTGCCCCGCCCATTTCCACTTCGGCTTTGCAACTCGCTGATTTATGTCGGTAACTCTGGTTCTTCTACGGATCTCCTCATTTCTAATTGGATCACGTAGATATACTCCCAACATTGCTCTTTCCATCGCCCGCTGAGTGATTTTAAGCCTTCTTATGAGGCCAATAGTAAGTGAAATCTTGTTATCTATTGCCTATTTAATTCTATTAGATTATGACCTATACCTGTATTGGATATTGGATATTGGATAGAAGCAGGCGTTACTTTGTGGAAATCCATAATATGTTATGAAAATTAAGCTTAATTTGTATAGCAAATTAAGCTTAATTTTTATAACCTATAACTGTGTTATGATTATGTTAAGATTCACATTCAGTCTTTACTACTCTGTCCATAAAATTGTGACCTGTTATCACTTATGTTTCACATAAATCTAAATTTTATTTAAATAAATTAGCTTATAGAAGGCTATTGCTATGTTAACTTACACTTTTTTACAATAACTTCTGATACAATATACTCATTTAAACCGGAGAAGAAAGCTTAAAATGACTCAATGGTTGATAGAGAACCTCTATTATATTCGGAGTTACTTTCAAACCTGAGTTACTGACAGCTCGAGTTGTGTAACTAGAGTTTTAATGAAAAACAAAACTGCTTTTTACAAAATATTTCATTTAATTTATTTTCCTTTTCATTATTCAAAGATCGTTGGCATCTCAAGTATCTAAAATGGCGCCGAACGCCAGAGTAGCTGATAAGATGATGATTATAGTTATTTCTATATTGTACCTTTCTAGATATTTAAGCTTACTCTATTCTCCAACGAAACAAAGGATTTCTTTGTCGACTTGGTATTGAATACCATGAAAGATAGACAAATTCGGCATATTGTTAGACCAGACATGATTCATCTCCTTATGGAAGCTAAAAAACGTATATTTATACTGTTTTTTGTCGCATAAAATGTACGTTGCAACAAACACATCTATTCGTTTTTACATAAGTATGTTTGCACAATTTGGCAAAACTAGAACAATAAAATGACAATTATAACTTTACTTGATTACTTATTTCTTATTGATTTTGGGAATAAAAATAATGATTATTTATATATTCTAACGTTTATCTTTTTTTAGGCCGACTTTCGCATGGTGAAAAAATTGACTCTGAAAATAGTAACAGGGATGCCGGCTTTGCAACCGTAGAGGAATCAACTGTGGGTAAGAAGAATATAAATAGAGGTTTGTTTTGGTTTGGTCTTTTGTAACAACACTCATGACTAAAGAAATCGATTCTGACCTAGATTTTAAATTACATCTCATAACAAAATATACGTGTTGAGTTGTTCTTCAAAAAATAATTAAATTTTTGTTCATTTTGATACAGTTTGGTCTGACATGGACCTCATAGCACAAGCAACACTCTTCTTCAACGCTGGCTTTGAGACGGTATCAACGAGTATGTCCTTTGCGCTACACGAACTGGCCCTTCATCCAGATGTCCAGGAGCGTCTTTACAAGGAAATAAAGGAAAATGATATCAAGAACGATGGCAAGCTTGACTACGCGACAATACAGAACATGACATACTTGGACATGGTTGTCTCTGGTAACTACAGCTCATTATTTTCCGCAAAAAGAGCCCTTTCACCTTGGCTCCCACTTTCCGGGATGTATCCGCTCCAATTGGCGACCATCTCATCCTATCTCAATTTTGGAAATCGAGTATCGCGTCTAAAGCCAAAGTGGTTGCTAAAAAACTTAAATAAGGTCAGGCCGTACTTCACGTCAGGTCAACGCCTCGCACTATACCAGGCTCAAGCCCGAACGAGCATGGAGTACTATAGCCACCTGTGGGGTGGCTCTGCCAAGTATCAGCTCGAAGCTTAAAATTCGGTGGATAGTCGCGCCAGGAAAATTATGCGGGACAAATCGATAACACAGGCAAAACTACAAAGTCTAGAGCACCGACGCAATGTTGTTTGTTTATCGGTTTTTTACCGGATGTACTTCGGTGAGTGTGCTCAGGAACTTCACAATCTTGTCTTCTCGAGAACAGCGCGACACCGTGAGCGGCGGCATCCTTATGTGGTTGATATTCCATCAACACTCACGAAACGTTTTTTATACACGTTCCTGATACGTACCGCTAAGATGTGGAACGCCCTCCCGGCAATTGTGTTTCCTGCAACGTATAGTTTGAGTGCCTTCAAGGCAAGAGTGAATAGGCTTTTTCTAGGCAAGCGCGCTACATCATTGCTTTCTAACGGACATTATTTTCGGACGGCCTATCGATATGATTATGTATATCATATTCATCTTCACCTGACTCTGCCGCATAATCATCTTGATTATTCCCTAAAACCGCTAACGCTTTGGTTGCTCCTCTGGTGCTGCAGATGTTCATGGGTGGCGGTGAGCACTTTACATCAGGTGTCCCACTTGCTGCGCAATATAAAAAATGCTTGGCATCCAATCTGTGTCCGCGGTACAGATCAAGTTTGCGTTCTGCGTGCGACCAATCACAAAACTTGCCTGTTAGAGTGTCTTGTGTACAACCTATGTACGCAGAACGTATATTTGCAAAACATGAAAGTTTGCTGTTGCGGTGTGGCCTAGGCTTCAAGCATAAGGCTTTAAGCATAAATTTTAACAATTTAATACTGAAAAAGTTAGACGTGATGTTTAAATTGAAAACTTCTTTAGGCGAGTAGAGTAATTTTTGGGTGAACAAAAAGCGTGAGACTTACGTAATCGTCACCGCACGCTTCCCATGAGCAAGATATATGTACATAGATTAAGTTTTCATGCATGATTTTTTCTAATTTTTAAGGCACTTAAAATTTAAAAAAAAGCAATAATAATCAATATTCTGAAACTGATGACGATATAATTTGCAGAAGTACTGAGACTATGGCCTCCAGGTGTAGCTTTAGATAGAATATGCGTTAAGGACTACAACATGGGTAAGCCTAATGACAAGTCCACCCAAGATTACATAGTAAGTATAACATAAACTATCAATTCAATAATTAATTAATTAATGTTATTCTTGAGAAGGTCAATAAAAAGGTGGACTTTTATACACAGCAAGAAAAAAATAGTTCTAGTCTCATACCAATAAAATTATGCTCATGTAATAAAATAGGTTTTTTTTTACTTAGATACGTAAAGGAGAAGCGATCTGGGTTCCGACGTGGTGCTTCCACCGTGATCCTAAATGTTTCCCGAATCCTGATAAGTTTGACCCTGAACGTTTCTCAGACGAAAATAAGCACTTTATTAATTCCACGGCGTATATGCCTTTTGGACTGGGCCCCAGGAATTGCATTGGTAAGCAATTTTTTGAATTATACATCTACTTTTAGGGTTCCGTATGAAAAGGGTAAAATATAATCCTATTAATAAGACTCCGCTGTCTGTCAATCCATCTGTCTGTCAGTCGTCAGGCTGTATCTCACGAACCGTTATAGTAAGACAACTGAAATTTGCACAGATGATGTATTTCTGTTGCCGCTATATCAACAAATACTAAACAGAAAATAATAAAAAAAAAGATTTAAGAGGGCTCTCATACAACAGATATAATTTTTTTGTCCTTTTTTAGATAATGAACCATTTGTGCGCGAAGCCAACTTGTACTCGGCCGGTTTATTTGCTTGTTTGTTAGATTGCATGCCTAATGCCCATCTATTTCTGTTAAATTTTGTGTTGTGATTTAGTGTTTAAATTCTCCAACAATGTCGTAAATTGCAAGATTGAAATTTCTGGATACAGTCGTTGTTCAAAAAAGAAAATTAAGCTCATTTTGCTACAGATTTTCAGCAATGTACTTACTACTATAAAAATTGCTACTTAACTATTAATTATTCATTGTAAAGTAAACATGTCCTGATGATGCTCCGGCGAAGGAGCAAAATGCTTAGATGGTACATTCTCCTGCTTTTCGCAGAGTAAAGCAAACTAAGCTTCATTTTCATAATATAATTATGGAATTCTGCAAAGTAACGCCTGCTTCTATCCAATGTTGTTCAAAATATGTTTACATTATATATATCATAAGTTTTCTTTGGTATTAAATAAAATGTGTTTCTTATTAAGGTTCTAGATTCGCCCTGTGTGAAGTGAAAATACTTTTGTATCAGATTCTTTTGCAAATTGAGCTGTCGCCATCTGTGAAGACTCAGCTTCCTTCAAGGCTGTCTGTAGAATCCTTTAGCCCTCGACTTGAAGGCGGTCACTGGTTGACGTTCAAATCAAGAGCTTGAGACTTGTAAATGTAAATTAAGCAATCTATAAAAATAGTTTAAATGAAAGTATTGTAAAAAATAATTATCATAATTTATGTTGTCTAGTCGAAAATAGTGTCTTTCATAAATTACTAGCTGTTTCCCACGACTTTATTCGCATTTGTTTTTGTTGTAAAAGCATATTGCAAATTTTTAAGTCGTGGATTCTTGTTGCAAAAAATCTTGTGTAGTTTTTAAAAATAACGTTTTGAATTAAGTTTTGTTTAGGTGTAGTCCTTAAATTTTGTAAACTAGCTATAACTGTTACATTAAATGCCCGATTGGAATACATTAAAAAGTATTTTACTGTTATATAAATAATCTTGATGATAACTATTTATTTGAGTAAGAGTTAGTACTGCGAAACTAATTTAACCAACTTTTGTTTCTACCAGCGATCTAATAAAATTTTAGAACATAAAAGCTGATATTGCGAGTTAGCTATGATATATTTTCTTGTGGACTTTTTTGTAGGTTTTATTGAGAACTTTAATTATGCAGTATATAATTTTTATGTAATATCAATAGTTGTCAACGATGAAGGAAAACTTCGTGAGAAAACCTGCATGCCTGAGTTCTCCATAATGTACTCATAGGTGTGTGAAGTCCACCAATCCGCACTGGACCAGCGTGGTGGACTACGGCCTTGCCCTCCTCTTATTGTCGGAGGAGACCTGTGCCCTGTAGTGGACCGGTAATGGGTTGATATGATGATGATAATCAATAGTTTTTACAGCGCTCGTCAATTTTTTGAAAATAAATTCTAGTTTATGTTAATACGTGATGGTTTAGCTCTATTTTGGCGAAGGATGGTTGAAACTATTAGGTACAAACAATCAAACAAATTTTTCCTCTTCCTAATATATATATATATATATATATAGATGTTGGTACAAAGTGATGTGAATGAGTAAATAGAAAAGTAGTTTTAATTTTAAGTACTTTAATTACCTACTGCTTTATGTACCAGAGAATAATATGATAAAGATCGTTAAGTCCAATCACACTTCTGATATCATATCAGATAGTCCAATCCACTTACAAAATAAATCGATAAATGAACGTAGGTACTTATAATTGTCTTCGTTATCATACGGAACAATTACCAAAAAAATAGCTTCTTTAGGGTTTCGTATCGACAAGTAAACAAATTTGTTGCTAGCGATAGAGCAGTTCGGTCTGATTTCTGGGTACGGAATTCGATTCCCGGCACGAACCTCTTAACTTTTCAGAGTTCTTTGCATTGCCTGGCTTGTTTTGTAAATAAATCTATAGTAAATTTTCCGACATATAGCCTATACGTATCTCGTAAATATTCAAGCATGATAGTGGGAGAATTTTAAATTTTACTGGTACTTTCATAAATCGTCTCCACTTTTGTGGCGTTGTGGGATTTTATTTGTAACTGTATGTGTATCATCGCATGGCTAGATCTCTCTTTATCAATTCAAATATACTCACAATATATTTTCTATATACACAGATAAGTATTTATATAAATATCAGTGTTCTGTGTGCGGTAACGTATTCTACAGTGCAAACACGTTACGAACAGTCCTTCTGGTATAATTATTAATTATCATTAAATCACGACGCAGTTTATTTACGCTTTGAGTGATCGGTTGCTGCAAATATTTTGAGGCCTCAAAAGGCAGTATATAACCAACGTAAGTTATATTTAATATTTTTGTACAGTGGATTGAATAACCGACTCCCAAAATTATTGTTAACCTGATTTGTTACTTTGTGTCTCATTTGGTTGTTCTAAAATAGTTCTATTAAAATTTAAATAAATCCTTTTAAAATTGAGTTACCTGTCGTTAAAATTATTTTATGTACCTTTAATAATCTTTAAATCTTTTATGAAAATTAAGCTTCATTTTCATGATATATGTCATGGAATTCCGCAAAGCTTACCCCTAAGCTTTTATTACTCGTACTGGAGATTTTGTCCATATTATATCATGTACCTGCTTAGTGCATACCTTGTATTCAAGCCCATGTGATAGAATATATTATACATAACATTACGTAAGGAGAGTAAAAACAACTCCGAAAATTGTAAGAAAAGGGGAAGGTTTAATCCTTCTCCAGAAAATAAAGAAAACAAATAAATCTGCAAAATAGAAATCGTGGTTATAGACAAAGCAACTAACTTAGTATGTTAAAATTTCAAAAACCCTGAATCAAATGGTAATTAATAACTTAGATAAACTTTAACATTGGAGAAATTTATTATGACCTAACCTTAATATTAAATTGAATTTATACTCTAGGTTTCGCAACCTAACATCACTGAACTAGATGATGACTTCATTATTAATCAATAAATAATTATAGAACTAAGTCAAGAATTGTAATACAGTTCGAATGTCATTTTGAATTAATTTGTGTATTAAATTTTATTAGTGTTTTCACCTACTCTTAAAGGAATTCTCAATTTTATAAATTTAAAATGCATATAAAAAATTTCGAAACTGACAAGAGTTGAACCTGCGACTCTCTGGCAATCGCGGCCTGAGTGCATTTTCGAATTAGGCTACGGCTCTCCTAGCATCGATGCCGAAATTAGTATATGCCACGAAATTACAACGTTCCCTACTAGATGACGCTACAGTCGCTATAAGACTGATGTAAAAGTCATATACAAATTTCGGCATCGATGGTAGGAGAGCCGTAGCTTAATTGGAAAAGCGCACAGGCGGCGATTGCCAGAGAGTCGCAGGTTCAAATCCTGTCAGTTCCGAAAATTTTTATATGCATTGTGAATTTATAAAATTGTGTATTAAATATTAGGTAGTTGCTCTAGTATAACCCGTATTAGAAGTTATTATTTTATAAACAAGTGCAGAAGATAATAGTCACAAAATAACACAAAAAAGTAGGTATAGAAAAACAAATATTATTATCATATTATAATTGAGTTATCGCAAAGAATGTTATTGAAAACAAATATTATAAAATTATTTTGTTTCTTCTATGTAATGTTATCTTAAAGAAGTACGTATCGATAGTTCAGTTATAATAATTATAGAGTTGTAAATTGACCTGTAAAAATTACTGACGGTAAAACTGTATACAGTAAGGACATAATTTATTAAATTATCCTTTTTATCTAAGAGGCCCTTAAAATGTACTACAACTGTACGTTTCTCAATTCAGATTTCTACGTATGTGCTTTATATTTATGATTTTTTTTTTCACAGAATATGATTTTCTGGATATGGTCTGCCGTGATCATAGCATTGCTAATAGTTTATTTTCGCAAGAGTTACTCAAGATTCAGTGAATATGGAGTTAAAAATCCTAAAGTTATTCCATTTTTCGGAAATATGATAAAGGTCTTTTGTCGCATTGACACCTTTAATAAAGATTTAGAAAGATATTATTATAACTTCCCCAAAGAAAGGTTAGTTTCCTTTAATGATTTCATTCATTTATTTATCACACCCTGTTAATGTCCAACCAAGCCTCTTTTCACGTTTCTTTTATGTACGTTTAACGTGTTGTGGACACAAATAATCTCGGAATTATCACATTTAACAGTCAATTGACTGAGTGCAGTTTTGGGAAACCATTAAAATTTTGCATCACAGACGCAGTTTAACGCGTGGGCTGTCATCCCTACAAAATGCAAAACGGTGATACGCTGCATACAAATCAGTGAGCTTCACCGATGAGATCAGCAAAAGTATATTTATAATATTGGTCTCGAAGTGCAATCCGTAACCTTGCATTCCGTCCCACGTGATGGACTCATCTCATAATGAGGAGGATTTACGCCGTATTTCACCTGCCTGACCTAGTGCAGAATTCCTCACGATGTATTCTGGCAACGTTAAACCAAAGGATATTACAATATCTTTAAATTAAAAACGCACATAGCACCAAAAAGTTCAAGGTCAGATCTAGAGGTGAACTAACCACTACGCTATCACCGCCTACAGTCGGTATGTGTCTATAACCTAAGTATGATTTTTTTAGTTTTGATTTCCGTGGTTTCATTGTTGGTTTTAAAAAGTCATTCATTTTATGATCTAATATTTTGCAGGTTTGTGGGCAAATATGAATTTCTCAGACCAGTCCTGATTATAAAAGATTTGGACTTGATAAAAAAACTAACGATTAAGGATTTCGAATACTTTTTAGATCACAGAAGCTTTACGGATGAAAAAGTTGAACCATTATTTTCAAGAAACCTCCTTTCTTTAAAAGGTAAGCACTTACTTATTTAAAGTATATATTTATTAAAGTTTATTTCATCATTTACATCTCTATTACATAACGCTAATCTCAATTATGGAGGGATGAAATGGGAGTGGGAGCAATGTAAGAAAATCCTTAGTTTTTAAAGCAAAATGCAACTGAGATGAACAGAATAATACCTCTTTTTAAGGACTCATTAAAAACGTGACATAACGTTTGAATAGGTAGGACGGTTTTTCCGTCTCTGCCATTTGAAAGGTGCTTACTGCCACTTGAAGTGTGATTAGATACTGCATCATTATTCGGACGTTATGTATATTAATAAGGCTCTAAAGGTTTGCCTTGAAGTGCACACCAGTAGACGATTGACATGTTGCGCAAAATTTTAAGTGTGTGAACGTAAATCGTTGTTTAGAGGTAAGACACGGAAGTAGTGTGCAACTGAATCTACACAAAACAATATCTGCCATGGTGTTTTCGCAGTCGAAGTTGAGAATGAGATATTTACGTTATAATGAGGGCGCTACACGAGACAAATGAAAATGTGCCTAGATGGTCTATAGACAAATCACGCTACATGTTCCACTAGTGTGAACTAGCATAAAGGATGAATGATTGTGTGGAAAATAATATTAATCAGAATAAGTATGTGGATGCAATTTCTGACAGCCACATTATTATAAAACTAATAATCATAACCACTGTTAAGGGGGTATATTCGAGGTATTAGAAAGATTTCAAAACTAATAAACTAAATAATACAATTTCAGGTCAGGAATGGAAAGACATGAGATCAACTTTAAGTCCAGCTTTTACCAGCTCAAAGATAAAACTGATGCTTCCCTTTATGGAAGAAGTTGGACAACAAATGATTTGCGTACTTAAAAACAAGATAAAAGAATCTGCGAGTAAGTAAAACGAGTACTTTTGACTAATTTTAATTCTTATTATGCTTATTGCCTGTAGAGTACTGAGTAAACTGTTTTTTATTTTCTTAGCTAGTTCTATAGATATCGATTGCAAAGATTTGACGACACGCTATGGCAACGATGTAGTCGCTTCTTGCGCCTTCGGGCTGAAGGTGGACTCTCATACTGATAAAAATAATAGATTCTACGAAATGGGAAAAAAAGCTGCGGGCTTTCAATTTAGGATGGTTTTTATGTTCTTCATTATGTCTGCTTGCCCTGCCATCGCACAGGTAAGTTTAGCATTATCTTTGACAACAAAATGTACAAAGTCGTTAGGAAAGGAGTTTCAAAGAAAAAGCTTTTAAAAATGACTAGATTTAGAGAAATTATTAGAATTTTCCTGTAAAAGTATCTGAAAAAATAACTGAAACCCCTAACTAATAAAGATGTCCAGTCATTACAATTATTATTAGTTTTACTCAGGTATTTATGTGTGAACTATCGCTGTATTTATCCGTGACCTCATTTGATATTATGGTTGTCATTGCGTATTTTGTAAAATAATCTGTCATATTGTTTTATTTCAGAAATTAAAGTTAACTCTTTTTTCAAATGAAACTAAGGATTTCTTTATCGACTTGGTTTTAAACACGATGAAAGATAGAGAAAAACGAAATATTGTTCGACCAGACATGATCCATCTCCTAATGCAGGCAAAAAAAGGTAATATTATTTTGTCGTAGTTCACCTTTATTATAATTCACAAGTACTTGTACTTTCTTGTAAATTAATATTTTTACATTTAAAACTAATTTTGATCTTATTAATTTTATTGCTGCAGATATTAAAAATAAACTTTGGATTTTTTTCTTAATTTGAGAATATTTTAATTTTTTTAGGTCAACTTTCTTACGACGACAAAAATAGCTCTGATAACGGCGGCAAAGACGCTGGTTTTGCAACCGTTGAGGAATCAACAGTAGGAAAGAAGAGTACAGATAGAGGTTTGGTTCTAAGAATATCTAATACAGTTATATAAAAACACCAAAAAGTTACCTGCACCAAATTTAGCCTAAAAGTGCAGTAATGTTATACTTCCTATACTTATTTCCTAACCAGTAACGAATTCGCAATATAATAATTAATCATTAGCTAAGACTTTTTTTAAATATTTTGCATAAATAAAGCTCAGATAACAATTCTTTGTTTATCCTATACAGTTTGGTCTGACATCGATCTAGTCGCACAAGCGACACTTTTCTTCATCGCCGGCTTTGACACTATATCAATAGCGATGTGTTTTGCACTACACGAACTGGCACTTCACCCTGACATCCAAGAGCGACTTTACAAGGAAATTAGGGAGACTGATATCAAAAATAGTGGCAAGCTTGACTACGCGATTATACAGAATATGACGTATTTGGACATGGTTGTCTCTGGTAAGCACAGCACATATTTTTCTAACACTAAATTTAGTCATTATTGAAACTCAAAGTATATCTTTAAATGATCGTAGGTTTAAAATTACTTAAATATCCTGTAAGTCAGATATCAGGTAGTCAGATAGCTGAATGTTTTTGTTAAAATACTGTTTAAAACATATACTGATAGAATTAAACTTTATTATGAACAATGTAAAGGTCTTCAAGTCTTAATCAATGTACTTTTTTTATTTGCAGAAGTACTTAGAATGTGGCCACCAGGTGCAGCTTTAGATAGGATCTGCGTCAAAGACTACAACATGGGGAAGCCTAATGACGAATCAACCCAAGATTATATTGTATGCATAAATTTAATCGCATCAATTATTATAACGAGTTGATAACTGGTATTAACCATGGTTTTGCTTTATCTAATTTTATAGATACGTAAAGGAGAAGCAATTTGGGTGCCAGTGTGGTGCTTTCACCGTGATCCTAAATACTTCCCGAACCCTGAGAAGTTCGACCCTGAACGTTTTTCTGACGAAAATAAACACCTTATAAATGCCATGGCATACATGCCTTTTGGACTGGGCCCTCGAAATTGTATTGGTTAGTATAATGTTTTATCAGAGTGCTTTATGCATATATATCTTAACATTGCTAGCTTAACGTTATCCTCAAGTCATGTCGGGTTCATTATATATATAACTAGCTGTTGCCCGCGAATTCGTCTGTGTTTTATTTAGTTTTTTGATGTGGCATTAAATTTAGTTGGAGATCTAAACAATTTAAAAGAATCCAGTATCGCTAAGCCTTAAGGGTTTTGCTGCTGTCCGCTGAGGAGTTCTGTCCTCTATCTCTAACTACATTCAGATCTACACAAAGTTTGGACATAATTAAACACATTTTATAACCTCTATAGTACAAAAATAATTATTTAAATCGGTTAAAATTTGTCGGAGTTATGGTGTAAAATCGTCAAACACTCATACCCTCTCCCAAAGAAACCGAGCTTAGTGTCGGGATAAAAAGTATCCTATATTAATTCCAAGAATATGTGTACAAAGTTTCATGAGGATCAGTTAAGTAGTTTTTGCGTGAAAGCGTAAATACAAACTTACATTCACATTAGTAGGGATTCATTATATATATTTATCGTTTTGTATATATGTTTCATCATTATCAACAATCTATTGTTTGCCCAGTACAGGGTAAAGGTCTCAACTCAAAACTAGAAGGAATTTTATAATTACGCTATTTATTAATTACGCTACAGTCTACCACGCTAGCAAAGTGCGGTTTGGGAGACACTTCATTTTACACTGGTAGACTTTACATGCCTTTGAGGTGTTTATGGAGCACTCTCAGGCATGTTGATTTCCTCACAATGTTTTTCTGCACCGTTAATGTAAGTGATATTTTAATTGCTCAAATAAATAAAAAAAAATTGAAAATATTATATTACGAAGATAAAAACTAATGTTTAGTTTATTGAGGATTTATTAGATCTTAAAATTTAAAGTCGGACTGCCGTGGCGTTTAAGATTATTTATCATTGGTGCCTAGAGTTCTAATTTGGTTAACTCATTTTACGTCACTTTCATAATGAGAAGTTGTACGATGCTTTCTTGGTTCGCACCATTCTACCACTGGATTCTACACACTCAATTATTTAAAACTATCCTCACGATATCAATTTTTGTTCTATTACAAAAAGAGCACTTTTTAAAGACTACTGTTCTAAATAATTTTATTTCTTTATCCAGGTTCAAGATTCGCCTTGTGTGAAGTGAAGGTCCTTTTGTACCAGATCTTATTGCATTTTGAGGTGTCACCGTCAGCAAAAACACAGCTCCCGTCGAGACTATCAACAGAATCTTTTAATCTTCGACTCGTAGGGGGTCATTGGTTAACGTTTAAATCAAGAGCTACCAGTTTATAAACATTTCCGAAGTTTGTTGGTTACTTAGCACCTAATTTTATATAAGTAAGTACTACCCATCGTTCTTCGTGCGGGTTCATGACAGTTTTTTACAAATCCCGTGCAAACCATTTAGTTTCTTAGGATAAAAAGCATTTGTTACCCTCCGTCTTACCACTGTTAATAGAGAACCCTACAATGTAAATTGTCTTTGTAGGAGTGAAGCTGAAGTAAAACATCCAACGGGTGCAAATAATATTAATTTAGATTAACATTATTAGTAATTCTTAAGAAGAAGTTTTAATAAAGTACTCACGAAAATTTATAATCAATTGTTTTATTAAAAAAAAAAAAAATTGTAATTTAAAAAACCCTGTCTTTTTATAAACGTTTCATTTTTCATTCATTCATCATAGTTTATTTGATACCCATACAGTTGTAAAAAAATATGTATTTTGGCAATTTGTGGCGGCGGCCATCTTGGGCTGATTTTCACCAAACATAGCTATGAAATATCCCGAAGAAAAAGAAGAATCAAAATCGGTTCATCTGTTTGGGAGCTTCGATTCCACAGTCTCACGCACACAGTCATACAAACTGGGTCTTAAAGGGAAACGCGCGTTGAAAAGCGAGGAGGTTACTTCGAAGGACAATGATTTCGTGATCATCACCCGTAGGTGCTTCTTAGCGAGGCGGGTGCAGGGCATGTGCCAAACTTTGTGCGCCTAAACCTTCTGCGATAGATTGGATGAGAGTCCACATCGTCCTCTCTTCACCGTTAAAAGATCACTCACTGCCTATCCAGATCTGTCACTTTCTACCATGATCACGTGAGGCATTTGGGGCACTCACGATCATAGCATATTTCTGTTGCCACTTTTTTCCTGGGGGGGAAGAAATCGTCACCGTTGCCGTTTACATGCCCAACTCCATTGTGTATATTGCTTCTACGGATGGCTACGGCATACGGACTACAAAACCTCCTTTACAACACCACTCAATCTTACAGGGACCAAAGTTATATTACTTCTGGAAGAGAGCTGATCCTCGTAATCACAATCCCTTTTACCTATCCGACTCGTCTTTAACCCATTATTTTTACAATATCTAGTAACACAGAAGCGTCCACGCAGACATCCAACAGTTCATACGGGGAATCATCTGGGAAAAGGGGGGTTTTCTCCTAAACCTGCCTTTCGTTGGTTAGTAGTAGTGGTAGGAAACACATTTGAAAATTGCGTGCACCAGTGCGTTTTCTTTCCCGCAGTACGAGCCAGAGACGTTTGCTGCTTTGCTTATAGTACACGTATCAAACACTTCATGACCACTCAAAACTTGTATTATGTATTTGTTAATTTCCCCATGTTTATGTTGCCTATCTGTTCCTGTGCTGTTCTTTTAGAAGAGGCACAACTCATTGCTGCAATACAATCCACATTACCTAAACGTTCTGCTGAACTGGGGTTCGTGGCTGGTCTTACCTAATATTTATTACCACTAGGAACGGCGACTGCACATATTTTTTTAACTTGTATAAGAATGGTTTAAAAAATGTGCAGTCTACTTACATTTGGCAATTTTTAGACTAGAAAGTTTGATCATTCACAAGGGCCGTATCAATGTTACATAACCGATCTTTTAACTTGTATCAACTTTTATGCTTACAGTTTTCAAAAGAATTAAACACCAACCATTTCTGTTCTCATTATCTTTGCAAATTGCGTTCTATCATTTATTGTACAGTCAAAAGCATTTTAAGCCGATTTCGTTGAAGTATAATGCACTGCAAAACTATTAATATATTTTATCAGTTCCAATTTTGTAAACAGCTTTGTGTAGCGTTTGTTTGTAGGAATAATCTTTAGTACTTAATTATTGCAGTACATTATTTTTAACACGCTTTTATTAGCTTCACCTGTATGTATGTTTGTATGTAACCGACCCTTTTGAGCTCGATTTTGTCCTACTTTGAACGATCAGATTTGATTCAAACTTTGTAGACATATCGAGGACCGATGACAATACACTAATCTGAGAAGATTATTCCAATTTTCAATATAAAAAATAAGATTTTTTAGTTTTTTCGAACTATTAATTACAATTACTACAGCACTATCTAGACCCAAATGTAAAAAACCTATGGCGTTTCCAACAGATGGCGTTCGCGCACCTAACAAATCCCACAGAAAACATTAAGCTACTAGATCGTAGAGGGCGTTAGCTGTTACTTTTTAATGGGCTGTTTTAAATAATAATTAGAAATTGTATTTCGAGAGACACTCTGATCGGGCACTAGCAGCACCCGCGTAGGGACTGTTATGGTAGTTACGCCTTAATATAGATTCCTGAGAGGGTAATGGGGCTCTTACCGTACACATTAATAATTTGGAAAATAATTACATTTACTTAGAGTTATCACGAAATTGTTAGTAGATTAGATCAAATAACAGTTTAAATTAAACCAAACTAAAAAGTAGAAAATTAATAATAGTTTAAAAAGACTAAAAAACACGCTTTTTATAGAAAACCGAAGTAAAAAATAGAAAACAAATTTTAATAAATTTAAATTAAGAATATTGTTAAAAATTTCAATAAATATAAATTAATAATAGTGCGAATGAAAAAAAATATTTTATTTAAAAAAAAGCGTGGGGCTGCTTTTTAAGATATTATCAAAATAATAATCACTCTACTCATATCTGTCAATAAAATATTTATAACTATTGACACCATGCACCCCACGCTTTTATAAATATTTTTTTTTATTCAAACTATTATTAATTACATTTCAACACCTTGGAGCGTGATGTTGATGTCTGTCTATAGGTGAAAATCCTTAAAACCGTTGCTGGAGAAAGCTTATAATAACGTAAATGACTTCCTAAATAACGCCTTTTGATCTGGTAACAGCGCCCTCACATGGTTCCTACATTTAGATTTTAATGTAAACTTGAAATTGACACTCTCTTTTTGAAATTAAAATAATTATGTAATCTATATGATATTATTATAGAATTGCGATTGAATAAATAAATAAAAAATGGTTGAAATCGGTCCAGTACTTCTGGAGACTATTCGTTACAAACAAACAAAAAATATTTCCTCTTTATGATAGCTGGGGACTCGTTTGATATCAATTATCTATCTTTTCAGGGGTCAACCATCGCTACATTTACTTTTACGCCTATAGGCCAATTTTTATAACTTACGCTAATTATTGGCGAAAATTAAAGAAATGTTGCGCAAACGAATTGCACAATTTCAATCCCAATAATATGTGATTGTTTACCACAATAGTAAATCAAAAAACAACAGCATTTCTAAGTAAATTTACATAGAATAGGTATTAGACTGATAAGAGATAAGTCGCAATTTGATAATTACCACACTTGTGTTCGCTAACATCCTGGTCAAGCATATCAGCTGGCTCACATGTTTCCAGTAGGATTTCTGTCCTACGGTCTAAACCAGGATTCATCATTAACCGCAGTTCTTACATATAATCTTACATATTTGTCTGGTATCTTTGTCGGATGTTGCGTATCAAAAAAAAATAACAAATTGTAAAAACAATTTTTTTACTCCCAAAAGTTCATCCTTTGATAGAAGCAGGCGCTACTTTGCTGAAATCCATGATTTATTATGTAAATTAAGCTTAATTTGCTATACTCCGCGAAAAACAGGAAATGAACAAAGCAGTGAATTTCCTGCTTTTCTCGGAGTATAGAAAATTAAGCTTAATTTTCATAATACAGTCCTTTCTGCCATATAACCAGATAAGTTTAATTTATGACGCAGTTTATGATGGTAACGCCTGACAGGCTAACCTGTAAGGGATAAGACAGTTATATTAAACCCATATCCCTTATCGGTTGCTACTCCACATTGTACCAGATCGTAGGGTAGCAACTTGTCACGGCCGAAGCCTCCCACCATACCATAAAATAATAATAGGTTTTGAAACTTATCTTTGAAGTGGCAAAGTCAAATTTCAATGGATTTGACATAACAAAACGTTTAGGTTTGGTCCTTGATATAGAATAAGAGACTTACGCTAATTTGTTTTTTCTAGGAATAACGTTAAATTTAAATTACAACTACAATAAACTACCCATTGAAATCTTTGGGATGTCTCTTAAAAAGTTCAAAGTTTGTATAAAACGTAAGCTTTTAGAAAAGACCTATTATAGTATAATGATGCTTGGGTTTGAATTGTTGCTCCAACAGGGTTGCTCCTCTAATAATTATGAATGACAATGTGAGAAGGTGAAAACAATAAACTAAACACGCGGCTAAGTTTGTTGGGGGCTTCTTCTAAGACCAGGATGCACGTAGCTTCGTAGCTAGTGCATCGTAGTTTTAAGTTTACGAATATGGATATCGCCATCATCTCACTGTCGTGTAATTCTCATGTAATGTACGCTTCAAAAGTGCCACCTATGGGCCTACTTGAATAAAGTTATTTTTGACTTTCACTTTGACAAACATCTGTAGTGATCGAATGAATGAGTATAGTTTTATTGTACACCAAAAAAAGGATATAAAACGGGAAGACTATCGCAACACAACGTTTACAATTTGGCGGCCTTATCGCTACATAGCAATCTCTTCCAGGCAACCAATGTAATTTTATATAAACAAACTAATGTTATGATCTTGTTTAGAAAAATTTATTTATCTTCACAATAAAAAAATCTAAATCGAAAGAGTAACTTTACTCTGAAATAACGTTTAATGACTAAAATCAGTCGTGTCATGAAGGATTTGCAACCGTGCTCTGAGCTCCTGAACGACTGTCAAGAACAACGTAGATGACTTATAACATTCGAGCACTGGATTACCTTACTGGAATCGTGTGAATCGGTCTTGTGAGATATAGGTACAACAGCGTAGTATGTCGATGAATTGATATAAAATATCAGCCTCCGTTCTGAAGAGACGTATTCAACAGTGGTTGCATGCTTGGTAAACTCTGTTACGATTTGGCATTACAGGTTACTAGTCCTATTTATTTACGACATATACTCTTAGTGCAAATATAAATATTGACAACATTACAGGAGAATTATAATATCGATGTAAGTTTTTTTTAATTTTTTATTTTTAGTAGCTTTTCAGTGGCTTTGCTCGTGTGAGGCTCGTAGAACATGTTATTTACCGGTTTTGTATTATTATGTTTATGCAATAACAATAACATTGCGTCGGTCCTTTTCTCAACCTATACAAAAATATTTAAACGAATCAAAAATATTATCACTACTAGTGGTACCCACTAAACCTTAAAAAAAACATAGATAATTGAAGAAACATATGGATAGGTAAGCAGTGAGCGGTTGAAAGGTAATAACCTTTTTTGTAAAAAACTCTTTGTATTCGTTACTTACCATCCTTACTAGTGGACTGTTATATGCTTCGATGATGACAGTATACTTCCGGATCCTTAAAAACCTAATATTATTTTTTGTAACATACTTTATGCACCATCCACTTTCCACTTTTTTATCGGCTTCGTACGCTCAGGTTGCCTTTAAAAGATCACTTTTAGTGAAAGGCCGCCTTTGCACCCTAGCACTTATTACTATTACTGTTTTCCTTGTATTTGTCCTATTGTGTTGGGTTGCAATAAAGTTTTTCTATTCTATTATATTCTATTATAAATGTGCAACACAAGCGAGCAAAGCCATGGACATTACATTATATTTGATATCAGTGCCTGCTATGCATTTAAGTCATATTTAAATATATGTTTTTGTATGATCACTTAATAACATAATAACAGTATGACAGTTACTTCATTAATATAACAGTTGACAGTCATTATTTTACCTTCTAATGTTTTATACGTTTACCATAAAATATAGAAAATGGGAAAAGTTTGTGAGCTAAAAACATTCCGTGGGTGTGAAGTAAGACGTGCTCGCGGCATGTTCGCTGTTTTTGGACACAATACCTTTTGCAATAATGGCTGAATGAGGATTCTGTATATTCTTATTTGTGTGCTTGTCACCATGTATGCTGAATACCTCACTAGTATAATAAACAATGCAGGTTATATATATAGGTAAAATGTAGTTGTAGGATTCCAAACTACAAATAAACGATCAATCAAACATATGCAAAACATGGATTTCTTAATTAAATAGAAGAGAAAACAGAAGGCTGTTTATCACTACTCTTGAAAATCTCATTTTCAGAAATGAGATTAAGAAGAGAGAAGACTTTGTTTTTAAATTGGCACATAGTATATACACATACTATATTACATCGTTGACTGACATGATATGTGGTTGAGTTGAAATGGAAGTAAGGTCTTCACGTTGACGCTATTATTCAATGAACTGATACAATTGTGGTTGAATGCTTCCGTAGAAATAACCATGTGCGAATTAGAATGAACTTTCATTATTATTGTTTTGTTTTTTAAAATATTTTTTTTTTTGTCCTATTGTATGTAAGGGCAATAAAGTCGTTCTTGATAAACTTAATTTATATAGCATTCATCATCATCTTTATGAACCCATACCCGGCCACTGTAGAGTATGGGTCTCCTTATAGAAGGGTATAGGGTGTTGCCCATCACGCTAGCAAGGTGCGGATTGCTAGACTTCACAGACCTTTGTAAAACATAACGGATAACTCTCAGATATGCAGATTTCCTCACGAACATATCTTCGGTAATGTACCCCCTACGCACGTTTCGCTCCGAGACCGGAGCATCCTCAGGAGACGTTGACTTTACAATTAACATTACCGACTGTACATTGCAGAAGATCTGTTTGGTATGGATTATTAATTACACTATACAGATTCTCCTGCTTTTCACGGAGTACAGCAAATTAAGCTTAATTTCAAAATATATAAAATAATCTAATAAAAATACTATAAGTGGCACTGGTAATGGCAACTTGACCTCTTCCAGATCTCTATTTAAAAAATTTATTAACACAAGGTCAGGTTCATTATAGCCAATTTAGACCTATTAGATCTGAACAATGTTTGATCTCTGCGACTTATAAATTATCTCCATGCGGTTTTTAGATAATGAACAACAAAATATAACAATAACAATTTACACAATTTTAAACAATTTTTAGATAATGATTACAAATTACCAAATTTGCAAATATTCTTATTACTGAAACTGCAACTAAACAAATACGCAAGTTATATTAATATTAATAATATTCAGGACAGTAAAATTTAAATCGGATTATGATAGTCCTCTGCTGGACTAAAGGCCTTGTACGATACCAGCGGGAAAAAGAGGGGTGCTATAATCTAACCTGCCGCTATGCAGCATTGTTGCAATACTGTGTTCCGGTAGGTTGTGGTAGCCGGAATAATTACAGGCTCATGAGAGCACTGGGTGGCAAGTTGCAGGACATGCTTCTTGCACACCCGTGGAGAGTTGCTTTACTTATAGGCTATGGTTTTCTTACTAGCAGTTACCATCCACACCATCTGCTTAGTCTGTCATGTTCTTCGTCGACATTCAATTAGATTTTTTCGAATCCCGTGGGAACAGTCCGTTTTCCTTGGTGGGATAAAAAGTAGCTTATGTTACTCTCCGGCCTTTTAATTTACTCTATGCCAAAAATCAAGTCATTTTGTCACGCGTAAAAGAAGGATCCAATTTAGTTTATTTACTTATTCGCTTATATCATATTTGTTTATATTATACACCACCTAACTGTCTGTCTATTTTTCAATATGTCCTACCTAAACCTAAAGGTCGTCTGGAAGAGATCGCTCTTTAGCGATAAGACCAACTTTTTGTGCAAACCTAGATTTAAGTTTAATATATCTATATCATAATTGTAAGTGTCTGTGGTGTACAATTAAGGATTTACATACACATATAAATAAAAAAAACACAAATTTGCAGGATTTAGGTCTCCTAACAAATCGTCAATATCGATGTTCACACGTTAAATACTTAATTATTAATTTCCTAAGTATGCGTTCCATTTTTGTTGCAGAAAATGATACTGTTAATGATATGGGCAGTGGTGCTAGTTGTGGTGATATTGTTATACTTCCGTCAAACTTACTCAAGATTCAGTGACAATGGTGTGAAGCATTTCAAACCTATACCGTTTCTGGGTAACATGACCAGGATTCTCTTTCGTTTGGAAACCTTCAATGTCGACTTGGACAGGATGTACAATGGATTTCCGGAAGAGAGGTTCGTTTATTTGTTTTTAGGCGCTTTTTTTAGCTTTATACATTGTGCTTCCAGTTCAAAATATTTTAATGTTACAGAGTTTGTTTTGGAAGATAAGGGTAGCATTGAGAAAAATTGATTTTGAGGTGGATTTTACGTACTCGTATGTAATGTCCTCACGAGTAAAGAGTGAAATAATATAAACACAATTTACTTTACAATATATTCTATTAAACGTATCATTAGAATGTCGTGGTAATCACTAAAATAAAAAGTATTCTTCTACGTGCTAAACAGTTTCCTTACTACACAAGCACTTCTTTTACATAAGCTTGCAAACATACTTGGGTCAAGTATGTTTGCAAAAGTGGATACTGCATCTTCCTTGCGATAAACGCTAGGACTGTCAACTTGGGATCCATTAGTTTGATAGGCAAAAGCACTAACATTTTAAAAAGAATAAAGAAGAAATATGTTTACACTACTGCTACAATATACACTAAGCTATAAAGCTGCAATACGTTGTTATTCTGGAATATCAATATTTTCTTAAAGGTTTATCGGCCGATACGAGTTTATCAAGCCAATCATATTGGTTCGAGACCTTGAACTGGTGAAGAAGATTGCCATCAAGGACTTTGAACACTTTCTTGATCATCGCAGTTTTACTGATGACTTGATTGAGCCGCTTTTTGCACGAAATCTGTTCTCTTTGAAAGGTAAGTGAGAGAAGTATAAAGTACTATATGCAGCGACCATGGTGAATGTTCACACTGGTCTACAAAGGAATGCAAAAAGCAGGGAGTTTCACTCTTTGTAGAGTGAAACTCTCTCCTTCTTTCATCCCGCCCAGTAAATTTTAATGAGAAAAATTAAGTTTAATTGTTTCCAACTTACTGCATAAACTACCTGCTCACTAAATAAAGCATCTTTTACCAAATAGCTTAACCTGTAACTTTACTATTCCGAATCATTAGGTCAAGAGTGGAAGGACATGAGATCAACTTTAAGCCCGGCGTTCACCAGCTCAAAGATAAAGTTAATGGTCCCATTCATGGAAGAAGTTGGAGAGCAAATGATTCAAGCTCTCAAGAAGAAAATTAAGGAGTCCAAACGTAAGCAGGTTCTAATTGTTATATTTAAATAATTATTAGAATATATAGCAAAGGCAATTCAAATTTTTGAGGTTTGTGTATTTATTACTATGAAGGTAATATAATTTATAGTATTACTTTTTATTATAAACTATTACTTTTATCTTTTCATTTCATTAACATTTCCTAAAAAAGTTAATTTATCTAGAAATTTATGAGATTAAAAGATCACATAGTATCAATATTTTGATCAAAATTGGAAGAAATAGATCACTTTTATCAAGTTTAATTAGGCGCAGCTTTAAGACTAATAAATAAGCAAACATACCGTATATACATACCTAATATATATTATTATTTGTATAAATTAAGTTCATTCTCGGTTGCGATTAGTGAATGACTCCGCTATTTATCAAGTTGTTGTGATCATTTTTTGTTTTTTTTTTCGTCTCTAGAGGTGTTATCAACTTATTCTTCTTTGAAATGTTAGAGTAGTCATTAAGTATAATTTAATATTTTTTGTTTGTTTACACCTTAGTGACCCCTCAGAACCGATTAACTTAGTATAAAGGGAAAAATGTTTTAAAATGCATATTGCGGAATCAGACAGTTTACGATAATATTATTCACCTCCGAATTGTTAAAGGCAGCAATTTAATCAAATGAATGTCATACAAATACTTGAATTGCCTTTAAGTTTATTAATAAAAACATTCTAAAAGATAAGAAATGATTTGATGTAAAGCTCTTCATTTTAAAGATAAACATGAAGAGCTATGACATCAAAACGTGGTAATAATAGATGGTACTTTTGTAGAAGTGGTTCAAGTGCTTTGTGCTTTTAATTCCATAGATGGGGCCATTGACGTTGATTGCAAAGATTTGACGTCACGGTATGCAAACGACGTGATCGCCTCGTGCGCTTTTGGTCTGAAGGTGGACTCTCACACTGATGAAAATAACCAGTTCTTTGAAATGGGGAAGACAGCTGCCACTTTCAAGTTCAAACAGATGCTAATGTTCTTTGCTATGTCTGCCTGTCCATCGCTCGTGAAGGTTAGTGATGACATAATGAATAATAAAGTTTGAAATTATGCAATAACCCCTTTATACTGCTATTTTAAGCTTAAATCAATCGACTGATAAAATTTAGCAAAGAGATAGATTGTAAGTAAGACGGAAATACTGACGACAATTCCCGCGGCATTTACCATATTATTATGAAATATATATACAAAATTTGATAAATGTTATAACAACTGAAAATAAAATAAATGTTTATATAAATCAAGTTTGAATACTACGTGCTACTAATAACTTTTATAGACAATGCGGATGTAGCCCGATAAACCGAATACGATGCGTAACTCTAGCTGGTGAACAGACTTGACATTGTGTAGCGTGTATGAGTTAACTATACATAAGTATGCGATAACAGCAATCTCGATAGATTTGCTTGAATTTTTTAAAGGGTTCAGTGGTCTGCCTCCGAGACTGATCATCAGATCTGTATGACATTGGTCCGTTTCGGAAAAAAACCACTTTCGAATAAAATATAATTTAGCTAATCCGTTTCGAATAAAATAAATAACGGAATTATGCCCGAACGTAAAAAAAACCTCTGATGTGATAACCCCATCTTTTTTGAAGTTGCTTAAAAATAAACACCAATCTGATAAAATAAAAACAGAAAAGAACTTTTTTTGGTTCGTATAATTTATAAGAAATACATAGCATAATGCCTAAGCTGTAAGAAATTAATTATCATAAATCGTGATTATACTTCAAAATGGCCAGATAATGAGAACACCATAAATTATAGTGCGTCCACTGATAAGAACAACGACCTGCCTGGCGTAGCGTGAACGCTGTAGTTTAAGTCGGTGGTCCCGGGTTCGAACCCCGGCAGGGGAAATTAGGGAATTTATAATTTGGTATGTTGGGTGGCTTCAGCTGTGGCTATATACCACCCAACCCACAATGACGTGCCGCTAAATGATTAAGCATTGCAGTACGATGTTGCATAGAAACCGTACAGCACTTTCCAATGGAAATTTTTAAAATTAATTATTAAAAAATTATTTTTTAATTTAAAATTTAGTTTTTCCTTTGGATATCACCAGTATCGTACTTTAATCACGAAATTATTCGTTTTTGTTGCTCTCATAGTGTTTTTTTGTAGTTACAAGCTCAAATGTCGTTGTAATTTTTACTAAACGGGCTCTCAATGTCAGTTTAAGGCCACTTGGTTATTACTCTCAGTGGACAATTGGTGTCAATGGGTGATTCTTGACTCGAAGAAGCACAATCGAGCCAAAATAAGACTCATAAGTGTGAGCTGTAAACTAAATTGGACGAAACGACGACAATGATTAATAAATAATTGGTCAAGGATTTTCTTATATTATATTATTTGTTTTTGCTGTTTTACGCACCAATGGAGTAACGGACTCACTTGATTGTATGGACAAAAAAGTGAGATGGTTTAATTTTTTATTCCACTACAAGTTAGCCCTTGACAGCAATATCTCTTGGTGATAAGTACCTAATGATGCAGTCTAAGATGGCAGCCAGCTATCCTATTGGCAGTTATATTACATCCATTCCTCTACTCGGTTTGTATCGTACCGGAACAGTGCACCACTTAGCAGTACGCCTTTTAGGTGGGTTGGTAACTAGCCAAGGCCGAAGCCTCCTACCAGAACATATTAAATTTTCACGCCGGAAGAACTCACAGCTAAAGTGATTTTCTGTTCTAATCTCATAATACAGAACATGCAAAGTCAGTCAGTACAAACAGTTGTCACTTTCTTTCAGAGCGAGTATTCAGATTGCTAAGAAGCTTAATCTTATATCTTATATCTTTAAACGACCAATCCTTGTATATATATAATTGGAATCTCGGAATTGGCTCCAACAATTTTCATGAAATTTAGTATACAGGGGGTTTCGGGGGCGATAAATCGATCTAGCTAGGATGTATTTTTAGAAAATGTTATTTTATTAGTGTTTTCCGGTAATAACCGATTTGGTGAAGAAGTGCGAAGTTGCAGTGCGAAGTTGCACGGGTCAGATAGTTTCTATAATATAAGGTGTTTTACTAAATTTTAAATCTTATGTTTAGAGACTGAAACTGCAACTATTCACGAACCAGACCAAGGAGTTCTTCATCGACCTGGTGATGAACACAATGAAGGACAGAGAAGCAAGAAAGATCATCAGACCAGACATGATCCATCTTCTCATGGAAGCTAAAAAAGGTTTTGTTTTTTTTTATAAATATAAAAGTCTGTACGCTTCCCACGGTATTTGTAAAAAACCGTAATAAACGCAGACAAAGAATACGGGCAACAGCCAGTAAGTAAATAAAATTTTGATTTGATTTTCAAGGCACAAGGCCTGTCATAGGAGAGGGAGTCTCTTGCTTATACTCCTCTACGCTGCTACGTATGGTTTGGAGGGTTGACTCTTAATTACACATTGATATCATATCATTGAAGTGGTGATGTGTGGGGGGCCGAGTTCGAATCCCAGCACGCTCTAACTTTTCTAAGTTGTGTGCGATCTAAGAAATTAAAATATGAATATATATATTATTTCCTTGCTTCAAGGAAAAAATCGTGAATAAACCTGCATCCCTGAGAGTTCTACATAATGTTCTCAAAGGTCTGTGGAGTCCACCAATTCGCAATGGGACATCGTGGTGGGCCGGTAATGGGTTGATATGATGAAGATTATAATCATATAATTGTAGTAATTTACGATCTGATAGCGTCGCTAAGTGTTGTTGTTACACATTGTTTACAGATTTTATAACTTACTGGTAACAATGACTTGCGCTTATACTGTTTGTGATGCCATTTAGTTCTATTTACTATTCCATTTACGTTTATTTACTTTCACAAAACGTAAATACTCGATGTCGAGTTAAGAATGTATTGAGCTCACAAAGACTAAGCAATGAACCTGGCGATGTGTTGCGGTTGTAAGTTAGAAGTCCCGGGTTTGATTCCTGGTCGGGGCTATTTGGCATTTCATAATAGGAATAATAATAATAAACTATATTTAGTTTACATAAGTAAACTAATGAAAACTAACTAACTAACTAAATGCATTAAAATTAATCATACATACCAACTGAATACGTTATCGAAAGGCTACTACCTCAGCATGATGCTGCAGTATTAGACAACTGCAGCGCTGATTTTCAGGTATAGCCTTCACTGGCGTCACGGATTTGCTGGGAAAAGTTTAAGAAGATGCGTAGTGAACTTGACAAGGAGAGGGTGTATAATTTCGTTATTTTCTCTGCGTACGATGTTGCGTACAAACCGATTCGGGATATAGGTATATTATAACTGCCATACTCCCTAACAGGTTAGCCTGCTACCATCTTAGACTTTATCATCACTTACCAACATCTTGGCTATCTTGTAGTAGAAAAAATCATTAAAAAAAACGCGCTTCGAACGCGCTATAGTACTGGCATTGGTATTAAAAAAAAAAAAAAAACAGTTGCAGCGCTATTGGGTTCGTCTGGTGCAAAAAAACTGTACGATCAACTATTATGTTTAATTGACATTAAAAAAACGTGAGACTTCGAAACGATTCGTAACTAAGCTCGATAACTTTATGAATAGCAAAACTACTCGCTAGTGGTTAGGACTTCAGCTACACTTTCGGGGGGCCGAGTTCGAATCCCAGCACGCACCTCTAACTTTTCAAAGTGTGCTGTTTAAGCAATTAAATATCGCTTGCTTTAACGGTGAAGGAAAATATCGTAAGGAAACCTGCATGCGAGTTCACCCGAGGCCTGTAATGGGCTGTTGAGACGATCATAATCTCAAAAACAAGTGCAGTTTCGATATAATGAAAATAGAAAGAACATCCAGTAGTAAATACCGTGGATCTACCCATCCTAGCTCGTAATATGTACCTACGTGTCGTTGCGCGGTGCTTATCTATAACCTTGAAACCCTCGGTAGGTATTGTTTTTGTTATCTAATGTATTTTAAATTTGAACAGCTAATTCCGTAACCCCTGGAAGGAAATTTGAAGCCTTACCCATTGGGCTATCACCGCTACGTATTTAATTATTAATCTCAATTGCTGAGGGATGGGAAAAACGGCATGTTTTGAACCTGTCTTCGTAAAATTGTAGATAGCTTCATCGTAGCGTTTTCAGGTTCACATAAAGTAGTACGTAATCACCGAACTCCTTCGTGACGGGCCGCATTATTTATTATAATATTATCACTATAAAATTTGACCGTGAAAACGAAAAGTTCGAAGCATTATAATTCTGCTGATTATTACTTATCGATAATATTTCTGTTTTTATTTGTCGGTTGCCTATGCAAGGCTAAGCTACTGCTTAAATTATAAGTATTTTTGGCACATATATAGCTTAAATAACGAATTTCCTTTAAGACGGCCTATTGGCGCCGTAACGACTCTGCTTTCTGAGCCCAAAGCTCGTGTTCAATTCCCACAACTGGAAAATGTCTGTGTGATGAACAAACATTTATAAGTATTTTATCATAAAAATATTCATCAGTTATTTTTGTACCCATAACACAAGCTACGCTCACTTTGGGGCTAGATGGCGATATATGTATTGTCGTAGTATATTTATTATTAATATTTGTCGGAATTCGAACTCCTCCAAAAGTGAAACTGAAGTCCTAACCACTAGGATATTACTTTTTTTTTTTTAAATAATCACAATTTATGGTAAAGCTTATCTTCAACAAGATTGCTGGTACATGATTGTAGTTTGGTCACTACCGGAACTAAATTCTACATAAATTGAGGCATATTTCAGGTCTCCAATTCAGAAATAACGACACCAGAGCAAAATCTGTGATTAACACGAAATAGCGGAGCATTTACAGCAGCATTGTAACGTACGGTCAGGTCTTACCGGATTGAGCTAGTAATTGCGACCGCAAACGTGTAGGCCAAGTGACCATCGACAAAAACACATTCCCGAAGCGTTCTGGACACGGACATAGTATATTTACTAGCCAGGACACAAAAAAAGATTTAAATGCGGACAGTGTCGCGAGCAATATCAAGTGAATCATAATATATTTTGAGTTACCAATAAAACAAAAGAAGAGCTTTCAAATAACTTCGTTTTCTCGTTAAAAAAATCAAAAAAAACTCTTTAAAAACGCTGTTTTGCCTTTTATGTCAAATTCGCATAAATAGACAATATATGAACATAGAGTCGCTAAAATTGCTCAACAATATGATTTCTAATAGCGTGTTTGGTCGGGTAACTTAAAAGCGATTGTAAAGTTTCTTAAAATATTTCAACGTTGAAATATTTAAAAAAAAAGCCAAAAATTGGACATGGCTAAAAATTTGAGAATCAGATTGAGAATAATGCAGATTAATTGATTAATTAAGTGTAATTGCATTATGCTACTTTGTTTATTTGGATAACACACACTTTCGCATTTACGCCAAGTTTACAATGTTCCCCTGTACGTAAGAAATTACATTTTGTAACGGTGGTCTCTTGAACAAACGAATTCGTAGAGTTCAGCGATATTTTGGAATTTCTGTTTTGTCAGGATGCATTTAGTGAACTGTGGTATCGGCATGTCATTAGTTTCCAGCCTTGCAATTATCTGATGGACTATAACGATATAACTGGTGTCTGGTACCAAAACTGTCCTATTTGTAACACGGGTTGTAGGAACTTACTTATCATGCACAAGAAATAAGTTTCAAGGCAATTTTATTGTGAATAAAAAACATGAGAATTCTTATAATCATTGCAGGACTCGGGTCTCCTCTCAAAATGAGAAGGGTTTAGACCGCAGTCTACCACGCTGGCAAAGTGCGGATTGTAAACTTAATATTGTACTTCATAAATCGGAAAATTATATTTTTCGTTTGTAGATAGATCACCATAATAACCAAAACTGCTATATGTTTTTGGTGTATTGTCATTTTTAAACATTTCAACATATGATTGATTGCTCGATTTATGACCTCTTCATCAATTTCCATATCCAAACTCAATCATATTTTTTAAGAAATTAATCGACTCTGCTTTATCATTTGTATACCAAAATTATACCAACCAAATCGTCATCATATTTACGCAGAAAGAAGATTGATAAATGAACATACATGAATCGAAACACGAGTCACTAAGTAATGCTGTATTATGGTATTACTTATGCATTAAGTTAATAATATTCATAATTATAATGAATTCATTAAAAGCCTACACTCCACTGCTGGACTGGAGGCTTCTACCACCAAGAAGGTTTGCCCATACTGACCACGCTGGGCAGACGAGTAGGTGATAGGTGGTAGCACAGAGTACGCTGCTGCCCGTTTACCGTTATACTTACCCTCGAAAAGAGTAGGCCCGTCATCACACGGCAAAAACGTAAAAATAATTTAAATTCTAAAAACTATGGGTGAACAATATATTTATTTTTTAACAGGTCAACTATCTCATGATGACAAACTAACAACAGAAAATGGACATGGTGAGCGAGATGCTGGATTTGCGACCGTTGAAGAGTCTACAGTGGGCAAGAAGAATACAGATAGAGGTAAGGGTTATTTCATTTTCTCACGTTCCATTTCTCAGTAACTCATCCAGAATATGCTAACATAGTTGTTAAACCATATAATATGAGAAGTTAATAGAATTTACGGAATCGTATACTTTGATTAATCAATAAAAGGCGTATTGCTCACAATATGTTTCAATTGTAACAAAGAATGAGACGGGCTTGCTTTATAGATGCATATTTACTAAAAAAAAACAAGTCGTATTCTCACACATAATGAAAGCAAAGATATAGGTTTTATCGGAGCGTTTCTATTGAGGCTAAAGTAAGTAAGGTGGAAATAAGCAGGAATATAGTATTAGTAGTATACCATTTTTATAATTGAAACCTAAATGAAAACACTTCGACGCACTCAAATTTGTTACATATTAATGTCACGGATAACTGAATAATAAATAAATAAATATACTACGACAATACACACATCGCCACCTAGCCCCAAAGTAAGCGTAGCTTGTGTTATGGGTACTAAGATGACTGATGGATATTTTTATGAATTATATATACATAAATACTTAGAAAATACATATAAACACCCAGACACTGAAAAACACTTAATGTTCATCACACAAACATTTTCCAGTTGTGGGAATCGAACCCACGGCCTTGGACTCAGAAAGCAGGGTCGCTGCCTACTGCGCCAGTCGGCCGTCAATAATGATGTAATTAAATTATGTATAATGAACGTAATTAATTATCAACTAATCAGGTTTTTGAAATATATTGTTTTATTTACCGCAGTTTGGTCAGACACCGATCTCATCGCCCAAGCAGTCCTCTTCTTCATCGCTGGCTTCGACACCATTTCAACAGCCATGGCCTTCGCCTTACACGAGCTGGCTGTAAACCCAGACATCCAGGATCGCTTGTTTGAAGAAATTAAGGAATATAATGAGAAACACAATGGAAAGCTCAGTTTTACTGCTATTCAGAACATGACTTATATGGATATGGTGGTTTCAGGTAAAAATGAATATGTTTTAGGCTATTTGCTTTTTTTACAGTTCTGGGTCGGCTTACCCTAAGCCTGCTAGTTTTAATTAATAATTATTTGTCTAGAAATTTTCCATAAATTAATACGAATAAGTTATACGACATGTAAAGAGTTAATTAGTAACGCTTGCAGTGTTACTAATTAAAAAAAAAACAATATTAATATTTGTAAGTCTTTAACATTCTATGCAAGACCAAATGACGTGATTTGTAATGTATTTCTTACTATTCAACTTTGTTTTGCACTTGCAGAAGTCCTCAGACTGTGGCCTCCAGCGATGGCCTTGGACAGAATCTGCGTAAAAGACTACAACATGGGCAAGCCCAATAGCAAAGCTACCAAGGACTATATTGTAAGTACTTATACCATATCCTGTTTATTTGTTTAATAATTGCAGCCAGTTTTATCGTTAAACCAAGCGTAACAAGAGTGTAAAATCTGGGCAATAACTACACAGATAAAATTATAGTGCTTACAGTAAGTTACTTTTGTCTCGTGCGGATTGCCAGATACTTTGATAAAGATTATTACCAGGTGATAGTGATATGACCAAACTTCGGTCCTTAACGTGCACTAGCTGAATGGACTCACTAAGACCACGAGAAAATGTTATGGACAAATGTGAACTTAAAAAATACATCAATCAACTAAACCAGTTCTTAACTAAACCTATAATAACCATGTACCTATTAGGAAATGTCCAAAATAGAAGCTTTCACAAGTATAGTACAGTTTTTAGAATTGTAAAATAGTGTTGTTTGCTAGAATAATCTTCGGAAGTAGAGTTTAAAAAATGATTACGAAACAATTCTTCGTCTTCACAGATACGCAAAGGAGAGCTCGTGTCAATCCCGTCGTGGTGCTTCCATCATGATCCTGAATTCTTCCCAAATCCCCAGAAGTTCGAACCTGAACGCTTTTCAGACGAGAACAAGCATCTTATCAACCCCATGGCATATATGCCTTTTGGTCTTGGACCCAGGAATTGTATTGGTAAGTTTTCATTATGTATTGATTTATACGTTGATAGCTTATTAAACATTGATAGCCTAGTGATTAGGGCTTCGGCTTCTATTATGAGCTGACCGAGTTTGAACCGCGGCACGCTCCTCTTACTTTTTGGAGTTTTGTGCGTTTATAATTTAAACTATTTAAGGACCACTTGCTTTTATGGTGAAGGTCAAAACGTGAAATAACCAGCATACCTGAGATTTCTTCATAACGTTCTCAAAGGCTTGCGAAGTCTACTATTTAGCCAGCGTAAGTAGTGGTAGTCTACGGCCTAAGCCTCTGTGAAAAGATCTAGATAATGATAATGATGCTTCAATTAATAAATAAAAAAAAACGTAGAATAGCTGCATAAATAAATACGTGAGGTAATGTTGTTTAAATCATGCAATTTTTGATTCAAATTAAGTGGCAATTTTGAATATCATGTAAAATTATAGCTTGTGATAACAAGACGATAAATAAGGTAGTTCACACGATACCGAACTTCAATTACACCTCATAACTGATACTCATGCATGACTATCTGTCATCAATTAGAGAGTTGCCTACACTTTGATAATTTTAATGAGCTCAATTATTGACTTATTATGCTTGAGACATTTTTATGTTTAAAATATTTGACATTTTCAAAAATGAATGCAAAAACAACACGGTATTTCTTAAAGAATACTAAAACCTTTTTAAACATCTTATACTCACTAGTAAAAGAGCTTTTTGTGACTGAGCCAGATCCAGGGAATATCGCAATGCTCAATAAGCTTATTTCTGCCAAGAACCTGTTATCCGCACCATTGTTGCAATGCTGTGTGCCGGTCTGAAGGGAATTATAGGTGCAATTACGGGTATATCTACGCCTCACGATAATGTGCATAGGGTGGAACGTTTCAACTCGCGGTCCTAGCATGCCCAGGGTCAAATGCATGGACCGTCAATTATCACGATAAAATAAACTATTCTGAAAATCATGATTTATTCCTTCATCTCCAGGATCCAGATTTGCTCTCTGCGAGCTCAAGTTCCTTCTGTACCATATCCTGCTGCATAATGAGGTGTCGCCTTCAGAGAAGACGCGTCTACCCGCTAAGTTGTCGACTGAGTCTTTCAACCCTCGCCTCGAAGGCGGTCATTGGTTGACGTTTAAACTACGCGCCTAAGTTTTTAAAGTAAAAAAACACTCTATTTAATAAACTATCTCTATGGGCGCACTTCGGAGCAGCTCGACCGATTTTTATAGAATAGTTTATGTATAATTAGTAGATATGAAATTGGTCGTTAAGTATCTCAATTTCATATCACAAGTTTATTAGGTTGTCTATTTACAGACTTTACTATTTAAAGTTATTTAACAAAACGTTATGTTATTTTTTTTTATTGTAATTAAAAAGACCTTTAACCCTATTGGATATTCTACAAAGAACCAGCCAACCAACCAAAAATTAATAATGTAATTTTATATAGGGAAAAAAAATCTTGAAAAATGGCATATCGAACAATAATTTATGTTACAGTATTACAGGAGATATTTTATAATGACAGAAAACACTTTAGAGGCTTAATATTATACAGAGGTAATCAGAACTTAGGCTGTTATGTATTTCATAAAGATTTACTTCTTAACACGATATTAACAGTGACTTTAAGTGCAACTAGAAGTCCTCGTGTGTTGTTTGTTATTTAAGCGAAGAGTTCAGTTACCGATTTATTAGAGGTAAAGTGGACTTAACTGAGAAAGTTTACAGCTTAACTCGCTAGCTAATGTGTTTGTACATAGGTTAGATATCAGTTTCTTTGAGAATCAGTATCGGATTAAATTTATCAGTCGGTGTTTAAAGGGCTTTTTTAGTTTAGTTTTAAGTTACTTTTTAGAAACAGTATGTCTTCTAATGAAAAAATGTTAGTTTTAAATGGATTTGTATTCATAAAATTTTATTTATTATGGTATTGTATTTATTTATATACCTACCTTTAATTAAAGTAAAGCTAATACTATTTAAGCTATTAAAATTATACAATAAATATATATAGCCTAAATAAAGAGTACCTAAAGTTATTATCACATGCAGATAAAATGTACTGATAACAAAAAATATTTCCGTGGAAATCGTTAGTTTCTAGGAATAGAAAACAATGTTTATATGGAAAATTCAGGGTCGTCAAGAGGTTAAAACGTCCACAAGGAACAATTTTTAAATGCTCTATCCCACGGGATTGATGCTCATTTGAATTTCCGGGATTAAAAGTATTCTATAAACTTCTCCAGCGTGCCAGCATCTCTCTGCTAAATTTTATCAGGATCCGTGCAGTACTTGAGTAGAACAAACAAATAAATAAACAAACAGACACATTTTCGTATTTATAATAAGAATTGGCATCTTTAAATATATTATACAAATCTGAAATATATTATACAATATTAAAAACATACTTATTTAAGGCATAGCGTTACCTTGAATTCTAGCGCTGGCATAAACTTATTGGATTTAACAAATAGAGTCGTATGAACTGGCCACGTACGATAGAGGCACAAACATAATATGTTGATAAATTGATATCAAACATCAGCTTCCGCTGTGAGGTGACGTATTCAGCATTGTATATATGTAAAAGCTACAATCATTTAAACGGAACTATAACTGAGCATTCTAAGCATATTTTTGGTGCCATAATTTTTTACGAACGGAACAGTTTAATCGAGGTACGTTTAGTGTTATAGTTTAATCCTTACCTACTTATTTATGTTGCAAATGCAAAATTGAGTTCCATTTTCTTAACTTCCGCTTCACTTGCCTATCTTGGCGAAATAACATAACCTTTAAACTATTCATCGTTACACAATCAATATTGTGTTTTGGTGTGGTGTTATAATAATATGGCATTTTGAAAAGCAGCTATAACGCTTTGAAGGGCAGTACAGTCCAGTTTAGTGCCATCAAGTACAACAAATAGTACAAAATAGAGACAATAACAATTCCTCTCTCGATGTTAGCCCTAGCTAGTGATTACTGTATGTAGTTGTGCCTAATGTAACATTACAGAGAGGCATATTCGCCCAGCGAATCATCTCTTACAATTATGATTCAAAATAACACATTAAAGAAAGGAGTCACATTCAATACTGTTTCTAATGCAATCCGGAGACATTCCGCTAACATATGATAAATTTCTCTGATAATGTTGCAGTCTGAGCCCAAGGTTCGCGAATTTATTCGTAGAACGTACCTACAACTAACGTGTATGAAACAATAAGAACTATCAATTCCTAAGCGGAATCTTGTATTCTTCCACAGAAAGTGTTTCTGCTAATGCTTTGGGTCGCGTTGCTTATACTGGTTGTTCTGCTATACTTCCGTCAGACTTACTCCAAATTCACCGTCGATGGCGTTGCGCATTTCAAACCTGTTCCATTACTTGGTAACATGTCCAGAATCTTCTTTTGTGTTGACAACTTTAGTAATGATCTGGATCGGATGTACTACAATTTTCCGGAAGAGAGGTTCGTCAATTTTAATATACTTGTTCATGATTTTTGATCTGATTGTTGATCTTAATATAAGCTTTATTTTAATCTAGCTTAGCTATAAAAAATAAGGATATATTATTAACTACTTCATAGATATCAAGCCACTGGAAAGCTATTTCAGATCTAAGAAATGCAAGGTGTTTATCTTTAATGATAGTATTTGCTGTGGACCGCTCATATTAAAAATAGCTTTCTTTGAATAAAGTTGTTCTTAAAGGTTCGTCGGCCAATATGAGTTCGTCAAGCCAATCATATTGGTTCGAGATCTCGAACTGGTGAAGAAGATCACCATCAAGGACTTTGATCACTTTCTTGATCATCGCCATTTTACTGATGATGTGCTCTTTGCAAGAAGTCTGTTCTCCTTAAAAGGTACGTGAGTTATCTTATGAAAACTTCCACTTCATTATATTGAGCCTGTAATAAGTTTATGCCATTCATAAAATATCATTCCATTAACTTTAACATGAAGTGATTTACGTAATTCCAACTAAAATCTACAGTTTACATCCGGACTTTTACAGCGAAAAGCGAAAATTGATTTTAGATTTTGACAGGGACAGTTCAAGATGTAATTTCATATCAGAGGCACAAACTGCCAAATATAAATTTAACTTTCTTCTTTAATGTTTTTACTAACCTATTTAAACTAGCTACAAATAAATATTTCTGAACCTAGGTCAGGAATGGAAGGACATGAGATCAACTTTAAGTCCAGCATTTACCAGCTCTAAGATAAAGCTTATGGTTCCGTTTATGGAAGAAGTTGGAGAGCAAATGATTCAATCGCTGAGGAAACAAATAAAGGATTCAGAACGTAAGTGGGGTTCAAATATGCGACTTTGCAAATGCATCATAAATCGACATGGAATATAGAAATATCAGCAGTTGTTGGTGTATCAAGACTTTTGTAAATAGTTTTGTACTGAATCTGTCTCTTTTAAATCTCCTCAACTTTTTTTTGTTTTTTGTGTTAGTTTGCTTGAAAGTTTCCAGTTAAACATTGATTTAATGTTTTACTTTAACCTCATTGATTTGAAGACCCACTAATACACTATAAATTTTGATCTTATTTAGTTTGGTGGAATCTTTCAACTTGACTCAAACTTCACACTGCTTTTGAAAAAGCTTGCATCTTTTTAATGAATGAGAATGTAGTCTATACTAAAAGTGCGCAATTCAGTTTTATCTTTAAATTATATTCTAGCATTGTGATAACAAAAGGATTTATTTGTCGTCATTTTGTTTATTCATGACTTTAAAGACGAATGATATATTGTAAATAATTATTAAGTTAAAACAATATCGAAACGGTCTTCTTGATTTCTTTAACTTTTGATCGATCCCAATAATAGTTGACTAATGCTTTATTTGGGCGATACTTTAAGTGATTAAAATGCCGTAGATGGTGCAATAGACGTTGATTGCAAAGATTTGACGTCACGGTATGCAAACGACGTCATCGCCTCATGCGCTTTTGGTCTGAAGGTGGACTCTCACACTGATGAAAATAACCAGTTCTTTGAAATGGGGAAGACAGCTGCTGTTTTCAAGTCTAGACAGAAACTAGTGTTGTTTGCTATGTACGCATGCCCATCGCTAGCAAAAGTAAGTCATAGTATAGTGTTATAAGGAAAGGCAGTCTCAAATGGTAGCGTTGTAGCCTATTAGGGTTTAATGCAGCTACATTAAACCCATACGCGTTAAATCGCTTAATGGTACGTCTTTGTCAATTTTTAGATATTTTAATTTTATTTACAAATTATAAATTCACAAAATTTCCCTACTGGGAATCGCCTAGGACCTTATGAGGTGCCAGCGATTATAACTGCTACAGGAAGTGAACAAAAAGGATCAAATCATCTAAAGGTTAGGGATCTTTAGATGATATAAAATACAAAATGGGCTAGTCTAGACAATTCCAAAAGTAAGGCTTACTTTAGGAATTGTCTGACTTAATAAATGATTTAGCTAAGCGATACTGAGAGAGACTGACTGTTAAAAACGACACCGGATCGGTCTAATCTACTTCTCTTTATCAGAAAATATACTCAGCTAAGTACTAAAATTTTATTTGGAATTTTTATTGAACAGATGTCAGTAGTATCTAAAAAGCACTAACTTTATCTTGATTTTTACAAAAGAGTGTTAAATAAGTAAGCATTTACGATTAAAGTGTACAAAAAATTAGTAAAATTACCTAACAAATTAATAATTTTCTTTAATTTTTGTAGAG
This sequence comes from Pararge aegeria, assembly GCF_905163445.1. Lineage (NCBI taxonomy): Eukaryota > Metazoa > Arthropoda > Insecta > Lepidoptera > Nymphalidae > Pararge > Pararge aegeria. The sequence continues at coordinate 492,284 of NC_053193.1, forward strand.
ACTAAAATTAAAACTATTCTCAAACGAAACGAAGGAATTCTTCGTCAATTTGGTTATGAGCACCATAAAGGACAGAGAAGCAAAGCATATCATCAGACCAGACATGATCCATCTTCTTATGGAAGCCAGAAAAGGTTAAAATTATTTTCTTCAATTTAACCCCTTCCCAATTTTGCGTCATTAAAGTTTTTGTTATAATATCTGTATCACTATCCGCGAAACTCAACACGGAAGATTTCTGGTATATTGCGATATGTTATCCGACTCGCATTAAGGTTTATGTACATTTCGGCTCTCCAAAGGCACAAATAAAATCAGCAGGAGCGTTGTAATGTAGAACAAGTATTACTGAATTCCACTAATTGGGCCCGCAAATATGCTGACCGAGAAAGGTAATAAAGAAAAGTATCATGCAAACATTTCTAAATATTTGTTATAATAGGCACAATCTCGTCACTTAAAAAAATGTATGCATTAAGAGAAAATATTTTTTAACAGGTCAACTATATCACGATGATAAACTGACTACGGAAAATGAACGTGACACTGGATTTGCAACCGTCGAAGAATTTACTGTGGGCAAGAAGACTACAGATAGAGGTCAAGTTTATAAATTTATCTTTACTGCTATTTATGTTTTAAAAGCTTGTAGTCAAGTTTTACAAGGTGCTAGAACATCAATTGACTTTATTTTTCTTCATCAATTGCTTTACAGTCCACATTAACTTAAGGCTTCTAACGGCTGATGGGTCTGATAGATTGTAGTAGTAAGAGAGAGGGCGCTAGTGTCCATTAATTTCTCGTCTCGTATCATACCCGCAGGAAGATTAGGCGTTGTGATTACTGTTTTCTTAGTTGTCTGTGTTACTTTTCTTAGCAAATTTTAATAGAAAGAGGTATTATAGATATGTATTGTAAAAAAAACATATAATTGATTTATTTTAAAGTTTAAGCATTTTTAGTGAATATTCTATCATTAACGCAGTTTGGTCAGACACCGATCTCATCGCTCAAGCAGTCCTCTTCTTTATCGCTGGCTTCGACACCATTTCAACGGCGATGTCTTTTGCTTTGCACGAGCTGGCTATACACTCAGACATTCAGGATCGACTGTACAAGGAAATTAAAGAATATGACGAGAAACATAACGGAAGGCTCAACTTTACTTCTATTCAGAACATGACTTACATGGATATGGTGGTTTCAGGTAAGAAAAAATCTGTATAGAATAATATGATAAAGCAAGATTTGCTAATCCAGCTTTTCAGTTTCAATTCAACTGTCGTCAAGATTTTGTAATTGTTTACAGTTTGATAACCAATAATTTCCATTAATAATTTGTAGACACAGAAAAAACAGTATACGAACAGTTTAGAGGTTTACGTTGAAGTATAAAAGTTGTACCACAATATGCCTCGCTTTAAAGCCATAAACAAAAAGTGGCATAACATGGGATTATGTGATGATTTTTTTGATACTTCCAGAAGTCCTAAGACTGTGGCCTCCAGTAATGGTCTTTGACAGGGTATGTGTAAAAGACTACAACATGGGCAGACCAAATAACAAAGCTACAAAGGATTATATTGTGAGTTTTGTTCTCTTTTTAAATTTAAATTCAAATATAAAATTCATTTGTTTCAAGTAGATCTAATATAAGAACTTTTGAAACGACAAGTCAGTCTGTTTGTAGTGACTCTACCACCGGTTCGAAAGGCAGCTCCACCTTGAAAAGCCGGCAAGAAATTCAACAGATTGCTCTTTATCAACATCATTTTACAGTTTAAAATTTTTAAACTTTCCATCTTGTGATGGAATACGAAGAGATGAGAGTGGAGCCTGCTTTAGCACATTATTAAAACTAATGCATTGGTAGGTCCAAAATTACCTTGGGAATCATATTATAAAAGCATATACTCAATGGCACAAATGACTTCTACACCATTCGCAAACGATATGCAGATGTCACTAAATTATGTCCATTTCGAGTAAGGCGGTTGTTTACATCCACTTTTCGTTTATAAAGAGTAATGTTTGGTCTCACAAATACTATATTGTTATAAATACATTGTGAAGCTACCGAAGTATACATATTTCCTTAAATTTTTCGAGGAGAGGTTGACGTGTTTTAAGTTTATAATGTATTGACCGTCTGGCTCTTTTCTGCAACAGGAATATTGTTTCATTATTTTTATAGCAGCTTAGCAGCAACAGCATAGCAGCTTTGCCCCATAAAAAATCCTGTAAGGCATCACAATAAACGTACGTACGCAAAGTAAACAAGCCTAGCTGTTTCTACGTCAGTAATCTGGCTAATTTTTCAAGCCGAGCTTAGCTTAACCACTGTGTATCTATATATATATATATATTCTATACCATAGTTTTATTGAATAATGCGTAATAAGAGTTAAAAATTTGGACAGTTTACTGCATATAAGATAAATTAAAACTTCTGCGCGTAGCGTTTTGAAGGTTAAAATCAGCCCTTAAACGTCATCAGCCTAATAAAAGTCAATTATAGATTTATTAGACGTTCATAATCTGCTATAGCTATTACTCTGTACGTATGCGGGTTGGTGGGCTTAAGAAAATAACATTGACAAGTCACCTTCGTTTCAACCGAAAGACTTGCACTACTAGACATAGATGGTGATAGCAAAAAGAACACCCGGCTAAGTTTGTTGCGGGCTTCTTAAACCAGGGCGTGCTTGGAACCCTCGTAGCTTTAGTTTTAAGTTTACGAATGTAGTTATCGCCATCACTACTCACTGGTATGTACACATTTTGTATGTAATCAACGCATCAAAAGTGCCATCTATGTGCCTATTTGAATAAAGAAATATTTGCTTTTACTTTGACTACATTATTTGTATCTAGCAACTATAGTGCTATATATATATACTCAATGCGCTACCACATAAAAGCATTTCCTTTAATTTCGCAAATTGTTATACAATTTAAAAAATTAAACCTCAGTTCCATTACACTTTACAGATACGCAAAGGAGAGCTCGTGTCAATCCCGTCGTGGTGCTTTCATCATGATCCTGAATTCTTTCCGAATCCCCAGAAGTTCGAACCTGAACGCTTTTCCGACGAGAACAAGCATCTCATCAATGCCATGGCATACATGCCTTTTGGCCTTGGACCTAGGAACTGTATTGGTAAGATACTGTATTCGTATATCAATTAAATAATACCTCGGCATGACAGATAATTTATCAGGAATTAGGTATTACTTAGAAACAAAGGCGTGTCTATGAATTTTAATTTAGTAATTTTTCTCAGACCAAGGCTACGATTTCTTTATATTTATATCTTGACACAAAATATATTTTATATATTATAGTACGAATTGTTTCTTATTGAAGTAAAAATTCGATAATAAATTAAACGGACAGAATTAATTCGCGCAAAATCGTGCATTTGTGCGTATCCGTGTAACGAACTTCTACACAGCATAAAAATCGAGTATTGGTCAACATAATATACTATTTTCTAGAAAAAACTAGCAAATATTATTTGATATTAAGAGGCCAAACTCTGTAGAATCTTTTTTTAATGTCCCCTTTTTATAGGAATTGAAAACCTAAACTTAACTTAAAGTATTTGAAATACATAAAATGGGTATTTAATTACTAGCGAACCCGCGCGACTTCGTCCGCGAATGAGTCGACTTAAAAAATTGTCGTAAGTTGTCACAGACTGTTTTATAGAACTTTAAAGAAACAACAATTCCGAATAGATTATCATCATAAAGAATCAAGCCTCATGATATGAAGCAATTCGAAGTAGCTCATGATAAAGAAATTAAATTTTACTGTTGTTACAGTAGATAAGGTAGTTCCCCGTTAGTTCATTGACACAGAATACGTCACAAACCGACTATCAGTTGTTATCCGATTTTAATCAGAGTGGTACGCCTTTTGCGACAATGAAGTCCCAAAGCATCGTCAACCAGTCATTGGATGGCTGACTAAGATGTGAGGTTTATATTTGACCTTTACTTTAAGGTTTTCTGGTTATGTGTGGGGATAGAACTCTACAGTACATCTTTCAGTACGCGGTTGACATTCCAAACGTCTTGGGACCCAGAAGGCTATGCAAATTTACCGAAAGTAGCAGAGAGGGCGACCGTTTGACGAACCGCGTAGGTAACATTAAGGTGCCAACTATGCCAGTGCATTACAAACGCAGTCACGATGGCAGCGTATGCGCTCAATTCTCCTAGTTTTGTCTCGCTTTTGTATCCCTTATAGACTCCAGATGTTAAGGTTTCTCTGAGTTGTATCCTGCCTGTTGCCACTTCCCTTTTAAAACCCGTTAAACTATCTCGATAAGTCAGGTTCTTCAAAGATTGCTTTAATTTGTTTGGTAAACAAATGCAACTTATGAATTATTATTATATACATTCTGATAGTATACCTGAGGAGTTTCCACACAAGTCATACTCTGGGACCAAACGAATTGTCAAGAATTAATTGCTGAGAATTGCGGTTTCAAAGGTTCGCATAATTTTTTTTTCTGTGGTGTAGACTCTAGGTCTAGGCGGAACTATTGTCATTGGTCTTGTTAAACAAACCACAACCATGGTTTATCCTAAGTTGACATGGTCGAACCTAATCAATGAATCTATGCAATTTAATTTATTATTATTGTTATGACAAATTTTATAAGTACTCCTATCTGTTTTAACTACGAGCCTTTTCAATGGTAATAAAGCTGGAAACATACAGATTATACTCGTATTATGTAATGCACTGCGAGTACGATATTGTCATATATTTCGGCTTCGTGCTATGTAGTAGAGGCAGTAGAGGCGTCAAAATACATATTTGGTTAGGGGCCTGATTTATTGCTGCAGATAAATTTCACAAGTAAAAACCGGTTGGCGTGTAGGATTTATGTGTATGAAGAATTTATTTTAGTTTAGACAAGTTTTGTAGGTTTAACAAAGCTAGGATGCAAAAACTACTTTAATTTAACTGGGTATCGGAGTACAAAATATGTAGGGCTTACTACTATCCCTATTACAGGATTCACTGCATATAAATTATCATTTAGATCGCTAAGTTGTTCATCTATATAAGAAAAGGTTATAAAGGATATTTTATTTCATATCCCGTGATAATGGTTTCTTGAATCTATTCCAGAACAAAAATTGTCTATAAAACAAGATATCAGTCATATCTTGTTTTGTGTTCTGCTTCTTTAGGATAAAAGCTATCTTTATGCCAAATTTGATCGAAATTAGTTCAGTTGGTGAGCCAAATTTAGGCAAAAAATAAACACGAACATAATTACGCATTAAATATTATTTTTGTTTGAAGAAAATAATTCTTTCTGCCTTCAGGATCCAGATTCGCTCTCTGCGAGCTGAAATTTCTGCTGTACCATATCCTGCTGCATATTGAGGTGTCACCTTCAGAAAAGACGCGTCTACCCGCTAAGTTGTCGACTGAGTCTTTCAACCCTCGCCTCGAAGGGGGTCACTGGCTGAAGTTTAGACTACGCGCATCTTGATACAAAAAATATATTTTCTAAAATATTCACTGGATTTTGATCACATCATACATTGTATTTTTTTCGGGTAAATCCTCGTGATCGTCACTCGGTGAGGGGCAGAGGTCATGTCAGACTCCCACTGACTTAAACCCCTCACTTGTTCTGCTCATCGCCTGACGACAGAGCCAGCGTTCCTAGGGTTTTGAATTTGAGCAAGCCCAGTTACCTAAAGGACAAATTTAACTCGTCATGATCTCTAAGTCACCATTCTTGTTGTGCTAAATGACAAACCATATCAACAAATCTTTGAAAAACACTACAGTTAGGGTCAGCACGCGAATTATGATAAAGAAGTTTCTAGGCAATGTTTGCCAAAATTAAAAAAAAATCATAGTAATCCCAAGTGTTTCTTTGAGTTCTGCTCTCTTTAATTCTTATGATGCCTGGTAATTTATGTCGTAACCAGCCGCGTTCCAATCATTATTTTCATTAGAAAAAAATATGCAAAAATTTACCTGTTATTCGCCAATTATTTTTTGATTTCGCCACAGAAACAATTTGCACACAAATTGAGCTCATATTTAACAATATTTACTATAATTTTTAAGAAAAAAAAACCAGTAAAATGCACTATTCAACTCAAAAAAACAATAATAAACTCCTAACTAAGTCGTTACTAATCAATAATAATGAATCTGTCAAGTGTCAACTAGTTGTAACGCAAACAACACCACGCGTGAAGATGTTTCAATTCGCTCGCTAGTCATCTTCACTAACTTCAACTCGCAATCTGGCATTTGATCTCCATACTAAATTATTAAATAATCTAGATTGTCTCTGCTAAATACATTGAAATTTCAATGAGAGAGAGCAGTAAAATAAAAGCCCCATATAAGCAAATGAGTCTGAGCGAGACAAAGCGGGGCCTCCGATCGCGTACGAATACACGCGAAGAGCGCGATAGTGATAGTTCGGCGCGACGCCGCGCCGTTCGGCTGGTTGCTACCACAGACACTACCTGCCAGAGTAACGTAGTGCTTGCAGTAAAGTAGACAAAGAGTATATAAATTATTAAGCAAAAGTTAAACCATTGTATTTATATCCTCATTGCTATCAAGTTTGAATTATTTTGTTAATTTCATTTCGGAATAGTCGAGAAAAATTTAAAAGCGATATTTATTGTAACGCAAGCCCGGCTTTTCGGCTTGTATGGTAGTACCGCCACTGGACAGAGCCACGGTTGTCTTCTGAAGCAGATTCACCTCGAGTACTTTGAGCCCAGTCAAAATAACAGCACACCAGCCAAATCCAGAACCAGGAGTAGTAGAGTAAGAGGAGAAACAGTCTCCCGCCCCCATAACCAACGGGAAATGTAGTAAATTCTTTTGCACACAACGGACATCCAGCCAGCTGCGTTCACTGATGAGATCCTCTTCCAGCACCTACTGGTACCCTACGAATCGCTGAAGACACACAGGTAGTGCCACCCAGAACTCATTTTTAACAGGCGAAAGATTCTCCTCATCCATCGGCCGTAATCCTCATGAAAGGTACGGTTGTTGATTACTAGTGAGCGAGTCGCCTGAAACAGATTCTCTTACAACGGATCAGTTAAAAGTCCGCTCCGCTTATTTATGTGACGTTACTCGTGCTTAGAAAGGTACCTTCTAAGAATCCACCAGATGCAGAAAAAAGTTTGCTGATGCTTGATGCAGTACCTAATCCAATTTAAACTTATTAAATTCAGTTTAAGTTGGTATAATGACCAAAACTGTCTCCTGCCAATTTAAATTGAAATTAAAAACTATACAATCCCAACTTGACAGGAGCCGAAAGCTAAAACCATACATCCTCACTTATAAGGCTACTCAAGCTACGCTAGGATGAGCTAGGTATCGATTGCGAGTGGTGAATGGCAATCGCACCGGAGGCGTAGAGAGCTTTCTTCTCCTTCAAGAGCACAACAGGCGCAGGCACTGGTAATACGACGAATAAAGATCAGCCCAGAATGTTTGCCTTGCCAGCCGCCAATATTGCAAACATTCACATTGTTTGTATCGGAGCATATTAAACAGGTTACAAAAGCAAGAGTTATTACGGAAATTAAGCTTAATTTGCTATACTCCGGGAAAAGCAGGAGAATCTGTATGATGTAATTTATAATTTCTTCAATCCTTATACTCCACACCAAACAAATCTTCGGCAATGTACCCTCTACGCACGTTTCGCTCCGAAACCGGAGCATCCTAAGGAGATGTTGACTTTACAATGAATTATTCTTAAGTCAACAAGTCATTGTAAAGTCAAGATCTCCTATTAGGTCAAGTAATTGTTAAGTCAGGAGTTACTAGTTATTTTTCTGAATTTGTAATATTCATTAAACCAACATATGTAGGTTCTGTGCAGTGTAACTCATCTAAAGCTTTTGTTTAGATGGTGTAAGCGATCGGAACTCCTAACCTATACCATAATTTACAAGATATTTTGCATTCACATTTATTGGGAAAGCTGTCACAGATTCTTCTTTTAATGGCTTTTAAAAGTAAAAGTTTTTGTCATTAACAGTTTCCTAGACTTTTTGACTTTTAGTTTTAAGCAAATATCAGGTTGTGCGTTTGGCTGTAACTTTTATATCAGGATAAATTGTACAATATTTGGTAATACAATAAATTGTAAATAAATGGAAGTTGGTATTTTGTCATACGATATAATGATTGATCATCAAGCTAATCGTTACCTTTAAATAGTTAGGTATAGTATCAAGAACCAATGTGAATGAAAAATATCGTTTGAATTTTATATTTACAGCAAGCTTTAAGAAAAATAAAGTTAATAGAAAATATAATTTTCTGCATGTTGCTATTACTCTCACTGCAGATGTATTTTATCTTTCATCATCATCATAATGTAAACCCATTACCATCGAAGCAAGTGATATTTTTAATTACTTAAAACTTCTCAAGTTAGAAGTGCGTGCTGGGATTCGAACTTGGTCCCCCGAAAGTGTATGAGGGATCCTACCCACTGCGCTATCACCGCTTCACTATAATATTACTTACATGCAAATAAAACATTTATGTAAAGCGTATTTGTAATGTGTTAGGAAGAATATACAATTTTGCGCTAAAATCGAAGAAGTGAAAAAACTAATTGCAAAAACTTCATTTTAAAAAAATTTGGCGGCTGACTGGCGCAGTGGGCAGCGACCCTGCTTTCTGAGTCCAAGGCCGTGGGTTCGATTACCACAACTGGTAAATGTTTGTGTGATGAGCATGTTTTTCAGTGTCTGGGTGTTTATATGTACATTCTAAGTATTTATGTATATAATTCATAAAAATATTCATCAGTCATCTTAGTACCCATAACATAAGCTACGCTTACTTTGGGGCTAGATGGCGATGTGTGTATTGTCGCAGTATATTTATTTATTTTATTTTTATAAAAAAAATACATGCTTTATAAAATTTACATAACTTAACTTTATCATCACCATCATAAACAACAGCTTATACAGTCCACTGCTGGACTAAAGGCCTTTCCCGACAGGAGGGTTTTCCCATAACCACCACGCCATCAGTTATATTTCCTTAGTCGGCTCCTACGACGGCCACGGGGGGAGTTGGGAATGTGACAGCTGTATTTTGAACTGCCGTCACTCACACGGCAAACGTATCACACGTCTTGTAACTGTGAACACTCTTTCTGTCTGTATGTGTTCAATAACATTGCATTATCCGAAGTGATTAAGCTATTAAAAGCGTGAGAGTCTTGACCATTAGTTTTCCAATATCCAATATGGTAATAGGCAATTATTTATGCATTATTTCTTCGTAATCCTTAATGATTTCTGACTCTGTATTAAATAAATTTTATATGTATTCCAAAGTGTTTATAACTTAATTTTAAGTAAATATCACTATAAATAAGTAATAAAAAAATATTTAAAACATTTTGGAAATAAAATAAAGCCTTTGACTTCGTGATAGCTTCCTTTTGCCGATAAAATGGTTAAAATCGGTCCACTACTTTCGGAGCTTATTGGCTACAAACAAACAAAAGCATCTTTCTTCATTAAAATATTTGTATAGATATAACTCAGTAATCTCTACATATATATGTTTCTTTCATAATTTTTCTTTATTATAAAAAAAACAAAATCGGTTCATCAGTTCGGGATATACGATGCCACACACACATGCACACATGCACACACACACACACACGTACACACACACACGCAAACACGTCACAGTAATAACATTCCGTCGTTTTTGCGTGTGGGGTTAAAAAAGGGCAAGAATAACATACTCGTATCTTTGTCATCATAGAGAACAACTTATATTTTAATTGGTTTAAATTATTTCAACCTCAGTATACAGCATCTTAACGGATTACTAATTAAAATACGTTTATCCAATTAAGATGGAGTTGCTTAGAATGGTATTCGATCCACAATCATTTGCTAAGTAGGTACAAGGTAGTTGTTGTTGTTATGTTAAAGAAAAAAAGTACAGTATAGAATGAGGCCATTAGTTTTTTCTTATGTAAACGTCATACATGCTTTGCCGTAGGGCTGCTGTAGAGCAGTAATTTCATTTCATCATTAAAAAGATGAGCAAACTAAGTATATTTCATTAGAATGTCCCTGTTTAATATGAATTATGCTAAAGTGTAGCATGAAGTCCTTACCTTTATATATACCCTTACCTATAATGACAAGGTTGCTTGGAAGCATCTGGCTTCGCTTTTATCTCTACCAAGATAGAAAAATGAATGTTAAAATGTAAATTGTTGATGTTGGAAAAGAAGGTGGTGGAGTCACTACAAGCAGACCGACTTGACGTTTCAAAAGAGCTTATATTAGGCATACTTGAAATAAATGAATTTTGAATTTTTTAGAAGCCTTTATATTCTCTCGCATTTATAATAGTGATAGTAGGGATGAAATAGTTCTTATTTAGAAAAATAGTTTTCTATAAAAAATTGATGTCAGAATTCAAAATATCAGGGCCAAGTGACAGGAACAAGCCCCCCTCCCCAGTCCCTTTATCTGACGGATGAGGTTGATAAATGGAGGGCGCGATCCTCCTAAATCTTTTTACAATTTTTTACCTTTCTTCCTTCAATGCGGTGCGAAACGATGTCGGTGTCTTCCTGCTTAATTAGACCAGATAAAAGTTTGGTAGGACATCATTAACAGGTAAAGAATTTAAAACTGAAGGGTGTGGTTACCGGTGTAATTATAGGCACATGAGGCTAAACGCCTACGTCTCAGGTTGATGGACACAGGGCAACACTTTGCAGCATGTGTTCCTGGGAAATGTTGCTCTGTTTATTGGCGATGATTTACGACCTACCAGCCGGTGGGCTTTCTGCTTGGACCATCAATTAATATTTATGAAAAAAAACTTGCTATATATAAAGATTAGATTTTTTAACCGTTAAACTCCGAAGGTTTTCACCCATGTTTTTAACTGTAAAAAACTGATAAGGGTAGATATGGGCTAGATACCCCCCATAAGTAGCGGGCTAATCTGTGAGGCGTAGCAAACTTCACTTGTAGTGCAATAGAGAAAGAAAAAGAAAAGAAAGTCGATATTAAATTTCATTTAAAATGAGTACCACAATTTGTGACTTGATAGGAAAATGATTGGGAAATGAAACACACTTGGCGGAAGTACATAATTAACCACGAAAATAACATATACCAGTCTTGAAGAGTAGGATATCACATAACACATATTTTGCACGAATGTCGCAAATATATTGAAAACCAGTTTCAGTTTGATAAAAATCCTGACCGAATCTCTCAAGAGTTCGTTTTCAAGTATATCAATGAAGAATTTCTACCGAGTTTAGTGGATTAGCCATCCATAGGTACCTGACAAAGATTAATATCTTCTTGGGCCACTGGTGGACCGAGTTGATAGGTACGACCAGGGATAGGCGATTATTTTTTCAGTATGAGAGCTTCTGTCAAATACCGTCAAGATCTATCGAGCTAATCAATCGGTTGTCGTCCACAATAAGTCGGCTGCGTATCGGTCACGCCTGCACTCCAGTACATCTCAGTAAGTTGACAGTGACTCCATGTGTGAATGTGGTCCTGCCCGAAACTCTTTCATAAGCTTTACGACGTCCTTCCTTCTAATATTCCCCGTCCATTAAATGTCCAAAGTTTTCTTATGCTTGTTTTTAGTCACTATGTAGAATTTGTATGTAAATATATTCAATCGGACGAAATTAAGCTTTAAATATATCCCATTATGATTTATAATAAAAAAATTCTTTGAATTATAACACTGACCAAAGACCACACTCCATTACGAACGCCTTATTTTGGAATACTAAGATTAGCTATAGTTATATAATGTTTACCTTTTGACAATCACCTTTGTGGATCTTCCAAGTATACGTGACATTGGCAAAGAACATCGTGCCGATTTGGCACACCTAAAAGCCAGAAAAGCAAAAAAGAAGAAGAAGAACAATCGGTAAAATCGCAGTCATAATAGAAGGATGGAACATTGAAAAAAATAATCTAAGACAATATATAATTACGTCACAACGTAATTAAAAGCAGTCTTAGCTTATTTTAACATTGCCTAAACATAATGTTTGTATCTTCAATGAGGTTTGTATGAAGATGTAAAAATTGTTGCTGTGGGCTTATGAGTTGTAGGTCGGTGGCATTCATCAGTACTCACCGCCAGGTGAGATTGCAGTCAAGAGCTAGTGTAGTGTCATAAATAATGCATTTCGTATGCAGTTAATAAATCAGAGGATCAGAGTCCTGATCTTTTTGCTAACATTTGTAATTTAATTGACCCATTATGTAAATTGAGTAAAAGGATGCGAAACCGTTATCTTAAAAGCCTGCCAAGTTGCAAGTCGGTACTTAAAACGCAAAGCATTTCCATAACATCCGATAAGATATCGGTTTCAAACGGCGATCCGTTATCACAACATGTATACGTGCAAAAGCACATGACTATAATATTAGATGCTTAAAGCGAGTTTTTGAACGAGTGCCAAAATAAACCAGTTGCTACTACGAACATTTAAAAAAAAAAAGTGTGTGTACTTATGTACACGCGTTAGAAGTTATACTTACAAGATAAAAATCTTTTCAAAATTTTTATCTTAAGCCTCTCTACGCTTGTAGAAAAAACGACACCGGCTATAGAGAAATGGCTTTTAATATATTGAAAGTTTTATTATACTATCTAGTTAAATAAAGTTTATTTAAATATCACACAATAGTATATTGTATCACTCATGCGGGGAAAGTAGTATCTTATTGACGCTCGCTGTTGCGCTTGAAAAAGAACCGTTTGCCCATTTTAAAATTTGCGACAAGAATAATTTGAGTGCGACAAGTAAACTTGTCGCACTCAAAGTTTAAAATGGGCAAACGGTTCTTTTTCAACCGCAACAGCGAGCGTTAAGATACTACTTTCCCCGCATGAGTGATACAAATATATTTCTACATAATCACTGACGTACGAGTAGGTCGGTGGACATAATTAAAGAAATGGACATAATAAACATAATTAAATTTGGAATAAGAAAGTTTACCTTAACATTAAAGAGAGATTTTTGAGATTTTTGCACAATTGAATCAATTAAATTACCGGAATGAGCCAACTGTCAAACCTTATAACCTAACTTCAGGGTGTCGGTTTTTGTGACGGTGGGTGCGAGCATCTTAAAAATTACCTCGCATAATTTTTCCCTAACGCGCCAAAAGAAGTAAAACTTCAAAATGTCTAATAAACGCTCATCATAATAATCCACTGGGCCCACTGCAAGGTACGGGATCCTCTCAGAAGGAGAAGGGCTTAGACCACCACCTTACCGACAAAGGCGTGCTAAGCGATTTAGTGTTCCGGTGCGATGTCGCGTAGAAACCTATTAGGGGTATGACTACGATACTCCCTAACAGGTTTGCCCTCTACCATCTTAGACTGCGTCATCACTTACCGCGAGGTGAGATTGCAGTCAAGGGCCAATTAGTAGTAAATTGCTTAATAAAATCGCACATAGAAGTTAAAAGTTAATGCTGGGGATTGAACTCGGTCCCGGCGAATGGAAATCCGGAGTCTAGGCATAACATAAATAATAATAATAATTATAGTCCCACTAGGCTATAACCGCTTGCATTCATATCATTAACTAATATTATAAATGTGAATGTAAGTTTGTTTGTTACGCTTTCCCGCAAAAACTACTAAACCGATCCTCATGAAACTTTGTACAAGTATATAGGATACTTTTAATCCCGACATTAAGCTCGGTTCCTTTGGGAGACGGGATGAGACGATTTTACACCATAACTCCGACAAATTATAACCGATTTAAATAATTATTTTTGTACTATATAGGTATATGTGTTTAATTTTGCTCATAGTTTGGTTGGAGATAGAGGACAGAACTCTTCAGTGGACATCAGCAAACCCCTCATTTATGGCTTATCAATACTGAATACTTAAAACACACACACACTACTTTTAGAACTACAACTAAATTTAATGTCTCATCAAAAAACAAACGCAGACGAAGTCGCGGGCAACAGTATCATTAATAAAATCTAGTGGTATGGATACGTTTAGTGAATCTTTGTTTAAATTTAACTACATTATTTTCCACAGCATTAAGTATCGCATCGGATAATGTAACGCGTCAACACACGCACAGAGAATAAAACCGTGCTTATTTGGACATAGTGTAGCTCATACCGTATGATAATACTTTAGATTACCCGTTGCGATTTCAGTTTCACCACGTTGCTTGAGGTGTGTTGACTTAGTCGCGGATATCTATATTAAGGTATTTATCTTTTGTACTCTTGTAGTTCAAAATTGCATTATAATAGCCTAAATACATTGATAACTACATAAATATATATTAAAAATTCATGAAAGACGTAAACAGAGTACTAAAACTTTTAAATACGTATCTACCTATTTGTTTTCGTAATAAAAATGTTATAGTATATGTGCTAAAAACCATAAATTTACATATTTCTAGCTGATGTCCAATACTTCATCCGCGTGTTATAAAGTTTTTTAAATCAGTGAGAATCGTTTTTTTCCGGGTTAAATACCCACACTACAATCTACCACCTTATTTATACGGACTGAAAAAGTGACAGAAAGAAGCTGTACTTTTAAACCTAATAGTAAATATTATATATTAAAATATTTAAGATTTATAAATAAACTTACACTATAAAAGAAAATTTGTAGATAATGTATGGGAATTAATACTAATATTATAAATGTGTTGCTGTTTGTGTTTGTGCTTTTTGTTTGTAACCTACGTTTAGCTAAACGAAAGCTGCATTTTTGTTGATGAATATTTTTTTATCCCGGCATAATTAACGCAGGCAGTTTGAACCTCTGGAAAAAACGCAGACGAAGTCGCTTGCAACAGCTAGTTTGCATTTTTGTCATCCGCGAAAATCGAAAATCTGTGTGGAGTATAAATTATAACAACATATTAATATATTTTATTTAAACACTGTGTTATATATTTACATATAATGTTTATAAGTATTATAAATTACACTTACACAGCGAAGATTATTTAACCGTGAATGGAGAGTAATAACCTATAGTTAAATTGTATTTTGTCCGTCTAATCCGACAGAAATTAGTCCATCTACTCGTCTGTACATCTTTAGAAATTTCTGAATAAAGGATCATAGTAACAATTTTACAACAGATAATATTTAAACGAGCGACTGAATATTTAGTAAAGATATCGCGATCAAATTGAACTTATTTATATTTATCCCTTAATGACTCTCTTGGGGCCATTTTATATATCACATGAACAGCCCTTTTCTGCAGGACGAAAATAGAATCTATATCAGCAGCATTACCCCATAAAAAAAATACCGTAGGACATAATACTGTGAAAATAACTAAAATACATAAGTCTAGATACGCGTTTCGTAGCCTAGGTAATAGTACCTACTAGTAATGCACATAGGTGCATGTCAGTCTTTTATCTTCAATAGGGTTGTCACAAGTAAACACTTAGAATGTTTTGAATTAATTTGTAAGAAAAAATAAATTTACTTCTTTTGATTTAATATTTTTACAGGGTGATTCCTTATGAAATATGCACAAGCATCCTTCAATATTATTTCGTTTTTCTGTTACACGTTGTTACACTACGACAATACACACATCGCCATCTAGCCCCAAAGAAAGCATAGCATGTGATATGGGTACTGTTGAATATTTTTATTAATATAATGTACAAAAATACTTATAAAATTCAGATCAATACACAGACACTGAGTAACATATGTCACACAAACATATTCCAGCTGTGGAAATCGAACGAACGGCCATGGTCTCAGAAAGCAGGGTCGCTGCCCACTGCGCCATTCCGCTGTCATAGTTACTAGGCTGTATAGGTACTAGGCGAACATAATCAATTAATCATCACGGGTAGAATACCTATCTGATCTGTAATATAAGCGACGTAAGCAGTGTTTTGCATAATTATATCTGGAAGTCTACAAAGATTATAAATGCGAAAGTGTATGTTTGATTGGTATTTTTCCGTCACGTCACGGTATTTGCTCTTGAGAAATTTTGCATTCTGAAGGACACTTGACAGACCTTTTTAGGTCCGATAATAGGACCGCTGATTTTACAGTAATATATCCCACTTGTTTTTAAACGATGTTTCGTAAGACGTACACTTTGCATTATTGCTAACAGTACGTCAAATTTTCAACCTATAAAAAATCGGTCACCGTTTACATCCGACGAAATAATGCGTATGAAGTCGCGGGCAAAAGTTAATCAATAATAATTGTTCGTTATTACATGGATAAGATAATAGTTGGTAATAGAACGTTATCTGCCGCTGTATTTAATACAAGTGTTTAATATAGTTAATTGATATAGTTTCATGTTTTTTATTAAAATATCATAAATAACAGACTCTAATCGGATGTTTAAATATGGGGAATTGTTATGAAAAATATATATGCATAACACTTTTTTTATTTATTTTGTGACTATACTACAGTTAAAGATGGTAGCGGGCTAATCTGTTTGGGAGTTAAATTAAACAACATCGTCATAACGGAAATCTAATGCCAAGCCTGGTTTTTGCTAAGCCTAAGCATCGTCTACAGAAAAAAATGTTTCACCAACTCTTAGATGACGCCTGTGAACGGTTGATGTATGCCTAGGAACCTTCTTAGATTACGCGTTACTTATTTAGGCATTGCGTTGTTAATTCATAGTGGAAACGGGGTTAAATCGCTTAGAGCCTTTATCGGATTTAGTCTGCCACCAGACAAGGCTTTAAAATCGCAGAGTTCTAGGCTGCACGAGGGAGGTCGTCGCACGTTAAACTATTCATATTACCAGTCCACTACAGGGCACGGGTCTCCTCCCACAACGCGAAGGGTGTAGGCCGTAGTCCACCACGCTGACCCAGTGCGGATTCGTGGACTCCAACACGCCTTTGAAACATTATCGAGAACTCTCAGGCATGCCGGTTTCTTCGCTATATTATCCTTAACCGTTGAATAAAGTTATTTTTTAATTACTTAAAACGCACATATAATTCATAAAATTTAGAGGTTCTGGGATTCGAACTCGGCCCCCTAAAACTGCAGCCGAAGTCCTACCCACTGGGCTATCACCGCATAATAAGTAGAGTTTATTTTATAGTTGTTCATGATTAAAAAGATGCTATTGATATTGGAATAGATAAAAAAGTTCTCAGTCATTCCAAAAAGAAAATAAAATATAATTTATTGAACTCAAATCTTTACTGATTATCAGGGCGCAATTAATCAATTGATTAAGAGTTAGGTAATTAGATTGCCAGCAATAAAAATTATAAAAATAACCTACATACTCGTACGTCATCCCTACTAATATTATAAATAAACACGCGAAAACTATTAAACCGATCATCATGAAACTTTGTACACATATTCTTGGAAGTGTTAGAAGTAATATAGGATACTTTTTATCCCAAAATTAAGCTCGGTTCCTTTGGGAGAGGAGGGTGAAAGTGTTTGACGGTTTTACACCATCACTTACACAAATTATAACCGATTTAAATAACTATTTTTGTACTATAGAGGTTATAATATGTGTTTAATTTTACCCATTGGAGAAAGAGGACAGAACTCCTCAGCGGACAGCAGCAAACCCCTCATTTAAGCTTAGCTTAGGTTTAGCGATACTGAATACTTTAATTTTTTTTAGATCTACAACTAAATTTTATGCCACATTAAAAAAACAAAATCAAACGCAGACGAAGTCGCGGGCAGCAGCTAGTATATATATATATATATATCTCGATCTGCACGAGATGCGCCTTCGTTTTTAATTGTGTGATTTTCTTATTTAAGTTTAACCTTAAAAGGTTGTTATAAAAGTCTTGTGAATAGACGTTTCTTATGTTACTCCTATAAACATACTTTGATAGATTTTCTATTATGTAAAGAACCATAATATCGATAATTATCTATGTTTAAGGTATATAAACACATACATGTTACTAGCAATAGGTCGTTATTATATTAAGTATGAATACATTTTAACTTTCTGCTCTCCATCTTTATAAGCAGTTAAAAATCACTTGTTTTCACTCTCCATAATTTCCTCGAAGGCGTCTGAAGTCTATCAATCCGTACTGGGCCAGCGAGGTGAACTACGCTGTAATTCTGAGTGGAGAACAGTGCCCTATAGTGAGCCGATAATCTTAACTAATATCATAAATGCGAAAGTGTCTTTGTTAGATTGATTGTTTGTTTGTAAGTCCTTCATTCACGCCCTAAGTTCGCAACCGATCAACTTGATTTTTTGCATAGAGTTAGTTGAAAGGATGCATAGTCAGTACATATATGAAAATTTAATTTATGTCCATTAAAATATATCAAAATTTCAAAAGAAACTGTAACAATATAAATATTAGAAGCAAAAATAAACTCGTTGTGCAGTTTACTAGGCTACACAAAATTGCAAATTCATTCAAGGGCAATTGTATATTATTTTATAACAAATTACCAAATGAAATCTTTGAGATGTCTCTCAATAAGTTCAAAGTTTATATAAAACATAAGCTTACAGAAAAGTCCTATTATAATATTAAGGATTATTTAAACAGTAAAAAAGCTTGGGTGTGAATTGCTCTAGCTCCATAGCTTAATTTAAATTTACTGGAAGATGGTGATAACAAAAAAAAAAATTACCCGGCTAAGTTTGTTGTGGGCTCTTCTTAGACCAGGGCGCGTTTGGAACCCTCGTAGCTTTAGATTTAAGTTGGCGAACGAAGTTATCACCATTCCGTTACAATTATGTAAACAAATATGTATGAACGCTTCATAAGTGCCTGTGATAGGCCTACGTGAATAGAGAAATTTTGAATTTGAATTTTGGAAAGAAAGAACCATAGGCTACTTATTATACAATTTAAAAAAAAAAACCGTAGTAAACGTGGCCAAAATCTAGAGTGTTGATAATGATAAAGATAATAAAACACGTTTCATCTATTTCAGTTGCCAAGTAACATCTACCGCGAACATGGATCGTGACGTGAAGGGAAAAGTTGCAGTCATAACTGGAGCCGCCGACGGTCTCGGCTTGGCTATGGCTAAGAGCTTTCTGCAGAAAGGTGCTAAGCTCGTGGTGGGACTGGATGTCAACGAGGAACAGGGAAAAAAATCAGAAGCATCCTTGAGATCAGAATTTGGGAACGACAGGGTTGTCTTCTACAAATGTAACGTACAAACGGATCTGGAAACTATTTACAACAAAATCATTAGTGAATACAAAAACATCGACCTGCTCATAAACAATGCAGGTGTACTTGATGAATTAAACATCAGGCGAACGATTGAAGTAAACACCATAGCCCTGATGGAATGGACTGTGAAATTCTATGAGTACATGAGAATTGACAAAGGTGGGAAAGGTGGAACCATAATAAATGTATCATCAATCTACGGTTTTAGAGTGCTTCCCTATATTCCTTATTACCATGCATCCAAGTTTGCTGTTATCGGATTCTCGAAATCTCTCGGCCATGAGGATAATTTCAAGAGGACGGGCGTTCGCGTAGCTACTCTGTGTCCAGGTTTGACATACACGAATATGGCTAACCATCCAAAGATAAAGGAAGAAGAAATGATGCCTCAGCTGGAAGTTTGCTTGATGGCACACGATTGGCAGGATCCTGAAGATATCGGTAGGGGTACGGTCGAGATTTTTGAAAAAGCTGATAGTGCGTCTGTATGGCTTGTAGAGGGTAGGAGACCGGCTGAAAAATTGAAGTTTTGAGTTGGAAGTCGCTTAATATCTTTCTTGTATTAAAAACAAAAAAAAAATTACTGACTTTTCTTTGTCACTGAAACTAATTACCGAGTAATTGGTAATTTACTACAAGATTTATGCAGAAATTAGTTTTGCTACATACACGTAATTTATGTGCATTTATAAGCGTATTAAGTCTCTACCGATTTAGGTACTCGTATGTAGTAAAAATATTCACAGAAATTGTTGTTAACACAACCATAATATTCTACAATTTACGTGTAAGACAAGTTTGTTTTCCTTTATCTTTAAATACTTAGCATTTTAACCTTTTTATCTGTTTTTAATTTACTTTAACCCATACCGTTAAAGTGCTAGTGCAAGTGCTAGTTACTTTAACGGCGTAAATCTTAAGAAAGTAACATCCAGACAGAATAGGCTACTTTCGCGAGGTAAATATTCTATATTATAAACTGTATATCTGTGATTTTTTTTTGCTATTTACAAATTTTGGTCAAATTAGTGTGGAACCACCTCTTAGGTGTGACATACTAAACAAAAAAGAATCATCAAAATCGGTGTATAATTGGCGGAGTAATCGCGTGACAAATATATTGCTGAACTGAGAACCCTCCACTTATTTAAGTCGGTTGAATGAAGTACCTTTATTAGGTGCCTTGAGTTGTATAGTACCTAATGTTCTTGAAGAGAGGTACATACTCTCATTTCAATAATATAGTTTCATCTTTCAATATATCATTAAAATTGCGTCTAAATGTTATTTACATTTTAGCTTAACAATGTAGGTACCTACTACAATGTTTGCTTTCCGATAAAACAGTTGATAGTGATTTCTGCCAAAAATTAAATTAATAACAATGCGATTATTATAAATAACAAAGATAAAACAAATTCACAGTTTCCCTTCATTGTTTCAATGTTAATAACATACCTACATTACTTTAGATTATTGAACATGTAAACAGAACGTAGTGACCTTGAAGTGTGATGTACCTCAGCCTCATCATCTCAACCGACATATCATCATCATCATATCAACCAATTTCCGGCCCACTACAGAGCACGGGTCTCCTGCCACATTAAGACGGTTAAGGCCGTATTCCACCAGTGCAGATTGGTGGATTTCACACACCTTTGAGAACATTATCCTACATATCATGAAGCGACAGATATCTACACGTACCTAATCGGTTTTAACCTTAGCACTTAAGTATATTGAATTTTTCTTTATTATGATCTGAGTTATTAATTTATTATTGAAATGAATATTATCTATTACTATTTACACTAATAATACAAATTTTAAATATTGTCCCTCAAAGCCCCAGTATAAAAATGAAAATAAATCTAGTCAAAAAAGGTCTCCGACCACCACGTCGGAGGAAAGTAGACGTTCCATGAAGTTGGAGTATAAAAAAAAAAAATTACAGGCCCAAGAGGCTTAACACATCGCAGGTTGATGGTCTCAGGGTGGTACTTCGTAGATTCGGTTCTTTGCAGACCGCCCATTAACAGTGCCACACTTTGAAGGGCATTCAAAGTAGTGTAGTACCTACTATTATTTTACGTGGTATTTCAGTTAATACATATATACATCCACCCTCACAAACTTTCACATTTATAATATTAGTAGGATGGTACGCATGCATTCGACCGTTGTCCCAAATGCCTTGCGACTAACAGTTATTGGTGAAGAGTTATGTTCTTAATCTCCGACAATATTTATCAGATCCTTATTAAAATAAGACCATACATGCTAGGTAGTCTACACATTCAATTAAAAAAAAAATAATTAAAATCGGTTCAAATTTAACAAAGCTATGCATAACTAAAGCATCCCATTTCCCGGAGGAAACTTATTGTTTATCGGGATAAAAAGTAGCCTATATATTGACCCGAAATATCAACTACCACTATACCAAGTTTTATTTGAATCCTTTCAATAGTTTTCACGTGATGCCCGGACAGACAGACAGACAGACAAAAATTAAATAAAAATCTGTTTTGGACTCAGTATCGATTATAAAGCGGTCAAAATTTTCAAAAAATATTAAATGTACAGAAATCATCCATTTACAGTTTTATTATAAGTATAGATTAATATTCATTTTTATTGTTACATACGAAATATAAAAATTCAATCATATAGCGTGGCGATGCGTTGCCACGGCCTTTGTCGCCACGCCAAAAATCAGGTTTACCCTCCGTATAGATGTTTCACATCAAAAAAATTCAGGTTCACACACAAACATTTCCCAATCGTGGGAATCGAGCTCACAGCCTTGGACTGAGAAAGCAGGTTCGCTGCTCACTGCGCCAATCGGCCGACAATAATACAACACTAATTACAATATTAGTAGACTTTGTACCCCTTTTTACGAGAATTGCGCGGATGAAGGCGTATGAAATTTCCAACACCTATAGCTTATATAGAGAAGGAAAGGAGCACATATTTAAATATGCATAATAAACACATAAAATCAATAAAAAAAACATTACATACACTACACGCATATATACTCTTCTGTAATCACTTTCTGGTTTATGATTTATTTGAAAAAAATACGCAAATTAAGTGCCCTGGTAAAATCTGTAATAATAGAAGTATAGTGTTTGAAAATAGAACCTTAACAATATTCAAACTTATTATTTAAATAAATTATGGTCGAATTTAGACAACGAGCTACCAGTTGAAAATTTAATTAAAAACTACGATTGCTAAAATTTGTAGTTATTGCAACTGGAGGTAAATAGTTTTACATATGCCTCCACATCACATTCACATCACAAGAATTTTCCATATTTAGTTTATTTAACTGTCTCGTCGTTTTAGTCACACGCTGCCAATGCTAAGTGAAACAAATATAATCAGTGCATGTGTAATAAGTTCAGCAATATTGACCTGAAGCGATATTGCTGATAAAGATAATTAAAGGCGCCGTTCGGCAATCTAAAAGTAGCAAAAAGTATAACATAGTATGCAGTATTATATTTATAAATCTCCATTCCAAGAGGGATTTAGGACTCAGACCCACTAAGCTAATCCAATACGGTTTGACGGGTTTAAGGGATCATTATTATTAGAGCTTAGTGTTAAATATTTTAACTTAAAAAATGATAATTCAACGTGCATTCTACAGGGCTAATTTTTGAAATCCTAAATTAATTGGTAATTTTGTAAAGGATTTATGCTAACAAAAAAGTACTTAGGTACAGCCCTACCGCATGGCATAAACGCATCGCAATAGGCACGTGTACTCTAAGTGTTCATCTCCGCCTCATGCTGTCACTTGGTATGATTTATCTTCAATCAAGCACTTAGCTATTTATGTCAATTGACCGTTTTGCGGTGCACTAGGCGGCCACGACCAAGGGCAGTCACAGAACTCACACAGAAGGTCAGCTGTTGAGGCGCAAGCCACACATATTATATCGATTGTTTATATCCATAAACTTACTAGAAACAAACGTAAATTCAAATCA
The DNA here is from genome assembly GCF_905163445.1 of Pararge aegeria. Lineage (NCBI taxonomy): Eukaryota > Metazoa > Arthropoda > Insecta > Lepidoptera > Nymphalidae > Pararge > Pararge aegeria. Next base: position 515,589 of record NC_053193.1, read on the forward strand.
AATTCAAAACTCATTTATTTCAAGAAGGCCTAGTTCATAAGCACTTGAAAGGTCAAGTCACTATGTTTGCAGTGACTACAACCGGTACATTTTTGATATCAGTATTATATAATCTGAGAAAGCTTTTTGGAGATGAGTATATGTTTTCATAACATTATACTGATAGTATACTTAGATTTACCTTTGCATAAGTTTAAAGAACGTGTCAAAACACATTTAATACATTGAGGATACTATACCAGTGATGTATTTTTTAATGACAAGATTCCTTGGAAGCAAGCTTTCATCTCACACAAGATATAAAATCGAACGAAAAATGTTAAATGATTCTGGAAAAACAGCAAGAATCGTCTTGGTAGTTTCTGCCTTCCGAACCGGTGGTAGAGTCACCAAAAACAGACATACTTGACTTTTCACAACTGCTTATATTATCAGGCCTATTTGAAATAAATGAATTTTTAATTATTATTATAAATTTTAGAAAAAAACGGCAATACGTTCTCGCCATGTCAGTGCCAGTCGTCTTATCTCATGTGGTTTAAGCCTTAAGGTCTCCATTCACGGACTTACAATCTCGGCGATCGATTGCACGCAAATCGCAACGACTCCTCGCTTCAAATTTGGAGCTTTTGTTTAAGTTATATAGACGTAGACGAGCGTTCATAGAAAAGAAAGTACAAATGTCTTGCAACAACTGTTTTGGATAAGAGCAACTGCTGAATTTCTTGCCGGCTTCTTCTCTTTAGAAACTGCCTTCCGAAGCGGTGGTAGAGTCACTACAAACAGACATACTTGACGTTACAAAAGTGGCCTACTTGAAATAAATGTGTTTTGAATTTTGCAACTAACTTTCTTAAGAGGCCCATAATTAGCAATCACTGTAATATATAGTAATATCTATGTAAATATATATTTATATATATATTTTTACGTTTTGCTAATAGTATATGGATAATACACATCGTATAGCTAAGCTTGCAATCAATACCTTCCATTAGCGATGTCATAACGAAATGCCTACACACCGCTTACAGAAATAAATAGCCATCTAGTTATCTTCATATTATGCTACCGAAAATCGTGTACGATATATTATCGACCAAGTTAGTGCTACTTTGTGTAGCGAATGTTCCTCAAAGATTATGTGTAAACAACTTGGATTGTCACTTTTCTATTCGATATTGTAAGCCGGGTAATAATCGTCGACTAAATTAAATAAAGGTTTTTATTATGACGCTCATGTAATATTGTCTTAATTTCTATCGATCAATAAGCATTCTTATGATAATTATGCTAATCACATATTGTTGTTTGTTATGGGTCTAGCAAAGATGTACTTAAACGCAGTAAGTAATTACGTTTGTTAGTAAACATTGGCTTGTCTATTAAAATAAACTCGGCTTATTTATCTCCACATCGAGTATATAATAAGACCTTTGGCACAGACTCGACTGCATTTATAGAGCATTCCTGTTACATTTAACTCAATCTTGAACTGCAGTTTGTGAAGGCAACATGGCTAGGGACTTGAAGAATAAAGTTGTTGTAATTACCGGGGGTGCGGTGGGCATCGGTTTGGAAATTGCCGACAGATATTTACAGAAAGGTGCGAAAGTGGCTGTTCTGCTTGATATTGCTGAAGGACAAGGCTTGGAGGCCTCCAAGAACCTTTGCGCCAAACATGGTGCAAACAAGGCAGTTTTCATGAAGTGCGACGTCACAAGAGATTTGGATGCCGTATCCCGAAAAATTATAGACACTTACAAAACAGTGGATGTGCTGATAAACAATGCTGGAATTTTAAACGATCAGCTCTGCAAACTGACTATCGACATCAACGTTCAGGCTTTGATCGACTGGTCCATGAAGTTTTGGGAGCACATGAGGACCGACAAAGGTGGTAAAGGGGGTACGATCATAAACTTAGCATCGATATATGGATACAGAGTCGACCAGTATCTCCCGATCTACCAGGCGTCGAAGTTCGCCGTGATGGGTTTCACAAAATCCCTGGGTCATGTGTACAACTTCAACAGATCTGGAATTAGAGTGGTTGGAATCTGTCCAGGATTTACTGAGACCAAACTGACGGCAGACCCTAAAACGTGGGACGACGAATGCTTATCCAAAGATTTTGCCGTGTTCGTGAAGAAACAGGCTTGGCAGAAGGTGGCTTCGGTCGGCCAAGCTGCGGTCGATGTTTTTGAAAAAGCGAACAGCGGAACAGCCTGGCTCATAGAAGGCGCTAAGCCTATTGTCGAGGTTTAGTGCGATTGTATAAAAGTTGCCATATTTTATGTTATCGGTTGTTAATATTTAATATAAATACTTTTTACTTTTACAGTGTTGTTTTTATCTATACTCATGTTATATATAAAGCTGAAGAGTTTGTTTGTTTGTTTTCTTAAACGCATTGATATCAGAAACTAATTGTCCGTTTTGAAAAATTATATCAGTGTTGGATAGCCTACTTATCGAGGAAGGCTATTTGTTATCATGCTTAGACCAATAAGAGTCAGTTAAATCAGTGAAGAATGTTCCAAATTCGGGGTTTCTTTTTCTCCTTTTGAGAGCATCCGCTGCGTGCGTTGCGTTAAACTTTTGATAAAATCATGTATGACAAAGTTGTTCCCATTTAAATGTTCTAAAAAAAAAAGGTTGCCACAACCTATGTCTATCTTTTAAGATTGACTTATACGCGGACGAAGCCGCTAGTATTATCTTATGTAGATAAATTTGTATTTTTTCAAAGGAGCAAAATTCCTCCAAAGAGGCATATTTTGTTTGTATGAAGTTATGTTCTGGTGGCTTAGGCCTTGGCTAGTTAGTTAGCGTAACGGTACGATGTCGCGTAGAAACTGATTAAGTTTATGGGTTCAATATAACCGCCATACTCCAGCTTCTACTAACAGGTTACCCTGCTACCATCTTACTATCAAAACTTACGACCAGGTGAGATTGGAGTCGAGGGCTAATTGTAATGGAATAAAAAAATTGACGAGTGTTATTTCTGAAAACGTTTTATAAAACTTTTAAATATTATGGAGAGACATTTTTATTAGTAGGTACTTTACCGACTATTCTTTACATCATCTTACTATTTTTTAACAAGTCTAGTTCTTATTAATATATTTATATAAGAACTAGACTTGTTATTGTTATAAATGCGATAGTATTCGTTTGTTTGTTTGCTTGTTACCTATTTTGGGCAGCCCGCTGCACCCATCTTAATTAAATTTAATATACATTGAGTTCATATCGCTTTTGAACTCTGTTTTTAACTTTGTAGTCTTTGACCATAAACTTTGTCTTGCTTTCGAACGGAGTTTGTGCGAAGAATTTTTGTTTGTTTAATTTTATAAAATCTAAATAGACAAAGAAGCAACGAAGCATTGAATTCGGGACAATACCGTTACCAACATTCATCCAAAAGCGTCCAGAATACATTTTAATATAAAGTAGGTCAACACTGCGACCCGCGCTAAGAGTCTTAAAATATTTCAAAAGCGTGAAAATTTGACGTCGCAATGAAATGACAAGGTGGGCTCTGAACACCCGCGCCGCGAGACTTTAAAGACGTCCTTCGCAAAAGGTTTTACTGACGTTGCCACCTCATTAAATCTACAGTTTTAGATATGAAATCGTAATGTTAAATCACAATAAGTTCTTCGTTTATCTTTTAGTTTAGGAAGTCGTTGTCTACAATCCACGAGGGGAGCTGTCTTTTCCGGTTATTAGAATTGACATGCCCACCATCCTGCATTAGAGCAACGTGGAGGGTCTATGCTCCGAATATCTTTTTCCTGGAGGAAGCTAGCTTTTAGCTCACTATAATAAACGTAAGTATCTTGATCAGGCTGTTGAGGTAACCACCATGTGGTACGCGGAGTCCACTGAATCCACCCCTTGCGTAATATTTGCGAATAGCTAAATCCCGGTTAGCCTCGCACACCATCTGAGGCTACTGGGATTCCGTGGTAGTTTACTCGTAACAAAGATTTTTTTTTATATATTCTACGACAATACACACATCGCCGTCTAGTCCCAAAGTAAGCGTAACTTGTGTTATGAGTACATCTTGGTACTCATAAGTTATGAATGTTTTTATGAATAATATACATAAATACTTATAATATACAAATAAACATACAGACACTGAAAAGCATTCAACACACCAACATTTTCTAGTTGTGGAAACGAGCCCACAGCCTTGACTTAGAAAGCAGTGTCGCTGCCGACTGCGCCAATCGGCCTTCAAAATATGCAGGAATTTGGTTGCTGGACTCTGCTCGAACCGTCCTGTCTTGAACTGCCGCCCTGCCCCTCGGCTGTCTGGTCTGCCGGGGTGCAGATGTGTATTTATGTAATGCGTCACAGATGAGTACATCAATCAAGCATCTAATAACAAGAAACATTCGTAGCTTCCGATGTGTTTCATGATTAGAAGAGCGATATATCTGTGCAGCGTAACCACGTAATGAGGTATTGTTGTGGCAGGTAGTGGGGAGGGGGGGGGGGGGGGCTAAAAGCTTTGCAACATTAGTTCACATCAACTGTGCTTCAGACTTAGCGGGGCGAGAAAACAAGGGGTGAAAAAACATCAAACTTGATTTGTTAAATTTTAACATTATCTATCCTGTGTAGAAACTTTTATCAATTCGAAAGTGACTCTGTCTGTTACCTTTTGACACAAATCCACTAAACAGATTTTGAAAAAAATAGGCTAACAGAACATGTGATACTTTTTATTCTAGATAAACGATCGGTTTCACTGAAATGGAAATGATCTTTAGGCTTCTATTACCATAAGCAAAATAGAGCTAGAAGATGATCTATATTTCGTCTAACCTCAATGGGAAGTCGACCAACGCTACGTATTCCAATGTGGAGTCGTAACTCCAAATCCTAAGGACTCCGATCTGTTGGTCATCCACACTAGATTCCCAATCTTTTGCCTGTGCCTGTTTATCATCGACGGCCGACTGGTGCAGTCGGCAGCGCCCCTGCTTTCTGAGCCCAAGGCCGTGGGTTCGATTCCCACAACTGAACAATATTTGTGTGATGGACATAAATGTTTTTCAGTGTCTGGGTGTTTATCTTTATATTATAAGGATTTATGTATATTATTCATTAACATATTCATCAGTCCTCTCAGTACCCATAACACAAGCTACGCTTACTTTGGGGCTAGATGGCGATGTGTGTATTGTCGTAGTATATTTATTTATTTAGTATATTTATCATATTTTACAATGTAGAGATACTCCGAGCATAGCCGTTATATATTACCCATCTATTGCCCGCTAAGTAACTCTAACCTACTTTATATGAGGTGTATAGTTAGTGAACACGATTTGGAGGTATGGGCCCACTTCCATGATTTAAGCCCTCGTCTAGTGTTGACTTTATTTTTAGGTGTCTTTTATATCTTCTAACTTACTTACTAACTCACCGATATAAGAACTAGTATAGCTTTTTGTGACAGAGCTCGTCCGGGGAAGCATTACCACCATGCTTATTTCTGCAGATAAGCAGCATTGTTGAAATGCTGTGTTCCGGTCTGAAGAGCGTGGTTGCCGGTGTAATTACTGAAGGCTTAACACATTCATGAACACAGGGTGGAATTTTGCAGGACGTTCCTTGCATGCTCTGTTAAAAGTTGCTCTGTATATTGGTCACGGTTTACGGGCCATCTGCTTGGTCCGTCAACTATAAATATATATATGTACATTTATCTGAAATGAGAGTAAGTGATACTTAATATAAGTAACGCTCAAATCTATAAATTTTCTTTTATTCGTGCTGTTAAATTTTGTTGCTAATTAGACAAACCCAGAGAACGCCGGTCAACTATGCAACTGATGATGGTTAAAAATAGAGTATACCCGGCCCTAACCCCCCTCTTTGTGGGAGGAGACCCATACATTGTAGTGGGGAGGTAATTGGTTGATATGATGATGAATATACTCATCATGAATATACTAAGAAAATGCCATTTGAATTTCTTTAATGACAATTGAGAGATTGACGTGCGGTCTAAATTGGGTGATATTGGATTTCGTCGCTCTGTCGTCCGCATCTCGGACTTCCTTTCATCATTCAATATTCTTATAACCACTCTAACTCGGGGATTTCCACTCTCTGATCATCATCTGATAACCAATGTCAGATTCAAATTATTCTAATAAGCCAGCTATTATAATTAAAGGCTATTTATATGCGGATATTTAAATATATATTATCGATTCGTGGTGTCTTTGAAATGTGTTGATAACTACATTCGTTAACTTAAAACTAAATCTACGAGGGTTCCATACGCGCCCGGTGCTAAGAAGAGCCCACAAAAAACTTAGCCAGGTTTTTTTTGTTATCACCATCTCACAGTCGAGTTAATGTTAGCTAGCTATTAAAATTAATGTATAGCTATATATTTGTGTTAAATTTTGTTGCTAATTAGACAACTCTAGAGAACGCAGGTCAACTATGCAACTGATAATAGTTAAAAATAGATTAAACCTGACCTTGCGCTGACGCCCTTGACGTTGTGTAGAGGTTATAAAGTGTAGGTAGAGCGGTCTGCGGTAAGTACATTGTTTTGAGCTCTATGGCGCAGTGGTGATAGCTGTGTGAATGTATAGGTGGGAGGCCCCAGGTCTCATCCCGCTAGAAATTTGGGGATTTCTATTTTCCGAATTTGTTGTTTTGAGTTTATTCGACCACGGCAAGTTTCCAATATTTTGGTGGCTCCAAAGTCAAAGTCAAAGTCAAATATTCACATACAAAAAAATAGGCACATAGATGCACTTTTGATGCGTTTATTACAAACAAAATGTGTACACAGTAGTGAGTACTGTTGCGAGGGTTCCAAACGCGCCCTAGTCTCAGAAGAAGCACTCAACAAAGTTAGCCGGGTATTCTTTTTGGTATCACCATCTCACATTGTCATTTGAAAATATTTAAGAAGCAACCTGGGTAGAGAAATAATTTATACCCAAGCTTTTTTATCGATTGCGTAGTCCTTTACACTACTTATAATAGGCCGTTCTATAAGCTTACGTTTAATACAAACTGAACTTTTTAAGAAACATCTCCAAGATGTAAATAGGTAGTTTATTGTAGAATTGTATGCAATTTCCTTTAAGCGAATTATGAATTTTATGTAACCTATTTATTTTTGTATACTAGTAACCTATTTCACTGCAACTATTATATTTATAGAATAACAAACAAAATTGACACGTAAAAGAGTTTTCCAAATTACCTATCTGTGAATGTGTGTGTGTCTTTTAAATGTAAGGCTCTAAATTTAATGTCAAGAGACTTGTCTTGGGATTGTTTCAGTGGGTTGGACCCTTGCCGGAAAATCTAATTACACCAGTATAAGTATATGTAGAGTTTTTGTGACAGAGCTCATCCCTGTCAGTACTATTCTTTGCTTACTTCTGCCGCCAAGCAGACTCTGTTCCAGTCTGAAGGTAGTGTAAGAATTTGTTATTCTAACACATATTTCTTTTTTTTATGAATGTTACAATTAAATGCTGGTGTGTCTTATGAGTAAACAAATAAATATACTACGACAAAACCCAGAACGCTTCTAGCCCCAAAATAAGCTTACTATGTGCTGTGGATGCTATGACTGATATTTTTTATGAATATTTATAATATACAGATAAACACCCAGACACTGAAAAACAACCAAACACACACAAACATTTACCACATGAGGCAATCGAGCTCACAGCCTTGGACTCAGATACCAAACGTAATATTTCTTAAAATTTCATGCCAAAAATCATTCAACTAGCTCAGTTTTGGATGGTAAAAACAGGGGAATTCGTATTCCCCTGTTTTTACAATAAATGTATAAATACAGTAAAATGGTCACAGCTGCAACTGTCCCACTTACTTTCGGAGGATGACATGAAGATTTCAGACTCAGGCTCAGACGAAGGCAATAGTTTTTCAAATACCTATTCGTCAAACTCTTCGCTACTAAACTATGTCATAATCTTTTTAACAAGTTAAAAAACCCTGACATTGACATTTTTCATGACACTTAATTAGCTTTAAGGCGAAATTAAACTTAGAGTAATATTTATTAATTTTTTTTTATTATTGTTTTAATATATTTTTTTTTATTTGAATCATTATTTTCATTTGTTTAATATTAATTCTTTTATTCTTACTATTTTTGCTTGTGACTTAATTTAATTATTTTTAACCAGTACGTGATAACTGTACTCGGACAATAAACTATAATTTAAAATGATTAATGATAATACAGTGTATCGTTGGTATATCTGCAATTACTAAACTCATTTATTATGTAAGCAGGTATTAATTTTTGGTTTAAAGGTCGCTGGTACTTATAAAACTGTGAAACCTTATGAAGGCACCAGCAACCAAATCTTATGTTTTAAGAAGTATTGTTTCTTTATAAATCTTAAACGCAATGTTTTTTTTTTATATACTTAATCTAGAACTCTGTGTACAAACTATGTTTGGCCTAAATAAAGTTTATTATTATTATTTGTTATCTAATGAAATAAATATACTACGACATGAGCTGGCCTCGTCTATCAGAGAGGGGGCCTGTACCTAGCATTAGCACATTAATTACGGTAATGAAAGTAAATATTATTTATGAATCCGAATTAGCCCCCGTATGTACTCGCACCGTAAGCAGCCCGTTACACCGAATTCGTGCTTACACTTTTATTACGCCTGTATAAGTGTGGCGGGATTTTTGCCGTAATTCCAAAGTTATACAGGCGCAGACATTTCAACGCTGAATTAGTGATAGATAGGACAAAGATGAAAGAAGCGGTGATAGCCCAGTGGGTACTTCGACTTCACTTTCGAGGGGCCGAGCTCGAGTCCCAGCACGCACCTCTTTTAAGGTTATATGCGTTTTTAGCAATTTAAATATCACTTTCTTCATCGGTGAAGGAAAACATCGTGAGGAAACCTGCATGCCTGAGAGTTTTCGAAAATGTTATCAAGGGTGTGTGAATCCACCAATCAGCACTGGGCCACCGGTGGACTGGATTAATCTAATTAGCCAGCTGTTAACATTTCGGGCTATTTTAATTCGAAAAATAAGAATATTATAAATGTGAATATGTGTTTGTTTGTTTGTTACCTTGGTTTGGCTCAACTTTATTCCAATCTTGATAAAATTTGCATTTGAAATTTTTTGATCCGTAAAAACTAAAAGTTTTCTCGGGATTTTTCAAAACAAAAACAATTGCAGGCAAACTCTCGTCACTATTAAAATTTACGATATTGTTATCATTATTTTATTTACATTAAAAAAAAGATAAGAATATCATAAATTTTAAAAGTTAACGATAATATTATCCTTTATTAAAAAAAATATTTAAACAAAAATTTCAAAACAACGGCTTTAAAACAAAGTACGGGTTCAGTTTACTTTAACATTGAATGTCACCTCAAACGATAATGAACTTTGCTGTGGTAACAAAACGTGCTTATCAAAGTATGCCGTCCTATGGGTACGTATAACGTGTAATATAGACAACTTTTTAATTTCAACAACTACTGATACTATCGACTGATATTTAGAATGGATATAAAACTGATAAATAGAGATTGTTTAAGAACATTATAATTATTATATTAATGATTTTATAATTTAATGATTCATTAGTAGATGCGCATTCGGTAGGAGCTCGATTTCACTTTCTGGGGGCCAAATTCGATTCCCAGCACGCATCTCTCCATCTAAGTTATGTGCGTTTTAAGTAATTAAAATATCACTTGCTTCAACGGTGAAGGAAAACATCGTGAGGAAACCGACATGCCTAAGAATTCTGCATAATGTTCTCAAGGGCGTGGTGGAATCCACCAATCCGCACTGGGCCAGCGTGGTGGACTACGGCCTTAACTCCTTCTCATTGTGGGGTCGATGTGATGATGATGATGTGATGATTTTTTTTTTTTTACTACGACAATACACACATCGCCCCCTAGCCCCAAAGTAAGCGTAGCTTGTGTTATGGGTACTAAGATGACTGATGAATATTTTTATGAATTATATATACATAAATACTTAGAAAATACACATAAACACCCAGACACTGAAAAACACTTTTGCTCATCACACAAACATTGTCCAGTTGTGGGAATCGAACCCACGGCCTTGGACTCAGAAAGCAGGGTCGCTGCCCACTGCGCCAGTCGGCCGTCATCCCGGATGATGTGATGAATGAGTTTCATTATCTAGGATGATTTTTATTTCAATTCTGTACTTACTAACTTGAGCAATAAGAGATTCCAAGCATGTAGTTACAATATATGTTGGCTGTTTAAAATAAGAAGTCCTTATTGGATGATATATCTCCTTTTCTATAATATTTTCCGCTCTATTATATTATAAATATCTCTGTATCACGCTGACATTAGGGATGGTGCTAAGTGGACTGCTTAACTTTGTAACTGTTAGGTGCAAATAATGTGACATTTTCATTCCCCTTTACTCTAAAGTTATTTTTGTTCCGTCCCGACTTTTTCGAAACTGTACGCATCTGCACGACTGTTTTGGTTTCAGTAACAAGTGGTTTACTATTCTTCTTCTTGCAGTGCCGACTCCTATCGGAGGTTGGCAACCATTAAGGCTATCTGGTTTTTAGTCGCAAGATCGGGTACTTTTCCCGAACCATAGGCGTAAATGTTGTAGCCACGATATTTTCTTCGGCGAAGTGGTCTTTTTCCGGCTATGTTCCCCTGAATAATGAACTGAAGGCGTCCATATTTATTGTTTCTCGTAATATGACCAAAATACCCTGACTACTCTAGTGTTACCACAGGAAAGGCACTAGTACATTTTTTTTTATTTTTAAAGTGCATTTAAAAATAACGGAATCGACACGATTTGAACCTACGAATCTCTGGTAATCGCGGCCTAAGCTACGGTTTGTAATCTTGTCTGTTCTATATATAACAAAATTGATATTTCCTCAAAGTGTAGCTTAAAACTAATTACGTACTTATTTTCTAGAAGCGGACATAAATAAGTGATATCTGCATATTAACTATAGTTCCCCACCAAAAAAAATTGCGTCACGTTATTCCTTGGCAATAACTTACTGCCATGCTCCAACACAGAGCTGAAGAGGTGACCGATTGACCACAACATCGCAACATGCTTGATAATTATTGTGTTTTTTATCTTTTTTTTTTTAATTTTTTCTATTTTGTTATAAAAGTTTATTGTGGTCTGTGACAAGCAAGCCCGAGCTCAAATAAATAAAAATACTACGACAATATACAAATCGCCATCTAGCCCCAAAGCTTAGCTTGTATTATGGGTACCAAGATAGCTGATGTTTTTTTTTATTAATATAATACACATAAATACAGATAAAAACGCAAACATTTTCCAGTTGTGGGAATCGAACCATACAAAAGCCCAATATTGTTAGTATATATGATGAATCTAAACCTAGGAATTGTACATTAGACTGCCAGTCTCGGCAGTCGTTATATCGACCAAACTAACAAACACTTAAAACTCCAGCTATTTTATTAATATCATATATACAGAGGTAATAGACGAGCAAGTTATTTATTTAACTCTACGTAAACTTAACGCGGTGCTGTAGGTATTTGACTCGTTTATAAAGCAAAATATTGGGTTTCTTATTAACAAATTTTAGCCTTTAATCAGAGCTTCCAAAATGATCATACTTTATTCCCTGCCGGCAAACATCGACTGCTTTCTATAGGAAAAAACATGTTTATTGCAGCTGGCAGACAACGGCTGTTTTATACTACACGACAAATTATTACGACATTTGCATCAAAGGGATACTTTTTTTTATTTATTCCATCTTTTATTCTATCATTAATTCTTTTTTTTAAATTCTTAACAATGCTTAAAAATGAAATAAAAAACACTATTGAAAATTTATAAAAAAAACATCCACCCTCCGCTTGCGGGGCTTTTGAATGCCCAAGCAACCGGCGGTCAGGGCTCCAGAGTGAGAAACCTCCTCACAATACGCGCCGTTTCAAGAACTACTGCCTTCTGTATCCGACCCTTGATCCAACAACCAAGCGAAAGCTTCTTAAGATGTTGGTCGAAGCTTTTCGCGAGAATTGACTGAAACGAAGATCGAAACATCTATACTCCGCCAAAAGCTGAGGAATCTGTGCCTTGTAATTTATAATTGCTTCGATCTTTATAAGCCTCACTAAACAGATTCGTAGTGTACTATAATGATTGATGCTTTCCGATGTTGTTAGATGGTGACGTAGATAAAGCTAAAGATAATTGATAGCAACTGGTAATTTGAAGTTCAAGCGGTACAAAACTATGTTTATACAGACGTGACTTCATAATTTTAAATTCGGCATTTCACCTGTCATGGCGGATCGCTAGATTTTGTTGTTATTTGTTTATTGAAAGCATCAATCTTACTTCGAATATGAATAAAAATAAGTATTTCATAATAGATGAATCATATATCCTTACACTATGTGTACCCATCTAGCCTAAAAATGCATTTATGGCCCTTTATATTATTCAATAAAGGAACATAGAGAAGATAGTATTGAATGGCTTGAGGGCTCGACGGATAAACATCAGTAAGCATTCATTTTAGTAAACGCGGGGAACTGGTACTCACCCCTCTGATTGTTTAAAAATAGTAAAGCATTCTACTTCTTGTCTTTATCCCAGCTTGATTGACATTTAAATGCAGCCTTACATTTTAATAAAGTTGCATAACTTATCTGAGTCGTACTCCTGTCGTTAAGTGTAAAAAAAGCTTTTTACGAAGCACTAATTATTTTCAGGGAAGATAATGAAAGTTGATTAAAAATAGCGAGAAGGTCAGGCAAAGTTACCGCTGTTAAGCGCTTTGGAAGGTTTTTGTACCGGTATCATTATGGGCGGTCCTGTTTAGAATATAATATCGACCGTTCCTGTATATATTAACCTCAATAGCCTATAACAGCCTACTTCTGTAATAAAGGCCTATTCCAGCGCGAGGGTTTGGATATAATCAAAACGCTGGGCAGACTGGTGATTGCAGAATGCAAAAGTAGTAGCACATAGGACTGCTACCCGTTCTTTGTAATTTTACCTAAGTCGTCTCGTACCACACCCGCGGGAAGAGGAAAGGTCGTGACTACTGTATTCTGATCTACCTTCACCACACGAATGTTTATTATATACCCAGGAAGTTGTAGGTTTTGATGTGGTTTAAGCTATGTCCATTTTTTCAAATGTGATTTGTTAACCAGGTTTGTAATTTGCGTATGTTATGTTTAATATTCATTAAATATTTTACAGCCGATTGGCGCAGTGGGCAGTGACCCTTTTTTCTGATTCCAAGGCCGTGGGTCCGATTCCCACAACTGCAAAATGCTTGAGTGATGAACATGAATGTTTTTCAGTGTCTGGGTGTTTATCTGTATATTATAAATATTTATGTGTATTATATTCATAAAAATATTCATCAGCTATCTTAGTACCCATAACACAAACTACGCTTACTTTGGGGCTAGATGGCGTTGTGTGTATTGTCGTAGTATAATTATTTATTGTTTTTATTCCATTGTACTACACTGCAGTTTCATCTGGCGATAAATTATGAAGTCTAAGATGGTAGCAGGCTAACCTTTTAAGGGTATGGCAGACCCGAACCCCTATCGTTAAAATGATTAAATGTAGACATATCTCACGAGTGAGATGCGGTCTCAGAGTGCCTAATGAAAACTTGAGAGGAAAATCTATAAAATGCTCATCCTGCTATGTTACGCATGAAAAAAGAGTACACGCCACCGAAATACCAGTGCGTGGTGTGCCATTAGTGGTAAGATAAGAGATGATATGGAGCAGTTAAAAGTAGTGCCAGTGACAGAAGATGAGGATGAAAGGTATATTAAAACAATGTATAAGAAACATTTATTACAGCAAGGATACGATAAAATCGATGAATTTCTTAATGACAAGTAAGCAGCCCCGCAAGATAGAAAAATGATAATAAATGTTGATGTTGGAAGACAGCCACTACTGAGTTTCTTGCCTAGTTCTTCTCGGTAGAATCTGTTGTCAGAACTGGTGGTAGAATCACTACAATCAGAGATATTTGGCGTTCCAAAAGTGCTTATGAAGTAGGCCTACTTGAAATAAATGATTTTTAAATTTATTTGGATGGCTAGCTGACAATTCAAGTGCAGTAAAATTATTAACTCGCAGTAAACGTTCATAATATGATGGTAATGATGATGATGAGTCAAAGACACGATGTAAAGACGTGTTAATGATACACCAGCGCTATACATGTACTGATTTTATTCTTATAACTATGCACCTCATACAATATTTATTATTCACCTACCGTCACACATGAAGATTAAACATAGAGTCGCTCGAAAATGAGTTATATTGGTATCGAAGATAGGTATAACGACAGAATAACTCACACCGTTAAAGAATAGATTTTTAAAAGGCGTCCGGTGTTGGGCTATCTCTTTCACACAATTTACGCTTGAGCGATAAAATACGAAAGAGCGATATAAATCTATTTTTAATAGCGGATTATACATGATAGGCGTGATACGTCTCGCTGTGTACGAATAAGAAAAGTTTACCCACGTTTTCAGTTCGGCTAGTAAACTAATAACATCGTTATTAGCTTATTTAAGAGATATTAAGAATTAAGAGAAGAACTGGAGTTACTGATACAGTTTAGCGAGTCGCGTAGCTGAAGTGGCAGTGGGTGGGGCACATAGCTCGCAAACAAGCACCGGTAAACGCAGCACAGGTCAAGCGAGTCGCTGGGAGCCGCTGAAAACAAGCGGCCCAGAATCGTGGATTTTAGAACTCCCTATAAAGACCTATTTTCAGAAATGGACGTCAATCGGTTGAAGTAATGATGATGATGATGATGACCTATTGATATCACTGGTAAGTTGTTTTCGTGTGTACATTATCAAGTTATTGCGAAGTTTCGCAATGGCATGAAACTCTTTATTTTATTAGCAATTGTCTTAATCGCGCTCCATTCGAATCGCAAAGTTTCGCCAATCTCCCGAGTTAGGCACAACTCCACCGGGAGCAGTTATAGTACATAAGCTGGTGCAAATTTTCCGCTTTTACTTGATAAAATAATCATGATGGTAAATCTCATCTTGACTTACGCTAATCCTCTAGGTAATTTAAATATTAATAGCGCATTAAATGTACTTTACGGAGTCACAAATTGTAGTTACATTAATATAAACAGTCTGCTCAGCTATCGTGTGATTTGGATGTTAGCATGATGCTATTGCATGACTGCTGCAGCACTGGTTTTTAAGAATAGTAGTAGTCAACTAAGAAAAAACAAATTAAAGAAAAATTTTAGCCATTTAAGGAAAATAGAAAAGAGTTGTTTGTATACAAAGTACAATTAATAGGATGTAGTAATAGTATGTTTTATGTTGTGTTAAGTGTAAATTAAGGTACATATACACTTAACACATAACATAAAACATACTTTCATAGCGATCGTAAAGCTTTATTTTGTTTTCAGTTGGCTAATTAGTAACTGGCTATTTAAATTCAATTAGAACTAGATTTGCTCGCTTGCAATCGAGGTATCGTTTTCGCATATCAAACTCCGTATGATCAAAGTAAAGTCGACCTATTAGTATATCTAATAGTTAGACGGACCTGCATAGCTTTTCAGAAGAAAATGTAGAAAGTATTGGAACATGAAGTTTTCTTTTCATAGTGATAATCAACGGACGAAGCAGATAGACCACTTGATGGTAAGTAGATGTCCTATAAATAGGGCAAAACTGAGCAGGGCATGCAAGGATGGACACAGGGCGTCCTAAAACGTGCCGCTCTGTCTCCATCCACCTGAGGCTAAATCTCATGTGGCTGTAATATAAAACACCGGAAAACACGCCTTTCAGAACGGAGCACAGAATTGCAGCAATGCTAGTTTGCGGCAAAAATAAACATGGCGGTAATACGTCCCCGGACAAGATCTGACCAAAAAGCTCTACTTCTAACAGTTTCGATTTCATTCTTTACCTACCAGGTTAAATTTTCCCACCACCTCTCGCACTAGATCCCCCGGCCCTTAATATCCACATTACCGCGGATTTACGTGCTTTCTTTTACTTGTTCGCAGTGATTTAGATACGAGTTCCTAAGTTTACGTGAGGTATTGCACAGGGATCGATTTTATGGTTTTGTAATAAACTGTTGATATTCGTATTCAATATGAATCTAACAAACAGATATATTATGAAAAATAATCCTTATACTGCACACCAAACAGATGTTTTGCAATGTACCCAATTGTGTAAACAATTCAACATCTCCTGATAAAATAATCATGATGGAAAATCTCATCTTGACTTACGCTAATACTCTACGTAATTTCAGTATATTGATATAGAACTTATAATATACAACTAATATATCATGGTATTCCGCAAAGTAACGCCTACTTCTATCCAATAACAAACAGATGTTAAACGTCTCTTTAAGAGATTATTAAAGGTTATAAAATTAAATGGCACTATGGGCTGGAACACGAAAACAATGATAATTATATAAAATTGTTTTTTTTTATTTGTGAACCTTTACTATAACTGAATGAGTTATTATTCTTGAAATCTCAGTGCTTTTAATTCAAAGAGCTATGTAAGATTTGTGTCTATGACCTTCACGTTTATTATATATGTTAGATATCTAGGTATTAAAATATACGTTAATATTTAACAATCAAGAAAAAGTCAAATATTACTTTATCGAAATAGGCACATAGATAGAACTTTAATGCATTCATTACTTATAAAATATGTACATAGTCAAAGCCAACGTCAAATACTTCTTTATTCAAATAGGCACATAAATGGCACTTTTGATGTGTTGATTACATACAAGATGTGTACATAGTAGTGAGTAGTGATGGCGATAACTACATTCGTAAACTTAAAACTTAAGTTACGAGATTTCCAACACGCCCTGGTCTAAGAAGAACCACAAAGAACGCCCACAAAAAACTTAGCGGGGTGTTCTCTCTGCCATCACAATCTCACATTGACATTTGAAAATATTTACCACTCTAGTTAGAACAATAATTCACACCAATTTTTTTAATGGGTGTTATATATTTAGCACATAAGTCTAGTATTATACCTAAAATATAGGTAGCCTAAGTTAGTCCTTTTAA
The DNA here is from genome assembly GCF_905163445.1 of Pararge aegeria. NCBI lineage: Eukaryota > Metazoa > Arthropoda > Insecta > Lepidoptera > Nymphalidae > Pararge > Pararge aegeria. The sequence continues at coordinate 532,793 of NC_053193.1, forward strand.
CATCAACTATTTGCCGGTTTATTTTTCGTCTATATCGTTCCCGACATTTCACAAAGTAGCTGGGGCAAACAGACAGACGTACCAACTTGACGATTAATTTTTTCTTTAATAAGAGATATTTAACCGTGACTTTGTCTGTGTTATATAAGATAACCACTGGGCTATAATTGTGGGTTTTCGTTAATATTGCTGTGACAGCGTATTATTCATGTTGCATAACGTCGCGAACAGACTGACGTATGTTATTGGAAGTGACGCGGATTAGCGTGTGGTGCAAGAAACAATTATATTTCATGGAAAATGAATTTTAAATACCTTTATTCAAAGTTTGGCTACGGTGATAGAGCATTGGGTAGGAGCTCGACCTTACTTTCGGTGTCCGAGTTCGAATCCCAGCACGCACTTCTAACTTTTATAAGTATTGTGCGTTTTAAGTATTTCAAATATCACTTGCTCCTTCACGATGTTCTCCTTTTGTGTTCACCGTTGAGTGAAGGAAAACATTGTGAGGAAACCTACATGCCTGAGAGATCGACATAACTTTCTCAAAGGTGTGTTGAGTTCGCCAATCCGCACTGGGCCAGCAAGGTGGACTACGGCCTTCTTCTCCTTCTGTTCCTGGGCCGTTTCCTGGCCGAAAGAATACATAGCAAGGACAAGGGTACTGCCAAAGAGATTGTAACATAAATGAATGAGTAAATTATTAGCAAGAAAACAATTATAGACCGTGGTCTGAATTAAATACTTTATTATTATTGGTTATTAAATAATAGCTTATAATTAAGCTCAATAAAAAGTCCTATTATAGTATTAAGGACTGCGTCAACGATAATAAAGCTTGGGTGTATATGTAGCTATTGCCAGATAATCAGGTTATTCCTCAAATAGTTTTAAATGAAAAAATGAGATGGTGATAATAAACAAAACAACCGGCTAAGTTTGATGTGGGCTTCTTCTTAGACCAGGACGCATTTGGAACCCTCGTAGCTTTAGCTTTAAGTAGACGAATTTAGTTATCACCATCAACTCACTTCTAATGCATATTTTACGCTTCAAAAGTGCCATCTATGTGCCTATTTGAATAAAGAAATATTTCACTTCGACTTTGCATAATTACCTTGCCGCTCAGCGCTTATGACTTGCGTTTGTTATATTTTATTAATATTTGGTTTACAATAAGGTCGCTACGCTCACTGATTTACAGAATTATACATTATCTGATATTGGAGAAGAGAACTGAAGCGAGTGTTCGACATTGTTTAAATGGAGGAGATTTTCTAGGGTTTTGTAACAAAATGGTAAAACGGGTAGTTTTCATCAATCAGTGTGTCTAGTTCGTTTAAGCGGCGTCTAACTTGCATCTTGCATCATCATCATCAATTCAACCAATTGAAGTTCACTGCTCTAAAGGTCTGCAGGGAGTTCCAAAATTAACGGCCCTGGGCCGCTTGTTTTTAGCGGCTCCCAGTGCTTGCTTGATGTCGTCGGTCCACCTAGCTGGGGGCCGACCTTCGCTGCGTTTATTGGTTTCCAACACATTAGGACTCAAACGTCCATTGCCACTTCAGCTTTGCGTCTCGCTGAGCTAAGTCGCTTACTCAAGTGCTTCTATGATCTAATTTGATCTCCTAATTTCTGATTTGATCACGTAGATATCAAATAAGAACTGAGGAGAAATATTAATATATTTTGGAAATTTTGACCGGGGGATGCTTTATAATCGATAATGAGTCCAAAACTGATTTTTAGTTAATTTTTGTCTGTCTGTCTGTCCGGGCATCACGTGAAAACTAATGGATGGATTTAAATACAATTTGGTACAGTGGTAGCTGGTATTCCGGATTAACATATAGGATACTTTTTATCCCGATAAACAGTTTTCTCCGGGAAACGGGATGGAATTTTTTATCAATTTTACTTCATAGCTCCGTTAAATTTGAACCGATTTTAATATTTTTTTTTGTATTTGAAAGTGTATACTAACAAGTATGTATTGTATAATTTTAATGAGGATCTGATGAATATTGTTGGAGATAAAGGACATAACTCTTCACAAATAACAGTCAGTCGCAAGGCAAATGGGATAACGATCGAATGTATGCGTACCATCCTACTTATATTATAAGTTTGTGAGGAGGTTGTGGATGGATGTATGGATGGATGTTTGTATGTATGTATCAACTAAACTAATCTTACTAACTCTGTATTCCAAGTAAAATAATAATATGTAGGTACATATCATAATAGGATTTTTCTATAAGCTTATGTTTTATGTAAACTTTGAACTTATTGAGAGACATCTCAAGGATTTCATCTGGTAATTTGTCATAATAAGATATACAATTACCCTTAAATGAATTACTAATTTTATGCAGCCTAGTAAACTGCACTACAAGTTTATTTTTACTTCTAATATTAATATTGTTACAGTCCACTTTCTTTTTATATTTTTATGTACATAAATTAAATTTTCAAATATGTATTGATTGTGCACCGTCATAATTTTAGGTGCTTTAAATTTATCTTTTGGGCCCATTTTATATATTGCTCGAACAGTCCTCTTCTGCAGTACAAAAATACAATCAATATCAGCAGCATTACCCCATAATAATATGCTGTGAAAGTAATTAAAATACACAAGCCTGGTAGTTTGTACATCTGTCATACTACGTATCTTTTTAACCGCGTATTGAGAAAATAAAAAATGAAATAGGTATGACTTGAGCTTATTGCGAGTCACATACGCGGCGTTTGATTTTTTTATATTTATAAGATAAGTGTCTTGAGATGGAGCTCTATATCTCTGTTTACCTCAAGGATATAATCTGGAGGTCAGGATTAGGACATTAATTGTAGAAATTTATGCTAATTCATCAATATCCAATAAAAGTCCACTGGTGGACTAAAAGCCTCTCCCAACGGGAGGTTTTTCATACTATAACCACGCTGGACACATTCCGTACAGAGGACGCTGCTGCCCATACTCCGTCATATTCCATTAGTCGCCTTATACGACACCCGCGGGAAGAGGTGGGGAGGTGACAACTGTTTTCTGGTCTGCCGTCACTATACTGCAATAATGATTATCATGATGATATTTATCCGTTACACATAATCTAAAACACGCTTGCAATATCATCACATAAACTTCGCTCATCCCAAAATTTTCAGGCCAATTACGCCGGGTAATCAATTACAGTGACTGAGGATAAATTATCAAAGCCTTTTAAAAATCTTGTTGAAGTGAGTTTAATTCGGCCGGAGTGAAAATTGTACGCTTAATGAGGTAACAATTTAAGTAAACCGGTAATCTGTTTCTAGCTCTCCATTTAGACAATTGAAGACCGCTATAATTGATCTAATATTAAAATAAAAGACGATATCTTGTTTATATAACTACGAGTTTTTGTTGCGTTTGTTTTTTTTACAAATCCCGTGGGAAACGTTTGTTTTCTTGATATAAAAAGTAGCTGACGTACTCTCCGTCCTTTCTACTAACTCTATGCTAAAAAGCAAGTTGTTTGATTTCTTAATTAGGGCGTTAATAAAGGATAAACAAAGAAACAAACAAACCCTTTTACATTTATAATATTAGTAAGGATCCGTTTGTATCTCGGAAAAGATATTGATGAAGTTTTCTAATTAAATAAGGTTTGGCATTTTGAGTTTACTGGCAATTTTTTAAAAATTTAAACCACGGCATGGTTTTTAGTGTCACAGACTTCATCTATAATAACATAAATGCAGCTTGCTAATTTTCATAATAATATAGACTATATCTCTCCTATTTGGAAAACAGGTGTAACTAAAAAGATTTGGAATTATAAGTTATTTTTAATCAGCTTTATGCCTCTCAAGTTAATCTGAAAAAGGGGTTCGGGATGATCCCGAAAAAAAATACCAGATTTTAAAGATGAACATAAGGCAGTCTAAGAAACTGGAGATATTTTTAAAGGCTGTAAAGGCTCATTATGTCGCTTCAAAAAGAAGACTATGATTTTTTTATACTAACTCATATTTAAGTATTTATGGTATACTAAAGCATATATCAGTTTACTTACTTGTTATATTTATTAGTAGTTTGTGAAGTTTGTTTATGTATTTTTCGTATATATGTGTTTAACAGTTTACGCCCCACCCCACCTTTCTGTTACGTTTCTTTTTCCTAATCCTAAGGTTGCCTGGCAGAGATTGCTACTTAGCGATAAGGCCGCCTTTTGTATCCAACTACCTATTTGAAGTGTCTGTTCTTATTTTTGATTTTATGAACTTGATGTGGAGTACAAATAAAGAGTATAAATAAATAAATACAATTAACTAAGCAAAAAAAACTCTGGGCTAAGCTCAGTTGCGGGTAGAATAATTTGAAATATTTTTGATCAAAAACAGTTTAATCAATACAGCTTATATCAAAAATATATAAAGCATAAAATGTTTTATATATTTTTGAAGGCATTCAAATTACTGTGCACTAATACGTATTGTGACGTACATTATAACAACTCCAAATGATGTTACAAATTGTGCTTAAGTGTGCTGCGAATTGAATACATTAGAGAATCAAGACTCTCCTCACTGGTGTAGATTTAATTGAATAAATCTAAAATGCATTTAAAGAAAAGAAAAAAAACCATACTCTTAGCAGGGCATGAAGTGTTAGAGCTGTTAGAGGGATTCATACATTTAAAGTCAAATAAGCCAATTTATCTTCGACGTAGTCGAGTCGGGACAAAAATTTAAATAAAGCATCTATTCCTATCTGTTTTTCTGGTATGAAATTTATTGAGCCAATTCTGACTTGAAAAGTGGTGTAGTTCACCACCTTGCCTCGGATAGCACCTTAAAACATATGTCTCGGCTGTTAAATGCCAATCAGCATTGGACCAGCCTAGTGGGCCTAGGCTTTAAACCTCTTCTATTCTTTAGAAGATAATTTAGTTCAATTGCTGTTGTACTTATTACGTTATTACTTTATGGTCACAACGCACTCTGCTGCGCCAGGAAAGTGGTCGCAAACGGTAGGTTGAACTACTCTTGCGGACTCTATATTCAACATCATCTCACTCTAACAACAAGACGTCAGTATATCTTCCAATAAAATAATAATAAATAAATTAATATATAAAACATATTTCAACAATACACATAAAGCCATCTAGCCCCAAACTAAGCGTAGCTTGTTTTATGGGTACTAGAATGATGAATAATTTTTATGAATAATATACATAATACTTATAATATACAGATAAACACCCAGTAACTGAAAAACATTTATGTTCATCACACAAACATTTTCCAGTCGAACCTATAGACACAGAAAGCACGGTCGTTTTCCACTGCGCTAATCGGTTGTCAAAGTGGGCCGGATGGGCTATTTAACTAAACCAACTAGGTCCTTTTAAAAATCTCTCCGTAAAGTTTCATAGTTCCTTAAATAATACTGACACATTATCACCTAAAGGCTAAGACCCCAACCTTGTGGTCTCATAATAACTTAACACTTTTAGAGCGCCAGAAGCAACGAGTTCACAAGACCAGATTTCCTTAAATAGCATATAGATAACCATTAGATCCCTTTATCAACATCATGTCTCCTTCACCTCATCATTCAATACATCATAAGGCCTAATGCATATATTAAAAATTTAATCTTTTTAAATGTATTTATTTTACAATGCCATGTTTTAGTATGTCTCTAAACTTAATTATTGAGCCAGGTTTGATTAGATTTGGTTCAGAAATAAAATTATGAGGTCCGATTTGCTCTCGACATTACGTTCTTTAAAAATATTGTTTATTTAGCGAGTAGGGTAGATTTGTTACAACTACTCTTGTGTACTCTATAAGTAACTTCATCTCACTGTCACAGCAGGACGTCAGTAAATCTTCCAATTAAATCACTAGTCCGTAACCACCGCTATCGATTCAGCATGCAAATCAGTTTCACGGAGAACTAAGGGCTTGGGCAGGCTTAAATCTTTTGCAAATTTTATTGAAAATTTAAAAACTTGAACGGTTTAATAATCTTTGAGGAGTGAGGCTCAGCTGAGAGCACGGAAACTTAAGCCGATTTTGTGTAATCCACAAAAGAGAATGGATTTGTATATTGGACACTTTACAAATTCAGTATTATTTTATTAATTTACAGATCTTTGCTGTTTTCAAACAGATGTACCTATGAGAAGGCTATCAGGTTTTTCGTTGATGATATAGACCGTTGCGGCAAATCTGATCAAATTTTGGTCTTCCGTTAGATTGATCCCAATTGAATGATAAAAATAAAGTTGATTAGTTTATTAGTTATGGCGTGAACATAGGCCAAACAAACAAACATAATTTCGCATTTATAATATTAGTAAGAATTCTAAATTAGGTAGGTAGTTATTAGTTTTGCTAAGTCACAAATCACGATAGCAGCAAGTAATCGAGGCTGCAATTATTTTTACGTTACAGAGTTCGGTAGCAGCGCCGTTAGAAATGAGCTCACGGTTTAGATAAGCTATTTCCAATCTTTTGTTTCCATTCCACTATCTGTCCTCACTTAAACTTGTTTAAAATTCGCTAACTCAGGTGAATCGCAGTTTAAAACTCGAGATTACCTGAAGGTATTCTGCAGGGGATATTTCGAAATGCAATCTCAGCAGAAACATATCGGAAAATTGACTCTGAGACTTTACACAGCCAGGTGAAGGTCGATTTGATGAAGGTGATAATGATGATTTCTGGTGGGAGTCTTCGGCCGTGGCTAGTTACCGTCCTACCGACAAGACGTGACGCTAAGCGATTCAGCGTTCCGAAACCGATTAGGGGTATGGATTTACCCATACCAGGTTAGCCCGTTACCATCTTAGACTGCATCGGTCGAAATCGGTCTTTTGTCATCATCATCATCATATGAATCCATTACCGGCCCACTACAAGGCACAGGTCCTGGATCCTTTTCTTAAAATGCACATAACTTAGAAAAGTTATAGCTTAAGGTGCGTGCTGGGTTCAAACTCAGCCCGGCGAAAGTGAAGCCGAAGGCCTAACCAATCAAATGGCTATCACCACTCATTACTGGCTGTTGTCGGCGGCATTTGGTTTTCATAAATCCCACCGGACCCGTACATTTTCCTGGGATTCTATCTCCGTTCCAAACTATTAAAAATTACGTAGCAAATTTCATTCGGTAAATTTTGCGCGAAAGAGTAACAAACAACCATCCATCCACTTATCCTTACAAATTTAATCATCTATAATATTTCTAGAAAGTTGGATAGTATAGGTAATACAAATAGTTTTTTCCCCTCAGCTAAAAGGCTTAGGCAAGATGAGAATAGAACTTTATAAAGACGCAAACATAATATGTTTAGCAGAGTTTAGGCAATTTACTTCTGAACTTTCTTGTACACAGCTAACTTTATACTTTGTGAAGTCGATATCTGTGACAACTTTGTGTTCTGCAGCTTAAATATCAGGTTTTGTTTTTAAGTAGGTACTTCAACTTTTCTCTAGATGAAATACAGTTGGGAAATACAAATTTCACTTCAAAGTCACAACTTTGAACGTATAAATTGTTGCTCGAAAACGTTTGCCGTTTACTAACTGTGGTTTAACGATCGCTTGTCAAAGGGCGAGCTGGAGTTTCTGAAACAACTAATTACAATGTATTGCAGAAAAATTGATAACTGAATGTTACTTTTTTGATACATCTACAACAAAAACTAGATAGGTACTTCAAATTCAAAATTCAAAATTCTGTTATTTCAAGTAGGCCTAATACAGGCTCTTTTGAAACGTCAAGTCTGTCTGTGTGTAGTGTCTCTACCAATTATTATGGCATGTTATATACGACTGTCACCAACCCTCCTCTTCCCGCAGGTGTCGTAAAAATCGACTAAGGGTAAAATTGAGAAAGGGCAGCATCATCCTCCGTTCTACTACTACCATCTTCTACGAACACGAACCCGTCTGCCAGCGTTCCTATTGACAGAGGCCTTTAGTCCACCAGCTAACGGTTAATAAAGCTTCAAAGACCGCTACCTATTAAAAAGCTGATTTGCAATGTGCATTAAGATGTTCAACGTGTTACCACAAAATATACAGATTTTACCATTGTGAAGATACAAATCGGCTTTGAAGAAATGGCTCTTACAAAATTCATTTTATTCAGTCAAGGAATTTTTAGTGCACAAATATATTTGACTACATATAACTTCACTCACTTACTACTTACTGACTTACTTGACATTACCTATACTGACTTTATATTTAATATTATGCTTTTTAGTTTACCTCAATATTTGGACGACGATGTGAGCAACAAAATATTCGTGAAACAAAAAATGATAGATAGACATCAGTGTTTAGTACCTACCATACTTTTTCCCAATAATGAATTTGTATTTTTAGACTATGGCATCATCAAGGCTACTAAGAAATAGGTCATACTTGGGTATCTCTGATAGAAAGCATCACAAATACTTAATCTGGAAAACATAAAATAAACTTGTTGAGTAATTTTCCAGGCTACACAAAATTTGTAATTTATTTAAAGGTTATACTTTTATAACAAATTACCAAATGGTTACTCCATTTGGAAGATGTCTCTAATCAGCATCACTGTCACACACTTAAATTCTTACGATTGTAAAACAAAACTTACTCAATGGTTTACAATCACTAACATATGAAAAAACGGAACTCCTTTTGCAACTGCTAAAATAAGAGTCATTACATTTATAAAACAATAAGGTTTATTACTTTAGTAATAATCGGCCTCACGCATACACACACACACACACACACACACACACGTACACATAACATAATCGCACTCACACTGCATGTTTTACTCGCATGTCAGAAATAAAAAAAAAATGATTATATAAATAAATTGAAATAAAAATGTGTTAATGTGTTTTGTAATGGAAGAGCGAGATCTTCTGGCACAGGTTTTATACTTAACAGAAGTTCTCCGCCTTATCTGCTATTGTTTTATGTGAACAAATAAATTTTCATTTTCATTTTTTTTCACTGTCAACTTTTTACCTGCCTTCTGCATGTCTAAGCATTCTGAGATAGACCTGTGTAATGAAGTAGGCTGGTAATGGGTTATGATGTTGACTACGTTGGCGTAGTTCAAATGTAACAAATAAACTAAATTATTTTAATAAACATGAAAATATTAAGAAGTGGTTATAGCCTAGTGGGTAGGACTTTGATTTCACTTTCGGGAGGGCGAGTTCGAATCCCGGCACGCACCTGTAACTTTTGTAAGTAATGTGCGTTTAAAGTAATTAAAATACTGCTTCAATGGTGAAGGAGAAAACCGTGAGGAAATGTTCTCAAAGGCGTGTGAAGTACACCAATACTGGGCCAGCGTGGTGGACTACGGCCTTAATTCCTTCTCATTGTTGGAGGAGACCCGGACTCTGTAGTGGTTAATATGATGATGATGATGATGATGATGAAAATGTAAAAAAACAATACTTCGAAACTTATTGGATTAAAACTTAAAGAATTTTAAAATATATGGTTTCTTTGCGCAACTATTGAATTAACATGTGTATTATACACGAGAACGTTCCGTTTTATATAATGAACCATTTAATCGCAACCAGTAACGCAATTAAACATATAAATAAACGCTATTCAGTGGAATTGCTTGATAATATAATATTAATATTATATAATGTTGTCACACCCCGGCGGGCGCGTATGTCGTTATCTATATAATTATCTATTCCGCTATCTTTTCCTCCACTGTCAATCTCCGTTATTTGCTCGACTTCACGAATGCGCGCTGAATTTGGTATGTATCAGTGAACGAGCAGCCCTTCATTGTAAAACAAATCTAAATGTGGATCAAGTTACAGGTGTAAGCGGATGAAATTTCACGATGTGTACAAACAGTAGTAGATTAATTATTATATTATTCTCACGAACACCATATGCCTTTAATTCACAACCTAGGCGTCGGGGCTCCCTGGGGCATCTTAAAATAAATAAATTGATTTCCGGATAGCTGTCCGGTCCACTCTCTTTTATCGTGGAACCATTTAGTCTTACTAATATTATGAAAGTGTGCTTATTTATAAGTCTGTTTGTTTTTCCTTCCTTTACGCCGTAACTAAGCAACCGATCGACTTGATTGTTGGCATAGATCTAATTAAAAGGGCGGAGAGTACCTACGGGATTTGCAAAATAATGTAACACAAGCGGAGGAAGAATTCGGGCAACAGCTAGTGTGTTTATAAGTATGAGTTACTTAACTTGACTATGATTTTTGCCACACGTTGTCAGGTGTTTTACTTGACTGCTAGAAAGTATGAATATTTTGACAGTGTTTGATGTTGATTTTTGTTAACTAGTCAGTTTTTGAGATCCCTAAGCATAACGCACAGCCGAATCAGTGTTTCAACTTTAGTTGCACCCTACGTCACTTTAGAGTTGGTGCGATTTTTTGTGAGGAATTGCATAAGTTATGTAAACACGGGCATTAACCTTCATTGCTAGTTGTTTTCCAAACCATCATCATGTTATGACTTGGACCGCCGACTGAACCCGTGTCGCTTCCAATGACGCGCGTCAGTCTGTGCCCGACGTGACGCAACATGATTAATACGCTGTCATCGCGATATTCGCGAATTCCCCTCTAAATTACAACCCATGCCACATTCTACACATACTACATACACTACCGTCTATTGACTGGTCATTCTCAACTGTATTACATAGCGGAATATTTACTCTGTGGTAACAACGACGTCCACATTCTATCGGACGCACATACTAAAGTGTTGATCTACTGACTATACTCAGCTCGTTTTAGAGTTTATTTTGTACACTGTGGCAGTGGTCTGCAAATAATGGTTTTAGCCTCGGGGTTGTATCACTTTATAATGGACATATCTGATGCAGGGTGGGATTAGGGTTTTTTTGTCGTATGTTGCCTCTGATGATGTTGTCTAGTTGCAACTGAATTTGAAATTATGATTTCAGAATAATTGGCTCTCTTTTCTCAGCGAAATGAAATCAATTTTACCATTTTTGATCGCTAAGTATCTATATATTAATACGTAAAGCAAAAACTTTGTACACCTTTTTACTAAAATTGCGCGGACGGAGAAAGTATTTAATTTGCCACACATATAGTTATATAGAGAAGGAGTGCAGAATGCTGTTTTTTTTATTATGCATAATACATACATTAAATCAAAGAAACAGTACACACACTATCAGGTATTTGACACACACATGTACATTGTACATATAGGTAGGTACTCTTTTAAAATATTTTTTTGGATTTTAATTTATTTGAAAAATAGGCAAATTAACAGTATCACAGTCAGTACCTTGGCAAAATCTATGATATTAGAAGTATAGTCTTCGACAAATAATTATGGTTGAATTTTGACCACTGCGGAACTACTAGTAAGAATAGAAGAAATAGGTTCAGTACAAATCTGAATACCAAATTGATACCCTGGAAAAGGGAGGGAAATCATAATGGGAAAATATCAATTTGCTCAGACCAAATATATTTCTAAAACTAAGCTTTATGCCAAATATTTTTTTTAAAAAAGTTATTGCCCTTCGTAATTATAAATTATCAACCGATATTCGATATCAGCCCATCACCGGCCCATTACAGGGCACGGATATCCTCCCACGGTGAGAAGGAGTTAAGGCCGCAGTCCACCCCGCTGGCCCAGTTCGGATTGGTGGACTGTCTTATATAATTCATATTATTTCTAAATTTTCTCTGGCTGGTCTGGCCGTAGCTAGTTACAACCGAAGACGTACCGCAAACCAATTTAGCGTTTTGCTACGATATCGCGTAGGAATCGGTTAATATACCTGCTATACCCCTGATAAGTTAGCCCACTACCATTTTACCACCAGGTGAGATTTACGGTTTACTTGTAAAGGAATCAAAAAAAAAAAACGCTATTTAAACATACTACTAATTTGTGTCCCCCATTGAAATTAGAGGTTAATTTCGAAATGCTTGGAATAAGACAAGATGAGGCGGGTTTTAACGGATCGCTGTAAAAGTTAAATCCCCCTTAGAAAGATTGGATGCTGAACTGTGATGGGCCGCAATCAATCTTACTGCTGAATATTTTCGATTTCACCCCCGGAGCCCAGAGGGGCGTCAACCCGCCCGGGCAATTTCCACCCTCATCGGTAATGTGGTCGGGAAATAAGGCACAGTACGTGCGAAATAGATCTGGATTTCGGACCTAGAATTATATATTATGTACTCCTAAGCATCTAGACAAAGATTTACAACTTTGTTAGAAGCAAAGATTTTTATAATTTTTTCCTATTATAATATTAAGGATTACATGTATGATAAAAAAGCTTGGGTATGAATTGCTCTAACTTCATAGCTCAACATTAAGTAGACTGTGAGATGGTGATAACAAAAAAAAAATCTGGCTAAGTTTGTTGTGGGCTCTTCTTAGACCAGGGCACGTTTGGAACCTTCCTAGCTTTAGTTTTAAGTTAACGAATACAGTTATCACCATCACTTACATTCGTGTAACATGTTAATTGTATGAATGCTTCATAAGTGCCAGTAATAAGGTCTACATGAATAAAATATTTTTGAATTTGAATTTGAATATAGCTACGTTCGGGGCTCTCAAAGTAATGTCAAAATCAGAAAAAGTGAAACGAGCGAGTGACCTATAAATAAATAAGGAACGATCTTTTCGGTTATGCTATCGCTCAATTCAAATTATAATTAAATCATCATCATCTAACCACCTTAGCTTATAAAGAACAGGACTCACATCTGTACAAAACGCCAGGTTTTCTCTTTTACAGGAGAAAGAGAAGTTACCCTTCATGCCATGCTGCTTCGCATAGCTCCAACTCATCAGACTACAGCGCTCATCACTACGCTAGAGAAGTCAATCAATGGAAAAGGTAGAGATGCGTGTTGGGATTCAAACTCGCTCCCCGAAAGTGAAGTCGAAATCCTACCCACTGGGCGATTGAGACAGGCAGACACTGATAAACATTCGTGTTCGTCACACAAACCTTTTTCAATTGTGGGAATGGAACCCACAGTCTTGGACTCAGAAAACAGGTATCCAAACCAGGGAGACATCAAGGCGAGAAGAAATTTGTGTTTTTAAAGCAAGGTCACGCCCTCAACTCTCAGCTATTTACCCCACTGTCATGATAGCTCAGCAATATCTAAAGGTCCTTAATCTCAGACAGACAGATCAGATGTCAAATGTTAATTAATAAATAGTGATACTCTTTACAGATAAGACACTTATCAAAACCAAACAAAAATAATATGTTATTTTCTTTTTAACTGACCTCATAGAAACAGATTTTTAATAAGACTTTTATGTCATTGTTTGTTGTGTGCGATTATTCCGCAAATTATTAATTTATTGTAATGCCTTTTTTTTGCTGTTTTATAGGTTATATGATTCCGTATACGTTTGATCGAAATTGGGATCGAATTGTTTGTAAATTGCATTTATTAAATACATCAACAGCTCTACAGATCAAATCTATCCTATTGGAACTGAGCATTTTTCTTATTAAAACAAATGAAGAAGAAGAAGAAGCATGAATTATTCACTTACTGTACATCGTTGCAAGTGCAGAGTAACATTAGTAGTACTCAAGGAATTGTAGTAGTAATACATATCATCTTTGAAGTAAAGAGCAGAGCGGTAATTTTCGTAAATTGCCTAATTATAAAAAAAAAAAAAACTATCGGAAAACATAATGTGTAAGGATAAAGGAATTATGAATAATTGGAACTCAAAATATTTTAAGATCTCCCAATCATTTCGCAATGTGTAAAAGGCAAAAAGCATATTTTTTTAATGGAAATGTAAAAGACGTATTTTTAGCCAACAGTTCTAAAACAACCACTGTGGAATTGAATAACACTGTATTTCTGAAATCTAAATGAATAAATAAGCAGCTATTTTTTTGTATAGCTTTTCTAATAATATTTAACTAACTAACTAAATAACATCGATCGATTCTAAGCGATAAGGCCGCCTTTTGTTTACTACTCCAGTCTTTGTGTTTCTCTCTATTCGTCCCTTATTTTCCTAAATGTGTAGTAATAATAATAATAATATATTTATTTTATCAAAATAAACGTATACATTTCATGAGTGTAAAGCCCTGTCCTGCGGTAGTTAAAACTGTGTTACAGGAGACAGTGTCTTCCCTATATCTATGGTCTTATTAACAAACGTTTGACAATTTACATATTACAATTACAAAATAAAAGAAAAAAAAAAAAAAAAAAGAGAATTATGTAAATTTTTTGAGGCGGGTGCTTAGGTAGGTACATTTGATTTGTTTGTGGGTGTGCGCGTGTTTGTATGCGTGTGTGTGAGCGTGTTTGTATGCGTGTGTGTGTGCGTGTTTATATGCGTGTGTGTGTGCGTGTGTGTTTGTGTTTAATTTGTAATTTGTTTTATTTAAATTAGATATTCTTATGAAATATTTTCTCTGTACCCTCTTAGTCGTAATCTTTTAGCCAAGATTGAATGTATGTCTTAATTTCTCTATTGGTCATGTCTTTTAATGTACCTTTTTTTAAAAGGTTGTATAGGCAGGGTGCAAGGAAATTATAGTGCTTACGTGCAAAACTACTTTTCATAATAGGAATTGGGCATCTATCAATTCTCTTTGAACAGGTGGGTAGAAAAGGAACCGTTTTGCTATGGTATCTTCGCAATGTTTGAAAAATATACAATTTCCTTACTGACAGCACATCACATTTTTCATATAAGCGAGTCGTGGGAAAGGTAAATGGATAGCACATAATAACTTTAACTAAAGCGCGTTGAGCCCGCTCAACCTCCAGCATTAAAGTTTTAGAGGCACAACCCCATGCGCAGATACAGTAACTAAGAATACATTCACCGAGGGTTTTATAAAGTTTAATTAGCATATCAGTATTGCAAACGGTACGTAAGGTTTTAAATATGTATATGAGTCTCCTAATACGCATACTGGTGTTAGATATATGTGAAGCCCAAGTCATGTTGTCGTCATTTGTTACGCCAAGGTATTTAACTGTGTTCGCTTGCATTAATGAACTGCAATCACAAGGAACGTTCAGAGTCTGATTACATGGGTAGCAATGTGCTCGTATTCCAAGGTCAGTTTGGGGTCTTCCTCTTTTTGTTTTGCTGAAGCATAGATATTTAGTTTTACCAGTGTTGAGTGCAAGGAGACTATGTTCTAACCATGTAATAATAATTCTAAGACCCGCAGTGAAGGGTGTATATAAATAATAAAAGCATCATCAATTTGTACCTAGAAGCTTTTTGACGTAGAACATATGCTATATGTATATTATTGTGAAGGCATCCTCAACATAAGCGTAAAGTTTCTAAGAGGATAGCTGATGATATAATAAAATGTTTGTAAAAAATATATTTTGAACAATAAAATTAAAATTAAAAAAAAAAGTGCAATATTTCATATAGATTCGTTAAGCCGCTCTGGTGTTACAAACATCCACCCATACAAAGTTTCACATTTATTATATTAGCAAAGATTACAGTATTTGAACCGACGTTCTGTAAATGATGCTGCCATTCTAACTGGGTGTAAAACAAACTAATAAATACATCTCAATAAAAGTTTTAATTTCATCAGTTCGCTTTATGAAGCCCGCAGGTCCTAGCAATTAATTATCTTTTGAACAAAACCTTCATAAGGCCTCGGTCTGACATGCTGCTACGTTAATAATATACAAGTTAAGATTATAATCAGTTGTGTTCAAAAAAAGGAATTATTGGATTAAATACTCTAAAGACTAAATAGTCTTTAGAGCCTCACTTTAAGTGTTACATATAGGTCACTTGCAGCCTGCAAAGTATAAGACAACAACTTTCTTTGCGACACCTCTTTTAACACTTTCGATATTATTAAACTTACTTGCATCTAACCGGTATTTAATCCGCATAACTTTTCTTTATGATTGTGGAAATCCTTACATAAGTTCTATGTTCAGCTGTGGATGTGTTTTATACATGAAGATGGTGTTGGATAAGAAAATGAGAATTCTCGGTGGGGCATTCCGGATATATTGGCTTATGGTCTGGCCAGGTTTGGTTGGAGACTTCGGTCGCTAGTCACAACAGTCAAGCATAATTGCAGTACCGTTGCAGTGCTAAGTTTTTTAGTTTTCCTAATGGATTAATATGTACACGTATTTTTATTTATATATATAATAACATTAAATATATGTACTCGTATATATTTTGGTTTTAACTTCAATTTTATTTTTACTTTTTGTTTAATTTAATTCCAAGTTGTATACTAACTTGCTACTATTTATATTTAGATCTACCTTTATTTATATGTACCTAATAAAAATAAATAAATAAATACTAATTTAAAATTGCATGGGTTCTGTGAATTGACATACCCCTGACTTCATCAGCACACTGCATATTCACTTACTATTAGACTAGGAAATTTGGCAGGAACTTATCATCGGATAAAAAAAGTCAATAGCCATCCGCTGACTCGTTCGTAGTGGGACAGTTGCCTTACGAAGTCTCTGAAGTTGCCAACAATACGTTTTTACATACAATAGTCACATAGAAATATCCTATTCTAATTATTTGAACCTCTACACATTTTCGTGACACAATTACAGCCGGATGGCGCAGTGGGTAGCGACCCTGCTCTCTCCGTCCAAAGCCGTGGGTTCGATTCCTACAGCTGGAAAAATATTTGTGTGATGAACAAACCGACTTTATATATTACGTCAGTGGATGAATATGAATGTTTTTCTGAGGTTGGGTGTTTATCTGTTTGAAATAAGTATTTATGTGTATTATATTCATAAAAATATTCATCAGCTATCTTAGTAACCATAATACAAGCTAAGCTTACTTTTGGGCTAGATGGGGGCGACGTAAGTATTTTCGTAGTATTCATTTATTTAGTATTAATTCATAAACATTTAAGTTTAAAGCTTTTACTAAGAAGTGTCTATAAATAAAGAGAAGTAATATCTACTATTCAAGCAGAAATTAAAAATATACCACTAACGTTCCGTTCTGTTCCATTCCTAGTGGTTTATATCTTGTTCATGGGATTGTAGCACCAGATATCATTTGTTTTAGACTCTTAATACGGTGGGGCCGTGGAAAAATTCTCTCACTAAAGTAATATTTTTTGAGAACAAAGGGTTGTGAAAGTAGATCTTTAAGCGATAAGACCACCTTTGCGAATATATATAGTATTATCGTTTTTTTGGTAACCTTGTTCTCTTTTTGTATGTGCAATAAACTCTTTATTATATTCCATTATTCTTTTAATTTCATGTCTTTGATAAACCCACTGCTGTTTGAATAATTGGCAATTTCTATTTGACACAGGTCTGCGTATCTCACTCGGTGGTTTTGAATAATTCCGACATCAAACATCTGAACTTGGAACTTGAGAATTTTGGCGGTATCTTCACAAACTTTGTCGCTCTAACTTTAAATTGTACACGTTTTAAGTCGACTCTTCTCTCGTATACTTTTACCCGACAGTACTGTAAGTGGTTCATTTTTTCGGGTTGATTTTATCATATTTATCACAAAAACCAATCTACGTCCACTACTGAGTTATTTTGCAACGCGTTCGAAATTCCACGGTCTTGTGTCACTTGGCTGTATTTAATTATCCTTTATTATATGGGTAACTCACGGTACACATGTTGAGTAACTCTGCAGAAGTAATTGAGCATCGCATTAAGGTATCCCAGAGTCTCTGCCATTATCAACAAGGCAAACCGAAGTTGGGTCATGTACTCGCCGTTGATGTTGATGCCCAGCCCGTTCCAATCCAGAAGCTTAAAAACGTCCTTCAACGTAGCGGTTAACCATTTCGGGGAGATAAAATCTTCCTGTCGCACTCCTCGCTGCAGTCCATGATTGCTGCTGTCCGTTTTCCGTTATATTCCCTTAGCTGCCTCGTACGACACCCGATTTGAAACGATGATTATATATTCATCATCATCATCACATCAACCCATTATTGTCCCACTACAAGGTTCTCCTCCCACAATGAGAAGAGGTTAAGGCCGTAGTCCACCACGCTGACCCAGTGCAGGTTGGTGGATTCCACACACTTTTAAGAACATTATTAAGAACTCTCATGGCATGCAGGTTTCCTTACGAGGTTTCCCTTTACCGTTGACGCAAGTGATATTTTAATTACCTAAAACGAGTTAGAGGTACGTGCTGGGATTCGAACTGGGCCCCTTCGAATTTGAAGTCGAGCTCCTACCAAATGCGCTATCATCGCTTATATATTATTTAAACTAAATTTGCTATAATCTGTGGCAACCAGAGACTTAACTGCAAGGTCGATTTATAGTTTTTTAGACCTTCGCACAATTTGGAAGATCTTTACACCAAAGTTCTTCCAAATTGTGTACTCGAAGCAAGTTTTTCTCCGACACCCGAGCATCCTAAGAATGTGTTAAAGTACTAGAATATATAGCTTCATTTTCTAAACTCAAAAAGATTTGTATTCCGAAATAAAAATCACTGGTATCGGCTGCCTTTTATAAATACCATTGGTTATTTACGCGAGTTAGAATAATGTATATAACCAACGATATTTCATAATATGCGATTCCCCTGATTCTAGAGGACCACTTTAAGTATCCAGATAACTCTATGTAATCCACATTGATGGATTAACAAGAATACATAAAAGGATTCTTTGAGTGTCTTACGCCCGTAAAAAAAGTCTTAACCATTCTAGATTGGAGGCTCAAATGATTGTTAAAAACACGATCCCATCTGTGACATGTTTTGTTTTTATGTCCGCGTAAAATGTTATGGTGGCATCTAACGGTGCGCAATTTTGGGGACCTCTTCGTTCCATTCCTATATATTAACATGACGTAACAATGTACGTTCATTTATCATTGTAACCAATCACTAGCACTGGTCTCCTCTCAGCACGGCTAGCATGGGCAAGAGACACTTATCCCCCGGGGTAAAGGATAAAAACTTATCTTCTCCCACAGCTCTGTCAACTCTCAGAGCACTGCCGCAAAAGTGGAAATAATAAACAGGAATAAACTTCTCCTCTTCCCTGTTCCCTGTGCTTTAGCATGTTGACACGTCAATTATATCCCTTGCTAGGGGATATAATCGGGGGACATAATTTAGGCCGTAGTCCAACACGCTGGTCAGGTGTAGATCCATTAGGAACCTCTTGTTTTTCTGGATTAAATGACGACTTTGTGTTAGGGTGTGAAGGAAGGACAAGCAAACTAACAAACAAACACAATCCCGCATTTAGTCAATAATAATCTAATTTTATAAGAATTTTCATATTCATAAGAAGCTTGGCTACAAAATAACCTATAAGGTTTGATTAATACTCAAAACTGAGAGTATTGTTATAGTTTCTCACGCAGCGTGTGAAGTCAACTTAACACATTAAACGATCTCGAGAACTGATGTCGCACATCTCGCGGATCATTTGCTGCGACTGAGGGATAAGACGTCACAAAAACAATCTTAATGGCTTTTAATGTCTCGTCGCGTCACCCGTCATGTGAGATAGATAAAAAGACAATGCGGGTTTCTTAAATTACTTAGAAGTAATCGCCATGTCATCATATCTACCCATCACCAGTACGGGCCACGGGTATCCTTCCACAATCAGCAGGGTTTAAACTAAGTGCGGATTGGTGGACTTGGAGAACTCTCAAGCATGCAATAAATCTAGCTGAATATTGTATTGCTTAAATATTATAAAAATTAAGCTTAATTTGCTATACTCCGAAGAATCTCCCTATCCCTATCCCTACTATTATTATAAATATCAATGTAAGATTGTTTGTTACGCTTTCACGCAAAAACTACTAAACCGATCCTCATGAAACTTTGTACACATATTCTTAGAAATATAGGATATTTTTCATCCCGACAATAAGCTCGGTTCCTTTGGGAGTGAGAATGAAAGTCTTTGACGGTATTACACCATAACTCCGACAAACTATAACCGATTTTAATAATTATTTTTGTACTATAGAGGTTATAATATGTGTTTAATGTTGCCCAATGTAGATCTGATGAATGTGGTTGAAGATAGAGGACAGAACTCCTCAGCGGACAACAGCAAAAACTGAATCCCTAAAATTTTTTTAGAACTACAACTAAATTGAATGCTACATCAAAAAACAAAATCAAACGCAGACGAAGTCGCGGGCAACAGCTAGTAATTTATAATTTCTTCAATTTTCTGTCTCCCACCGTTTAATCAAGTTATTTTTAATTGCTTTAACGCTCATAACGTAAAAATGTAACAGGTACGTGCTGAGATACGAACTCGGTGCCCCTAAAATTCAAGCCGAAGTCCTACACACCGGGCTATCATCATTTTTACAACATTTGTTGGAAAATCTCCATTGTAATACAGACATTGCACCAACAAACTTACTGAAGGGATTTACACATAAACACACACAAATACAAACACACACACGAAGCGGAACATGCGAAAACATGCCTACAATAATATTGAATTTTGAATTGTTTGCATATTTTACATAAACATACATAAAACACATATATACACACATAAAACATGGGGACACATTATCTCCACAATTAATATATACTGTGTGTATACTGTTTTTGATTGTATATATGTGTTATGAACATGAATATTTTTCAGTATCTTGCTGTTGTAATAAATATATATTATATATTTTATAAGTATTTATGAATATTAGTAAGGTTCATTTACTTTGTGGCTAGATGGCAATGTATGTTTTATTTTTTATTATATTTATTATTACTATTTATATTTATTTATAATATGCAGACGCAAACATAAAAACAAATATACAACACATGGAACATGTCCACAGATATATCCGTATATACCTACTGAGGGTGAAAATTCGCTCTCATAAACACACACACACATAGGTTTCCATTGACACAAACTGTATAGCCAAACGCGTATAGCATCTCCATCGCGGTTAATAAAGTACCAATCAGTGAATGTTTGAGTGGAGTCTGTAAATTTCAATGGAACCTTAATAAACGTCTTTCATTGGATCCGATACTGGCACGTTCGAGTCTCGATTTCCCTTAATAAGGCTCTACAATTCTCTTATACAATACATTGTTTCCGCACAATACAATGCCTGCTCCGTCAAACTCGGTTGCAGTGCTGTAATTATTTGGTCCTTTGTTGATTTAAAGTAACGAGCTTAAACAACTTACAATTTTGATCTTAATTAATTGTTTAAATAAATTACCTTTATTTGACGATTCAACAGTGAATTAATTTATAAATTTCATATCGTTTAATTTACGATTGTATTTTACTAAATTATTTCTAAGTGGCCGTTGGACCAGTACCCTTGAACAGAATCCCAGTAAAAATCAATGACAATGTACACAATAACGTCAGTGGCGTGCACAGAATTTTTGACCAGGGTATGCATAAAGAATAAAGATGACACCAAATGGAAAAAGCCTTCGCATTTAAAAGTTATACAAAAGTTTTAGGGTAGGCAGAGCTTTTATGCATCTATGAAGTGCACGCCACTACTTAATGTGTTCCCTTCCATACTTAAAAAATATTTAAACAAAATACTTATTATTAAGTCAATATTTTTAAATTAATAAAATATAATTATTTCTACAATTAAATTTACCCGAATTGCAGCGCCCTAACATTGTTTACATTATGTCTATTTATAAATTATAATATTATTGTACATATCATCAGTGCAAAGTGCAGAAATCAAATTATATGTGATTCAGTATACGCTTTTATAACATGATTCCGAAAGTAATTTTGGCCCTACAAATGCATAAGTTAAATCTAACTGATTGAAGCGCGGTTACAATACAATTAATGTTTTTTTTTATAATGACAAGGTTGCTTGGAAGCAGTCAGCATCTCCCGAAAGAAAGAAAAATTATTGTTAAATGTTGATGTTGAAAAAGAGCAACTACTAAGTTTCTTACCAGCTTCTATTTGGTGCAATCTGGCTTCCGAACAAGTACTACAATCACTACAAACAGCCAGACCCAACGTTGCAAAAGTGCTAATATCGTAGAACGTGCTAACTTGAAATAAATTAATTTGAATTTTTAATTAATGTTTAAATAAAATTAAAACAAATTAAAAAAATATCTTACCCGACTAAAATAAAATAATATAGCAAGCCGTGGGGAAAAGATTAACTTAATCTTGACATCCTAAATAAAAAACAAGTGTCGTATTATCAAATAAAACACGCGTGTCTAATATTCTGGACTATGAGCATTATATCGATTTAAAAAGGTCCTCGTTACCAGCAAGTGTGGTGAAAAATAAATAACTTTGCTTTAGCTTGGTTTAAATACCACTATATCCGGCTGAAACCTTATTATTACTGAAATAATAATATAGTCTATGTTACACCCGGATAAAATGAACTTCTTATGATGAAAATATTATTCAAATCGGTTCAGAGGTTATAGTGTTTATCGATAACAAATCAACGAACAAAGAAATGTTATCTTTATGTAATATTAATATACCAGATTGACCAGAATAAACTATTTTCTATGTACTATTTATTTGCTAAATGGACTTTTTTATTTCCTTTAAATCCCAGTCATCTTACATTAAATGGGTTTATCTTGTCCCCTTCAAAAGCGAGGGACGCAAATCCCTCGATATCGCTCCTTAACTATCTAAATAGCCTCGACGTAGCCTCATTACGTCGCTTTTCATAGATCTTAGGTACTCACATAAATACTGGCAAATACTTCATCAAATTCGTTTTGAAATTGTTATCTATATCTATATCTATACTAGTGCTATAAATACGAAAGTTTGGATAGATTGTTATTTTTTTCAATCACGTCATAGCGGCTGAACAGTTCTGGTTGTATATTTTGCACAGAAATAGATTTGAGATATGATAAATCTTTTTTCATTTTATAGCCCGATTCTTGGGGATGTATAGACGCTCATACCACGCTACGACCCTTAGAGTCTTAAAAAGCCGAGCAACCAAAAAAGTCAGCACATACGCCTACCAAAACTGAATAGCAAGTGCAGGCGAGAGTAGAATAGCAGATAAAAATTTGTAAGAGAAGCTTATCAAAATTGGTATTAACCACTAATACTATTATAGTTATTATAATTGCTTTAGCTAAAAGAAATCACAAATAATCCAATGATTCCACTGAAACTAAAGGGTCAGACATTTAACTCATTAACCGCAATACACATTGACATTGCATAGACGGCCGACTGGCGCAGTGGGCAGCGACCCTGCTTTCTCAGTCGTAGGCCGTGGGTTCGATTCCCACAACTGGAAAATGTTTGTGTGATGAACATAATTGTTTTTCAGTGTCTGGGTGTTTATCTGTATATTATAAGTATTTATGTGTATCATATTCATAAAAATATTCATCAGCTACCTTGGTACCCATAACACAAGCTACGCTTACTTTGGCGATGTGTGTATAGTTTAGTATATTTATTTATTTACACATTACTTCATGAAGTAACTGCGTTCTGCTTTTGCCGATTCCATTCATCCTTCACTCGTCTTCCCATAAAGTTTTGGAGCATTGTCGCAACCCTATTCCATCCCTCCTTACTCCTCAGCATCCGAGACACCAGATTGTCTTTTGTTAATATCATGGAATTCCGCAAAGTAACGTCGGCTTCTATCCAATAGTTGATATCGGCATGTTGTAATAAGCGACTCTCTGCACAGCAGGCAGGATATTCAGGGGTTCTGTCTTACATGCTTTTGTTCTATTATTGTCTGGAGAGGGATCTCCATACAAGTGTTGCTTTATTTCCGCGTTGACCGTAGAATTCGTGGTTTCACCATGGGCATAGCTAGTTTATGATATAAGGATATTAGGATTATTAAACACAACACGCTGCTTCAATGCGGTTTGGCGGGCTAATTCATAATTCTCTTATTCATAAGAACAAAAACCTCTCCTCCAATAGTCAAAAGAATTCTAGGACGTAATTCAACGCGTTATTCCGCCGCGCTGAGTAAAAATACAGCATCTTAGTTCCCTTTGAAAAGAAAACCTACGCATTTCTTTTTATGAAATGTCTTACTGCATTACGAGCTGTGCCCTCGGATTCCCCGTATGTAACCTTCGCATAAGCAATTTACTGTTTTTTTTTTAATTCCACCACAAATTGGCCCGATCTCACCTACTGGTAAGTCATCATGCAGTCTAACTTGCAGTGGTGTGCATACAGACGGACATGCTTAAGGCATACATGAGAATTTCAGCTCAGATAAAAAAAAAATAATGATGGCCTCTGAGCAGACTAGACCAGAGAAAATTTTTCTCCAGATCGATGGGTATCGAACCCGGAATGTCCTACTTAACGAAACAACTTACTGGCATTACTGACTAACTCACTATATACTGAACAAATATTATAAATGCGAAAGCATGGTTGTTTGTTTGGCGTAATGGAAGGACAAACACACGAGCACATTTTAGCATTTATAGTATTAGTATGGAAAGTTACGCCTTTCCATACTAATACTACTACTAGTAAGGCGACCAAATAGCACACTTCCGGATGACATGTATATATATAAAAGAGAAAGTATGTGGGTATGTTCCGCATAGGCTCCGAAACGGCTGGACCGATTTCAATTAAACTTTCAGGGAATCTCCGCATTGACCTGGCAAGTAATCCTGTAAGGTTTGGTGACGATCGGAGCACTCCTATTTTTGAACTGTCAAATACAGCTTTTATTTACTATGATGGTATTCTATTGTTGGGTGTACATGGGTGTAGATAATGATCGTCACCCGCTCGAGAAGAGAATAGAAGAGAATGAACACGGCGAGAAATAAATGATTTAATATATTATGAGACTTAAATTAAAAATTTAATGATGTAAGTTTATTGTTTAAATAAAATAAAGCAAAATCTAGCCCAGCGAAGCGGGCTGGGTAAGCTAGTGTTTCATAAAATCAATTAGGGGGAAGTGTACTAATACGCTTAAAAAATACGATTTTAAAATGATTTTTGAAATATTTGATAGAACTTACTTTTCTGTTTGGTGTGGAGTATAAAGATTGTAGAAATTGGTGGGCACGGCAGTGTCCCCGCCAACTGGAACCATTTCGCCGCATTTTCAGGCCCCTATTTGAGAACCACTGGATAAGACCAGGAACCTTAGCACAACTTTATCTATTCATTCATTTCATTACTTTTTAGAGATAAACAAGCAGCTCCATTGAGACTTGGCTAGTTTTTTACAGAATATTTTTGGTGGGATTATAAATTACACACAGATTCTCGGAGATTGAGCTTTTCGCGGATTTAAGTTAAGTTTTCGCTTAATTTTCATAATACAACATGGAATTCCGCAAAGTAACGCCTGCTTCAATCAAATATTTCGAAAAACATAAAATAAGCATTATTAGTTTTCTTTATAACCGCCCAATACCCATACTTACGAATTCCTTTCCTTTTATGAAACATGTCACCCGCATTTATGAAGGAGAAATGTAGAGCTAGAAGACTGTTAAAAATAATGCATGAATAACGAATGAAGGCATGCAAAATGCCTGTAGAAGTGATATTGGGTTGTTATAAGAAATAAACAACGCAAATATGCACTAATTTCATGAAACAAATGAACATAGCAAGTAGCTAAGACGAGAACTTACGTCGGAGCAAAATCTATTCAGTTTTAGGGAGAGTAAATATTATTCTAAGAAAATAAATTATTCTAGAAAAGCTGTTTTCAGGTTCAAGAACTCATAAGAAAATCTTTTTCAGCATTTAACTTTTTAGGTCATTATTTAATTGTCTTTGTATAGCATTATTGATTCACCAATCAAAATAATATAAAATGTATGTTATTAGTTTTAAATTTTGTATGCTTGTTTTTTCTTTGGGGAATAAAGTTTTAAAACCTTGCCTGCCTTCTAAAAATATAAGTACGTAAATATGTAAGAGTATGGAATATCCTTCTGAGTATAGACTCAGAAGGATATTCCTGATTCAATAGGAACTTTCATAGGAAAGTTCCTATTGAATCAGGTATTTTGTAATGATTTTTTATGACCCATGACGTCACGCCTTCCCTAAGCACGTTGAAGACAAGACGAAGCAGTACACTAAAACAAATAAAACATACTAAAATCCATCCCATTCCCAATTTATCCCATTCAAATTAAGGACTTTGAATATATACTTTTAAAACGGAAATACTAAGCAGACGAAACGAAACAAACTTCGGAAATACAGCACACGAAACAAAAGTTAACTCAATCCGGAAGCCACTCAAAGCAAAGCGTGGTCTTTGCGAAAATACCGGCTGGAAACATGGACTGTCGCATAAGAGTTCTTAAAATAACGCTTAAAATCTAGAAACATTTTATAGAACACCCCGTGTGTATCTTGAGGTAAAAGCATCACGCAAACCATCGATTCATGATATTATACTCAAAAAGTGTGCACACATATCTTCTTTCTATGACTAGCAACTAGTAGATAGAGATAATGTAAACCTTGGTACAATGACCAAAGTAGATTACAATAAATATGTTTGTTGTGCCTATAAAAAAGCTGTAGAAAACACATGAACATTCAGCGGATGCTTTGCTTATTTTGGAATAACGTTCGGCACTCTTTATGTATGGATCAATAAAAACCAATATCTCTTATGCTCTGTTTAAATTATCAAACGTTTTCCCCATATTAATCATGCATAAAGCTTTAAAATTATTTAAATAACACACTGCTGTGAACAAAAATAATTTTATCTTTCATTAGTTTTATTGTTCACAATGTTCGATATCCAATCAACAACGGGACTGACCATAGAAATAATGCCAGCAGCACGTCCTGGAATAATTTTGTGGCTAAACTCGTTACAATATCCACCGCCACCATGTATAGTCCCCACAATTCCCGAAGCATGGACAACAGGACCCCCTGAATCTCCTCCGCAACCCGTCGCCTCCAGCCCGCAGGTTGGTACCACACATAGCATGCCAAACTGATGCCCCTCTCTTTCGCCACATTTAATAAAGATTGTCTTTAAAACTTGCAAGGGTTTCTCCCATGGAGTAGCATTAGTCCCCCCAAAACCCAGCAAAATTGCTTCGTGTCCTAACAAAGCCCCGTAGTCAATTGCACTTATCTTTCCATACTGACTGACTATTAAATTTTCAGTCTTATACATCGCTAAGTCATATTTTCCCGTGCGAATGGTACCAGAATGGAGTATACAGTAACCTGGATAAAGTAAAACTTTGGTGATCGGACTTAACTGGCCGAATTCATTTGGAAAATAGCTATTATATCTTGCAAACTTCCTAGGTTTCGCTGTGATCAACTTATGAAAAAGCAGTTTTAAAACATTTTCATCGTCACAATGTGCCGCAGTTAGTATCCAAGATGGAGTGAGTGCGGCTCCAGTGCAGAAAGGGTGATACTTGACTTGTGTTATCCCCCAGACTTTTGTCACGAACTGCAGCTCCAAGCGTACAGCAAAAGGGAATTCATTTTTGAGGGCATCCCTGCCTCCCAGTATACGCAGCCTTGCAACACAGGTTTCCCGATCGAGCATGCATATTGCAGCTATAAAGAATTTAATGTTAAACGACAATTTTGGTACCATATTTTTATAGTTTTTCTAGCACATGTTCGTAATAAATTCCATAAATATAAAAATAATGGTATAACTTGATATTGTGGCGAATATAAATGGTGTTATTTGATATTTTATGAAATATTATTAAAATCGATTGATATACTAGTAATAAAACGGTCACGGGTTGAGTTTTGTATTTTGAAGATATTTAAAAATAAATTGGAGGGCACTATCTAATCAATACTAAAGCCAAAACTTTATTTTTTTGTTTGTCTGTTTGTCTGTCTGTCGGTGTGCCTGCTAACTGTATGTCTGTCTGATTGTCTGGGGAATTACGAAAAATGTACGATTGGCAATTTTTAAAATTTTTATGTGATTGAAGGTTTCAAATAAGGGGTGATTGAAGCTCAAAGAGGAAGAATAGAAACAGTTATTGCACACGTCTCAGGCGTTCGTTGAAATATGATGAAAAAAGAAGAAGAAGCATCGCTACCCTAAAACGCATTTGTAATAAATCTTTACATTAGCTAGCGTCTAGAAGTTAATATGGTGAAACCATAACTAATAATAAAACAGCTAGATACAAAATAATATTTAAATGGAAATTATTTAAATTGAAGTTACATATAATATAGTTATACCATTATATTATATTAGTATATATTTATCAACAAAATTGTTTCGGCAAATTGCAGGTTTATTATAAGTTGAGTACTGGAAAAAGTAGGCTATATTTGTAGTGCAAGGCGTTAAAATATTTTTTTATAACAAAAAATAACCGACTTTGTTGTGAAACTAAAACTAAATAAATATTACATATGTAAAATGTACAAGGTTACTACGTATAGATCATATACTTCATTTTCCTTTTTATATAGCAGCAAGGAAAGAAACAATAATTTTCTACATTTGAAAGAGAAATTATAAGTGCTAAAAAGTTTTGTAACTTATGTTCGACCATCTATAACTACTGCATAGATATTATGAAAAGTAAGCTTAATTTGCTATACTCCGAAAAAGCAGGATAGTTTCCGCAAAGTAACGCCTACTTCAATCCAATACTGCATAGATCTTGTTGACGTAAAAACATTTTATTCCGGTATCGACAGCATCGAGAAAACATTTCTAGGGGATTTAAAAAAAAGCTTTTGTCGTCTATGGAAGGCAATCTGGCAAGATTTAGAACAGGGATAACTTGTTTTCCGGAAACGGTCACAGGATGCCATAACCCTGGGAGACGGATTTTAAAATCAGAAAAAAACGCAGACTTTGTCGCGTTCAACAGCTAGTTACTAAAATGTTGTGTATAATTGGCAACGTATTACCGGCCCTCTACTGGCTCGGGTCTCTTCTCAGAACGAGGAAGGTTTAGGCCTAAGTCAACCACGTTGGCCAAGTGCGTATTCTTCACGGTAAAGCCAGTGATAGTTTAATTGCTTTAAATTAAAAACGCACTTAACTACGTCACCGCCTACATGTTGTTAATTATTTTAAATGATTCGGTAATTTCGATGAATAAAAATATCCTTCTGAAACGCTTGTACTCATTTAATGCGAGCATTATGACAGCAAATTCAGTAAACGCCGGAGATTGGCTTATTGAGATGAATTGGTAGGTATTTAATTGTTTTTTAAATTTTGAGGACAAAAGGGCTGTTTTTGGTATACAGGTCATAACGACATACTTTATTTTTTGTAAAATGCATTTAGTTTTGTCACCAAATCAGTGATGTACTTCAATTATTAAATTAAAGTAACAAATTAAATACGAATCTGAGATTTTGACATTTCAAAGAATCTAGTTTTTTTTAAATCATACTTTACACTTATTTCAGTATAACAGAATTGGTACTATTTTTTGTTACCCAATTACCTCTTAACGGATTTGGATGAATGATGCCACAGAAGAAGTTTATATTAAGGAAAAACGATCAGGCAAAGAGTTGAATTTTTTAAAGAAAGTGAATGTCTATTGCCGCTGTAACAACGAAGAACAATAATAAAAGTTGATAATTAGATGGCGTACAAACGAGTTTTCTGGTGTTTCCTGCTCAGTCTAAAGAAAGTTAATACCATGCAGTAATTCATCTTGAATCTTGGCACGAACCTTGGCAGTCCAACTTACACTTGACTGGACTTTTTACTTTTTAAGGATCGTATAGGCCTTTTAAGGAAACAAATATTTTGAATGAAATATTTTTTATGATCTCCCATTCGTTTTGTTCGAAATAATATTTGATATCCAATCAATAAGAGGACTGACCATAGAGACGATAGCTGCTGCATCTCCTGGATAGAGAGTGTGGCTGAACTCGTTACAATTTCCCGTAGACATAGAATTGACGCCGAATATTCCTGAAGCATGGACGACGGGGCCCCCTGAGTCTCCCCCACAGATTGTCGCCTCCAGACCACACGGTGGTACAACACATAAAAAACCATACACATTGCCCACTTCCTCTCCACAATTTTTTAGCATGCCCTTCAAAACTTGCAAAGGTTTCTCCGTCGGAGTAGCATTAGTGCCACCAAACCCTAGTACTACAGCTTCGTGTCCTACGAAGCTCATGTAGTCGATAGCACTGATTTTTCCATACCGACCGACTTTAATATTTGCAGTCTGTAACAGTGCTACATCGTAAATAGCTCTTAAACTGGTAAATGCATACATAAAGTAATTTGGATGGGCTAGCACTTTAGTAATAGGACTCAAGTGTCCCAATTCTTTTGGGAAGTAGCTATTATATCTTGCAAATTTATTTTGTTTACTTGTGGATATTTCATCATCACCATCGTTACAGTGGGCTGCAGTAAGTATCCAAGATGGAGTGAGAGCTGCTCCTGTGCAGTATTGATGGTACTCCACTTGTGTCTTACCATCTGTAACCACCGTGTACTGTTCCTCCAAGCGCACAGCAAAAGGAAACTCGTCTTTGAGTGCATCCCTGCCTCCGAGTATTCGCAGCCCAGCTTCACAGATTTCCCAATTAAACATAAACATCGTAACCATACTTAAATTAATGGTAACTAAATTTACCGCTAGTACAATGTCAACTTGATTGTGCATCTTAATATTTTATACTATATTTTATACCTTTAATATGAAATAAATTTAAAAAATAAAAATTGCGCTTTATTGTATATGATGGTTGCATCTAATATATATTTATTAAAATTTGAACGATATAAATAATGGTAGTTAAATAAAACTAGCAATAAATTGTAATGTTCAAATTGCTGTTTACAGTATTTCCTAAACCAACTTTATAGAAAGAAGAATTAATTATTTTTTGTATATTTCATTTTCGCTCTAGTGGCGGTTTTGTAAAACAGAATTCCTCCATATAGTGCTTGTCGAATCTACCTCTAATGATTAGTCCGTCGTATTTTCCCAACTTCCAGTTCAATAAGAATTGTTATTTTAATATAAGTTTTTTTAATTCCGGTACAGAATATCAAGAAAACGTTACTGGGGTTAAATATACTGTGGTTCCCGACGGATAGCAATATAGCCAATATTTCAGGTTTCTGCTGCATTATTAAAAAAACGAATAAACACCCACTAATTCGCGTTTAGATAGATACGTAGAGTACATTTATTGCAACACAATCCAAAGAAACAATACAAAGAAAAACCAAGCCAAAAGTCATAGTGTTAGGGCGCAAAGGCGGCCTTATCACTTAAAGTGATCTTTTGCAGGCAACCTTAGTGTAAAGACCTATCAGGAAAACGGACAATAGATGCTGCACAAATTAAGAATATAAAATAAACTTACAAAAATAAATATACGTACTAAACTTTAATAAAAAATACCCAAATATTAAATACCAACACATATTAAAGGATATATATAAAAAAAAACATATGCTATTATAAACTTACACATCACCTTTATACGTAGATTTTTCAGACGGTGTTTGACAATATGGATAGACTCAGATGGATTTCCCACGGAAGAGAGTTCCAAGTAAAAGATTCGCGTTTAATAAGTATTATGTGGTGACTTTTGATAATTAGATGGTGGTCATCCTCTTAAAATAGACGCTTATTTACATTGAAAACGAGCACTTTGGAGCAAATTCAATAAAGCCAAAGTTCGGCCATTATCTAGTTTTGCTATATTAAGTTTAATTGGGAGGTAATTGGTAACTAAATTTACCGCTAGTACAATGTCAACTTGATTGTGCATCTTAATATTTTATACTATATTTTATACCTTTAATATGAAATAAATTTAAAAAATAAAAATTGCGCTTTATTGTATATGATGGTTGCATCTAATATATACATAATTAATTATTTATTTATAATATGTACATAATTTAAGCTTTTTGCATATTAAATTATCCTAATTTGTCAAAGGTATTTTGATTTATCAACTAGTCATGCTTACCGAAACTGTTATTTTGGCTAATTACATTAATTCAAAAAGCGGCGATAGCGCATTGGGTAGGAGCTTGACTTCACTTTCGTGGAGCCAACTTCGAATCCCAGCTCGCATCTCTAACTTGTCTAAGTTATGTGCGTTTTAAGTAATTAAAATATCACTTGCTTCAACGGTGAAGGAATCGATTTCGAATGTGCTAACGTAGTTGCGTTTAGTTTTCTATTAAAAAAAACAATGAACTATGTAGAATGTACATTTGTATTGCTGTTTTTTAAAATGGGGTGCAACAAGATTTTTTTGTTGTTTTTTGCCTGATTTTAATAATGGTAATACTATATTTTATAATGCGCCTTGGTACAGAAAACTACGTGTGGCAGTCCATTTTAAACTTAGCCGGTTTATTACTTTTTAGGTATCAGGGTTTTAAAAGGAAAAATAAATATTTTATTTTTCCTTTTAAAACCCAATCAATAAGAGGGCTGATCATAGAGACTCCAGCTGCTGTCCTTCCTGGGACGAGTTTATCACAGCTTCCCCAATACATAGAATTGACGCCTACTATACCTGAAGCATGGATGACGGGACCACCTGAGTCTCCGCCGCAGATTGACACCCCCTGCCCGCAGGGTGGTTCAACAAACAGAAAACCATACACATTTGCCTTTGTCTCATCACTTTTCGTCAGCATGCCCTTCATTACTTGCAAAGGCTTCTTCCTCGGAGTAGCGTTATTGTGACCAAAGCCTAATAATACAACTTCGTGTCCTACTAAGGCCGGGTAATCTACCGCACTTAGCTTTCCATATAGACTGATTTTTATATTTTCAGTCTGGAACAGTGCGATATCAAACATAAGTTTTTTAGTCGAATGAGTCAATAAATAATTTGGATAGATTAAGACTGAAATGATAGGACTTAAGTGTCCCAGTTCTTTTGGAAAATGATCTGTTATACCTTGCGAATCTTTTAGGTTGCTGTGTGATAGCTTGATGTAAATACAGTTTGAATATTGTAGTGCCGCTACAATGTGCTGCGGTTAATACCCAAGTTGGTGTTAGTACGGCTCCTGTTCAGAATTGTATATAGCTCAAATGTTTTGTGCCATTGATGACCTCCATGACCTGATTCTCCAAGCGAACTGTAAAAGGAAACTCGTCTTTGAGGGCATCCCTGCCTCCAACTATGCGCAGCCCAGCTTCACAGATTTCCCGACTACCCATAAATATATCAGCAACTACTAAATGAATGTTGAATAATCTCTTCGACGCAATCATGCAAACTTGATTGTAGTACATGCTGTCAAACTTAACGTAATGTAATAAATTATAAAAACAATATATTTGGAATTGGAATTTATTTGAAAAGTGCTCACATGTACAACTTGTTTTATTTAAAACAAAATAAAAAAAGCCATCAAATTTTAATGATAATTCCAGCGTCGACATATTTTACGATGTAATTTGACTTACACCAACTTTTAAAAACTTAGGTGTTTAAATTGAATCTTACACCTTTAAACAAGCAATTCTTGTATATCTTTACATATTATAAAACAAAATCCCCCGCCACATCGGTCGGTCGGTCGGTCGGTGTCGGTCTGTCTGGGCGCGGAAAATTTAAAATCTACCGAATGGATTTTCATACGGTTTTCACTGATAAACTGAGTGACTCATGGGGAAGTTTGTAGTGTATATGGTTTTCTGTAAATTAGCTGAAATATAACTATGTTTGGTGCTTTAATGGCGTAAGCCGCGAAAATGATTGAAGATACATAAAAATAATTTACTTTATGTTTAAAGTAATCATAATTATCTAACCGTTATGGTTAAGTCAACATAACCACTTTTTGACATTCTTTTCCAAATTAATAGTTTTATAAATAAGGTTGATTATGTACCTGCAAATTCCTTATTTATTATTATTATTATGTATAAAGTAATTGCTTATGACGCTTATAACTAAGAATAGTTAGAGCTGCTGGGATTCGAAATCGGTCCCCCGAAAGTGAAGTCAACTTAAATTCCAATTTACTGTTAATAAAATAAATTCCATTATAATTAAATTTAAAGATTTCTACCAAAATATTATTCAAGGGCTTTCTTAACTTTTGGAACGCAAACAAAGTATGTCATAACAACCCTAAGTTCAAGTTGAACAACAATTTAAGTATGATGTCAAACAGATAAAGTTGGTAACAACTTCGCACCAATCCCGAAAGTTCTGAATTTCTCAGTTCACCGTCCATAATAGCTTTCTTTTACTACAATTGTAATTTATAAGTGTAGATATTGTGTTATTTTCAAGCCTCGATGCAAAAACGAATTTCAAATCAAAGATGGCCGCCATCTTAGAATGGCGAATTACATATTTTTATGCCAATACCTTTTCCATATGAGTATCAACTGAAAGAGCTTTATTAGTAGACTAATGTACACTCTATTGAAAATCGGGGGGGTTTTGAAATTCGAGCACTTTTCACAGCACTTTAATGTTACAACTGGTAAATGATAGAACATAGAAGTGGACTATATTTTTGTAAATAAATAATAATAATAAAAAAAAAAACTTTATTTTCAATACGATTACAAAAATCAATTGCCAGTGGGCTCCAAACTAGGTAGCCTGTAACGTGGAGACCATGAATATATTCTTATTTTGTTTAACAGATGACTAGGATACTTCCTTTTAAGGAGAATTTTTTAAATGATAAATATCTTTCGACCCTCGCTCAAATCGGTGAATGATCAAACTGCACCAACCTTAAGTGATGTCTATCTTAAGTGAGGGCTCAACATAAGATAAGCGATAAGCTTTTTTTTAAATACCGGGTGTTGTGAAATATGTCGATGCCAGGTAATAATATTACGTTGTATTCAGCACATATGCGGGCTATCGGGGCTTGTTAACCAAGATGCCGTTGGTTAACAAGCCCCGATAGCCCGCAACGACCGTTCAAGTAAATTACTGCACTTTATTTTATTATCAAATCAATGTCATGAACATTGGTTGATAATCAATAATTTTAATTGTTTTTTGAAAACTATTTATTAATGAAATAAAAATTAATAGCGTACTTATAAAAAACCTAATCAATTTAATGAAATATCTAGCCAATATGAATTTATAGATCAAAAGTTTAATTGTCTACCCACTTTTACTTACTCTAACTTTAGGATTTAAGAAATAATACTGCAATATGCAAAGCGGTGATAGCCAAGTGATAAGGACTTCGGCTTCACTTTTGGGCGGGCCGAGTACGAACCCCGGGCCGTACCGTAATACTTAGGTACGTGTATTTACAAGAACCAATTTTAATCATGTACTTAGTACGTTATATTTTTAAGAAATGGGAATTAAAAGTAGTTTAATTCCCCTTTCGTAAAAACCGCGTTCATATAAAAAAAGTTAGTTCCCTACTGCTAAAATCTTATAGCTTAGTAGAAGAGCAATAACCCTTGAATATCTATCACTCAACTTTCATTATTTAACCAGCGAAGTTGTCAACAATAGCAAATCGGGTCTTAGCGGTTTGTGAATTATTTCAAACATCAAACAAAGGAGCTTTGAACTGTAAAATTTTCGCTGTACCTTTGTTTTCTCTCCAAAGTTTTAATACATTTTAGGGTTTCGTACCAATATCAAAAATAAACCATATTCAACGTGTAACAGAATTACGAAATAATATTGAAGGTTGAAAAAGTTAATTTCATAAGCATACACTGCGAAAAATGTTAAATAAAAATAAGCATATAAATTTTCCATAAAACAAATTCAAAACATTCTTACTGATGACAACCCTATTGAAGATAAAAGACCGACACGCGCATAATTCCTACGCTACGCGATGCTTACCTAATAAAGTGACAGGAGTCACATGATTTTAATTTTGCATGTGATGTTAGGGCTGTATCTGATTTCTTACAGTAAAAACTGTAGCATTGGTTTACTCAAAAACTATTAGGTTTTCGATTTCACAGATAAGACAAGTCTGACAACTGTCTCAGAGACAGTACATAATGTACCTCTAACCCCTGTGAGGTATTATTTCGGTATTCATTTGCACGTTATATATATTCATCATCATTTTGAAGTCACTACCCTACTACAGGCTATGCGTCTACTATCAGACTGAGATAGATTGTTTAGGGCATAATTCACCATGCAGGCCTTGCGGGAATAGTAGAATTTCCAAACCTTTAAAAAAATTGTGGCGAACCTGGAGGCATGCCTGAGAGTTTGCCACGATTTTTTCTAATGTTTCTTCTATATGTATTCCTTCATCGATAAACAATAAAGGAAGTAGTTTAACATTGCTTATATGGTATAAAATGATGCTTATATGGTAACTCCAAAACGTTGCAAAGTGCGTGCCAGGGATATGATGTCTATAAAAAAATGATAGAGATTTATGGAAATATTGATTAGAGAAATAAAATTACTACCTAAGAGTTTCATAGATTTTGTAAATCAGCTATAATCTTTTAGTAACAAACTTAGTTATACAGTACGTACCTAACAGTTTTTTTTATTGTTTTTGTGGCAGTTTAATTATATTAATTGTAAATCTAATTCGTACATACTTGAGCGGTTTCTTTTTATTTGTAAATGAGATTTATGTCTACTGAAGAAATAAACTAGCACTTAAAAAATTTGGTGCTTGGTCCACATTACGATGCTAAGCTTCCCTAATTCAGCGTTCCGGTACGATGCCGCGTAAAAATCGTTGCCATTCCCCTAACATTTGAGCCCGCTACCATCTTAGACTACAACATCACTAACTACCATGCTGTAATTGCAGTCAAGGGCTAACTTGTAGTGTATAAAAAAAAATTAAATAGCATTTTTCTACCAACGTCGTCAAAATGTATGAGAGAACCTCAAAAACACAAGCTTTTGTTATTGTAGTAACATAAGATACACTCTCATGTATAATTTCCTAAGGAAATAAATTCTTGGAACGGCATCAGGTATAATGTAATGTAAATAATGAAAACTTAAAATAACTTATCTTAATGTACCGTGAACCCAATTTCGCTTGAAATTGCTATTGAATTCCGTAACGTAAAAATAATGGCGTCTACGTGTCAGGGCTGCGACTTCTAACATTATTAATATTTTCTTAAAAAAACATTGGATCTTATCATATTTATTTAAAAAAATATATAAAAAAAATTACCCGGCTAAGTTAGGAACCCTTGTAGCTTTAGGTTAAAGTTGGCGAACGAAGTTATCACCATCCTCTTAAAATAATGTATATATGAACGATTCATAAGTGCTAGTGATAGGCCTACGTGAATAAAGAATGTTTGAATTTGAATTTGAATTTAAATTTATTGAGCATTAAACCTTCTGGGGCAGTCAGATAAAAATAATATTTTAATGCATATGTATGTGTTTGTCTGTTTGTTGTTTGTCCTTAATTTATGCCCTAACTAAGCAACCAATAAACTAGATTTTTGGCAAATAGTTGGTTGTAAGGACGTGGATAGTAACGTAGGCTCATTTTTATCCCAGGGAATCAGTTCCTATGGGATTTTTAAAAAACCGTAATAAACGCAGACGAAGAACGTGGGTAATATTATAAATCTGAAACCTTAGTTGAATGTTTTTACTTGATCATGCCAAACCTTTCGAATGGATCTGGATGAAATTTGGCTCAGAGCTTTCAATCCAAACTCCGTCCTAGAACTCTATCCTAGAACTAGAATAGAGTTCTAGGACGGAGTTTGGATTGAAAGTTAAGTATACTTGTTATACTAGAAAAATTTACAGTTCCCGGAAATGATCGATTTGTTTTGTTTTCAATCAAAATTTCCTCATCGAAGTCGGAACGATATGACGTGCAACATTTAGTTGGTGATATTGTTAAGTACGGAGGAGAAAATGTTCGATTAAAACCGCTGCTAAGAGCGTAATGTTAAAGTTGCGCTTTTGCCATACGATAGAGTAATACGTGTTAAGAATCGAGTTTTGTGTTTTTGTATTTTCTTGGAAATTGTTGACAAAAAAAAATTTAATAATACATATTTATAAAAAATAAGGTTTAAAACTACCATCCTAGTTATTTTTTGCAATATTTCAGAAATGTTGATAATAATGTGTAAAATAAAAATGCTTGCATCCTAGAGATAGAAATAAATTACTTTTTATCCCGGTTTCCGCGTGTTTTAAAATAATAAACAACACATACCTTGTCTAAGCCACAATAACTATATTTCATCCAATAGTTTACCCATGGGCGTGATACCAAAAACTCTAGAGTCTCTATTCTGTAATGAATTTTCTAATCACGGAGAAAGATAAAGGTCAACTACTTGAATTAAAATCGAAGTTGGAAACGCCAAAATATTCGATGTGGCAACCCTGTTTAGCTACCTAACGAAATTACGAATCACTGTGCAAAGAAACTCTTCGTAAGAAATTGTACACAGGTAGATACCGTTTATACTGCAATTCTTTTCTTACATTAATATAGTTTAAACTAGCTATTCTCTAGGGTTTCTTCAACGTGTATTTTGATTATTTTTTTAATCTTAATTTATTTGATTTTATAGCTATAATGAACGGAACAAGCAGATGGTGAGTTGAAAACCATGGGCTACAAACACAACGACACTTAATAGGGCCCTTGTTTTTTTATTATTCCACTACAAGTTAGCCCTTGACTGCCATCTCACCTGGTGGTAAGTGATGATGTAGTCTAAGATGGTGATGCACAGGGTATGCAATAAGCGAGTCGATGATATAAAATATATAATAAAGATAAAAACCAGGGAGATTGTCAAACCAGGGAGGCCTGCAACGTGTCGTCCAACCTACTTAGGTGCTAAGCCTTTTGTGCCTCTAACTACACCGGCAACCACGCCCTTCATACTGTAATACAGCACTGCTACAATGCTGCTTCGCGGCATTAAAATATTAAACAGTCGCGCATTGCTTGGTCCGTTTTATTATCACATATTGTGATGGCAATAGTTTCTCCAACCGCATTAAAGCGGTGTAGGGTCTCTTTTGCTATAGCTTTCCTTGAAATGCCGACAGATCCGTCTACAAACGGAACTCTATCTACTTATCTCTTTTGGTTTTCTTTCAAACCAGAAACGGACATAGAAAATGTAGAATATAATAGATACGCAGATAGACCTCTTTTTCCAGATCCAGGACAAGTTAAACGGCCGCCTAGCGCAGTGGGCAATAATCGTACTCTCTGAGTCAAAGGCTGTTATGTATATTATTCATTAAATAATTTATCAGTTATCTTGGTACTCAAATACAAGCTACTCTTATTTAGAGACTAGATGGCGATGTGTTTATTGTCGTAATAAAAAAAAAAAAATGTGTTTTAGCAAAATGACAAAAAGCATATATCACGGCACGGGAGCATTGTCCATCAGTGGGACATGAGAATAATGAAAAATCAAACATTAAATACAAAAAATAAAAATATATACCATAAAATATATATTTTCGTTCGAGGCTTTGTTCAATACTGGATATGCCAACCTCGTCGGAGGTAAATAATAAAA
This sequence comes from Pararge aegeria, assembly GCF_905163445.1. Taxonomy (NCBI): domain Eukaryota; kingdom Metazoa; phylum Arthropoda; class Insecta; order Lepidoptera; family Nymphalidae; genus Pararge; species Pararge aegeria. The sequence goes on from NC_053193.1 coordinate 572,338, forward strand.
TTAAAAACTTCGTACATCATAAAGACTGAATTAATTTAAAAGCTACTTAAGAAATTATTATTATAATGGCTCAGAGACTTCAAAAGGCAACAATCACTTTGGGGAGCACATACTGAGGGCCACAGGACGTCGGCATCCTAAAGTGCATAGAGGCGACGTTAGATTCAGCAGCAAATATTGCATTATAATATTTCACTGTACCGTCTCAAAGGCTAAATTATACTATTTTGAATGCTCCATACTCAAAAGAGCATGCTAAGTAAACAACAAATATAAGACAAAAGGACACTTTGAGCGCAGCTTTGTGCCGTTTCACAAAGTATTTGGCTTTTGAACGAGTTAACTGGACTGTGAGACTTCACAATAGTGTGTGTCGATTTATGATCGTTCTAGAGTTCTTTATTTGGTTAAAAAATAGGAAAGATAAATAAATACCGAAATATGAAACTATGTAAACTAAATAATGAAAATTTATTGAATAACCAAACTGACTTAGGTTGTATGCATGCTCTTAAAGTCCTGCGTGGCTCGTTACACTACTCTGCTAGTGTAGGCGGACTAAAACTCAATGTTATGCATTTTCGCGTAAAATTTTAAGTTATAATTTACTTTTTGACTCCTTTCACCATCATCATATCAACCCATCACCGGCCCACTACAGGGTCTCCTCCCACAACGAGAAGGGGTAAGGTAGTCCACCACGCTGGCCCAGATTGGTGGACTCCTTGAGAATATTATGTAGAACTCTCAGGTTTTCTCACGATGTTTTCCTTCACCGTTGAAGCAAGTGATATTTTAATTACTTTAAACGCTCATAACTTAGATAAGTTATAGGCTCGCTGGGATTCGAACTCGGTACCCCAAAACTTAAGTCGAGCTCCTACCCACTGTGTTTTCACCGCTTACCCAACCTTTATGTGAGGATTTTTTTTTTGATAAACATAAAGTTTACCATTTATTCGCTCTTTTAAGTATTAACTTTTGGTCTTTAAGACCTCGAACAAATTGCCTCGCAATCGATGTAAAAAGTAATAATGTCCTTATGTGATTTGTATCGCGATATTGCTTGCCGCCTTTTGTATTCTGCTTCTATTTTTGTTTCTTTTAATTTTTTTTATGTGGTGTACAAATAAAGAGTAGTAATATTAATAATAATCCCTATCATTATCCCTATCCCTATACCTACTAATATTATAAATGTGAATGTAAGTTTGTTTGTTACGCTTTCCCGCAAAAACTGCTAAACCGACCCCCATGAAACTTTGTACACATATTCTTGGAAGTGTTAGAAGTAATAAAAGATACTTTTTATCCCGACATTAAGCTCGGTTCCTTTGGGAGAGGGGATAAAAGTGTTTGACGATTTTACAATATAACTCCGACGAATTATAACTGATTTAAATAATTATTTCTGTACTATAGAGGCTATACTATGTGTTTAATTTTGGCCAATCTGTGGTTGTAGATAGAGGACAGAACTCCTCAGCAGACAGCAGCAAACCCTACATTTAAGCGATACCGAATACTTTAATTTTTTTAAGAACTACAACTAAATTTAATGCCACATCAAAAACAAAATCAGACGCAGACGAAGTCGCGGGCAACAGCTAGTAATTGAATAGGCCGCCTTTTGTATTCTGCTTCTATTTTGATGTTTCCTTTACAATTTTTTATGTGGTGTACAAATAAAGAGTTATAATATTAATAATAATAATTGTTTTATGTCCTATATCCATCCATTATTATAGGTAATAGGTGCGACATAAATTTGCTCGTAGTTCGAGACGTGCCAGATCTCGACTCCCACTTGCACTAATCCTTTAATTAAGTACGCCGAGCCTCGGGAAAAGTTACTCCCTTATAAACCGGATTATAAGGGTTCGTGAGGGCTAGTGAGTGAGCTAGAGATTACCACTTAAGGGCAGGAACACGTTGATTTTTTAATTTTTCTTTATTACAGTAATAATTAACGCGGGTGGCCGACGTGATGGTAAAAGATAACAATAATTATTGCCTATGAGTAGACCAACACGCAGGGCATGCTAGTGTAGTTGTTAAGCGTCACGTGCCTGCAATAACTTAAGCAGCATTGCCCTTCAGACCCAAACATAGCAATGCTGTCATGCGGCAGATATAAGCATGGTTGGAGTACTTCCCCGGACGTGGTTTCGGAATAACTTCTACTACTGAAGAGACCAAAATGGCCATCATGCAGTACGGCAATATTTTTATGTTTTTTTTTATTCACTACAAGTGAATAGTACCACTTGTGTTAGGAAATAGGTAGGAATAGTCCACTGTAGTGGGCCGGTAAATGGTTTATGTGATAATGATAACAGACCGAACCACAACACATCAAAAGTTAGAAACCACCAAAGATGCTGCGGGCATTCAATTTCGGCATTTGGTTCATTTATTGTTTAGGTTACGTGTATGTTATGACTCTTATTATACCAGGAGCGCATAGCTTCGTAAGAGGCTCATGAGAATTTTCAACAATGCGAATGAGCCCTAAGGGTTTCTGTAGTGCTTTCGATAGCCGGTTAATGAGCTGCGGAGAAGCTTCTCGCTGAGGGCCGATATCGAGAACTTTCTATTAAGGGCTCACTGGGAGCACCTTGTGAACACCCTAATGGAATTTTATATTATAATCTACATCGATTAAAGTAATTCTAGTTAGCTGACAAAAAGTAGTGATAGGGTCAGCATCGTAACTTCTATAATCAGTTCATAAATTAGATTTAAAATGTTATTAGTTTGTCCTTATCCTAACTAACTAACTATTAATATCTAACATTAATATACAGTGTAAGATTTTCATGCTGGCTATCGTGAGTGATTAACGAGTATCGAAACACTGCTACGTCAAAGTTTAATGGACCACTTGCACTTGTACTATTGCAGAGTCGCAAATTATTGAATTCTATTTTAATTTTTGCCAATTTAGCAAGCCCTCTTCGAGCGCTCTTTCAGAATCCTGGTAGCCTTAGTTTTTATGGTAACAAATGGATTGGAGTTATCACCGTAAAAAATCACCATCAGACAGGACTGCCGATAGACGTGAAAAATCAAAACAGTGGAATATAAAATAATCAGTCATCGATAACACAATACGAGTTTGGACATACTTCACTGTTTTTGCTATGACAGAATTTCGGTGTCGTGAAATCGTAAGAGTTTACCTATCCAAAGAGTCAAACATGCATATGATACAGCCGATTATATACGATGGATTCGTATACATATATCGTACCTATATATATTCGCATACACCTCACTTTTTCTTAAAAATCGCTCTTAACGGCAAAAGAAGTTTTCACTTCAATAAAATAAGGTAAATACGAGGTCATCCCAAATCAACTAATCAATATTCAGCCTAGCTACATACCATCCTCATATATTATTCGTCTAGCGTAGGCAGGTAGGTGGATAAGTATATAAGTACCCGGCGCCCTGTAACTGATAACAAGAGCCTGCGGCGAGCCCTGGTAATCCTCACGGATTGTGTGTGGGGACCGAATGTATATTAATGGTTCTTGTACTATTGTGATGTAGCCTTAGCACAAGAGTTGTTCGCTCGCAATCGACGAGTCGTTTTCGCATGTAAAAATCTGGACCTTCAAAGTAAAATGGACCTATTATCCCTCGTTTTGGAGTCGCAAATCCCGTGTTTCTATTTTTTGTTTTACTAACGCTCGGTAAAAAGCCCGAGCAAATGAATTTTAGGTAAATTTGAGCTTTAATGTAATTCAAATAAGATCTAGTTTCGTACGCAGTTCAAGTATATGCATACTCGAAAACGACTGCTCGATTGCGAGCGAGAAAATTTGATACTAAGGCGACTGGTTACATGTATTATGTATTACACGCCGATTTGCATTCGGCGCTTGGAATTAGACATGGGACGTTGGTACACGCCAGTTTAACATGATCTAGTACTGCTGTTATTGAAGCGAGTGGTCTTAAGGTGCGTTCAAACTTGTGACGTTTCATCTGATTGGACTGCGTGACGGACTATGCTACCGTTGATACCTTTGGGGTCAGATCAATTTATTTTTTCATAGTAATAATGAACGAAACAAACAGATGGTCCACTTGTTGGTAAAAGGCAGAGCACCCTTTGCTTTGCATGCAAGGAACAATGTGCGTATGCATCAACCTTAGGTATTATGCCTGTACATGTCTGTAATTACACCGGAAATCAGAACCCAGACTTTTAGACCAGAACTCAGCAATGACGCTTGGCGGCCGAGATAAGCATGGCGTTAATACTTCCCCAGATGAGCTCTGTCACAAACAGCTTTACTACTACTAGATTGAATGCTGCGCGTCAAGTTGGGGGAAATATTGTTTCCCAGTGTGTGGACGCTCTCAAGCCATGAACGGTGAAATTCAACAGATATTTTAGTTTAATCATCGCGCGATAATATCGTTAGAAAAAAACTGCAGTAATCGATTAGAATATTAAAAGGAGGATAGTTTTGATACAGATATCAACTCTATCAATTTATTAATATTCTAAAATATTCGATTGTGTTAAACTGAGGGTCTAGAAAGAGTTTTTTTTAGTTATGGACGAAAATAACGCGATCTCCTGTTGCAGATTGTATTTTAAATTGACTGCACTTTTAAATTTTGTGAGTAGCCGACATCACAATTCAAGTTAAAGTTTTAGATTAATGAATAAGTTTTAAGATAGAATGGTTATAGCTCTTGTTGAATTATTTCTATTTACGGTATTTTGAGGAAGGGTAATAGTCGGTAGGAGCTCGACTTCACTTTCCCGAACTCGACCCCCGAAAATTGAAATGTCTTTTCAAGAATGTGGATCCTAGTTATCTTTAACGTCTATATAGTATAATATTGATTATCAGCCTTATCCAGATCAGCCAGATCTGTGCCTCAATAATAGATTATCATTTTATTGAGGCACAGATCTCTACCCTCTTAGAATAGAAAATTTAAGTACGTAGATCCACCTCGCTAATCCAGTGCAGGTTGGTAGGCTTTTAACTATTATTATTTTTAATATATATATGATTGATTATTAATAAATACATACACATATAAAGGTGTACATGTAAAGGTGTAGTGTAATAGAATTGAGGTCCCAGGATAGAATAGCATTTTTTTATTAATAATGTGTTTGGTAATTGTGATGTTTTATCTACGGTGTGTTTTCTGCGTTCGTCAGTGTCGTGGTTTTGTAGCTTACTCCTATGATATAATATGACGTTAATGATCCTAAAACATATAACGTATATCAAACAGATAAAAGGGTATTTGCTGGATTGGCCTCTCGAATCTCGAATGTTTCTCCAAATCACCGTGCGCCCGTCTCAGACGTTTTGTTTTTACGTCGTCGTAAAATCCTCCGCGGAACAGATTCCCTACATCTCGCGGACCATTTGCTCTGATTGAGGGATGAGTGACGACAAAAAGCGTATAAATGCGTTTGATGACCGTGTTGTTACAACTTTATTTGTATCTACGTTTCAATATTTGATTTGCAAGTGCATTAAGCTTTGAAGCCTTATACAAATAAGGAAGTAAAACACGTTCAACTTGTCTTTTGTCTGGTGGGAGGCTTTAGCTACCAAGCATATTCAAATAAAAAAAATCTTTATTCATGTAGGCCTATCACAGGCACCTATGAAACGTTCACACATTATACGTTGCCATGAATGAATGAATACACTTTTATTGTACAACAAAGAAAAAAAGGAGTTACAGAGATATAAATACAAAGCAAGAGAGTACAATTTGGTGGCCTTATCGCTACATAGCGATTTCTTCCAGGTAACCAAAGGCGTAAAAGGAAAAAAACATAGAAAAGAGGTAGGTGGTGGATGTGGTGTTGCTATCTTTGCATCTTTCGAGTCCATGTAGGACTGGAGTGTATCGATAATGCAGTCGTATTTATATCAAAATACCCAAAAACTCAATGTCATGAACATTGGTTTGTTATCAAATTTTGTGAAAAATCCTAATCAATTTAATAAAATATCTGGCAAATATGAATTTATAGTTATCTAAAGTTTAATTATTTACCCACGTTATAAATTTTTTTGCTATGACCTTCTTACAGTCAATTAAAGTTTAGCCATGAAGTTAGAGCAAACAAAGTGAGAGTCAAATATATCTAGATTCAGTTATGATGTTTAATTCATAACCAAGTTTTTTACCCTTTATGTTAAAATTGGATTTTTCAATAAAGTTACCTTTACATAAACTTTTGAACTTTTTCAACTTATTGTGGAACGTCTCAAAGATTAGGTAATTTGTTATAATATATACAAATACCCGAATGAGTTAAGCGATTAAGCGTTCTGGTACGATGTAGCGTAGATACCGATACGGATTAGAGGCATTGGGCTTTATATAACTATAATATTCGAAAACTTAGTCCCCTATCCCCTTGTTTCGTTTAGGGTTTGACAATATTGAATATATTTATGTATCATTGATATTAATTGTAAGTTTATTATATATATGTACATTATATATATTATTTGTATATAGGTATATATACAAATATATGTGTTTATTTATTTGCACCACTTAACACTCATCTTCAGTTGCCTGGAAAAGATAGCTATGTAGCGACAAAGCCGCCAAATTGTATACTTTGCGTTAAATTTATATTTACAATTTTTTTATATGTTTATGTGGTGTACAATAAAAGTGTATTTATTCATTCATTCATTTATTCATACCACTAAAAGGTCGGCCAACCACCCTGTTCTACTTCGTAATCCTACACACGTACACAAGGCGAGATTACAGTCAAGGGCTTAATAAAAAAAAAGACTGACTCTACCTTTAAAAATATTCAATTTGTATTTGCTATGAATAATTATTATCTCCTTAACTAGCTCGCTCATTACACTTGGTGTGAGTTTAGTCCCCATTGTCCCTATGTCCGTCAAAAACCTCTCTGGCTGAAGACATACAGATGTCAATGACACCCCCTTTCACGAAAATGTGGTTTAAAAGAAAAAAATGCAAGTTTTCCGGCTAAGTAAAATTTTCCAACCGACTTTTTTATGTACTTAATCCTTGCGTGGGTGTCCATGCAACGTGTCAACAATTTCGTAGCACTTGGCCAGGTTCGCACGGAGTACTTGTCCTGCAAGCTAAAACCATGTACAGGCATCATTATGCTTCAGTTATGAAAATAATGTCTTACCAGGATACCAGCGTTCTGAGGTGGTTCTGAAGTCACGTTTCATAAAAATAGTAATGCAAAGTACAAGTTTTCTATTTAGTAATGATGTATTGGCAGCGAATTATTTGAACTAATACCCCAAATCGTGTTTTCTAAAGCATTGTGTTAAATTTATACCTAATCTGGCTGTAACTACCAGTACCAGTACCTGTAAGGCTGTACCCAACTAGTCAAGATTGAAGCTTCAAATAGAGCCTACTTTGATTTTAAGAGCCCCCTGACGAAACAACGGGGTGTTAGAAATTCGCTGTGCCTGTGTATATATGTCTGTCTGTGGCATCTATTTAATTTTCCTAACGGATGAATATTGATATTGTTATTATTGTTTGAAAGGTGACTTCTTTTTTCTTAGATATTTTTGATGAACTTTTAATTCCAAGATGGCCGCCGCCACAAAATGGCGAATTACATATTTTTTTTTTACAACTCCCTCAATATGGGTATCAAATGAAGGGGCTTGACTAGTAGAATAATGTGCACACATGTGTTTTTTTTTCTTAATTAAAGTGCTTTAACCCAAACTTGGAAGAATTATAACACTAATATTCAAATTTTTGCTAAATCCTTATAATGTTATTTACAGACTGTGCGGAAGTGTTGATAGGAGTTTTTAAATCTTTATATATATATCTTTCTTGTGTGCGTGTGTATGTTACTGAACTACTCCTAGACGGCTGCACCGATTTGAATGAATTTTTCGGTGCGTTTGGGTGGCACCCTGGATGGTTTAGATTCACAAATCAGCCCGACAGATGGCGCTGGGGTCAGCTAGTATATATATATATATATATATACCATTTATTTGAGTTTATATATATTTGAATTGCCCAAATAGAACTGGGACTCAAAAGCAGAATCTTGTTATTATGAAACAAGACAATCAAGAAACCAATAAGATAATAAGATTAAAGTCCTTAATTGGCAAAGGTAAAGGATTTATGTGATAGTTTAACAAAGTAGAGATCTATTATTGTACAAGACTTGATTACTTCTGGATTAATATTAATATAATTTATATCGCAATCATGTCGAGTCCTAAATCTTTATCCGGATCCCGCCGGAGGCTAATTGACCGAAATAATTCGCCCAAGTAATTACAGGCCTCCGCTTTTCCCCGTGCACAATGCCCCGGCCCAGACGCTTTCAGTAAACAACTTGATGAGTTGCTGTACCTACTAACATTACATCCATATATTATTACGTCGGAAAATATTCTTTTTTAATTATCACAAGCTTTTACAGAGTACGAAACCCGGCACTTCTTAGTCTTGGAAGCTGATTAGAATGAAATAGAACTGAATTTTATTGTTTACTGTTTACACATAGAAAGGCAGTTGACAAGGCCTAGAAAAGTATTCAAAACAGTATAGCCACACCCGGGCGTACAATTATAGTATTAAATAAGTATAAAAAAATCACAGTATAATCACAATGTAGAATCAATGTCAAAAATATATATATGATTATAAATAATAAAAGAAAAACTGAAACAATCAAAAAAGGAAACAAAATATTATTGTAAAACTAATCAATTAAAACCAAACAGATTCTTTTTTTTTCTTCTCTTTGAATCATTATCGTGATGACTAGCAGAGTCAGCAGAATATCAGTCTTCACGTCAACTGTTATCAAAAATTTCATTTAAAGAGCTTTAGAAATAACCAACTATTTTAAATTTGAAGATAGGGAGATATTTTATATTATCTGGCAGCTTGTTATAAACACGTATCGCGATGATTTATGTACTTTTGGGTGTTTAGTTTTTAAATCATTAAAATTAAATGTCTCGAATTTTAACGGTGGAAAGGAAAAGATTGTGAGGAAACTAACAGCCTGACATTTTCCATGATGTTCCCATACAAATTATGAAACGAAAAATTCAATGCTTTGGTTGGCGGATAATAGATTATTCATAAAAATATTCATCAGTCATCTTATCAACACACAAACTACGCTTACTTTGTGGCAAGGTGGAAATGTGTGTGTTGTCGTAGTGTATTTATTTGTTTAATAATTTATTTTATCAAGGGTTCACTTGTAGTGGAATAAAAAATAAAAATATCTGTAGGTCTAGGCTAGGCTTTGTTTTGTTTATCAGTCAGTCGCGGCACTGTTTTATAAGTAAACATTTCGTTAAGAACCAATCTCCAGGTCCTTATCGGCGAGCACGGAAGAGCGAAGAGAGGAAATTGCTACTTTTAAAAATCTAATTTTTTCCCGATACAGTATTTCCGTCAGAGCGAATACATTGTCTGCGTCTAAATTTGTGCATAAAACTATGTAACGAGGCCTTCCCTGTCCCATTTTATCAAATTGAAAATTAATTAATTTCAGCTGCCGTACCATTACTACCGAAGGCCTACAACATAACCCAAACCGCTCACTGCTGCGCGGAGGTCATCAGTTCTGGTGGGAGGCTCCGGCCATTGTCAGTTACCCCCCCAAATTCATCTTCTTTTGACGGCCGATTGGCGTAGTGGGCAGCGACCCTGCTTTTCAAGTCCAAGGCCGTGGGTTCGATTCCCACAACTGGAGAATGTTTGTGTGATGAACATGAATGATTTTCATGTATATAATAAGTATTTATGTATATTATTCATTACTTTTATTAGTACCTATAACACAAGCTAACGCTTACTTTGGGGATAGATTGCGATGCGTGTATTTTCATAGTATATTTATTTATTTTACTGTATAGTTACCTCGCTGTAGTATATATATCTAATGTATATGAAAACACATTGTTTAAAATTATTACCTTTAGAATCACGTTCGTAAAAAGTACGTGTACTTATCCCTAAAACCTGAAAATTTTAATTTTAATAAGTAATAGTAAGCTTCAATTATTCCCTAGCAGCGTCATTAGTGCTACTACCAACATGGTGATAATGGGCCTGTTTTGAAAGGCCTTTTGTCCAGCAGTGGGCTGTTATAGGCTATGAGGATGAGCTATAATTTTGTAGAGTTACTGTAATTGTAGTAGCCCGGTAAGCCACATTGCAGCTACAGGTTTAATTGCAGTCTAAAGTCTATATTTCCTGCGAAGCTATGTATCCAGCAGTGAAACAATAAAAGGGCTCATAATCATGCAAAAATATTATAAGAATAGTAAAGAGAGATTCCTTAAATTATGCAATAATAGCCTATTTTATCACGTTACGAAATTCAGACCAACAATGTCCGTCCATCCAGCCCCTCTCAAAGTTGAGCGGTTCTCAAGGCACGTATACTATGCTTCGCTACGAAGTTTAACGGCATCTTGCGTTCCCTGTAATATAAGCGACACTGGTTCTCACTAGAATACTTTCCTTTGACCTCGGCCGGCTTAAATGTCAATTGCCTGCCATAGTTTGTAAGTGGAATGTTGGTTTGTTTCTGTTAATCTGTGTATCATTTAAACTACTCGTTCATTAACATCGACATCTATTCTGCAGGTAGACACAAGTCTTTGCTACATGAAAGACCTACAAGTCCAAACAAAAACGGAAGCGTGTTATGAAAATAAAGCTTAATTTGCTATACTCCGCAAAAGCAGGAGAATCTGTGTGGTGTAATTTATAATTTTAATTTACAATTTATAGTAAGTATACTAAGGATAAAAATAAATTAATAAGCGAAAAAAAACCCATAAATCCGAAAGTGTGTTTGTTTGTACTTAATTCATGCCGTAACCAAGCATACCGCTGCAACAGCTAGAAACCCCACAGAGAATTTTCGTAAACAAAACGTTAAATAATGTTTGTGTCTATGGTGTGCTTTGTATGGAACTCTACAGCTCTATGGGAATTCTCCACCGATTGTTTATGAAAGACAAGTAACGGTTGAATCAATATTATTCTAATACTCGAATGCCGAATTCTACCGCACTGCATAACTAGAAATTTGAGTGTGTAGGTGTAACGTAAACGGGCATAAATGAAAATGCCAAATGTTAACTGTATAAAGATGTAGTAGGAGAACAACTGCTGAGTTTCTTGCCGGTTTCTTCGGCCGACTGGCGCAGTGGGCAGCGACCCTGCTTTCTGAGCCAAAGGCCGTGGGTTCGATTCGCAAATGTTTGTGTTATGAACATGAATGTTTTTCAGTGTCTGGGTGTTCATCTGTATATTATAAATATTTATGTGTATTATATTAATAAAAATTTTCAACAGCCATCTTAGTACCCATAACACAAGCTACGCTTATTTTGGGGCTAGATGGCGATGTGTGTATTGTCCTCGTATATTTATTTATTTATTTCCATTTCTAATATCTGGCACAAATCGAGTTACAGTTATCAAGAGTTTAATTGTGTACCCACTTTACAAAATTACTATAACGCGATATGCTACCAGAGAAACGGCAGGCACCTATCATCAGTATCAACCGATTACCGGCCCACTGCAGGACACGCCCAGTACGCCCACGCCCGTTTAGGCCGTAGTCTACCACGTTGGCCAAGCGCGGATTGGTAGAATTCAGAGAATTTTGAGCACTTTCTGGCATGCAGGTTCGCTCACGATGTTTCCCCTCACCATTGAAGTAAGTGAAAAGATGTGTTACAGTTAATTTATAAAGTGGGTAAATAATTAAAATTTTGATAACTATAAATTCATATTTGCCAGATATTTATGTTCATGACATTGAGTTTGTGGGTATTTTGATATAAATACGACTGCATTATCGATGCACCGCAGTCCTACATGGACTCGAACGATGCAAAGATACCTCCCGGTGTCTTAGCCGTTTAACAGATGCGTAAAGCTCCGAAAAGTAAGAGGTGGGGTGGAACTCTGTTCTCTCGAAAATGAGTCAAAAGGCTTCACCTTTTGACTACTAGGCTATCACCGCTGTTTTATGTACGTACTCCTTTATGTATTGAGTTATTTTTTTGGTTGGTAGGTAGTATTCACTATTATACCTAGTTTCAAAAGCCTAACTAGTTTCATACGGTTTACTGGCCGAAAATAAAACTTCCCTACCCTTCCACGTATTTTTCAACCCTGCTGGCGTAGAATCAGAGTACGAATAAAATTTTTATTTGCTTTGAATACAGCTCTTAAATATGAAAGCGGTTACGACCGTGATTTCAATAAAGGCCCAATGGCCGACCATTACATATGATCGGTAATTTGTAATTGACCATTCGGCTTTATATCTGTTTTATTTGTATGTTTTTTGTGAATAAATACAATTTATTGGAGCTTATGGAGCTTCGGAAAGTTTATTGTGGCGATCAAAGATTTCAATAATAATGGTAGGCGAAACTGTTGGGACTTCAGAAATCCCTATCCCTATCCCTATCTCTATCCCTATCCCTACATATATTATAAATGTCAATGTAAGTTTGTTTGTTACGCTTTTACGCAAAAACTACTTAACCGATCCTCATGAAACTTTGTACACATGTTCTTGGAAGTGTTAGAAGTAATATAGGATACTTTTTATCCCGATATTAAGCTTGGTTCTTTTGGGAGAGGGGATGAAAGTTTTTGACGATTTAACACCATACCTCCGACAAATTATAACCGATTTAAATAATTATTTTGTACTATAGAGTTTATAATATGTAATTATTTTTGCCCAAACTTTGTGTAGATCTGATGAATGTGGTTGGAGATAGAGGACAGAACTCCTCAGTGGACAGCAGCCAACCCCTCATTTAAGGCATTTAAGGCTTAGCGATACTAAATACTTTAAATTTTTTAGAACTACAACTAAATTGAATGCTACATCAAAAAACAAAATCAAACGCAAACGAAGTCGCGGGCAACAGGTAGTACACCATATTTATTTCCTCATGCGTTTTATAATTAATTTGATATTATTATTAGTATTTTCACGTAGTTTTTTTTTTAATATCCCAAAAATATAATAATAATTCAGTTCAGGATAAAATGAAAGGAAAAATGGAAAAAGGACCCACCTGCCACAGCTCACAAGTTTTTCTATCACGCAGCTTCTTGACACCACGCGGAGACACAAAATATTACTTTTACACTTCACTTGGAACTCAGCCGAGCTCAATTTAATGTCCTTACGCGATTTTAGAGTTTATTTACGAATGATTAGTTCGGATTACACTTCGATATTTCAAATACACGCGACTTTCATTTAGAAGTGCCAAACACACGGTTCGCTTTGCGTGGGTTTTGAATGGAGACTTAGAGCTTAGAAAAATGTGTTGCGCGGAAGAGAAATTATTAATCTACCCTCAAATTAATAAATAAATGCGTTTAAGATCCAACCGATAATATAAATAGTCGTCAAAATACCGTCACTGTTTTTTAATGTACATGCCATGTTTTATATTCCAAGAAAACATATTCACAGAGACAGACACGACAGACGTCAAATGTCTGTTAATTATCTACCTACCCTCAAAGTAACTAATATATGCGTTTAAGATCCACCATATAATATGCATAGGCGTCAAAATACCGTCACTGTTTTTTAATGTAAGTGCCATGTTTTATATTCCTAAGTAGGTTTTTATTGTTGTAAGGAAAAATTTGTCATTAAATTAAGTAAGATTTTTTAGAGTACCTTTTTAATTTTTATGTTGTCTCCGTTAGAAATTACAACTGAAATATTGGTCTAGTGCTACGATTCTCAAGGATCGTGACTAAGGGAAGATTAAGGAGGACGGCAGCGGAGGACGGAAGCACCCTTGTGCCACTACTACCATCTACCATGCCCAAGTATTGATAATTGGCAGCGCGTGCGCAAGTTAAGCTGTCCGTCGTGCACATGATCTCTTTTGTTTTAATAATGATACAATGACCAGCACTGCGGCTAAGGTTAATTTTTGTCTGTGCTACGCTACGAGTTACTGCTGCAGTAATTGCACCCAGTCCGCTTTTAGTATGGAGGAGGCCAATCTGCACACTATCTTAATCTCGGAGACCCATTTTTGCGGCTACTCCGGGGTTGCGTTGCGATTTTCCTGTGCTATTTAGAACTTGTTAAGCGTTAAGATTTGACCATAAACTGCATGTTTACATTCAAATTTTAAGTGTACATGGTTGGTGAGCGTTAACGATTCAAAGAAATGGTTGAACAGTTTATAGTTATTAATTATTTAATAAATACACGAAATTAAATGAATATTATTATAGTAAAATTACTAGATTTATGGGAACCATTTGTTTCAGCCTATGTTACTCTCCGTCTTTTCAATTAATTCGTTGCCAAAAATTAAATTGACTTGTTGTTTATTTGGAGCGTATAGGAAGGACAAACAAAAAAACTTTCGCATTTATTATATTAGTAAGGATTAATTATCCAAATATAAATAAATAATAAAAATACTACGACAATACACACAACGCCATCTAGACCCAAAGTACGTAGCTTGTGTTATGGGTGCTAAGATGACTGAGGAAATATTTTAATTTTTTAATAATTTTTTCATAATAATATACATAAATACGTATAAAAACATATAAACGTCCAGACACTTAAAAAAAATCGTTTTCTTTTAAATACTACTCTTACCTTCATTGTAATTTTACACAGTGCATAAAAGCTAAGTTGCCGAAGCGCAGGAGAAAATAACTGTTAAAGCAGAAGTATACTAAATACTAAGTAGTAGAAGAATACTAAATTATTTGTTTCTCCATAATGCAGTTTCGCAGAGTCCAATATTTAAATACACACTAAAAATACAGACACAAAACGAGGATACAATTAACGCCATTAAAACAGGCAGTTCAAAGCGATCCGTAGTCAAAACACAGACAGACAAAACTGCTCGTTCAGTTCTATTGAAACATTAATGCCCCTTTGGAATATATCGCCACATCTGCATATAGATCGAACGCAGCGGGGAATAGCTTTTTGTCTCCATTGAGGATGTATTATTGCACATGCTTGCCTTGCGTCAAATGTATTCTACGTTATGGCTTAGTACTATCAGATTCTGATTATAATATTCCGCTGATATTATTATAGCGATAATAAAAGATATACTGCTTATAACGGTTAAACTATTGTTTCCTACGCTACGTAATATATGTAATATTGCGTTGTAACGTCACTAGAAGATTAATTCATAAATTAGTTATAATTTGCTTTATACAATTTGTAATAATTCTTTTTTAAATATTTAGTGTTTTTCTAAATATACTATATATTTTGTAAAATAATTTTCCGAAAATTAATATCGTAAAAAAATATTATTCGTTCGTTTTTTTGTCAATATTGTAAGCTGTTAATTTTTATTAGTGTTTTCTTGGGGAAATTATTTTTTTTTTAATTTAAGGATTGGTGGACTCCTTTGAGAACATTATGTAGAACTTTTAGGCATGCAGGTTTCCTCACGATGTTTTCCTTGCTACATTTCTACCAGGTACCCTTGTTTATTCTCATCTATGACAACCTGTAATTCGTTTTAATACTATTTTGTAATTACAGCTGTTGGTATTCCAATTAAAGTAAAAATTGAAATAAAATAAATAAATTAAATGAAAGAGTAATAGTCTAGTGGGTCGAGCCCCGGCCAGCACCACTAACTTTTTGAATATCATTTGCATTAAACGGTGAGGGAAAACATCGTGAAGAAACCTGCATGCCTGAGTTCTCCATAGCTTTCTCAAGGTCTACCAATACGCACTTGGCCAGCATGGTAGTCTGCGGCCTAAATACTTCTCATTCTAAGAGGAAACCTTTGCCCTGTAGTGGGCCGGTAATGTGTGATAATAATAATAATAAATTAATTTCTTTTTGACGGCCCACTGGCGCAGTTTGTAGCGACCCTGCTTTCTGAGTCCTAGGCCGTGGGTTCGATTCCCACACCTGGAAAATGAGTGTCGATGAACATGATTGTTTTTCAGTGTCTGGGTGTTTATCTGTATATTATAAGTAATTATGTGTATTCATAAAAATATTCGACAGCTATCTTAGTACCCATAACACAAGCTACGCTTACTTTGGAGCTAGATGGCGATGTGTGTATTGTCGTAGAATATTTATTTATTTATTTATTTTTAATTAAATAGTTTGAAGCGCGCTTGCAAAGACTACTCAAGCTTGGTCTTATTAAGTACTCAAGTATCACGTAGTAGGAAATACAACTAAATATATTAGCGCTGTGGAAGTACCTTAGAAACTATATAGTGCTTATCGAGTCGGACTTGGAAATTAAATTAATTAGGTATACTTATCTTAAAAAGCTTCGTGGGAACTCACTAGAAGTGGATTTCAAACTGTATACAAGCTTTTACTGTTCCAAACATTCTGAAATTCAGCTCACTACAGAGTTGTAACGTTAATGAGAAAATTAAGGCTCTATATTGTATATCGCTTAGGTGTCGGGGTCAGCAATTTCGACTACGGAGGTTCCTGAGTTAAATTCTACCTTGTTAGTCGAGTGATTAACATGCACGCGGATCAGGGGGTCAGGAGGTTTGAATCCTGAGTTGGGTCAAGAATTGTTAAGTATTGGCGTTTTTTAAAGAATCCTCAACCCGGAGTTTGAACCCTCCGCGAGCACGATCAGCCAACGGTTCCGGTTATAAGCATTAACTTAATATAAGTGATCTCCATCAACCCGTATTGGAGCAAAATGGTTGGTTAATGCTCTTAAACAATCTCTTCAATGAACGAGAAAGTCAGTGCAAAGCGTGGGCTGAGATTGTTATTTTAACGATACGAGTTGACTCATTAAAGCTACTCGTTTGTAACCCCCGACGCAAAAACGACGGGGTGTTTGACGTGTGGCATCGTAGAGCCCGAACGAATGAACCGATTTTGATTTTGTTTTTTATTTTAAAACGCGAATTAGTAGGGATTGTTCTTAGTTTTTTTTTATTAAAATCTGTCCAATATGGCCGCCGCCACAAAATGGCGGATTACTTAATTTGTCACAACTCCCTCAATATGAATATCAAATGGAAGGATTTGACTAGTATAATACTATGACAGTTTTTAAATCCAAGATGGCCGCCAGGGCATTGAAAGTCCCCCGATTCTTTTAAATTTTATTTTTCGGGAAACACCACCGCACCACTGGAAGGTACGGATCTTATGTCGGAGCCTTACTGACTAAAACCCCACGATATTGCCACTTGTCTGGTGTAAGGACCACGGGAAAGCTTTCACACACATCTGCGATTAGATTTACGATACTCCTAAAGTTTGTTACGTTGCTCAGGAAAAAGTGAAGAAAAGTTTTTTTTCTATAGCAGAAAGAGTTCGTATCTTTGGATAATGAAAGCTACACGTCTGGGATACTCAATTATAATTTCTTAATGTTTTTCTCATTCAGAGTTATTAAACTGTTA
Organism: Pararge aegeria; assembly: GCF_905163445.1. Lineage (NCBI taxonomy): Eukaryota > Metazoa > Arthropoda > Insecta > Lepidoptera > Nymphalidae > Pararge > Pararge aegeria. The sequence continues at coordinate 589,828 of NC_053193.1, forward strand.
TACCCAACGTCTTACAGACGACCTTCGCCTGCATCATTCCACATAAATCCAGGGCCGGGATCAGTCCGCGCCCCGCTCACCGTGCCCCGCGCCGGTTGTTCAGCCCGAGACGAGAATAATTGAGTTTAATTGTCAGATCTGTTTTCGTAAATTATACAACGGAATTATTTACTAATGCCTGGCAATGAATAATGAATCAGCCTCCGATAAAATGATCTACAGACATGCCAACTTCTAACTCCGACCTAAGTCGGATGTTTTTCTCAGTTGCAAAATTACCATTAACTTTTTTTAAACCACGATTTGTGATGATAAAAGTTTAACTCTTGTTAAATGTAACAATAAATTAATTTAATGTTTTAACACATAAAATCGCAGGTCACTCAAATGACGTAAATCTGTATTTGTAAATAAATATTTTTTTCCATAATTCCGGACTTACCTTACTTAACTTTTTGATTCAGTAGGTTAGGTAGTAAATACATTTTACGAGTACTTACGGCGTTTAGTTAAATAATTTGCTCTACTATTACACTTTCTGGATAAGCCGACTTTTATTTTTAAATATACTGGGTTTGCAGTAGAGTCAGTTCTGTATTAGTTATAAACTTAAGTTTTGGAACTTTCCGTAGGTAAGATCGTATAATTGGTCCATTTCATCGAATGTATATAATTTAATGGCAATGGGAATGGGGTTCTTTTTTGTGAGGTGTCAACTCATTCTGCTTTGCGAATCTTTGTTAGTTACGTGATTATAGGTAAAAAAGAAAATAAATTTCGCAAGTATTTATACTGAAAGACGTGTTTATTAAAATGCACTTGGTCCAACTAGTTTTAAAACTGCTCTGACAATCACGAAGAAGCAACGTCGAACGTGAAGAATATCTTTTTTTAATCAGACAAATGTTATACAAATTTGATAAATTAATTATTTGAGTTTAATGCAACGTGTTTAACCCTGAATTGTTCGCACATCTGTGGAGGCTTAAAGGCAATATTTCTGCTCTGCGAATCTTTGTTGATGACGTTATGAATAGTCACCGTGGTATTGTTCTCACAAAAGAGCGTGATGATTTTAGAGATATTGAAACACTTATCTATATCTATGCGAGGATACGAGGTGACAGTTTTTCTTCTCGTAATGATGGAGTGAATGTCTATTGTTCATTAGTATTTTTTGTATTATAATTATTGAGGGTCCAAGCAGGTGGCTCTTTTGATTGGTTTTTTTTAAATAGAGCAATATTTCGCAGGGCTTGCAAGAATACGTCCTAAAAAGTGTCGCCCAGTTTCCATCAACCTGATAATGCCGACAACACATCTATCAAACCGGAACACAGCAATGCTGCTTTGCTGCAGAATTAAAAGAGGCCCGGATGAGCTTCGTCACAAGTAAAGTCTTTAATTAATATGATTTCATTCTGTCCTTACATATTTAAAAAAGTCGAAAGGTTTTCCGTCTAACATACTTGACAGAGTAGTAGCCTAAGCTGTTAGGAGTATGGCAGTGCTATAAAACCCATACCGTTCAACGGTTACTACGGTACAACGTACAACCTACGCTTACAAACCCCTTTTTTTTGGTGTAGGGGAAAAGCTTTATTGCTACGTTCGACCAGGCAGGATGGAGGTTATGTGGGACTCCCCCCTCTAAAGGGGGTATACCCAAACTAAAAACCACCTCGGCATGTCCCTTTTGTTGGCTTTGTTAGACGCTCGGGGAACAACACTTACAAACCCTGATGTAGTTGGTCAGTCTGCCACAACTTTAGAAGTAACCACTAATGCTATTCACCTAACTATGTCAATAATGCAAAGATAATGTTTATCTTATTTGTACTAATAAATACGGATAAAACCGTGGGGCACAGCTAGTAACCGCCGATCTGATTGAAAGCTTTATTCCCAAAAAAAATTGTGAACGGAAATTATTCATGCAGAAAATTTGTATCATCAAAATACAACGGCAACATTTTAAACGCTCACTAAAATAATTGAATGGAGACTAAAATAACTCTCCCATAGTAAAACTAGTTGTGTACAAAAGTAAATATGTGATTTCCAAAATGAATAAAGGATGACCAAAATATTGCTACTTAAGTTTTAATTGTACACTTCGTATGTATTTGTTACGGTAATTTTATATGGTGGGTAAATAATTCAACTTATGTTCATGACATTGAGTTGGCGGTTTTTTGATATAAATACGGGTGCATTTTCTATACTATTCAGTCCTACATGGACGCCAACAATGCAAAGATACCTCCCAGTGTCTTATTCGTTTATCATATTATTAATTTAGTACTAGAAACGTTGGTAGCTGTTTGAAGGACTTCGACTACACTATCGGGGGGCCGAGTTCGACCTCTTACTTTTCTAAATCTATAACGTTTGAAGCAATTACAATATCAATACTTCAACGGTGAAGGAAAACTTTGCGAGGAAACCTGTCCTGTAAAGCATTGCTTTGTTTATTGGCGTTGGTATTCCACTTGTCAGGCGTAAGACGTAGACGTAGATGCAGACGTAGGCTATCTGGTCCGTCAAATCATACTGCAAAAAAAAAAAAAAGTTGCGCAAATCCGTCGAGTTTTCAAATCTCTTCCAAGGATCTTCCATCCAGTAAAGGACATCGTTATGATGATATCAATTATTGGTTGTAACTGCTTGCCAGCTGCTCATACTCACCTTTACCGGATTAGAAAGAAAGAAAATCGCCATGGAGAAAAATGATGAGTGAATTTTTACGATGCGCGCGCACACCGACATCTGAAATCTACATCGTAAAGTTAGTTTTAGGTGGCATAAAAATCGATAACTATGTACAAGTTGTATATTCTAGTATTTTTATATTTAGAACACATACGCCAAAGAAGTATAACTTCTAACGCGTGTACATAAGTACACGCACTCTTTTTACATTGCGCCACACATTACAATATTAACGACACCACGTATGTTATGTGTGGAACAACCTAGAAAAAAGGTACCAGCTTCAGCATTGTGCTGCATGCACCAGTTGGCACCGTGTACCAGGTTACCTTTAGATTACCTTTTACCGTTACCAGAATACCAGAATACACATTATCTCAGCAGAACCTTCTGAAGGTTTATTACGCACGCCAGTCCGCTAAAATGGTCTATGAGTAAATATTTATTGAAACGTTATATTTCATGAAAAATGGCTACGAATTAATTTTCGTCCAATCAGCCGGTGACAGTGTAAACTAGTTAAAGGCTTAAATCAATTGAAAGCCTACAAAATATATAGCGATTTTGTCAATATTTGTTCAAATAAATATCGTTGTTTTTTTTAATAAAATACGTGCAGCTATTAAAATGATCCAAAAGTTATTTTTACCGACCAACCGACCGACCCGAGTTTTACTTGCACGTTTGTCCGTTTGTTGGTTTAGCTTAGCACTCATTATTGAAAATTATCATTTTATTTAATACTGCAGGTAGGTATTAAATCAAATGAGTATTTTCATCAATTCATTCATTCATTTTTAATATTGAATATATATAATAGGTTTAGCAATTAAAACATCACTTGCTTCAACGGTGAAGAAAACATCGTGAGGAAACCTGCATGCCTGAGAGTTCTCCATAATATTCTCAAAGGTGTGTGAAGTCCACCAATCCGCACTGGGCCAGCGAGGTGGACTACGGTCTTAACACCTTCTTATTGTGGGGGAGACCCGTGCCCTGTAGTGGCCAGTAATGGTTTGGTTTGGTAATGATGATGACTGGTATTCAATAATTTTAAAAATGAATGAATGAATAAATACTTAATAATGTTATTCACTACAACTATAGAATTAAGATCATAGTTATAGAGCCCTCGTTTAGCCATTATTGCATGAAGTGATTGTGTCTAAAAACTGTGAAAACGTCCCGCGCACGTCTGACTTTAAACCCGCGCAATGTTGCTAGCTCACAACTTTTAATAACTAATATCAACTGCTTAATGGAACTTAGCTCGAGAAACACTACTATAGTGATTTGGTTTTTGATGCTTCAATATTAGTCGTGTACAGGGTTTCCGTATGTTCATAAATCTGTGTTTTTAATTGTACAACATAGAAAAAAAAATGCAAAAGCGGGATAACATAATACGGGTACAATTTGGCGGCCTTATCACTACACAGCTATCAATTCCAGGCAACCAAAGGAATATTAAGAAATAGCTGCAGATGCATGGTGGGTGGTAAAATTAATAGATAAAATAAATTTGACGGCCGACTGGCGCAAGGGGCAGCGACCCTGCTTTCTGAGTCCAAGGCCGTGGGTTCGATTCCCACAACTGGAAAATGATTGTGTGATGAACATGAACGTTATTCGTAATCTGGGTGTTTATCTGTATATTATAAGTATTTATGTATATTATTCATACAAATATTCTTCAGTCGTCTTAGCACGTCTTAGCATGTCACAAGCTAGTACGCTAACATTGGGGCTAGATGGCGATGTGTATTTTGTAGTAGTATATTTATTTAGTATCAAAACATATAACTACAATACTAAAAATAGGTAAATAAATAATTACATACATAAAATAAAATCCTCAAATTGAAAGTTTACAATAAAAAACAAACAATAGCGATAACCCTTTCGATGCTCGACCGAAATAGACAAATAGTGATCCTTTACTCGTAGCTATAAGGTTAAAAAACTGGAAAATGATTGTGTGATGAACATGAACGTTATTCGTAATCTGGGTGTTTATCTGTATATTATAAGTATTTATGTATATTATTCATACAAATATTCTTCAGTCGTCTTAGCACGTCTTAGCATGTCACAAGCTAGTACGCTAACATTGGGGCTAGATGGCGATGTGTATTTTGTAGTAGTATATTTATTTAGTATCAAAACATATAACTACAATACTAAAAATAGGTAAATAAATAATTACATACATAAAATAAAATCCTCAAATTGAAAGTTTACAATAAAAAACAAACAATAGCGATAACCCTTTCGATGCTCGACCGAAATAGACAAATAGTGATCCTTTACTCGTAGCTATAAGGTTAAAAAAATGTAATTTAGTGTTTTTATGTTGAATCACCCGGGTTAGTAGTTAGCGACCACTCTAATTCGACAAAATCAAAGTCAGAACTTTTTTAGTTAGAATATTATATCTATGGAACTTGGATAAGAATAAGGCGAAAGTTACGTGCAGGTAGAAGCACAGACTGGTCGAAAATATTATTCTTTAGGCAATTTTGGGTACCACACCAAACAAATCATACATACACTGAAGCCCTTGGTTTGTACTTATATTATATTGGCTCATTATAAAGGTATATATTTTATTTAAAAGTTATTTACTTTAAATGAAATTACTCAATGACTACTGTGTTATTATTTTACCATAATAACATAATAGGCTGTATTTGCGCAACTCTAACCCCAAGTTCTGTTATCATTGCCGGCTCTACCCCCAGTCAACCCTCAGTATGTTACCAACTGTTGGTGGGGGTGCACGTCTTTGCGCCAAAATTTCCGCGCAGCATTGCGACTTACGAAACAATTTTCCGGATAGTAAAAGTATGTTCGCGTGAAGTGCTATTGAGAATACAGAATAGTTGTGTGTATTGTGAATAATGTGAATTATGGTGTCCAAGTGACGTTATTATAAAAATGGTGGCGTTAATTATTCTGGGCGTACTTATAGGTGAGTGCTAAGTTAAAAAAAAATAATACCTTCTAGGAAAATTAAATTAACTTCATGAAAAAAATATTTAAATACAACTTGCTGATGTTTAAACGAGATAGATGTTAATTTTAAATTAAAATATTTTCTTAGTCATCTTCCAGTTCCATTTTAATGTGACTTTAAATGTAAAAGAAGCAAATACTTGACGTTTTTTATAAGGTACGGACTACGGCAAATGGAATAATAGTCATAGAGTTTCTCGCAGAGCCATACCCCACAAATGACCATGTATTTGAACTCCAGGCAAAGATGGTTGGAAGTTATGCTTACTTAATTTAACTTTAAGACCAAGCGACTTATATAATATTTTCCTACATGACTATTTTTAATACCTTCAACTTCACAGTGATTTTTGGGTCAAGGTATCCGGCTAAACAAAATGTATATTAAGTTAGAACAATATTTTAAATCAAGTATATTTCTTGAAATTTTTATCACAACTTGTACCCCACTTTAGTTTTAAACGAAATCGTGTTATTAAGGTCACCAGCAATTTTTCTCAACTGTACCTATTCCGGGATTACTATATAATTAAAGAATTTCTTAATGACGAGGTAGCTTGGAAGCACAACGCTTTATGTCCGATTGTAAGACTATAAAATGCTGATGTCGGAAAAGAACAACTGCTGAGTTTGTTGCCGGCTTTTTTTTGTAGACAGCGGCAGTAGAAACTGCCTTCCGAACCGGTGGTCACAACATACAGACAGACTTATCGTCTTAAAAATGCTTCTAATAGCCTTACTTGAAAGATATAAATTTTAATATTGATTTATTTACTTTTTAAAGAATGTTTACCACCCTAGCGATTTGAGCTGAAGCAAAGAATCATCACCATTCTCCTGGCGCTTTCTCTATTTAGGGTTAGCCCTCCTGATACTTGTCCGCCTTTTAATACGGTGTTGTAACATTTCTGGTGTTATGCCCAGAGTTTTCATGTCATTGAAGACGGTTCTAGTCCAGGTGGTAAGTGGGCGACCTCTACCTCTTTTGTCTTCATCTATAGCCATTACTCGCTGTGTCATGTGGCTTTTGTCTCTACGCATTATATGCCCGTACCAGCGTAATCGGCCATCCTGAATCTTATACTGTACTTCCGCATCTTTAAAAGAGCCTCGGATGAACTCATTCCGATAACCTAACATTTCAGTAACATGTTTTTTCTGTTCGTCACTCTTCCTCATTCCCCAGCATTCGGACCCATAGAGCAGAGCTGGTCGTACAAGCAAAGAATATTAAAATAAATAAACAACTTCTACTTTATAACATGAGAATGGATAGGGTAGATAGGTTAAAACCGTAGGGTAGGTAAATCGTTTAATTTTATTTATCGCGGGTAGTTAATTGAGTTTTGTAATATTACGGGAACTATCAAAAAAGTAAATTTTAGTGGGTACTGATTATAATATTGATAAAAATGTGCATTACATGGAAATTAACATTGACTACTTATACGCGATTTATGGACTATATATTATTTTAGGATTACTAATTAATAAAAAAATAATGATGATATGAATGTAATGTGCACTTCCCTGCAATAAACGAATTTGAATTGAGACTGCTAGATAAAGTTAGTATAGTATAAAATGTAAAACTGATCTTTATATAAATGCAGCGAGAATTTTCACTCAGATCTGAAAGCCGGGCGTGGGTATTCAAATAAAGGGTGTTTTTATTTCACTCATTTTAAACACAACACTACTTTGAAGGATTAAAATTTTCTGAACGTTTTATATTTCATTTTGTAGGAGCATTGTTTCTCGACGAAACTGAATGTTATATATGTTTGTTTGTTTCATTATGTTATTTCATATAGTGTAAGGGTATATATCCAAATATTATTAATGTGGAAGAGGGTTAAAAAACGTGTGTGTACTTATGTACACGCGTTAGAAGTTACAGGTACTTCTTTGGCATAAAAAGATAAAAATCTTTTATTTTTTTTATCTTTGGCCTTATTCTACGTTTTTAGAAAAAACGATACTAACAATAAAAAAAAGGTATTTAATACCTTGAAAGTTGTTTATAGTATGTAGTTAAATAAAGTTTATTTAAATATCACAAAAAGATTATTTCTACATACTTAAATTTGGAATACTAGGCTCATTATCGGATAAACAAGTTTCACTCAACATTACAATTTGAGATCTTTGTACCAATTAATGAAATCACTGGAATGAGTCCGCCGACAATTGAAAGTATACACTGTCAAGCTTTATAGCTAACTTCATGGTGTCGATTTTTTTTGACTATTGGTAAAAGAATACTCTAATCATTTTTTCTAACGCGCAAAGGGAAGTATAACTTCAAAAATATTTTTGCACAACGTTACTAAGTGCGTCGGATAGTGACACTTTTTATACTCAAAATAATGTACAGCTTCGGTTCTTCTGTTTTTTTTCGTTCCACTACAACTTACTTACTAACTCGCTGCTAAGTGAAGATTTTATTAAATACTTTAATCTAATCTGCTTGATCCGTCAATTATTAATAAGAAAAAAGCCAAACAAACAATGGTATTTAATAAGGTCGATTATATAACAAAAATAATTTATTTACAATAATGTAGGTACCTACATTGAGATTTTGTATTATACCAGTTTGTGTATATTTCAAATTATAAAAAATGTTATAATGTAATTTTATAATATCTTTGTTTTTTTTTTTTTAATTTCACGTGGCTAAAGCCCCGAGGTTTAACTAGTAAAATTGACGTCCCTTTGTATAATCTGCAACACTAAGACGTGGTTTAGGAAGCTGCAATCTATCTCGGTGACAGAGTGTACCGCAAGGCTGCTTCACTAATGAGCCAAGCTTGAGGCCGAACCGCAATCATGTAGATAAAATAACATTGCTACAATCTTGGGCAAACAGTGCCTCGTACCATCGATGGACGACAACTGCTGAACAAAAGTCTCTTGTTCAGATAACGTACATCACACTCTAATATCCAACTCTTTCAAGAGCCACTCGCCAAGAGTATCGGGCGTGAGATTCTCTGTCAGAGCGAGTAAAACCGACTCGTTACTACGTTATACAATGAAAATAATTGAGCTCAATTTTCCATAAACCGCGGAAACCAGGCAAATCTGCGTGGTGTACACAAAAATTTAAACTATGCACAATATTGGCTATATTATACATTAGTGACAGATTTAAACTATGCACAATATTGGCTATATTATACATAAGTGACAGATTTAAACTATGCACAATATTGGCTATTTTATACATAAGTGACAGATTTAAACTATGCACAATATTGGCTATATTATACATAAGTGACAGATTTAAACTATGCACAATATTGGCTATTTATACTTAATATATTATCATCAAAGGGGGTCTCTTCTCAAAATAATCAATGAGAAGTGTTCAGGCCATAGTCTGTCACGCTGGCCAACTGCGGATTGGTAGACTTCACACACCGTTGAGAACATTATGAAGAACTTTCAGGCCTGCAGGTTTTCTCACGATGATTTCCTTAACCGTTTAAAGCGAGTGATATTTAAATTGCTTAAATAAAAACGCACTTAACTCCGAAAAGTCAGTGGTGCGTGCCGGGGCTCGAACTCGGTCACCACGAAAGGAAAGCCGAAGCCTTACCCACTAGGCTATCACCGCTAAATACTAAAGTTCTACTAAATCCCTATCCTTATCCCTATCCCTATCCCTACTAATATTATAAATGTGAATGTAAGTTTGTTTGTTACGCTTTCACGCAAAAACTACTTAACCGATCCTCATGAAACTTTGTATACAAATTCTTGGAAGTGTTAGAAGTAATATAGGATACTTTTTATCTTGACATTAACCTCGGTCCCTTTGGGAGAGGGGATGAAAGTGTTTGACGATTTTACACCATAACTTCGATAAATTATAACCGATTTGTATTATAATTTTTGTTTATATTTTATGTTTAATTTTGACCAAACTTTTGTGTAGATCTGAATGTGGTTGGAGATAGTGAACAGAACTCCTCAGCGGACAGCAGCAAACCCCTTATTTAAGGCTTAGCGATACTGAATACTTTTTTTTTTAGAATTGCAACTAAACTGAATGCCACATCAAAAAACAAAATCAAACGTAGACGAAGTCGCGGGCAACAGCTAGTACTAAATATATAGTGTTACTAAATAATATATATGCTACTATGCCGGTGTAATAACAGGCACATGAGGGTTAACATCTCCGCCTCAGGTTGATGCACAAGGGCGGCACGTAGCAGGACCTGTTCCATACATGCCCTGTGAAGTGTTGGTCTGTTCATAGGCGATGGTTTTCTACTTAGCATCAAGTTGGTCATCTGCTTAGTCTGTCAATTATTACTATAAAAAATCGGTTGTCTGTAAATTCGGTTTACTGACGATAGTTAAACGTGACAACGTCATAAGACAATACTGATGGAATGGTTGCATTTTTCAAAAGAAAATTTAGATTTTATTTGTTTGACAGATATTTTGTATGCATATAGAAAGTAGATAGATTGAAATCACAATTGAATTGATCAAGTTACATTTATTTGTACGCATAAATACAATTATGTCAATTTTTTTATAATGTACATAGTTTCTATCATCATCGTTGCTATAAACAATTGACACCACATTCACTTTTCACTGCACTTCATACTTGACGAAAACATGTAAATGTATTATTGTATAGCAGCTGTCCACGCGGACGCATCTCTCACTCAAGTAAGAGAGAGACAGATGTCGAACGCTGCCGAACACGGAGGCCGATTGTGCTTCTTTGTCGCTCGTTCCGCGCTCTCGCTTGCACTTCAAGTCTTAAATGGAACGCCTCAGAGCGAGGTAACGCATGAGTCATGTTTTTTCGTGCATGCAGCCGGCTCCATCGAATTATAAGACGTTGTCACGTCAAAAAAGAAAAGTTTTTTTTTTAAGTAATTAAGACTGTCTATCATAGATTAAAACTATCATAATTGAGTTTGCGATTATAAGTGATTATGTGTCTTTATATATATGTTTTGTTCTGGTAAATTAACTCATTCACCAATGTATTAACACGCTTTGTATACCCGTCCTAGTTTTCTGATTTACTCACGCAAGTATACTTTCCACATATAATAGACCTAAAGGAAAAAATCCCATTCTGTCTATCACAGAACTACTAGTAATAAACGCATAGTTCTGTCCGTTGCGTCAGTTGTGGGCACTTTGAAGCTCATTATTAACATTCATAATTCTGATCCATAAGTCATCCCAAACACTTTAATTTAAATCGGCAAGGAAACCGTCGTAAGGATATATAAAGCTATCTTTCTTGCAGTGATGATAAGATAAATCTAGTGATGTTAAGTAAAGATTCACGTTTTCCCGCATAAGCCTTCGTATCTTTGCGAGGCGTTGAGGGGCGGCAATCTGTCTTACTGACACAAAGTCACTAATGAGCAGCTCACAGCGACACCACCGCCGGGCGAGATTACGAGATAATGTGTAACTGTTATCCTGCTGTTATCCAGTTAAAAGCGGTTACGTGAGTTTGTGTATGCACTAAACAATATACACACTCAGCTCGCAGTTTATATTCACGGGGTTTTTATGTAGCCAGGTTATCAGGTGGTGGCAGATTCATCATGCCAACCCATTAACGGCCCACTATAGGGTCTCCTCCCACAATGAGAAGCGGTTAAGGCTGTAGTCCACCACGCTGGACCAGTGCGGTTTGGTGGACTCCACACACCTTTGAGAACATTATGTAGAACTCTCAGGCAGTGGCGTGCATAGAGGCAGTGCACAGGGTATGCTTATGATATAAAATAAAGAAATCTTCAGTAAAAGCTATAGAAACTTAGGGTAGACTTTTTACGTTTTTTCGTGACGTTTTTTTTTTCATTTTATATTATCTTCCCGCTTAGTGCATACCCTGTGCACACCTTGTATGCACGCCACTGCTCTCAGGCATGCAGGTTTCCTCACTATGTTCTCCTTCAACGTTGAAGCTAGTCATATTTTATTTACTTAAAACGCACATAACTTAGGAAAGTTAGAGGTGCGTGCTGGGATTCAGACGTGGCCCCCCTTGGCCATCACCGCTTCAGTGGTAGATTAAGGCACCGATAAGCAATTGTTTTATTGAAACACCTTCTTCTTCTTCTCTTCCTCTGGGCAGTTTCCGCACGTAAGCACGTCACTTGTTGTGCGTTGTAATTACCCGCTATTGCTTGCTTCTCCAACCATCCAAGCTGATTCGAGAAGCCTAGCATGCCGCCCAGGTTGCTAAGGACTTCCGGGACCATGGCTGGGGATCTCAGGTAGACCTTGCTTTGATCGGCTACGCCGTGCAATCCAGCAACATGTGTGGTGATTCATCTGCCTCCATACATGCTCTTTAAAGAGAGCTGTCGGTGACACCAATAATAGAAAGATGTGTGTTTAAAGGGGCATAGGCCCGTTTATTAGTCCCAACAGCTTCCCAAGTTAACTTCTGTCCAGGCGGAGCGGTTTCTTTAGTTCGATTTTGGGTTAATTAGGGAAGGTTACCTGTTAACGCATTACTTAAATTTCCCGCCACAAGCCTGCATGTGTTATAATCTGTTTTATTAATGTAAAAAAACACATCTGTGTCAGTTGCACGTCATTCTAAATTCGCTTATCATAAAAATTGGGTTCTCATCGTTCCTCAACACGCAAAGACACATTAATCTCTGTGCTTATACAACGTGTAAATAAAAACCAAAATATTACTTCATATGATTTAGAAGTAAATTATTTACTGTCTCTGATTTGTAAAGCTGAAACGCTAATAGTTTTTGAGCACCACCGCTATAGTTTTTATTGAAATAAATCATATACAGCCCTAACATCACATGCGAAATTAAAATCAAGTGACTCCTATCACATTATTAGGTGCTATGCGCATGTCGATATTTTATCTGCAATAGGGTTCTCATAAGTAAACCAATGTCTATAATTAGTTTATATAGAAAAATAAATATGTGACGGCGCCTGCGTCGTCGTACGCAGCTGGCAAGAAATCTGTAAACAACACGTGCACCGCTGCGCCAGGTGGCGAGCCACCTGGCGCATTGTTCATTATCCCCACTCACTAACTACTCAAGTCGTGAGATCTTACTGATGGGACTGATCCGTATATAAGGACCGAAACTACAGTGGCGAGGCAGTCTTGGCTCTGGCGTAGCACGGTGCAAATGATGTACCCTGCTAGTTGCTTATCCTAGACGCTTTGGATAATTAATTTGTGGAAAACGAATTAATTATTATTCTCAACTATAAATTAGAATTAGTAGCCACAATTTATAGTTGATAACCATCTCGCATAGTTACTATCTTGATTGAAGTAGTGGTTAGTTATTATTAACTAAGTGATTATAACTTCACTTCATTTAATAGAATTACAAAGACTATTTTCCTGACTTATCCGCTTCTTTTATTTATCATGTCCGGCCTCCTGCCGACATATGCTTCTTTTGATTTATTATTTATTCAGGGAGAAATACACCTATGCACCCTTCAACAGTATTTCGTAATTTGGTAACACGTTGTATAACTCAATAATACAAGTATTAAAATTGCTTCCGCCCGCACCATTGTGATTCACCACGCCGCACCACCCGAGACACGAATCTTACGTACCGTATACCATAAGTATACCATAGCATAGTCAGTACATATATGAAAATTTAATTTATGTCCATAAAAATATATCAAATTTAAAAAGAAAATGCACTGTAACAATATAAATATTAGAAGCAAAAATAAACTCGTTGTGCAGTTTACTAGGCTACACAAAATTGCAAATTCATTCAAGGGCAATTGTAAGTATATTATTTTATAGCAAATACCAAATGAAATCTTTGAGTTGTCTCTCAATAAGTTCAAAGTTAATATAAAACGTAAGCTTACAGAATAATCCTATTATAACATTAAGGATTATTTAAACGACAAAAAAGCTTGGGTGTGAATTGCTCTAGCTTCATAGCTTAATATAAATTTACTGGAAGATGGTTATAACAAAAAAATAAATTTACCCGGCTAAGTTTGTTGTGGGCTCTTCTTAGACCAGGGCGCGTTTGGAACCCTCGTAGCTTTAGATTTAAGTTGGCGAACGAAGTTATCACCATCCCGTTACAATTATGTAAACAAATATGTATGAACGCTTCATAAGTGTCTGTGATAGGCCTACATGAATAAAGAAATTTTGAATTTGAATTTTGAATTTACCGTACGTAAGATTTGTGTCTCGGGTACGGTTCAGTATTGCGTGAGTACTTATGGTATACGCGTCTGTCTGTTCATCCAGTTCCTTTTTAACGACGCAGTGGATAATAAAGCGGTATCACCTTCGTTAAAATAGTTTTTCATAGATGGCTTTGTATGGTATGAAACATTTAATTTTCCGTATTAGTTTGCTGCAATGACTGCAACAAAGGTTTTAAACCCACCAACTCCAAACCCGGCTTTTAGTCATCTTGAATCGTCATTCAGAAGAAAGCATCAAAGAGTTTTATTATTTTATTAATGTTAAGAACATTGACCCTTTACATTCTTAGAAGAAGCCCGTGATCTACTACTATTATTAATAATAGCTTGTAAGGAAGATTATTAAAATATGCAAGGACAAAGTCGTACAAACCGCTAGTTAAGTTGAAATTGTTGCATATTAGGTACAAATAAATAAATATACTACAACAATACCGATGACGATCAATATTTTTATGTATAATATACACAAATACCAGGCTCTGAAAAACATTCATTTTCATCACACAAACATTTTTCAGTTGTGGGAATCAAACTCACAGCCTTGGACTCAGAAAGCAGAGTCGCTGCCTACTGCTACAATCGGCCGTCAAACGACGGAACTGTAACAACGACCCTAGTGTATTGTTGCTAGGTCTAAACCAATCTAGGGAACTCTTGGCTAGGAAATTTTAAATTGGCTCTAATCTGGTCCAGTGGGAGGCTTCAGGCAATCTTACATAATAAACAGAACGGTGCATTCGATATTTGTGGAACTGAGAACACGGAATAGGTAATCCTTACTACGTGCCGCTTCTAGGTTGCGATTCCTTGAGATTGCATCTATTTGCGCAATCAATTTTAAGTGAAGTGATATCAATTGATATATTGCTAAAATGATGTGTATACCCATATTATCCTCACTTCAATCAATGGATGTCCACTTCTGGACATAGGTCTTTCGTACGGAGTTCCAAATACCACGGTCTTATGCCGCTTGGGTCCATGACATGCTTAATGTAAGGTCTAACAACACTGCGTTTACCCAACACAACGCCCACCGGTTCAGTAGGCGAAGTGTATAGTAAACCTGCTTTCTAAATCCAAGGTCGTGGGTTCGATTCCAACCACTGCAAAATGTTTGTGTGATTGGGCATACACGTTTGTCAGTGTCTGGGTGCTTATCTGAATATTAAATACATTTTTATATTTTAAGTTCATAGATATATTCATCAGCCTTCTTAGTACCCATATCATAAGCTTTGGAGTTAGATGGCGGTGTGTGTATTTTATTTATTCAATTCAGCTTCCGCGTCTCGTTGCTAAGGACAAGGTAACTCTGGTTCTTCTCTTACTGAGATGATAATTATTATGTCTGAGATAGTGTTATATGGTTATTGCGATTAACCAATTCCTAATCGACCCAAAATCACGACCCACATCCTGCATTATCATCTTTATATCGGCGGCTGGATACCCACTTTTAATTCCATAGTTATAATTGACGAACCAGATATAGCCTGATAGGAAGTGAAAAACCAAAGCCTTACCGAGCAACCTCCTGTGTCCATCCACCTGTGGTGCAGACGTTAAGCTACATATGGCTGTAATTACTGCTCGAAATGTGCTTTTACCTCCTCGCCTGGTCACTTAAGGGTCTGTAATGTCACCATTCCAGAAACTTAAGATCTCAGTATGGCAATAACCCCAGGTTACCATTTGTTGCACTACATACCTGCTGATGAGTGCTGATGCAGTCTAGGATCGTAGCGGCCTAACCAGGGGTAGGGCCGTTACAATAAACCCATTATCAAATTCAAAATTCAAATTCAAAATTTCTTTATTCATGTAGGCCTATCACAGGCACTTATGAAGCGTTCATACATATTTGTTTACATAATTGTAACGGGATGGTGATAACTTCGTTCGCCAACTTAAATCTAAAGCTTCTAGGGTTCCAAACGCGTCTTGGTCTAAGAGATCTAAGAGCCCACAACAAACGAGGCCGGGTAAATTTTTTTTTGTTACCACCGTCTCACAGTAAATTTATATTAAGTTATGAAGCTAGAGCACAAGCTTTTTATCGTTTAAGTAATCCTTAATATTATAATAGGATCTTTGTGTAAGCTTACGTTTTATATATACTTTGAACTTATCGAGAGACATCTCAAAGATTTCATTTGGTAATTTGTTATAAAATAATTATACAATTGCCCTTGAATGAATTTGCAATTTTGTGTAGCTTAGTAAACTGCACAAAGAGTTTATTTTTATATTAATATTGTTACAGTCTATTTTCTATTTAAATTTTGTAATATCTTTATGGATTTATCTTAATTAGTTTCTTCGTGCTGTCGCACCGGAATGCTTAATCGCTTGGTGGGACATCTCTGCGGGTAGTATGAGAAATAGCCACGACGGAAGCCTCCCACCAGACCAGGCCAGAAAAAAATGAAGATCGTACCCGGGACCTAAACTTAAAATACGTTAGTGCTCACTGTTACACCAGGGAGGTGGTTAAATATGTACTTTACATAATGTAAAGTGACTTTTTCTCTGTTAGCATAACAAATTGCATTTACGCCGCCGCTCCGCGCAGCCTTACGTAGAGAAATCTTTAGCAGTGCTTGGAGTTAAATTAAACAACTTTATTACTCTAAACAAATAAATAGGTATTTATAATGGTCATGTTAATAATAAGATAGTACAAGGGTTTGAGACAAGTACTAGTTGGAAATTATCAAGCCGATTATATATAATATTAAAGCTTTTATACGGCTTATTTATTACATAATACTGTCCCTTAAAATTGCTTTTTAGTAGCTATACCTACTACTATTACAATATTTGAACAAATGAAATTGTACTATCCTATCTTATCTTACTACCTATTCATATTCTGAATTCCAAAATTTGTATGGATAGATGAAGTTAAACGGATGGATTGACACATGGATTTTTGTAACTTTCTCATGCAAAAACTACTGAATGGATGTAATTAAAACTTTACAGAAGTGTATTCATCTCAGAATAACATTACTATGGCGCTCTATAATATATAAATATATTTTTTTTTTCAATGCCCAAAATACAATTTATTTTAGCAGTGGTGTGTACCAGCCTTTTAATGGGCATTCGAGGTCTTTGTGTTGCGTATTGGAACTGGTTTCTGGCAAGAAGCTCACAACAAACTGAGCAGGGTTTTCTGTACAAAGGTCGTTTAGAATGCGATGCGTTGTGCCAGGCATGTTGTATCTACGTTTTCTGTGGAACTGTACTTTTATTACTATGCTAGTTTTGTATGTTGAGAATCAACTATTATGATAATCTGGTATGTTGATAGTCTGGTATTATAATAATCTGGTATTATGCTCTGAAGCGTGTAACGTAGGCATACCGACGGGATAGCCATAGTATGCCTGCTACCCAAGAAGCGGCCGTATCACATCAAGTTCGTTCAAGTTACGTCGGCGCAGCGAATTCCGGAGGCTAGCTTTGAATCGTGATGCGGTACCTTATTTACCACGCTTCCTATGAAAATTAATTGTAAGACCCTAGGCTAGGGAGCTCGTGCCGCAAATCGGCCGAGCAGTGGATGTTTGTTACTCTATCACGCAAAACGGCTGAACGGATTTGGATGAAATTTGGCACGCACGCAGCCTTTGACATAGAAATGAACATAGGCTACCTTTTATCCTGATACCTTCAGTAGATCCCAAGGAAAATTAAAATAGTTTAAATGGAAAAAGAAAAGTACTGATGTGGTAAGACTGAAGTTCACGTCGACGAAGCCGTGGGCAGAAGCGAGTTTTATAATAATCAATAGTGTAACTCTTGGACTAATAAATTAAAATTAGTCTTAACATCTTCTTGTTCCGCACCCTGCTGCACACTAAATATTAGTAGCTTTTAATTTTATTGTTATTTATAGGAAAGCTTATAATGCCAAATTAGATATCCAAACAAAACGGCATAGTGCCCAAGCTAATTTCTATAAACATCAGTCAGTTTCAGCAGCAAGCCTGCTGCGGTCTCACTGAGAGCCCACTCATTAGTAAACGTTCTTGCGATACATACTACACAGTACTCAGAGAGCAAGACTAATGACCTCTTTACCACAACATCCTCACTATCCGTACTTCCTCACTAATATTATTAAAAATAAAAAAATCATTTATTTCAAGTAGGCCTAATATAAGCACTTTTCACTAAACGTCAAGACTGTCTGTGTGTAGTGACTCTACCACCGATTCGGAAGGTAGATTCTACCGAGCAATGCAAGCCGGCAAGAAACTCAGCAGTTGCTCTTTTCCAACATCAATAATTTACATTTTACTTTTAAGATTCATTTTTCTATCTTGTGAGAGATGAAATCGGAGCCGGATGCT
This sequence comes from Pararge aegeria, assembly GCF_905163445.1. Classification (NCBI taxonomy): domain Eukaryota; kingdom Metazoa; phylum Arthropoda; class Insecta; order Lepidoptera; family Nymphalidae; genus Pararge; species Pararge aegeria. Next base: position 608,166 of record NC_053193.1, read on the forward strand.
TCCAAGCAACCTTGTCACTAAGAAATTCATCAATTGTATAATAACCTCGCTGTAATAAATGTGTTTAACACATTCTTTATACTTATGCATTGGTAGGTCCAAAATTACCTAAGGAATCATATTATAAAAGCGTACACTCAATCCCACAAATGACTTCTGCACCTTTCGCAGACGATATGCAGGTGTCACTAATTTATGAGCATTTCTTGTAAGTCGACTGTTTATATCAATTTTTTGTTTATAAAGACTAATATGTTGTCTTACAAATACTATATTGTTATAAATATATTGTGATGCTACCGTAAGGATATTATTTATTTATTTATTTTATTATTTATGTACCATAAATTGTGATTGTGAACATAAGATACATGAAGTGTACAAAGGAAAGGTCTATAAGAGATCTCTTCCAGCTACCCCAGGATGTGAGTAAGAAGGTTTAATTGTGGTATAGGTCAAATAAAGGTACAATATATTTCATAACTACTAAGTATATTTAATATATCTAAATAATAACAAAATTCTACATACTAATACAATAACATTTGAATATACTATATATACAAAATACATAAAAATAATATAATAAATATTTATATAATATAAATATAAATATATATCTATAATAAGTAAACAGTGATAAATATACTATGACCACCTATTTCTTTAAATTTTTCACGGAGGGTTTCACGTGATTTAAGTTTATATATTGATCGTACAGCTCTTCTCTGCAATATGAATATAGTTTCAATATCAGGTTTCATTATAAATGCAAAAGTCTGTTTGTTTCTTTGTCTTTTTTTTTAACGGCCAAGCTTAAAAACTAGTTTAATCGTTTTAGTATCTCTAATTATCAAACATCAATCTATCTAGACTTATACCACATTTTTAATTAACTACAAAGAGATAACTCCTTCAATCTTTTCATGATACTTCTGTCTTTACTCTATTTTTTCCGCCATTTTATATAACCTTATTTTTTGATCTGTGTTCCTGTCATTTTGAATTTGTGGTCAACTTATACCAACCACAGATTATGCATAATTTTGACCAGTCTGAACGAAGATACCTTTTTATCTTTAACCAGAAGTACATACAAAGGCAGATTTGCTAACAACTATAATTATAAAGAAAAGATTCTCGAACCTGTATTAAAAGCTCTCGATTATAAAAAGTATACTTTTGATTGACCAAACTTCTATATTTTAGGTCGTAAAAATTACTATCACCCTCAAAGTACCTTTACTTAAGTATGATAAGTTCTTACGTTCATCGTCAACTTTATCTACGGCAGCGCTACGATGGCTTTAGGCTGAGTCCTCATTGCGCTGGAACAAGGAAGTCCTACAGGACCCATGTATTTAATAATAGATCTGCATACTTATTTTACTAAGTCTAAAGGTAAAATTAAAACTAAAGGAATTGGCCATATTGTTATTATTTTGTAATGGCGCAGTATGGACTTAAAACAAAAGTTTTTCTATTTGCTTATTTATTTTATACTTTACTACCTGTTGCCCGTGACTTTGTACGCGTTTGTTTTTGTTTTTAAGGTATATTTTTAAGTTGTATACTATTAAACAGTAATCTTGTTAAAATAATAATAATTAATAATTGAGTTTTGTACATTCAATGATGAAACTGTTTATATGAATAAGAATTAGTACTGCGATACAAATGTAACCCACTTTTGTTTTTACCGGAGATTTAATAAAGTTACAGAACACAAAAACTGCTATTGAGACTTAACTATGATAGTCATATTTCCTCATATTATTATAAATGATTAATTAATATAATAATTATTGTACCTGCATATTATTTATGTATCATCAATAGTTTTCCCAGCGCATGCCAAGTAATGAATTGAATAAGAAAAATTTTGCAACTTTTTGTCTTATTATTGCAATATAAAATCGTTCCAGAATTTTAGGGTACAAACAAACAAAAAATAGTTCCTTTCTATAATATTAAGTATAGTTATAGATAAGATAATGTAAACGCTACTTCCAAGTTACATCATCTTGTTGATAAAGCACGTCCGATACACATTCTTTCAATGCTGGATATTATGTACAATTACATTAAAGAAGGGCATGTTACAGAATTTTTAACTGCACAGAACTAACACGCGCGGTTCCGGCATCTCTCGGAACACGCAAAAACAGCGTTGTGGGAACCAGCTCTTACTTAACGGTGAAATTTAAGACATTCTGCCCCACGGACTGCGGAGTGGAGTCTCTTTATCTTGGAGCCAAAACTTTTATTAGAGAACTTTGGGCAAGGCAATGCCATAAAATATACGTTGCGGGGTCTCCTCTCTTTTCTAAAGACCTTAGCGTATCTAAATTACTATTTTATAGGATAATAATTTCGGTGATTTTCTCCGTGCGAACCAATTTTCAATAAAAAATCTTTCTTAAGTATACTTTTTATCGTATTTTATTGAGGCTTACTTACGCACGCTCTTGGGAGCTACGAGTTATATCATTACAGACTTAGTGTCTACGCTTGTACCCATATTATTATAGTTAGCTAAGCTATTTTTATAAAAGACTAGCGGCCCCACGCGACTTCCTCCGTGTATGAGTCAGCCAAAAGATAGACGGGTTCTGTCGCGAAGAAATTTAGAGCGTCTACCGGGGAACAATTGCGTTATACATCATTTTGGCGTAATTTTAACCATTTAAGAATAGCGCAGGACAGTAGCTCTCGAAATTATATAGTATGCTGAAAAACCATTCACCGCTTTCAGCACTACTGAGTTAGATTTTCAGGTTAGAGTAAGTAATAATAAATTAATACAATACACACTACATAACTACATTATTACTAGCTGTTTCCGTCCATCTTTCTCCGCCTTTATTGTGTTTTTGTACTGATTACGTGTACTGACTGAAACCATTTGGGTTTTTGGTACCCTATGTTAATCGCCGTTCGTTTAACTAACTCTAAGCTTAAAATCGAGTAAATTGGTTGCTTAGTTAGGCTTGCGGTGATGGCAGATCATTGTAATAAAGTTGTCCGTCCGTCCTTTTCCCGCGGGTGACATATGGGACGAATGGAGAATATATTATTAGAGAACGGACAGAAGCGTCCTTCCTCTGTGCTACTACCCGTCTGCCCAGCCTAGAGATTATGTACAAACCTTCCAATCAGGAGAGGCCGTTAGTCCAGCAGTGGACTATAAAGGCTTTGGATGGTTGATTAGTTTGGGCGCAAAGGAAGGACAAATAAAACGAAAAAAACCAATCCCATTCATAATATTGTTAGCCGGTTGGCGCAGTGGGCAGCGACCCTGCTTTCTGAATCCAAGGCCGTGGATTCGATTCCCACAACTAAAAAAATTTGCGCGTGAACATGAAAGTTTTTCTGTGTCTGGGTGTTTATCTCTTTTTTATAAGTATTTAGGTATATTGTTTACTAGCTGACCCGCGCAACTTCGTCTGCATCAAATATAATTTAAACATATTTTAGCATTTCTATAACCATCGTAACGTCTAAACGATAGGTCAAATTTGAATAATTTAAAGAGGAATTTGCAGGTACATAATCAATTTTAACTATAAAACTATTTATTTGGGTATAGATTTGATAGGAACGCCACCATCTTAAAATTGTACCCGTGTTTTGATTGACAAATTATAACAAAAAGCGGTTATTGTGCCTCAACAGTTAGCCTCCCGGATTTTTTTTAAGTAATAATGATTACTTTAAACATGTCCATCGATCCATACATACATACATCCATCCATCCATACCTCCGTACTCACAAACTTTCGCATTTATAATATAAGTAAGATGGTACGTATGCATTCGATCGTTTTCCCATATGCCTTGCGACTCGCTGTTATCTGTGAAGATGTATGTCCTTTATCTCCGACAATTTTTATGAGATCTTCATTAAAATTACACACTTACAAATAAAAAAAGAATTACCAAAATCGATTAAAATTTAACGGAGTTATCATGTAATATTGATAAAAATTTTCATCCCATTTCCCGGGAGAAGCTTATTGTTTATCGGAATAAAAAGTAGCCTACATATTGACCAGGAACATCAGCTACCACTATACCAAATTTTATTTAAATCCGTTCAGTAGATTTCACGTGATGCCCGGACAGACAGACAGACAGACAAATAGACAGACAGACAGACAGACAGACAGACAGACAGACAGACGGACAAAAATTAAATAAAAATCTGTTTTGGACTCAGTATCGATTATAAAGCATCCCCTGGTCAAAATTTTCAAAATATATTAAATGTATAGAAATCTTCCAGTTACAGTTTTATTATAAGTATAGATAAAAATATTTAACAGTCTTCTTAGTATCCGTAACACAAGCTACGCTTACTTTGGGGCTAGATGGCGATGTGTGTATTGTCTTCGTTTATTATTATTCTTAATAATAGTAAGGATATTCATGATTGTTTAAGTAATGTTAAGGTAGCCTATTGGATTAATAAGCAAAGTTGAAAACGCAGCTTATTGTACCGGCGTGCTGAGGTAAGCAGCGTGCCAACAAAAGGCTTTCGCTTTTGAGACCCAGTGGGATATTGCCTCTAAGAAATGCATTGTGCTACCGCTGTAAGAAAGAGGTTGTGCATACAAAGAATAAATTATTGTTGGAGTATACCGGGAACTTTAGTTTTTAAGATTTTTTTCGTAAGGTTATTACTTTTTGGTCTACATAGTTCCTACATTGCATCTGAAAACTGGCAAGAGTACCTGCTATAAGTTCTTATTGCCAGAGGTAAACTAAGGGAGGTAATGGGACTAATAAGAGGGTATAGCCCAATAAACAGAAATCTTTTCATCACGGTTTATTGACAGTGAGTGGTGAGCGGTGCTGTTTTATTGGTGGGAAATCCCGGATACGATCTCCGGGAAATTTGGGATTTATAATGAATGCCTCGGCCTGGCTTGTTACTATCCAACAGAAAAGACGTGCTACCAAACGATTTAGCGTTCCGGTACGATGTTACCGCTTTAAGAAGGAGGTCGTGCATACAAAGAATAAATTATTGTTGGAGTATACCGGGAAGTTTAGTTTTTAAGATAAGATTTTTTAGAATTGTTCAAACTTCAACTATATACACACGATATTTTCGCATAGTAATAGTGTTATCATCGTATAGCAGTCAGATACATTTTTAATCATTTAATTAAGAAGTTATTGCAAGTTTAAAAAAAGACATTACACAAGTTTTTAAAAATAGCTGTAGAAATACACCGTAATTGGATGCCCCACATGTCTCAAATGAACTGTTCCTACGGGATGCTTTAAAAATAGAAACAAACGCGGACAATTTCGATGGCAAAACGTACACTTAATCGTAATAAAAAAAATATTTACACTAAAACTACACGTAAGAAAAATAGACTTAAGTCATATTAAAGAGGGTATGCAAATTATATAAAATGAAGAAAATCTCCAGTACGAGTTATAAATACTTATGGGGCTTTTTATAACTCTTACAATGCCTATCCTTCATCCTTTTTTTAGCTCTTACTGTAGATTTTCTTCATTTTATATCATCTGCATACCCTGTGCGTACCCTTCATGCACGCCACTGTGTATGTGTATATCAGTCATTTTCACTATGTTGTGTAAACAACTTTTTTCGTAAGGTAAAAACTTTTTAGATTCTACATAGTTCCTACATTACATGGAAACTGGCAAAAGCCTGCTATGAATTCTTATTGCCAGAGGTAAACTTAGGGAGGTAGTGGGACTAATAAGACGGTATAGCCCAATAAACAGACATCTTTTCATCACGGGTTACCAACAGCCCACTATCCAAACCTCCCAGGCGCAGTGATGAGCGCTGTCTTATTGGTGGGAGATCCCAGATACGATCTCCGTAAGCGGAAATTTGTAATTTATAATAAATGCCAAAAAATTTTGGCCCTTAGCAGTGGAATGAAAAACAAACACCGACGCACGAGACTCGGGTGTGACAGAGTAAAACGAAGAGTGTCTGAAACCTCTAGCCATATTCTGGAACCTTCTCAAGGCCAGGCTTCTCAGGCCAGGTTTCAATTTTCTTTTTTTTATAATAATAATTTACAGACCAAGCAGATAGCCTACCTGAGGGTAATTGGAAAACCGTCTAAAATAAATAGAGCAAGCAAGGAGCACGTCCTGCACCATTCTGCCCTGTGTCCACCAACCTGAGGTGGTAGAGAATAAGCTTGGCGTTAGTACTTCTCCGGACGAGCTCTGTGATAGAAAGCTCAACTACTCAAAGATTAGTTAGCTTAGTTGCATAAAACGGCCCAGAAAGAAAGAATAAAAAGAGAGTTCTTATTTAGAACATTGATTGTTAAACTTTGATGAAACATCACTTTTATCGTCAGCCTAATAAGCACTCCATATTATTTACGTCCCTAGAAAATGAACGACATAAAAATAGCCAGATTATATAATAGAAGACGAAAGAAAATGAACAAAGGCAAAATATACCAGCACACAAAATATGAAATAAAATTAATACGGAATTCTGATGAGGTCCCTGCTCATTACGACTGCCTGTGTAAATAATACAATAGTGAATAAATTATCATATCTTTATTTCGGTAAAAGATTCGGCATAAGATACTTTGACGTTGTATTCAGTGAGTAAAGGATATTATTTGCATTACAAACGGGTATTTTATATTATTTTCATGAAGTTCTTTAGCTGTTCTGTTCTATTTCAAACGAGGGGGTGAGGCGAGATTATTCATCATCCTGAACCAACTGATATTGTCTCACTACCGGGATTTTCCCATAGAACAAGTATCTAAAAAAATTATTCATCTTTAGTAAGTACGCACTGAATAAATAATCCGGTTCTGGTTGAGTCCGATATCTTAAATTGTAGTAGAATGGCGGATCTACGTTTTTGGACTTTATTTCCTCTCTTCTATAAAGGAGCAGTACACCAAGCAGCAATAAATAGCATGATGAGTTCTTAGCACTGCCTGACCTAAAATATTTATAAACTATATACCTGGCTTTGCTTTTTCGGAAGGACACTTGCCGATAACCTCCTAAGGGGTTGCTACGGCGTCACCGGGGGAGTGGGGCGAGCGCGAAAGCTCGCCATGAGAAGAGCCCCAGGGCTCGACGACATCGGGGGGAGTATGGGAGACGTCGACCCGAGGGTGCCTCCTGCGAGGACTCGGACCTCGGCTCGGTTCGACGTTAATCTGACTGTTGGTGGACTTTTGGACTAATCATTGTTTAGTCCGAACGCCCCCGTGACCGTGGTAAGGATCCACGTCCGGATGACGTCAGAAATCGGGGCCCTCGTCTTCGCCGGCGAAGACGCTGTGAATGTTGCGTGTGTGTGTGTTGTTGGGACACGTTGTCGGTAGTTATTTTGTCGTCAGGGTCGTCAAGGACATGCTTCGGACGTCGCCGCTTTGGTTCGACGTCGGGGACGGGGGTATAAGTGGACGCCTCGACCACTAGGGGGTTGGGGTGTCGGACTGCATTTTCAAAGTAGGTCTTTGATAATGTTTTCATGTACTGGGCTATGGTGGGAAGATCGAGGTCTCGGTGGAGATCTACGTTGCGCATGTACCACGGACTGTCCGTGGTCATACGCATAAATTTGTTCTGCAGGACTTGAAAGCTCCTGTAGGAGCTGTGAGGGCGATGGGCGAATACGACGCTGGCGTATGTCATAATGGGACGTATGCACGTTTTATACAAGGTTACCTTGTGACGGAGGGATAATTTGCTTTTGCGGCAAATCATCGGATAGAGACGACCCATCACATACGCAGCCTTGTTGCGGGCCTTGCGAATGTGTGCGGTGAAGCTCATTCTATGATCGAACGTTACTCCCAGGTATTTGGCCTTGTCTTGCCAGGGTATGGGACGCCCGTAGAGGGTGACCTCTGCGGGGTTTACCGTGAAGCGGCCTCTCGGTTTGCCCGTGAAGAGCACCGCTGCGCTCTTCTCGGGGTTAACCTCGATCCTCCAGAGGCGGAACCACTTGCCCAGCAGGTGGAGCGCCTTTTGGAGTCGACTTGCAATGTTGCTCTTTTTGGGATCGGTCGCAAAGAGAGCGGTATCGTCGGCGAATTGGGCCAGTTTGACCGTCGCCGGTAGGTCGCGGGGAATGTCGCTCGTGAAGAGCGCGTATAGAAGTGGGGAGAGCGCGGAGCCCTGAGGGACTCCCGCTCGTATGGGTCTAGGGGAAGAGAGCGTACCGTCTAGACGATAGCGAAATGTGCGATCGGTGAGATACGCTCGCAGCAAACGAACGAGACTAGCTGGCACGCCCAGATGGTGCAGCTTGTACAACAAGCCGGCGTGCCAGACCCTGTCGAAGGCCTTGGCAATGTCTAAGAACACGGCCCCAGTGGGGCTCATGTGTCTGTATCGATTGAATCCTGCCAGTATGTGCTCCGTGAGGCGGTGCGCTTGGTGGACGCAAGAGTGCTTGGCTCGAAAGCCGAATTGCTCGTCGTTAAGGAGGTTTTTCTCCTCTACGACTGCCTTCAGTCTGTGTAATATTACCCTCTCATACACCTTTGCTAAGGTGTTGAGGAGGCTTATAGGGCGATAACTGGAGGGAAGGTCGCGGGGTTTGCCCGACTTGTGGATACCTATGACTGTTGCTTCCTTCCACTGGTTGGGGAAGTAGCAGTTTGCCAAGAATACATTAAAAATTACCACAAGTAGGTTGATAATTTGTCCTGGGAGTAACTTTAGGGTTTTATTGGTAATGCCGTCGGGGCCTGGGGCTTTCTTAGAGTGGAAACCCTTGATAATAGTATGAACTTCATCGCAGGTCGTCGGGGCGAGAGGTTCACCATCGGGAGGGGTCGAGAGGATTGTTGCGAGTTCGCTTTCGACTCGCAAGACGTGGGGCCTATCAATGGATACGGTGCTCGGAGAGCATTGGGATTCGAGGCAGTCAGCCATGCATTCAGCCTTATCGATATCTTCAAAGGCGGGCGGAAGGTCGGGCCGTGCTAACGGGGGGAGGGCGGGAGCGCGGGTCATTTTGAGAGCCTTCGCCAGTTTGTAGAACGCACTACGCGATGGCGAGAGCTCCCCCAAGAACCTGTCCCATTGTCCGTGTCGGAGTGCGGTAATGATAGACACTACCTTCCTCTGGGCTCTCCAGAGTTCTAACCGATTCTGTCGTGTCGGATATTTGTCATGCTCCCTATGGGCCCTATTCTTGTTTGTGATTAGCTCTCGCGCGTCCTCCGTGAGTACCATGCGGTAAAATCCGCACGGCATCTCGCGGGAGCATTCGCTCGTAGCGTCACAAACGTGGTTGGTCAGGTGCAGTGAGGCTGCCTGGGCTTGCTCTAATGTCTCTACGACGTCAGGAATTTTAGAGAGGTGCACAGAGTCCTTCGCTTCGAGTAGCCCGGAGAGCTTCTTGAAGTCGATGACTTTACGGGTCGGGAGGATCGCGGGGCCTACGGGGCCTAGCTGTAGTTTGACAGGTCTGTGATCCGAATATAGCTCGGATAGCACTTCCACAGAGTTCACCTGAAGGGTGATATTCTTGAGGAGCGCTATGTCGAGTATGTCCGGTCGGTCGATCGAACTATCCGACATCGGGAAGCGAGTCGGCGAGTCTGGGGCAACTACGATAAAGTTGAGGTCGGGTCGTCTGACAAGTATGTTAAGTTGTCGTCCGTGCGCGTTAGTGGAGCGGGACCAGTCGGTGTGCTTAGCGTTGAAGTCGCCAGCCAAAATGACAGAGTCACCTAAGGAGAGGAGAGCGAGTAAGTCACTCTCTAAAAAGGTTTTGTTCGGTGAGAGATAAACGGATGCTAGTATGATCGACGGATGGCCGGTCATACCCACCTGACATACGGAGGCTTCCATGTTGGTAAGCTGTGGAGGATCGAGAGGAGTGCAGTGAAGAGCCCTTCTGTAATAGATCGCGGTACCACCCAACCGGTTGGTGGTCCGATCATTTCTAATTAAGTTATAATTTCCAACTTTGGGATCGCTTCTACTAGGTTTTAAGAAGGTCTCTTGCACTAGGAAGATATCGATTTGTTGTGCACATATAAATTCACGGATTTGATGCATTTGATCGATAATGCCGTTTGCATTAAAGAAGCTGACTGCCAGGGAGTGTGGTTTTACCCTACCTTTATATGTACTACCCATTAACGGATTGCTTTTTGGATAGTCCCGATGGTTGTTAGGAGGCTAGAGTGCTCACGCATAGCCTGGTTGAGGGAGACCTTTGCCTTTGCAAAGAATACTTTTACCTCGTTCATGTCAACCGCAGACACGAGGTACTGGATGAAGTCCAGGGGGTCCATATCCGGAGATAGGTGCATGGGCGAGGGCGCTGAGGCCGGGTGGGCCGCTGCCGGTGCGGTGGCCTGAGGGGCTACCGGCACCGGTGCGGGGGCGGGGGCGGAGGCGCTAGGCGCTCCGTTAAGGGGCTTGGCCCATGCGCTGGTAGCGGGTACCGGCGCTGGGACGAAGCGTTGGGCGGGCTGTGCTGCGGGTCTCCGAGCCGGCGGCGGACCCCTGCGCCGTGTAAACTGCGGCGCCTTAGGGCATCCGCGATAATTCGCGGGGTGCCCTTGGGTGTAGCAGAGTACACAGCTCGGTGGTTCGTCGACGGTCGGGTCCCGTCGGGAGCAATCGGCGGTGCCGTGATCGCCCAGGCACTTGACGCACCTAGGGCGGGCGAAACAATTCCTTGCGGAATGGCCGTACAGTTGGCATCGGTGGCACTGGCCGACCTTGCCTCTGTTATGGGGCTTCTCGATAGTGAGTCCTGAAAGGTGGCACACTTTTTCGAGATTGTAAATCTCTTTACCTTCGGGGGAAAGTTCTAATAAAACGAGAACCATCTCGTAGACATATTTCGTCCTGGTATTGTACATCCTATGTACCTCCAGGACAGGTAGATTTTGCGACAAAAGGTCGGCTTTTATTACCTCGGAGCTAATCTCCTTCGGTAATCCTTTAATGACGACGCGGAGAATGCGTTCGTCTCTTAGGGCGTAGGTATGAAAACCTATATTATGCTCTCTGAGCATTGAAGTTAGCCGACGGTGGTCGTCGGAGGATAGGCACTGTACTCTAATGCCTATAGCGGTGGATCGGGCACCGGTGAAGCCGATGCCGTTCGCTTCAAGAAGCGGGATGATTTTCATCCATGCGAGCTTGTCGCGGATGAAGAGAGGTGGGATTCTATCCCTGGGTTGGGGTTGCTCCTCCATAGGGGAGTCTTCGGGCTCGTCTTCGTCCGCAGGGGAAGCCTGGGACGCTGCGCGAGGCGCTGCGCGGGGCGCTTGGGACTGGATCTTAGTTGGGCGGTCCGTTACCACTTTCTTTGGCGGGTTCGCCTTGGATTTGGAAGCCATATACCTGGCCAATATTAACGCATTTTTATACCCCGATCCACTGATTATCCTAAAGTTTTTATAGTACGTACTCCTTGTATCTACTATCCTAAAATGTTTTATTTAAGAGTTTTTATGCCATGGTCTTTTGGAAATCCTGAAGTGTTTATTCACTGGTCCTGGTCTATCCCAAAGTGCCCTAGTCTATCCTGGTGGTAAACTGTACTACCCCGCAGTCATTAACAGCCTAAGGATGATAATAAGTGAATCAATTGTTTTCTGTGCAACTGAGGCTCATAATTAAATGGCTCCTCTGCAAACATGACAGACGCTGAGCATAACCGCGGCAAGCTCAACAACATCCTGAAGCCATTGTTATACTGCACCTTTTGCGTATCCATAGCCTTCTGTTTATCATTAACCCATAGGAAGATGCTTACTGCATCGAAAAAAATGCAGGTCCATATATTGCACCTCACTGCCAGAGCCCTGTTTTGTCGCTCTATGTCAACATGATCCTTAAATAATGTTGTCCACGATAGACCATAAATAAAACAATTGGCGAATGAAAATCTGGAACATTGCTTTTGAAGTTAATCGCTTCTATTGCAGCTGCCTAATTAGGAAACCAGAATCAGCGTGCTATAGATAGAGCTACGCTTAAAGTATCTACGTGATCAAATCAGAAGTGCCAAAACCCGTAGAAGAGCCAAAGAGATAAGCTAAACTGGCAATGGGTCTGGTTTCTAGCTCGGAAAACTTGTGGTTGCTAGCTGATTCCAGAAAACGAAGCGTTGTTAGACCATTCATAAACTTAAGTGCTGAAATACTATGTGGTTAGACGACATCAAGCCATGAAACGCCCATGTGACATTGATCCTCAAAGGTCTGTCAGCTGGTGGCTCTGGTTTCAGTTGATTGGAACATATGTCAATTGATTTCAACCTTCCCTAATCTAACACCACGATGCCATTGCCATATCAGAAATGAGGATAATAACGGAAAATGGACAGCGTCATCTGTTCTACTACTACTATCTTATGCGATAACCAACCCATAAATAAAACAGTTGACGAATGAAAATCCAGAACATTCCTTCTGAAGTGAATCGCTTCTATTGCAGCGCTGAAAGCTACCTCATTAGGAAGCCCGGCTGCGGTGCGACTGCGAATGTCAACAAGACGAATTGTGCTCGCATCTCTGCTCCGCTGCAACAACTTTACTAATTTACCAACTCAGGTACGAGTTTGATTAATGCGTTTCCTGCTCCAAGTTACAGCTAATAAGCTGCAGTGGTTCTTCAACTCTGTTACCTCATTACAGGGTTTAGCTTAATTTTGGACAGTTCCTTCCCACTTCTTCTTGCACTTCACAATTCCAAAATGTATTAACTTCAACTATAGGATGCACTGGTATCCCAAGCGACCATACTATGAAGGTAATACATGTTATACATTGTCAGTTTAGTTTTCTGATGTAATACAATATACAACGTGTAAATGAAAATCTAAATATTACTTCAAGTACATATATTATCAAATATCTCTAATACATATCTGTGAAACCGTAACGCTAATAGTTTTTAAGTAAACCACTGCTATATTTTTAACTGAAATAAATTAGATAACATCACATTCAAAATTAGAATCAAGTGACTCGTGACACTTTATTAGGTACGCGTCGCGTAGCGTAGGTACTGTGCACGTTTCGGTCTTTTATCTTCAATAGGGCTGTCATAAGTAAGAATGTTTTGAATTAGTTTGCTTCACAATATAAAAATGCTTATTTTTTTAAATAAATTTACAGGGTGATTCCTTATGAAATATTAACCTTTCAAGCCGAAAACAGATAGCAGCGGCATCTGGACTACTACTATCTACTACGATCACGAACCCATTTGCTCCGCGCGCTAATTATGGCTAAGCCCTCCTATTGGGAGAGGCCTTTGGTCCATTAGTGGACTGTTACAGGCTATCGATTGATTGCCTCATCTAATTGATAAAAAATTACATACTATAAAATTAATATATAATTCATCATATAATGATTTCTTTTAATCCAGTTTTAGAAAAAATGAACAAGCGAAGAATGATGGAACACAAACGAAATTAGGCTCAGCTACAGGGTCAAATTAAAATTAATATGAATTTTGATGAGTTCTTTCAAGATTCCTCATTAGGGGGCCCGTGTAAACAGCTGAAAGGTGAATAAATTATCATATACTTTATTTGCGAGAAGAATATCAAATGAGATACTTGACCTTTGGATTCAAGCAGAACCTAGTATAATGGGACCTATGTTGATTTAAATTACAACACGTTTCTCTTTGAATTAATATTTGTATGGTGCCGAACTATACCTCAAGATAGTAGAATGGAACCCTTGTAGGATAACAGCATTGTTGTCCGTCCATTCGTATCTCAAAGCCCTCCTCTCAAAGCCTTCTTCAATAAACACTGAAGGAATTCACTTAAAACGGAATATCAACATCAATGATTTTTTAAATCGTGGTCACCATAAAAATTGTCTTATTAAAGGTAGTTATAGTAAAATTTCCAAATTTACCCAGTAAGTCCTTCTTAACCTTGTAATGATTTCAATTACCATTTTATAACAATGCCAGAAATTAAGACTTAAACAATCACACCAGTGCAGTGATGCAAGTAATGATTTAGGACTTCAATACGTAGTCGCTAACTATGGGCGTCATAAAAAGGCCTCAAGACGCTCGCGAGTCCATGGACGATGGAAAGAGCTACACTCGGGAGTATCGAGTCCAAAAAATACTGATAGCTCTATACTAGACCAGAGACAATTCGGAAATTATAATAGAATAGAATAGAAAAACTTTATTGCAACACAACACAATAGGAAAAACACAAGGAAAACAGTAAAAGTACTTATTTCTAGGGTGTGTACAGGAGCTATGGGAATTTGCTCGACCGTAACGATAGGAAGATTTTCCTCCGAGCGGGTGATCGTGCTCGGGAACCGAGGTCCGAACATTCATTTTTGGAAGTTGTTTATATAGGCATGCACGATGCAGGATTTTTGTGGCGCCATCTAGTTCTGTAATGTGGAGACCGCGACAGGTACAAAGGCGGTCTTACAACTAAAAGCGATATTTTTAAGGCAACCTGAGCGTGCGAAGTAAAATATTAATTTTAAATTCCAAAATTTTCTCGAGAGGATTGAACCCGGGTCCTATTCATAAATCCACTGCGCATGGGAGACAGAGTACTAAACAGACCTTGACAGCGTTGAATGACGGCCGACTGGCGCTGTGGGCAGCGATCCAGCTTTCTGAGTCCTTGGCCGTGGGTTCGATTCCCACAACTGGAAAATGTTTGTGTGATGAGCATGATTATTTTTTCAGTTTCTGGGTGTCTATCTGTATATTATATGTGTATTATATTCATTAAAATATTCATCAGCTATCTTAGTACCCATAATACAAGCTACGCTTACTTTGGGGCTAGATGACGACGTGTGTTTTGTCGTAGTATATTTATATTTTATATATTTACCATGATTAACTGGGAAATCAAGCTTAAAAAAATGCCTCACATTTATGTATAATTCATCTACTGACTTTACGAGAGATTAAGATTTGGCAAATAAATGATAACATAATTTTTACAAAAAATAATTTACAAAAAGGTAGATGGGCAATTGAAATGAAATAGTTGTTCAACTAACTCCTAGAAATATGATTAGGGTTGGCAAGTTTTAAGCAAGTAAATATGACCCACGGGACCTTGAAGGGACTTTTGTATAATGGCCTAAGAGCCCTTGGGAAATTTTGCCGAGGCACTTGATAAAAGCTAAAAGTTTGTAATATAGTTTAGCCTTTTCCTTACTTGAGTATCGCAACCTACACCTGCTAGTCGGTCCGTAGTGAATTCACGGGTTGAGTTTATATTTTAAATTCTTTATATAACTACAATAAGTAATACAATCTCTTTAAAGGTTTGTATGCATATTGCATATTGCTTTATTCAAAAGACATAGTGTCGTAACATTCAAACCAGCTGTTTCTATTTGTTTATTTAAACATACCTTTTAATAAAACAAGATGTAACACATTTTGGAACACAAATTATAATACTTTCACTCTTTTAACGGTTAATTTGAAAGTACCCTACTTTTTATAGCTATACGCCTTAGTTGTTCTATCATCATCATATTATCAATCCATTACCAGCCCAGTACAGAGAACGGGTCTCCACCCACAGTGAGAAAGGGTTAAGGATGTAGTCCACCACGCTGTCCCAGTGCGGATTGGTGGACTTCACACACCTTTGAGAACATTATGGAGAACTCTCAGACAAGCAGGTTTCCTTACAGTTTTTTCCTTCACTGTTGAAGCAAGTGATATTTTAATTTCTAAAAACGCACAAAACTTAAAAAAGTTATATGTGCGTGCGGGCTACTACTACCGCGTGCATTTAACGGTTCCCTGATAATGTCGTTTGTACCAATGGGTGCATACAATCCACAAGCTCTCGGAGTATATGATCCGTCTAAATAAAGCGACATTTATAGGCCTGCAGGTAAATGTGTACCTTTCCGGTAAAGTGAGGTCTTTGGGACCCTCGTATGTTGTCAACGGTGACGAACTTGTCTGCAAACTTACAGAACTCTCCTCTAACACAAACATGGCTCCTCATTATAATATTTATGGACGCAACATTACATGTTAAACATAATATACGCATTACATAATATATGAGCATATTTTTTTTTTAAATGTTTATAGACGAGCACGTGACTGCAATTACACCTGATGGTAAGTAACGATATTGCGCCTTTAGTTGATATTAGTAAATGTTGGAATTGTGAAGTGCATGAAGAAGCGGGAAGGAACTGTCCAAAATTAAGTAAAGGTGGAGCGCTCTTGCCTAGAAGATGCCTATTGTATGTACGTATATTTCGGAACCGACACGTTTGAATTAAGAGATGACACATTGCTTTTTTATAATTTTTATTAGTGTTCTTACCTACACTTGGAGGAATTATCAATTTTATAAATTTAAAATCGTGTCTCGTTGTAATATGAACCTTTGAAAAAGGTAGATCGAAACTGCAACGTTTCCTACTAGATGACGCTACAGTCGCTATAAGACTGAAGTGAAAGGCATATACTAATTCGGCATCGACGGTCGGAGAGCCGTAGCGTAATTGGAGAAAGCGCTTAAGCCGCGATTGACAGAGAGTCGCAGGTTCAAATCCTTTCGGATCCGAAATTTTTTATATGCATTTTAAATTTATAAAATAGCTGATGAATATATTTTTTTTTGAATATACATAAATACTTATAATATACCGATAAATACCAAGCCACTAAAAAACATTCATGTTTATCACACAAACATTTTCCAGTTGTAGGAATCGAACCTACGACCTTGGACTCAGAAAGCAGGGTCGCTGCCCACTGCGCCACTCGGCCGTCGCATTTATAATATTAGTTAGGGTAAGGATTTAAATATATTTTGACAGTAGATATTTTGAATAAAAGTACAAAATAAATGTATCATATGACATAGTTCAAGTAAAATAAAACAAACTCTCGCTCTCCTCATATGCTTCTATAAAGGAAAATAGAAAATGTAATAAGGTATATATGAAACGTCACAAAATGTAAGATATTTCAGGACATATAACTATCTGTTGAAATATTACGAAATCCAACTTGCGAGCACAAGTATTGCCTCAACTTTCCAATTTTTCTGGAAATGCTTGTTCAAGTACAATAAGCGGAAGCGGCTGCGTTTGTTGGCGAGGAAGCCTTTGTAATGTTACACCTATTTCTTGGCTGCATTAAAAGCTTGATTTTTTTTAAAAGCGTACACCACGTTCTTCGTATAACGCTCAAGAACTTATTATAGCAACCTCATATGTAATCATATCAACCCGTAACCGGTTCACTACAGGGCACGAATCTCCTCCGAGAATGAGAACGATTTAGGCCGTAGTCCACCACGCTGGCCCAGTGCGGATTGGTGGACTCCACATCCCTTTGAAAACATTATGGAGAACTCCCAGGCATGCAGGTTTGGGGTCAGGCCCCCGAAAGTGTAGTCGAAGTCTTAACCACTGAGCTATCACCGCTCATCATATATAATAAGTTATATTTTTAAATATTTCCTAACTGGTGGTAGAGTCACGCCTAACGCCTAACAGATATACTTGATGTTTCAAAAGTGCTTATAAAGTAGGCCTCCTTGACAGAATTGAAATTTATATGTAACTTTATCGTAGAATACTGACTTGCTCTTCATAGTCGCTTCCGCCTTTCAACGTGAACGAGCACTAGAATGTGACCATTGTAGTACGACTGGGGATTTTATAGAAGCGGTACTTGGTATAAAGTTTGAAATATTTATTTTAAATTATAACTGATATCTTCTTGAGATCTGGTTCCGAAATTGCATTATGATGGGTTTGAATTTAGCGTAGATATATGGCAGCTACGCCAAACGACATACTCTATTTAAAAATAATCATCAATATCCTATAAAAGTCCTATGCTACTAATACCCTTTAGGCCTGTTCCATCGTGAAGGTTTGCCTATAATGACCTCACTGGGAAGATGGTGATCGCAGTAGATGCTTCTCCATAATGTTCTCTTAGTCGCCTCGTACGACACCCACGGGAAGACGAGGGATGGTGACAACTGTATTCTGATCTGGAGTCACCACAGGCTAAATAAAAAAGGAGAATAAAAAAAGAGAGTGTGTATACTTATGTACACGCGGTGTAAGTTATACTACTTTGGCGTATGAAAAAAAAAAATGCACTAGTGATTAACGATAAATATTAAAATTAATCAAAAAGATTTAATTTAAATAAAAAAGGTTTTATTAACATAATAATATTTATTTATTCACACTACTTGTACTGTTACGAAACACGTGTTCTAAATATAAAAATACTAGAATATACAACTTGAACATAGTTATCGATTTTCATGCCACCTGGAACTAAGTTTACGATGTAGAATTTAGGTGTCGGTGTGCACGCGCATCGTAAAAATTCACTCTCATCATTTTTCTCCATCGCGCCAAAAGAAGTATAACTTCATAAAGCTCATAAAAAAAACAGTTTTATGAACCTTACAAAAACATAAACAAGAACTTCAGCAGCTTGTAATGTGGAAATGTTATTTTTGTCCCTAAATTAAACAATAATCATATTACCCCTAAACAAATACAACATAATCTGCCCCTTTGCCGCGCCGCTCACTAAATTACGCGTCACCCCATTGTTGCTGAAATGTTACCAAATTGTTACCAAATTGAGTAGTCCACTTGCAAACCACGTTATGTTAAAAAAAAAACATTTTTTATCCAATGGCGCCAATCGGTTAAGGATTTAAAATATTAACGTCAGCATTTAATATACTGTGTTAAAACTCGCTATGATAAGAATAAAATGGGATTGAAATCTCAATACTTTTGCAAAAGTCGTTATGTTGATCGGCAGTCCACTTTCAAAAATCGCTAAGTTTGTATTAACTTGCAAACGACGCTAAGTTGCGTGGTGACTTTTGCAAAAGCCGCCATCTTGAGTGCCAGTACGCATAATACTGTCGAAGTGCATGCACGCGTTGCTTTCTTCAGATACTGCAGGCTTTTAAAAACGAGGTATTTTCTATTAAAATTATCATGGAGTATCAAGAACAAGAAGTTGTTTTGGCACCAAACAGAAGAGGACGTAAAAAGATAGCTGATAAATCTACATGGAAGAGAGAACTTGAGAAGTCGAAACGGTAAGATTATTATTTTATGGTTACCTTTTGTAAATAGGATAGATACCTGGTTATTTGCTGGGGATTTTTTTGCTCTATTGTTATTTATTAATGTGCCTATCTGTTTTGTTTTAGACATATGCCTAAGGGACTGCCAGTTATACCACAATGTGTACATGGAAATTCAAAACAGGGATACAAGTGTAACGACTTAACGGTTCAAGACTACAGTAAATTTCATCGGAATTTTTATTCAACTTCAGTTAAAGTCACCCAAGATACTTTTTTATTAAAATACTGTACAGCGCAAACTCCTAAAAAAGAAGGAAAGAGAAAATCCCAGACTATATGCTATTTTATACCAAAGCACGAAAATTTGGCTGGAAAACGCCGCGTCAAATTAATTAAGGTGTGTCAAAAAGCAATGACCACAATTCTGGGAATCTCTAGGGACAGAATTCAAAGAATTTGTAAACAGCATTTAATCACGATGGCAATGCCGAAAGAAAGAAGAGGAGGTAATAGAAAGTCCAATCTGTATTCTGATCGCACAGAATCCGTAAAATCGTTTATAAAGGGACTTGAAGCTTTGGAATCACATTATGTTAGAGGAAGATCTACTGTGCAATATCTGAGCAGCGATCTAAGTATAAAAAAATTGCATAAACTTTACAACGATGACGCTCAGAATGTGTCAGTGAGATATGAATTTTTCCGACGTATCTTTAACAAGTACTTTAATTTGAGTTTTAAGTCTCCCGCTACAGATGCATGTTCTAAATGCATTCAATTAAAAGAAGTTATTAAAAGAGAACGCGACACAGCAAAAAAACAGCTGCAAATAGCTCAGCTTCGTATTCACAAGCTAAAGGCCAAATGCTTTTACACTAGCCTCAAAACACAAGGCGACAACGAAATAATTTTCTCTTTTGACTGTCAAAAGAATTTGGTTTTACCAAAAGTACCAGACCAGAGTGCCTACTTTAGCCGACAATTGTATACGTATAACTTAACAGTATGTCAAGGGCCATCTCGTGGGGCTCAAAACTGTTTAAACACATTTATTTACACGTGGTTGGAAACTGAGGCAAAGAAAGGATCTAATCAGATTGCTTCGGCGGTATTTCATCGGCTAATGAATACCAATTTTGAAGACACTGTTAGTCATATTAAATTATTTTGCGACGGTTGTGGGGGGCAAAATAAAAACTCAATCGTTTTGGGAATGTTGGCATATTGGCTAAAAACAAAAGCTCCACGTCACATCAAGAAACTTACGCTGATATTCCCTGTAGTGGGGCATTCATTTTTGCCCCCCGACCGTGTATTTGGAAATATCGAAAGAGAAATACGTCCTTTAGAAGTCATTGTGGAACCCCAGACATATTTTGATATTTTTAAAAAGTATGGTACGGTTCTCAGACTAGGCAGCGACTTCCATTTTTATGATTGGAAATCAAGCGTTAAAAACGTACTTAAGTTACCTGGATCTTGGCACTTTCAATTTAATGCCTCTAAAAGATTCTTTTTAAGAAAGGATAAAAATAATAGAATTGCCATTAAAGGGGAACCTAATTATGTATCTGAGGTAATAAATTATGGCAACGTTTGCAAAAGAGGCAAATCATTCGAAAATATTGTGCCCGTTATGATGAATGTTGGAGTTCCAGTAAAACCAGTAAAGTTAAATGATGTGCGAAATCTTTTGAAAAAACATTTCGGTGAAGATTGGGCTTCTTACGATTATTTACAATATTACAATTTTCTTCAAGAAGAACCAAATGAGACTGTTATAGAAGAGACTGATAATGAAGAAACCATAATACACGAAGAAATAGACTTAAGAGTGTAATAATAGATAAAAATTGTAATTTCTTAAGAGTAGAGGAAAATAGAAGCTTATATTTGATTATTTCAAAACTGCCTATGTTGATTGCATACAACTGCAAAACTATCTATGTTAAAAAATCTTTTGCAAAACTAGCTATGTTTAATTTTAAAATGCAAATTAAATGATTATTATGAAAGAGTGATTTTATTTGCTAACATAATTTAATTCGATGTGCTACTAAGTTCATGTAATACACAAAAAAATGCATCTTAATATCGTAATTTTAAGTCTAAACATTTTAATTAGTTTTCTCAATTAATTGCTGCATAAACTTAACGGGGTTTGAAAGTGGACTACTCAATTATACGCGCCCGTACAGAGCACAGACGCGTTGCAAAATTAATTCATTAAATATTGAGGTGTGTGCCAACCTAACTAGCTGTTTACTATTTTAACTAACTTAAACACGTTTAGTTAATAATAATTCATGTATTTGCATTAAACATGGTAACATTATAAGTGGTGAAAAGGTATAAAATAAAATTGGTCCAAACAACAAACTTGTTTTGCAAATTGGCGTGGAATTTTTTCCCGTATACAAATCTATTAAATTGTGCAATTTATTTATTTTTGGTATTAATTAATTTGGTTTTGGTTTCAATATTCAAATTAGGTAATGTCAACTTCTTAGTTAACTTAAAAATATCTAGTTATATTAGTCATATTAAAAAATGTCTATTCAGGCAAATTATATTTTATAATAATCATTTATGTCCGCCGCGCCGGTTGCTTGGGCAATCAAAAGCACCGCAAGCAGAGAATAAAATGATTCATCTTACAAAAATTTAATAGATTTTTTTTAAAGTTTTTTTATAAATTAAAAAAAAAAATCAATAAATGATAGAAATAAGTACTAATGTCATATATGTTTTCATTGCTTCGTTTGTTAAACATGTAATTTTTTAAATTTATTAATAGGTAAATCTTTAATACAGTCTGGTAAGTAATTGTATATTTTAATAGCCGTTTAATAGACTTTTTTTTTACATTTTATTACTTGCTACAATTGGATATAGTTGCCAAACACTTCTAAAGTTGATACGAAATTGCGGTCACGGTTATTGCCTGTTGTCTTTTCGGAGAACTATTGCCATTGATTGTTTCATGCGTTATGTTCAAGAACTTCACTGACAGAGACTTGTGACCTTAGGTCTCAAAGAGGTTTCGCCAGTACATACGTCGCTGGCTGCTGCAGTATGTCCTCGTAAAGATTCGGTAATGATACATTATTTTATAGCTGGTAGTTATGAATCACAACAAACAACTTTAAACTGTAATATAATAATGGGTCCGCGGGTCAAGTGGCTGTATATATCTGGGGTGAAACCAATAAAACTAAGTTGGGGTAAAGTTTACAATTCGTATTAATTTAGTGTAATAATGCCTAGCGCAGATGGTCTATATTGATTAAAACTTTACTCATAATATAAAACTACCTCGTTGGTCTAGTGGGAGGATCTGGGTACGATTTCCAGGTCGTGCCAATAGCTAAGGTTTTTTGTTGCTTTGGTTTGGTTTTCAAAAATTCTTAGTGGACATATTTATCACTTACGTGTGATAATACTCGTTAAAGGGACCAAGATGGTGACTATAAGTTTAAAATTCCAGCTGCACTTCTCGACTAGGTAATTTGGCTAAAGAAGCAAAAAGTCCCGGGTTCGAGGCTACGATTATGGTAAGACTGTAAGGCTTCGATTAGGGTTGCTAAGAAATTCATGCTCATCACAATAATAAAGCTGATGTTTAAGTGCTGGGAGAATTCCTCAACCATTAACGACCCGGCCTCGGGAAAATGTCTTGTAAAGGGTTATGAACAGAACAGCAAAACTACCAACTGAAATGTATGTTTTTTTTTTCATACAAAGATAACAGACTTTTTCAAACAACTAAAAAGCAAGAAATATATATTTTCTACAACATTTTTAAGTTGGTGCCAAGTCAAATGTAGAAAAAACTAGGTATTATCCTTGTTAGGTACTATCATAAAGGAAACCGTATGCAAAGTATATCTTTATTTACTTATTTTACATTTTACTTGGCACCGAATTAAAAATGTTGTAGTGAATATGTATTTCTTGCTTTTTAGTTCCTTAACCAAGTCGATCTTTATTCTTTTATTATTTTTTGTATTCTACTTTTTAGGTTTCTTCTTTTTCTGTCAATATCTCTTACTTATTGTAGAGTAAAAATAGATAATTACTTGCGGTAAGTAGTAGCGTAAATAGGTAAGGTCCTGCACGGTGC
Organism: Pararge aegeria; assembly: GCF_905163445.1. NCBI lineage: Eukaryota > Metazoa > Arthropoda > Insecta > Lepidoptera > Nymphalidae > Pararge > Pararge aegeria. Next base: position 631,391 of record NC_053193.1, read on the forward strand.
ACCTTGCGACCCGCCCTGGTGTTCTACGTTTGGCCTTAGTTGGAGCAAGTTTTAAATGAAGTGTAATGTTACGGCCAATTGAGAGGGTGAAGTGGCGATTGAGAGGGTGAGAATAGTTCTGTCCGTATAACTTGATGAAGGGTTGATACAAATGTTGAGCCCAAATTGTTTAGGAAATCAAAATTATTCGTTGGAATTTACCTTTCCCCTTTTAATTAGATTTGGTTTAGACGAACTATTTTAATGTGCTTTATTTGCGTAGATTTTTTTTCTTACCACTGAGTTTTTGGTAGTACCTACTAGAGGTTTTTTTTACAAAGCTTTTCCAAGTACTACCACTATTAATATTTCTGCCGCATTATTGCAATGCTGTGTTCCGGTATAAAAGCGTGGTTGTCCGTGTAATTCCGGGCATTTGATGCTTAATACTAAGGCCTCAGATTGATGGACTCTACTGTTCGAAATACCAGATCATTTCTACCTCGCACTTGCAAATTATGAAACAATCTCCCATCTGATGTGTTTCCTCAAAAATACAATCTAGGGTTATTCAAGGGGCGGATAAACAAATTCCTTAAAAGCCGGCAACGCATTGGTGGCTCCTCTGGTGCTGCAGATGTTTATGGGCGGCGGTGATCACTTATCATCAGGTGACCCACTTGCTCGTTTGCCCGTGATTAATGTAAAAAAAAAGGACACAGGGCGGCACTTTGTACGACGTGTTCCTTGCATGAAGTCCCATATAGTATATGGGATACTAGTCGTTGTCCGCGTTCTTCATCCGGTGTCATTACGGGTTTTTACAAATCCCGTAGGAACCGCTAGTTGTCCGGTAATAAAGAGTAGCCTATGTTACTATTCGTCTTTTCAAGTAACTATGCCAAAACAGGGTTTATTGGTAGCTTAGTTAGGACGTAAAGAGAGGACAAGCAAACATACAAACACACTTCCGCATTTGTAATAAACATCGCCATCATCATCATATCAACCCATTACCGACCCAATGCAGGGTCTCCTCCGAAAATGAGAAGAGGTTAAGGCCGTAATCCACCACGCTGGCCCAGTTGGTGGACTCCACACACCTTTAAGAACATTATGGAGAACTGGCAGCATGCAGGTTTTTCTCCGATCTTTTCCTTCACCGTCAAAGCAAAAATTGATAACAACCGTGATATTTTGTTTACTTAAAACGCACATAACTTAGAAAAGTTACTGGCTGGGATTCGAACCTGCCTCCTCAAAGTGAAGTCGCGTTCCTACTACAGGCTTTCACTGCTACATTTATAATTTACATCGCTGCTGGTGGTGCCGAACGGGCGCACCAAGCTACTGAAGGAGGCGCCACTGACGCGCGCACTCCGTACCCTCAATGTGATAGCCGAGAAGACGGATTTATTTTGTTGCACTCTGAGTGAACTCACAAATATAGCGATTTCGATTTTATCATATACACTATATATATATATTATTAAAATTTACATAACATGCTGCATTGTCGTATTAGGATAACTTTTACTTTTAATGACAAAAATGTAAGATGGGAATAAATAAATAAATAAATAAATAAATATTAGTAAGGATAATTACTCTAAAAAATTCAAAAAAAAAAGCGATTAAACTAGCGGTTAACACAGTTGGTCAATGAACCTAGCGCCATCCCTAGCTTTTGCAACTAGTTCAGAACTGTAGAACTAATAGTTGTAATTCAAGCTGGCTATCTGACAGGTCATCTAATGCTCGGCTTCATCTTCAATCAATAATGTCTAACTGCGAGCCGCCTCTCAATCAGCCTTGATTGAGTTTGCGTAAGTGATTCATACCTAGCCATACATACTTCTCCGGTGCATCATCGAGCTAATATATTTAGGCAGCCGCTGTCAAGTTTGATCATTTGAGATAAACCGCAACCATTTTATTAAAAACTGTTAGTTTTCCCAGTATACAAAGTATCTTTGGCCGTCCCACAATGCAAGTTATATTCGTGCTATATATAATTCATCAAGATATATTTATTGATATTCATTGTACAGATATGTATTAATTAGTATATATATATATATATATATATTTATATTTATATATACTCATAATTAATACATACATATATATATATAGTCAAAGTCAAAGTCAAATATATCTTTATTCAAATAGGCACATAGATGGCACTTTTGATGCGTTATTATATACAAAATGTGTACATAGCAGTGAGTAGTGATGGCGATAACTACAATCGTAAACTTAAAACTAAAGATACGAGGGTTCCAATCGCGCCCTGGTCTAAGAAGAAGCCCACAACAAACTTAGCCGGGTGTTCTTTTTGTTATCACCATCTCACATTGTCATTAGAAAATATTTAAGAAGCAACCTGGTTAGAGCAATTGTTTACACCCAAGCTTTTTTATCGTTTACGTAATCCTTTATACTATAATAGGACTTTTCTATAAGCTTTCGCTTAATACAAACTTTGAACTTCTTTAGTGACATCCCCAAGATATCAACCGGTAATTTATTGTAAAATTGTATACAATTTCCTTTAAATGAATTGCTTATTTTGTGTAGTCTAGTGTACTGCACTGCAAGTTTATTTTTGCTTCTACGTTCAAATTATTGCAGTCACATTTTCTTTTAAATTTTGATATATTTTTGTGAACATAGATTAAATTTTCAAATATGTATATTATATTGTGTATAAGTTTATTATATATGCAGTATTTATGTATAAATGTTTAGATATATAATATGTGTATATATTTATATGCACCACCTGTCCTCGTCTTGAGCTGTGTTTTACGCCATCTATTGCCTGGAAGAGATCGCTACGTAGCGATAAGGCTGCCTAGTTGTATAAATCATGTAAACTAGTCATAAAAAGGTTTTTTAAATAACCTTTTCATCATCATCATCATCATCATCACATCAACCGATAGACGTCCACTGCTGGACATAGGTCTTTTGTAGGGAGTTCCAAGTTCCACGATTCTGAGCCGCTTGGATCCAACGGCTACCTGCGACGCGCTTAATGTCGTCTGTCCACCTCGTTGGGGGTCGACCAACGCTGCGCTTACCAGTACGGGGCTGCCATTCCAGCACCTTGGGACCCCAACGTCCATCCTTTCTCCGAACTATGTGCCCGGCCCATTGCCACTTAAGCTTCGCGACTCGTTGAGCTATGTCGGTAACTTTGGTTCTTCTACGAATCTCCACATTTCTGATTCGATCGCGTAGAGATACTCCGAGCATAGCTCTCTCCATCGCCCGCTGAGTGACTCTAAGCCTTCTTATGAGGCCCATAACCTTTATAACCTTTTAATAAAATGATTTTTGTTTTCTAATTATTGATTTCGTTACGCGAGCTGGTAACAAAATGTCGTAAAAGTAGTTATGTAACGGTCAAAAAATAAAACAATAAGCGCAAATCAATGATTCTCGCCTACACAATGAATAGCGTGCCGAGCTCGATGTAATAAAAAGCAAATAAAGCTGAGAGACGCCATGTTGGGTTTCAGGGTCACTCGGGATATTTATTGCAGAGGTCAATCTACGTGTACCCTTCGAACATTAATAAGAGCTTGTGTAAACGCATTTTAATTTATTGTCCCGAACATTTGGGTATTCTGTGATTTGTACTTAGATATGCTAATATTATAAATGCTAAAGTCATTTGTTTATTATATGTATATGTATATATATACATATATATATATATATGTATATATGTTTATTTTATTATATATTTATTTTATTAATTCTTATATGTGTATGTTATATAGTATGTAGTATATATATATTTTTAATTTTTTTGTATTTTTTTTTCTCTTGCCTGTGTATGTTTCATTGTTTGCACTGTCCCTCTTGTTTTCTATTATTAATTTCACCAAGGGTAGTCTGTAAGAGATTGCTTTTGCAATAAGGCCGCCTTTGCACATAACTGTATTTAACTTTTTTTTATTATTATTATTTTTTTATTGTTTTTAATTTTACTTATTTTTTTTTTGTTTTCTTGTGTGTTTCTTGTATTGTTTCTAAGTTTGTGCAATAAAGTATTCTAAATAAATAAATAAAATAAATAAAGTCTGTCTGTTTGTTTGTGCGGCTCAACTACTACACCAATGATAATATTATTTGGATAAAGTATAGAAGCTGGCGTTACCTCGCGGAATTCCTTGATATATCATGAGAATTTAGCTTAGTTTGCTATACTCCGCGAAAAGCATGAGAATCTGTATGGTGTAATTTATAATTTCTTCAATCTTAATGCTCCACACCACCACCTCAGAATGTTAAATTAACTTCACCTAACAATTATTCATTGTAAAGTCAACATCTCCTGAGGATGCTCCGGTTTCGGAGCGAAACGTGCGTGGAGGGTACATTGCCGAAGATCTGTTTGGCGTGCAGTATAAAGATTGAAGAAATGATAAATTACACCATACAGATTCTACTGCTTTTTGCGGAGTATTGCAAAATAAGCTTAAATCACATAATGATTTAAATTGGCACTAATATATCTTGCATCTGTCATAGTGTTTACTGTTTAGGGCTTCGGCCTTCCGTTCAGGGATACCGATAGCAATTAAAATGTCACTTGTAAAGTCCAGAGTGTTCTCCATAACGTTCTCAAAAGTGTTTGAAGTGTACCAACCCGCCAATTTGGTGATGGAAAACCTTCTTAGCCAGAGTGACTAAGGTAGACTTACCCTCCTGATGGTAATGTTTTGTCCTGGAAATATACCTAAAATACTACTTATCCTAAAATATTTCCCGCGGTAGTTAGGTAAAAAACGCTTCTTCCAATTGTAATAAAAATAATTTTAACTCGCAAAGAGCTATTTTTTATCCTGAAAACGGAGATAGTATGATTTTTTTATCCCGGGAAAAAGGATGGTTCCTGCGGGATTCTAAAAAACGAAACAAGCGCACATTTTTTATGTAATGTATGCATCACAACTGCCACCTATGTGCCTTTTTGAATACAGAAATATTGTGACGATTCAACTATATATATGGTTTCCCATAGGCAGTGCAAAGTGCCCTTCCGTTCCAAATACGAACCGCACATATGTGCACTTCTAGGTTCACTTGTAATATGTGTACCTTCGAATCAAGAATGAATCGGCATCTGATTCACGCCCGTGCCTCAGAGAGCACGTAAAGCTGTCGTTCCTGTGCCTCTTTCCGGTCGCGTGGGATCTATTGTCCCATAGGACTATGAAAATGAGGGAATAGAAAGTGCACGTAGTTAGAATCTCTCTGGAGATTGACCACCATAACCGAAATCGTTCGGTGAAACTGAATAATCAAAATTATTGCTCTAACCAGGTTGCTTCTTAAATAGTTTTAAATGACAATTTGGGATGGTGATAACAAAAAAAAATAACAACCGGCTAAGTTTGTTGTAGGCTTCTTCTTAGACCAGGGCGCGTTTGGAACCCTCGTAGCTTTAGTTTTAAGTTGACAAATTTAGTTATCGCCATCAACTCACTTCTATGCCATATATTACATATAATGTGCCATCAAAAGTGCTATCTATATGCCTATTTGAATAAAGAAATATTTGACTTTGACTTTGATAGTCATTCTAATATTAAGCAAGTAAGCTTAACATTAGAATGACTATCTCTCGTCGATATACTTCATATTTAAATGTGAATTCTACGCAAAAGCATTAATTCTGGTAGTTAATATAAAATCCTAAAAACATTTTATCAAATACCTGCATCTAGAATATACGTTCTCGGAATTCCATAAAATAAATTATATTTCCGATGTCGCAGTAGCTAGCAACTTGAATATTATTTTTCCATTAAGTGGTATCAACCGCCCTTTTCTATAATAACTCCTTCAACATACAAAACTTTACTTTGGATTTATTCTAGAAGATTCTATGAAAACAAACTCTATGTACATTATCTACTTGTGTTTATACTGCAAGTTTTCTTACTCATCGTCCATCGCGGAAAAACATAATTTATTTTAAAAATATTTACATGCAAATTCACTCAAATTTTTAACGGAATTAAACTGTTAATAAAGCTAGGCAAGTACATTACTATTATAACCAAACAGACATGATGTTGTGATAAATTTGCGAACCGTAGCTAGTAAAATAAAATTTAGGATATACTTAGATAGCAAAAATAAAACAATCAAACATGATAATCCCTTAGTCATTCTAGAGTCATAATAGTTAGCCATTCCCGCCCCTTCCTGGAAAACCACTATTTTGGATTTTCCCTAACATAACACTCAATTTTAAACTTTGCCCTTAACCAAGTTTTATAGGTTCAGGCGGACGTATTACCACGGTCTGCCGCTTGACCCTTGGACCCTTTACTATTATTTATAGCTGGCGTTTTATTTCAATAATGTACGTCGGGCACTATTTGTAGGGACAGCTGTCTGTTGGCATCTAATGTAATAATTCATCTGCTGTTTCATTTTCGATACGACCAGATTTTTCTTTAGGTGTCCCACCATCTATTATACATAACTAGCTTTTACCCCCGCGACTTCGCTCGCGTGGTAATTAAAAAAACTTTGATAGTTTATGAGCTACATGGGCTACTTTTTATCCCGGAAAAATGAGCAAGCGAGCAAGCGCGAGCGAGCGCGTAAGCGTAAGCGTATCATCCCACAGGAACTGTGTATTTACCCCTGATAAAAAAGAAGCCTAGGTCACTCCCCAGCTCATAAACTATGTTCATGCAAAAATTCACATCAATCCGTTGCTCTGTTGTTGCGTTATTATTAGACAAACACACTTTCGCATTTATATTAGTATGGATTCGACTTGGTGTTTTTTCGAGTGTCAGCCCATGAACTCAACGTGATTATTTTGGGTTTACAATGATGCATCTGTTAGTTCTATTTAATATTTGTGACCAAGATCTAAGATAGAAACCGAAATTCGTTATTGATGTTTCAAAACAGCAATTAACTCATGATTACGCACCCTGATTTTATAATATTATTTGTCCACTGGTAATGTACAAAAACACGGACTATTACAACGCTAAGCGACGTGCGTGAAGCCAAGCCTTCATGTGGCTGTATCAAAGGGTGTATACAATCTTAGGAAACACGCTACGAAAAAAAATTCAATAATTAAGCTTGTTTTTCTATATTAAATTAATTTAATATAGAAAAACAAACTTTCAACTATTCATCACAACGCACCGCGCCGCATATTCCTATTCATTATAACTTCATATTTGCTCCTTCGGATTATAGATCGTTTTTAATAAGGAATTATTTTCCAAAAAGTTGAACTTAAAAATTAATCATGGAGCATTAAGCTATTCAGTTTTATTATGTTATTAATATAGCGGTGATAGGCGGTATTATTGAAGGGTGTTAGCGTAGTGTGCAGGACTTCGATTTCACTTTCGGGAGGCCGAGTTCGAATCCCAGCACGCACCTCTAACTTTTCTAAGTTATTTGATTTTTAAGCAATATAATATTTTAAATATTACTAGCTTCAACGGTGAAGAAATCTGCATACCTGAGAGTACTCCATTTTCTATAAAGGTGTGTGGAGTCCACCAATCCGCACTGAGCCAGCGGGGTGGACTACGGCCTTAACCCCTTCTCATTGTGGGAGGAGACTCGTGCCCTGCGGTGGGTTGATATGAGGATGTTATTAATAGCCACTTTTCAAATATACCTGTATGCTATGATTTGTACTATTCTAAGGAAAGAACGGTAATTACTTTCCTGGAAACAAAACTACCCTACATCGTGGCGGCTGAATACTTACCTACATGATAGCTCAAGAAAACTGTTTGGTTATTTAATTATTAACTGGACTATCGAACTAATCCAACACAATCGTTGCGTGGTTTTCTACTAACTATTGTTAGCAAATCTGAATTTGTATGTACGAGTACATTTGGTTAAAGATAAAAAGGTATCTTTGTTCAGACTGGTCAAAATTATGCACAATCTGTGGACGGTATAAGTTGGAGTAGGAATTGAAAATGACTGGAATCCAGATCAGAAATGAAGGTCATATAAAATGGCGGGAAAATAGAGGTTTTAAAAAAGCTCATTAATACCAATATTTACCTTCAGAGTGAAAAAAATTATGAAAGATTGTATGAAATGTTTTGAAGTTAATGTATATTAAAATTCTCATTTAGGTTAGGAAATTAGAAATTCTTATATGCGCCTTGACATGAAGATCTATTAAATAAAAGTAATTTACATACCTATGTCATTTTCCAAATTAAAATTATAAAGATTCGTAAACGAATTTCCTACGGAAAATTAAGCTTCGTTCAGCTCCGCGAAAAGACTTGTTCTTCAGTTGAATCGCTGCCCAACTACGGACCTGGTTTCTGCCTACCGATTGGCTTTCAACAAGGAGATTAGAGATAAGTTTACTCAGGCTCGAATAATCTTATTAGGGTTCTGTTACAAGTATAATCCAAGTAAATAGTAAAGTGGTTAATGTGGATATTAAAAATATACTCGTACTAGCCAACCCGTGCAACTTCGTTGCACCAAATCGGTTATTACCGGAAAACACAAATAAAATGTCATTTTCTAAAAATGAATCCTAGCTAGATCGATTTATCGCCCCAGACCTGTATACTAAATTTTGTGAAAATCGTTGGAGCCGATTCCGAGACCAATTATATATATACACGAATTGCTCGTTTAAAGATATAAGATAATTTGGTGTTTATTTATAAACACCGAACTTTCCACTATAGCATATTGTTGATGGTTGCTTTTCGCGCAGTATAGCAAATTAAGCGTAATTTTCATAATATTTCATGGAATTCCGCAAAGTAACGCTTGCTGCTAACCAATACTTTAAATATGCAATTTATACCGACGATTTTTATTTTCTATCCCTTGACTTGAGTGCCATCTCATTTGGTGGTAAGTAACGATGCCCTTTAAGATGAGCTAACCTCTCATATAGCCATATCCATTTCTACGTCATACCGTACTTGAAAGGTAAATTGCTTTATAGTGCGTCTTTGTTGGTCGGGTGGTAACTTGGACCCGCCTTAGCCTCCCACTAGACGAAGTCGCGAGCTGCACCTAGCTCTTTAATAAATAAGCAAGTATTATTATTTTGTTCGGTATAAGACTCCTCCATACTTATTAATGCATTAATCTCGCAGGGCGGATCCTCGCAGTATGGGTTGAACGTGTGTAATTTAGCAACAATGGCTGCTGTAATTTATTGCGCCGTGCAAAAAGGCATTACGTGTTATTTGTTTAGCAGGAAAGGAAATTCTTTTAGCTTATAATTGTTAATATTCTATGTACTTTCTTTGAAATGAAGCTAGTGATAATAATAGAATCATTATTCATTATCATCAGACAACAAATGGACGTAGGTATTTTGTAGGGAGTTCCTAATCATCATTCCAATACACATATCGATCAATTAACAGCCCAGTACAGAGAGCAGGTTTCCTCCCACAACGAGAAGTCCACCACGCTGGCCTAATGCGGATTTGTGGGCTTCACACGCCCCTAAAACATTATGTAGAATTCTTAGGCATGCAGAATCCTCACGATGTTTTCCTTAACCGATGTACCAAGGGAATTTTTAATTGCTAAAATAATACTGAATGAACTAATGAACTCCTCACCATTAGTTCCGAATTCCACGGTTTTATGACACTTGTTTTCAGCGGCTCCTTGCGACTCGTCTGATGTCTTCTGTCTTCCTCGTCGGAGGTCTGTGTTCACTGTTGTGAGGTCAGAATTCCAGCACTTTAGAAACGGTTTTCCGATCTTTGTAGGAACCCCCCCCACTTTAACCAGAGGTTATAAAGGCCGCATGAGGTGGTTACAAGCTAAAAGATTTAAGAACTAAAAGAGTTGGAAGGGCCCCAGAGCAAAAGCTGGCACTATTTTTTTCGTTACATATTTTTATAGATACACTAGCTGTTGCCCGCGACTTGGTCTGCATTTGATTTTGTTTTTAAAGTATTCAGTATCACTACGCCTTAAATGAGGGGTTTGGTGCTGTCCACTGATGAGTTCAAAATAATTATTGAAATCGGTTATCGGTCGGGATAAAAAGTATCCTGTATTACTTCCAAGAATATGTGTGCAAAGTTTGATGAGGATCGGTTAAGTAGTTTTTGCGTAAAAGCGTAACAAACAAACTTACATTGAGATTTATAATATTACTAGGGATGAAGTCAAATACTTCTTTATGAAGAAGCCCACAACAGACTAAGCCGGGTGTTCTTTTTCTCATCACCGTCTCACATTGTCGTTTGAAAATATTTAAGAAGCAACCTAGTTAGAGCAATAAAATTTAACTAGAAGTGTTAGTTAGATACACTATAGAACTGGAATCAGTTCGATACTGGATTAGCACTCTTATATTACAAATTTGATGAAACCAAAGGCACGTAGTAATAAGTTTGTGTGAACAACAAGCAGCATTTGCAAATAAACCACCTAACTGCCAGTCCGAGAAATCGTTTCTCTCGATATAATAGATAGATTTCAAGCAAAAGTATTATGAAAGAAGTAACACTATTCCAAGAAGTCGCCAGTCCATACACAATGGCCGCATTTATCGGAATCTTTGGAAAGTGGATGCAATACTTTTGCTCGGAACTGGGATTCTTCCCAGAAATCTTTTTCAATGCACTGAAAAGTTGCTGATATCGAAATTTCGTATCGTGTCTCCTCTGTTGAAAAATATAGCGTTTGTCCAGTTTCCTTTGCAGAACTTTTATTATATTTTAAGAATTATAGCTTGAAATGCAGCTTTTTTACTAACCCTGACACAAAAAGAGGGATTCTGTAATATTCGGTCCTTCCTTACTTATGAAATTGGCGTTTTGTCGTACTGGCCACATTGATCTCAAATCTACTCTTCAGTTAGGAATTCCAATTTAAAATTCATACAGATTTACTCATACTTTTGTGTTTTGAAAACCTGTATTCATTTGTTATTTTCTTTGAGTCACTCAGTTAGCAGAATGGAAAACTTGAAACATCACGCAATTTACGGGTAGAGCCAGTGATGAAATGGCTCAAAGTATTAACGATGTGTAAGGCGGCGGTTTCGCAAAAGAAAACATAGTGCGTTTTTGGTTCCAACGTTTTCTTTCTGAAAATTTCATCCTGGGAAACAAGCAGCGTGGACAGGTGGAAACTAAAGTTGATAATGAAGAATTGAAGGCTATTGTGGAAGCGGATACATCGCAAACCTTGTCCGAGCTAGCTGCAGGTTGCGGTTTTACTGATAAAACTTTTAATCGACTTGAAGCAATTTGAGAAGGTGAAAAAGCTTGAAAGGTGGGTACCTCATGAATTGAGTGCAGCAAACCGACAAATGCACCGCACAAACAGTACCAGGGATGAAAAGTGGATGACTTGATGCATAGATAGCAATGGTACATACTTGGATTAAATAAATATATTATCTTTTAAAACAAATCGACTTTATCCGCCTCCCTTATTTATTTGTGTCTTAGGTAACTTATCTCGTCTTAAACCACACAGGGTTTATGTGACGAGGTATATTGATATTATTTTATTTTTTTATTTAAAACTACCAGTGACAACACTATAGCTCACTTCAAATAAAATGTGTGTTTATTATAATCTAACTATCTTACAGTTAACACTCAGTTTAGTTATCAGGGTTTATTTTATAATTAAGCTTTGGTTACCTGTTTACATTGTTTTTAGAAAAATAAATTCTTATTTTTATTATTATTATAAAGAAAAATAAGCTTAATTTGCTAAACTTCGCGTAAAGCAGGAGAATCTATCTGTCACCATACAGATTTTCTTGCTTTTCGCGGAATATAGCAAACTAAATATACCCTATTAGGGTGAGGATTATTACAATGGTAAATCAATAAATAAAATGAACAAACAATTAACAAACAAATATATGTACCGTAAGAATAATAGAAGTGGAAATAGAAATGTTGGAAACAAAATGGCAGTTGGCAAGTTGTAAGTAAATATGGACGTCGCAGATAAACTTCATCCAATATTGTAACATGGGAATTTCAGTTTGTTTGCTACAACTTTGGCGATGTGATCGTTGGCTGGTTTTCATCGGGCTTATAACCAACTTTCAAGTAAGGCGTAATTATTTCTATGATATTTAAATAACGCACATACTTTTCCTCCTTCAATTTTTCAATTTTGTACTTAAGTTCCTTCTATCGGAGGAGGGTAGAGGAATAGGCGAAATATCATTCAAATCAGCAAAAAGTTCTTCAGAAAAATAAAAAAAAATGCGAAAACACGCTTTTCTGTCGCCCAATACGAATGACTCAATTTAATCGTGAGTTGAAGAGATATATTGATAATAATTACGAATTTTACTCAATTTTGTTGCGCCAAAGATCGCGCTTCTTGTCGAGTTCTATCTATCGAAGGCTAGTCGACGTAATTTAGAACGGGGGAAGCTAAATTTTCTTTTTCACAAAAACCGAATGTTATTCCAGCAAATAACAATCGGCTCGCGAAACTTTTTATGGATTGACAATAAGAGAAACTCGAACTTTATGGGTTAATTTAATTCTTATAGTAACGAATTCATTAGAAGACGAATAAAATCGGCAAAGGAGTTCACGGGGAATTTATAACCTATTTGTTGTATTGTCCTGATGAACTTTTTTACAACACATAATAACAAACATAAAATGTATATCACTCGACGCTTATTTAGTCCAAATTTCGTACACCTATAACATTTTTACACAGTTACCTCGATCATTCCTTTGTCGCGCCAGATGTCGCGTCTCATGCCCTTCGGTACTAATATGACCTTGTTAATCGACTTTCTTCAGAGCAAACGAAGTTAAAGTTTGTGCTTTACATAATAAGCGGATTCCTGTTAAAAATGTTAGTCCGGTTACTAAAATTCCGCGGCGCGTTACTTACATTAAGAAAACGTCAAAATTTGACGGTTTAGTTTAACAATATTTTTCGAATCGTTAATGAGACAATTAATATCGGCAAGAATGTTTCAGGAAAATAATAACTTTTACTCAACACTTATATCGTCCGAATAGTAAAAATGTTAACACAGTGAACAATGTTGGACTTCCAAGGTGCTGGAACAAGCGAGTCTCTTGAAGCCACTGGAACAAGCGGTCCAGGATATTTAGTCAATCGGATGAAGTGATGATAATAATGATAAAACACTTGATAGAAATTTTTTGTCGCGCCAAATGTCGCGTCTTACGTTCCAACGGTATTGATATGACCTTGCTAATCGACTTTCTTTTGACAAGGGAAGCTGAATTTTCTGCTTTACATAATAAGCGGATTCCTGTTCAAAATGTTCCTGCAACTAAAGTTCCGCGTCGCGTTACTTTTTATAGGTCTCACGTGGACTTTAAATGGGTAAACATTTGTGTCGCGCTGTGCAAACGTTGGTGTTTTTGGTGTTTTGCCATCGTCGACTTGTTTGCTGATGTTTTATTCAACTTACTAGCATGTGCCCGCAATTCCGCCATTGCTGTATCTATCCACATACTGTATATCTCGATTTTGAAATCACAATTTTACAGTTTTACAACATCCTTATTCTTTTTTACCTCCCTTGTGTTTTGTAATAATTGCTCTTTTCCTAATTTAACATATTACTCATCCACCCTCGATTAAAGTCGTCTAACGTTTTAATTTATTCACTTCGTGTACAATATTGAACATATTATGTTCATAAATAGTAATAAATTGTGGTAATAACTATTGTTGTAAACAATGTTATTTTAATAATACCAATATAAATAATATTTATTACATAAAACTGAGAGCTCTTATTATTTTTGCTGCACACCAAATACATCTATAAACTTATCATTTTTCCCCATCCCACTAAAATGGTTTTCTATTAAATCGCACTCCACAATGAGTAAAATTTTTGCTCTGTCGTACCTAAACTTCAGTATGACAGTCATTACTCTGTCTATGTGCGCAGAAATCTGAATTCTTCCTGGTCATCATCATCATTGGTTTGGTCACATATATTTCAATTTTGACACCCAGAACCTTCATGCCACTCTCTGTTCCTTCACGAAACTGACGATCAGATTACTACTGACACAATGCAACTCTGCACAACGTTTTTGCCAGCGAAGACGAGGTCCCCGATTTGACGTCATCCGGATGTGGACTCAGACTACGGCGTCGGAGGCGTGCGGACTAATAACCGTCCGAAACCTCGTCACTCCAATAGTCGCCTAAGCCAAGGTTCAGCCTCACATGAGGCGCTCTCAGGCGGACGATGCCTTCGCTTCTTCGAGCTTTAGGGCTCAAACTCTTCCCGACAGAGTATTTTGAGGCACGCCAACCAGCCTGCGTTACGCTCGTTATCATTAGGGTTCATTAGACCTCTGTATCTTTATGCCAATTTCTCCTCCATCAACTTCTTGGGAGCTCTCGTTCTCTCGTCTCGTCTCAAGTTAAAATGGTATTGTCAAAAAACAATATTACCACCATACCCCTTTTTTTTCTTTTGCTACCTCCGACCCTTGGGCTGGTAGAGGGGAAGTCCCGAACTAAATACCACCACGGCATGTCCCTCTTGTTGGCTCTGTTAGACGCCCGGGAAACCTGATGTATACCCCCGGACACCACTATACCCCTATAAATAGCAGCCAAGGGCTAACTTGTATAGGAACAAAAAAAAACAAAAAAAGTACGAAACTGGCAAACTATTAATAATATTGGTATAAAAGTATGGATTGAAGTCAGTTTATTTTATTAAAATCCCATAATAGCGTGCTTCCAAAAGTTGGTCAAGTGGGAATCGAAATACATAAGCCGTTGAACCGAACGTGTGCACTACGGAGTACTTTTCAAGAATACCTGCAATGTTTTTTTTTAGTTTTAATTTCAAGCCACAAATTCGCTGAATGTTTTTCTTTGACCCAATATTTTTTCAAACCGAATACTGTTGTTCATATTTTTGATATTTTAATTTGTAGCTAAAAGATATCATATATTTTTTAAATTTCTACTTAATGATAGGATTTTCATACTTTAAATATAATAGTACTAAGTACGTATCCTGAATCAGCAACACACGAATCCCAAAAAATTTAAGTAAGAAAAAAAAATTGACATGAGTCACGTTACATGCTGTTAGAATCAAGGTTGCTTTGTAATAAATAGTAGCAGTAAGTATGCAAAAAAAACCTCTCACCTATTTACAATTCATGAGATAACTCCAGCTGATAGATAGACGGTGAAAGCGAATAGTATATGATATCAGTAAATTAATATAGATTTTCAATTAGAGAATACTATTATACTAACAAACCGAATAGTGATAGCTTGTAAATCGGCATCCCTTTCGGGGGAACCGACCCCAATCCCCGTCCCGCAAAGTAAGAAGCTTTCGGAGTAATAGTGACGTTTTTAATTTAAGTAATTAAATATCTTTTACTTCAACTGTAAGAAAAACATCCTGAAGAAACCTGCATGAAAGAAAGGAAAAGAGAAAGGAAGGCTTATGTAGTCTACCAATCTGCACTTGCCCAGCAAGGTGACTTACGAGTACGTCCTAAACCCTTCTCGTTTTCAGAGGCCTCCCTGACGACCTCCCGGGGGCAACGGTGAGAGCTGTGAAATTAAGTAGGAGGTCCCACGTTCGATTCCCGGCAGGGCCAATTTTGAAATTTATAATTTCTTAATTTTCTCGCTAGTTAGACTAGTTTCTACCTTACCGGCAAAGACGTGCCGCTTAGAGATTTAGTGTTTCGGTGCGATGTCGGGTAGAAACCGAGGGGTATGACAACCATACTCCCTAAAAGGTTACCCCGCTAACATTTTAGACTGCAAACTGAAAAAAAAAAAAAACCCCTGCCCTGTTCGGTAATGGTTTGATAATGATGATTATCCAAACAAAATATGTATGTTATTAAGACATGAAGTAGAGCGAAGAGGTTGTTACAAACATAAAAATAAATATTACTATATGCCGTGCGTTCGGTTCGTTTTGCGTGATTCTCTGTTGTTTCGTTAAATCCTAGTGTAACTTCTGTAAGTCATAAAATGCAGGAAATAGCTACTTAAAACCTTTTACCAGTCCAATAATACGTACTTGTAATTTATTTTTACAAGTACGTATTATTGGACGGCTAAAAGGTTTTACTTCTTATAAAATAAGTATTAATTTATTTGTACTTTTATGTGTATATATGTACCACGTACCCCTATTTTGCGTTCCCTACGCCATTGGTTGCCTGGAAGAGCTATGTAGTATTAAAGACGTCAGTTTATATACGCGGTGTTGTGTTTTTATTCAAATGTATATTTGATCCTAAGTATAATATTATATTATTATAGTCTTCAAAAAAAATCGTTTATTTCAAGTAGGCCAAATAAGCACTTTTGAAACGTCTGTTTGTAGTGCTTTTACCACCGGTTCGGAAGGCAGATTCTATCGAGAAGAAGCCGGCAAGAAACTCAGCAGTTGCTCTTTTCCAACATCGCAACATTTAGGTCTATTGTAGGGCGTTCTGAATTCCAAGGTTTAGTGCTGCTTTAATCCAACGGCTTCCTGCGACGCGCCTAATGTCATCTGTCATCTTACCAGTGTGGGGCTGCCGTTCCAGCATCTTGGGACCCTGTAGTCCATTCTGTCTCCGAACTATGTACCCCACCCATCGCCACTTTAGCTTCGCGACTCGTTGTCAGTAGCTCTGTTTCTTTTACGGATCTCTGATTTTGGCATAGAGTTAGTTGAAAAGACGGACAATAGGCTACTTTTTATCCCGGGAAAAGAAACAGTTTCTACGGGACGTTAATAAATGTAATAAAAGAGGGAAAAGAACGGGGACAACAGCTAGTGTTTAATTAAAGGGTTCAATTAATCATTCATTAATTCATAAGTACTCATATACATGTTTACACTTTGCGTTTATGATAATGGTTAGGATTTTAACAACACTTGGGATGCCCAAAGCAAAACTATGTTTAAATCATAATAATAAAAGACTTTATGTTTCTATGTCAAGTCCTTGTGGTCAATGGATAATTGAATACTGGTTTTCAGTAGGGAACCAAAGAGAAGTGGAATTGGTAGTTTCCGGCATCAAAACATAAAAACAAACGTACAAACTAAGCTTAAGTGTAAATGATAAATTATGAACTGAGATAATGAAGCAGCAACCATTAATATTCGATCAGCGATGCCAACAAAATTATTTTGCGTTTAACTAAGTACTCATGTACAATATAAATCAGTAGCTAAATTTCCTAATTGTTTGAACGGTTATTTCCATCAGTTTCAAAGAGCGTAACTTTATTATCAAATCTATTAAAATTCGCTTTGCCTTATTGAACAAACAATTATTAATATCTATTAAAACATTACTAGTAATACTCACAGTAATACAATATCTGTCTGTTTTAATATTATTTATCTATTTACACTTATAATGAAGCTAAAAGTATGTTTTGAAGAATCTATTCTGTAAGAACGCTGAGCAAAAGCGCGGGCTGGCAATGCGACGCGGTGGATTGCGGTATACCATGTAGAATAATTAATGAAAGTTGGTCCATACCACAACAAAGCTACAATACATTGCAGTATTTTGTGTACGAGTAAGCCCTTGACTACAATATCACCTAGTGATAACTGATGATGCAGTCTAAAATGGTAGCGGGCTTACCTGTTAGGGAGTATGGTAGTTTGATAAAACCCACACCCCTAATTGTTGTCTATACGACATCGTACCGGTACGCTAAATTGCTTAGCGACAAGTGTTTGTCGGTAGGGTGGGTAGCCAAGGCCGGAGCCTCCCAACCAACGATATGAAAGTTTGATTGCGAAATTATCAGAGGGAGATACATGCACGTTTTAATCAAGTAGCCCATAGCCTAGCCAATAATAATTATGGGCTAAACCTAAAAAGATTTTAAGAATAATACCCGGAAAGTTTTCAGGCCCGTGCTGTGATCCGGGTAAAGACGTTTAAGCCCGCTTGACCAAAACTATCCGATGAAGCTCTACGAAGGTTTCAGATACTATTATATTTCAATTTGAAACTCTATTGCATGTGTCTACATTAAAACTCTAGCAAAAGAAAGTTAGCACGAAGAAAATAATTAGATTGTTTGCACCACGTAGTCTCCAACCTACATCGTATGTAGTAGTTTTTATTTGTTCACGCATTATACCGGGCCACGACATTGTTGTTACAGCGCTAAAGACTTCAAAAGCTTATGTAATATCACACTTTTTTAAGCGATTTTACCAACACTTGGAGGAAATATGAAATACATAAAATAAAAATGCTTGACAAATTTTGGAATCGTCAACATTTGAAATTACATCTCTCCGGAAATTGCGGTCTGAGTGATTGCCGGAGGGATTCAGGTTCCGAATTTTGATATATGTATTATTACCAACATCAGCAAAGGACAATTTGACGACCGATTGGCGCTAAGCATTAATCCTCCTACCGCGGCTTGAGTACTTGGAAAAGAACTATAGCTGCGATAGGCGATGATGCGAGTTCAGAAATTTTGAATTGCATTTAGAATATTAAATATCTGATACATCCTCTGAGTATTATTTTTTCCCGTGCTCTTTCAAAAGAACTATCAAAAAGAGTTAACGAATCTACTGGTGTTCATAGAGCTAGCAGTGGAATGGCCAATGAATTAGTTTTTCCATTCAATGCTGCTAGCATCTTAGGCACTATGCCGACCTGCGGTGGTTTCGAAGACGTATTATTTTAGTACACAGGCTATTTTTAACTATAAAAATTTTAATGATAGTAAATATTTAATAATAAACATTGAAACAATTTGTAATAGTAAAAACTTAAATTAACCCAGCTAATATTAAAAAGAAATCCTGTGGTCATTCATGTGAAATGTACATATTTTATACGCCTAGGTAATGGCCCAGCGTTAAAAGGAAAGTTGGTGGCAGTAAAGTGAGCCACTTGGAGTGGAACCCTATTAGGTACCCAATAACCTCCCCCTCAAATCCCCCTCCACCGCGCTGTGCTGGAGACCCTAATAATGGCGGCATACTTTGGTCTTGTGATATTTGTTCTCATTGTATCAACTTACATAGGTATACGCACATAGGTTTTTCAACATTGTGTCTAAAGTTTCAACAGAGTTCTACATATTTGTTATAACTTATGATATTATTATCAAAACCCTGAGTGGCCGGTCCCAACGGGAAGGTTTGCCCATAATTCCCACGCTGGGCAGACAGGTTTGTTATCGCAGTAGATGGTAGAGGGATGCTGATGCCCGTTTTCCTTTATATTCTCTTGGTCGCCTCGTACGACACTCGCGGGAAGACGAGGGTGTGTTGTATAGTGTTGCGTCACCATACGGCACAGTAGTGATATAGCTTTACAAAAAGCGGTGACAGCCTAGGTGTAAGGAGGCTCCAGCTCCCATTTGGGGGACCGAGCTCAATCCCCGGCACGCCATTCCTTGCTTTAACTGTAAAGAAAACATCGAAAGGAAACCTGCATGCCGTAAAGTTTTCCATAAGGTTCTCAAAGGCATTCTAACTACTGCACGGCCTAAACCATTATCATTCTGTGATTTCTGAGAGGAGACATGTGTTTTGGATTGGGCCTGTAATTGGTTGACATTATTATGATGATGATGATTACAAAATAAAATATGTAGAAACACTTCTAAGGTGCCTGTTATAGGCCTTCATTAATTTTTAATTTATACATTTTTTTGAATGAGTATAGGAGATGACAGCAAAGAAAGAGATATTTTAATACTGGATGTTTCAGATTTTCTGTATTAAGCTCTGGCTACGAGAAGGCTACGCCGTAGAGGCGTCGTCTACGTTAATTGAAATTAGGATAGTATTACAGCTTATATTTTTATTTTTTATTGTTTTTTAATTAAGAATAGTTTATAGTCTAGTTGTACCAATATCGAATATTTAAAAAAATCTTGCAAGAAATAATTCTTCATAAGCGAGAGATCCTTTCACGAGTCTAATGAACTAAGTTTTTACCAAAGTTATTACCAGAATAATCGGCTTTCTGACTATAAAAATTGGCCGGTATCTTTCTTTCTTGTAAATCCAGCCGTCCCGTTAATTGCCATTTGATTAAAATAAGCTTAACTCAGAAAGATTAACGTAAGTAAGTAACTTTAGTCCGCCAACTTGTACTGCAAATTCACAAATAATAAATCTGTAGGCTAACCGAAAATCAAACGATAAGTACAAGTACAATGTAAAAGTGTAAAGGAAGATTACATACAAGCAAACCCAGAAAATGTATTAAAATTTCATTTTATCACACCTTTCATTTTATATTTCTGCATAATTAAAAAAGAACGAGACGTTTGCAATAAATTACTGAAATTTATTTTTATTTAAACTTTATCTATCTTCACGGGCTTAACAATTATCTCAATTCAATATCTAAAATAAGACACCTACCTAATTCTAGAAAAATATTAGGGATATTAACTTATAAGGTTGATGATAATGGATCAAAAGCCTAGAAAACTTTATTAAAATGAATTGAAATCTAGTCGTAGCAATCTGGATTACCGTAGAATCCGCTTGACACGCTTTAAACTTCGGCTAGCACAAATTCGTTTAGTGTAAGCACACAGCCGATCTAAACTTTAGAAAACCCGCCCTCAACTAGCTTTGCCAATCACATGTCCAAACTTAACGTAAACATACTCGGAAATTTCCATGTTACAATATTGAGAGAAGTTTGAGTTTGACCATCCATAATTTACTCGCGATCCATTCGTTTTATTTAGTTAGGTATAAGTTTGTTATGGGCTTCTTTTGAAATCAGATACTTTAGGAACCCTGGTAGCTTTTGTTGGTATGTACAAATTAGACATAAAGCTTAATCTACGCAAAACCAGGTAAAACTATATGGTGAAGTTTATAAATCCGTCAATCTTTAAGTCTTTCCATTTCACGCAGCAATCCTATTAAAACTACTAGGATAAATATGTCAAAGCGAGTTTCTTAGTTTGTCTTTTTTTAAGCATCAACTATCGCTAAGAATCGGCTATAGCCTAGTGGGTAAAGCTTCGGTTTTCCTTTCATAGAGACAGAGTTCTAGCCGGCACCACTGACGTTTCGGAGCTATGTGCGTTTTAAGAAATTTAAATATCACTTGCTTTAAACGGTGAATTAAAACATCGTGAGAAAACCTGAAAGCCTGAAAGTTTTCCATAATGTTCTCAATGGCGTTTAAAGCCTACCAATTCACATTTGGTCAGAGTGGTAGACTACGGCCTAAACCCTTCTGAGAGGAGACCCGCGCCATGTAATGGGTTGATGCCGTGTGGTGACGCCAGATGAGAATGCAGTTGTCACTACTCTCTAACCGCGGGTGTCGTACGAGGCAACTTAGGAAGAATATAACGGAAAATGGGCAGCAGCATCCCCTATGTTACTACTACCGTGGTGATTATAGGAAGTCTCTCAGTAGACTGTTATGGGCTATCGATATTTACAGTATAATCGGGAAGGGTCGGTGTAACCGTTTTCGGGTACCAAGGTATAATTACCATTGAAATCTTGGCCCATATCATCAAAGTATGTTCTGGCAGGCGGAACGTTTGACCAAAATTGAAACTATTTAGATGAAAGCCTCTAAATTTATCGGCTGAGCGGCGCGTAAATAAATTATCAGCTTATCGGAAAACGCAAAGCGGGGTCGCGGTGTTTATTTGACTATGTATATTGGGAACTCTATGTTATGCCTGCAATAAAAGCGAATGAAATAAACCACAAGTTAATAGTTTTTTTTTGAATATTTTTTATGGGTGAATACTATGCTGAGGTGATAAAGTATTTTTTGGGAAGCTTTTATTTTTACTTATCTGTAGGTGTTTATTATATTGGAAAATAAAGATTGTATTTTTTTGCGCTTGTTTTTTTTACTTGCCCTCATTATCTGCATCACGGTGCAGACCTTTAATAAATTAATAAAGGATATATAATAGGATAATTTAATGATTAGTGACTATTTGTAAATTCTTAACGTATACTAAAAGGGTCTTTCTACTATCTGCCTTCAGCGCATCCTTAGCTGTTTTGGATATATCACTCATCCTTTTTTTTAAGTTGTTGAAAACAGAAATTGATATACATATATTGCTGATATTTATGAACCCTTTTAAAGTTAGTAAAGTAGTAACATAGCTAACGAGGGTTATGACAATAATGAAGGCAATAAACCCCCAGTATCGTCCGGCGTCACGTACAAATCCTCTGGCAGTGGGCACACAATGCGATAAGGCCCCGATTATAATGACAAATGTTTTTCTCTCTTGCCTAACGGCATGACGCTGTATCATTACATACGTATTAATATGAGTTATTTTTATCTCTCAGCTGTTATTGTAGTATCTACTTTATGCTACTGGAACTTAAAATTAAACTCAATGGTCTGCCTCCACGATGACTCTGATTCTCCTACGGAGTGCCGAGTATCCGAATTTTCAATTGACAAGAGTAATCGTTACCTGAGGAACAAGCGTTATACCCCTGGATACGAGTCGTTCAATTCTATCGAGCGTAGGCCAGATGTTTTCATTAAGTGCTGTCCATATTTTTTCGATGGCCTGAATGGAGTACATAACATCGTTTCTGAAGGGGATCCTCGATTGCACGTGATCAAAAGTTTATCAATTGTGACTGGTAGTTTCTGGTATTAGCACATAAAAACAAACTAAGAACGATCTGTAGTGAGGTTTAGATCATGTGGCGGTAAAAGAGGTTTACCTCGCTACTCATTTTGCGACTTCATCCTCATTTGGCGGTCCCGTGTTCGATCGGCTGCTGAGCTTGTGTATTTATATTTTCTAAATCTTCTGTGGAGTGTTACAGCACTGCTGACAGCCACTAACAAAGACAATCCGCCAAGCGATTTAGCGTTCCAGTATGATACCGCGTAGAAAACCAGAAGTTAGAAGCATGAGTTTACAAGTAATATAACAGGTTACATCCACCATCTTAAACTGCATCTTATTTTACTACCGGATAAGATTGCAGTCGGGGGCTGATTTGTAATGAAATTAAATAAGTGTACATTTGTAGATGCGGCGATAGCCTAGTGGGTAGGACTTCGACTTTACTTTCGGGAGGGCGAGTTCGAATCGCAGCACGCATCTCTGACTTTTCTAAGTTAAGCTTTAAAGCAATTAAAATATCAATTGAAGAAACAGTGAAGTAAAACATCGTGAGGTAACCTGCATACCTGAGAATTCTTCTTATTTTTCTCAAAGGTATGTGAAGCCCACCAATGCGCCCTGGGCCAGTGTGGTGGCTTAAGCTCTTAACCTCTTCTCATTGGAGTAATGGGATGACATGATAATGATGATGATGGCATCTGTAGAAATCATGTTGGCGATACAAAAATAAATAACATAACTAACTCAAATAACAAACAGCATTTCTGAACCTAAGAGTTTGGTTTCACGGATTATACCTAAGCTGAGAAAGACTGAGCTCATTACACTGCACGCGTGTTTAACTATAAGCTTATTCAATATCTAAGAGTTAAGTCCGGCGAGGTCCAACAAAGGATCCAACTTGCAATATGCACATTGAATAAAGGCTTAAATATGGCTTTCAAAGGTATTAAGTGGTTAAAGTTTTTTTCAACTTGGCCTAATAAAAGCACTTTTCAAACGTCAAGTATTTATATTTGTTTTCTCTCTACCACCGGTTTGAAAGGCAGATTCTACCGAGAAGAAGCCGGCAAGAAACTCAGCAATTGCTCTTTTCCAACATTATTTCGCAATTTAACAATCATTTTTCTATCTTGTGTGAGATGAAAGCGGAGCGGCTTAATAGTATAGTAACCTAGATGTATTAAATGTGTTTTTATAATGGTAATTCTAATATTACCTTCAGAATCATGTTATAAAGGCATATACTCAGCCCCACAAAAGTTTTCTGAACTTTCCTAAGACATTGTTACTAGGTGAACGTAATAATTATTTTTATTAAATTTATTTAAATAAACCAACACCGCTAAATAAAAAATCTTTCATGCCAGAAAACTGTGGATAAATTGTTATTAATACCATAAATAAATTTATAAAAAAAAACTCACGAACTTAATAGATACATCTGTTTTTTTTGGAAACTTTGTAAAATTTAAAGATACGAGGGCTCTAATTCACTTCGGCTAACTTTAAATGTTCGCTACAAATATAAAATGCCCAGAATAAATTTTCTATTTATTGTTTTCCTCTGACAAAAAATAGCTCTTAATCGTAGTCTTTATTCAAAAGAAAACACCTGTAATTTCAGTTTTTCTATCTCAAAAACTCCAACTACAAACTAAATAACACTACAATGTATTTAAATAACGCAAAGAAAGCGGAATAAGAGAGAGACACGAGTAATTGACCACGAAATGGCTGCGTCGGGGTAAAAATACCCCGAGTGACTGTAATTTTATTCGACTCCGCGCCGTTCCGCTGATGTATGGCCGTAATGCGGGGGTAATCGCGATGTCACTGTTACCCCTCGGATAAAATGGGCTCGAATGAAATATTTTTTATTAATAAAGCCCTATTAACCGCCCTAATGTATAAACAACGGTTTGTTATTGGCCTATAATACACAAAGTACTTGACACAAAAATACACTACATTTTTGTAATGAAAGTAGAACCTAAAATTATTTGCTTTAAACATAATTATTCCTTATAAAACAAATGATTTAAAAAAAAAATCAAAATTTAAAATTCATTTATTTCAAGTAGGCCTAATTCATAAGCACTTTTGAAACGTCAAGTCAGTCTGTTTGTAGTGACTCTACCACCGGTTCGGAAGGCAGTTTCCACTGAGAAGAAAAGAAACTCAGCAGATTGCTCTTTTCCAACACGGAGTGGCCTGCTTCCAAGCAGCCTTGTCGTTAAGGAATTCATCAATCGTGTAGTAACTACAATTTGTTTTTTTTAAATTAGTAATCATTGCCACACACATGATTATTGCCAGTGGTGTCAAAATTAAGATTCAGAAATGGGACTTATACCATCCAAAAAGAAAAGGATTCATGGAAGCTGGGAATGTCGCTTGTGTGGGACGCTACGTGTGTCGATACCCTAGCTGCATCGTACATCCAGGCTACCTCGTCAATGGTGGATGCGGCCTGGACGTAGAGTATATAGGTATGCGGTAGGGCGCGCGCCCTGCGGAGAAGAAGATGCTAATTTTTTGAGCTCCTTTCGGCTGAGGTTGGTTTAATGATACGAACGCCAGATATAGCGATAACTGATGTAGCAAATGAAGCTTCATATTTATTGCGTATTATGGAATTCCACAGAACAACGCCTGTTTCTATCCGATTTGGAATAGCCATTTATAAAATCATCATCATCATCATCATTTAAAACCTATTGCCGGTAAACAACAGGTAACTGATCTCCTCCCTCAGGGAAAACGGTTAAAGCGTCCACCAAGCTGGCCCAGTGCGGATTTGTGGACTATCGATAAAATAAGAGACCAGTTTCATTTTTTGCGTTTTGGAGTAGAAAACCTTTGGGACCGTGGAGACTGGTGGCTCGAGCTCTTTTTAAAGAACTGTCAAAAAGGGTTAACGAGTCTAGTCGGAGATCCCAATGGTAGCAGTTGCCATCAACTACCGCGGCGAAGCATATTGCCTAAGTTGTTGGAAGCTTTGCCGACATCAAAGACGTTTTAGATTTGATTTAGTTTAGTATTATGGTACGTATAAATATATGGTATTTATGTATATATACGTATATATGCAAATATATATTTATATGCACCACCTACCTCTCTTCTTTAGCTGTGTTTTATGCTATTGGTTGCCTGTATGCTATAAGCTATAAGCTATAAGCGATAAGGCCACCAAATTGTATACTTTTCGTTAAATGTTCATTTACAATTTTCTATATGTTTATGATGTGTAAATATAAGTGTATTCATTCATTCATGCATTCATACATAGGTTTTTTTTTATAAAATAAAATAAAATAAAAAATATATATTTTTTAAATAACGATCTAAATTTATGACACTAAATATATAGCAGACATTGGAAACATTACCTGTGGCGGTTACTGACATGAAAAAAGGTTTAACAGATGTAAAATTTTTCAGGCGTGTATTTTCCCCGGGCGGTTTTGGGTTTTCTTTGATAAATAATATTATATAATATCTTTGAGTAAGTACCTTATACTAATATAATGTATCTTCATCACATCAACCCATTACCGGCCCACTAAATTGCTAGGGTCTCCTCCCACAATGAGAAGGGTTTAAGGCCGTAGTCCACCACGCTGGCCCAGTGCGAGTTGGTGGACTCCACATACCTTTGAGAAATTTATATAGAACTCTCAGGCATGCAGGTTTCCTCACGATGTTTTCCTTCACCATTGTAGCAAGCGATATTTTGATTACTTAAAACGCACATTATTTAGAAAAGTTCGAGGTGCCTGCTGGGATTCGAACTCGGCCCAATGCGCTATCACCGCTTCTAATCTAATGTATCTTATTAATTACAAAATATTGCAGTTATTACGTCCATAAAGTATTATAAATAAAAAAACGAAATGAACTAGTTTGCTTTTGATGCAGTTTGCTATACACAATAATTAATTATTCCGCTAAAGGAAGTTGTTTATTATTTTCGCGACATTACCGAATTAAACCTTGGAGTTGTATATCAATAAATTCAAAGATTTTATAGAAAAAATCGTATTGTAATACAAACGAAGTAAAAACTGAGGTGTAAATTGCTCTTGCTCATAGCTTATTAAATAGTAACATCTGAATAAACTTTGTTAGGTCGTGTAACATAAAAAAACAGTCTAATTAAATTAATCTGATTTTGACCTTCTACCAAGACCAGTAGATAAAAATGGCTACAAATAATATTTATCGCATTACGCGCATTTTTCCACTGCACTGCACTTGAAATTGTCGACGAATACGAATACAGACACACGATCCAGTTAGGTTCAATTAAAGGAAGGAGGTGAACCGCCGAATCCAACTCGGAAGGGCAACGTTTGGAAAACTTCCTGACATCTTTTCGTTCAAAATTCCTCATTACCTGAAGACCAGTCTTGCGTGTTGCCAGTGGTGACCTATTGTTCCAAAACACTGTCGCTGACTATGGGCCTCATAAGAAGGCTCAGAGTCACTCAGCGGCTGATGGAGTGAGCTATGCTCGGAATAGTTCTACGTGATCAAATCAGAAATGAGGAGATCCGTAGTAGAACCAGAGTTACCGACTTAGCTCAACGAGTCGTGAGGCTCGAATGGCAATGGGCAGGGCACATAGCTCGAAGAACGGATGGACGTTGGGGTCCCAAGGTGCTGAATTTGGAACTGCCTACAAAATACGTACGTCCAGCTATAGCAGCAGGTTGATATGATGATGATCATGCGCATTTTTGCCACTTTTAGGGCTATTTTCAAGTTAACGAATGTATATATCGCCATAACCTAACGATAAGTAAAAAAATGTAATGAACGCTTCATACGTACATAAATTATTAAAACTACTAGCATAAATAAATACATTTTACTTTATCCTTTGGAATACTTAATTAAAATCCCAAAATCAAATAATCATTTACAGTTAAAGCATTGTATATGAGGTATTTTGATATTTTGTCATTATCAATGTTCTTAATCTTTTTCTTAATCTTTGACGGCTAATTGGAGCAGTTTGTAGCGACGCTGCTTTCTGACCCCAAGGCTGTGGGTTCGACTCCCACTAATGGAAAACGTTTGTGTGATGAGCATGAATGTTTTTCAGTGTCTGGGTGTTTATATGGTACTCGTATATTCTAAGTATTTATGTATATTATTCATAAAAATATTCATCAATAATCTTAGTACCCATAACACAAGCTATGCTTACTTTGGGGCTAGAAGGCGATGTGTGTATTGTCTTAGTATATTTAATTATTTAATAAAATCTGGCAGATGGTTCAATATTTTCATAAAATGCGTATGGACTTGCTTGTGGACCAATTAAATACATCAAAACTGTTATTTACATTAATAGAGTATCACAGAAGATAATATCAGAGATTTAAAAAGCGGGGGCAGGAGGACGCGATTTTCTAACTCCCGTTGCCGTCCCGTCCCGAATGACATATTAATACTTACATAACATAATTATTGCACCCGCGCGGTTTTAGTGTGTGCATAAATTACAGTTTTTGTTAGTTCAATAGCATGTAAAATTTTGCAGTCATTTGGGATTTTCATTTATATTGTATTTTATATCATTAAATTGAATCGAGAGTTATAGTTCCCGGAGGATACAGCTGCAAATTACGAACTTCTAACTGAAAATTAAAGCAACTTTATTTTAGCATTCTTAACTGAAGTTCTATCATAGCATTTAATCCATGGAAAAACGGTTCCCACGGGATTTGTAAAAAACTGTAATAAACGCGGACGAAAAACGAGGGCAAAGCTAGTCTTTATATCATCGTTTTACGCACATAGCGCATAATGCAGTCCCAACTCATCCTGATTCCGTGTTGGGAGTAGGTACCTACCTAAGTATTTAAAATTCATTCAAAATTCATTTGTTTGAAGTGCTATAAACACTTTTGAAACGTCTACCCGTTTGTAACTCTACTACCGGTTCGGAAGGCCAAATCTCCCAAGAAGAGGCCCGGAAAAACTCAGCAGCTGTTCTAACATCATTATTAAATAACTTTTAGCCCAACCTGGGAATCGAACACAGGACTTTTATATCTACAGTCGACCATGCTTACCACTGGACCTTCAGGTCAGTTATTATAAACATTTTTGAGTCATTTGGGAATTTCCGAGATATTGTACTTTATATCATTAAATTGAATCGAGAGTTATGGTTCCCAGGGCGCAGCGGCGAGTTACAAAGTTCTAACTGAATATAAAAGCAACATTATTCTGGCAAAGTAAACTTAACAAAACTAAACTCGCATAACTGAAACAAATGTTTCACGTTTATATCGAATATAACATTTTTTGGATACAGTAACCAAACATTTATAAAAGGCAATTTTTTTCTCGCGACTTCGTCCGGATTTTTTAAAAGTACAAGAAAAGCTACTATGCTCCTTCTACAGGATTACACAGTATTTACATACTGAGGTAATTTTGTAAAAATATGTTATGTGCCATTCTGTGGTGGCGGCCATCTTGGACCGACTTTCATGAATCATTGCTAAGAACACTCCCGACTAATACGATTTCAAACAAGAATAATCAAAATAGTTCAAGCCATTTGGGAGCTCCGATGCTACAGACAGACACACACACACAAAACAGGCACGTCAAACTTATAATATCCCGTCTTCTGTATTGGGGGTAAAGAAAGATATATTACAAATTAATACAGGACCACCGAAACAGTTTCGAAACTATTTACAGAAAGTCAGAATAAACTCCGGGCGAAATGAAATATCTTCTTGTACCTTCTACCGTCTTGAGTTGGTTAAAAAGGTAACTAGTGCGTAATCTACTAACAAAGTTGTGTATGAACGGTTCTAATTTTAATCTATAAGATGGTAATAACAATAAAAAACCTAACCGAAATTATTATTGGATTCTTTTTAGACTATTTACAGGCGTTTAAAACCCTTGTAGCTGTAGTAATCACCACCTCACTATAATGGCCAACAAAATAAACGTTTCTAAAGCACCTATTTGATCACAGAATTTTTAAGTTAAAGTTTCAGAGCCTTTACGTATTAAATGATAGTTATTTTAGGCTCACAGAAGTAGTTTAGTGAGGGGTGAACCGTCCGGGCGAAGCTGGAGTTTCCCAGCCTCATACAACAAAGTGTGAGCAAACAGTTATAATCTAAAAACAGATCCCGCGAGACCCTCGCGTAGTCAACTAACACGCCTTGGTAGTAGACTTATGCCCGTTTTCACTAACAACGAACAAGGCTAACCTAAGTAAGTAACACCTAGTCTAAGGAGATTCCTATGTATACATTCAACTTTCACCAATCGATTTTCCCTAGGCAACACATATAACTTGTCTACATGATTCTTGCCACAGGATGTCGTATTTTGTATTATCAGAATTTAAAAACTGAATTTATATTTTTTGTCTAGTGTCACTTTAGGTATTTCTACATTACGCACTGCCAAATCGGTGTCCTAACCTAAAAGGCACCTTAGCGTCGTTAGTCATCATTTATGAATGGTGAAACGTTTTTTTTCTCTAGGCATCACTTTAATCACTAGGCATCCGATTTTAGTGATTCCTATGTTTAGAGAAAACGGCCCATAAATGCGAAAATATTTTTGTTTTGTTTTTGTCTTTGCTTTACTCCCTAATTAAGTATATTTATATATATATTAATTTATCTGTAGTAATACAAGTGTACAATACATTCATTAATTCACCTGTAAAAAAATCAACAATAGGTTCAACTACACTAAAAAATCTCTTAAAAATCAAGAAGATATTTTCTCGATTCATTCTTACTACTTAGACATTTAAGTTTATATAACACGAAAAGCTAAATTTAACTTTAATTTTATGCTATGCTGCAAGGATATTCTATAATGTGCCTATACAAATAATTATATTTGATACTGACTAGCTTTATAATGAACTTTTATTACTCGAAATCCGTGTGCAAAAGTTAATTTTAGCCGCAAGCGTTGAAAAGTTATGCAACATTCAACTAATGTGGGTTTTCTACAGTTTAAACGCTATTAGGTAATTTTACTCAGGATTATTTTTGAATGAATATTTTTTATAACCGGACCGAGTGGTCCTATATCATGGCAAAAAGAAATGTTACGTAAGGTTTCTCCCATTTGACTAGAAGGTCGTCTTTTTGGCCTGCGCGATGAATCATTGCACGGTCCAAATCCCTATTCAAATCTAAAGTAAAATAAAGTACAAATTAATTTAGATGCTCTTTAGTTTAGGTATTCTCTTTCCAACTGGCCATTTCTAAGACTACTAATATTTACCGTAACAGTCTGCTTATATGTATGTCCGTATACTGTTTAAATATGCTCATCCCTGGAAATACCCGTCAGATTAAAACATTTTATGCTATATACACTTACAAAGTTAGGCAACTCGCTACAGCTATGTAAATATAACCGCGGGATACAGTACTATCCTATTCATAAATAAAAAAGGATTTCGCATCAGCAGAATTTTAGTTTTCAGATCTGTTTTGATCTGTGTTGAGAATGGCTTGTTATAATATAACTGGCAAATAACTCGACAATATGAAGTGAAGTTATAAACATAACCTAATCAAACCTCAACTAGCCATGTTTTCTATTTTTATCATTAAATTCTGTGGAATTCGATATCGCTTTATTTTACCCAAACGTAAAGTAGTTTACATACTGGAATATAGATCGCGATATCCTTGTTTTTTAAGACACTAACTTTTGTCTGCGATGTCGCTAAGGTTAAGTAAGATTTTCATACAGACAAGCCCCTATTTCGCTTCCTTAGAACATATGCTTACAAAAATCCTTTCTTAGCGGACGCCTACTTTCAGTCTGTCGCCTTTTCTATTTTTAAATCATATTGTGTTATTGTATAAAGAACACAATCTGATATTTAAAAAATCGGTACACAAATCGATTCTTGTATAAAGAAATCGGTATCTGTGCCGCGAAAAGCACGGCTCTGTGGTAATTATTTACTCACTTTATTTATTTATTCACTTAAAGACAACAAAGCCTTAATAGAGCAATGGGTTGACTGTATGCTCTAAACCCTCTCTCCTATGTGAGAGGAGGACTGTGCCCAGCAAAGGGACTTTAATAAGCTGATGATGACGCTAAAATTATATTCACGATCGAAATGAAAAGTACAAATATATCTCTTTATAAAACCAACCCTTGTGTTGCTACTTTGCCGTTGTGCTAAATAAGCGCCACCTTTTGGGTCACCAGACGTCAAGACCAATTTTTGGGACACGATAATAATAAAAATTCACGTGTCCGAAGATGGGTCGAAAGATCCAAACGCAAGCGTTGCAAAAACGTTGTCATTACAAATAATGGAGTATTTACGGCGCTTGAGCATTTTGGGATGTAGTTGGTAAGTGCGAAACTGCCAACAAATCAACTCATCGACCACGGTACTATAGTCATACCGTCTGGTCTCTTGCTATTATGGCTGAACATATGAAAAGTAGTATATTCCATTTGGGAACCACACCCCATTCTCACCCGAGATGGTTTGAGGGTTGTTCAGTTGTGTTGGGTGTTCCATTTCGTTTAATAATCAATCATGACCTTTTCTTTTCCGAATTCGGTGAAATAAAGAAGCCATGGCTAGTCAACAGTATACACACATTGTCATAGTTATTCTTTTACTGCGCTACCAGTTTCAGGAAAGCTGCTATGGAAGCCGTGAAGCCTTTGAAAGTTATACAATGCGATGGTGTATCAAAGGGGACAAAGAAACAAGGAAAAATAAACTTCAAAGGTTCTCCAAGCGAATAACCTTTTAATTCGGACAGAGACGTTTCTACTCACTGTGTTGTGTTGCACAACTTATGCTAACACTTAACTGTGGAGGATATAATAAAAAAGCCTTTATTTCCATTTTTAAAACATGCGTATTCGTGATTACACATAACTTCATAATTTTCAGTCGTACTTATAATTACTATGATTAATAAATTTATTCATTACAATTTTAGTCAGTTTGTGTATGTCAAAATTTTACAATCATTTACTATCTTCAATTCAATCTTAATTATTTTTGTTATTTTACTTTGTCATTTATAAAATCGTTGTAAGTCAATGTTAGGTATTTAATGTCAATGTTAGGTATTTGTTTATATAAGACTTATCTGTGGAAACCTGTTATTAGTTTTAAGTCAACCAATTTGTTACCTATTTAGTATCTACAACTGTTGGTTTTCCAATTAAAGAAAAATAAATAAAATTAATTAATACATTTTAAGTCAATTGTAATGCCCATTTTTGGGAATAGGCCTCGTCCATCCTTTTCCTTCTATTTCTCTCCATCATCTCTGTGCATACCCTCTATGCATGAGAGAGGATAAGAAGTTCCAGCATAAGTGACAAACAAACATAAACACAAAGGTTTACTTTTATAACATTAGTGTGATATCATTTCGAGAAATAGGTAAATCGCCAAATCCAACTCGGATTTCAGGAAAATTCGTGAAATCTTTTTGTCCAAATCCTTCAATGACCGAAGACCAACGTCTTGAGTGTTGCCAGTGATGACTTATGGATCTGAGACGTGGTTGCTTACTATGGGCCTCTTGGGAAGGCTCAAAGTCGCTCAGCGGGCGATGGATATCAGAAATGAGGAAATCCGTGGAAGAACTGGAGTTACCAACACAGCTCTGCGAGTCGCAAGGCTGAAGTGGAAATGGACGAAGAACCGATGGACGTTGGGGTTCCTAGGTGCTGGAATGGCGACCCCGCAGGTAAACGAAGCGTTGTCGGCTCAACGAGGTGGGCAGACGGAATCAAACGATTCGCAGGGAGTCGCTGGAAATAAGCGGCCCAGGACAGTGGAATTTTTAACTCCCTACAAAAGACCTATGTCCAGCAGTGGACGTCAATCGGTTTAGGTGATAATGATAATGATGATGATCAGTATGGAATGTTATATGCCTCGTTGACACGCTAAACACTATACTAATGAGATGTTCTGATAGTATTGCTAAATAAAGAATCAATAGATGGTTAATTTTTCAATTAATCTAGACTAGTTAGTGATAAAAGCTATTCGTATTTTATTCATTCGATTTTAGAAACGGCGAGTGAATGGCAAAGAGCAGTTGCATTCAGACTTAAGTAATTAATTTCGCATAATAAACTCTAATAGTAACGGCGAGTGCTGGTGCAATTCCACGGAAATTTCATGTTTTCATTCAAATTCTAATTCAAATGTACAATTTAGTTGATGAAATGCACATGAAATGCTTGTCATATTCACACGACGTCGGAAATAATTTCGTTATACAGCTTTTCGAGATCCCACTAATATTATAATCGTGAAAGTTTGTGGTGATGTACGGATGTTTATTTTTATCACTAGCTTTCTTCATTCGCGTTTATTACGGTTTTTTTCCAAATCCCGTGGTAATCGTTGGTTTACCTTTTTTTGGCTTGTTGGCTTAGCTTTATTGCTTCTTCCGACCCTTGGGCAGGACGTAGGTTATGTGGGACTCCCCCCTCTAAAGGGGATATACCCAAACGAAAAAACCACCACGGCATGTCCCTCTTGTTGGCTTTGTTAGACGTCGGGGGAACCCGTTGTATACCTCTCGAACGACCCGTTACCTGGGGTAGCCTAGATTACTCCCCGTAATTTCGTCTAACTGTATGCCATAATCAAGTTGATTGGATGCTTGTTTAGGGCTTGAAGGAAGGACAAACAAACACACACTTTCACACGTACTGATGATTTGTATTCGAAAAACTCCACCTATTTTAAAAAATGGTTAAAAAATTATGATCATTCATAAGTTATTGCAGAGACGGACGTAGTAACTGCTTGGCGAGTCTATTTTAGTTACTTTTATATATGTCACATGGACTTTTACTACGGCGTAATGCTGTTGGTATTAGGACTTTTTTCGTGCTGCAGAAGAGTCATTGAGAGACAGAGTCATTGAAAGATAAATTTTAAGATGTAAAATAATGACAATCAATACATATTTGAAAATTTAATGTATTTAAAAAAAAACACAAAATTTAAGAAGAAATGTCATAATTTAAACATTCATGTTAAGTAAGCATGCAGTGCAATATAATAGGCTACGTAAGAATAGTAATTAGTAAAAAGGATATTGCATAAAGAACCCATTGACATATTAAACGTAAACGATAAAAAAGCTTGGCAGTGTGAGATGGTGATAACAATAACGACAACCAGCTAAGTTTGTTGTGGACTTCTTCTTAGAACAGGACGCGTTTGGAAACGCCGCGTCATAGCTTTAATTTTAAGATTACGAATTTAGTTAACGCCATTGTTTCACTAGCATGTACAAATATTTCATTTTTCATGTCATGTACGCAACAACGCCTACTTGACTAATAATATTTTGGACTTTGACTTGATTAAATTTATGATTAGGAGGGCTTTTATTTCGCATTTTCCGTTTTATTCAGTTTGAATTTATTCCGTTAATTTATTCATTTGGAATGCGACCATCTTATTAGTTATTCTGTTTAAATCCCTATTGCGACCGTGCCCGGCGAGGGCTATTTTAGGATAGCGCCGGAAATGGCGAAATATTGCTACCAATTTGGAGAGGATGGAACATCCCACGGGAATTTAACGGTAACATTTTCTTTATACAAGCGAAACTTTCGTCACCTCTTCCATAAAACCTCGCATTAAATTTTACACCCATATATAAATTGAAAATCATTTATGAAAAGATAATGGCAAAAAGCTCCAGCGTGATTTTACAAAGCCAAAACAGAAGTTGCCGAATTCTCAGACTACAGCTTTATGTCGTAACTGGCTTTTGCCCGCGTCTTCGCGCACGTTAAGTTCAATTTTTGATTTGGTAAATATTAACTACAAAGGTTAAATAAAAGTCCTGCTGCTAATAGAACAATATGTACGAATAGAATACTATACTTAAAAAATCAGAAACTTTCCTAGAAATTTTCATCCCTTATAAAATAAAATCAAAGTTTCATAAATAAATAAATATACTACGACTATACACACATCGCCATCTAGCCCCAAAGTAAGCGTAGCTTGTGTTATGGGTACTAAGATAGCTGATGAATATTTTTATTACTATAATACACATAAATACTTATAATATACAGATAAACACCCAGACACTGAAAAACAATCATGTTCATCACAGAAACATTTTCCAGTTGCGGGTATCAAACCCACGGCCTAGGACTCAGAAAGCAGGTTTGCTGCCCACTGCGCCACTCGACCGTCGCCATGGATGTAACTTGAAAAAAAAATTGGATTTTATACAAACTTTCATCCCCCATTTAACCTTCTTGGAGATGGAATTTTCGAAAATGCTTTCTTAGCGGATGCCTACGTTGTGATAACCATCTGGTGAATAATTTCAGCCTGATCCGTCAAGTGGTTAGAGCTGTGCGTTGATCGATCAGTCAGTCAGTGAGTTAGTCAGTCAACATTGCTTTTTATATATATAGATAGTCGTTCAGAGCTTTTTGTGACAGAGCTCGCCCGCAGAAGTACTACCGCCTTGCCGTCACTTCACTTTTCCATACAGTAAATAGTGACAGCAGTGACAGCAGTGATTGCAAGATTAACGCCTGTCGCGAGATACGTAATAACACTGTGGTATGTAACTACCACAAACATTCCTTAAACATTCCTATACATAAAGAAGTAAGTAATATTAGACGGCCGACTGGCGCAGTGGGCAGCGAGCCTGCTTTCTGAGTCCTAGGCCGTGGGTTTGATTCCCACAACTGGAAAATATTTGTGTGATGAACATGATTGTTTTTCGGTGTCTGGGTGTTTATCTGTATATTATAAGTATTTATGTGTATCATATTCATAAAAATATTCATCAGTTATCTTGGTACCCATAACACAAGCTACGCTTACTTTGGGGCTAGATGGATATGTGTGTATTGTTGTAGTATATTTATTTATATTTTATTTATTTATTTATGTTTAGGTTAAGCAATGCTATGACATTTCTCAGTGCGTTCAGTGTGGTCAGCCATTCATTTCATAAACAATGTTCGAAAGGATCTTTGATGTGCCTACGCATAGCATTGGTAGCAGGTGTCTACTATCAAAAATAATTAATGTATCATTTTGATTTGTATTTACAGTTTTGTTGAATTCTCGAACACTCAGTAAAATTTTGGAGGTCACGGATCACTTTTCATTTGTCGAATTTTCTTTTTAGGTAGGTACGTTCTCTAAAGGAAGCTATTATCGAATTCTTCTACACTACTGTTATCAATGGCAATTAAAATTGAATTACTGCCAATAAACAAAATAGAAAACACAAAATTATCATTAAAGCGCTACTTTTTGGCAACCTTCCTGGCGCAAAGGTGAGCGCTGTAAATTTAAGTAGGAGGTCCCGAGTTCGATTCCACGCAGGGGCTATTCGCGAATTTATAATATCTGAAACTTCTTTGTTCTGGGCTGGTAGGAGCTTTTGGCCGTGGCTAGTTACCATCGTACCGAAAAAAGACGTGCCGCTAAGCGATAAAGTGTCCGGTGCGATGTCGCGTAGAAACCGATAAGGTTTATAACTACCATACTGTTTAACACGTTAGCCAGCTACCATCTTCGATTGCATCATCAGGTACCACCAGATGAGATTGCAGAGTAGCTATTCAGCTACTTTACCCGTGCATAGGGTATTTCGTGCGCCAAGTGTTGTTTAAGATTATATTTCGAAATCTGCGCGTTCAAACGTACTGTGGGTCCTTAAAGTATATTAAAAGTGTGAATACGGGTGTAAAACGAATGCAGACGGTATCACGGGCAGCAACTAGTTAAACATAAATTATATTAAACCTCACACGCAAAATCCGACATGATGAAGTTGCATTGGAAACACAAACACTGAATCAACGTAAACATTTTCATGCCCAGCTTTATTCCGATGCAGCGACGCAGTTTAAAAAATCAATTTGGACGTTTTCCTTTTGAAACGGGTGGATTTTTAGCTCTAATGGATTGCACGGACCACCAATGGATTGTATAAATGAAGAGTTTATACAATCCATTAAAGAGAAATACAATTTGTGTACTGAGCTGCTCATGTTTCAATGTACTTTCTTAGTTAAATGCAATTCCTTATAAAATATTTTCTTAACTTTATCTTACTTGAGGGACACCCTTTACAGCATGTTTAATATAGTTTACTGTAATTTTTTTCCGTTTTACTGGTTTATTATCTCTTCTCTTGTGAAAATAAGTATGCAGTGATCATTTCTAGAAGGTTCAAATCTCTTGTTTTTCTCTGCTACTTTTATTATTCTCATGATGTCATTGATTGTTACATGTTTAATGATCCGTAGTTTAGATAATGAAATATTAATATTACGAGACGTATGGCGTGGGTTTACGTCTATTAATAAGAACCGGTGATTATAAATACAGGTAAAACCGCGGTTAAGGGTACGGCAAACTCCTCGTAAGTATACTATAAAATTACCTGCCTGTGTCCAGCAGTGGGCGTTAATAAGGAGAGGATGGTAGTAATAAGCCAATGTGATAGGTAATTTAATTCAATTTTAGCAATTAATTTTACTCATTAAAAGGTAATTTTCTTTGTTTTTGTATTTCATTACAAGTAAGCCCT
The DNA here is from genome assembly GCF_905163445.1 of Pararge aegeria. NCBI lineage: Eukaryota > Metazoa > Arthropoda > Insecta > Lepidoptera > Nymphalidae > Pararge > Pararge aegeria. The sequence continues at coordinate 669,643 of NC_053193.1, forward strand.
TGACTGCAATCTTAACTGGTATTAAGTGATGATGAAGTCTAATATGGTAGCGGGCTAACCTATGGTAACTAGCCACGGCTAAACCTTCCCAGACCAGACCAGAGAATATTCAGAAAATATAAATTCCCAAATTCCCCTGCCGGGAATCGAACCTGGGACCTATTACTTAAATTCACAGCGCTCACAAGCAAAGCACTGCAAGCCTTAGAGTTCTCCATAATTTTTTCAAAGGCGTGTGAAGTCCACCGATCCGCAATTGACCATCGCGGTGGACTCTGGTAAATCTGAAAGGCGACTCGGGCCTTGTAGTGGGCCCCTAATGTGTAAATGATGATGATGATTACATTAGATAAAGTATCCAATATACAAAAAATAGTTGCGTATCAACGGAACGAGCCTCTTTGTTAGAAAAATGTTCTGTCACCGAACTCCGCGCGGCGTGATGAAACAATAAATCCACGTCACGGAGCGGAACTAGCTATCGATGGAGCGAGCACTTTGCCGGCGTTTTATGACGACCTTGCTACCTATCACAACAGTTTATGTTAGCTTTCCGCAAAACAAAGTAGCCTCAAATGCACATAACGAGTTGTTTTACTAACTCCCTGGTGCAGCAGTGGGTTTTGTGTCTTTTCTTCACCATATCAACCCATTAACGGTCCACTATAGAGGCTCTATTCTCACGATGAGAAGGGGTTAAGGCCGTGGTTCACCACGCTGGCCCAGTGCGGATTGTTAGCCTTTGAGAACTTTATGGAGAACTCTCAGGCAGGTTACCTAACGATGTTTTTCTTCACCGTTCAAGCAAGTGATATTTTAATTTCTCAGGACGCACATTAATTAGAGAAGTCAGAAAGAGTATAACAAGGCTTGTGTACTAAAATGACTGATGAATATTTTTACGAATAATATACGTAAATACTTATAATATACAAATAAACAGGTAGCCATTCATGTTCATCACTTAAACATTTTTCCAATGGTGGGAATGGTACCCAAAGTCTACAACTTAGAAAGCAAGGTTGTTGCCCACTGCGCCATTTGGCCGTCGTAGTTTTAGGTTTAAGTTCGCGAACGTAGTTATCACCAACCCCTCAAAATTATGTAAACATTTATGTATGAAAGCTTCATAAATGCCTGTGGTAGACCTATGAATAAAGAAAATTTGAATTTGGAGGCCTCTGTTTCGATTCCTGGCCGGGGTTGTATGGTTTATCTGGTCTGATCTGGATAGTCAGACCAGACCTGAGAAACCATAGCCATGGTCGTCTCACTCACTAAACCTAACCAGCCTACCGAAAAAGACGAGCTACCAAATGATTCAGTGTTTCAGTATTTTGCCGCCTGAAACTGATAGAGGGCAAGCGTTCTATCTATATGCCATACCCTAATCAGGTGAGCCCGCTTTAGACCGCATCATCACTTTACCGCCCGTTGAAATTCCAGTCATAGGTGACTTTTAGCGAAATAATACTTACTCTAAAAGATGTTTCAAAATAGCTTTGAGTTTTAAATAGATTGCAAAGTTATGTGAAACATATTTTCATGTAGAACAAATAAAAGTCCCGACTAAATAGTTTCAGCTATTCTTAATTCAGATTCAAATATTCTTTATTCATGTTACCCTATCACAGGCATTTCTGAAGCGTTCTTACATATACTCGTATGTTTACATAGTTGTAATGGTTTGGTGATAACTACGTTCGCACACTTAAACCTAAAACTGCGAAGGTTCTTAACGCGCCCACAAGAGCCCACATCAAAATTAGGCAGGATTTATTTTTGTTATCACCATCTCACAGTCCTATGATTGTTTTTAACAAATAAACCAATAGATAAGTTTTATATGTGTTCTCCTGCTTTAGTTGGTTTGGGCTATGCTATTTTAATAATCGATAATCTATGAGCTTTTAGAAGCATACCACAGACCCACAGGGCACGGGTCTCCTTCCACAATGAGAAAGGGTTGAGGCCTTAGTCAACCACGCTGGCCCAGCTATTGGAGGAATCCACATACTTTGGAGAACATTATGTAGAATTCTCACCCATGCAGGTTTCCTCAGTATGTTTTCCTTCACCGTCGAAGCAAGTGATATTTTAATAACCTACTTGTGAGTGTATGAGTGCGATGAGCGAAAAATCTAATTTTTTTTCTTATAATAACGCTAGGGCTAGCCTAATAATGGCGTGGCAGTTATAATTAACCCATACAGCTAATCGGCTAAGAAGATAGGGTGGTACCCAGCCATGTCCGAAGCCGGTCCAGACCAGACTAGAGAAAATACAGAAATTATAAATTTTCCAAATCGCCACTGCCGCGAATCAAACCCGGGACATCCCACTAACCATAGCACTTACCACTGCGCCAAGGTCTCCTACAAAAGGAACAGTCGTTACAAGTATCTCACACAGTGTTCGCACCGACAACTAGAAGACTGTTTACCGCCAGTAGTGTTAACAGCTTATATTATTTACTACAAGTTAGCTCTTGAAAATGATCTCACCTGGAAAGTGATGACACAGTCTTAGACGGTAGCGGGCTAATACTTTCCTGTCAGTAGTGTCTGGCATCGAACTGTAACGATTGATCGCTTGGCAGCATATATTTGCTGGGTGTCAACTACTCACAGCCCTAGACTCCGCTTACAAAACATTCAGCGATCAACTAATATAAATTGGAAACGAAACTGCCACTGTCCAAGAGTGCCAACAAGAAGAAGAAGGATTGTGAAAGCTAGATAATTTAGTATTTTAGGCATCCACGCTTTAGGCAGAGGGAGTGCAAGGAAATAGGGCATCTTGCACTATCCTGAGCAGGATCCATATTTAATCGACGAGCACGGTTCACTGGAACTGCATTTATTCAATAGCAAAAAAATCTTGCGGGACTTGATATGCACAACAGACACAACCGTCATACGTCCGTGCACGAAGCGATCCAATCTTAACTTGTGTCAGCCGCACCGCGTATAAAGGTGTCAGTGCGATAAGGAATAGGAGGGTAGTTGGATAATAACGTGGACAATTGACCGAATCAATAATTCCAAAAATTAAACTATATAATAGATGGTGTTAACCACAGAAATAAGAACATACATAATCCGTGTACATGATTAATATCGCAGCATTAAAAATTACTCCGCTTTACTAGTGTTTCTCGAACAGGCGCTTGGTCATTTAACTCATTAAGCACTTGACAGTAATTATTTTACCTCTAATGTCCTAAACGTTTACTATGAAACGAGGAAAATGGGAAAAGTTTGTGAGCTAGCTACATTCCGCGGGTGTGAAGTGAGACGTGCTCGGGCAATAATGGCTGAATGAGGATTCTGTAATTCTCTGGCGGTTACATTAATAAGTGCATATCTTTTTTTAAGACGGTATGTACGTCTATTGTTGTTTTTTAGAAAGAAAACAGTCGATAGCTTCTTCTACATCCTGCGCGGGTCAGAATAATGCCTAAAGCATTTGAATTTTGGAATTGCATGCAAATCCTGCCATTGATAGAAATAAACGATCTAATTTAAAACATAATCCGACACGAGTTCTTTGTTTATTTTTATCAACATGTGATATTAATCTCTACACACGTAGGCATTTGTTTAAACACAAACAGAATTAATTTGAATAAACATAAACAATCCACGCGAAAAACTTTAGCGAACAAATAAATAATTTCCAACGTCGAGCTTTCGCGTCAAAAATGGTTTTAATTAATTTTGTTTTAAATTATTACGTACACGTGACGTTTAAATGAGATTATAGTTTGAATCTCTTTGATATTTAAACTGAGCTTAGAAAAGAATTGCTTTTGTATGAACGTGTGTCAAAGCGAGAAAGACGATTAAGTCTGGTCGATTACTTGTTTTTCTATCGACTATCATACATCATGTAGGTCTTCACAGTCAATAGACAGCTTGAAATCAATGAAATACGAATTCTGAAGGCGTTTGTGGAATTCCATAAAATCCTCTTTGGGTGATTATTGAAGACTTAGTCTTATCTGTAAAGCTTTTTGTGTGCTCGTCCGGAGAAGTACTATCGCCATGCTTATTTCTGCCGCTAAGCAGCATTGTTGCAGTGCTGTGTTCCGGTCTTGAGCGCGTGGTTGCCGGTGTAATTACGTGCACATTAGGCTTAGTTCTTACACCGCGCTTTTTATTTCCTTTTTTTTTCTCTTAAGTTACAATTAAAGCTACATAATAGTAATGCCTTAATTTCAATCTGTCTATGTATGTTCCGGGGGCGAGGGCTGGTTATCCTTAACACAGATAAATCTAGCTAGGGTAGCCAGTTCGTCAACTCATTATGTGTGCAATTTTGATGAAAGAAATAAACGATATTATTATTATTATTATATTATTTCTGCCGCTAAGCCGCATTATTGCAGTGCTGTGTTCAGGTCTGGAGCGCGTGGTTGCCAGTGTAATTACGTGCACATTAGGCTAAGTTCTCACGCCTCAAATTGATGGACACAGGGCGGCATATTCTGTGAAACCTTCCTTACATGCTCTGTGAAATGCTCCTCTTGATATATGCTTGATCCGTCAATTATTACTATAAAAAACTCCATAACTGGAGGACAGCGTCTCCTGACAGAATGCAAAGGGTCTAGGTCGTAGACCACCATGCAGCGCTGGTCAAGTTTGGGTATTAGGAGAGCTTTTAGTGACAGCGCTCGTCCAGAAAAATACCACCGCCACGATTATTTCTGCTCAAAGCATTGTTGCAATGCTGTGTTCCAGTCTAAAAGGCGTAGTTTTCCGGTGTTATTATAGGAATATGAAGCTAAACACCTACACCTCAGGTTGATGGACACAGCGCGGCAGTTTGCAGGACGTACTTATAGGCGATGGTTTTCACATTACCGTTAATTGAACAGAAACTTAAAAAAAAAATTGTAGACGGTAAACTTCATACTGGTTTGAGAACATTATGAATAACTCTCAGACATACAAGTTTCCTCAATTGTTTAATACGCTCATAGAATCGTAACCTTTATTTGGGTGTAAAACTTGGTTTAGCTCTGATGATCAAAAGCAGTTTTTTCTAAGCTCATTTAACTTTACTTTCCGAGTGATTATGGTGAATGGATGAAGTTCATGTCGAAACTGGATTTCGTTGAAAACAACGTAGGCAAAAACACAATACCCTGTGGAACGCCAACATTCATGGGTTTAGTTTCCGGAAAACTCCAGCAGAAACTTGCTACGCCCGTTTAGGAATCGGGTAATCCACACGCATATCTTCTCCGGAAGTTATTAATTTCGACATAACTTCGTTCTACGTACCAACTACGTTTTAATCTTATTGGTGTATTGTAAAAAATCTGAAAATTTATTTGATTCGAATTTGATTCGTGAGAAGATATAGTCGGTTTAAGAGAATTCTAAATTATTTAACTGAACTGGACGGAGCTACTGTACTAAAGGTTACACTGGTAAAAAATACCTCCCGTCATTATCGTGTGTGTGCATGTGAATTTTATTATTATGTAATAAATAAATAATACAAATAACAAACAAACGGATGCAGCTTCGACAGACATAATCGTAAATGCTGAAACGAAAAAACTTACTTACTTTGTTAACTGTTATCCATAAGTATTTATAAACTAACCATTGTAAAAAAGTCATAGTTTGTATTCTTTATTGTCCCGGAAACAAACTGAAATAGAGCCTTTGACAGTCAAACAATGCATACAAAGTGTACAAAATAGTATAAAAGGATACCGCTTCAAATTGTTCAAAAAAGAGAATAGTGCTTTTGTTTATTGATAGTTTCGCGTTTTGCTTTTATAAAGACTAAAGAATATGACGGCGCGTCAATGTTTAGAGTGACTACGGCCTGTCACAGTCTCTCTAGCTGAGCGTCGCATTTATGGTAGCGGCAATAAGGATCGCCATCTTGAATTTCTCGAGAGGCGGGAAGAACCAGCTCGCCGTTTTTGCGACGAATCAAATTGCTTTATGATAGTGTTGATTGAAATACTGATAATTAGTAACATGGATTATTACTGTTATTTAACAAATACCAGAGTAATGTAATAGTTTTGTGGTAATATTATTAAAAGAAGAGTTGTTATTTTACGTAGAAGAGTTCAGAAGAAGGCCCTTCTGCGCTTGTAAATTATGTTTAGTGGTTCTTATTTACAAGGTCGTTGTGTAAGAAAGTATCTTCTAGACAATGTGAACGACTTCACAGAGAACGTTTAGGAGAACTCCCAGCAATGTAGGTTACCTCACCTCACGATGTTTTTACCGTTAAAGAAATTGATAGTTTTTCGTTTTTCTTTTAGTTTTCCTAATCCTAAGGTTGCCTGGCAGTGATTGCTACTTAGCGATAAGACCGCCTTTTGTATCCTGCTTAATTTTTTATGTGTTTGTTCTTCTCGTTTTTCTGAGTGGTGTACAAATAAAGAGTATAAATAAATAACAAAAGAATAGTTGCGTTGGTAGTAAGCTTTAATAGCTTAAATAATTATTAAACCAACGCACATAACTCCAAAAAGTTAGAGGCGCTTTATCCTATTCTTCTAAATTGTGAAGTTTTCCTACAAAAGGTGATTCATGTTTGCCAACGTCTTTAAAGGTATGTCCAAAGATTTGCGTATTTTTGGAGTATGTCTAGACCTGAGGAAATCTAATCTATTAAGCGTGTATAATTTAACCTTCGTCAACTTGAAGTAATTTTTTTATTTTAAATCGTCATTTATAGGAAACATTATAATTAGTTTAAATATAGTAATATTGTTTCTTTAAAATATAAATGTAACCTAAAATAAACTATTTAAAACTAAATAAAATCTAAAACGTCCTCGAAACCACCGCAGCGAGGCACAGTTCCTAAGATGCTGGCAGCATTTCCCCTTTGGATGGCCAAACTAATTCGATGGCCAAGGTCTGCCCGCTCTAGGATCACTGGTACACTCAATAACCCTTTTCGATTTTTACTTGAAGTAGTTGTGTTTCTAGCTCATTGCCATACAGGTAAAAATAGGCCACAATGTCCCTAACGGTAAAACTATTATATGGCTCACTTGGAAAAAATATTTAATTTGTTCAAAAACATGTATTAGTTAATTATTAAAATAAAAAATAGCTATGGTACTATGGTATGATATTTTTTTCAGCAGTTAGTATAAGAATTTGCGTAAAAAGCCTTATTCGACGGCTGACTGGCGCAGTGGGCACCATTGGTTCGAAAATGTTTGTGTGATGAACATGATTATTTTAAGTGTCTGATTGTTTATCTGTATCTGATAAGTATTTATGTGTATTATATTAATAAAAATCTTAGTACCCATGACACAAGCTACGCTTACTTTGGGGCTAGATGGCGATGTGTGCATTGAACGGCAATTTTTTTTCATGTTAGCGCACTTCCATCTTAAATTATTAGCAGAAGTCGGATAGTCAAGCGATAACTAGTCGAATAAAAACTTTCTACAAAAAACTACGAAACGAGCAACCTCGTATGTAAACATGTAATGGGTTTTTCAAGCTGAAAGTTTAAATGAGTTTTTATTTTACCACGTAGGCAATTGAATGCATGTTGGTTTCAAACATTTTTTCATCAAAAATGTAATAACCACTTCCTCTGAGAAGCCCAGATTTGCAGGCGTGGGAAGAATTATGGCGTGAATTTAAACGATGTTAAGTTTAAGTTGGTTTCTCCACCAGCTTTCATGCAGCGAAAATGAAATAAATTCACAATAAATACAGCACTATCTAGACTCTGATTGAGCTGATATTTTGCATATTTATTTTGTATCTTCATTAAAAATGCAGTAATATAAAGCTTATCTACTTCTTCTTCTTCTTATACATATCCCATGCTGTGGGGGGCACAATAAAAAATCAAATGAAAAAAACATGTATTTTGGTTCGTACTCTTGAAAAATAGCCCATCGATATAATTATTCTTCTAAAGAGTAGATAATCTAAAATTTGACGGCTGAGAAGCATTTGATTCCATCAGCCGTCATGTTTTTACGCGCATATCCTCTTTCACACAATCCATCCTTCTCTTCTTAAATCTTCCTCTCTCTACTCTCTCTTACTTCTGCATACGTATTTAACACTCGCTAGATAACATGCCGATAAAGTCCACTGAACTGAATAGGTTGATCTGGTTAAGACGATGAGGATCGGATAAATTTAAATTCAAAATTTCTTTGTTCAAGTAGGCCTATCACAGGCACTAGTTTACATAATTGTAAGTGGATGGTGATAACTTCGATCATTTCCCAATAAAAGAATGATGAATGAATGAATGAAAACACTTTTATTGTTCATAAAACAGAAATAATGCTTATACAAAATAAGGATATGATAGAAGATACAATTCGGTTGCCACATCGCTACTTAGCGATTTAATTCAAGCAACCAAAGCCATATTAAGATTATTTTTTAAATCTCTCTAATTTATTGTTCTTAGAGGAAGTTTTGTGGGAGGCTTTGGCCGTGGCTAGTTACCACCCCAAAGAAGTGCTGCTAAGCGATTCAGCGTTCGCGTAGAAATCAATTAGGGGTATGATAGCGGGCTAACCTGTTAGGGAGTATGGTATACTCCCTAACAGGTTAGCCCACTACCATCTTAGACTGCATCATCACATACTACCAGGTGAGCTTGCAGTCTAGGGCTAACTTAGGGTGGATTAAAAACGGTATATATTCAAAGTTTTGACACAATGGAATGAATGAATGAATAGATACACTTTTATTGCACACAAAATAGAAAAAAAACACGCCTTTTAGTGGGAAGATTCGCATTTACATCTAAGTTATGTTTAATAGCCAAATGTCAACTGTTCATAACCTTTTGCAAAAAACTGCTTTTCCCGAATCCGGGGCGTTAATCGTTTAGGATCTAGTGATCTCTTCCAGGCAACCAAAGGCACACTCGGCGGTCCCGAGGTCACCCGATGGAGCCTTTCACCTCAGAGCGTGACGGTTCAGCCTAACTTACTATCCACGAAATTCTGAAAAAAAAGTGTGTGCGTGTAACCTTTACGCGCGATTGAAGTAAAACTTTTATTATTATTATTATTATTCATTGATGAAAGAGTAAAATGTTCCTGGAATTTCGCCATTTCATTTAATATTCACAATTTAATTTTATATTCTATTTAAAATTCATTGATATTTTACACTTTCACATTTTATAAATATTTACATTTGTTAAACAGAATAATTGAGTCTATAATCTTTAAACTGATAACAATCAATGATATTATCATGGGAATAACATAAAAAAAGAGAAAGACTTGAAAACTTCTAGAAATTACTATAGCAGCCTTTATTAGAATAATCTAAAAGCTAATCAACTAATTTATATATTCTAATGATAAATATCATTAAAAATATAATTGAAATACCTATCGTTTCAATAAATACATATTATGAATGCACTACTAAAAATACACAAATCCTTAAAACATAAAGGCTAAACGGTGTTATATTCTAGTTGGTTCGTTAAAATTATGTTTATTTCGCAATTGGAAACACGTTTTTTTGCCACATATTTATAAATCCCTAGACAGAAAAAAAAAAACATCGTATTTTTATACAAACAACTTTTTATTCACCACTTTCCGTGGGTATAAAAATTTTGCTGTTATTTCGCTCGTCTGCGAAGCCCAGATTTGCAGACGCGGGCGTTATTGTGGCGTGAATCAGAGCGATGTCACAATGCGCAGATTTTCATAAATTTTCATACATTGTAGCTTTTTTATTTACACGTCGGGATATGAAATTTAGTTTTTATGCCACCGCCGTGGTATAAAAACTGCCAAGCCGCTCATCCTTTATGAAATATAACGGAGAAACTATTAAAGTGTCGTGACTTTTCATTTCTGCTCCACGGATTTTATAGTTCACAGATTTCCCTCTTTTGCGCCCGAACACAAAAAGAGCGCCATAAGTTGGCGCGTTTTATTTGTGTGTGTCACAAGCATAAGTTGCAGGTCTTTTTAAATTTTACTGTATACATTAAAGTAAAACCCTCGTTGATCTAGTAATTAGAACTTTCAAAAATCGCTCACGACGTCCTGGGTTCTAAATGACAATGTGAGATAGTGATACGCGAAGAAAGGTTTGACTTTGAAGTGTGCAGATATAATATACATTAACTAAAGATTTTTAACTAAGATTTTCGTGGTTAAACAACATTTCTTAAATAAAGTTCAACGGGTACATACCACGATAATATTTTGGGATTTGTCGATATCTCGACCTAGTTGCATGGATCGTGGTCGAGGCGGGATTTGGTAAGTACCCGTTCTACTTTATTTAAGAAATAATATATGTTTCCATTATGGTGAGATGATTGTGATAGCTAGGAGCTTTCCGAAATATTAAGTATTTTTTGACCGCTCTACTTAGTAGAGCCGACAACAAATGAGCCGGCTTTTTTTGTCTCACCATCTCACAGTCAAAAAAAATAATTAGCTACGAAGTTAGAGCAATTTATACCCAAGCTTAGTTTTTTATCGCTAAGTAATCCTTAATATTATAAAAGGATTCTTCTATAAGTCTACGTTTAACGTTCAGAAAGTTCAATCCAAGTTATTTAAGAACCGCGCGTACCCCGCAGGTATATATGAGCTTCTGAGCTGTGCAACACATTTTGTTTAGAAAAGTGTTTCTTTTATTCTAGTATTCAGTTATAGTAGGGATTTTTTGTGACAGAGGTGAACCGGGCAAGTACTATCGCCATGCTTATTTTTGCCACCAAAGGAGCATTGTTGCAATGACGTGTTCCGGTCTGAAGGGCTTTGCTTTTGGTGTAATAACAGGCACATCAGGCGTAACACGAGTGCCTCAGGTTTATGTCCGGGAAGTAAGCAATGGGTTCCCCGGGCGTCTAACAAAGAACACGAGGGACGTGCCGTAGTGGTTTTAGAGGGAGTCCTATATAACCTCCATCCTGCTAAAGGGTTTGAGGTAGCCATAAACCTTTTCCACCACGACAAAAAAAAGATTGATGAACACGTTGCATGCCCTGCGAACTGTTGCTCTGTTTCTCCATCCGTCAATTAGTACTATAAAAAGTAATGCTTTATATAATACAATGTATTGTGCATAATAAAAATAATTACCGCCAGAAGTTAAATTAAACTGCATTCAATTGTTATTTACATTACCAGCGCGGGCTTTACGGCGGTATCATTACGTGGGATACTGAAATATGCCTCTCGGGGGGCGGCGACAAGTTCAGAAGTTGAACTGTACATAAAACCAGCATTATGCACGACTGTTATTATGAAAATGGTACATTTTGGTTAAAGTTGGCAACACTGGCGCAAGGCTGCCCGTCTGGAACTAAACATTATTTGGTTTCTAACAACCGGGCTTTTCAACTAACTTTATAAAGTAATAGTTTTTTTATTTTTGCTTATATTTTTTAGTATCGTTCTTGTATAGAAGCAGGCGTTACTTTGCGGAAATCCATGATATATTATCAAAATTAAGCTTAATTTGCTATACTCCGCGAAAAGCAGGAGAATCTGTGTGGTGTAATTTATAATTTCTTCAATCCTTATACTCCACACCACACAGATCCTCGGCAATACACCCTCTACGCACGTTTCGCTCCGAAACCGGAGCATCATCAGGAGATGTTGACTTTACAATGAATAATTGTTAACAATTATTCATTGGAAGGATTGAAGAAATTATAAATTACACCACACAGATTCTCCTGGTTTTCGCGGAGTATAGCAAATTAAGCTTAATTTTGATAATAAAGGATCGTTCTTTTTTTTATTCCACTACAAGTTAGCCCTGGACTGCAAACTCACCTGCTGGCAATTGATGATATAGTCTAAGATGATAACGGGCTTTCCTATTAGTATAGCGATATCTACGCGACATCGTACCAGAACGCCGAGTCGCTTAGCGGCTTGGCCTTGGTCGTAATAAGCCACGGCCAAAGCTTCCCAGCGGATCAGACCAGAGAAAATTTTGAAATTATCAATGTAGAAGCTAAGGAATCCCAAAGTCCATTGGTTCTGCGAGCTACTGATTGCCACTTCAGCCATTTAAATGAGAACTAAAGTCCAACGCACTATTCCCAGAAGATTCCAGGTTCAAAACCTGATAGAGTCGCCATGAGGTGTTCGTACTTATGTGACTGGGTAGGTTAAATGAGACACGACCACTTTAGTCCATGAACCGTTTAATGCTATCGTTTTCTCGTACTTACTAAGTACACCCACTACAATACCATATGAATCGTTTAAATAACTATCAAATGAGTAAGCGTAGGTAGAAAATGGCACACTTGGCACTCGGGAAATGTTATCGTGTTGCGATGTTATTGATTTATCTTAGTTAAAGTGTTGTTTACAATGTTCAAAGTTTAAAAAAAGTACAAATAGTACTTACGATACACGACTGTTCAGCGCAATTTAACGGGAATTCTTGATCGGAAATAACTCTTCTCTTCAATTTAAGAACTTTACCTTAAAAAAAATTCTACATTCGTTTAACATTGTTACTTTTTTGTTTAAGTTTATTTATTTGCTCCGTGCCTATTTCTTTTTGAATTTTTTTGTTTGTCAAGTGCCACAGAGCTAGGGAGAAAGAGAAATATTGTGTTTTTCAAATCAGTTAATTAAATAAAACCCTAAGACGAAAACATCTTTTGGTCACTCAATCTTATTTTATTTTAGAACTCTGCTCTTAGATGAGATAACGCTCTAGTAGTTTTAAAGAGAATAAATCAATTTAAGTATAGGTAAAAACACGTAACAATATAAAAATCTTAAAAGGAATCTGTAGAAATGTATCGTAATAATATATCACGACCTTATTGTTATTCTTATATGATATAATGAGAACAATATTATTTCTTCACAAGAAAATAAATGGGATATAAATCAGGTATTTCCCGGAATAAATTTATACGTTTTATCGCACGCGCGACACGCACCTCCGTCAGCCTTTCACTGAATTCTCACGCGTTTTCACGAGTTTTCACGCAATTTTTCTTCACAAATTCACGATATAAAATTTATGACGTCTAAAAATTGAGGCCCGGGAAGATTTTCCGGGTACAGTTTTTTGTTTTCCCACCGGAAACCATAAATTTTTATAGAAGTAAACCAGTCAGGTAATAGCTAAGTATCTAATCTGAAAACGTTCTGAGAAAAAACTTCCGAGCTGAAAATCTTCCCGGGCCTCAATTTTTAGACGTCATAAATTTTATATCGTGAATTTGTGAAGAAAAATTGCGTGAAAACTCGTGAAAACGCGTGAGAATTCAGTGAAAGGCTGACGGAGGTGCGTGTCGCGCGTGCGATAAAACGTATAAATTTATTCCGGGAAATACCTGATTTATATCCCATTTATTTTCTTGTGAAGAAATAATATTGTTCTCATTATATCATATAAGAATAACAATAAGGTCGTGATATATTATTACGATACATTTCTACAGATTCCTTTTAAGATTTTTATATTGTTAAGTGTTTTTACCTATACTTAAATTGATTTATTCTCTTTAAAACTACTAGAGCGTTATCTCATCTAAGAGCAGAGTTCTAAAATAAAATAAGATTGAGATTATTTGCCGCCACGTAGCATTGTACCAATGCTGTATCCCGACCTGCAGGGCGTGGTTACCGGTGTAATAAAATGCACATGAAATTCAAAAAAAAAAAAAAATTCAAAATTCATTTATTTCAAGTAGGCCTAATACAAGCACTTTTGAAACGTCAAGTCTGTCCGTGTGTAGTGACTCTACCCCCGTTTCGGAAGGCAGATTCTACCGAGAAGAAGCCGGCAAGAAACTCAGCAGTTGCTCTTTTCCAACATCAAAAATTTACATTTTATATTTCAACATTCATTTTTCTATCTTGTGAGAGATGAAAGCGGAGCCGGATGCTTCCAAGCAACCTTGTCATTAAGAAACTCATCAATTGTATAATAACCTCGCTGTAATAAATGTGTTTTAACACATTCTTTAAACTTATGGATTGGTAGGTCCAAAATTACCTTAGGAATCATATTATAAAAGCGTATACTCAATCCCACAAATGACTTCTGCACCTTTCGCAGACGATATGCAGATGTTACTAATTTATGACCATTTCTTGTAAGTCGACTGTTTATATCCACTTTTTGTTTATAAAGACTAATATGTTGTCATGAGGCTTAAACCTACTCATCAGATGATTGACACAGAGCGGCACGTCAAACGCATTCAAGGAACACTTTTTCTTGCATGCCCTGCGCTATGTTGTTCCGTCTAAGGGCGTTAGTTTTCTACTTACCCTGCTGGTGGGCCTTGCTTGTCTGTAAATTCATTTACAAAGTTCGGAGAGAAATATATATATCACATGCTGAACGCTTAGGCCCATCGTGCCTCTCTATCGTTTGATCCGCGTCGTCGCTTGCACGCTCGGCTCTGGCAGAACGTGACAATGAGTCATGCTTTCTTGTGCGTGCAGGCGGCGTTTATCGATTTATAAGACGTTATCACGTCAAAAAATGTTGAAATGTAAATGTTAATGTTTTATTGAATCAATTGGTGTGTTTTCAAAATGATTCAATGGTAGCACTAAAATTCAAAACAATTTACGTAAGTTAGATTACGCCAGTTCACTGTTGAAAATTAGAAAACCAAATTCCATGAAAATGGATCCATTATAGAGTTAGTTAAAATTTAAAGTTGAAAGCAATTTACATCCGGAACGAGGCGGCCTGCGGCTAGTTGTTGTTGTTTTGATCTAAATGAAATTCGCAATAAGACTTTCGCAATTACTTCCTGCTATTAAATATTTTATGCCAAAATAGCAGACTAGTTTCTACTTGAACACATGCTATTTGTCACTCGCTCACGTTTCATTCGCAGGCGTCACTATGACACCGGAAACTTATTTAGACTTGGTGGAAATTTGCTAAATGCAGCATTGCTTTTTTGCCTATCTATCATCATCATCAACAACCCATTACGGCCTACTACAGGGCATGGGTCTCCTTCCATATTACGAACAGCTCAGGCCGTAGTCTACCGCGCTGGACTAGACTGAGCTGGAGGACTGCCTGTCTGAATTATCATTATAAATCCATTACCTTATTGCATAGGCAGCCAATCTGAGTTTACCCGCTAGGATCGCTATATGGGTGCTGCTTTAAAGCTAGAAAATCTAGGGTTTGCTCTATATTTGACTGGCAATTAGCAAATAACTAGCCCACTAAAGAGCACGGGTCTCCTCTCAGAATAAATAAATAAATATACTACGACAAAGTAGCTTGTGTTATGGGTACTAATACAACTGATGAATAATACCTATACATAATTACTCATAATATACAGATAAGAACCCAAAGACTAAAACAATCATTTGCTAGCTGTGGGAATCCAATCCACAGCCTTTCCTAGCCTAGGGCCACTGCCCATGCACCGTGCATTACAACCCCGTTCACGCCGGTAAAACTGCGGGTAACAACTACTCGTACCATTTATATTTTAAGGCCTTGCCTAAGAAATATTGATTTATCATAGCCAGTTCTCAAAAAAGCATTAACTACCTAAATTTGTTTTTTTTTTACTCACAAAGCCAGTGACACTTCGATTAATTATAACTACTAGAACATATCATATTGTATTCATATCTACTAACTTGTGTTGATTATAGCCTAAAAAATAGAAAGTAGATAAATTCATCCGAATATCATTTTTTTGTTTTAGTAAGGTAAAACTAAAGCCTTTACGTCCTATGAGATGCATAATTTCGGAAGTTGAATCTCAGTGGATACGAAATTACGTTATTAGCTATGGAAAGTTGCCTTAACTGGTATTTCGTATTGTGTAACTTCAGCTACTAACCGAGTGACATCATATGCACAGAGTTTCGATAAGAATCTGAGGTTACAGGAAAAGAAATAATGGATTAATAATCTACGATTTTAAAATTAAAAGGTAGAATAGCTTTAAATATGACGTACCTATTGAGAGTCAATTGAGATGTATTATTACCTACGAGTATTTGTGATGTGTATATAACAAATGTGTATTTAATAATATATGAAGTAACATATTATATTTCGTTCGTTTAAATAGCTTGCAATACCCGCAGGCTATTTTAGAAACTATGTGAAAATAAATAAACACAGTTTTTTTTATATTTCAATAGTGAATTATAAAAAAAACTGAGCATTGAAGTTTTTACAATAATTAAACAACGCAAAATCAAAATAGTAATAGGTACGTTAATAATATATATATTCATCTGAATCCCTAGAAACGCAAAACACCAATGAACAGTGCGGGTGTTTAGTACGTGCCGGGTCTTTGAAGTAGCCGACACCCACATGAGTTGCGCCTGTTTCATAGCGCGCCACCCCTCTTCACTTCCTCTTTTTACTTCTAAAATCATTGATAATACGTCGAGTAATTCCGTAGCATAATAAATGATTAAAAGAAGCACAAAGCATCATTTGCTAAAATTCAATTTTGAAACTCAAACAAGCCTTTGAAGCCGGTCCCTGTTGGAAAGGCGGAAAAGCTGCTGTAACCTCACAAATAAATCATTTCCAGCAACGGTTTTGACGTCGAAAATATTTTCGTTTCACTAAGCCTTGACATATTTTACTTTTTAAACGTTCTTTTTTTCATATGACGGTCTTATATAAATGTTGTTTTCAGCAGCTCTATGTATTGCTAGCGTTAACTCACTTGTCTGACAATTACAAAATGTAACTTTTTCGTTTATTTTCTAGCTATGTTTGGCTCAAATAATGGTTGTTCTTATTACCCTTAAAAACTCAAATTTATGTATTTATTGATTCTAAATATACTGGTATTTTAGATTTATTACTTACTACCTAAGACCTCTCATAAACGTAAATGGATTTTGAACCATACCGAATCCAAGCAAGCTCCAAAAATCCACATTGGGCCAACGTGGTGGACTACGGCCTGAACCCTTTCTATTCTGGGAGGAAACCCGTGCCCTGTAGTGGGCCGTTAATGGGTTGATATAATAAAGCCAAGCACGTTACGTTCTTTGATTATTTGCTTGACTTTTTGTCTGTCGGGCCTATCTTTCCAATGGATGCACTGATTTTTTTAGTGGTCTCGTAAGACCTCCAAGGGAAGAAGAGGGTGGTGACAATTGCTGTATTCTGATCTGCCGTTCATTTGACTGACGGTTGATTGGCGCAGTGGGCAACGACCCTGCTTTCTGAGGGTTCGATTCCCAAAGCTGGACAATGTTTGTGTGATAAACATAAAAGTTTTTCGGTGTAAAGGTGTTTATCTGTATATCATAAGTATTTATGTATAGCATTCATAAAAATGTTCAGCACCGAGTTGCCGGTGGCACAGGCACTTTACCTATGTCTCGGTTTGACGGACCGAGGGCGGCAGTTTTTAGGAGGTGCTTGTTGTATGCCCTGTTTGTTGCTCTGTTTATAAGTGTTCGTTTTTCACCTTAAATCAGGTCGGCCATTTGCTTTGACCGTCAATAATTACTGTCAAAGTCATCATCAATTGCCTATAACAGTCCACCTCTGGTCTCTTCCGACGGAAGGGTTTGCCCAAGACGCGCTGAACAGACAGATTGAAGATCGCAGAAGATGGTGGTAGTAGCACAGATGGTTCCGCTAAGTACCAGTTGGCTGCTTTGAATGCTGTGAATCGCCGAGCCAGAAGAATTATTGGCGAGGATTCACCACTTTTGGCTAAACTCCAAAGTCTTGAACTTCGCCGTAAGGTAGCCAGTCTGTCGGTTTTTATAGGATATACTTTGGAGAGTTTGCTCAGGAACTATTCAATCTCGTCCCCTCCTCACCATTCCACCATCGCACTGCAAGGCACCGAGCGGGGTTTCACCCCTATGTTGTTAATATCCCAAAAACTCGCACGAAGCGATTTGCATCTTCTTTTCTTATACGCATGGCTAAGGTTTGGAACACCCTTCCGAGTTCTGTGTTTCCTAATTCTTACAACCTGGGTATCTTCAAAAGGTTTTAAGTGAATAGGCATCTTCTAGACAAGCGCGTCCATTCTTAGGCCACATCTACACTTTCCATCAGGTAAGATTGTGGTTAAGCGTAGTATAGTACAGTTTAAAAAAAAAATGCACAGAGGACTCTGCTGCCTGTTCTACATTATATTCCATTAAATCGCCTCGTACGACACCCGCGGTAAGAATAGGGGTGGTGACAACTGTATTATGATCTGCCAACACCACACAGTGATCGATGGAATGACAAACAGCAAGCCCTATTTTATATTTGTTTAATGTACCCATGATGTCGGCGAGCGTCGGAGCGACCCACTTGCTATGACGTACTGCGATTGTGGTGATTTATAAACTGTTGTTACACGTCAGGGCTTGAAGTTTCGATAACAATGTTGTTTCAGGCGAAGATTTATTTATTTTAATAAGGCTTCAAAGTTTGCTATCACGTACTTGACAAATAATAATACCTAAACAATTTCTGCTTTTATTTGTCCTCATCAACATCACTTCAACCGATCGATGTCCTTTCTGGACATAGGTGTTTTGTAACAGGTTCCCAAGTCCACAGCCCTGGGCTGCTTGCTCCAACAGCTCCCTACGACTTGTTTCCTGTCGTCTGTCCACCTCATTAGGGGCTGGCCAACGCTGCGTTTACCGATGCTGTGTCACTCCAGCACCTTGAAATCCCCACGTCCATCGGTTCTCCCAGCAATTTGCCCCGCCCATTGCCAGTTAAGCTACCACGTTTCAGATCCGTAGGTCTCATGCTTTTATTTGTAATTGAAATTTATTACTAGTCAACCATGCTACTTGAGGTCTACAGATAGTTGACTCTCGGTTTTGGCGGCATCTTTCAAGTTCACATAAAAGCACTTTTTGCAACACCTATATTTCAGTTATCTAGTGTTTGTCAACGAGTTCATCGGGCAACATGCGACATGTATACAAGTGATACGTTGCACCAGTCTTGTGATACGCAGTGACCTATGTACATGTACGATAGACATATACACTAATACTTTTTATTTCCCCGGGATCAAAAGTAACCTAATTACGTTACTACGTTTGTTTATAAAGAGCATTCAATTTATATTAAGACAGTATATTTACCGCTTACATGGCCTAATTTGGTCTTATGAACAGGAAGGACGTCTTGGGTTGGATGTCCAGTAGAGGCAATTTAAAAATCTAGTGGCTAAATTCGTAACTACCCACGGCCCCCTATCCTATCTCCAAAGACGTGCCACCAAGCGATACCCCTACCAGGTTGGCAGTCTCTCTCCAGGTGGACAGCTTGACCACTTACCAACATATATTATTTCTGTTGAGGATAAACTTGCACAAGAATAAATAATGCAAATATAGGGTATAAGTAAAAAAAGAGTGGAAAACCATCGTCTATATACAAAGCAACACTTTGCAAGGAAGACGTCTTATAAAGTGGCGCCTAGTGTGGATCAGCTTGAGGCGTAAGCTTTCAAATTCAAAATTGAAATTCAATATTCAAATTCTAAATTCAAAATAGAAATTCAAATTCAACTTCAAATTCAAAATTCAAAATTCAAAATTAAAAATGCAAAAATTCAAAATTCAAATTCAAAGTTCAAAACTCAAATTCAAAATTTATTTATTTCAAGTAGGCCTAGTTTGTAAGCGCTTTTAAGACGTCAAGTCTGTTTGTAGTGACTCTACTACCCGTTTGGAAGGCAGATTCCACCGAGAAGAGCCGGCAAGAAACTCAGCAGTTAAGCACACTTCAGACTGAAGCACAGCAGAGCTGTACTAATATTACTAATCGATAGTTTTACTTGATAGACAGTTATAGCTTTACAATTTGTTCATTTAAAATTCCCGCAGAAACTCGCCTTCATCATTTCAGAAGTGAGCTTAAATTATGACGACTGGTGAAAAATTTTATCGAAGTTTTTACGGGCGAGGTGACGAATGATTCGCTTGTATTAAGTAAATATTATCTTCATATTCACGTGGGATGTTCCATCCTCTTCAAATTGGTAGCAATATTTTCCCAATTCCGGCGCTATCCTAAAATAGCCCTCGTTGGGTAGGGTCTCAATAGGGATTTAAACATAATAACTAGTAAGATTACGACTCGGCGCAGAGATAAGCGCTATGGATTTAAGTAGGATGTCTCAGGTTCGATCCCTGGCCGGGGCAATTTGGGAAGTTATAATTTCAGAATGGTCTCTGGCCTGGTCTGGCCGTCGCTAGTTACCACCCCACAAAGACGTGCCGCTAAGTGATTTAGCGTTCTGGTACGATGTCTCATAGGAACCGATTAGGTATGGGTTCTTCTTCTTCTTCTTGTTCTTTCCCTGGGCTTGTCTTCGTACTAGGTCGGCCGGAACCTTCCGTTGTACGTACTGGTACGGCTCCCCACGGGGTCACTCCAGCCAGCCGAGCTCACTACAGAAATTTACAGGCCACCCAGGTAGCCAAGTAGTGGCAGTATTAAAACAGCAGTTTTATACCGATAAAAGGTAAGCCCGTTACCACCCTAGACTGCACCATCACTTACCAAACTTGTAGCGTAATAAAAAACAAAGATTATCGATGGTACTATCTCGGAGGAGCTCTGTCCCAAGAGCTTAAATACAACTCATGTCTATGTCCGTAAAGTTATAGCTAACCATCTCCGAAAACCCAATCTACTAGAAGGACTACAAATTTTATAATTTGAAATCCTTATTGAATGAATTCATTCCCGCGGCAGTCATAACTCAATTTTCTTGTCACAGAGCGAACATCTCGCAGTCTGAGGTGGCGAGAATCATTTGTCACAAGGACAGATTGTGGGTTTCTTTATGCGACAAATTCAATTCATAAACATAACAATAATAATTTTTGACGGCCGATTGGCGTAATGGTGTAACCTTGCATTCAGAGTCCAAGGCCGTGAGTTCGATTCTCACTACTGGGAAGTGTTTTTGATGATCATGAATAAGTACACATACTATAAGCATTTATTTATATTATTTCTACAATATTCATTAGTAATTTTAGAATCTATAACACAAGCTACGTCTACTTTTGGGCTGCATAGCGATGTGTGTATTTTCGTAGTTTTATAAATTTAAAATGCATATAAAAAATTTCGTAACTACAGGATTTGAACCTGCGACTCTCGGGCAATCGCGGCCTGAGCGCTTTCAACAATTAAGCTACGGTTCTCCTAACGTCGATGCCGAAATTAGTATATACCTTTCACATCAGTCTTATAGCGATTTTTTATATGCATTTTAAATTTATAAAATTGATAATTCCTCCAAGTATAGGTAAAAACACTAATAAAAATTATAAAAATTTATTATTACTATTAAATTTTTATAAACATGCTTTTTTTTTTTCAGTGTCTGGGTTTTTATCATCAGTTATTTTAGTACCCATAACACAAGCTACGCTTACTTTGTATATTTACAGTTGTACAGTTGTAAATGCATCCAGCATGCCACGGGTAGCGGTGGTGCTACCCATTCTCTCCTCCTTAGTCGTTCACACTTGACAGTGTGGTCGTGGTTGACGACGATCAATTCTCTCTAGCTAATACAGCACCCGAGATGCGACTCCACTTGTTACGTTCGTTTACGTCTTCAGCGTTTCGGGAACATTGGACTATAGAGGTTTGTGTTGCATCGCGCGGTGTGAAAGTCCCATGGCCAGCACTTAAGCTCCAAAATCCCTAAGAAGAGCCCTGTGCCCAGTCGAAGAGGTTAATAGGCAAATTTGAATTAATAAAATATGTTTCCTGGAACTTCTAAGATGGATTTAGTTTTAAAGATATTTTTTTTGTAGAAGAATGTAGGTACATAGAGTTTATATAATGTAAAGTAATTATTATAATAATTATACAAACAAATGCGTACCTCACAAATTATATTGGTGCGTATGCAACAAATGTATGTATTGGTGCAATTTAAAATCTACTTAATTAAATATTAAAAAAAAACACTTCAGACACACAAAGCATCTTATCTTAAGGTTACGGTGGTTACCATAAATAAATCTTTGAACCCTCGCCCTGTTTAACATGATTATGTGGAGTTGAGACAAGTTTGCACTGTAAAATGTAAGGCGTATAATATGTTTGTTCTTTACATAAGTTTCAAAATCTTTTAGCAAAATAAATGCAAGGCCAGCGGCAGAATTCTAAGCGGATGTTTCTAGAAAACAAAGACACGAAATCGAATAATTCCGCCGATATTACGAGACCCGACCTCCATATCGAAATATCGAAGAAGAATATACCTACTAAGATTCACGTATCTGTATCTATGGTATGAAATTCTCAATTTTACAATAAGGTATCCATCCATATCCAGTTATATTTTAAATGTGTGTCTGTTTGTTTGTTACTTATACTCAGCTCAACCAATAAACTAATCTTGATGAATTTGTCACATGATATTATGTACATGATGAAAGAGTAAAATGTTCCTGGGACTCCGCCATGTGAATATTAAATGAAATATTCACTACGAAATTTTATATTCTATTTATAATTCATTTCACATTTTATAAATATTTTCGTTTGGTAAATAGAATAATTAAGAGTAGAAAATTGAAGGTTAGATCAGCATATGTCAATATAACCTTGTCATTGAATATTATAGAATGTCGCAATCATCAGAAAATTTATTAATAATTTATTTGTTACAAAAGTATATTTAGAGATTTTCAAAAGCCTTTGCAATTTAATTATAATTTTTTAAACTGTTGAATTTTTATTCACTTTGCTATTCACAATTGATCCATTTGAAAATATTGGAAATAAATAATCCTAATTGATTATGATATTTGCCACTAGCTGGCGTATAAGTCAAGAAGCGTGGAGTATATGACATTTACTTACGACCAATCCAAATTATTATTTTTAAATAGCGAAAACTACACAGACGTCTAACGAAAGCGTCAGTCAGAAAAAGTGGGCGACTCCTAGTAGTAATAAATGCGTAAACTAAGCTTTGATATTCATGTCTGCAGAAACTGAAACATGAATTTACTTGTTTTCATGTAAAATGCGTCCTGTAAAAAGTATATCTACGATGGACTTTGAAGTTGAAGTTAACTCATCGTGGACACAGTCGCTAGTAAACTATAATAGGGTGAGCCGGGGTGAGTTGGGGCACTTAATACGATTCGGCCGAAAGTAGCTCACTCCGTCGGCGGATTTCTTATCCTGCAAATAAAACATTGGTCACGCGGGGCAAATATCCTCAAGTACGGCGTCGGACCAAAAATACACTTCCCCGTCCGTTTTTACAGTATAACGTGCTGTTATTTTATGATCAGCAAAGGACGTATAAGTCTTGTAGTGTTTTTATAACTTTGGTTGTTATTTTTAGGTCTACTGCACGGGGAAGATAATATTATAGCCGCCACTCACTAAATTAATGAAATTTTCAAATAAGTGACTAAATGTGTTGATTTTATTTAAATATATAATTACATATGCGCAAATCCAGCCTTATTGTTTGAAGTTGCGAGAATAATAGTGTTTGAATTATTTTGTTATTATTGGATTATCACTTTTCTTTTATAAATTTGCTTTAGTTTATAAATCTAATTTAACTGTGAAAATATAAAATATGACGTTATAGAAATGTAATATTTTCCTTGAATGCTGAGAGTTTTTGGTTTATGCTTTGGTGCTAAAAACGTTTTAAAAACTAAAAGTGAATTTTTAAGACCCGATTCATTAAGCTAGCTAATTCGGAAAATTTAGCCTGTATCCACTGACGTAATAATAAAGTCAGTGTTTGTAGCCATTAATGACTCTCAAATCCATATCACAATTAAATAAATAAATAAACAAAACTCTGAGCGAAACATAGCAAGGTTGGAGTGAATACTAAATACGTACTAACCTCGAACCTAATATTGTTTACGCAACGCGTGTAACAAATAGGCAGGGTTAATAAGCAGACCCTGCCGTTAAGAAAGTTATGTAGAAATTCTACGAGAGAGAGAAAATTGACTAATTATAACTCAATATACGAGTAGTATTCTAATACTAGTTTTAATCATACGTTCTTTAAACCGCACTTAAGGTAAATCATAGTTATTCAATCTTTTATCTATTAATCACAAAGACATGTGATTATTCAAGTTTTGTATCAGTTTACAGTCGTTTCTTATTTTTTGTCTTAAGCTATAATAAGCTATATTTGCGAACATCAGCCGTTTTGTGTAGTGTTTAGGTGTAATTTTACAGATAAAAAAATTTAGAAGATAAACAAACACACACACACACAACACACATGAAAATACACGCAGGACACACACGAACGACACTCATGCACACACAGGCACACACACACTCGCGCGCTCACATACATACATTTACATCGGAGTAATAACAAACGCCAAAGGATTCTTCGAAATAACGATCGCTTTATTTCGCGACTCATTCACGTTTTACGATGCAAGTTAAAGTTTAACCGTTACTTTAGGAATGCAAACAAAATCACATGCTGGCGAAATATGTGGATGACAGACGGAAATATACAAATGTATGTAAACCACGCGATGCTTCGAAGTCATTGATTTATTCATCATACAATAATTTCATCGTGGAAATTATTGTATGGATACCTTAAACCAATAGTGCTCAGTGACTTCCTGGTAATCAGTAAAGTGGAATTAAAATTATCATCGTCTGATCATCATCAGAGAAAGGAGGAGCTCTCAATTCGACTGCATGTTTTTTTTGTTTTTATTTATTTGTTACAAGATTACTCCACCAATTATGCACCGATTTTAGGTGGTCTAGTTCTATTTGGTGAAGATCTATTGGAGAGTCCTGAAAAAATCGAGGGCACTCTTTAAATATTATAGGCAATTTAAGTATTTTTTAAGGTAATTTGATAGTTTTTTCGACAAGCACCGTTTCGGTCAAATGCAACTGGTGGCCACCGGATCTATATAATACTAAGTATAACACGGGTTGTGCTTCGATTGTGTATAAGCAATTTATGCTCGTCACAATAAAGGAGCTGATGATGAAGTGTGTCAGAAGAACTCCTCAGAATTTGGCCGAAGTCGGGCCGACAATTGTTAGATATTGGGTATTTCTGTTAAAGAATTCTCGGTAGGTACATCACAAAGTGAAGAAATCGGTGATTTTGACTTCCTCGCCTCGCCTTGGTAACACAAAAAACGGCCCGCTTCGGTTGTTATCAATAACTTATGATGATAGTTGTTAGAGCCCACTAACCTGCTTTAGATGATTGTGGTCAGTTTACGCCCCAAATCTCCTATGCTTCAGTCTTGAAATATCTTGTGCGTGGACAGTGTGTTCCAAAGAATTACGCAGCACGGATTCTGGCGTAATGATGCATTGAAATCGAACATACTTCTTTAGCTAAGGAACTATCTGTTTGAAATATATTTAAAAAACTACCTAGTAGGGCTAAACTAGTAGGGTTGTCAAACACAGGAACCACGTAAAAATGTGCATATTTACCGCCTATGCCAGATTAGGACTACTTGATGCCCTAAGCAACCCACGCCAGTTGTTTTAATGCTATTTAGTTAACGAGTATTAATATCAACCATACATTTTTTGGAACTTTTTTATTGACGCGAGATAGTTCAATTCATCTCTTAGAACATGCACAAAAAAAAAGAAATACACCACGCCATTAGTTTTATTACTTTTAAATTATAGGTAATACTACTACTACTAATTTACTAGTATTCAAATCGATCTATTTAATTTTTTTGAACTTTTTTATAACAGCCAGATAGATCAATTCATTTCATAGACATTCTAAATTGTACAAAAAAGACTTTTTTAAAACAGCGAGATAGAATCATCCGTTGAATTATTACTAAGAAAACCAAAGCCATTTTTTGGTTTTATTTATTGAAACGCGACTTTTCAGAAGCCAGTTTACAAAAAGCCTTGCCTTAGACATGCTAGCACATTTTTATTACGTGCCGCACAAGAATGATGATTTAAATATTTTTTGATTTACTTATGGGCTAATTCCGAACTGATTAGGACCGATAAAGTAAGCTAAACTTTTTTTTATCATAATAATTGTTAAATAGCTATATATTTAAAAAAAAAAAATAAGTAAACTGCGCTCGGTGCCAGCCCTAAAACGCAGTCCTTTAGTAAATACGTCGTGTGTAATTGCATAATCCCTCTTTAGATGTACACGTTCGTATTAAACCGCTCGGACTTAACTTTAAAGTATTTCTCTTTTTTTGCTTTCGACGCAAAAGGACAGGTGTTATGAACATAACGACTTTGACCGTTTGTATTGGATTTAAGCAGGCGTTAACTATGCAAAAGTTCGCTTTAAATGTAGTAGTAGGGCTTTTTGTAACAGAGCTCGTCCGGAAATGTGAAAGGAAAAAAATTAAAATGAAAACCCTCCATTTAAGTTTGAAACAACCTGTATTTGGATTACATTTTATTTTTATGTGTGTGTGTGTATGTGAGTATGTATGGGCATGTGTGTGTGTGTGTGTGTGTGTCTGTGTGTGTACATTACAATCAGGAAGAGAGCTTCTGCCTCGTGGTACGGTAATGATTTCCAATTTGTAACTGTTTTGTTACTGTTCGGAAAAGTACTACCGCCGCGCTTAGTTCATCCGCTAAATAGCATTGGAGTGTCACAGCGAACTGACAGACAGACCTTCCACAACTCAAGCGGTTGAACGTAGGGATTCTAAATTTTGAGAGAATATTCTTCCGAATTTCCCAATTCCAGGCTCAAAACCCAGTAACTTGCCTGACCCGGGGATCGCACCCATTATTGGAACATGTTAAGTACTAGACCAACGAGGCAGTAAATTTAATACTAACTGTTTGTCTTTATAAGCAGTGATTCCGGGTTCGATCAGCAGGGGTAGTTTTTGAATAAATAATTTCTAAACGTTCTCTGGTCTGGTGGAAACCTTCGGCCGTGGCTAATTACAACCCTACTGACAAAGACGAACCGCCAAGCGATTTAGCGTTTGACTATGCCACGCAGAAACCGATTTGGTGTATGGGTTTTATATAATTCCCATACCTCTAACAAGTTAGCCGGCTACCATTTTAAGCTGCATCATCAAAATTGAAAAATTCAAAATTCATTTATTTCAAATGTTTTAAGGTCCAGTTTATAAGCACTTTTGAAAAGTCAAGTCAGTCTGATTGTAGTACCACCGGTTCGGAAGGCAGATTCTACCGAGAAGAAGCCGGCAAGAAACTCAGCAGATTGCTCTTTTTCATCATCATTTAACAGTTTACAAAGAAACAAGATATAAATAGGTAATAAATTTAACTGTCTTGTGAGAGATGATAACGGAGCCTACTTCCAAGTAGCCTTGTCGTTAAGAATCATTTTATCAATCGTATAGTAACCACGATTTATAAAATGTGTTTTATTACATAGATTAAACTTATGCATTGTGTCCAAATTGGTAGAACGTAAGTAAACATAGCATTCATTTTGGGAGTGTAGTACGGTGTCGTACATGCGCAGTACTCAGTAATACGTTTTCATTTACATAATCTGGCTTTATGAGCCAACTGCCGACTGGTGGTATCTCGTTTACATTTTGTCTTTTAGACGTTTTTATTGAGATTTATTATTTGGGCCATTCTAAATGTGTCTCTTAAATTCCGCTATCTGAAGTTATTATATATATAAAATATACATTCTTAACTGGTGTTAGTGTTATAAAATGTTATAATTTTCTGTGTAGTGAATGTAGATTTTAGTAGAGAGAAACCAAAAAGAGACACAGCATATTAAAACTATCATTGTCTGAATCATAAAGTCAAAGTCAAATATTCCTTTATTCAAATAGGCACATAGATGGCACTTTTGATGCGTTATTGTATACAAAATGTGTACATAGCAGTGAGTAGTGATGGCGATAACTACAATCGTAAACTTAAAACTAAAGCTACGAGGGTTCCAATCGCGCCCTGGTCTAAGAAGAAGCCCACAACAAACTTAGCCGGGTGTTCTTTTTGTTATCACCATCTCACATTGTCATTAGAAAAAATTTAAGAAGCAACCTGGTTAGAGCAATTGTTTACACCCAAGCTTTTTTATCGTTTACGTAATCCTTTATACTATAATAGGACTTTTCTATAAGCTTTCGCTTAATACAAACTTTGAACTTCTTTAGTGACATCCCCAAGATATCAACCGGTAATTTATTGTAAAATTGTATACAATTTCCTTTAAATGAATTGCTTATTTTGTGTAGTCTAGTGTACTGCACTGCAAGTTTATTTTTGCTTCTAACGTTTAAATTATTGCAGTCACTTTTTCTTTTAAATTTTGATATATTTTTGTGAACATACATTAAATTTTCAAATATGTATTGGCTATAGAGTGTCATTATTTTAACATCTTTAAATTTATCTTTCAATGACTCTCTCGGACCCATTTTATAGATCGCACGAACAGCCTTCTTCTGCAGCACGAAAATAGTGCCAATATCAGCAGCATTACCCCATAGTAAAATTCCATATGACATAATGCTGTGAAAGTAACTAAAATAGACTAGCCTAGCAGTTTCTATGTCTGTCAGGTGGCGTATCTTCTTTACTGCATAGGCAGCAGAACTAAGCCTGTTCGATAAATTATTTACATGAGGGCCCCATTGAAGTTTAGCATCTAACGTTATTCCTAGAAATACTGTTGTATCCACCGGATTCAATTCCTCATTATTAAGTACTATAGTGGTTTTTACATGTTTAACATTTGGTAATGTGAATTTTATGCACTTAGTTTTATTTTCATTTAAAACCAAATTATTAGCTTCAAACCATTGTACTACTTTAGCGAGATAGTTGTTTACATCGTCTAAAGCTAATTCACGTCTCTTAATTTTGAACATAAGTGATGTATCATCAGCAAACAATACTATCCCGTGATTGTCCTTAACAAGGTAAGGCAGGTCATTAATGTAAATAAGGAATAGAAAAGGTCCTAATATAGAACCCTGTGGAACACCAATTTTCACAAATGACTCATTAGACCGCTTTCCATTAACGTCTACCATTTGCACCCTATCACGCAAGTAGTAACTAATCAAGTCGAGAGCTACACCCTGAATTCCATAGTGGTGTAGTTTTCTGACTAACGTTTCATGTACAACACAATCAAACGCCTTAGACAAATCACAGAACACACCAAGTGCATCATGTGACTCCTCCCAAGCTTCAAATATATTATGTATTAGCTCAACACCAGCGTCGATAGTTGAGCGACCCCGTGTAAAACCAAATTGTTTAACGTGGAGTAAATCATACTTATGAAAATAGGAAAGTAACTGATTTAAAATAAGTTTTTCAAAAATTTTACTGAAAGTGGGCAGTACTGATATTGGTCTGAAGTTAGTGGGGTCAGAAGTACTACCCGATTTAAACAAAGGAACTATTTTACTATGTTTCATTAAGTCAGGAAACACACCACAATCTATACAGTTATTAAATATTAATGCTAAATCGGGTGCAACGATATCAATTAGTGATTTGAGAACTTCAACGGAAATGCCCCACAAGTCACTTGTTTTTTTATTATTTAATAATTTAAAGGCTTTAATAACGTCAGAGCCACTAACATGGCTGAATTTAAAAGCGTTTTTACACTCGGGCACGTTATTCTTCAATAGAGAGAGAGCAATATCTGGTGAAGAGTTCAATGATTTAGTGGTGGAGATAGGAATGTTAGTAAAAAAGATTTCAAAAGCAGTAGCCACCTCGAAATCAGATGTTAAGTCTTTATTATCTACATTAAGTTTAAAGTTATTATGCCGCGGTGGTACTCTTCCCGTCTCCTCATTAATTATTTTCCAAGTAGTTTTGATTACGTTATTGCTATTTTTTATTTTATTCTGTATGTATCGGGACTTTTCCAAGAAGCAATCGCGTTTAAAACTACTGGAACACAATTTAACACAATCTCTAAACTCAGCATCAGTATTGTATTGACGTTCTGCATAAAGTTCGTACATTTTTTGCACTAAAGCATCAGTCACCACAACCGACTTACTAGTGAATATAGAATTAAATAGACGTTGAAACGTGTTGAAAAAACAACTGTACATCTCATTCGGACTTGTCCCCGATTGTAAGAACGGGAGGTCTTTGACGAGGCTAGTTCTCATTTTCTCTATGCGGTTTGATGTCACTGGTACAAAAGTAATTTTATGTTTGGAGACATTTTTCTTCACATTTTCAAATTGAATCAATTGACCACAATGATCAGAATCTAATTTATTAATTATGTGTTTACTTATTGGAATTATATTCGTAAAAATGTTATCCAAACATGTGGCGCTAGTGGCAGTAATTCTTGTTGGTTCCATGAACATATTTGTAAGATTGTATGTTTTAAATAAATTTAATAAATTAACACTTAAACAATTACGTTCTAAGATGTTTACATTAAAGTCTCCGCAAACTATTAACTTTTTATTTGACTTTGATATTTTAAATAACACTTCATCCATTTCAAAAAGTTCACCTTTTCAAAAAGTTCAAAGTTAGACAAGGGTGGTCTATATACAGTGACAATTATTAATTGCTCTAATTCGACCGAGTCTAGCTCTATTGTCCGTTCAACAGACAGGCTCACAATATCATTTCTGTTTTTAAATTTTAAATTTTTATTTAATATTATTAAAGAGCCTCCATGAATTGCAGTAACTCTGGTGAACGAACTACCAACCTGGTGGTTACCAAAATCAAACAAGTATTCATGAGTCTTCAACCAGTGTTCAGTTATACATAAAATATTAATGTTGAAATCATTCAAAAATAATTCAATCTCTAAGTCCTTTCCTTTAATACATTGAATATTTTGGTGAACCAAGTTGATATGATTAGAATTAGATTTTTTGTATATTTTTTGGTTTACTTTTAAATTGTGCAATGCCTTAATATAATTTATATTGTATATGCCAGAGATAGTCTCAGTTGTCTCTTTATCTAAGCAAGAGGAAACCTCTGTTGTCTCCTTAACTAGTTTAAAGTAGAATGACTTGGAATGATTTCCAAGGTGTTAATGTCAGAATTATTACACTGCTCAATAAAAGCAACTTGTTTAGCCAAGTTCTTGGCTGTAATTGTAAAAAAATATGATAGCGAAACAGCTATCTGTCGTTTAAAATAGTGTGATAGGTAATACTGTACAAATTATAAGAAAGACTAGCACACTTGCTAAAGTCAATAATATGAATTTTTTTATTATATGTACATAAGTTGTACAAAGTCATGTTTAAATTATATCTAATAGTATTTTTATATCTAATAGTATTTTCATAGTCAGAAAAAGTAGGAGTTCTCAATTCGACTGCTTTTTTCTTTTTTTGTATATTTGTTATGCGATTACTCCGCCAATTATACACCGATTTCGATGATTGTTTTTGTGTTTGGTATGTGATACCTCAGAGGTGGTCTAGTTCTAATTTAGTGAAGATCTATTCGAGGGATCCTGCCAAAATCGAGGGAACTTTTTAAACACTCTGACACTACTTTTAAAATACTGGTTAAAATAAATAAAAAATATACAAAATTTAAAACACAATAAATATAAGACAGATTTTAAAAATAAACACAAAATAAACATAAGACAGATTAAAAAAAAAAAAAAAAGAAAACAATAATTAATTAAAATCTAGAATTAAAAATTACAATCAATTAAATTTCAATTAAAAAATAAATTAAATTTCAATTAAAATTAAAATTAAAATCCAACTATTTTATATTATTTCGTGTTTGGAATGTGATGCACTTTTCGCCAATGTTTAATTAAATACGCTGTCAGGGGATGCCTGAGCGACGACTCTAAGGAGCTTATTGTTGGAATTTACAACGACTTCCCAGAATCTCGCAATTCTCTTACGGAGCACAGGGTAGAAGTCGGGGACTCCGGCATTGGCAAACATGCCCGACGCACTGCAGTACCTCGCCTTTTTTAACAAAACGCGGAGCGCATCGTTCGACTCTGAGGGTGTTAAAGGATATTTTGGTGTAGCTGATCCATAACTGCGAAATATAAAAACTTAAACAATAAGCTTTAAACAGAGTTATTTTATCATCTTCAGAGCACCGAGCGAATCTACGAGCGAGCATGATACACCGAATGGCTAGCGACCTCCGCTCCCGTTCTATATCCAGATCGTCGCTCAAGGATCCCGACAGCATATGACCTAGATACTTAAACTGCTCTACAACCTGAACTGGTGTTCCATCCAAAAGTACGGGTGGAATCCTCTCCGGACCCTTACCAGCTCGAAAAACTACCATTACCGATTTTCGAACGTTATATTTTAAACCGTGGTTCCTCGCCTACTCCTCACAGATGTGCAACAATTTTCGAATACCATTTATTGAGGGACTAAATAACACCATATCATCAGCGTAACTTAAGTAGTTAAAACAGACTCCACCAATATGGCATCCAATGCCAGTGCCACTTAGCTCCTCGATCAGGTTATTGACGTAGAGATTAAACAGATCCGGAGGGGTCAGCCCACCTTGACGCACACCGCACGCCAATCTAAACTCACTAGATACTGAGTCACCCCAAAGTACTATGTTCTTTTGGTTTTCGTACCAGTATCTCATTAGCTGAACAATACTGCTATGTACGTTCGAGTCGCACAGTTTTCTTCACAGTATATTATAATTAACGAGATTAAACCCACGACTAAGATATAAGAAACATGCGTATACGGAAGTATCGCGCTTCTTGTAATAATTCACAGCATGTTTCAGAGTCACGATAGCAGAGTCTGTAGAAAGACCTGGACGAAAACCAAACTGAGCGTCATTTAACCTAAAACTACTCACCAGTTCAGGCTGCAGGAGCCGTTGAAACACCTTACCTGCAATTGTGCCCAACGAAATTGGCCTATAATTAGAGAGACTTGACATGTCCCCGGTTTCGTTTTTCGGTACAGGAACCACTACCGTCTTGAAAAAAAATAAAAGTTAATAATGTGTTCAGTGGAGAGAAACATAGTCTGTCCGTATCTGGGATGCACATAACGCTGAAACTACCGAATGAATTCGAATGGTACTTTGCGCGACTTGAGGACATACTACGAGGTAGGACATAGGATACTTTTAATACCGAAATTCAGCACGTGAAAACCACTGTACTACTTAATAATGAGGAACTGAAACTGGAGGATACGACAGTTTTTCTAGGAATAACGTTAGATTCTAAACTTCAATGGGGCCCTCATGTAAATAATTTATCGAACAGGCTTAGTTCTGCTGCCTATGCGGTAAAGAAGATACGCCATATGACCGACGTAGAAACTGCTAGACTGGTTTATTTTAGTTACTTTCACAGCATTATGTCATATGGAATTTTACTTTGGGGTAATGCTGCTGATATTAGCACTATTTTCGTGCTGCAGAAGAGGGCTGTTCGTTCTATCTACAAAATGGGTCCGAGAGAGTCATTGAGAGATAAATTTAAAGATTTTAAAATAATGACAGTGTATAGTCAGTACATATTTGAAAATTTAATGTATGTTCATAAAAACATTTCTAAATTTAAGAAAAAATGTGACTGCAATAATTTAAACATTAGAAGTAAGAATAAACTTACAGTGCAATATACTAGGTTACATAAAATTCATAATTTTATTTATATTTATATATTTGTATAATTTTTAAATCTTATTTATTGCACCACCTACCTCTTTTCTACGTTTTTTCCTTTTACGCCATTGGTTGCCTGGAAGAAATCGCTATGTAGCGATAAGGCCACCAAATTGTACTCTCTTGATTGTATTTATATCTTTGTAACTACTTTTTGTTTCTTTGGTATACAATAAAAGTGTATTCATTCATTCATAATTCGTTTAAAGGAAATTGCATACAATTCTACAATAAACTACCAATTGACATCTTGCAGATGTCTCTTAAAAAGTTCAAAGTTTGTATTAAACGTAAGCTTATAGAAAAGTCCTATTATAGTATAAAGGACTACGTAAACGAAAAAAAAACTTCGGTGTATATTATTGCACTAACCAGGTTGCTCTTCTAATAATTTAAAATGACATTGTGAGATGGTGATAACAAAAAAAAAACACCCGGCTAAGTTTGTTGCGGGCTTCTTCTTAGACCAGGACGCGTTTGGAACCCTCGTAGCTTTAGTTTTAAGTTTACGAATGTGGTTATCGCCATCATCTCACTACCGTGTAATTCTTATGTACGCATCAAAAGTGCCCCCTATGGGCCTACTTGAATAAAGATATTTTTGACTTTGACTTTGACTTTGACTTTGACAAAACAGTTAATTTGGGAGAGGGGGTAAAACCGCAGGGCACAGCTAATTTATTGGTGCGACTTGTATATACTGCATACAAATCGCAACACAAATGTATTAGTTGTTTTTTTATGTCTGAACTTTTACAATGACTTGTCTGAGCTTTTAACATTACTTTAAAATTATTAACATTCGTAGAGCTGTTGCTATTCTAGGATAAAATGTTAACAATTCCCGTCTTAACGATGCAAGTTATCTGAGCGCTTGAGCCAACCCGCTTTCCGTTACTACCTTTTATACAGGGGAGTCACCAATTGGTTTCATATCTAATAATTATAGGGTAATTATTGTAAATTCACTTTTATATTTATTTTGTGGAAATCTGAAGTACCTACTATACATAAATAACAGGTGATACAGATATATATGAAGCAGTGGTAGCTTAGTGGTAAGGACTCCGGTTTCATTTTCAGGGGTCCCAGTTCAAATCTTTTTGTACGTTTTCAGCTATTAAAATATCACTTCCTTCAATTGTTAAGGAAAACGTCTTTGAAAAACCTGCACGCCTGA
This sequence comes from Pararge aegeria, assembly GCF_905163445.1. Taxonomy (NCBI): domain Eukaryota; kingdom Metazoa; phylum Arthropoda; class Insecta; order Lepidoptera; family Nymphalidae; genus Pararge; species Pararge aegeria. Next base: position 704,452 of record NC_053193.1, read on the forward strand.
AAGTTCTCCATAATGTTCTCAAAGGCGTGTGAAGTCCATCAATCTCCGACGTTGTAAACCCTTCTCACTGTGGAAGGAGAGCCGACCTGGCACCACAGGAATAGTGGGCCGGTAATAGGTTGATATGATGATGATAATGACACATTTATAATACTTTCGGCGGCCGACTGGCGCAGTGGGCAGTGACCCTGCTTTCTGAGCCCAAAGCCGTGGGTTATTATTATTAAACTCTTTATTTGTATACCACAACATTTAAAATATAACAAAAACAGAAACATCGAAAGAAATAGTAATACAAAAGGCGGCCTTATCGCTTAATAGCGATCTCTGCCAGGCAACCTTAGAATTAGGAAAAAAAAAGAAGAGGAGAATAGACTGCTGGTGGTACAAATATTAAAATACATACATGCAAATAACTACATGCTAATACATAAACTAGTGTGCACAAATAGATAAAAAGTAAATAATATAATAAATAAATAAATATAAAAATAAACTAATATATATAATAACAACACTTAGATAATTAAATACTTTAACATACAATAAATGAGTAAGTATATACATACTATTAAAAGTCGTTAACAATATAATGGGCCTTAACTGCTCTTTTAAATATCGCCAGTGATTTGGATCGTCGTATGCTCAATGGAAGCACATTCCACAATTCCACAGCTCGTACGCTAAACGAACGCTTATAAAATTTTGTCCTATGATAAGGCATACACAGCGTCAGCGCACGGCACGATCTTAAACCAGATTGCTCACCAAGAAAAGTGAACTTCTATTTTAAATACGAGGGAGTATTTAGATGAAATAACACACAGTACAGAAGAGAAAGTACATGCATATCCCGGCGACGACGAATAGGAAGCCACTTGAGTTTTTGTCGAAATTCGGAAACATGGTCATATTTGGGTTAGATATCCACAACTGAAAATGTTTGTGTAATGAACATATTTTCAGTGTCTAGATGTTTATCTGTATATTATAAGTATTTGTTTATATTATTCATTAAAATATTCATCAGTAATCGAAGTACCCATAATACAAGCTACGCTTACTTTGGGGCTAGATGGCGATGTGTGTGTTGTCGTAATATTAACTTAAACCCAATTTTTTAAATTTAAAATGCATATAAAAAAATTCGGAACCGACAGGATTTGAACCTGCAACACTCGGGCAATCGCGGCCTGAGCGCTTTCACCAATTAAGCTACGGCTCTCCTACCGTCGATGCCGAAATTACTATACGCATTTCACATTAGTCTTATAGTGACTGTAGCGTAGGAAACGTTGCAGTTTCGATCTACTTTCTCAAAGGTCCATATTACAATGAAACACGTTTAAAACAAGAGATGACACATTGCTTTTTTATATTTTTATAATTTTTATTAGTGTTTTTACCTACACTTGAAGGAATTATCAATATTATGAATTTAAAATGCATATAAAAAACCAAACCCAATTATTAGACATTGCAAATAATATTTAATGCTTAAATTAAAATTCAATCCGCCATCTAAATATTTTGGATCAGATTGATTATTAACCTCTGGCGTAAGCCAGCTTTGTCCTAGCAACTCGAAAGCTGCTTACGTTCTACGGATGTAACGTAGCGCCTCGGTCGTGACTTCGTTCCAGGGATCGTAAAGTCGAATGGAAACATAAAATATTCCGCACCGAAAATTGCGGTCGTTGACTCTAATTATTTATAGGATCGATTACGAAGCTTCTATTTTTAAACCAGATCCTACTGAAGTTGAAATTTGAGTGAATATAATATAGATATACTTTAAATGTAAAACAGCTAATATATTTTGAATTATTATAGTAGTAGTCACTACAAACAGACAGACTTGACGCTTCAAAATTGCTTATATTAGGCCTACTTGAAATAAATGAATTTTGAATTTTTTGAATTTTATAGGTGTCATTAAGTTTCTCTGTATTTCATTACCATTAAACGGCTTACACAAATTAAGACGGTTTTTTTTTTTATAACTAAACTAAATTTCTGTAAAACTTGTTATCTTCTATAAAAACATGAGTTAATGAAAACGTCCATCACTGCAGCCTTATTGTGAGGGCAGTATTCACGCACTCATGTCAAGATATTAATCATAATAATATTATAACAATCAATTAATTAATGCACAAAATTTTATTAAACATCAAATTTTATGGCTGCATGACGGCATTTTAATTATGAATTATTGTTCATAATTTTTTTTTAACATTAATATAAGTGTTATTATTATACTTGTATAATATTGACGTATGTATATTTAAATGTATGACGTTCATAAATGCTGTAACTATAGCCTTAACTGAGTAAAGATTTGATTTATTGATTGATTGATTGAAGAGACTGAACTGACTCAATAACAGTGCCTACGTCGGGGACGTTATTAGGTTATATTGTTATATTCAAGCTTTGGCTTCTGTGCTTAAAATCCTTACTAATATTATAAATGCAAAAATGTTTTTGTTTGTTCTTTTTTCGCCACCTAACTAAGCTACCAATCAACTTCATTTTTGGCATAGAGTTAGTTGAAAGGACGAAAAGTACAATAAGTTTTTTTTTTAAGGTTTAAAAAAAAACTTAATAAACGGGGAAGAACAACGCGGGCAACAAAAAAAAGGCCAATTTCGTGTCAAACATGACGAGTTATGGTTATCAAAACATCAATTCTAAAATAGTCAAACATTGCTAATGTATAATTAGATAGAAATATAACATATATTAAAAAAATCCAGCTGCATCTTTCATTGTAAGAAGTAGTAAAGCTTTTTGTGACAGAGCTCGTCCGGAAAGAATTACCACCATGCTTATTTCTGCTCCTTAGTAGCATTGTCACAATGCTGTGATGTGTCTGAAGGGCGAGGTAGCCGGTGCAATTACAGGAACGTGAGTCTTAACGCCTACGTCTAAGGTTGATGGACACAACAGGGCGAGACTTTGCAGAATGTGTTCGTTGCATGACGTGGGAAGTATTGCTCTGTTTATAGGCGATGGGTTTTCACGTAAAAACAGGGCTTTCTGCTTTGTCAGTCAATTAAAAATTATAAAAAAAAGAGTATTCACGCATTCGTGTCAAGAGAATGTGCTTTCTCAATAACAGTGCGTCCTGGCGTCCAACTCAGTCTTTAGAATATTCAATATTTAAACTACCAAATAACAGTAAAGCTGGATTAAAAGGTCTAAATTAAAAAAGTAATTTCTCGCCACTCGTATACGGAGGCGAGATTATGTAAATGGAATCGTATTAGAGAGACTTCGCAGCGGCCCTGGACGCTGCTATTGAGAGGTTTTCGTCGCTTTGAATCGCACTGATGCTAAAAAGGAGAAATAAACTAGAGTTTGTGAACCCAATGTGTTTGCTTTATTCGTAAGGTTACACTTACGACGCTTGGTATCATGTAATAATTAAAAAAAACTTAATTAATTTCATTTAATCCAAGTAAACCTAATATAAGCACTTGTGAAACGTCAGGGGTGTCTGTTTGTAGTGACTCTACCACGGGTTCGGAAGGCAGTTTCTGCCGAGAAGAAGCCGGCAAGTAACTCAGCAGTTGCTCTTCTAACATAAGTTTACAATTCCACAATCATGGTTCTATCTTGTGTGAGATGAAACCGGAGCGGCTTGCTTCCAAGCAACCTTGTCATCAAGAAATTCATCAATAGTATAGTAAACTCGATGTATTCAGTGTGTTTGTATACATTCTTGAAGCTTAAGTTAAATCTAATATTACCTTCGGTATCATGTTATAAAAACATATACTCAGCCATATACACAAAGCTATATGCTGATATCACCAATTTATGTCAGTTTCTATTAAGATTGTTACATCACCTTTTTCTTTATAAAGACTAAATTGCTAAAATAATATTCATTAGACATTGTAAATATAATGTAAGACTAAAATACGTTATTATCATGACAAAAGCATTCACAGACTCAGACACACATTTATACATTTTAAAATATACAATAAAATATATTATATTGTACAAAAATATACAACGACAATATACACATAGTCATCTAGCCCCAGCGTAGCTTGTGTTAAGTACTAAGATGACTAATGAATATTTTTAGGAATAATATACTACATACTTAATACTTATAATATACATATAAGCACTCAGCATTGAAAAACATTCATGTTCATCACACAAACATTTTCCAGCGAATCGAACCCACGGCCTTGCACTCAGAAAGCAGGGTCGCTGCCCATTGCGCCAATCGGCCGTCAATTTTTCTCTATTCAGTATTTTGCTTTTATTTTGAGTCAAAAATGATACAAAAGGAAATCAGAGGTGTGCCAATGGTTGAACTAAACACCATCAATCCATTACCAGCCCACTTCAAGAATCGGCTTTTCCCTCAGTATGAAAAGGATCAAGGCCGTAGTCCACCACGCTGGTCAAGTGCTGATTGGTAAACTCTAGATCACGCACTCTAGATAATATTATGGAGAATCCAGGCATGCAGGTTTCCTCACATTTTAATCTGGATGATTTATTTCGTTGTTAAAGCCAGGGAGGACGCCAGAGAGGACGCCAAGGAAGCCAACGAAGTATTTTCCGATGCGCCAGGGAGGTCGTCGAATAAGCGAAGCATTAGCAGTATTTTCCAGCTTAGATTTCAGGGGAGATATAGGAATGATTATGCAAATGAAATGTATAATATAACCGCAGGGTGCCGCGTGGCGGTGCCGTTGAGACATTTTCGCCGCTTTGAATCTCACTGATGATAAAAACAAACAAGACCTTGGTCTCTACGTGTTCCCTTTGACACCGGGCTGTGCTGGTCTGTTTACAATATTAAGCGTAAGGAAAGCGCGGCTTCGGTAGACCGCTGGGCGGACAATGAAATAAAGCAAGTCAAAGTATTTTGAAATCTCTAAATAATACGTAATATGTATATTTCAAACTACACCACAGTCGTTTGTTGAAATCACAGTTAAATAAAGAAGTAAAGATCGCTTTATTTACTATCTGTACTTAATTTCATTTAGGTTAAAATGTATGTTCGTGTAATTAGAACAGTGCCTGAAGACCCAAGACTGCGAACAGTGCGTGTTGCAAGTGATGACTTACAGATCAGAAATGTGGTTGCTTACTAGTAGTAAGTACTCATTCTCCTTCCCGCGTTATAATCTCTTCTTTTCTCCCAAGTAAAGAAATTTGTTTGAAAGAAAGTCGCGTTCTAGAATTAAAACTCCCAATTCGGGTCTATAAAATTCACATCATCATCATATCAAATAATTTCCCGGCCACCACAAGGTACGGGTCTCCCACAAATGAGAAGGGTTTAGGCCGTAGTCCACCACGCTGGCCCAGTGCAAATTGGCAGAACATTATATAGAACTCTCACGCATGTAGGCTGCTCACTTCACGCATAGGATGTTTTCCTTCAACGTTGAAGCAACTGATATTTTAATTGCATAAAACGCACAAACAATTCAAAGTGCTTCAAAAAATCACAAATAAGAAAGCATATCCGCAAAAACGCCATTATTATTGTTATAAGTAAATATCCATGTAGTCGAGCCAACAAAGTTTAGCCGAAACAACATTGTACTGCGACGCGTTTACCCATTTCCCGATACTCTCATAATTTATTCCGCGCGCATCGGACAGCCAATACATTATTATTGTTTTGTCTAATGTAATGTTTCAATTTTCCATAAAGTGGTCGGTCGTGGACATAAATCCAGCCAATGTACATGAATTATTTTTGGTCACGAGAGTATGCTGCTCAATCACTGTTGAATATATGATTGCTGTTTAAGACCCGTTGGTACCATTTGTTGGTACATATAGCTTGTAAAGTCAAAGTCAATTATTAATCCGAGTGGACTTTTAAAAGGTACTTTTGTTAAGTACATAAAAAGCTTTCAAAAACGCAGCAGCGTAACTAATTTTAAAATAATAATGCTTTGAGCACACTAAATATATTCTTATATAGGTATACTACTATATTATATATTTACTGCCATAACTGTGCTTTTCAGTTCATTGTTTGTTCGCATTAAGAATGTTTTAGTATCATGCGAAGTAGTTATGCAATTATACGAGAAAAATCTGTACTTTCCAAAACTTGGGTAGATTCTCGTGTAAAATTTCATCAATTATATTTATTAATTTTAAAATCGCTAAAAATGTCGCGTTTCTTCGCTTCATTTTGAAAACGGAGCATTTTTATTTTATTCCTCCATTCGGTTTCTACGTGACATCGTACCGGAACGCTAAATCACTTAGCGGTGGTAGCATGGTAAACAGACACGGCCAAAGCCTCCCACCATACCAGACAAGAGAAAATTCCAAAATTATTTAAAATTCCAAATTTTTTAATCCTTTATTTTCTACAATTAAGAACTAGATCGAGAATAGAACGAACGAAAATCTGTCAGAAAATTGAGATAGGACCAATCTAAACAGTGAGAGCTAGAAAAACAAAAAATTTTGTTTTTATGAAATTTTTCAGCAATTTATTAACTAAACAAAAACAAAAGGAAAAAAATCGCCAATATAAAATTAATAAATCTCGGCGGAATTGATACCCTTCTCCTTTTGTAAATCACGACAATCACCACAAAGGTTTATCTAGAGTAGACTCCTTTTAGTAATCAAAAAAATCTGCTGAAAATTACATTTTTGCGAATGAGCTGAGCTTGGAGCGTTCTGGATTCTTTTGTTTAAGTAAATGCGGTCCGTCTGCTAGAAACAAAGAAATTTCATTATGACACTTCAATATTGCTTGAAAGTCGACGTACTCTCGTTCGAGGGCCCCCAAAATTTTTGTGTTCCGCATAATAAGCGGGCGACTTGGATGATTCTTTTTGTAAAAATGTTTTTTCACTTTTCATAATAATTATATTATATTCAGACCGACTGTGAAGAACACTTGTAATGCAGTATTGTATGAGTGAGGTACTGAAAATTCTATAAGTTTAATTTTAGGTTTATACTAAATAACCTTACTTAGCTATTTATTAATTATGACTTGGTGTGTATAATAAATAAAGAGAGTTTTTAACAAAAGCTCCTAAATAATGGTTTAGGATAAACTGGTCTCGTCCTTGATGTTTTTTTGTTAATTCATTGCACTGGTAAATGCTAAGCATTCTCTATGGTAGGCGCAAGAATGTATATTCTTTTAGGGTAAATATTATTAGAGGATTATCAGTACGAACATACTATTTGGAAAAATATGGCACAGATAGAGATCTTAATAACTTATTGAGTCACATTAAAATTTTGTCGTAACGGTCTGACCAAATATTTAAAATCAAAAAGAACAAACTATGGTTACGATCACAAGCATGCTAATAAAGAGATTATCTAATAAAGATAAGCGTTGATAGCCTAGTGGGCAGGACTTCAACTTCACTTTCGGGAGGCCGAGTTCGAATCCCAGCACGGACCTCTAACTTTTCTAAGTTATGTGCGTTTTAAGCAATAAAATATCACTTGCTTCAACGGTGAAGGGAAACATCGTGAGGGACCCTGTGTGCCTGAAAGTTCTTCATAATGTTCTCAAAGGTGTTTGTAGTCCACCAATCCACGCTAGGCCACTGCATCGTGGTAAACTACGGTGGTCTTAATCCCTTCTCAGTTTTTCATTGTGGAAAGAGACCTATGCCATGCGTAGTTTACCGGTAACGGGTTGATATGATGAGGATGAATAAAGGGATAAATTTTGTGTCCCTATATACAGTGGCGTGCATAGAGGGTATGCAGATGATATAAAATGAAGAAAATCCCCAGTACGAGTTATAAATACTTAAGGGTAAGGTTTTTATAACTCTTACAATGCCTATTATTAAGTATTTTATAACTTTTATTGAAGATTTTCTTCATTTTATATCATCTGCATACCCTGTGCATACCCTCTATGCACGCCACAGCCTATATAATATGTTCTAACAGTGAGTTCATAGCTATTCTACCTCTGGCATTGTCCATTATTACATTTAGTCAACCTTACAGCGAGAGTAGCCTGGGAACGGACGGTAGACGTAGGTATCCACGAAAATACGCGTGACATCATCCGTCTATCAATAAAGGTCAAAGGGGGTCACAGATTACTATGATAAATGTATAAGTGATGTTCAGCCATTACAATGAATTACGGTTCTCAAATTTCTTGGTTACTTTAATATATAAATAATAAATAAACAAACTACCACAATACAACACATCGCCTTTTAGCCCCAAAGTAAGCGTCGCTTTTGTTATGGGTACTAAGATGACTGATGAATATTTTTATAAATAACATACATAAATACTTATAATAATACAGATAAACACCCAGACACTGAAGAACATTCATTTTCTTCACACAAACATTTTCCAGTTGTAGGAATCTAACCCAGTCTTGGACTCAAAAATCAGGGTCACTACTCATACGCCAAGCGGCCGTCGAATATGTAGGTATATATTCAGATATAATATATGCAACGTGTAAATGAAATCCGAAATAATACTTCAGAGGCTTTTATGTACGTCACATTATGATCTGCCTTTGGGATTTATCACTGCCATAGTTTTTACCGAAATAAATCAGATTACATAACATGCAAAATTAAAATCCAGAGATTACTGTCACTTTATTAGGCACGCGTCGCTCAACGTAGGTTCACACTCACACGCACATAGTTTTTTTTAAATTAAACGTCCGAACGAGCTCCGGACGAAACTAAATGTTTTCTTTTTAATTTTCCTAGCTCGCACTGTATGCCACACGATAACGCTCTTGGACGTGCCGCGGTGGGCCGACCCTCGGATAGAAGCCCAGCTGCGCTGCAACTACACAAAACAGCCTCTCGACCCACCACTACACTCCGTGAAATGGTACCGAGGCACGCATGAGATCTTCCGGTACACGCCGCAGGAGGTAAATAACCTGTGACTATTTTACTCCACTCCACTCCATTTTAATACTCTCTTTTTTCCACTCAAAGTTAGCTCTCGACTGCACTGCCTGAAGTTTTCGTCTTATTAGTATTTCCTGACGACATATTTTCAAGTAGTGTGCTATTCATATAAATAAGTTTGTATTCTTCTTAGCCTTAAATAAAGAGCACTTTGAAAATTTTTGAACACCTATCAGGTGTTGAACTTTTAACATTAGTTAAATAAAAAGCTTACAATTATTAAATCAACCAAAATCACCTGTTTCAACTTGTAAATTAACTTTGAAATGTTACTTTGTATGATATTGTGTGACATTTTCGATGTATCACGAAAATATAGTATCCCATATTTACGAAATTTTACAAAGACCCTACCTCACCTACAAGCTTTAGTGTTCAATTTTTTTTTCCAACACCTAATCTTTCTCGTGTTGTGTTAATAATTTTTTTTGATCTCTCCTCTTTGTTTAATTACTTAAATAAGTTTAACGAGAGATTCAAATTAAATAAAAACCTGCTGGTAAACGATGATGCAGTCTAAAATAGTAACGGGATAACCGATTAGGAGTATGGTAGTTATATTATTGTAGTTAGTAGGTAGTTTATTAGTGAACGATAAAAAAGTGTGGGTATGAATTTCTCTAACTTCAAAGCTTAATAATAATTAACTGTGAGATGGTAATAACAAAAAAATTACTATTGTGCAACAAAAATTTTTGGAATGTCTTACTTAATATATTTTTTCGTCACCGTTTTAGAATGATTAGATTTGAATTGCCAGATTTTACACACAACCCCCGCCAAGGCGCGCGATATACTGTAGACTGGTATGACCATCATACTTGGTAAATTTAAAGACAATTCCTAAAAAAGACACGTGGCAGATCAAGACATAAATTGAATCCATTACAAACTGGTTCCATGCACTCTAACCAAAAGACTGCAAAGCCTTATTTTGCATAAATCACAACAAGCCAAGGCCGTCGTAACGAACCAACCAACTCTGAACTATCAAGATTAACATACACTATTACATAAATTTTCCATCATGTTTCCTTCACGTAATTTACATTCTAGATTCGCATGTTGTTTTATTCCCGATTTAAAGTTGATCTCAGACCGCTGCAACAGCAGTAAGAAAAAAACCGCAATCATCGCATATAAAAACAATTATACAGGAACTTTGACAGTTACATACGGTTGACTTCTGCTACAGAGGCCTTAGTTTTTTGGGATTGAAATCTTTACTGGCCACCACTTATATTTTGCCAACTCTGCATAAAAGAACTGAAATTTCACGACACAAATTGCGGTCATAACTCACAAGTGTATGGCTGTATGTAAGGGCCATGAAATTATTAGCATTTTACTCGTTAATTTAAATCATAGCAAGCTTGAATATATGAAGTCTAGTGGATTAACAGTGTGCGTAAAGCTTCTGAGTAAGATGAATTAATTTTCGCAAGGTCACGCGTAGATATAACTTAAAAATTCCCCCTTTCACTTGTTCGAGGTTAAATCTGTGACCAAAAGTGCAAATATTAAGATTCATGGATATAACAGTAAATATAATAGACGTTAACACAAACGTTACGTAACGTAGTGTAACGCCATCATCATCATCAACCGGGTTCAACATCAAAATGGTTTAGGCCGTAGTCTACCACGCTGGCCAAGAGCAGATTGACAAACATGGGATTCGTTCATAGTTAAAACAAGTGATATTGAAATTGCTTAATAAATAAATAAATATACTACGACAATACACACATCGCCACCTAGCCCCAAAGTAAGCGTAGCTTGTGTTATGGGTACTAAGATAGCTGTTGAATATTTTTATGAATATAATACATAAATACTTATAATATAAACACCCAGACACTGAAAAACATTCATGCTCATCACACAAACATTTTCCAGTTGTGGGAATCGAACCCACGGCCTTGGACTCAGAAAGCAGGGTCGCTGCAAACTGCGCCAATCGGCCGTCTAAAATTAAAAACGCACGTAACTCCGGATCGTACTCGGTCTCCACGAAAGGAAAGCCGAAGTCTTACCCACTAGGCTATCACCGATTAAGTGTAACGTGACGGGGTAGAATTTAATAAAAATCTTTTTTAGTTAAACCTCTAGGTTACTTTACAATTTTTTTCAGTCTTTTGGCCTGTAGGTTTCCTTTTATAGCAATGATTGGAGTAATAATTTTTACTCCTGTTGATATAAAAACTTCCAACGAGTAGATATAGCAAATTAACAAGATAAAAATCGCATAAGTGAACTAAAGCGCTCGATAAGCTTGCTAAAGGTGTGATAATTAAAAAAAAATAGAATTCTTGCAGCTCTAGCAGCAGTGGGAAACTAACTTTAAATATACTATATACCTAAGATACCAACCTCGCAGTACAGATATTTCATTTTTGCGAAGTAATTTATTATCATTCACGTCAGGGGCACTGAAAAATGCGCTGTCGTCTCCAAATCTAACTTCAACTCTGGCGTCTGTGCATTTGCGATTCGTTCCCCAGATATTAAGAGATTAAAGTTTAATATCCAACAAGAAATGTATACTTTATAACATTTGTAATGTATTTATGAAACATATATAAAAATGGATAAAAGCAGGCGTTACTTTGCGGAATTACATGATATGTTATGAAAATGAAGCTTAATTTGCTATAAAAGCAGGAGAATCTGTACGGTGTTATTTATAATTACTTCAATCCTTATAGTCCACACCAAAAAGATCTTCGGCAATGTTCCCCCTATGTACGTTTCGCTCCGCAACCGGAGCATCCTCAGGAGATGTTAATTTTACGATGATTCATTGTACAGTCAACATCTTTACAATTGTTAATTGTAGAGTGAACATCTCCTGAGGATGCTTCTTGGATAGAAGCAGGCGTTAGGCGTTTCATAATATACCACTTATAAAACCAAAAAAGAACTTTAAGAGGTGCAAGTGCAAGAGAATGCCATGGACAAGTAAATTCGGAGAGGGTTTCATTGATAAATCTGCGCTCTTAAATTAAATAGAGAGTCAAGAACAAATATTTAACTACGATTGTTAAATATAACGTTGTCTATGCTACTACTTCCACCTGCTGCGATCACCAACCCGTCTGTCCAGCGTGGTGATTGTTGGCCTTCGGGTTGGGAGAGTGTGGGAGTGAACTGCTAGAGGCCAATTATATTGATATTGCTATTTTGAATAGTAGGTACAATCTAGTTTGATTGAAAGAACATATTTCCATATATAACTGTTGAAAGCCTTCTTGACAAGCAAACTCTTGAATTTATTCTTTAAAATATTTAAAAGTAATAAAATAATGAACAACACTATATTTTATGGGACCGTTTGTAAAATAATAAACAATTAAAACGTATGAGTTTTTTGTTTCTCTTGGTACATATGTAGCAAAAATAATATTAAGTGTGTATGTGTTAACTACAAAACTATTTTCTATAAAATAAATAAAAAAAAATTAAAACTAGGTAGGTAGCAATAAAGCTTTGCACCACGCCAAAAAAAAGGCACACACACAGACACATCAAACTTACACCCTGTCATTTTTGCGTCGGAAGTGATAATTTAAATCAAATTAAACCTGCTATTTTGTTTTTCAAAAGTTTTTTTAGCAAAGAAATTCCATATGAAATGCTCTAATATTTAGCGACGTTCGATCATTAATCACAGATTTAGTAATCCTTATTTTACGTATTCTTTTTTTTCAAATTTTGATTAATTTTTTATAGGCTACAATTATCCTCTTTATAATCAATTTACTCTATAAGCAATATCCACTTTATAAGCAATTTGTTGATAATTTAACTCTAAACATTCATTTCTATAACGACCCAATAAATATATTTACTGTTTACACCACATCTAAAACGTCGAAGGTTAAGATGCAATATTTTTAACTCCGGGATTCCTTTAATTAAACCTTACGAAGAAACTGTTTAGAATTCGAACCTAATCTGTATGCAATTCTAAAATTACTTTAAAAAATTAGCTTGTTGTTCTTTCCACTTTAATTGTTACCTCTTTCACTTTCCTTTTGTTCCAGTACGAAACTAGAGCTTTCAATACGAGTGGAGTGTACATCACTAACAGCTCCTGCGACTCTTTCTCGTGCGCGATCACGCTCCGCCCCGAGCCTGGCACCGCCAAGTATACCTGCGAGGTCTCCAGTGAGGGACCCCGCTTCGCTGTAGATAGAAAATCAACTAATATGACTCTAGCAGGTAATTGTATACTTTTAATTTTATAATTTTTAATAAAGTTTTATCTCAAGTGTACTTAGAGGAAATATCAATTTTATAAATCTAAAATGCAGAAAAGTTTTTGACTGTAGCGCCATCTAGTAGAAAACATTTTAGTTGAATTGTATAGTGAAAATTAAGCTTAATTTGCTATACTCCGCGAACAGCAGGAGAATCTGTATGGTGTAATTTATGTTATGTTATTTTTAAAAACTGTAAAGTGCACACTATATGGGCTATGCCTGAAATAAAATTTTATTATTATTATTATATTTTTTTCAATCCTTATACTCCACACCAAACAGATCTTCGGCAATGTACCCACACACTCCACACACGTTTCGCTCCGAAACTGGAGCATCTTCAGAAGATGTTGACTTCACAATGAATAATTGTTAAGATAATTGTCACTTAACAATTATTCATTGTGAAGTGCTTCTATCCAATAGTTTAATCGTAGTTGCTATAAGACTGATATTAATGCATATACTAATTACGTACTTTGTGGTCAAAGCGCTCAGGCCGAAATTGCCAGAGTCGCAGGTTCTAATCCTATGGGTTCCGATTTTTTTTACATGCATTTTAAATTCAAAAAATGGTGTGCTTTTAGTCTTTCCACGGGAATATGTACCTACTAATACTCTACAGATAATAAATCGGTGATTTGATGTAGTGAAAAATATATTTGTGTCTCAGTTTACAGAGTTTACAGTTTCCTTAATCAAAGGAACGGTAAGAACTGTAGTATTGTTATAGCAACAAACGTCAACCTTCGTGTTTTTTTAATACAAATTAGATATGAAAATAAATTCATATTCAATGAGTATAGAAGTTAGTATATGTTTGTTATGTTAGTATATAATTAAGCACATACAGAAATCATGTACACGACTAATATTCAAGCATCAAAAACCACTCCACTTTAGAATTGTTTCTCGAACAAACGGTTAGTCACTTCATACCATTTAGCAGATGACAGTAGTTATTTTGAGATAAATTGTGAGCTAGTAACATTCCGCGGGTGGGAAGTAATTGCGTGCGCGGGGCGTTTTACAATTTTTGGACACAATGCACTGCATGCAATAATGGGTAAATGAGGGTTCTGCATGTTCTTAATTCTAAGGTTAGTATATTTTTGCTTCTTTATGCGCCCGCGCGTGTGTTTGTATGTGTGTATGAGTTTAAAAATTGACAATATTAACTATATTTGGTATGTCACCTACGAGTATAAATAACATCTCACTCACCCATCTCCTTTTCTCAATTAATTCATTTAAATCCGTGCTAACTTTACTTTCCCGCCAATCTATCTTGTCAAACTAGCGTCACCCGCCATAGATCTTATATCTTTTTTTTGATAGTCTACTAAAGGCCATTATTCGATTTTCAATACACTATCAATGAGTATACAAACTATGGTTTGTTGACATATTTAATATAATCATCGGATTTATCATAGATAAAGTGCTGTAATTCCTTATTACCTAACACACGCTGTAATAAGAAATTACTAAAGCTATGCCGACATATTGTAAGAACTCAGGCACAGTGATTCGTTTTAAAATACGGATAAACTTAGTTTCTAAGACGTTAAGTACGATCGCAGAGTTACCAACTCTTTATTAAAGCTTAGAACATTCTTCAATATGTCAGGTAATCGTACAAACTTAATGTTTGTACACCACACAAAGATAACTACAGTTCAGTGTTGTTAGGACTCCAAGATACATATCAACTCGGAATTTTGCAAAAGTTATATTACGGGCAGTTCGGCTTTTATGTCTAGTGAGTTAGGAGCAAATGTAAGTGAGAGCAGTATCCAGTAGAGGCTGATATTGCGATTAAAATAAGGGTATTACAGTATTTATAACTTACTAGCTGTTGCCCGCGACTTCGTCTGCGTTTGATTTTGTTTTTAAAGTATTCAGTATCGCTAAGCCTTAAACGAGTATAGTTGTATATACATATAACATGTGACTGTCAATTAATTATAGACAAATAATTTGCAATAAAATAAAATTGTGACTTTACTTTAAGATCTTAGCTATCCTATCTCTTAAGTTGGACCAGACTGCTCACGGTGTGCCAATTTAATTTAAAATCGGTTCAGTAGTTTAGGAATCCATCGCGGACAAACATCGTGACAGGAGATTTATATATATTAAGATATAATTTATAACGACGGCCGACTGGCTCAGTGGGCAGCGACCCTGCTTTCTGAGTCCAAGGCCGTGGCTTCAATTCTCACAGCTATAAAAATTTTGTGTGATGAACATGATTGTGTTTCAGAGTCTGGGTGATATTTATCTTGATATAACAAGTATTTATGTGTACTATATTCATACAAATATACATCATCTTAGTACCCATAACACAGGCTACGCTTACTTTGGGGTTGGATGGCTGAATGTGTGAATAGTCGTAGTATATCTTTATATATATATTTCTTGTGTGCGTGTGTATGTCACTGAACTCCTCCTAGACGGCTGGACCGATTTGAATGAATTTTTTGGTATACGTTTTATTGGTACCCTAGATGGTTTAGATTCACAAATTAGCCCGACAGATGTCGCTGGGGTCCGCTAGTTATATATATATATTTTTATTTATTTATTTTATGATATTGACTTTTGTTTAACAACTAATTTCTGGAATTAAAGATTTTGAAGGATAACAAATAAACAAACATACATTCGCGTTACAATCAAAAATGCGAAATGAGTTTGTTTGTTTGTCTTCCTTCACACCGTAACTAAGCAACCGATCAACTTGATTTTTAGCATAGAGTTGAATGGACGGGAGTAACTTAGGATACTTTTTTATTCTACGTAAAATAACGGTTCCCACTGGTTTTTAAAAAAAAGGTGTGTGTTCTTATGTACTCGCTATAGAAGTTATACTTCTTTGGCGTAACAAGATAAAAATATTTTCAAACGACACTAACAATAGAAAAAAGGTATTCAATACCTTTAAAGTTTTATTATAACGCATTAAAAGTTTAGTTATCTTATAAAAGTACAACCAAGTTTAACTCAAAATTAAAATGTTAGATTTTTATACAATTGAATCAATTAAGTCACGAGAATGAGCTCGCAGACTTTGACAATTGAAAGTGAACACTGTCAAACCTTTTTTTGAAAAACTTAAATGTTGACTATCGCTAACTTCAACGTGTCGGTTTTCTGTGACGGTGTGCGCGCGCATCGTAAAAATTAACTCGCATCATTTTTCCCTGACGCGCCAAAAGAAATATAACTTCAGAAACCGTATTAAACGCGACGAAGAATGCGGGCAATAGCTAGTAAGAATTTTAAATGTAACTGAATAAATAAACATTATTTTCATCAGTGCTGCCGGAATACGAGCCCCTCATCATTGGTTTGCCCACGTACGTCAACGCGGGTGAACAGGCGCTCGTAAACTGCACATCGGACCACACCCTCCCAGCAGCGATGCTAGACTGGTTTGTGGACTCCGAGCTGCAGGAGGTAAGAGAACTTTAAACCTTAATCATCCTTTTTAAATCCCACTTCTGAATATGTGATGATTCTCTCATAGCAGAGATTTTAGAACTCTTACCCATTTGCAGGCGTGGTCTTTTGTTGTTATAGTAACTATCGACAGACCAAGCGGATTTTAAGTGACAAACTTTTAAACAGAGCAATACTTAGTCAAATCTGTGTCCTTGCTGGAAACAGGTCGTAAGACTTCGACTTCACTTTCGAGGGACTGAGTTCGAGTCCCAGCACTTCTAACTTTTCCAAGTTATGTGCGTTTTAATCAATTAAAATATCACTTGCTTCAACGCTGTAGGAAAACATCGTGAGGAAACTTGAGTTCTGAATGCCTGAGAGTTCTCCATAATGTTCTCAAAAGTGTGTGGAGTCCACCAATCCGCACTGGGCCAGCGTGGTGGACTACGGCCTCAACCCCTTCTCATTGTGGGAGGAGACCCGTGCCTAGTAATGGGAAGGTAATGGGTTGATATGATAATGCAACAACCCACCATGCTACTCCGATATAACTTGGCGGGTGTGAAACTTTCTCTAGGAAACACGAGGTACGGAAACGTCGATTTCCTGAGTCCGGGCTAATACCGGTTATTTAATAGGAACTAAAAGATGCATAGCACTATTTGGACCGGTCAGCATATCGATCCCAAGACCTCGGGATGCATAAAAGTCAAAGTCAAAGTCAAAGTCAAAAATATCTTTATTCAAGTAGGCCCACAGGTGGCACTTTTGATGCGTACATAAAAATTACACGGTAGATCATATTCAAACATACTAATTACTAAAACAACGAACCAATTTCTCCGTTAATATAATTTATATTCTAGCGCAGCCAAGATTAATCTCAAAACAAGAGATTTTAAATTCGATTATGGTTGAGTGAATTTAGGATACAGTAATATTATATCTCTTTCTACTACCTTCATATTTGAACAGAAAACCTTTGTAAAGATTAGTTCTGGAAATTTGGAGTTTGCAAGAACTAAAGTTCTGTATAGACACTTCGTTACCATATACGATAAGAACTTTTTGTATGATGTTAAAGTTTAGGAGATAAAAGAAAAATGAAGTTCATCGCACGTAAATCTGGATGTTTGTTTAACAGTAACTATTTATTTTTGAAATACAGCAAATAATAGAATGAAAATAACGGCAAGTTAAAAGCTCGGTATCAGATTGAGTAGTGTTTAAACCATAATTCTACGTGGAGAACGTGGGGATGAGACTTGAATAATACTCGTTTTTACTCAAAACATTTGAACTATAATAAAGCAGAGACTTCTCTAGCAAGAACAAATGGTTCGATGAGAATGCAAGCTTCTACTTTCATACGGCTCAGATACCGTTTACAATGTTGACAAGAAAACGAACTAATAAAAATTTTCAGCATATCAGTTTCCGGTAAGTTATTTCACTAACTTTATAACTATTAATCTATTTGGATAAACATTTAATATTTCGATTAGATTTATTACAAATTATATAAAGCAAATTATTACTATTTGAGCAATTCTCTATTAATAAATACTTTAGTGACGTCACAACATGTAATAAGGCGTAGCGTAGGCAACTTTTAACATTTCTCAAGCCTCTGAGAATGTTATAAAGAACTTTCAGGCAAGGAAAAGTAACCTGTACTTTTCCTTCACCGTTTAAGGCACTAATATTCAATTGCTTACGCACATAGCTCCGAAAACTTAAACGGTTTATACGCGGCATCGTACAGCAACGATAAATCTCTTAGAGGCGCGTCTTTATCGGTATCTACCCACAGACGAAGCCACCAATCTCATATCATAAATATCCGAATTTCATCTACGAGACATCGATCTTTTTCTAATAAAACCACAGCTCCCGCCTCTGCGCCAATCGGGTCAAGTAAGCGGACAGAGACGCGGGCAACCATTACTCTACAATATAAATTACCCAAAAAATGTCTCTTATAGAAAGCTCTCTCACAAATAATGATTACATTACCTTTGACCCGCCATTGTCTTGTCAAGCGCACGAGCTCGGAGGAAAATCTCATTTGATAACATCACCGCCAACTATATAATAATCTTCTTTATTTGATGCGATAGGACATTTTATCGAAGCACCTATAATTTGTTATAAGGTTGCTTTTCCAGAGGTGAGATAGGGCGACGCTAAACTGTGTGGAGTTTGTAATACTAATCGCAAGGTATTTGAACAGCGTTGGCTTTTTGGCAGATGATCGTGAATATCCCATCACCCGATGGACGTTCTCTGTGGCATAAGAATCCATGGGACGTGTACCTAATTGTTATTTAAACAGTTTTCATGCCCATTGTTTTGGCGAAACACAATCTTGTACTGAACACACCATAATATGGTGTTATAAACATTATACATCATCATCTTCATCATCAATGCATTACTGGCCCACTTTAGGGCACGAGTCTCCTGTTAGAATCTAAAGGTTTAAATCTGTTAGAATGTAAAGGGTTTTGGGCCCCGCTCGCCAAGTGTGGATTGGTAGACTTCACATGCCGTTGAGAAAATTATGGAGAACTCTCAGGCATGCAGGTGTCACGTTATTTTCCTTCACCGTTTAAAGCAAGTGATATTTAAATTGCTTAAATTAAAACGCACATAACTCCGAAAAATCAGTGTGCCGGGGCTCGAACTCGGTCTCCATGAAAGGAAAGCTGAAACTTACGCACTAGGCTACGCCGCTTCACACATTTTACATAAAGAATTTGTTTAATACCTACATGGTTTTCAATTTGCTATTTTTAGACGACACGATAAAAAAGATAGTTCTGTAAGTAATGAAACTTGTATGTACATTTTTTTGTATAAGGGGGGAATATTGTGAGGACAATAACGTCGTTAGTAGGGACGTCAGCAGTTCTGTCTTTGTGTCGCCTGCGCGCGAGAGAACCCGTGCTTGCCGGCACTCCACATGCAATATCATTGTAGTAATTGGAAAGTACAAGTCTATACTCACTATATAACATATTTCATTTAGCAAGCACTCCCCATCAAGTCCCAGCCTAACCGTGTCTCTCCACACATATGGCAAGCCGCCATAATTTCATTGAAACCTTGACTTTACGATTTATGTCACCTCGACTTCATCAAACTTAATATTTATATTATTCCGAAAACACAGGTCCAGGGTTCTAGGGTTGTAGTGGGCTTCGTTTTTCTACGGAGATAGAAAACCAAAGAGCTTTTGGAAATCAATATCTTGATAGTTGATGAATGTTCTCGCATTAATGATTTTGATGGAGTTCTAATAAATAATTTAAGCAAAGTAATGACTACTTTCGATTTAGATGTGAAAATAAAAGGTGAAAAAATGTTGTAACCTGCAACTATTTCGATGCCGTCTGTCCATTTACTGGGCAGTCTACCGACACTAACCTGCCTGGAACAGTATATACTGCATTATAATTATACTGTATAACAGTGAGGTGCTATGTTCGATCCGCAGCGTAAAATGTTTTAATCTTCGTTCAATGCGAAACCGATTTGTAAATTCCACCTAGGTACCAGATGGATTCTAGAGATTACAAGTACTTCTAGGGAATAAGCACGTTCAAAGGAATAAAAAAAAATCAAGCCGTCAGCTTTAAATTTAGTAAAGATTAAATCTTTAAATATAAGTGGTACTTAACTCATGAAAGTCGATTTCGTTTTTAATACTATTATTTCGGTCTAATACCTATTCTGAATGGAATATTAAAAGAAATCACCGCCCCCGAGGTAAGTGACCCGTTTGCCTATCTGCCTTCTTAAGCTCTGAAAAAAAGGCTCGTCTTTAGCTAGGCCTTTTTCCCTTTATCCAAAGGTCAGGCCTTTTATGCCTGTAATAGTAGGAAGATAAATTTCTTGCAACATAAAACATTTTTGTTCCATTTGGCCTTTGTTCGTGATTGTCACCATTTCTGACGTGTCATTGGGGGCCATTTTTCTTTCGTTTCGCGCTAAGTAAATTAAAACACTGCCAAGGTTGTCTGATCCTTCCAATAAATATTGCAAGTATTTGTTATTACGTCAATTATATATGTCTTATACACCGCCTTGACATCATATGAGAATTTGTGGGAGTAATGGTATATTTTAGCTAGCTGTGCCATGCTGTTTCACCGCTATGAACTACAGCTTCCAGCGTAATGCTATATAGTGCTACCTTCCTGATAAACAGACTACACAGCGCATTTTTTTATCGGTTTATAAAATCAAATTTATAAGCTTTATATTAGATTTACTATGCTTAAGTTTCTTATTTTTCTTTATTCCACTACAAGTTAGCCCTTGACTGCAATCTCACCTGGTGGTAAGTGATGTTGCAGTCTAAGATTAGCGGGTTAACCTGTTAGGGAGTATGACGTCATACCTACCCCTAATTAGTTTCTACGCGACCATTTTTCGGTTGGGTGGTTACCAGACCAGACCAGAATAAAATTCACAAATTCCCAGTAGGGGTCTACTGGGAATCGAACCAGAGACCTCCTACTTAAGTTCATGGCGCTCACGGTCGTGCTTTCATAATTGTCAAGTATAGTATAATAAATAGTAAAAAGAAAAATTGAAGCTTCAATTATATTTACTTTGCCAGCAGCAAATGATCGTCCCTGGCTAGATCCCTGGCACGGACCTCTTATTTTTGGGAGTTATGTGCGTTTTAAGAAATTCAACACCTCTTGCTTTTACGGTGAAGGAAATCATCATGAATAATACTTGTCTGAGAGTTCTCCATGATTTTCTTAAAAGTCTACAGTTTAAACACTTTTTGTTTCTTTCCCCTTCTGAAAGGAACTAAACTGGTAGTAATAAATACATAATGACGATAACATAATTATTCGCCCTGTTGAAATAGTTTTAAAGTTTCGAAGTCTTAAATTCAATTATTATGTCTGCGTAGACATAATAATTGAATCTTTAATTGCTCTATCTGCAACTACGCCGCTCCGAATATCGCGATGATCAACTGAACTCTTGTCTCTAATGGAGCGTAACAGTAATTGTTCAAGGCTAAATACTCCTTACTATGCATTTCTGATACATTTTTCCCTTTATTTTTTGCACGCCTCATAAGCGAAGGGTTGGAGTTATGCTCTACTTCCGATATATAAAAGTCTAGGACTTTTCGAAACTAAAAATATATTTATAAGTATTTTACTCACAATCCACTTATAGTATAATATTATCATATATATATATCAAGAAAAACCATTCGTTTAAACGTATTTAATAATTTAAAAAACAATTATTTTTTTAAAGTAAAAAAAAAACATCGACGTCCGGTTGTCTGTCCGTATGGATCTGGCACTCGAAAATCTTTGTGTAATTCGTTGTCGTTTGATTACAATTAATAAAAAAATTGATTAGTCTTTAGTGTGTCAATTATGAAAATTGGGTACGTTCACAATGCTTGTATTGCTTTACGTCGAGAATGGCGCGAAATGTTGAAAATGTTTTTTTAAAATTCCATTTACGTCATTGGCTAATAGTAAATGATAATCATAAAAAAATAAATAAATAACAGATGACTTGGAGCCCCCACATCCGGTGAAAAGTTTAAGGTATTTTTTTTAGTGAAATGAGATTATGAGGCGTGCACTTTGGGATTTTCCAATTTATGTATTGCTGCGAATATGTACGGGCTAGCTGTAATATGATTTCAAGTACTGAAAAGACTAGGTACTAGGTATTTCTATAATTAAACGGCCTTAACCCCTACTCATTTTGGGCTCCTCCCACAAGGGGTTAAGGCCGTGCTCTGTAGTGGGCCGGTAAAGGGTTGATGTTATTTTGATGATGATAAAGATTATATTTTGTGAATTTTTATAGTTTAGAACTTTATTTAACGTGGACTTGAATAGTTATTAAGCATGTTGTAGCTACCTATAATTCGAATCGTATATGTATCTATATATATATATATTGGTGATGCTTTGAATAAATAAATAGTTAAATAGATAAAGTCTATTATCGCTATGCAATGCAGTTTGCAGTTTAAACGGTGATAGCTTAATAGTAAAGACTTCAGCTTCACTTCCGAGGCCAAGTTCGAATCACAGCACACACCTCGATTTTTTTTTTTTTTTCGCGTTTTAAGCAATGTAAACATCACTAGCTTCAACGGTGAATTAATACATCGTGAGGTAACTTGCATGCGTGAGAGTTTTCCATAGTGGTTTTCAAAGATGCGGGAGTCCACGTGTCCGAGACTACGGCCTAAACTTTTCCTATCGTGGGAGGATACCCAAGACCTGTCATCATCATCATCATCATGTCAACCAATCGACTTCCACTGCTGGACATAGGTCTTTTGTAGGGAGTTCCACAATGCACGGTCCCGGACCGCTTCCCTCCTGCGGCTCCCAGCGACTCGCCTGATGTCATCTGTACACTTCGTTATGGGCCGACCTACGCTGCGTTTACCGGTGCGGGGTCGCCATTCCAGCACCTTAAGACCCCAACGTCCATCGGTTCTCCGAGCTATGTGCCCTGCCCATTGCCACTTCAGCTTCGCGACTCGCTGAGCTATGTCGGTAACTCTAGTTCTTCTACGGATCTGCTCATTTCTGACTTGATCACGTAGAGATACTCCTAGCAAAGCTCTCTCCATCGCCCGCATGTCCTGTAGTGGGGCGGAATGGGTTGATATGACAGTTATGACTAATAAAGTTGCATCTTCTGGTAGAAATAAGACGGGTATATTAGCTTAAGGCAACCAAAAAACTCCCCTCCCTCTACTCTTAAACTGATGGAGTGGTATGGTAATTTCTTAAAACAATGAATATTATCTTGAGGATTTAAAATTGTTAGATACTGAAAGTTACATTTATATAATAGTTAAAAACTAGAGAGCGTAATTGACTGCACTTGCTCTGAAAATTGCAACGTTCAATGAACCGAACTTTTGTCCCTAATGGAGCGGAAAGGTAATTGTAACTAATAGACAAAGACGTACTCACCTCAGTATGTATTACTAAAAACGGAACAGATATCTGTTCGTTTGTCCATGTATCTATATTCCTATGTTATATTAATATGTTTATATATACCTCGTTTTTTCCTAATCCAAAGGACTATACAATATATTTTAATATAACTAGCTCTTGCTACACGACTCTGTCCGCGTTTGTTTTTTAGTTTAAAGCATCCTGGAGGAACAGTTTATTTGACAGTGTATGTGAGTTTTAATGGCAAAATTGCTACATTGGGTTACAATATTGCAATTTTCTAAAGGATTCAGGATCTATGTTAATTCCTGATAACTTAGCTTTCTTTAGGAAAAGAAATGGTCAAAATCGGTCCAGTACTTTCGAAGCCTATTTTGAACGAAACACAAACAAAATCTTTCCTCTTTATATAATATAAGAAGTCCTCCTCTCAGAAGTTGTAAATAAATTACCACAGTTGTTCCCATATTTAGCACAGTTACCAGAATCCTTCGAGGCTAGTTTATAAAAACATCGTTTTGAGCTCCGCCGTCGGCTGCCAGCAGGGTGATCCCCTTGGTCCCGCTATTTTTAGTCTAGCTATACATCCTATAATTTCAACTATAAATTCAAAATTTAATATCTGGTATTAATTAGATGATGGAACCTTAGGTGGCAAAGTGAACACAGTTTTGGACGATCTTAAGAGTATCATATCAAAATTTGAACTAATTGGCTTACAGCTTAACTTTGATAAATGTGAAATATTTATTCCAAATTCATTTTCGGATGAATCGAAACAGCATATTTTAGAACAATTTAATAACTTGGCTCCCGGCATCAAAGTTTTAAATGATAAATCACTTCGTCTCCTAGGGGCACCTATACTGGAAACGTCAGTCCCCAGTTTATTGACGATTTAATTTCCCAATTTAGCAACAATTCCGATCGTCTTTTCGAAATTAATCCACATATGGCTCTAACTGTTATTCGCTTTTGTTTATTTGTTCCAAAATTTACGTATTTTCTTAGATGCTCACCTCTTTGGAAATTTAATTTTTTAATGGAAAAATTGGATACTTTTATAAAAGTATCCAATTTTTATATAAAAATATAAAAATATTCTTGTTAATATTTTAAATTGTCCCATAAGTAATCAGGCATGGACCCAGGCCTCACTTCCGATAGGGTATGGCGGTCTTGGAATTCGCAAAATTTCAAGTGTTTCGCTGCCAGCTTTTCTTTCCTCTGTGTACAGTACACACACTCTTTTTCAAAAAATTATATCCAATTCTTTGGGTTCCATAGAAGTGTCATACTTGGCAGAGGCAAGAAATAGTTGGTCTGCTCTTAGTCCCAGTATTTTGCCGGTTTCTCTTTCTTCACAGAGACAGTGGGACGACATTATTTGCAAAAAAACTTTTGACACACTTTTAGACCAAATGCCATCTAAAAGAGACCGTGCTCGTCTTCTCGCTCTCTCTGCTAAGGAGTCCGGCTACTGGCTACATGCTCTCCCTTCAGCTAACCTGGGCACTATGTTAGACCACACCACTCTATCGGTGGTGATTGGTCTTAGGCTTGGCGCCTCTATAATTCAGCCTCATCGATGCCACTGCGGTGACAGCGTTGACACCTACGGTCACCATGGACTCTCCTGTTCAAGAAGCGCTGGTCGCTTCTCTCGCCATAGCACCATCAACGACATCATCCGACGTTCTCTAGCTACCGCTCACGTACCAGCTGTATTAGAACCTATTGGTTTGGCGCGGAGCGATTGCAAGAGACCTGATGGTATGACGCTCATACCTTGGAGGCTTGGAAGGTCACTTCTGTGGGATGCAACTTGTGTTGATACCCTAGCTGCATCACACATCCAGGCCACTTCGTCAATGGTAGGTGCGGCTGCTTCCAGTGCCGAGCAGGCCAAGAGGCGTAAATATGAAAACCTGGATAGCAGCTTCATTTTTGTGCCTTTTGGTGTAGAGACTTTGGGACCGTGGGGTCCGGAGGCAAGAGCCCTTTTCAAAGAATTATCGAAAAGGGTTATCGAGTCTACCGGTGATCCTAGAGCGGGCAGTTACCTTGGCCAACGAATTAGTTTGGCCATCCAGAGGGGAAATGCTGCCAGCATCTTAGGAACTGTGCCTCGCTGCGGTGGTTTCGAGGACGTTTTAGATTTTATTTAGTTTTTAAATAGTTTATTTTAGGTTATAGTTATGTATTAATAAAAATTTTAATTAATCATATAAGGATAGATAAATATAAAGAAATTCTCACTTAATAATGCGAAAGTGTGTCTGTTTGTCGTTCCTTTACGCTCTTACCTAGGAACCAATCAACTTGAGTTTAGGCATACAGTTAGTTAGCTACTTTTTATCCCGGGAAAAGAAACGGTAGGTACTTACTTACAGGATGTGTAACATACCTGAATAAAAGCGGACAAAAAACGCAGGTAGTACATAGTAATATACTTTAACATACCATCCTTCTATATATAGACATACCATCTATATAGATGGTATGTTAAAGTATATATTACTATGTACTACCTGCGTTTTAATATTATACAGATTTTGCGTCATTGAGTAACATAATATATATATATATATATATATATATATATATATATATATATATATAATATTATAAATGTGAAGGTGTGGATGTTTGTTACTCAATGACGCAAAAACTTTTTTTGGATTATTTGGATGAAATTTGGCATGCATGTAGACTTTGACATTGAAAAGAACATAGACTACCTTTTATTCCAATTCCTTGAGTAGCTCCCGAGGGAAAATTAAAAATTGTTTACGAGCTAAGCAGCGGGCAGACAGCTTTGTAATTTGGTATTCATGTCTCCTATGCTATGGAAAAGAACATGTACTTTCTATACCGATCTATCAAATAGTTTTCGTTGTACGATTAAAAATTGCCAACGAGCTTTAGACACAATTCTGAAGTCCACGCAGACAAAGTCGCGGGTAGAAGCTAGTAGATACATAAATATATTTCTTGTATAGTGGGTAATTTTGACTGTAAATTAAGCAGATTCACAAATTAATCGCATTATTCATGTAATTATTATGGACATTCGTAAGAGCTTACACAGGCCTAAATCAAATGATAAATAAATTGAATCAATGAGCCGAACTTTTGTCTCTAATGGAGTGGAACAGTAATTACTTAAAGGCCGAAATTCTATGAATACTGATACATTTGTAGGTATGAGGGGATGTTACACAAAATAATTTGACCTTTAACGAAATATAATATTAAGTTTCGAATTATTCTAAACACATATTGCATCAATAAATTCGAATTCAAATTTAAATTCTTTATTTGGAAATTATATGTTAGGTACTAAACACTTATATAATATAGATGTTATCATTTTGTGTTTCACGCATATTTTGTCGTTCACGTAGTTTGTGTAAGTTATGGAATAATGTACATAACTTGTGGTGAATAAGGCTGAAACTTTATATGATTTGATTATCATCGTCATCATATCAACCCATTTTCGGTCCAGTGCAAAGCACTGGTCTCATCTTACAATGAAAAGGGTTAAGGTTAGGTTAGGTTAGGTTTTTAGTCCACCACGATTTGATTATGATTCATTATAATTATCAAGAGTGTATCCCAGTGCTAAAACAAGCCTACAGTCTTACAAGAGTCTTGCTTTGAATGAATGTTGATCTCAAATTAATTATCTACAAATTAATACAGCATGCCAGTTTAAACACCTTTTTCTTCCCTTTTTCCTATAACTACTGTCAAATTTTCCTTATTAAATTACTAACAAAAAATTTAAAAAGGCGCGTTTCTTAGCTAAGTGTTTATTCAAATTTAACGATAAAATAAAAAATAAAAATATTTTTTTTCATAGATATTGCTGGTTTTTCTTAATTACTTATTAAATACTGTATATATATATTTCGTAAAAAAGTCTTCAGTAACAACTAAAAAGCAAGAAATAATTATTTTCTACAACATCTTCTCTATTCTGTAGTTGCAAGGTGTCCAACGGCGCGACCGGATAACGACCGGGTGTTATAACATTTACGTGTCTGTGTATGTCTATTGTCCATAAAAACATATCAAAATTTAAAAAGAAAATGCACTGTAACAATTTATATATTAGAAGCAAAAATAAACTCGTTGTGCAGTTTACTCGGCTACACAAAATTGCAAATTCATTCAAGGGCAATTGTATATTATTTTATAACAAATTACCAAATGAAATCTTTGAGATGTCTCTCGATAAGTTCAAAGTTTATATAAAACGTAAGCTTACAGAAAAATCCTATTATAATATTAAGGATTATTTAAACGATAAAAAAGCTTGGGTGTGAATTGCTCTAGCTTCATAGCTTAATATAAATTTACTGGAAGATGGTGATAACAAAAAAATAAATTTACCCGGCTAAGTTTGTTGTGGGCTCTTCTTAGACCAGGGCGCGTTTGGAACCCTCGTAGCTTTAGATTTAAGTTGGCGAACGAAGTTATCACCATCCCGTTACAATTATGTAAACAAATATGTATGAACGCTTCATAAGTGCCTGTGATAGGCCTACATGAATAAAGAAATTTTGAATTTGAATTTGAATTTATGTGGGCATCGTAGTTTCCGAACGCATAACGATTTTAATTTTTTTATTGTTTGAAAGAGGTCATAGCTGTGATTGATGAAAATCGGAACAAGATGGCCGCCCCATGTTCCTTCCAACTCCCTGAGTATACGATCTTCATTGATGTTCATTGTCTGACTGTATTGGTTGTGATTCAGTTGACGTTTATTTATTTTGCCGATTGGCGCAGCACCCTGCTTTCTGAGTCAACTAAACGACGGGGTAGAAGGGGTTTTTTTTTATCGACTCCGGCAACTCGTTCTACAGCCGAACTGCTTCTAAACTAAATGAGTCTGACATAAAACCAGTGTTGTAATCAGGCACAGACAGTAGTGAATTATTGAAGGAGTGCAGGCTGAGATCACAGACGTTGTTGTTGGCTGGGGCTCAGTTCTCTCTGTCGCAGGACCCGGTGGTGACGGGCGCTACGCACGTGTCGGGCGCGGATGGCGACGGCCTTCGCGCGTCGTGGCGCACGCTGCACGTGTTTCCCGACGACTACGCGACGCACCGCGGCTTCCTGTCGCTCGAGTGCCGCGCGACGCTGCCGACGCGGCCGCCGCACATCCGCAGCATGGCCGTGCGGCTATACGTCGAGAGCCGCCCGCACATATCATCACCAATGTTAAGTAAAACTAGTAAGTATTTACTTTTAACTTTTATTCCATACGTTAATATACCTTTGCATTTGAAATTTAAAAAAAATCGAAATGTGACAATGTGGTGTCGTACGCGGTAACTAAGTGAGTATAACGGAGAACGGGCATCAGCGTTTACTGTGCTACTACTACCGTTTACTGCGATCACCAATCCAGCGTGGTGATATTGTTTATTGTTTGTTAGTTGTTTCATGTACATACATAAGAGACTTGACGCCCCGCCGGAGCATTGCAATAAAATTTGGCGAAATTTTTATTATTGCAATTGATTTAAAAATTAATATGTCAACAAAAAAATAGAAATTTTATTTTTTTTTTAACTAAAACCTAAGAATAATTTAGTTTTGCAATCCCTGTTTTGTATTAAACGGTGTTGAAAAAAAAAAGTTGATAAAACTCCTCAGGAATTCCTTTCCAAAAACTGGCGCAGTCAACACTATCTGCTTTAGTTTCCCAAAAAACGTCGACGTCTCCACCAATAAAGGAAATATAAAGTAGGAACGAGAGACTTCATTCCGCTAGATATGTCTTGAATAAAGTTATTGCAACAGTATTTCACATTATTTGCATATGCAGGCAATATCCTTATTTCAGACGCGGCTAACCGCTCGCTGTGTTCCTCGAGACAATGCGGTGCTGCATAAATAAAATGCTTAAGACCTTTTATTATCTTTGTGCAATAACACTTGAATACTAACATTTGGTTTATGCATTCAACTAGCGAAGTGTTAGCCCAGTGCCCACTAATTTTTCTAACTTGTATGCGTTTTAAAGTAATTAAATTATCACTTTCTTCGACAGTTTAACCCATTACCAGCCCACTACAGGATACGGGTCTCCTCCCACAATGAGAAGGGGTCCACCACGCTAGCCCAGTGCGGATTGGTGGACACCACACACCTTTGAGAACATTATGGAGAACTCTCAGGCATGCAGGTTTCCTCACGATGTCTTCCATCACCGTTGAAGCATTATATTTCAAATACTTAAAACGTACATAACTTAGAAAAGTTAAAGGTGCGTGCTGGGATTCAAACTCTGCCCCCCGAAAGTGAAGTCTAGTAACCCACTGGGCTATCAGCGCTACTACTAATCCCACCCATCGGTTTATAATATGCCAGTAAATCGTCTCTGGTAACACGCACTATTCGAGGAGTTCAATCTACAGCTGGTAGCGGCTTTGTAAATCGGTTTTTTGAAAAGAGTTTTCATTATGTAAAGTTGAACAAGTTGTATCCACTCTCTTATGTCGTCGGCCATTATGCTGTAAAAATATAAAGTTTCTTCGGAAACAGTGAAAAGTTTTATCCTTTATGCGGGCCGGCGAGGCGGGCGGGCCAATCAGAAAGTTTTGCTTTACTCTGTATATCCGATCTTGGGAGTAAATAATAATCGAGAAAAGGTAGTTTTGTAAAAAAATATTTGTTAGTTTTTTTTGACGCTGTGGGCAGCGACCCTGCGTTCATAGTTCAATGCCGTGGGTACGATTCTCACAACTGGAAAATGTTTGTGTGATGAACATAAATGTTTTTCAGTGTCTTAGTGTTTATTTGTATATAATAAGTGTTTATTAATCAATGAAATATCCATCAGTCATCTTAGTACCCATAACACAAGCTACGCTTACTTTGGGGCTAGATGGCAATGTGTGCATTGTCGAAGTATATTTATTTATTTATATATATTTTTGGTTATAATTGACGAACCATTTATAATATCCGACTGATTGTGAAGGGGACAAACATTACCTATAAGCAGAGTAACAAGTAACAGGGCACTACGCACTACGCAGGGCATGCAAGGAATAATATGGTGATAACCAATAAAAAAAAACACCCGGCTAAGTTTGTTGTGGGCTTCTTCTTAGACCAGTAGCTAGTACCCTAGTAACCCTAGGTACCCTAGGCTAGTAGACTCGTAGCTTTAGTTTTAGGTTTACGAATGTGGTGATCGCCATCATCTCACTACAGTGTAATTCTTATGCATTAAAAGTGCCACCTATGGGCCTACTTGAATAAAGATATTTTTGACTTTGACTTTAATATGCCACTATGTGCTTTTCATCCTGAGGCGAAGGTGCTAAGCCTGCGCCTAGAATAACATCGGCAACCACACCCCTCAAATCGGAATACAGCCATGCTTCTTAGCGACAGAAATAAAGATCGTGTTAATCAGTGGCGTGCATAGAGGGTATGCACAGGGTATGCAGATGATATAAAATGAACAAAAACCTTCAGTACAATTTATAAAAAATTTAAAGATAGGCATTGGAAGCGTTATAAAAAGCCTACCCTTATGTATTTATAACAAGTACTTGAGATTCTTTTCATACCCTCTACGCACGCCACTGGTGTTAGTGCTTCCCCGGACTAGGTCTGCCACAAAAACCATGACTCAATTTTTTTAGCTTCCGCTGTCCACTGCGTATCTGATAGCAAACTGTATGTCATAAGTAGATAAATAATTGTAAACAAATTTAAAAGGTTAAATGCGCCTTTGAGAGCACACAAAATTATCGACCCAGGTTTTTATCACTAAATTATATAATTCATTTAAGTCCACCAGTCCCCGTTGAAGGAGCATAACGGGTCTGTGCTCTAAAACCCACTCTTCTAAAAAGGGGCCTGTGCCCAGGCTTATCACTTTATTAGACACACACACAGATGGTAATTTTAATAGAGAAGTTTAAAAAGCAACTAAGATAAAAATAACAATTCAAATAACTTCTTTTGCGTTGACGCTTTTTTTTGTTTCCAGACGCAGCAGGCAAGAGCAACGCAATGAGATTGCGCTGTGAGTTGTATCTGTGGACGTTATTGCTCCTCGCGCGGAGACAAGTGCCTTTACTAGTGAAATAAGGAAGCATGTGGCCGACTGAACTGTACTATCGAATTATTTGAGGACCTTCAAAACGTACGCGAAGCTGTGAGGTATAGATAAAGTATTTATTATGAGATGTAAATACTTAGATTACATAACTGCCTAGATAGTATCCTTGCATAATAGGCTGGGGAAAAAGTTGGGGGGAAGCTGAAGACATTACACGGTGTCAGCTATTGTTTATAGCATTTTCTTACTTAATTATTAAGCTGAGTTCAAAGAGTTTTTTGGCATGAGATAGGCATTTACTACTTCAGATCAGGTTCTAAGGGATTCTCAGATTCTGATACGTTAGGGGATCACTATGGGGTGAAATAAAGATTGTTTGCATCACGAGGGTTAAAATATCTATGGAAAATTAAAAACAGCATGTACACTTGCCTGTTTGAATAGACATCGAGGGTTCTAATAGGTGCAATTAGAGGTTTGGACTCCGATGTATAAAATAACTATCTCAGTCTTAATTTTTATCGGAAAATTCTTCATTTTACCTTTCTAATTCATATGATCTATTTAGACAGGTATATAATCTAAGGTAATATAAAATACATTTTAGTGCCGATTCGTTGTACACAAATATATGAACTAAATTAAATTGGCAGACACATACATCTTCTGCAAAGTTCACTATTATTACTTGTATTTTTTTTGTTAACTGAGGACTATTTAATTTATTAACCGATTTGGAAAACACTTTTTTTGATGGAAGCGGTTTTCCCCGAGTGGTTCTCTTTTCATCGGGTCAAGATCTATTAGAGGGATCTCGGAGAATCGAGAACCCTTCAAATATTCAACACGTCATTTTAGTTTGGTTAAGAAATGTATGTACAACAGAATTGGCACCATTATTCATCAAAGTTTAGTGAAATTGTAACATATTGTGGTTTTCAATTATTGTAATTTTCCAATAATGTGTTGTCTGTGAAACCTTTAGTTGTAGTGTAAGAGGTATCCTATTTTATTATCTTGCAAGATTATTTAAGAAACTTTAACTGATAAGTATTTTTAAAGTATATTGTACGTACGAGTACAAGTTTTTTTTAAACTATTTATTTTTATCTAACGAAACGAATGGATATTTCAGAGTTCACTTGGAGTTTAATCTTTTCCGTCTATCTGTGCACCCTTCCGTACAGATATAACATCTGAAGTGGGTAACTTTATCATTATAATTTCAAAATCATAAAATCAGTTACATAATAGAAAATACGACTAGAAGTTTTCAAAAACTTTATTTGAAGAGATTACAAGCCATTTGTTTCAGATTTTTCGCTAAGCAAGAGCTTGTTTTTAAAGTGGTGTTGTTAAAAATAACTTTATAAAAAGAACACAACATTATTTTTCAAATACTCATAAAGTAAAGTTAATTCAAGACAAATACCGAGATGATTCTAAAAACAAACAAATCCGATTACCAATCTATATCTTGATGCAGAGTCGAGTTTAAAGCAATATTGATAATTTTTGTTAGTTCTGTCCAGCTCCCTGTCGCAGTGTTTTTCGCAATTTAGAAATATATTATTATTTTCGACGGCCGATTGGTGCAGTGGGCAGCGACCCTGCTTTCTGAGTCAAGGCTGTGGGTTCTATTCACACAACTGGAAAATGTTTGTGTGATGAACATGAATGTTTTGTGAAGTGTGAAGTTATCTGTATATTATAAGTATTTATGTGTATTATATTCATAAAAAAAATATTCATTAGCTAACTTAGTACCCATAACACAAGCTACGCTTACTTTGGGGCTAGATGGCGATGTGTGTATTGTCGTAGTATATTTATTTATATTTATATAATTTCAGTATTTTCTCTTATCTGATCTGTTCAAACTGGTTAGTTACCACCCTTCTGACAAAAACGTGACGCCGAGCGATTTAAAACTGCAATTTTCAAAAGACAAAGAGCTTTGTGCCCCGCCAACTAGCTACTTTAGCTTCAAGACTCGTAGTTCTACATCAGTAACTCTCATTCTTCTAAGAAACTGTTCAACTCTCTAATTCTAATTTGAACTAAATAGTCTGAGCATAGCTCTCTTCATCAAACACTGAGTGACTCTGTGATTCCTACTATAGAATTAAGTTTCGGAGCTCTAATGAAATAAGTTTATTTTTCTCATTTTCATTTCTAAATACATTTTTTAATAGCTATTATGTATATAGTGCACAGTGGCATTATCTATTTGTTTTTGTAAACTATGTGAACAACACACAGTTGCAATTTTTTTTGTAAACTTTGTAAACAATAAGCCGCACACTTAAAAGTCTTTAACCACATCTTGAGTCATATTTCGCACCCTATAATGTACAGAGATAGGCGGGTCCACATTAATGTACTTTCATCTTGTGTGTTTGAAAATCGAATACCGTTAGCGCAATAGAGATAAAAGTCAATTTTGACCTCGAAAACACAAGATGCAAGCGTATTAAATTTGGCAAAACTATAAAGGTTGAATCTTATCAAGTGTGGTTTTTAATTAAAGCCGTGTTCACATTAAGCTGACTTGTACTATTTTCATGCATCAGAAACGGGTTATTCAATTTAACTTTATATCTATAAAACTTGGAAGGTTAAAATAGTCATGAACTTCTCTTTGCGTGCATATTTCGTTCCCAAGCTAAACTAACTTTGATAACTTTCCCCTGCATGCAAAAAGGATCACCTAACAAATAACATTGCCTTTATAATATTACTATCTGTTGTCTACGTTCTTCGTCCGCTTTATAACGGTTTTTTTCGTGGGAACCGTCAGTTTTTCTGGGATAAAAGTTAGCCTATGTAACTTTCATCCAACTCTATGCCAAAAATCAATTTTATTGGTAGCTTTGGGGTGTAAAGGTAGGACAAACAAACATACTTTCGCATTTATGGTATTAGTAAGCATTGGTGAAAACTATGAAAACGGCTGATTGTTGTTGATAAAATTAATTATGAAAGGTGAATTTCAACCAATTGCATATCCATGGAATATTATGCAAATGCAGATGTGTACATGCAAAGATATGCATAATATTATGCAAGTGCGACGCGCTTGGTCAGATTCAACACATCGATAGTCAAAGAGCTGGTGAGAAGTTTTATGAAGGTAATTTATAAAAGCTACAAGCTTACGATGTCACGTACACTTTAAGCTTCTCGCGTTATTGAGTGATTGTAACAATTACATTTAAGTGACTGCGCCTAGCCTATTTTTATACTTTATCTAAGTCGATTGTTTTTAACCCAAATTTAATATTATATGAAACATCGCAGTACATTTTCACTATGCGGCTCACCTTTCAGTACTCTTTCAATAAACACTTATGTACAACAGAGATTTGAGACTCCTGAGAAGCACTCAGGATGGCCTAGATTTTAAAGCCATGAATGGTTTTGCCAGCTACTTGATATCAATAAGTAGCAGTTTCTGTAATTAAATACGCTCAAGTCGGTTAGATTCGGTATATTTCTTAAAAAATAGATAATCTTATACCTTCAAGTTGGCGTCAATCGGTTTTAGAAAAACTATTCTGTCGGTCCCAAAACTTATAAATCCTCGTGCCTAAAACACACGTG
The DNA here is from genome assembly GCF_905163445.1 of Pararge aegeria. Taxonomy (NCBI): domain Eukaryota; kingdom Metazoa; phylum Arthropoda; class Insecta; order Lepidoptera; family Nymphalidae; genus Pararge; species Pararge aegeria. Next base: position 739,796 of record NC_053193.1, read on the forward strand.
GTTTTTTTAGCTTTCATATTTATTATAATCTGCAAGTATTTCTAAGATAGAAAAAAACAGAAAACTCCACTGTTTTTCTAGGAGTGACCTTAGATTGTAAGCTACAGTGGGGTAACCATAAAGAAAGCCTAGCGAGTAAACTCAGCTAAGCTGCATATGCAATCAGGAAAATTAGACAGCTTACCGATTTCGAAACAGCTAGGCTTGTTTATTTCGCATACTTTCACAGTATTATGTCTTATGGGATCTTACTGTGGGGAAAAGCTGCAGATATTGAAAGTATATTTATACTACAGAAAAGAGCCGTACGATCAATATATAAACTTGGATCACGCGAATCGCTACGTGAAAAATTTAAACAAATAGGTATTCTTACAGTAGCTTCACAATATATCTATAATAATATAGTCTTTGTGAGAAAAAATATTGCTCTTTATAAACAAAAAGCTGAAATTAACAATCGACTTACCAGAAACGGACATAAATTAGTAATATCTGCACATCGTCTGCGAAAGGTGCAGAACTCCTTATTGGGGTTGAGTATACGATTTTACAACATGATTCCTAAGAAAATACTTGACCTACCAATGCATTCATTTACAAAATGTGTAAAAACGCATCTAGTACAGCGAGGTTATTATACATTTGATGAATTCCTCAATGACAAGGTAGATTGGAAGCAGCCAGCCTCGCACTCATCTCCCGCAAGATAGTAAAATGATTGTAAATGTTGATGTTGGAAAAGAGCAACTACTGAGTTTCTTGCCGGCTCTTCTCGGTAGAATCTGCTTTCCGAACCGGTGGTAGAGTCACTACAAACATACATACTTGACGTTTCAAAAGTGCTTATAAAGTAGGCTTACTTGAAATAAATGAATTTGAATTTGAATTTGAATTTTGAATTTGAATTTAAGGTTATCGATTATTTAGGACGAAACGTCTATGTATATGTCTACTATTAGATTAGGTGCATTAATAAACGTTTATAAGATCTTTATTTAAAAGTATTTACAAATTAGCTCCTGTAAACTTTCCACCAGCTCTCCGGCTATAACATCGTTTGTGTAACAACGACTTATATAGAAATGAGATTTGTAATTATTACTTATTAAAAATAATTATACGATATTATAAAAACTACAGTGTGATATTATGTTCCCGTCATGTTGTAAATAAATTATAGCTGATCGATGTGCCAATATTGTTGTTATTTGAGGGTTGCAGGGGCAGAAGACGGAACGTTCGCGGTATGGGTTTAATACAACTGTTATTCTCCTAACAGGTTAAGCTGTTACCATCTTGGACTGCATCATCACTTACCAGCAGGTGAGATCGCAGTCAAGGGATAACTTGTAGTTAATAAATTAATTAATTAAATGTGAGAGTAAATCTGAATACTTTTTTCCAATTCGAAAATGGCGTACACTTAAAACTGCAAATGCCAAGACAGCAAAACTCATTTAGTAACAGCAAGACAAGAGGATAACTGGAAGGTAATTCAGATAAACGTGGTAAAATCCAAATGTTTCAATTATTTGTAAGTATATTTTTTAAGCCATGTTATATCATTTCTTCTTTTACTCCTGTGCCCTTCATTTTATGGTTAAATTGTAATTTTGGATTTGTGAATGAAATTTGCTCAAGATTTCTAGTTTTATTAATTTTTATCAATATTAATATATTTATGATTTTTTCGATTATTCTTCAATTTGTAGTAAAGTCGTCTATGCATACATATAGTAATAAAATCAATGATGTTTACACTTATACGTAAAATGGGATTTTGCGATCTTCTTGGTTTATTATTACGCACATAGTGTAGCCTTGCATACCACTTAACGTTGCAACCAGTGGACGTTTACTGCTAGTTTTCTAGCTAGAAAAAGGAAGATGGAAAACTTGAACATATTCATAAACTAGTTAGCTATAACTTCATCCGTGTACAATTTCTGATAAAAAGGCTTGACTGACTATTTTATGACTTCCTTTTATGATGTCCTAAAACTTTCCTCACACACTGTTCTTTTAAGACATTGATCTGTCGCAGAATTCCTGTCAACTTGAAATACCTAAATGAATTTTAAATTTGAATTTTGAATTCTTGTTGTGTCACATATATCCAAAAACGAGGTGTTACATACTCACAATTTCATTGTCACGTTAATTCATGTTTGTTATACGCATAAAGTGTTTCAAATAGCTTCAATAAACACCTGGTGTATCGCATTACGTTTTCGCATAAATACTTATACATGTAATATTGATATTTATTAGCATAATCTGAAGCGAGAGGGTGTGTTTAGCCCCTCATACAAATATTATACTTGTATGGCAGTGTAACCTGTATTTATGGGGGACCACACACATGCAGATAAGTGATATGAATTTGTTACACAAGGGTTGTCTAACTTAAAATATAAATTTGAACGTAATAACTAAAAACTCAAGCAAATTAATGCTCAGTATTCTCATTACCAAAAATATTCACGGTAGAAATTTATTCTGAAGAACTCACCAACAATTCAAATGGCGTTTAAATTTTCTAGTGGTTAAGATATTTTTCGAAATGAACGTTAACACAACCCTAACAAAAGTGAAAATTCAGAACGAATTTTTTCCTTACCTCATATTACAATAACATTATGTAACAGTTTCTTTCTCATTTACACTTTATTACAATACTCCGTCTCTTTCCCTCTCACAACAATGGTCCACAAAATATAGCGAGTAAGATGGGAACCTCCTTCCCTCAATTACCAGGCACGGTTGAATTCAAAGAGATTTCTTTACATTTAATATTTATTGGGTTACACTTTTATAGGTAAAGAGCTGGTGGCAATTTATGTAATACAATAAAAAACAAAAGATTTTCAACCTTCAACCAATAGCATCTGTTGGATCTAGAAACCCCGCGGCTTTATTATAATCCACCTTCAGCCTACAACACATCGCATCCCTATGTTAAATAGCCTAGAATCTTTCTAAAGTCTAGTCTTTGAGTTCATACTATAAGTTCCGTCATCAGCTTTTTATTATTGGTGGTGGTTTAATAACTCTAGTTATGTTTGTGGAAGGAATTATGGGATGCCTGTCCAGGTTTAACAGATATTCCAATCCGGTATAAGAAAAGTGGACAAAAATCGTTTCGTGCAGGTTGATTACATGTCAATCTTTTCCGCAACCGTTCACGCTGTCACTTGTGGTAAAAATGCGAAGCAAGAAAAGTTCTTTACATTTTATAAATATTTTGAGGAAATGTACTCGCAGGAAATCGAATAATAAAACTATGTATATTTTTAAGTTTATAATAATTATTCTCAGCTTCCGTCTAGGGAAACCAAAAACTGTTTTTTTTTTCCATTTTCTATTTTCTTAATTGATTTTCTTTCTCCTTTTTTTTGGTAATGAAATTGATTTTTAGTCTTAGCATTTTTAATAATTAATTTTGAAAAACTGTGACAGGAGTTTTAAAATTGTAGTGGCAGCAGGTCATAAAATTGTTTTAATAACCACCACCGCCACCGTCTCCCTGCCTATTATTAAGTTGAATAGGGGAATTTTCCAACCATTGTTATGGGAACTGGTTAGTTAATTTAGTTAAATAGTGAGTTTATGTAGACTGGGTTATAATACGGGTCAGAAACCTTACTACCATCGCTTAAAATAGTATTATCTTAAGGTTGTGTAAATTCTGGCACATGAGCTTAACACCTTCACGGCCCAGGTTAATGCATGCAGGGTGGCTTTGTAGGACTTGCTCGCGGACTATGGTTTGCCACTTACCATCAAATAGGACCATCTTCTTGGTCTCTCAAAAAAATCAACCTTTCTTCTGGGGTAACAATAACTTAACATTCTAAATGACAAAAAGGTCACATTGTTCTATGTATGTATAGATGACATGTTTAATATATATATATTTTTTTAATATCATTATTCAACATTTTGCTATGTATTTTCATAACTTATCGAAACACATGTGTAAATCTGTATTTTATAAAAATAAAATAAATCTATTGTACAGTATAAAATAAATGAGATTATCTGAATGTCAATAATAAAATTATTGAAATATAATTTTGTTTTATTATTTAGGCAAACATCCCAATTTAAACCAACGTTGCACAATGACGTTACGACCATCAACACTAATGCTACCAAAAGTTTGTTTGTTTGTCGCCTATGTTTGGCTCAACCGAAGAAAAGATCTTGATGAAATTTGGCACACTTATATCTTGCACCCTGAAGGTTGACATAGGATTATATTTCAAATTTTTTTGTAATAACTACCAACTTATCAACGGATCAACTGTATTTTTGACTGAGTTAGTTGAAAAGACAAAGTTGAGGAGTAACAAAGACTCCTTTTTATTGCAGGATTACCAACGGTTTTCACGGGATTTCTAAAAAAACACCATAATAAGTAAGAACAAGTAAAAAACAACTATTACTTTTAAAAAAAGAGACCAAAATTTGTAAATTCAATACGTAAAAAGGTCGCATTTTTACTTTTAGATTTCCTGGAACACTGCAGGAAATCTGCGACTGCAATTACAAACCCAATTAAACCCAATTATTACAATTGACGGCCGACTGGCGCAGTGGGCAGCGAACCTGCTTTCTGAGTCGTGGCCGTGGGTTCGTTTCCCACAACTGGAAAATGTTTGTGTGATGAACATGAATGTTTTTCAGTGTCTGGGTGTTTATCTGAAAATTATAAGTAATTATGTGTTTTATATTCATAGAAATATTCATCAGCTAGCTTAGTACCCATAACACAAGCTACGCTTACTTTGGGGCTAGGTGGCCATCCATGTGTGTAATTTCGTAGTATATTTATTTATTTATAAGTTTTACTGTCTATGTGAGTTTCGTTACAATCGGTATATCCATTCCAAACCGAAAGACGGACAGCATTTAATAAATCTATAATAATATTATGTGCCTTATAAAAATAGTTTACATAAATGCATAATTATTATCGGCTTTCGAGCCCTAAAACTTGTGATTAGCTCTAAACCGAATTCCGCTTAGCAACATGTAAATCATGTAGGAACAATCAATAAAAAAGTTTTAATTAAAATAATATTAATAATCTATGAGATAATCTTTAATTGCATAGTAATTCTTAACTTAAAATAATTCTTTTAATTTTCACTTAAACGAAGGAATAAAATTATTGAGATTTTTATTAATTACCATAAATTAATTAAAATCGAGTTGAAATGGTTTGGAAAACAAACAATCGAACTTGTTAGACCTCGGATGTAGACTGAGAGTTCTAACTAGCAACTAAAGTTTGTGAAATGAGAAAAATTTTCAACTGATACTACAATGTTGTTTATTGCTGGCTGCAAGAATTACCTCATATTCATAACTGCAGTTTGTGACAATTCTTTTATTGAGTGTTGAGAGATTTTTAACAGTGCTGTGTTTCTTGCCGGCTGCTTCTCGGTAGAATCTGCCTTCAAAACTAGTGACAGAGTCACTGCAAACTGACAAACTGGACATTTTTAAATGTACTTCTGGAGTAATCCTACTTTTAATAAATTAATTTTCATTTTTTTTTATTCTTCGCTGACAGTGTTTATTACATCATAATCGTAACTGTTAATTGTGATGCAAACAGTATTAAGATAAAGTTTTGAAATTACGTTATAATTTTATGATTTTTATTTTATATAACACACTTTACACCTCGCCTTTTTATTATATATAGTTGCATAAGAAAAAGTTTGTCACGTATACAATAAATAAAGTTTTACAAATACTAGGCAGTGTCAATAGGCAGGCAACCTTTCGCATAACAAGGAAAAGTTACAGTAAAGGTTAGGGTGAACACAAAAAAATTAAATAAAGAAAAGAAGTACGAATAGAGTTTACCTACATTTGGAGGTAATATCAATTTTATACATTTTTAAAAATGCATACGAAAATTTCGGAACAGACTTAACTTTCGTTAACTCGTTTATTTGCCCAACAGATGTTTTAAATTTAATTAGAGATAAAACTAGCGTACAACTAAATGGTAAACAAATGATAGAACTTGTTACAACTTGGACGTGGACTCCAGTTCTAACTATTAATTAGACATCGCTTAATGAGAGAACATCCCAAAAATGTTGTTTACTGCTGGCTGCAAAAAATAACTGCAGTAACTGTGGTTTCGTAAGAACCCTAGTTCACTCGTAATTATCATAAGAATTAATTAGTGACATCAAAGTTAACTGTGTTTGTATACATAAAGTTCTCGAATGGGTTTTTTGAAATACAATAACTAGGTTAAACTTAGTTAGTAACTTATAGCCTTATGTAAAATGAGTAACAGTCCAATTCTTAAGCTCTAGTCCATCAAAGTTAAGAAACTAGTAAATCATAATACACGCACCACTATAAAGATTATTTATGAAAATAGATTGAGAACTTTATCTTCCGTGGCTAGGCCATTGCAAATTGATGATCCACTTTTTCCTCGCAAATAAACTTTTAAAAGTAAATTCCGCTAAATAAGATAAATTTCCAACTTGTATCCAACTCTAGTATTAAATATACAATATTACTCTTCCTTGAACGTATCAAGACATGATCCTGAGCATCGCTGATAGAACCCAGCAGTGGGACGTTGATGTACTCAGTCTCTGCCTCTTCTCAGATGAGTAAGGGATTAATCTTAATTTCTCCAATGCGGGTTGGTGGGCTCCAACGGTTATTATCACATGAAATAAAAGTACTCGATGGCGTAACGTACCAAATCTCCAAGCTATAGGGGCGGATACCACTAATTTCCATAATCCGCAGGCAGCACTCTGCGCGACTGGTACTGAGAACATACCTAACTTTTAATGACCCGTCCCGGTAATCAAACCCGGGACTTTGTTATCTTTAGTTCATCATGCTAACCACTACACAAACAAGACAATATCTTGAACATATCAAAACCGTATACTGATACATAACCCTCATTATTCAATGTTATGTATTAGATATGCCAACTACTCACGCCCATAATTGCAGAGCATAATTGCAACTAAGCTATGAGCTACTCTAGAATCTCATTACAGAGTCCAGGGCAATACTACTGTGCGGGTATCCATACCAACTCGGTTAAAATACACGAATGTCGATATACGTTGTTAAAATATAAATCTGCCTAAATAAGACACATACAATTATATCACACATACGAAGCGGTGATAGCCCGTGATATAGAATGTAGAATAGAACATACGGGGGGTATGTAGAACTTCATCTTCAATTACGAGGGAACGCACGCACCTCTTAACATTTCTAAATTATGTGCGTTTTTAGCAATTAAAAAATCACTTGCTTTAATAGCGAAGGAAACCATCGTGCCAGAGAGTTCTCTATAATATGCTCAAAGATGTGTGGAGTCCATCAATCTGTACTAGCCAAGCGTGGTGGACTTCGGCCTTAACCCCTTCTCAGTAGGGGAGGCCGGTAATGGGTTGATATGATGATGATGATGACGATGGACGTTGGGGTCCCAAGATGCTGCAATGGCAACCCCGCACTGTCCCAAGATGCTGCAATGGCAGCCCGTAAACGCAGCTTTGGTTAACTGCTAACGAGGTGGACAGATGACATCAAGCGAGTCGCTGGAAGCTGCTGGAAACAAACGGCCCTGGATTGGAACTCGGGATTTTGGAACTCTCTACAAAAGACCTATGTCCAGTAGTGGACGTCAATCGTTTGCAGAGATAAAGATAAATTTTCTACGACAATAAACACACCGCCATCTAGTCCCAAAGTAAGCGTAGCTTGTGATATGGGTACTAAGATAACTGATGAATATTTTTATGAATAACTAGCTGACCCGGCGAACTTTGTTCCGCCTTAATGTCAATAAATAAGCAGATTTTTTTTTTATTGGAAAAAATACAAAAAAAATTAAATTTCTACATCAATCATTCATAATTATTTCTGTATTTTAGTACATAGGTTGCTCTTCATTTAAGTACCTTGTGATACACGACATTTTTTGTTTTATTATCAGGCGCAAAAACAAACAACGCAGATGGTCTTCCGACCCGTGAACATGCCACGTATAATTGACCATGGGAAAAACATGAATGTTCTAGATTTAAACCACAAACTTTTAAGGATTGGCCTTGTGATTTGTTGATGGTCATGGCAAATGCAAGACGTATCGGAAATTGAAGTCTTTTAAATTCAAACGGCATATCGGTTGGGATCATCGGTATCCTCGGAATGAGAACTTGCTCACCTTTGAATTTTCCTATCATTATCGTAGCGTAAATTACATTGTTCATCAATTTTCTAACCACCAAACGCGTACCGTTGCACAGTTTTGGTTGGTTTATGTTTCGAAGCATGATTACTACGGAGCCAACCTTTAGGCGTAAATTGTGCGGTGGTAAGCCAGGCACGTCCAAAGAGTTTAAAAATTCAATTGGATAGTTGGTGGCTTCATCTTCATTTGTGACGCAGTCAATAGATTTGAATGAATGCATTGTTCCAATGATCTTATTTTGAATTATGTTGTTTAGGTCATCTACATCTTTATTCTTAGCCGCTAAAATTGCTCGCTCACTCATCCATTCATAATTTTTGTAGTTAGAAATAATTTCTGGAAATACATTGTTGATAAGTTCGTCTTTTGATGAGACAAAATTACAGAAATTATTTGGAAATGATATTAATCCGCTCGATTCATCGACAGGTACTTGACCATTACCGATAGTCAGCAATTGCTCCGAGAAATCTTCAGCAGATGTATCATTAAGCAATGCAACTCTCATGTTTGTTGTCAGTTGCAGTTTCTTCACATGGCGCCATAGATTTGACGATTTGAGGCAAGCGTTTATTTCGTCGGCAGCCGTAGATCTTGGAATTACTGGCAGTATTTGGCGGAAATCACCAGAAAGTAAAATCATTGCTCCTCCAAAACATCTCGAGTCATTGCGTAAATCTTTTAATGTTCGGTTAAGTGCTTCTAATGCACGTTTATGCGCCATTGTGCATTCGTCCCAGATGATGATTTTCGATACCGCTAAAACTTTGGCCATTGCTGAGTGTTTTGCAATATTACACGTTGGTTCTTCAATAGTTTGAAGATTTAACGGTAATTTGAATGCTGAATGAGCCGTACGGCATCCTTCTAACAATGTGGCTGCTATTCCAGAAGAAGCAACTGCAACCGCTATGTTAGATCTCGCCCGAACAGTTGCTAAAACTAATGACATGAGGAATGTCTTGCCAGTTCCACCAGGGGCATCTAGGAAATATAAACCACCATTTTCATCATCGATTGCCTTCATTAAAGTATCATAAACTTTCTTTTGTTGGTAATTCAACAGGGGTACATTCGTTTGAACTACTAAATCTAATTCCTGGTGATCATATTCACGTTCCCGTTCCAATTCTCGATTAAATGCGTCATTCATTTCACGATATGGTGCTGGCATTCCTAACCTGATTAATAAATTACCGCACATGAGGTAACACATATCTTCGATCAAGAGTAAAGCACGATTATGTATCTCCTCATTCATCTCAATATCGTGATTTCTGGAACTGACACGAATTTGATGTAAAATATCTTCTGACATATTATCCTTGTATTTGTGCCACAGGTTACATGGGTTTGATGGAAAACATGTCGAAATTATGATAGCGAATAATGTGCGTATCTGACTTGGAGATGCACAGATAATGGCTTCAGCGATTGTCGTATCCCAATGACTATCGTTTTCTAATAACTTCAATTCTTCACATGCAGCACGATATGTTGGGAATATTACACCATTAACAGTTCGTAGTGACTCAAATGACGTTGGCCCACGCACATTTACCAGCAACAACCGCAAATAGAAACATTCATTATTCTTTGGATGAACTGTATACATACGACCAAGAGCATCAGTAGAACGCACATCTGGATACCCAGGAACCGCATCGCCTTGCTTCCGTCTTTGAAAATTCTTCGATGAAGCATTCCAAGTATAATAACGTGGCATCTCCGAGTAAAGCAAAGTTCGTGCAAACTGATCGCTTTGGCAGATTGCAAAAAAACTGGTCAATGTAGTTGCTGGAGGTGTTTCAGCACGTTGCGTAGCATTCGAAGCCGTGAAATATACTCGTTGACCATTCTCCAGATGCACCGCCAAATGCGTAACAGTAGGATGACGTTCGTGAATGGGAAATGCGAATATACGCCAAATCGCTTCATTACAGTTCACATAACGACCAACTTGATAGCGTGAAATTTCATCGTTGGTATTCGAGGATTGCAATCCAAAAACCGCCATATCACTGCCTTTCGTGACATATTTGCAAATATATTTTATGGACTTAACTGAATTGCAGTATTCAACGTTGCAATGTGTCTTGAACGATTTAGAAATAAGTGGCGAATATGGAACAATCCAACTGTTGTCGACAACGAAATCCATTCTTTTCACTTTCGTTGTGACAGTTCGACCGTTGTCATCTGGTGATCGACGCCGATACAGCGGATAACCATCATTGCCAGTGACAGTCTCCGCCGTTAATTTCCGTGGATATCGTTTAGAGCACTTTCCATCGACCATGCAAGGTGATTGGGGATTGATGGCACCACACGGTCCATGAATCATATTAGTAGTAACAACATCATGTAGGTCTGGATCGACTTCATAATCAGGAATCTCAGCACATATGATATCATCTATTTGGTCAGGCTGAATTCTTTCCACTAACCAAATAAGAATGTGTGCGTGCGGCAGGCCTCGCTTTTGCCATTCGATTGAATACATCCAGCATCGAGTATCTCCAAAGACGCGTTGTTTAACAATAAAGTTCATCAGGGACCGAATTTTTTGCCTGAATATACGTGCTGTGATGTCGTGTCTATCACTTGATGTTTGTCCGGGAAGCAGCAATTGAGTAATTTCTATCCATTTTGGATTACAGGTAAAAGTAATAAAGAGATCGGGCCGACCGTAATGACGAACATATGTCATTGCATCTTGTGCATATTCATGCATATGACGTGGACTACCAATGTATGTCGCCGGCAGAATAGTTAATCGACCAATATTAGCTGCATTTCCTTCAGTATTAACTGCATCACGTAAATGGATGTACTCCTCAGAACGCAGTTTGGCTTGGTTCAACCTAATGAATGTTAAACGTTCCGTTTCTATTTTTACATACATGTCAACGCAATACTGCTGAAACAATCGACGAAACCGCAGCAAATAGTTGTCAGCATTTTGACGAATCATCAAACGATATGCGTAATAATTCATTGAGCTAACTTTCTTTGTAGTTTCTTCACCTGAAATTAAAAATTTGATAATTAACCATTTCAAAGGCAAATTTTAAAGGCAAACAATACAGACATTAACCATTTTTTTAATAAGCATTATTTTAAATCAGTGTCTTTCACAAATAAATGAAATAAATTATGATACTGATACTCACCATTCAATGGATTTTTCATTTTAATATTAAAATAATATCCATCTTCTCCTTGCCAAAACATCAGCGGGTATTGCAATGTGTCATATGATCGATGAGTTTCAGATATTTGTTGCAGTTGCCCAGTATCGCGACGTGTAAGCACAATATCGCGTTTTTCCAATTGTTCACCAACAATCAGGATGGCAACTTCGTCTACTGTTGGAGCATTAAATGTCCTTTCGTGTGTTCCAGATGGTCGTTTATCTGCTTTGATAACAACTTTATAGTCATCACTTGGCATGCGCTCTAAAGCACTCTTAAACAACCTGACCAACGCATGATGTTCATGAAGCAGACACTGCAAGTCTTGAAGAATTGCTCGCTTCATTCCTGCATTGATCTCTAGGCGTCGATCAAGTTGTTCTTCCATGTTGCCCATGAAATATATTTGTAAAAATTTATTCTGTGTATCTTCGAAAGGTAGTAATGATCCAATTCGATGATGAATCTGTCCTTGTATCTACAAAATAAAAACCAGACAGTATTAACTGGGTTATAAACACTTTTTTCGGTGGGAGAGTAGAGTTCAGAATTAGCAAATATACTACATAGGTACCAATAGATAAAGTAAGTTATTCTTTAACTACATTCTATATAAGTACAAAAATAAATACCTTAAATGTCGGATTAAATCCCCGTTCTTCGATAATATCTGCCCCAAATGACGTCATCTGGAAACAACCATTGTATTTTTGAGTATTTGCAAGAAAGTGGCGTGATTCTTGTGTTTCGCCACAAAGCAATGAATACAATGGCTCAGGTGGCGGAGTCAACAATGGCAATTTCACTTTACCATTAAGGCAGCATAATCCAGGCGTTTCTCCGGAAAACTTTAATGCACCACAATACTCGCAAACTACGTCCATTTGCCCAATGCAAACGCTAGGATGCAAGCTGTAATCATTGCTGCAATCGTATTGAAACGCTGCTCGATTCAAATCAGCACTTGATAAATATCTTGTTCTGCGTCGCAAATTATCTATTTGTTGACCTCTGTTGTTCGCTCGACGATTCTGCATTGCCAACCGAGCTGTTTCACGGGCTGCTTCACTTTGCTCTCGTGATTGAGAAGCACGAAGTCGAGCCATACTATCGCGGCGCTGTTCACGTGCAATTTCTTGTTCTTCTTCAGTCCTTTCATTTGCAGTATTTCGTATTCTTCTTGCATCACGGCTTTGTCGGGAAAGATTCGATCGTCTTGGTCGCGGCATTATTAATTAAACTTCACTTCACCTAAAAACTTAAATTTTTAACCATACCGAGTTTTATAGTTCACTTCACTGTTTATACGAATGGGCAATTGGGCAATAATGTTAATTATTTATTTAATAGAAATAGTTATATTATTGATTTCTTACAAATATCAAATAGTCATCCATACGTCATTACATAGCTGTCATTATACGTCAATTTTGTTATTCCAAGTCTGATTCTTTTTTGTTATACCACGTTTTATAGTGACTGACGTTACATGTCAAGTCACACGGGAATGATGTCGAACGGGATAAAAAGTATCCTATGTCCTTCTCCTGGCTCTAAACTACCTCCCTGCCAATTTTCAGCTAAATCGGTTCAGCCGTTCTTGAGTTATAAGTGAAGTAACTAACACGACTTTCTTTTATATATATAGATATAAATACTTATAATATACTACTACTACACTATGCCAATCGGCCGTCAGATGATGATGATGATGAAGGAGAATTTGACGTAGTTAACAAAAATAGATTCAACATGGTAAGGTAGTTTTGAGACTTTAAGGGACGTAGAAATACACGAGGCGTAACGTTGACATTGTTATACTCAATGTGGATTCGATTCTTTTCTTTATACTTCGTTCACATTAATATTATTTATCCAGGTTATTTAAATCATTTAATGAAACTAAACCATCAGTTTATTAAGCGTATGTTTGTTTATCAGGTTTAGTTATATATTACAATAAGTACAGTAGCCTTGCTGTATGTTTAATGTGAACTTACGTTTCATTGTGATTTTATAATGAGGCCGAAACTAGTTTATTACTTCGAAGAAAAAAAAGTTGCCAGTTTCGGTTCGAACAAAAACGTTGAGTTTATTTTTAACTGAAAAGTCAACTTAAAAGTCTACGTCACTCAGCGCGAATAAATTCACCGTGTGGACTGAACCCCTATGTTAAAACTCAAGTGATATTTCACAAAGTTGACAAAGAATAGAATAGCTATCCTGAAAATTTTATTCAGAATTTTACACATGCATTTACATCTCTTACCGTTTTATTCTGAAATGTATTTCAGCCAAACGGAATTTCTAACACGAATCCCTGCAGTTTACAAAAATAAACTGGAAACGTAATGAGACCATAAATTGCGTTGATCACCAGGTCATATTAGGGTAGGTTGAAAAAAGCATGGTTAGTAAAAATATGCATAGAAAATCCTAAAGATCTAGGAGAGATAGACTCGGAGAAAAGTTATACAACGTGTAAATGAAAACCGAAATTTTACTTTACAGGCCGAATAATGCACCTCGCATTATATCCTGTTACTCTATTATACTGTGAAATCAGATACAGCCCTTACATAACATGCAAAATTAAAATCAAGTGACTCCTGTCATTTTATTAGGTACGTGTCGCTTAGCTAAGCTACTATTCTCGGTCTTTTATCTTCAATAGCATTTCAGAGACTTCTAAAAGATTTATTTATTGTAAAGTCAACATCTCCTGAGGATGCTCCGGTTTCGGAGCGAAACATGCGTAGAGGGTACATTACCCTTGCATCTGTTTGGTGTGGAGTATAAAGATTGAAGAAAATATAAATCACACCATACTCGCGGAGTATAGCAAATTAAGCTTTATCTCCATAATATATCATGGAATTCCGCAAATTAACGCTGGCTTCTATTCAATATTTATAACATTAGTAAAAATTCATTCAGTTAGTGATGTAGGATAAAATGATAGCTCTAGTGCTGATTTAGTGTCGTATGTAAGTCAGCAATGGAAACCAATCGCAATATGCAGTATAACGAGCAAGTGTGGTGTAAATAAGACAAGATATCATCTCCTGGCCGGCCGCCAGCCGCACCTGCATCTACGCCGCGGAAAGATAGTGCACTTAGCACTAACGGGCTCATAGGCTCATTCTAATAAAAGCTTTTGAACACTTACAAATGGAATGTATTTATTTTTATTTTATTTTATTTATTAATGCCCAAGCAGTTTACTTAATACTTAAATCATTAAAATCTTAGAGGTTATCGGAGATTTACCTTGCACCCGTGCGAAGCCGTGAGAAGCTATTGTAATATAGACTACCTTGAAGTTAAGAGAAGCATCTTAAGGGATGCGCGGTCTACCTTAGATTTACAATAACTCGCCCGATATCTATAACACCCGAGGAGAAACGGTCTAACTTGTAGTTGTAAAATAAAAATACGCACCCACATTGAAACTAATTCGAGCGATAATGCTCTCCGATATAATAAGAAGATTATAGGCCACCACGCTGGCCCAGAGCGTACTGGTGGACTTCACATGCTTTCGGGAACATTATGGGGAACTCTCAGGCATTCAGGTTTCCTCACGATGTTTTCCTTCACAGTTGAAGCAAGAGATATTTGACGGCCGACTGGCGCAGTGGAGAGCGACCCTGGTTTCTGAGTCAACGACTGTGGGTGTGATTCCCACAAATGGAAAAAATTATGTAGGCAGGGTGATGAACAAGTATGTTTTTCAGTGTCTGGGTGTTTATCTGTATATTATAAGTATTTATGTATATTATTCATAAAAAATATCCATCAGCCATCTTAGTACCCATACCCATGACACAAGCTACGCTTACTTTGGGGCTAGATGGCGATATGTGTATTGTCGTAGTATATTAATATATTTCATTGCTTAAAACGCACAAACCTTAGAAAAGTGAAGACACAATTCTCACCACAATCACCGCTTTGAAACTAAAACATACCTTCCATTAAATATTCCATAAACGTAATACCAACATTTATAGTGAAATATTTTTTACTTCCAAATCGCATTACCGTAATTTTACTCGTGAAAATACCGGGAAAATTGCGTTTGACCCTCGCCTTTACAATTACTCCAATCGGTTTTAATGTCGTTCGTCGTATTCTACCTTCTGTTTTCTATTTGTATTCATGACATGTCAAGGGCAGAGATAAGTAGCCAATATGAAATTTACGTTTACTCTATATTCCTAACTTTTATTTTTATACTTACTTACTTAATATATTATATATTTTATATTATATGTGTTTGTATATGAAGTAAGTATATTTTTAATTTAATTTATTATTTATTTATTTTAGTAATTTATGTTTATTATTTAAGTATTATTTTGTGTACACCCTAACCCTTCTTGTTAACTTCATGTACTCAATTTGATTTGGTAGGTTGCCTTGTAGAGATCGCTTTTAAGAGATAAGGCCGCCTATTGCACCTTTTCTTCTTTATTTTAATTCTGTTTTTTAATGCTTGTTTTTTTAATTTGGCGTACAATAAAGTGTATTTGATTTGTTTAGATTTGAAGATAGGAATAATGTTGTATTTTTTTTATCAATAAAGTTACAAGAACTTAGTTATACAAAAACTATAACATGCTTAGGGATCAACAAGCGAAAATTACATTACAAAAAAAAAAACACTAGCTTCATCATCATCATATCAACCCGTTACCGGTCCTCAAAAGTCTTCTCCCGCAATGAGACGGGATTAAGGCCGTAGTCCACCACGCTGGCCCAGTACGGATTGATGGACTCCTCACACCTTATGAGAACATAATGGAGAACTCTCAGGCGTGCAGGTTTCCTCACGATGTTTTTCTTCACCGCTGAAGCTAGTGATATTTTAATTACTTAAAAGTTAGAGGTGCATGCTGGGATTCGAATTCGGTCCCCCCAAAAGTGGGGCACCGTTTCAGCAGATGTTACCATAATTTTATTCCTAAAAGTGCCAATTTGGACGTCAAAAATGTCCGCCTCACTATATTTACTGTTGAAAGTATTGCACGCACGAGACAAATACTATGATATTTATCCAGTTACAGATTCCCTGACCGATTTCGGTCACGTTGGACAATCAAGATTTCCCAACCACGCCCTACATATTATAGTGCGCGTGTTAGGAAATAGGGAACTACAGCACTTTATCTATGATAAACCCAATGATTATATTAAATATATCAACAAATCATAGTTTGTATACTCATTGATAATGTATTGAAAATAGAATAATGGACTTTATTAGACTGTCAAATAAAAGTATAGGATCTATGGCGGGAGACGCGAGTTTGACAAGTTAGATTGGCGGCAAAGAAAAGTGAGGACGGATTTAAATTAATGAATTGAGAAAAGGAGATTAAGTAAAGTATTGTTGATAGAACGTTACAAATTGGGAATAGATGATTTATAATGGAAACGATATACTTAAGGAAATATTGTTGTGACGAAACAAGAGTCGTATGTATTGGTGATGGAGTTGAGATAAGTTGTTGGTACTATGTTGGTACCTGATGTTGCATCAGATAAGTATATCTCTTTATATCCTTTGGGTTATTCAGGTATAATATATGGAGCCCTAGCACTATTTAATACAGATAGCGTATGTAGCAGAGGTTGCTCTATACAAACAACTTGTTCCAAAAGTCCTGATGTTATAAGTGATCATAGTAGTTATGTTTGACCTTTCTTATATGTCTTGTATCAAAGGGCTTAGCGTTATAACATATGACAATGTTGTAATTGTGTTTATAAGTTTTGTTTTAATTGATTGAATAAAAGAGCAACGGTAGAGTTTCTTGCCAGTGGTCTTCTCTGCCGAAGACAGCATTCCGAACTGGTAGTAGAGTCATTTGAAGGTAACAAGTAATATGAATTATAGAGAAGCCTAATATACAGTATTAGAGTCAGTCTAGTTGTTTTATTTCACTCCTTGGGAAGTCAGGTTTATAGAGTACAGACCCACAACACTGCTCTAAAGCAGGTTGGTGGGCTTTAATGATGTCTTTTATAAATTTAATACTTTAATAGGAAGGAAGAATAATAGTCATGAGAATAAATAAGTACTGCTAAGAAACTAGGTATTTAGCTTCAATAATACTGTTAATTAATGAAAGATCTAAGTGCCATCCTGAACATTGTGGGTATTGAAGTGAATATCTGAATACCTGGGCCTCTCATTCCTTTATATTTTTTTAGCATCAGAAGTGGGATCCTATTCATGTCCAATTTATGCCTTTTTCTAATGCAGATTTACTTTTTTTAGAACCATCCCGTCAAATGTGGACATAGTAAAGAGTTTGATGTTTTTAATGATGCCTCAACTTTTTGCTGCTATGTGCTGAAACAGTAACACTCTGGAGACAAAGCACCATGCTTGTTGAAATTCTATATAAGGATATGTGGTCCGGAGAACCAATTGATGTGATATTTTTATTTTTTATTTTTGTTGTTTCTACTTTGCAAAGATAGTACTTATTATTTGAAACTGGTATGGCCTAGTGGCTCTTTTTTTACTTGGAGTCAAAAATAGATTTGATTTATATTTGTTTTGTTTGTTATAAACCAACTAGTCAAGTTAGCCAAACAGAATGTGTAATAAGTTTGATAAATTTGAATTATCAAGTTTTATTTAATTAGTCTGGTTAGACAAATGGAATTTGTGTTAGGTTTTATATTATTAGTCTGTCAAGGTTAAAATAAATAAACTGGTCAGGTTAGCCGAACGGAATGTGTGATATATTTTTCCTATGATTCTTATTTATTACATACAAGATTTCAAGTTTAAATTGAGCAACTAGTCAAGTTGGCAAACAGAATGTGTGATAAGTTTGATAAATTTGAAATTTCAAGTTTTATTTAACTAGTCAGGTTAACCAAATGTAATTTGTGTTAAGTTTTATTTTATTAGTCTGTCCAGGCTAAAATAAATTAACTGGTCAGGTTAGCCGAACGGAATGTGTAATAGATTTTTCTTTTAATTCTTATTTATTACATACAAGATTTCAAGTTTATATTGAGCAACTAGTCAGGTTAGCTGAGCTGTTAACTTTTATTTAGGAACTTTTCTATGTACTTCGAGATCGAAGTACTTGTCAGGAAAGCCGTTGATAGGAGAGATTGTGTAAATTATTCAGAACATATAAAAGAATACACATAAAACAAAAAAAAACAAAAAAAAAAAAAAAATTGTTGGTAGAATAGAATATGATTATGTGTCAGAACAATACATATAGGGAAAATTACTACTGAATAGCTAAATGAAATAGTTTAGTTTCTATGTTGGGTTGTGTGAAGAAAAGAATTAGGAGTCAGCTTAAATGCTGTGGGTTAGGTTAGGTCAGTGATCTTTCAGTATGATGTTGAGAGAAGTTTTTAAAAATGATATAAATAAAATACAATTATAAACTAAATTAATGTTGCTGCCGCAAAGGAAAATATATTAGTTGCATTATAAATAATTAGATTATACTTAGGTTTACAGTTGTTTGAATTATCAAATTGTATGTGAAATTTTAAGAGTCCTTGCATGATAAATGATTCTGTTAAACAGGTGGTTTAATTGATGTTTAGATTGAAATAAAACATTGAATAATAGAAATAACAATTGAACATATACCTTGGCTTTTATGATGAGATGATAAAAAAAAAAAGATGTAAACTAATAGAAATAATTCCATCTTAGCGTTTTTATATTAATTTATTTATATTTATCTTATATATTACTTGACTTGGACAGTGGAAAAAATATGAATATCACCAGTGGGTGATGATGTTATTAATATCACTTGAGAGTGATGATGATGTGGATATCACCAGTGGGTGATGATGTTATTGATATCACCAGTGGGTGATGATGTTGTTGATATCACCAGTGGGTGATGATGTTATTGATATCACTTGAGAGTGATGATGTTGTTGATATCACCAGTGGGTGTTGGTGTTTTGGTATATATTGGTTTGACTATTAGACTGTACCGATTGCATCTGTGACTAAATGAGACTAACAATGTCAATGACAGAATTGATGGGAAATACAATTACCTGTGTGGATATTTTGATAAAGTTGGACTAGAGGCAAAAGGATAAATTTTTTTGAGATTTATATTGAGATGGAAATATTTGGATTGTGATTGTACATGTTAAAATGTACAAAATAAATGAAAATGAGTATTTTTGATTTACATTGTTGAAAATTAATCATTTTACTTTATTAGAAGTATTATATTGTTGTAATATGTTAAATGGTGTGGAATTTTAATGAAAATTTTTTTGGTCTCTTTCACTTTAATTATAAAATGTTATGATTATGCCTATCTTTTGATAAAATATTGTTTACAGTTTATTGATAAAAGTGTATACAGAATGTAACTGATTTGATGATTTTTTATGCTTATATACCATTTGAACTAATGTTATAGAGGTGTACATAAGATGATGTACTTATAAGGATGTTCTTTGAACCTAAAGACTTATGATACAATACATATACCTAAAAAGAATAACCCTATGTACTTCGAGAACGAAGTACTTGTCAGAATGGCCGTGTTAGGAAATAGGGAACTACAGCACTTTATCTATGATAAACCCAATGATTATATTAAATATATCAACAAATCATAGTTTGTATACTCATTGATAATGTATTGAAAATAGAATAATGGACTTTATTAGACTGTCAAATAAAAGTATAGGATCTATGGCGGGAGACGCGAGTTTGACAAGTTAGATTGGCGGCAAAGAAAAGTGAGGACGGATTTAAATTAATGAATTGAGAAAAGGAGATTAAGTAAAGTATTGTGGATAGAACGTTACAAATTGGGAATAGATGATTTATAATGGAAACGATATACTTAAGGAAATATTGTTGTGACGAAACAAGAGTCGTATGTATTGGTGATGGAGTTGAGATAAGTTGTTGGTACTATGTTGGTACCTGATGTTGCATCAGATAAGTATATCTCTTTATATCCTTTGGGTTATTCAGGTATAATATATGGAGCCCTAGCACTATTTAATACAGATAGCGTATGTAGCAGAGGTTGCTCTATACAAACAACTTGTTCCAAAAGTCCTGATGTTATAAGTGATCATAGTAGTTATGTTTGACCTTTCTTATATGTCTTGTATCAAAGGGCTTAGCGTTATAACATATGACAATGTTGTAATTGTGTTTATAAGTTTTGTTTTAATTGATTGAATAAAAGAGCAACGGTAGAGTTTCTTGCCAGTGGTCTTCTCTGCCGAAGACAGCATTCCGAACTGGTAGTAGAGTCATTTGAAGGTAACAAGTAATATGAATTATAGAGAAGCCTAATATACAGTATTAGAGACAGTCTAGTTGTTTTATTTCACTCCTTGGGAAGTCAGGTTTATAGAGTACAGACCCACAACACTGCTCTAAAGCAGGTTGGTGGGCTTTAATGATGTCTTTTATAAATTTAATACTTTAATAGGAAGGAAGAATAATAGTCATGAGAATAAATAAGTACTGCTAAGAAACTAGGTATTTAGCTTCAATAATACTGTTAATTAATGAAAGATCTAAGTGCCATCCTGAACATTGTGGGTATTGAAGTGAATATCTGAATACCTGGGCCTCTCATTCCTTTATATTTTTTTAGCACGCGCAACAAGTGTGTGCGCAAACACAGGTGCATTCTCCATTCCCTTACTCTCCATTCCCGTACTCTCAAAGCCGACGGGACTGCAGCTCCGACTCGACAGCTTATAAAAATCACCACCAATTTCAAAACTCCGTGCTGGTAATAAAAATTTATTGACAAAAAACCCGGGGATAATTATAAATTGATCCGGCCAGGAATCAAACCCGGGACCTCCCATAGAAATAATAACATAGCGCAAATGCGCACGGGAGGTCGACACACCTTTGAATCCGTCCAAAGGAAGGTCATGTTTTAATTTTTATATTCAGAATAACGAAGGTCATCCAAAGGCAAAAGACTTGAGAAAAACGTGACAAATTTTCTCAAGTTATTTTCGTGTTCATCTTGAATTTATGTGTACGTGCATGTACATACAACGAGATTTATTAAAACTTATCAAACGAAAACTTTTTCTAGAAGATTTTCTGAGTTACTCAGCCTGTTAAAATACCGAGAATTACTTTTTGTAATATAATTATTCATTGTAAAGTCAACATGTCCTGAGGATGCTTCGGTGTCGGAGCGAAACGTGTGGTACATTGCCGAAGACCGTTTAGTGTAGAGTATAAAGATTGAAGAAATTATAAATTACACTACACAGATTCTCGTATTTTCGAGGAGTATACAAAATTAAGCTTTATTTCTATAATATCAATAATCCTGAGTTTGCTGTTTGTATTTCTGTACTAAAAATGTCTATCAAACCTTTTCATTCTTTCTGCTGCTTGCCCAGTTTGGGGGACGATATTTTGTTTAGCGCTTCTATTTATTTCATTCAATGGAAAAAGCAAACATTTTGATCGTCAATAAAAGTAACAATTTGTCAACCTTCATCTCCAGGGAAGCCTCCACCCTCATTAGAGGGAAAGGGTTACTGAGCTCAGTCGCGGATCCGCCGCTTCACTGCGGATTAGTACGCATGCCAACAATTCCCCAGAGACTGTTTCTTTATAACAAACATTCAGCTCGAACAAATTCAGCCATCCAAATGCTTAATAATTGCCCTCATTTATTTTGATTATGTACAATAGCGCACTTTAATCGGCCTAATCCCAAGAAACATCAAACCTCGCTTTACTTAAAGTCGAAGACAATGTAGCTACGATATTTCTGCAGCCTCGGAGCCAATAGAAGGAATTTTTGGAATGCGTCATCATCATCATAACCACTTCAACCGATTGCGCACACTGCTTGATATAAATATTTTGTAGAGAGTTCCAATATCGCTTGATTTCCGCAGCTCCTAACGGCTCGGGCCGACCAACGCTGCGTTTACCGATCCGAACGCCCCAACATCCATCGGTTCTCCGAGCTATGTGCCCCGCCTATTACCACTTTAGCTTCGCGACTCGTTGAGTGACTTCAGTTTCGCTACTTTTGATGCGTAGGTACATAAAAAAAAGTTTTATGGTAGTGACATGATGGTGATAGCAATAAAACTATTCGAAGGTTCTTAAAGAAGAAAGACACTACATAATCTGCCAAGCGTTCTTTTTGATAACCGATATTGTAACTAAAGACTACCTGAAGGCAACCTAGGTAGGAATTAGGGTCATATAAAAACAAGAAACCGGCAAGAAATTCTGCAGTTGCTCTTTCTTTACAGTCCACAAAACAATGTGTAGCGGTCTTCACATTACAGAACTAGATGGCGTCTCAAAAATCCTGCATCGCGCTAGCGAAGTGTTCACTAAGAATACCTATATATATACATCTTCCAAAAATGTATGTGTAGACCTCGATCCCCGAACACGATCACCCGCACGGAGGAAGATCTTCCTATTGTGACAGTCGAGCGTATCACCGTAGCTCCCGTACAAATGTATTCACTCGAATTATTCAGCATAAGTTACCTTTTTTTAAGTATATTATTTTATTATTTATTTATTATACCTACAAACGTTGTCTGGGAGAGATCGCTTTAGCGATAAGACCGCTTTTGCACGCAAATTGTTTATATTAAGTTTTATCTGTTATTTTTTTATTTTGTCTGCATTATTATATTTGTTTTTAATACCAGCGAGTAGGACTTAGCCTTCACTTTCGGGGAGCCGAGTTCGGTTCCCGGCACGCAACTCTAACTTTTCTAAGTAATGTGCGTTTTAGGCAATTAAAAAATAAACTGCTTCAACGGTAAAGGCAAACATCGTGAAGAAACCTGCATGCCTGAGAGTTCTCCATAATGTTCTCAAACGCGTGCGAAGTCCGCCAATCCGCACTGGGCTAGCTTGGTGGACTACGGCCTTAACCCCTTCTCATTGTGGGAGGAAGGATTGTGGGTGTTATTGCTTGTGATGATGATGATGATGATTATATTTGTGTGCAATAAAGTTTTCAAACATACAAAAAATTTAAAAATATCTATGTTTACCAGAATAATATAATAAACATATAACCGACACAAAAGCACACTATGGCTTGAGGTCAGAAAGTGCTCAAGATTAATGAGCGGAACAGTTTTGCACGAAATAAAACTATACTTACTCGTAAATGCTTAGGGGCGGGCGATTCCGGTCCTGACAATGGCGATTGCCCGGCAAATAGCCCCGAGTGCGTCTGCCTTCGGCTATAAACATTACCGGCTATAATTGTCAACCCGGCTATAGTAGTATAGCCCATATACAAGGCTACTTGTAAAGCGGGTTCAATACCGACGAGGTATTACATTCTTGGTAACGAAAAAATATTTGTTCAAATTCAAAATCGTAAACTTATATATATTTCAAGTAAGCCTTTCAAATAGGAATTACTATTAGCAATTTTAAACCAAGTATGTATGTTTGTAACGACTTTACCACCGGTTCAGAAGGCAGATTTCAACGAGAAGAAGCCGGAAAGAAACTCAGCAGTTGCCCTTTTGCAATATAAGCATTTTAACAATATTGTCTTGTGAGAGATGAAAACGGAGCAGTGTGCTTCCAAGCAACCTTGTCATTTACCTCCAAACTTGAAAAGCCATACTTAAGTAAAGTTTATATGAAAAATTACGCCCCTTATATATTAAATTATTAATATTAAATTATTATTTAATTAATTTAATATCTTACTATCATCAACCCATTAGCGGCACACCTCTCAGAATGAGAAGGGTTTAGGCCGTTGTCCACCACGCTGGCCCAGTGCGGATTGGTGAACTTAATACTAAAATTTAAAAATCGACATACGAGTTCATACGCACGCGCGCAGACATATTCACATATAAACGTGATGTCAAGTTATAGTCATGTTTTTTTTTTTATTGGATCATTAAACTGGTAACCGTCAATGACATTATCATGAGAATAACATAAATAAAATAGATTGCATTCTAGCATTTTACGTCTGTTCTTTAGTGATATTATATTGTTGTTGTACGATTTTTAATTATTAATCTTCAATCGAGTATTCCAACTTTTCAAACGATGGCTACTACATTCGTAATTAAAAGTTATACAATATGTTTTCTGGTATTCCCTCACCACTAGGTATTTTCTTTGATTGAATGTCTGAAATATTAAAATTTAGCAATCGTTGCTGTATTTTATTATTTTCTCAGCCAAATTACTGGGTTTTTAAAATATTATATCTGGCTCATTTAAAGTAACTCGTAAGTCACTAAAAATATTTATACTTCGATGGAAATTCCATTTCCAAATAACAAACCTTCCAAATATGTTGACCTAATATACCAACTTATTGGCACCTCATTTACCGTTTCCACTCATAAAACTAGCGAATTTGTTCACAAAGGAAATAAATTTTATTTCCCCTCCTTCAAGCTATCGCAGATCTCTACCGAATTTACGATTCGCATTCATATTAACCTGATATCGCATGGATGCTCTATTATCGGGAAGAATGCTCATACCAGAGGTGTGCAAAAAACTTACTCAAAATGAAAGAGAGACACCTATCCTTTGGACCAAAGAGTAACTCATGTAAACTCAGTACCATACTTAAGTAAAAGAAACACGTGGAACGTATCAACGAGCAAGTAAAAATATAAATGTTTGAAAAAGATTATATTGGTTACAGGTACAATGTTACTCCACACAATTATGGTTTTTTTTTGGTGGCTAATTATATACACATTGTACCATTGTTTATCAAAAATAAATAATATTAAGCAGTCAGGAGAATATCCAGTTTAAAATTCACTTATCACTAGAAGGCTTAGTCCTTTTGAAACGCCAAGTCTCTCTGTTTGTAGAAACTACTGGGCTACTCTAGCTGATCCAATTTTAGCCTTTCCCTTTTTTCTACTCCGGACATAGTTACGAACACCTGTTACACTGATATTATCTAACGATTAAGTGAACATAACTTAACAGTTCTTATGTATTTAATTAATCTAACGAAATTAAGACTCATATTAAACTCTGAGAAAAAGTTGACCTGAAAAAAGAGTCAATTTACTAACGTTTAAACAGCTAGGCTTTTTTTTGCGCACTGTCATAGAGCTATGTACTACAGGATATTAAACTCGATAAGTCTGCCAATCTAAATTAGAACAGCGCGGTGGAACTTGGCTCGTTTATCTTATGAGAAAACACACATCTATGACTGTTCATAGATGTGTGTTTTCTCATAAGATAAACGCAGCAGCGTATATAAATTATTAACTTACGATGTTAAAAGTTAGCCTGTAACCGAAATCAATAGTCGGTGAGTAATTTTTTTAGCTCGTGAACGATAGATAGATTTGCAGTGAGTGATGTAGTTCATTTTATCTTTCAGTGGCGAGCAACCCCATCAACCGGGTATATTTTTCTTTCCATTTTTACTACTTTATTCCTTTTCAGATGTTTATTGCTTTGAATCTTCGTAAATATTTGGGTATTGTAGTAACTTTTTATTTGTTGTACATAACTCCGCTTTTATTACGTTGGAATTGTTTCCTTTTTGGGAATAAACTTTGGTGTATCATTTATATTCGTATAATGAGAATTCTATGCGTTGATTTCTGTTCTCTAATTATATGTTTCTAAAAGTTTTTTAATTGCTTTGTTTGTGTTCTTAGGTAAATGTTGTGAAATACAAATAAAGAGTTAAATAAATAATACTTAATACATTGTGCTCTAAAAATCATTTTTGATCTATCAACATTCCAAAATGTGCAAACATACAAACACACACGCTTATTTAGTACAGCGAGGATACTATAGATACATTTCTTAATGACTAAATATCAAAAAATTATAATGTTGAAAAAAGAGCAACTGCTTAGTTTTGCCGTAGAAGATTGACTACAAAAAGCTAGACTGGACGATTCAAAAGTGCTTATATGAGGTCTACTTGAAATAAATGGAATTTGAATTAGTTTTTTTTTTGTTTTAATTTTAAAATTCTTATATATTTTGCTTATTCCATGACAGTATAATAAGATAGCCGGCTTATACGCGGCATCGTACTAGAACGTTTTATGTCTCGTAAACCACATGTGGGCCAACGACGTAGTAAGACGTCCCAAGATTACATCTTGTGCTGCACCTGTTTCAAAGGCAGTAAAAGTGATAAGCAGCTAGATAAATAATATATAAATTTTTACTCTCTTTGTATCCAACATTTTCCTCTTCATATTATGAGGGAAAAGGGAGAAATAAACAGTTTACCAAGGAATAAAGCCATACTCGTAAAAGTTCGGGCGACGGCCGCGGCGGGCGGAGGACAACCCGACGGACATTTTAAGTCGATTCATTGCGCCTTATCTTAACCAAGACCTCGCGGTTATAATTGGGACCAGCAGTAGAAAAGTTGCCTAACCACATAAACGTTAAAAAAAAATTAAATAGGAAGTAGAGTAGTATTACATTTGTTAAACATTTGTTACCAGTGAAGCTTTTAGATAGAATAAACTACTATGGGAGACCACCAATAATCGGCTACTATTCGGTCTTTTATCGGATTCTTTATCAACAAGTATGCTAAACGTTTATTGGCATAAGGCCGAATACCACACATTGAGACTAGCTGTTGCTTGCATATTCCACCGCGTTTATCATGGTTTATTTTCGCGAATCCCATGTGAACCGTTTGTTATCCTGGAATAAAAATAACATATGTTATTTCATCCTTTCAACACATTCTATTTCTAGTCGATTTGTTAGTTTTATTAGGACGTAAAATAGATAAATAATAAATAAATACACTACGACGATACCAACGCCACCTAGCCCCAAAGTAAGCGTAGCTTATACCTAAATAAATAGCAATATTTATATAAAAACACCCAGACACTGAAAAACATTCATGCTCATCACACAAACATTTTCCAGTAGTGGGAATCGAACCCACGGCCTTGGGATCAGAAAGCAGGGTCGCTGCAAACTGCGCCAATCGGCCGTCAAAAGAAGAAGGATAAAAGAAAGATAAACAGACAAACCAACACAGTTTCGCATTTATAATATTAGATAGATGACGAATTGAGTTCAAGTTTTGAGAAATAAGCTAAGCGATTCATAAGCGGGTCTATGCTATACACACCAAGTTTTTGCGTGGGGACAATAATGACGAATCGCTTCATCTTCAGTATATTATATTTATGCACCACTACTGGGCACAGGCTTTCCATTTTGTTCATTGACAAAATGCCACTATAATTGACAGCTATTGTTGTAAAATGTAATTGTTTTCTGTCCCAAATAAATAATTTTATTAAAAATAAAAAATAAAATGAAAGGTATAACAGCTTTGATTGTGGACGCTTCTCCGACGCAGTTTGAAACTAATACTAAGCTTACATCTGTGACAAGTTCATTTCTATTTATACCCAAATAGCATGAAAAAATTAAATGATAAATATTATTCTAAGTGGTAATATTTTTGGACCGATCAAAATCTGTCCTTTTCTTGACGAATCAAACACTATCCAGTAGCACTCTTTTTGCAGTGGTAAGCTAAATTTCTCTTTTAAACACTTTGCAGAGCACGCAAGCATCATGTCCTACAAGTGCCATCCTGTTTCCATGACCCTGAAGCGTAGATTTTAAGCATCATGTGCCTGTTATTACTTACTGCACCACAGCAGTGCTGATTGGCGGCAAAAAAAAGTATAGCGGCAGTACTTACCCGGATTTGCTTTGTCACTATTTATTTATTTGGTATCTGTGACCCATCACTACGCACTACACTATAACATAAATAAAATAACAAAAACTAAACTAAATAAAAAAAAACTTATATTAAATATTAATATGCAATATAAAAAAAAAAGTTACATATTAAAATTTCTGCGTCCAGGCAGCCCTACGTGGAGTTTAATATACAACTTGTAGATTGGAGAGTCGTATCGATTTATTAGTGCTTTCAGAATGCCGTTACTGCTTTCTTTTCATCAAGGATGCTATTCGATTTCTACTGATGGCAAGAAAGTCATCAGTATGAGCCATCGCGAACATTTCTGATGCACTACAATAACGGGGTAAGCCCAACAGCATTCTGAAACCATCATTACACTGAACTCGTAGGGCGTTTAGCGATGCCTGCGTATAGTTGGTCCACAGGGATCCCGTGTAACAGGTTTGACAAAAGGCTATAAATATAAAAACTACTTAATGAATGTCCTAATCAATTGTGAAAAATTACGAGTTAGGTCGCTTTTTGTTGGCGGTTACTATTACAAAGCCACAATCTAGGTCATCTATTCCCAAATTTACTGTCTGAATAGTTCTAGGATCTAGGCAGTGCTCCAAATAACATTTTTCTTTATTAAGTACGAAATAAACGAGCGATTACTGTCTTGCGTCGCCGGTTTTACAGCATCCTTATTTACTTCGAATGGCAAGTTTAAGTATGATTAAAGTTCTGCCATCCATCTTTTTGTCGTAGGAGACAAGCTGCGCCGCATATAGGCAAGAAAAATTACAACAATTTGAAAGATCTCAAGCTAGTCGAATGTGGTATCATCGTCTAAATAAACTCTATCCCCACTATCTCATTTCTACCGCGCAAATCTAGGAACAATCTCCCATCCGAAGTCAACGACGATCAAGACTACAATTTAGGTTTATTCGAGGGGCAAATAAGCAAATTCTTTAACAGCCGGCAAAGAATTGGTGGCTCCTCTGGTGCTGCAGATGTTCATGGTGGTGGATCACGTAACATCAGGTGACCCACTTGCTCGTTAGCCTGCTATATTGATAAAAAATTATATATTCAATTTAAAAATTATCAAAGACACTACGCATTCGAGTGGTAATCTCTGAGATACTTGAATCCCATTTACGGTTGATTAACCAATTATAGCTCCGCCTCTTGTACCAGCTATGACTTACATGACAATATTCAAATATATGAATAATGAATATTATAACATGTATTCATCATCACCTTCCTCAGTATTATCGAGTGCTTAGTATAAATATCTATATAGATGGATCCTTTGTACCCGACTACGGCTGAAAGAAACTGAAATTCTTAGTCGGTGGCTGCACTGATTTTGGTTATATATATTAGCTTCCCAATGTAAATTAATAAAATCGGTTTCCGTACTGTACGATGTTTGATGTACGTGTGTTTTTAAATTTCATACATTTTTTTTTTATAAATGGCTGCGCCCAAACCGGCTATATTTACGTTAAATTATATTAAAAAAAAAATATATTTTAAATACTATATTACAAAAGTAACATTATGTATAGTGCTAAATAAATTAAAATTATCGTGGTCGCGTAAAACTACCAATGTTATTTGAGTTTAGTGGAATAATTGGCCACCGTCTGCACCTTTTTGTAAAAAACTAGATCTGTGTTAGTAAATCAGTGTTTAAAACTTTTTTACCGGTATCTTGTTTAACCTAGTTTTAGATTCCTATAAAAATTACATTTCGTTTTTCGTCTTGTCTCAACTTGTGAACTTTTATTTTACAGATGTTGTGTTCCAACGACTGACCTACGGCGCTATACAGATGTGGCTTACGAATTTGGAAGGCCATAGTAGTTGAAGGGCGTAGACTAATCAAGTTTCTGACTTGAGTCAACGTTGCTAACGCGATTACCAAACCAGGCTAATTTGCGTCCGTCCTATCTAGGCCACAACACTCCCTTAGGAAAATGCTCGCGAACTCGCCATCGGAACCTATGACTAAGACTCCGCTTATCCATCCGTCTGTTACCAGGCTGTATCTCATAAACCATGATAGTTAGATAGTTGAAATTGTTGCAGATAATGTATTTCTGTTATTCTGAAACAAACAATAGTAAAAAAAAAATACCAGACCACGCTTTACGCGTCCCGCCTAAGTAACCACAACACCCTCAGATAATATTGGAGAGAAATTGATTAAATATAATAATTTTACTTGAGTGCCTCACGCAGTTGCGTGTGTTAGGAAATAGGGAATTATAGCACTTTATCTATGATAAACCCGATGATTATATTAAATATATCAACAAATCATAGTTTGTATACTCATTGATAGTGTATTGAAAATAGAATAATGGCCTTTAGTAGACTGTCAAATAAAAGTATAGGATCTATGGCGGGAGACGCGAGTTTGACAAGTTAGATTGGCGGCAAAGAAAAGTGAGGACGGATTTAAATTAATGAATTGAGAAAAGGAGATTAAGTAAAGTATTGTGGATAGAACGTTACAAATTGGGTTGAGATGATTTATAATGGAAACGATACACTTAACGAAATATTGTTGTGGCGAAACAAGTCGTATGTACTGGTGATGGAGTTGTTAAAAGTTGTTGGTACTATGGTTGTACCTGATGTTGCATTAGATAAGTATATCTCATCCTTTGGTTTATTTAGGTATCATATATGGAGCCCTAGCATAACTTTATACCGACAGTTTATGTAGCAGAGGTTGCTCTATACAAACAATTTGTTCCAAAAGTCCTGATGTTATAAGTGATCATAGTAGTTATGTTTGACCTGTCTTATATGTCTTGTATCAAAGGGCCTAGCGTTATAACATATGATAATGTTGTAATTGTGTTTATAAGTCTTGTTTTAATTGATTGAATAAAAGAGCAATGGTAGAGTTTCTTGCCAGTGGTCTTCTCTGCCGAAGACAGCATTCCGAACTGGTAGTAGAGTCATTTGAAGGTAACAAGTAATATGAATTATAGAGAAGCTTAATATACAGTATTAGAGTCAGTCCAGTGGTTTTATTTCACTCCTTGGGAAGTCAGGTTTATAGAGTACAGACCCACAACACTGCTCTAAAGCAGGTTGGTGGGCTTTAAAGATTTCTTTTATAAAATGAATACTTTAATAGGAAGGAAGAATAATAGTTATGAGAATAAATGATTACTAATAAGAAACTAGGTATTTAGCTTCAATAATACTGTTAATTAATGAAAGATCTAAGTGCCATCCTGAACATTGTGGGTATTATAGTGAATATCTGAATACCTGGGCCTTCCATTCTTTATATTTTTTTAGCATCAGAAGTTGGATCCTATTCATGTCCAATTTATGCCTTTCTCTAATGCAGATTTACTTTTTTTAGAACCATCCCGTCAAATGTGGACATTATAAAGAATTTGATGTGTTTGATGATGCCTCAACTTTTTGCTGCTATGTGCTAAAACAGAAACACTCTGGAGACAAAGCACCATGCTTGTTGAAATTCTATTTAAGGATATGTGGTCTGGGGAACCAATTAATAACCATCCCGGCAAATGTGGACATAGTACATGGATTGATGTTTTTGATGATGTCTCAACTAATCGCTGGTATGTGCTAAAACAGAAACACTCTGGAGACAGAGCACCAGACTTGGTAAAATTCCATTAAAGGATATGTGGTCCGGAGAACCAATTAATGTGATATTTTTATTTATTTTTTCTTTTTGTGGTTTCTACTTTTGAAACATAGTACTTATTACCTGAAACTGATATGGCCTAGTGGCTCTTTGTTTATTTTGCTGAAATGATTAAGTCCAAAATAGAATTGATTTAAGTTTGTTTGTAAAAACCAACTAGTCAAGTTGGCCAAACAGAATGTGTAATGAGTTTGATAAATTTGAATTATCAAGTTTTATTTAATTAATCAGGTTAGCCAAATGGAATTTGTGCTAAGTTTTATTTTATTAGACTGTCCAGGTTAAAATAATTTAATTGGTCAGGTTAGCCGAACGGAATGTGTAATAGATTTTTCTTTTGATTCTTATTTATTACATACAAGATTTCAAGTTTATATTGAGCAACTAGTCAGGTTAGCCGAGCTGTTAACTTTTATTTAGGAACTTTTCTATGTACTTCGAGATCGAAGTACTTGTCAGGAAAGCCGAGATAGGAGAGATTATGTAAATTATTCAGAAAATATAAAAGAATACACATAAAACAAAACAAAAAAAAAAAATTTTGTTGGTAGAATAGAATAGAATATGATTATGTATCAGAACAATACATATAGGGAAAATTACTACTGAATAGCTAAATGAAATAGTTTAGTGTCTATGTTGGATTGTGCGAAGAAAATAATTGGGAGTCAGCTTAAATGTTATGGGTTAGGTTAGTAATCTTTCAGTATGATGGTTAGAGAAGTTCTTAAAATTATCTAAGAATAAATACAAATATAAACTAAATTAATGTTGCTGCTGCAAAGGAAAATATATTAGTTGCATTATAAATAATTATATTATACTTAGGTCTACAGTTGTTTAAATTTTCAATTTCTATTTGAAATTTTAATAGTCCTTGTATGATAAATGATTCTGTTAAACGGGTGATTTTATTGATGTTTAGATTGAAATAAAACATTGAATAATAGAAATAACAATTGAACATATACCTTGGCTTTTATGATGAGATGATAAAAAAAAAAAGATGTAAACTAATAGAAATAATTCCATCTTAGCGTTTTTATATTAATTTATTTATCTTATATATTACTTGACTTGGACAGTGGAAAAAATATGAATATCACCAGTGGGTGATGATGTTATTGATATCACTTGAGAGTGATGATGATGTGGATATCACCAGTGGGTGATGATGTTATTGATATCACTTGAGAGTGATGATGTTGTTGATATCACCAGTGGGTGATGATGTTTTTGATATCACTTGAGAGTGATGATGTTGTTGATATCACCAGTGGGTGTTGGTGTTTTGGTATATATTGGTTTGACTATTAGACTGTACCGATTGCATCTGTGACTAAATGAGACTAACAATGTTAATGACAGAATTGATTTGAAATACAATTACCTATGTGGATATTTTGATAAAGTTGGACTAGAGGCAAAAGATAAATTGTTTGAGATTTATATTGAGATGGAAATATTTGGATTGTGATTGTACATGTTAAAATGTACAAGATAAATGAAAATGAGTATTTTTGATTTACATTGTTGAAAATTAATCATTTTACTTTATTAGAAGTATTATATTGTTGTAATATGTTAAATGGTGTGGAATTTTAATGAAAATTTTTTTTGGTCTCTTTCACTTTAATTATAAAATGTTTTGATTATGCCTATCTTTTGATATAATATTGTTTACAGTTTATTGATAAAAGTGTATACAGAATGTAACTGATTTGATGATATTTGTGCTTATATACAATTTAAACTAACGTTATAGAGGTGTACATAAGATTATGTACTTGTTAGGATATTCTATGTACCTAAGGACTTATGATACAAAACATATTATACCTGAAAAAGAATAACCCTATGTACTTCGAGAACGAAGTACTTGTCAGAATGGCCGTGTTAGGAAATAGGGAATTATAGCACTTTATCTATGATAAACCCGATGATTATATTAAATATATCAACAAATCATAGTTTGTATACTCATTGATAGTGTATTGAAAATAGAATAATGGTCTTTAGTAGACTGTCAAATAAAAGTATAGGATCTATGGCGGGAGACGCGAGTTTGACAAGTTAGATTGGCGGCAAAGAAAAGTGAGGACGGATTTAAATTAATGAATTGAGAAAAGGAGATTAAGTAAAGTATTGTGGATAGAACGTTACAAATTGGGTTGAGATGATTTATAATGGAAACGATACACTTAACGAAATATTGTTGTGGCGAAACAAGTCGTATGTACTGGTGATGGAGTTGTTAAAAGTTGTTGGTACTATGGTTGTACCTGATGTTGCATTAGATAAGTATATCTCATCCTTTGGTTTATTTAGGTATCATATATGGAGCCCTAGCATAACTTTATACCGACAGTTTATGTAGCAGAGGTTGCTCTATACAAACAATTTGTTCCAAAAGTCCTGATGTTATAAGTGATCATAGTAGTTATGTTTGACCTGTCTTATATGTCTTGTATCAAAGGGCCTAGCGTTATAACATATGATAATGTTGTAATTGTGTTTATAAGTCTTGTTTTAATTGATTGAATAAAAGAGCAACGGTAGAGTTTCTTGCCAGTGGTCTTCTCTGCCGAAGACAGCATTCCGAACTGGTAGTAGAGTCATTTGAAGGTAACAAGTAATATGAATTATAGAGAAGCTTAATATACAGTATTAGAGTCAGTCCAGTGGTTTTATTTCACTCCTTGGGAAGTCAGGTTTATAGAGTACAGACCCACAACACTGCTCTAAAGCAGGTTGGTGGGCTTTAAAGATTTCTTTTATAAAATGAATACTTTAATAGGAAGGAAGAATAATAGTTATGAGAATAAATGATTACTAATAAGAAACTAGGTATTTAGCTTCAATAATACTGTTAATTAATGAAAGATCTAAGTGCCATCCTGAACATTGTGGGTATTATAGTGAATATCTGAATACCTGGGCCTTCCATTCTTTATATTTTTTTAGCACGTGCTTATCCTTTAAAAATATGGTAATTTGTAAGAACTACTTGTATTGATCATTTATAACTGAAGAAAAAACCTGGCGCCGGCTTTATATGAGGTACTTATATAAATCAAAGATTACCGTACTAGTTTTTTTTTTCTCTGATGTTATCCTGCGAACAGTCCTTGACTATTAGCAGATGTGTTCATAGATATTTTATTTATTTTATGATAATTTCCCATTGGTTGGGATGGTGCCTAAGTCGTATTTGGTATTTACTACTACACTGTTGCAGTTCTTCTTTTACGTTCCTGATCCTCAGATGCTCATGGACCTCGTTGTTCTTTATAAACCAAGGGGAGTTCGTTATTTGTTTGAGAATCGAGTCTTCAGCTCTTTGGATTATTTCAATGTTGGAATCGCAGGCGGAGCCCCAGAGCTGTAATCCGTATGTCCATGTGGGTTTTGAGTGCTGTTTTGTATATCAGGAGTTTGCTGTCTGTAGACAGCTTAGAGTTTCTAGCAAGCAGCCAATAGAGTCCTCGATATTTAACGTTTAGTTATGCTTTTTCCACGTGAGTTTACGATCCAAGTGCATATCCAGGTATCCTACACACCGAGTGTGGGGTAATACGTTGTTACCAAATTTAACTGGAGGGCAATCGCCTGTTCTCAGAGTAAAAGTTATGTGCAGAGATTTTGCTGGACTAGCTGTTATTCTCCATCTCTCCATCCACATCTGGGTCTCTAGAAGGCTTTTTTGTAGGATTTCAGATGCTTTAACGGGATTTGTGTGAGACGCAAGTATTGCAGTATCATCAGCAAAAGTTGCCACTGTTACTCCAGGACTTTGAGGTAAATCTACAGTAAATAATGTGTAGAGAACTAGGCCGAATACAGAACCCTGAGGCACTCCAGCATTGATATCATAGAATCCAGACATACATTCGCCCTCCCTAACTTGAAAGATTCTACACGTAAGGTAAGATTTTAGTAAGGTATAAAAAGAGTGTGGTAGCAGCATTTTAATTTTACACAGCAATCCTTTGTGCCAAACTCTATCAAAGTATCTTTCAAAGTTCGTACTAGTTAATAAACATTTTTTTTTAATGACAATTTGAGTTGGTGACAACAAAATGGCCATGGCAGCAGTTTCTCTGATTTTCTTTATTTATTTATTTATATAATGGACTACCAATAGTAGATATACTATTACTTGCACTTTTTTTTGGAAGGAGTCACATAGTAAATGTTCAACCATTTACAGGTTATCACTGCACCCATTAAAATGTAAAAAGTCATTCCTATAAATTATTAACAGTTATTTATTAGTCTTTTAATGTAAGTTTATAAACCTTTAAAAGTACACAAAGTATAGTAAAAATTCAAAATTCAAATTCATTTATTTCAAGTAGACCTACTTTATAAGCACTTTTGAAACGTCAACTTTGTATGTTTGTAGTGACCCTACCACCGGTTCGGAAAGCAGATTCTACCGAGAAGAGCCGGCAAGAAACTCAGTAGTTGCTCTCTTCCAACATCAACATTTACAATCATTTGTCAATATTGGGGGAGATGAGAGCGACGCTGGCTGCTTCCAATTCACCTTGTCATTCAAGTAAATACATAAATTATTAATTCTCTTCCGCACTGTATTCCTAAATTATACTAAATAGATGATGGTGATTTCTATGTTTAATAATATTACTACGCCGCACAACCGACAAATTTCACCACAAAGTAATCATGACATAACTTTAATCCAATTATTTCGCTCAAATAAAGTCACACATCTCACAAATAATATACTAAAGTTTGGCAAGATGTCAAAATCCCGGGAACAGTTTCCTTTGTGAAACTTAGCACAAACAATATACGAAAATTAAACTGCAATTCCACCGAGCGGTCTCCGATTTTCACAACACCAATCACTTGCACATTTCTGCACATTTATTTTTTGCTGTGCCGTCATAAATAGGTATTTTTTTAATATTGCATTGTTTATCACGCTGCTGACCCAATATCGTTGACTTATGTCAACTTGTACTATATTTTTTTCCTGTGGGGAAATCCTGCGCCACTGGGAGGACTGGAACACCACGGTGCTCCACCCAGTCGCCTGGTGGCTGGGACACGGGAACGCTTTTGCAAACGACTGCGCCCGCTGTTGCAGACCCTTCTCTGAACCATACAAATATGCCCCTATGCTACTGATATCAGCGAATACGAGAGAGTACGAGCATAAGTACCAGCGCCGACGTCATTCTCCTTTTGGTCTTCGTGTCGTTAACACCTCTCAA
This sequence comes from Pararge aegeria, assembly GCF_905163445.1. Taxonomy (NCBI): domain Eukaryota; kingdom Metazoa; phylum Arthropoda; class Insecta; order Lepidoptera; family Nymphalidae; genus Pararge; species Pararge aegeria. The sequence continues at coordinate 776,944 of NC_053193.1, forward strand.
TTGTTATAAGAGTTTTTTTTTAATTCGTTGTATAATTGAATTATTGAGTGTTCTCTGCAAGTTAGCCCTTGACTGCAATCTCACCTAGTGGTAAATGATGATGCAGTCTAAGATCGTTGCTGGCTAAACTGTTAGGGAGTATGATAGTCATACCCCTAATCAGTTTCCACGCGACATCGCACCGGGACACTATATCGCTTAGGGTGGTGTTCAAGTACTAAGAAAATTTCTTATAATTATTTAAACTAGATAGCCAGACAACGGAGAAGCTCTCCAATATGAACATTGTACATCAAAATATACAGAGCTTAACCGGCAAAGAAATTGAAATAGAACTGTTTGTGGAAAAACTCAATATACACATTCTGTGTATTACTGAGCATTGGCTCACTGGTGCACATCCAGCAGTTATCTTAAGGAATTTTGAACTGTCAAGTGTGTTCTTCAGAAGGACTGCAATTCATGGTGGGTCCTTATTTTTTGTACACAATAATATAACTTGTAAGGAGCGAAAAGACATAGTTAGTCTTTCTGTTGCACGTAACGCACTGTAGAACTATCTTGTGTGGAGCTGGAGCGATTTATAATAGTGTGTGTATATCGTCCCCCCTCAGGTGATTTTAGCCTTTTTGAGGATGTAATGGAAGATGTGCTTAAGCGATTGTCTGTATCCACAAAAAAAGCAATAGTATGCGGGGTTTTTAATGTTGATATTTTACTTAGTAATGCAACTACGACTAGGTTGCTAAACTTATTTAAATGTTTTAATTTAAATTATGCTTATAGTGAACCTACTAGAATCACAGCAACCTCAGCATCATGTTTAGATAATATTTTTCTCAACTGTGATATCTTAGGTAAATCGATAATAACCAACTTAAGATCAGATCATTGTGGCCAACAAATTACTGTTTTGAATAATATAAACAAAGATGAACATATCGTCAAGTGAAGGCCGATAACTAAGAGCAAATTGACGCGATTCAAAGGTGAAATATCATCCAAAATTCCTGCCCTTGTCTTTAAGAACGGTCATCCTGACAGCATTTATGGTACGCTCTTTAATATTATAGAAAAAGAATTTAACAAAATATTCAATTTCAAACATATAGATTTCAATAAAAAAATAAAGTTTAGCGATTGGGCAACTATTGGCATATACAAAAGTAGAGATAATTTGTATGAGCTCTATAGTGAAAAACAATATAACCATACTCCAGCTTTCCTACAACACGTAAAAATGTACTCTAAAACGTTTAAGAACGTTTGCTTTCATGCTAAGTCGCTATACTTTAAGGATCAAATCATAAAATCGGATAACAAAGTACAAACAACCTGGAAAATTGTTAATAATGAAACTGGGAAAGCTAAATCTCGCAATGTAAACTTTGAATTAATTATTAATGATAATAAAGTTACCGCTGACAGTGAGGTTGCAAGTACCTTTGAAAACTTTTTTCAGAGTGTTCCTATTTTGTTGACTGATTCACTTAATTCTTCACCTACTGCAGCTCAGAGTTTATTGAGGAACAACGTTAATGAGTGCAACGTTTTATTTAATTTTAAACATATATCTGCATATGATATAATAAAGAATTTTAAGTTGTTGAAACAGAAAAAAACCGGTGATTTATGGGGTATGTCTGTAATGGTAATATCTAACATTATAGACGTTATTGCCCCTTACTTAGCCATACTTTTTAATGAATGTGTTGATAGAGGTACTTTTCCAAATTTAATGAAACATAGTAAACTTATACCTCTATTTAAATCTGGCAATAAAAACGACATTAACAATTACAGACCCATTTAAATCTTACCAGCTCTTAGTAAGGTCTTTGAAAAAATTATATTAAATCAACTTTTGAATCACTTCAATGTAAATAACTTACTACATCCGGAGCAGTACGGTTTTACTAAAGGTCGTAGCACCACGGATGCAGGCGCTAAACTTTTAAAACATGTGTACGATGCCTGGGAACGTTCGCAGAATGCCATTGGTGTTTTTTGTGATCTATCCAAAGCATTCGATTGTGTCGATCATAAAACCTTGCTTCTTAAACTAGCCCATTATGGTATCAAAAACGTTGCACTAAATTTGGTTGCCTCTTATCTCAGTGACAGAACCCAAAGGGTTTGCATAAAAGACATTAAGTCGCAGGGGTCGGCTACGTCAATGGGTGTTCCACAGGGTTCAATCTTGGGTCCCTTTCTATTTTTGGTGTATATAAATGATCTACCACACCATGTCAGTGAAACCTGTGACATTGTACTGTTTGCTGATGATACATCTCTAATTTTTAAAACTGATAGAGGTAGAGACAACTCTGACGATGTAAGCCGTGCTATGTCGCATGTGTCGCACTGGTTTACTGTCAATAATTTACTTTTAAATGCAAAAAAAACTAAGTGTGTGGAATTTATTTTACCAAATGTAAAGAAAGTTAATAAAAATATAATAATAAATGGAGAATCACTAAAAATGGAAGATTCCACAGTTTTTCTGGGCATGACCTTGGATTGTAAGCTTCAGTGGGGTACCCATATAGATTCACTAGCAGGTAAGCTAAGCTCGGCTGCCTACGCCGTCAGGAAAATTAGACAGATTACTGACGTAGAAACAGCAAGACTTGTTTACTTCGCGTACTTTCATAGTGTGATGTCTTACGGGATCTTATTATGGGGCAAAGCTGCTGATATTGAAACTATATTCATATCGCAGAAAAGAGCTGTACGGTCAATATATAAACTTAAATCACGTGAATCCCTCCGTGAAAAATTTAAAGAAATTGGTATACTTACGGTAGCCTCACAATACATTTATAACAATATAGTATTTGTAAGACAACATATTAGTCTTTATGAACAAAAAGTGGATATAAACAGTCGACTTACAAGAAATGGTCATAAATTAGTGTCATCTGCATATCGTCTGCGAAAGGTGCAGAAGTCATTTGTGGGATTGAGTATACGCTTTTATAATATGATTCCTAAGGTAATTTTGGACCTACCAATGCATAAGTTTAAAGAATGTGTTAAAACACATTTATTACAGCGAGGTTATTATACAATTGATGAGTTTCTTAATGACAAGGTTGCTTGGAAGCATCCGGCTCCGCTTTCATCTCTCACAAGATAGAAAAATGAATGTTAAAATATAAAATGTAAATTTTTGATGTTGGAAAAGAGCAACTGCTGAGTTTCTTGCCGGCTTCTTCTCGGTAGAATCTGCCTTCCGAACCGGTGGTAGAGTCACTACACACGGACAGACTTGACGTTTCAAAAGTGCTTGTATTAGGCCTACTTGAAATAAATGAATTTTGAATTTTGAATTTTGGTAACTAGTCACGGCCAAAGCCTCCCACCAGACCACATAAAATTTAGAAATTATAAATTACCAAATCGCCCCTGTCGGGAGTCGAACCAGCGACCTCCTGCTTTAATTTACAGCACTCACCGTTGCGCCAGGTAGGTCGTGGAAAAAAATAATTTATTTTAATATTATAATAATAAAATATCAAATGTATTTTTTGTTGATAGACTAACAAGAATTCTATGATAAAAGTACAGATACAAGGTTCATTGCAAACACACATAAAAAATAATGGTGCCTAGTCACCCTTGATATTCGTTTGACTGTTGATTTTGCCTGCGTCAGGCAAAATCATTTGACTAAAGGTCTGTATCAACGGAAGGGTTTTTCAATAACCTCCGCGGTGAACGGGTTGGTGATCGCAGTATCACAGAGGACGCAGCTGCTCGGTTTTCCCCTTAGCTCATACGACACACTCGGGATGCGAAGGGATGGTGACAACTGTATTCTGATCTACCGTCACAAAGAGTTTTATGGTATCATCAACATCAGCATCCCTTCAACCGATTGAGTTCCAAAATCTAAGGTCCTGGGCCGCTTGTTTCCAGAGGCTCCCAACGACTCGTTTGATGTCGTCTGTAGATAGACAGAAATACCAATCGATCAATTTTATGGTAAACATATATACGATTTGCCCGTCAAGTTTTTAAATAAAGCTCCCTGAAAATCCGCTGCCTCTACCTACATGCCCTGCTTGTTCTTTAAAGCAGGACCCCGAAATCCGTAGATATACAGCCAACGATAAAATAAACCAGAGACAATTATAAACGAATACGAAAATTTAAATGCAACTCAACTCGGCCTCCTCCGATTTCCACAACACAAATCACCAGCGCATTCCCTTTAATTTACATGGAAAACGAATACAAATTTAATTTACGGACGTCCAGCAAACGTGTGCGATACGTCACTCGTATCGGTTCCAATCGCGCCGCTTATGTTACGTGGGAAAACGAAAATTGATATTGGATTATCGGATTTTATCATGATTTAATACTTAAGTTTGATTGTTTTGTGATATTCTGTAATGCGAACGAAACGTAATCACAGAGTTTCGAGACCAGTTTCCACGAAATGGAGATGAACAAATAATCAAAAAATTCAGTAGTAAGACAGTTTTTTGTAGCGGTGATAGTGCGTAAGAATTCGACTTCACTTCCGGGGGTTTCAGTCATCTCTAACTTTTCTAAGTTATGTGCGTTCTAAGAAATGAAAATACCACTTAAACGGTGAAGATAAACATCGTGAGGAAACCCGCTTGCCTGCGAGTTCTCAATAATTTTGTCAACGGCATGTGGAGTCCACCAATCCGCAATGGGACAACGTCGTGGACTACGGCGGGGAGAGGAGACCTATGCCAATGTGCTGGCAGTGGGCTAGTAATGGATTCATATGATGTTTTATTAATGAAGAATTATTAGCACATTCGTATTATTCGTTCGTGTCCGTGGCATATCGACAGCCGGTTGGCGCAGTGGGTATTGACCCTGCTTTCTATCTAAGATCGTGGGTTCGATTCCCACAACCGGAAAAATATTTGTGTGATGAACATGAATGTTTTTCGGTGTCTGGGTGTTGATCTGTATAAGTATTTATGTATATTATTTTCATAAAAATATTTTTCAGCCACGCCACGCTTACTTTGGGACTAGATGGCGACGCGTGTATTGTCGTATTATCTTTATTTATTTATATATCAAATGATATTTGTCAAAACTTCAATTATTTATCCAATCTCCAAAATAACTATAAACTTCATTATCATCGACATAATTTCAACCGATAGTTTCACAGTAATAATAAAATGTAATAGTTAAAGGCTACATACGGCGTCACTCGCGGAATATACTCCAACGCAGTGTCATTGCTTCGTCCACTACATTGGCTCGCTGCAGCCAACGATCGCTGCTACTAGCACAATAGCGCGTATAGAGAAGCACCCATCACCATGGACGGAGTGCTCTTAAATTGTAACCCTACCATTGATATGAGTACCCAACGATACGCACACCACACCAAAGTAAATTTTTAAAATTACATTAGAGCGATACGGCAGAAGGTCCAATTTGGACTTACTGCTACATAACTATCTCTTGTCCGGAGGGAGGCCTCGACCGTTTCTAGTTAGCGTACCAATAAATATGTGCCACCAAATGATTTAGCGTTCCAGTACGATGTAGCGTAGAAAGTGATGTGTTAGGCTGCATCATCCTTTACTAAAACCAAAGGCGTAATGCACATAATATGAAAAAAAAATACATAGTGCATAACTTATAATAAGATAAATTGTAGCGATTTGTTTTAATTTATAGAAAAGAGTCCTTCTCCTTTTGTTCCAACTATTGTACGTAGGACCGCAGAGGGAGAAGGTAAATGACTGTAGTAGACTACGAAAACTAAACCGGTAGCTACCAAAATAGGTTGTTTTTGTAAAATTATTTTAAAATACCTATTTGCAGCATAAGACCTATAGGCAGTAGAACAGAGATGATGATGACATAGAGAGTGCAACCACGAGATCACAACTCTGCTCGAAGGAGTTAGTTAAAAAACACTCATCAAAGTTGTAAATTAATACATAATAATAATAACTGCAAATTAATTACAATACATTATATTAAATATTATACCTTCCCAAAAAAAGGTACGTCTTTATTCTTTATTCTTTACACGGGATTTTATATTGTTTGTCGTTGATTTGTATATCAATGAAGCTGATGCTAAAAAGTGCAGTTTGTTTGGATAAAACATTTTATTGGTTAGATTTATGTGCGACAGTTTAGACTTGTGTTCTGGTACTAACTATAAAATGTACCTGAACTTTTATGAGCTTAGGTATTTTTAAGCGATTTCAAAATAGCAGTTATAGTACCAATCCAACCTATATGTAATTATTGTAGGTATAGAGTATGCATGATTGAACTAGGAACGTTGAAGTTTAGTATTTTAATTGGATTAACCGTTTTTTTTTTTTGTTTTTATTGTTTTAATTATATATCTTGTATATATACAAAATAAATGAAAATTTCAGTGAGTCGACCACGTCTAACAATAGGAAGAGGCGAAGTATTTTAGTATTGATAATTTGTTGACGTAAACAACTCGTAAACATCTTGCAGATTAGAAATACCTATCAACTGGAGCCCCAACGAGTGAAAATACATCTTCTATTCAAACTTGCCGACCACTTCGTTACTGTCCGACCATGGGAGAAGTCAAGCATAAGCTGCTAAAATAGCAACATAGGTTTTGCATCTCGATTTCCGAGTGATTTATTGTTACGCTTGAATTTTTTAATAAGAAGACGTACGTACGTACAATATGCTGTTATACTTAAGAATGCTAACTAATAGCATAATTGCAAATGTGTGTTTGTTTGTCTTTCCTTCACGCCGAACTAATCACTAAACCAACTTGACTTCTGTACGTACGAGTTAATTGAAAGGACAGGATTACATACTGTTACAATCATTTTAATAAGTGGGTAAATAATTAAACTTTTAATAACTTTAAATTCATATTAGCCACATAATTTATCGCTATTGATTTGGATTTTTACGAATATGCCAATAATTATTATTCAATATACAAATAGTTTTCAACAAATGATTAAAATTATAACAACCAATGTTCATAACATGACGTTGCTTGGTTTTTTTTATATACGAGTTAATATGACTGCATTATCATTCCCCCAATGTCGTCGAGCCCTGGGGCTCTTCTCATGGCGAGCTCTCGCGCACACCCCACTCCCCCGGTAAACAACCCCTCAGGTGTTTATAGGCAAGTGTCCATCCGAAAATCGAAATCGAAATCGATACACTTCAGTCCTGTATGGACTCGAACGATGCAAAGATCCCCTCCCTACCTCCCGGTGTCTTAGTAGTTACCAATAGTTATCTACATACAATATAACAATAAATCTATTTGTTCGAAAATATGACAGATGTTTTTACAAAGAAAAGTCAGGTGGTAAAATTCAATACCAGGTATCCTAACATACATCTAAACAAACTCTTACTTCCCGTTTTAAAAACTGCTTCTTATTCCAAAAATTGTTATTGTATGTCTATCAAAATATACATCAATTTGCCTGATCAATTGAAAGAATTACCTTTTTATGCGTTCAAGAGAAAACTGCATAAATGGCTAGTCAGCAAGTGTTTTTACTCTGTAAGTGATATTTTTTAATAGACTTTATATAATTTATTGAATGAAATATTATACTAATTAATATTTTATAATGTTTTTAATATTTGACATAAAATTTACTGACATCGTTAATAACGATGGTTAATCCAAGGCTGTGGACCTTGAGTTGTCAGCTCTGATATTGTTTCTTATTAACTATTTAGGCATCTTACATAAAATAGTGCCAGTAATTACCGCAGTTCTGGCAAGATGGTTGACAAATGGCTCAATTAGTCAAGCACTTGATACATTGCGCGAAGGGCAGGCGATGTAGGTGTAGCGAGCTGTGTAGGGCCAGGTTAACAATGTATAGACAAATTGCTGTCACTAATCTCCGTAGGCACGGGTAATTTAGGGCATATTGATTTAGTTCGACGGCAATATAAACTCCATGATTAACTGCCCTACTAACACGAGGGACTTATAATAGACGTCATAACTTTATTATAGTTAGTGATGGATTAACTAGAAATTGTAATTTCATTAGCATTCGCTTCAGTAACTAAACTTTACGGTGGATTTTTTTTCAAATAAGATTTATAAAAAAAGTATTACCCGTTGAGTATTTAATGCTATTTTTTACAGCTTTTTTTTCGTGTGAATTGTATTTATTAATTATTTAACATAAAAATCTTTTTTAAAATTTCTGAGACTTCATGAGAATAAGTTCTTCAATATTAAATTATTTTGAAATGCTACACAAAAATTTGTGAGTGTCCCTGAAGCAATTTTGATCTGCTGTTGTCTATAAGGACAGAATCAGGTATACGTTTTTTTTTTAAAGTCTCTCTCCCAACAAAAGTAAAAGAGCATGCTTAGTCTACAACAAAATCAGATAATATTTAAATTTCGAATTGTGTCTCTTTATGACTTTGGCTTACTTGCCCCTTTGACTCAAGATTTACACTATTCTAAAACCTTCACACACTTGCCAACATAAAATGTTTTAATTAAAACACATCAGTTCCGGACCTAATATGAGATTGATGTCCAAAACTAAGCTCACTTAGTTGCTAACTTTGGTACACAAAAAGTTCTTTATCTTTAAACCCCAAAAACCGCGTGTCATCGTAATTTTTCATAAACATGTCTCGCAAAAACCGATCGCTGCGACGTACGCTCCATTTGTCAGCAGTCATCAATCAACTTCGCATGAGCAACTTGGTTGGATTAAATTTTAGTTTTCAATATACATCCCAGCTTACTTTCCATCGACATCGATAAAACTAATTTGTCATGAAGTACAGCTTGGCTCTACTAGCGGAGAACTAATCAGAACGCAAATTCTGTGGACTTCTAAATCCTAAGTATATTATAAATGTGAAAGTTTGGATGTCTGCAGTGGTGTGCATAGAGGGTATGTATGAAGAAAATCTCCAGTACGAGTAATAAAAAACTTAAGGATAGGCACTGTAAGAGTTATTAAAAGCTTACCCTTAAGTATTTCTAACTGGTACTGGAGATTTACTTCATTTTATATCATCTGCATACCCTGTGCATACTCTCTATGCAAGCCACTGGATGTCTGTTACTCAATCACGTAAAAAGTTTTAACGGATTTGGATAAAATTTGGCTTGCACTTAGCCTTTGACATGGAAAAAAACATAGACTTTTAATCTAATTCCTCAAGTAGTTCCCGAGGGAAAATTTAAAAATAGTTTACAAGCAAGCCGCGGGCACTCAGTACATGTCACCTTTGCTATGGAAAAGGGCATGAACTTTCCATGCCGATCTCTCTATGCCGATCTCTCAAATAGCAAAGATTTAGACCCAATTCTTAAGTCTACGCAGACGAAGTCGCGGGCAGAAGCTAGTAACATATTATTTAAATTATTCGTATCTATATTAAAATTATAGGTATTAATAAACTTGGTTTACCTATATAAATGTATATTATATAATATATATAGGAAAACAAACTGCATATAAGAATAATTATGCTTTAGTCTAAATGTGCTATTTTGTATGTTCTAGTCAAAGTTATATTAATTTACAATCCAAAAATTACTAATGCTAATTGCATTAGAAATTTTTAAAAGCAATTTTATAAAGTGGGTAATTAACCAAACTTTTGATAACTATAAATTAATATTTGCCAGATATTTTATTAAATTGATTAGGATTTTACAAATACCCTAATAATTATTTACTAGATAGTTTTCAAGATACAATTAAAATTATATTTTATTAATAACCAATGTTCATGACAACTTTTAACCGGTTAATCAGTTAACCGGTTAACTAGTTAACTAATTTAACCGCTTAACTAGTTAATTAACTTAACCGGTTAGTTTAAGTTAATTGGTTGGCTTGGCGGTTTAAACGGCCAAATTGTACAGCACTAGTAAATATACCAAAAATGCCGCTCGATATCGTGCTTTGGGACAGCAAGTGTGAAAACATTACTGATAGCCTGGTACACTTGTCACTTGCAGTCCAGTAGAGTTCAAAATGCAGCAGTTTGCTTTGCGTTCCTGCATCATTACTCAATGCCCGGAGCACAAGGTTTCCTTGTTTCAGGACATTATAGTAGCAAAAGTTGATACGGAAGAAAATATGCATTGTGTTGCTTCTATGCAATTTTCTCCATCTCGTGGGCACGTAATTCATCAAGACCAAATCAGGATAAAAACTGTGTGGATACTATTTTTTTCTAGATCTTTTCTTTTAAATGATTCTATTGATAAACGACTAAGACATCGGGAGGTATATTTGCATCGTTCGAGTCCATGTAGGACTTATACACATCAGTACACTGATACACATCAGTGTATCGAAATGCACTCATGTTTAAAATACCCACCAACTCAATGGCATGAACATTGGCTATTAATCAAATATAATTTTAATTGTTTCTTGAAAACCATCTAGTAAATAATTAATAGTTATTAGGGTACTTGTAAAATCCTTATAAATTTAATAAAATATCTGGAAAATATGAATTTTATATAAACTTTTGATAACTATAAAGTTATCAAAAGTTTGGTTATTTACCCACTTTATAAATCTTTCACATTATTCTTTATAGGAATTAGGAAAAATTAGGAATTTTTATATTGGAAATTAATATAACTTCGACTAGAACATACAATATAGAACATTTAGACTATAGCATAATGTTTATACGCAGTTCTTTTTCCTTTATATATATAGATAAACCAACTTTATTTATACCTATAATTTATTTAAATTATAGGTATAAATAAAGTTAAAGATACGAATAATTTAAATAATATGTAATATTAATTTAATATATTAAAGTTTGACTTATCAAAATAATAACCAATAAAATTATTATGATTATGATTAATCCACTTCTTTGTAGCTATACTCATTGAGAGTACCAGAGTGCAAGGAAATCTGAGCCTGCCTACCGCAGGCCTCGTGGGCAGAGAGGATCCAGGATAACTAATCACCGCGACCACTCTTTGCCCTGTCGGGTGGCAAATTGACTTACTTTGAACTCATTACAAATATGCATCATCCGTCGCTTATTCACGTCCCCCTGCTGGTCACAAGCGTCGTCTCTCATAGGAGATACGGTATTAGAGCATAAACCCACCACGCTGCTTTAATGCGGGTATTAGTGACAATATTCACAAGTAAGTGATAGCAATTTACCGACTTAGTTGATTCGCGCTGTTACTATCTCGGTTTGGAATCGTTCAAAAGTACCAGGCGAACATAAAACAGTCGAAGATCCATAAACGCGATGCTCGCAGCGAATCTAAAGTAATGATACCGCTAATGTGGAAACGAAACACGTTCTCCTACTAAGTCAGGACTACGTTCTCAAAGCAATTTAAAAGAGAGTACACGTGCAAAGCCAACATGCTACCCTGGTAAGTCATTAGATAAATCTTTTTTCTCCTATTGAAAGAGTTTGAAAATTCTTTAACGATTATTTAATGCTTTAATTATGTCTATCTTCTTCAATGTTATTAAAAAAATACTAACATTTTGATAAAAATAATTAGTCGTCAATTTAAATATCAAATAACCAAGAGAGATAGAAAGTGACATATATACGTAGTAGTTGTTGATACATTGAAAATTATTAAAAAACCGGCCAAGAGCTAATCGAACTATCATAGAAATGGCTCCGTATCATTTTAAAAATGGTAATAAAAGTCACATGTTTTGAATGGTCGCGCTCTATAAATATTAATGTTATTTTAATTAAATTATTTATTTTTCAAATGATGTGTGATATAACTCTCTTGCCCCTGTTAATGTCAAGGAAAAATAAGCAAATAAATCCCACTTGTATTATGGGAGCCATCTCAAATATTTATTTTATTGAGTTTTTGATATTTTTAGTTATAGTGGCAACAGAAATATATCCTCTGTAAAAATTTTACTATCTAACTATCAGGGTTCATGAGACACAGCCTGGTGAAACTTGGACAGACAGATGGATTCAATTTGAGGTAGTTACAAATTTAGTCTCGATCAAAACAACCATCATGTAAAAAGATTACGGCATATTATATATAGCAAAAGGTAAAATGGGAAACCTCGACCTCCCTGACCTCCCTAGCGCAGCGGTGAGCATACTGGATTTAAGTGTGAGGTTCCGGGTTCGATCCCTTACAGGGAAAATTTGGGGATTTCTAATTTATTTTCTCTGGTCCGGTCTAGCGGGAGGATTCAGCCGTGGCTAGTTATCACCCTTCAAACAAGAACTTGCCGCTAAGCGGTTGAGCGATCCGGTACGATGTCGCGTAAAAACCGTCTAGGAGTATGCGTTTAGTATAACTGCCATACCCCTAACAGGTTAGCCTTTTAACATCTTAGATTTGTATCATCACTTCTAATCAGTTCAATCTACCAGCAGGGTAGATTGCAGTCAAGGGCTAACTTGTAGTGGAATAAGCTCTAAGGACTCTAAGTGGAAACTTGTAGGACGGCCGGACTGGACGACTGGCGCAATGGGCAGCGACCCTGCTTTCTAAGTCCAAGGCCGTGGGTTCGATTCCCACAACTCGAAAATGTTTTTGTGATGAACATAAATGTTTTTCAGTGGCTGGCTGTATATCTGTATATTATTCATAAAAATATTCATTAGTCATCTCAGTACCCATAACACAAGCTACGCTTACTTTGGGGCTAGATGTCGATGTGTGTTTTGTCGTAGTATATTTATTTATTTAAATAAAAACTTAAATTTTAAATCGAAATTTGAATCTTATAACAAATTATCATTAAATCGGTTGAAGTAAATGAATGCGACTTAATAAATGGAGTGAACAGTTTAACGCACTTTAAAGATCACAATGGGCATTTAACGGCCTAACTTAAGCGTTTAAGAAAGTCAATTTACTGTTTTCCTTAATTCATCGTGAACTTTGCTTAATCTATACTTTATACAAATAAAACTTGAATTGTCTATCTGTGTGGTTGAAATGTCTCCGTCTTATTTATCTCATAATATTACTATCTAAACGAAAGCCAACCGAAAATATATTTTTGTCCGTCTGTCCCGATAATTTTGGAAAAATCGGTTTTAATACGAATTTTACACAGGTTTGATGACCGACTGGCGCAGTGTACAGCGGCCCTGCTTTCTGAGTCCAAGGACGTGGGTTCGATTCCCAAAACTGTAAAATGTTTTTTTGTGATGGACATTAATGTTATTAGCGTCTGGGCGTTTATCCGTATATTATAAGTATTTATGTGTACCTTTTATGTTCATAAAAATATGCATCAGCTATCTTAGTACCGCGATAAATAACGTAACGCGAGCTACGCTTACCTTGGGGCTAGATAGCGAGTGTTTATTGTCGTATTTTATATTTATTATTCTTCTTATTATTTATTAGCTTAAGATTTAATAAAAAAAAATGTACAGGCTACTTAGCTTCGGAAACTACGACCAGTGGGTAAATAAATCATCATCATCGGCCTAATATTGTCCCAATGCTGGGCAAAGGCCTCCTGTCTCATAGGAAATACGGTTCAATAGCATATACCCACCACTGTGCTCCAATTAGGGTTCATGGCTCTAAAGATTATTATCACATGGTTGTGAATAGCCGGGGCTTAACGTTATCTCCGGCACTGCTTTGTTGGTAGGGTGGTAACTAGCTACGGCCGAAGCCTCCTACCTCAAACCTACCAAAGGAAATTCAGGATAAATAAATTCCTTATCGCTTCCCCCAGGCACCTCCCACTTACTTAGTGGGAGCTGACTAGTACGCCAGGGACGTAGTCAAAATTGCAGTCTTAATACATTTCAAATTTCAAAACAGTAATAGCCTACCTACTGTTTAGAAAAATACTTGGCTATCGCAATTATTTTTTAAAGGAGAATGCCGGATGTATTATGGGATTTGGATTCACATAGTACTTATAAGGTGCCTTCATGGAATTTATGTAATTTTGAAAGGTTTAATAATTACAATACATAACCAAAAACATTAAAACTCCAGTTCGCCGGATTTCAGAGTTACAAGCAAATGAAGTTCGTGAATTAAGGTTATTTTTGACACATGCCTTTATTGTATCTACCTTTTGATGGTACTGTTCAAAATTTGTATTTTTCCTTTTTTATTGTTTTTTACGTACACAAGTGACGTACCTCTTTTGATTTTTGTTAGTAGATTTAAACAAGATGACGGAAATAATAGAACCACTAATTTATTTCATTAAAAGATTTGTTAACCTTCGAAGTTAAGGCTCGGGATTATAGAGGTTTTTTTTTTAAAAATAAAAACTTAATTTTGATATTCATTTGAATGAGGCACCAAACGAAACCGTGTTCCGGCATTCTCCTTTACGAAGTTACGTGAGCAGTTAAATATCACTTGCTACGGTGAAAGAAACCTGCATGGCTGAGAGTTCTTTATAATTCTAAACAATTACTACACAATTGCTGAATTTCTTAATGACAAGGTTGCTTGGAAGCATCCGGCTCCGCTTTCAGCTCTCACAAGATAGAAAAATGAATGTTAAAATGTAAAATGTAAATTGTCAGCAACTGCTGAGTTTCTTGCCGGCTTCTTCTCGGTAGAATCTGCCTTCCGAACCGGTGGTAGAGTCAATACAAACAGACAGACTTGATGTTTCAAAAGTGCTTATATTAGGCCTACTTGAAATAAATGAATTTTGAATTTTGAATTTTTTTTTAATTTTAATAGGCGTGTGTAGCCCACCACCCACTTGGTCAGCGTGGTGGACTACGGCCTAACCCATCTTTTCGGAGACCCGTGCCCTGTAGTGGGCCGCTAAAGGGTTGACTATGAAAGAACTTAGCTTATTAACTGTAACCACGCAGTTAAAGAGATCATTTGTAGGTGTCTGTCAATTACTGACTTTAATCCCGACAGACGTTGAATACTATAATTAACTTGTCAATCTGCTTGTCTCTTCGTGAACGGCAGTGCGCAGTAATTATAATCTGTACATTACAAATCGCGGCGGATTGTAGTGCGATATGATACATGATACTAGTACGAATGGATAAACAGACATCGTTTATGTCTGCAGTTACAGGCAATTTTGAAACGCCATTTTAGCTATATGTATTGATTGTACAACCGGTTTGGAAGGAAGATCATAATAAGAACTAAACAAGGCAAGTTTAATAATTGAAGGTTTAATTAAAAAAAGTATAATTTAACGGTGTCAAATATTATTTTTTTGTTACCATCTTACCATCATTACGCATTTAACATGAAATTATATAGTTTAGCAACATTTTACCTAACAATCTATACTTACAATAAAACTGTAACCAAAAATAAAATAAAACTGTAACCCAAAACTATTTTTTTTACATTCGTGTCGGTCTGTATGTGTGTCTGTCTGTCTGTATCTGGCCCGCGCATCACGCTGAAATTACTCAATGAATTCAAATTATACTTCTCACGATTTGTGGTCATACTACGTGATAGGACATAGGATACTTTTTATCACGAAATTCAGCTTAGTTCCTTTGGGATAGGGGATGAAAGTGTTTGACGATTTATCACTCTTACAAGAAATGGTAAAATTAGTGACATCTGCATATCGTCTGCGAAAGGTACAGAAGTCATTTGTGGGATTAAGGATACGCTTTTATAATATGATTCCGAAGGTAATTTTGGACTTACCAATGCATAAGTTTAAAGAATGTGTTAAAACACATTTATTACAGCGAGGTTACTATACAATTAATGAATTTCTTAATGACAAGGTTGCTTGGAAGCAGCCGGCTCCGCTTTCATCTCGGATAGAAAAATGAATTTTAAAATGTAAAATGTAAGTTGTTGATATTGGAAAAGAGCAACTGCTGAGTTTCTTGCCGACTTCTTCTCGGTAGAATCAGACTTCCGGACCGGTGGTAGATTCACTACACACAGACAGACTTGACGTTTCAAAAGAGCTTACATTAGGCCAACTTCAAATAAAATAATTTTGATTTTTTTTCATTCAATGCTTACATGATTGAAGGTTTGATAAAGTGGGTAAAATTAAAAATTAAAGCTTCAAGAGAAAGTTCAGATATATAATTCGAACACACCTCAGTCGTTTGTTTAAATATGTTGAAATACTATATGTTCTTAATGTCATAGATTTGTATTTTTGGCACTTTATGTACGATTAAAATAACTTTACGCTTGGTATCTCATTTAGTTAGGTTAGGTTTGGTGTAGACTGTGGCAGTACGCTGCGTAAGTACGAGTAGAGTGTACCACCGTCCTGGAAATCGGTATCGGTAGACCCTCACAAGGGGCACAGCCGCGTGGCACGAGCTGCAGAGGCTTTTTATTTACGGTTATAATTGACGGACCAAGCAGAAGGTCCACTTCGTGGTAAGAGAAAAACCACCATAAACAGAGCAACACTGCGCGGGGCATGCAAGGAAAACGACATTTAACGTGCCGCATGCGACTATCAACCTAAGGCGTATGTTTAAAGCCTCAAGTTCCTGTAATAGCACCAGAAAACGCACCCTTCAGACAGGGAAACGGCATGGCGGCAGACATAATCGTGCCCGTAGTACTTTCCCAGACGAGCTCTGCCACAGAAAGCTCTACTACAACTACTGAGTGTGTGGAAAACCTTGCAAAAGGCAAATGTTGAAACGTTTTAATCATGATGATGTACATTTAACCTTTATTATTCAAAACCGAGTAAACTAAACCTGTGGTTTTATTTTTAATTCCACCCGGAAGCCAGAGAGCTGTCGACGACAAAGCAAAATGAGATCCATCCGAGACCGTCGTTTATTAAAATCTGTACGAAAAACCGTCCTTTTTGCCCACCGCCGTAGATATTTAAATTTTATTAGAAATAGATAGGATTAATTCACAATATAGATACCCACGCGTTCTGCATCGTCGTGCAACGGTACACGGTTGGTCTAAGTACCAACAAAGCAGACATTATAATCTGAAACCATCGACATAATATATCGTTTTTTTTTTTAAACTAAGCTTAACTTGTCACTAGTAGTAGTTGCCAACGAATGTTACATCACCTTACCGATATCAGCATTTCCTCTTCTCGAAACCAACTTGAATAAAAGTAAAGGTCAAATTCAAACCTCCAAAATCTTTATCAATTCAGTTCCTTGGGTGAACGTTGCTTATCGAGACGGATCGAGTTGTGCAAACTTTGCTTATCCAGCACAATTAATACACCTTCATGATGTAGCCAACAGCCAGTCTGCCCTACGCGTCAACCTCTTCGGCCGCATCACACAATCTAGCGCCAAGACCCCGCGGCAATGGAGAGCGATATTTTAAGGATTTGCAAAAAGAAATTCTATTTGTCTTATAAAAACAAGATTTCTGTAACTGCTTGTAATATTTTATTGCTCATAAGAATATAAGGGAGAGAAGATAGATTTTTTACTAAAACATTGTTCGAAATCAAAGACATCCGTAATGGCGCTGAGTATGCTAATTCAAGAAATCCCTACGTCCACTTTAACAGATCCTGCGTAAAAGTTTAAAATTTTTCCAGCACAGAAATAACTATGAAATTTGAAAAAAGTAGAATAGGATTGTTCTATCATTTTTTTTTAATATGATTTCTATTTTAAGCGAAATAAAGTACAAAAAAATCGTACTAAAAATATACCTAGATGGTTATGTCAAATAATTTGGGATTACTGATTTGTTGAATTGAGCCATTCTTATTTATTGTGACCGTGTAAAACCAACAACGTGTTTGAGTTTAGTGGATTATGTAGCAACTAACTACGACTATTTCCTAAATATAAGATGTTTCTTGATAACGTTTTATAAATTGTTGAACGCCGACTGCACGCACGGAAAAGAATCACTCATTGTCACGTTCCGCCTGCACAGAGCGTGCGAGCGAGAGCACGGAACAAGCGAGAGAGAGGCACGTTTGGTCTAAGTGTGTAGTGCTTGTGATGCATTTATCTTCTACTCTGACGCACGTTATCACGTAAATCTGTCATCCGTAAGTTGACTTTACGGTCAACCAATTATTTATTTAATTAAAACATTTAATAGGTAATTTTATAGGTTACCTTCTTTTAAGTCAGTGAAATTTCTATATAAATTAAAACTATCTGGAATCGGATCTTAGTTTAAAAACCCTAATTTTAGACACTTGCCCCGTAGTAGGCCGGTAATAGGTTTATGACGATACCTCGAGTACGCGCCACGTCTTTTTTTTTTAATTCAACTACAAGTTAGCCTTTGACTGCAATCACACCTGTTTGTAAGTGATGATGCAGTCTAAGATTTCAGCAGGCTACCCTGTTAAGGAGTATGACATTTATGTTAAACCAATATCCCCAGCCGATTTCTACGCGATATCGTACCGGAAGTCCAAGTCGCTTAGCGGGAGAACTTTGTTTGCAGGGTGATAACCAGCCACCGCCGAATCTCCCACAACAAGAGACAAGGGCATCGAACCCAGGGCCTCGCTTACCGCTGCATTAAGGTCGTTAGGTAGTACCCGCTATTCTGCTCAACCTTTCAGGACTGTTACAGTTATACGTCTAACATTGAAATTCAAAACACGTTGCGCAGTTTTGAATTTGTTAATAATTTATAGTGGAATTGCGTCCAATTAATTTAATTTAAACACCTTTCAGCAATTCCGCGCTAGTCACTAGTCTGGTAAATTATTACGTCACGCGAATGAGAACATCTGCGCAGGGCCACGAACGTGTTGTACAAGCGACAGCGACAAGCGGAAAAAATTATAGCAGTTTTAGACTAGTGAAAGTGTTTTAACCTTCACTTAATCTAATATTATAAATATGATAGTGTGTTTGTTTGTTTGTCCTTGCTTAACGCTTCTACTAATCAACCGGTCGACTAGATTATTGGCACAGATTTGCTTGAAAGTACAGAGAGTAACATGAGCTACTTTTTATCATAATATTAATGCATAATATATTAGGGTTACCCCTTCTCATTGTGGGAGGATAACCGTGCCCTGTAGTGGGCCGGTAATCAGTTGATGATGATGATGATGTTACGGTATAGGGTATTAATTTTATGTTATATATATATATATATATATATATCTTTTTTTCTTTGCTTTCCTGCATATACAATATGCAACAATAGTCATTACCGATACGACCTAATACTGGGCCTTACTTACGTACTATCTTCTCGTCTGATAAGAGAGAGTATTGTGGAGCTTAAGCCCACCAAACAGTTCAAAGCGGATAAGTGAACCTTTTGAATTAAACGATGTGAAATAATAACGTTCAAAGTTTGAATTAAACGTAAGCTTATAGAAAAGTCCTATTATAGTATAAAGGACAACCAACGTAATCAATAAAAAAGCTTGGGTGTGAATTATTGCTCTAAACAGGTTGCTCTTCTAATAATTTTAAATGACATTATGAGATGGTGATAACAAAAAAAAACACCCGACTAAGTTGGTTGTGGGCTTCTTCTTAGACCAGGACGCGTTTGGAACCCTCGTAGCTTTAGTTATCGCCATCATCTCACTACCGTCTAATTCTTATGTACACATCAAAAGTGCCCCCTATGGGCCACTACTTGAATAAAGATGTTTTTGACTTTTGAGGCACGGGAATGGCAAATAGCAATCTTCTCTTCTGACAATTTAACTTTTCACCATATCGCTCGTTACTGTCGCTTATGAAGACAAGTAATGGCCCGCTTATAAGATACACGGTATACAGTTCCACACTTAAGCCGACAACGATGATACTTCACGAATATTAGGGTCACGCTTGGAAATACATCCGACTTCATCTGCAATTTTACCATTGCTTGCTAAGTGTTTAAAAAAAGCGGTGATAGCCTAGTGGGTAAGGCTTCGGCTTTGCTTTCATGGAGTTCGAGCCCCGGCACGCACCACTGATTTTCGGAGTTACGTGCGTTTTTTAATTTAGGCAATTTAAATATAACTTGCTTTAACGGCGAAGGAAAACGTCATGAGGAAACCTGCATGCCTGAGAGTTCTCCATAATGTTCTCAAGGCGAATGAAGTCTACCAATTCGCTCTTGGCCCGAGTGGTAGACTACGGCCTAAACTCTTCTCATTCTGAGAGGAGACCCGCAGGGTGATTACGTCTCCGCGACAGGCTTGCGACAGTCGTAAATCTTGCAATCACTGCTATCAAACGTCACTTTTCCATACAATAAATAAACAAAAGTGACGTTTGACAGAAGAATGAATCAAGAATGACGAATGACGAGGTTGCTTGAAAAAACAGCGCTTCATCTTTCTCAAGAGAGAATAATTATTGTAAAAATTATGATGTTGAAAAAAGCAACTGCCCAGTTCTTGCCGGCTTCTTATAACCTTGCTATTCTGCCTATCAAACCGTTGGTAGAGTCACTACGAACACATAGGGCGAATTGAAAAAAAAAACAACGGAATTTTCAATTTGAATAAAGCATATTACTATAGGAAAATTTTCAAACGATACATAAACCTTTGCTATACTTATAAAATCAGACTGTAAATATTAACTTTATACCTTACCTTACCTTGGAGGATTGATGGATTTCAAGGTGCTGGAGAGATGACCCCGCACTGTTTAATCACGAACAAGGTAGGCGCTCTATCATGGACAGATAAAATTGAGTTTCTGTAAATTCAATGAACAGATGCTAAATCATTTCTACCAGACAAACTTTGGACGAGCGAGAAAAACGAGTGAGGGTGGTGCCAAAAATTTTAGGTAAAATATATAAGTAGGAACATGTTATATATATATATATATATAATATAAAAAAATCTTCTGATAATTTGACGTTGTATCAACTTATACCCAAGCTTTTTTATCGTTTATCCAAATTCTTTGTATTAACATAAATATAATAGGCTTGTCCGTCTTCGGCCGCGTTTGTACGATTTTATAGGCGAAAAAAGGACAAACCAACAAACACACTTCCGCATTTATAATATGAGTTATGATTTACAAAGTTCCATTCAGTAATTTGTTATAAAATAATATACAATCTTTAAATGAACTACTAATTTTGTATAGCTGAGTAAACGGCACAAGAAGTTTATTTTTACTCACAAAAGTTAAACTTCGGTAGTTAAGAGCGTGGCACGGCCGGATTCGATTCCATTATACGACGTTGCAATTTGTTTATTTTTTGCCATTATTTTAAGACGTAGAAGTCAGTGTGCTCTCTTAAAGTGTTTTTACCTACACTTAATAGGTACTTAATATCAATAACCAAATTAATTTCAAAAAATTAAAAAAAACCTAGATTATTATTTAATTTTAATTTATCAACAAAATATAAATAAAATTAAAATATATGCAACGAAAATTTAATACATATATCTAATTTCCGATACAGGTAACTTTTCCATTTTTTACAATCGATAAAATTTTACTGAATCGTGCAAAACCGATAACCATTTTGTCAGTAATATGGTGAACATGTCCACACACAGACATAAATATGTCCATGTGTGACATATTTATGTCTGTGAAAGTTTAAGTTCTATTAAATTCATTTTAGAGTACGCAGCACCTTAAGTAAAGAGTTCATCATATTGCTCTACAATTTAATTTCACACAAGTGTGCGCAGCGCCTTACCCGCAATATCGCAACTGAAGTGTGTGGAAGCGTGTTTAATTCTAACAGACGTTTTAATTAACTCTAAATTGCGCAAAGGAAGTAATTTAGCAAGCGTTCAACGTTTTTGAGGTCTCCCAAGATTATTATATACATACGCGTTCTAATAATGTAAAATTCAGATAAATTAGTTTCGTACCAGAATTATTGCCTGTTATTTTTCTTGGCAAATTTTTATCCCGGATAAAAACGTAAATTTACGATAAGTTAGATACAATCCGAATAAAATTGACCTTTATTTATAGAATCCACAAATTTATATAATAGTAGGTACATTATTAAACAAGTGAGGTATATTGTTTTACAATTGAGGTGGTATTTAACGCGCTTATGAGGTTATAAGGTCCACGTTACGAACGAGTGTGATGAAAATGCTATTTATATATCAATTACAAAGTCACTGTTTTTGCTCAGACACCCTTATCTAAGAGGTATAGGGTTCGAATCCCATTGGGCCTGGAATTGTAAGTAAAATCCCGGAGTTAGCAAAATTAGCGTTGTCCACCACCTTCCAGCGTTTGCAACTATATCTTTACTGTTGGTATCTTAGTCCACGGTGTTGGAGTGGCCACCTCCCATTGGTAAACGCAGCGTTGGTAGACCCTCGTAACGGTGGACAGATGTCTAGTCATCAAACGAGTCCGAGTCACCAATTCCGTGGTATTTGGAATTCATAGTAGACCTTGATTGGATGACGTGATAATGTGACGTGATGATATTATCTTATCACTACCATGAACTTATCACTAGTATCACCATACTTATTTCTGCCGCTTAGCGGCATTGTTGCAATGCTGTGTTCAGGTCTAGTTGCCGGTGTGGTTGCAGACATATGTGGCTTCACATCTACGCCTAAAATTGATCGACACAAAGCGGCATGTCGCAGAACGTGCTCCTTGCATGCCATGTGAAGTGTTACTCTGTTTATAGGCTATTGTTTACCACTACCCATAAGGTGGCCAATCTGCTTGGTCCGTCGGTTATTTAATACTATAAAAAAAATTGGTAACATCCTCGCATTGTGGGAGGAACCCTGTGCCATTTAGTGGGCCGGTAATGGATCGATATGATGACCATTTTTTGTGAACCCACCAATTTATACATGCGCAGCGTGGTGGGTAAATGCTGTAGAATCAGCAGGCAGGCATTTGTGGAGGCCTGTGCTCAACGGTGCGATATTATTACACAGAATAATGATGGTAAAATAACTCATTCCGGGTAGACTCTTAGTCAACCATATTTCCGAGCACTCTGCTCGGCTAGAACTACATTATTGATTGCTTTTGTTAAACAGAATTGGTAACGAGGCTTCGAAGGAAGGTCAAAAGGCACCGAGTGGCCTCTAATGAGCACTCGCTGATTTTCTCTTGTTGCTCAGCAGCTGTAGTTTCTTTTTTTTTATTATTCAACTGCAACGATGCTCGAACCGTTGATATGAGTACGAAAATCTAAAAAGTTTGGGTTTTATTTAGGAACTGTGTGTGTGTACGTTGTGGTCCTATAATTTATAAGCCCCAGGTTCAACCCCGGCCAAGAGATCTTGCGATTTTATAATTCCTCAATTTCGAACGATTTTTATAATTCTTTTTTCATTTGAAAGTGTATACTATTAAGCATGTTCTGTCTAATTTTAATGTAGATCTGATAAATATTGTCGAAGATAAACTCACAGATAACAGCAAGTCGCGCGGCATATAGGACAACGATCGAATGCATAAGTATTATCCTACTGAACACTAATATTATAAATGCAAAAGAAATAAAGTAATAAGTTTGATTATATACCTGCAAATTCATTTTTAAAATATTCAAATTGAACCTATCGCTTAGAAGTTGCGACGGGTATAAAATAACACGTACGGCCGCGAATAACATAGTTTGGAAATAAAACAGGTCCACCTGGTAGGTAGTGCTGCAATTAGTTTCTCGGTTTTTTTCTAGGTGCAGACGAAGTTGCGCGGGTCATCTAGTTAAGAAATAAAATTGGTGGACAAACATGTGCCAACAAGCATTTAAGTTTTCCCGCATAAAGCTGATATTGAGCTACAAGTTAGCCCTAGTCTTGAATCTCATCTAGTGGTGAGTGATGATGCAGTCCAAGGCAGCTGGCTAACGTGGCTAAGCTGTAAGGTAGTCATATTAAATTGATATCTGTAATAATCTTCTGCTTAGCATCGAAACAGATGGTTTGGACTTCGATTTTGAACCAAAAGTTACCCCTACCCTGGAATCGCAACTGGTGGTAAGTGATTATGCAGTCTAAGGTAGCTGGCTAACCCGGCTAAGCTAAACGCATACCCGTTATAATTTTCTACGGAACATCGAAAGAGATCGTTTGCGGCATATTGTTGGTAACTTGGTACTATCAAAGCCAGACCAGACCAGACGAGAGATAATTCAGAAATTATATATTTATTTAGCAACGCACCCCGTGAAGACATTACAGTTGCCCAGTTCGTCTCCCCGGGCCTATTAAAATAATGTATTAACGAGTAATAATTACACCAAATTAAATTAAAATAAAACCTAAAAATAAACTATAAAATATTAAGAATTAAAAAAAAAACAATAATTACAATAACCAAAAATTCTAATTCAAAATAATAATAAAAACAAAACATTCAAACATATAATTAATATCTTAGATTACATACGCTCTAATAACATTCTAATTTGCTTTTGGAGCTGAAGCAGCGGGGTGTGAAATATGTCCAGTTCCGAATTACTATGAGTTAGGTCATTGAGCAAGCGTAGCGCACGAGTCAGTGGGGCGTGCGTGGTCAATTTAATTCTGCAGCATGGTAAAGCAAACAAATGACGACGACGCGCACTGGCATAGCCATCCGGTACATGAAAACTTATCGACCCTAAAATAAAGGAGTCACTTGTTTTGCCCTGGACTAGATTGATCACGTACTGGAGCAACGCTACAGTACGCCTCAGTTCCAACCGGTCGTATCCCACCATAAAAAGAAGTCACATACTTGGATATATTGTGGGCTATCCAACAGAATACCCAAACTGTTAAAGCCAGCGTAATAATAAATAAAAATATATCCAAATCCCCATCAGTGGGACTGTCTTTTTTTGTAATTCATACATGTGCGTAATTTTAAATGTAAATTGAGGAAAACTCGACATAATCATATTACACACGCAGTAGATAAAGAGAACATGATATTTTAATTAAAATTCTGTCCGTGGTTTTTGGGTCTAAATAAATATTGTATAAATACAAATTGGATTACTTTTGTTTCGTGTTACGTATCCGCTTTCAGTACCTAAATATAATATCGTGTAAAGCGTTGAAATAACAGAAAATATGTAAAATGTTACGTAAAACGTAGGGAGTTTTAACGTAAAGTCTAGCCCTCCTACTGTTCGTTTTTTTTGTTCGTCCGACCATCAGACTATTTCATCATCAGCACTAGCATCTGAAACTTGAAATGATTTACGTCCTCTCCTGGATATAGGTCTTTTGTAGGGAGTTCCACACAGAACTAAGAACATACAGAAACCGTGTACATGACTAATACTGTAGCAACAGAAACCACTGCTCTTTAGTAGGGTTTCTCGAACAAGCGTTTAGTCACTTAATTCCTTAATTCCATTTAGCAGTTGACACTAATTATTTTACCTCTAATGTTCTAAACGTTTAGCATAAAATATGAAAATGAGAAATAGTTTGTGAGCTAGCAACATAACGGTGTGAGTCACGAGTCCGGGGCTTTTTCACTATTTTTGAGCACAGTGCACTTCATGCAATAATTGTTAAATGAGGGTTCTGTATTTTTTTTATTCTATGAAATTCCAAAATCCTCGGTCCTGGACAGCTTATCTTTTTTTTTTGTATTTTTTTATTTTTTATCAAATAAAACAATTACATTAAAATGGTTAGTATAAAAGCACCGAAAAAACCGCAGAGGTTTGTCCTCGGTGCCTATCTGCAACAATTACCTTCGGTGAAGAATAAAACCAGCTGTGGGAAAAACATACTGCTACATTGTAGAACGATAGGAACTAAGTAAGCCTGTAAATTCACCATTTGATCTCCAGAGCCTCCCGTTTGATTTCGTCCATCCGCCTCGTTATGTCTACCAACGCTGCGTTTCTCGGTTAAGGGTCAACACCTTAGGGGGTGCCAACATTCAACAATCCTCCGAAAGAGCAAGTTAAGATTTTATAAATTCATAAATTATCGGGAATTGAACACAGGACCTCCCATTTAAAACCACTGTGCTGTGCGCCAGGGAAATTGATAATTACTGATCTTGGCAACATTTTGCGTGGAGATAGCTCCATGGAGACGGACTTTTGACAAAGGAAAACTAACAAAATCTTTACCTCATATTCTAGTTGTTGCATTATGTTCGTGTTTTGTATCCAACGGAACGCTTACCCAAGTTCCCAATATTATCTACGTAAATATTCTTCGTAAATATCGGATTACCTTACACGTATGGAAGTGCGAGGTAAATTGAATGGTAATGGAATACGAAATGTAGCTTTTGTTCGTATCTCGCGGGCCAGACGTGAGGGGTAAGCGGTAAGAGGTAAGATAGGGGTAAGGTGAAAGCTACCCGCTACCTTCTGAATTTTGCTCAATAAAATTCGTTAGTCATGTAGGCATGAATGTATTATTCTCATTATTAAGAAAATGCCTGCGCTTGAATATCATTTATTATTTGAGGACCCTTATAGCGAAGTAACTTACACTTTAAATCTTATACATAGGTAATATTATCCCACAGAATTAAGAACATACAGAAGCCGTGTACACGACTAACTATAAAGCATCAAAAACCACTCCACTTTTGAACAGTTTCTCGAACCTACGGTTAGTCATTGCATACCATTTAGCAGTTGACAGAAGTTATTTTACCTCTAATGTTCTAAACGTTTACCATATTACCATATAGTGGGAAAATGGGAAAATGTTTGTGAGCTAGCAACATTCCGCGGTTTAAAAAGGTGAGTTTTTGGACACAATACACTTCATACATTAATGGCTGAATGAGGATTCTGTTCTTAATTTAATGTATTATCCCTTAATTGCTGTGGCTGGTCATTACGACCCCGTTTGAAAGATTTTTTTAACCATCATTCATCCCCGGGCTGAAATCCTATGATGAGTCCCAGGATGCAAGATATCATCAGGACCCACATTTGGCAACAGGCATATCTGGTATAACTGTGTAACACTTTTGACAATGCAAGTACGATGGCCTGATGATAAGGCGAAGTCATAAAATAACCAAAACTGTTAAGATGAACCCATCGAGTTTAGACTCCTTAAATCGGTGGGTTCAGTCATTTACAATCAGGTGAGGTAGCAGTCGAGGGCTAACTTGTAGTGGAATAATAAAAAACACGCCGACCGGGATCTCAAGTATACTTCTAATTTAATTTTGATGGCCGACTGGTCCAGTGGGCAGCAACCCTACTTTCTGAGTCCGTCCAAGGCCGCGGATTCGATGTTTATCGGATTCTGGGTGTTTATATGAATATTATAAGTATTTATTTTTATTATTCATAAAAAGCGGTGATAGCCCAGCGGGTAGGAGCTTGACTTTATTTGCGGAGGGCGGAGTTCGAATCCCAGCACCTGTAACTTTTCTAAGTTATGTGCATTTTAACTAATTAAAATATCACTTGCTTAGGGCGAAGAAAAACATCGTGAGGAAACCTGCATGCCTGAGAGTTCTACATAATGTTCTCAAAGGGTCTCCTCCCACAATGAGACCCCTCACCTCGCCTCGATGATGATTCATGAAGATATATTTATCATCTTAGTACCAATAACACAAGCTACGCTTACTTTGAGGCTAGATGCCAATGTGTTTATTATCGTAGTATATAAAAAAGTTCTCGTTGATGGTTGGCTAGCACGGTCATTGGTATTTCGTTCACCTCTGCGTGGAGGAAACTATTATTTAAAGATGTATATGATGGTCAATTTAAATTTGTTTGAACAATGAAATTATTGAAGCTATTCTAAGGCTAGACAAACTTGCTCAGTGCATGAAATCTTGAATTATAAATGAAACTTTTATTACGAGTGTAGGTGAGTACGAACGTGGTAGTGTATAATATTTCCCTAAGTAACATTGCTTGTCAGCCACTCGGTCTCCTGAGCCCCATCGCTCAGCGTCATGATATATTTCAGTTTATATTTATTATATATATCACTAGCAGTAACTCGCGACTTGGTTCCCAGAGAAAAATTAGAATCCCAGAGAGAATTTCTCGTTAGCTGTTTTCCGAGGTCAAGGCACTCCTTTCGAAGTCCACTTCCTCATTAACGAAAGAAAAATTTTAAAATCAGTTTAGTCTTTCCGTCGAGTAATGGATGGGTGGATGGTTTTTACACATTCCGTGGGAATCTTTAGATTTCCTGGGATAAAAACGTCTCAATTACTCTCCATCCTTTCAACATACTCTATGCCAAAAATCAAGTTGATTGGTTCAGGCGTAAAGAAACGATAAACATACTTACTTATAATATTCGTAAGGATTTGAAGTTAGTTAAAAATTTAAGTTTCAAATTGATGTCGCTTTTGATATAATTTGAAAATGACTTGACTTTGGATTGAAATAGGGCAACTGTTTTAGTACACAAACGGTCAATTTAGATACGTAGATTCCACCACATAAAAAATACGTAAGTTAGACAGATATTGGATACAGATCTTCGGCAATGTACCCTCTACGCACGTTTCGCTCCGAAACCAGAGCATTCTCAGAAGATGTTGACTTTATAATGAATAATTGTTAAGTCACGTTAAGTTTTAAATTATTCATTGTAAAGTCAACTTAATTTTTATAATAGTTACACAGATACCTGTTCTTCATCCATATAAATTGGACATAGGCGCTGGAGTCCCAAGATCCTAGAGTGGTGACTCTGCACCGGATAACGTACCGTTAGTCGACCCATTGATATATGACGAGAAATTTGGTTCCCGATTTTCTTCATCACCGGACTTGGGCATGCCTCGGAGTCGTACGGAATAATGACCGTAGGAAGCTCTGTCACACCAATCGTCGGCTGAGCCGAAGTTCAGCCTCACATGAGGTGCCTTTAGGCCGACAACCTCTTTGCTTCTTCAAGCCTTAGAGCTCAACATTTTCCTGGAATATTCCCAACCCGCCCTCGTCACACTGTTGAAATCCATAAAGTCACACACAATCCGCAAAAAAATGGAATTTGGCGACCCCTTAAAAAGGTCTCTTTCCAGTTGTTATGATGACGATAATCATATCAACCGCTCAAAAATTAAAAAAAATTCTAACTTTGACTCCCAGATACTTAAATTTATTTATTTGTTGCAAAGTAATTATATAAAATCATGTTTATGTAAATCCAATGATAGATATTTTCCCAGAGACTTCTCCGAAGAACGCCCCAGACGGAAATTATTAAGGAAAGAGGAAGATAAATCAATTTGTGTCGGCTGAACAGTTATGAAACTTTTGATTATATTCTTTTAGACAACTTTTTATATTGACTGGGAAATTGATTTTCATTCCATCTTATTCTTTTAAAGCTAATCTTTTAAAAGAGAAAAATGCTTTTGATCCTTCTTCTTTTATAGTTGTGACTTAAAATAATACGTTAACGGTGATATATGACAATGCCTGCTGATAACCCTGCGCATATTTTGACAATATCTCTCTCTTAATCTCGAGCAACTTATGCTCCGTGAAGATTTATTCTCAATTTTCCTTTCAAAGTAGTTTTTGTCTCACTCTTCGTAGCATACTTCGAGTTTATTATCATTCCATCAAATATGTAAAACGTTAAGGAGATCCAACTACAGACTGCAGAGGCTAATAGACATGTTTTTATTATAAAACTCTGTTTTTAGGTTAGAATGTAGTCAGGCCTGCAGGTGGCGAGTTTAAGGGGAAGTTTGTCACCCGGTTATTGACAGGCCTGTGAAGGCCTTGAGGATTCGGCAGTGACCAGGCCATGGATGATGGGACCTGCTATGCATTGGGGGTCAAAAGCTTAGAGTGCGGTAGAATACTCTCACTTGTAGGTCTGTTGACGGACACACAGTTTTTAGTGGGTGTAAGTCCCACATAATCAGTCCGTTTCGAATTTTAGGTGGACAAAATCAAAATATGACTCTCCTTATTTCTGACTTGGATTTGCTTTCTCCTCTCTGTAGTTATTATAGAGCGTAGATATCTTTAACCAAACGTGAAACGAATCCATCTTACTGAATAAATAGAGGTTCTATTTTAATTTATTTAACCGAGTAGAAATTAGGTTGATTTATACGTAATCTAAGTAATTTAAACCTTAATAGCTTTAACCTATAAAAGGCGAATGTACTATGTTCTGTGATCGGTATAAAGCTATAGACTGATTCTTGATATCAATGTTATAAAATGAAAAAATGAGTTGAATGAATCATCAAATTAATTCATCTTAATCAGGTTGGAGTAAATGATGACAGTAATAAGCTGAAACTCATTTTATATATAAGCTTGGGTATGAATTGCCCTAACTTTACAGCTAAACATTAACTCAACTGTGAGATGGTGATAACAAAAAATCTGGCTCAGTTTGATGTGGGCTCTTCTTAGACCAGGGTGAATTTTGAACTCTCCTAGCTTTAGTTTTAAGTTAACGAATGCAGTTATCACCATAACCTAACATTAGTGTTAACATGTTAAATGTGAACGCTTCATAAGTGCCTGTGATAAGTCTTCATGAATAAAACACTTTTGAATTTGAACTTACATAAAACATGGATATTCACTCTTGATTTGAAGCATACCTAAGATGATAGGGAAAACGATAGCCAGACGATAATTCCAAACAAATGATTCCTCTGATGAAAATGATGATCGTTATCATAAACAGACTATAACAGTCCACAGCTCGACTAAAGGCCTCTCCCAACACGATGATTTGGAATGCCTTGCCTCTGGCTATTAGAAAGGCAAAATCTGTCCAAATCTTTAAAAAACTTATGAAAGATCACTTTTTGTCTCAACCAACTGATGACCCGGGATACCTAGTTCACTGCTCCCTTCTTCTCGTTTTTCATTTTTTATTATTTTTATTTGAGGATAATTATTTGTTTTATTTATTTATTATGTTTCATAATTAATCTTTTATATAATTTTTAAGTAAAAATCATTTTTAAATATGATCTATATAATTGTAGTTACTTATTTATTTATTCATCTTTACAAATATTGTTTTTTTATATATTATATGTATATATTTAAGAAATGAAATATTTATTTTATGGATATATGTATATATGCACCACTTAATTATTTTCTGTACGGAAGAAATCGCTGTGAAGCGATGAGTACGCCAAATTGTATACTGTTGTATATTTTGTTATACTTTTCTTTTTTTCTATGTACTTTTTGTGGTGTGCAATAAAAGTATATTCATTCATTCATTCATGATTTGGCCATAACAGCCACGCTGGGTAGACTGGTGATCACAGTAGATGGTAGTAATAACACGCTAGCGAGTACGCTTCTTCCCGTTTTCCGTGAAATTCTCTCAGTCGCCTCGTACGACATCGCGGGAAGAAGAAATATGCGAGGTGACATCTGTATTCTGTTCTGCAATTCTGTCACCACACGGCGCAAAATGATTATAAATCCATGAGTCAAGTAACTACGTTATAGATAACACGTAAAGGTGATAATTCCTATGTACCATCTACTGTAAACATAATGTTATAATGGAAGACACTTCTGAGAAGTTTATACTGATACCATCTTCCCTGAACTCTGATCGTACAAAGAGTAGCAGAAACAAATTTCATTCCCCCACCACCTGGTTGGTATTTTTCAACCGTCCGATATGCCAGAATTTTTTTTCATGCACATACAGATGGCTTTGTCGGCAAGGGTTTTCTGGCATGGCACATTCGTCTCTTTTATTCTTTTACTTCGAATCGATAACGCTGTTTTTCAAACACTACGTCGCTTAAAAAATTTAAATATCACTTGCTTTTAAGGTGAAGGAAAGCCTGAGAGTTCTCCATTACTTTTTCAAAGGCGTGTAAACACTACCAAGCGACACACAAGCGTGGTAGACTCCAGCCTTAACCCTTCTCATTTTCGGAGAAAACCTGGGTCTTACAGGGGGCCGGTAATCTTTTGATATTAATGATGGTGACGAAATTTCGTTTAGCGGTTCTAGAATAATGCAATCACAGAATATAGAACACACAGAACCCTCATTCAGAAATTATTGCATAGTGTCCAAAAACAGTGAAAACGTCCCGCGCACTTCTCACTTCACACCCGCGGAATGTTGCTAGCTCACAAACTTTTTCTCATTTTCCCATTTAATGGTAAAAATTTAGAACATCGGAGGTAAAATAATTACTGTCCACTAATGAAGTGTCTAACCATATCTAAGGGAAAACTACTAAAGTGGAGTGGTTTTGATGCTGCAATATTAGTCGTATACACGGTTTCTGCATGTTCGGAATTCTGTGAATGTAATTTAATATATTACTATTATAGATGAAGTGATATAAAGATTAATTCGATCGCGTGAATGTTAACTAGTGACGCTCAAAGAACACCATATAGTTACGTCAGTGTTTTACGCGATCGAACAAGTAAGCGTGGGAAGAAAATTCCACTAGAGACTTTAAAGATATTAACTACACCCTTTCAATTAAAAAAACGAAAGCTATAAAGATTCAAAACGCAGGCGAGGTTTTAGAGTCGCCTCCACTTTTCACCCATTGAACGTTTTCGTTTATATAGGGTTCCTCTATTTTGTTTATCTGACGCTATCCCCAAACTGTTTGCGCCTCCAACGAGGTCCTCTAATGGATCACGTATTTCTGATTGACGCCAAACAGATTACTTTTCCTATTTACTCTCTCTCATTTACTAATTTTACTTACGACACAGTTAAGACTTCGGCTTCACTCTCAAGAGATTGAGTTCAAATCCCAGCAAGCACCTATTAATATTCAATTTCAATTTATTTGCATTTCACATAACATTACTCATATATTGTTCATCATAATCCATGAAACTGGGTTCGAAATATCGACAAATCCAAAAATATTATCGTGGTATGTATCGTGTTTCTTCTAAATTGAAAGCGAAACCGATGTTGGTTATTGGTCCTGTGATTTTTATTGGAACAGAATAATGTATTGACAAAAGTTTTTGCATAGGTAATTCATGGGTTGAACTAGGACTTAGGCTTTTTATCCATATGAAAAAAAATACAAAAATTTAAAAAAAAACACTGTGAAGATAAGCAAATATGTACAGACTACGATCTTAAATCAATACTAACTTAAATCAAATTAAAATTGCAAATAATACAAAATAACGAAACACAATATTAAAATTTAAATAAATATGAAACTACAGTTACAAAATTTCAAAAAATAAAATAATTCTAATAAAGTTTATTTTCGACTAATTTTGTGACCAACATAGTTTACTTTTAAGAATCCTATAATTCTCATTCTATTCACCTTTAATTCTCATAACATTTTATGCATAATATATAAAACGTCCTTCAACCGTCCAATTCATTAGTTGAGTAAACTTTAAAAATGTATCTCGCTCACTGGGGACAGGTTGCCTTAGTACAAGATTTTCCGGTTCGCAATCGGGGAGTCATTTTCGCATATCAAACTCTAAACCAACAATGTAAAATGGGCCGTATATTTTACTCGTATTAGATTCTTCTATCACGTACATCTGATTGTTACTTCGTTACAATTGTTCCGCCAAAACCCTTAGCCCTGAAGAATTGCAGGCAAATTTTAACTTAAACACTGTTTATTTATTGTAGACCAAAACATACTAAAAGTTTAACAAGACTAAAAATTTGCCAATATTGGTACAGTATACGGCCCTAAATTACGGCTAAAAAGCAAACTCTAAAAGACAACCTATCAAAGGACAAGTAAAAATTTACAGGTTATTATTATCCATTCATATAATTGATCCATTTATTATTAAATTCTTTATTGCACACACAAAAACCAAAACACAAAAATAACACAATAGATTAAAAAAAAAAAAATTGTTTGGATGCAAAGGCGGTCTTATCGCTAAAGCGATCTCTCCCAGGCAACCTTTGTAAGTTTTAACAAGGAACGGGTCGGTGCGGCAATAAAAATGCTGTACCTAAAATATTGCAAAACAAACTACATGTTATAAATTCTAATATTATAATTATTATACCACAAATATATTTTATGCTGATGTCCAAGTATTTCAATACTCGAAAACTACTCCCCGATTGCGTGAAAGCAAATTTGGTACTAAGGGTACGGGACATTGCTTCCATTAACTAATTCCTCGCTGGAAACGCTCCTGTCTCAAAGGAAAAATAATAAACGTTAAACTGTATCTATATTTATTTTTCAATAGAACTAAACGGCGGAAGGAATCTCGTTATATTTCTAACCAATATTATTTTGCAGTAAACTATACTACCTTATATTAAAAACGTGATAGTTTGGATGGATGTTTGTAACTCTATCACATTAGAAAGGCTGAACGGATCTGGAGGAACTTTAGCACAGAGATAGATTATAGTCTGTGTATGCGCCAAGTTATATTAAGTTATTTAAGATTTTTATTTCGAATGAGTGGACTGTATTTTTTGCGGTAAATTGGTGTACAAAAGAAAGATACAAGGAATCAGAGCACAAGGAAGACAGCACTTACTTGACCTTATTTTTCATGGGTAGGAGCACGCCGTCCGTTGATCCAAATATTCCTCACGAAGTCCTCTCTTCTCGAACACCACCACTTATGTTATATTTCGGCACACACATAAATATAGGAATTATGCTTAAAAGGATCTCATTGAAACTTCTAAGGTATATTATGATATTTTATGGCTTATTTTCAGGCAGCCAGTAAACTCGTATTGCCCGTTACTTTTCGCAATCGGAAAGCAAGTCGTCCGCAAACGTCTTAATCGTTTGCTTCCGTTAATTTAAGTGACAGCTCTGCGTTCTAGTGTTTTTGAGGCGTATGAGGGCGCCAGTCTCTTCACGGAGAATCGTTCAGTGCTGTTTTAGGTTGGATATGGGAGAATAGGAACACCAATGAAATTTTAAATTATTATTTAAGACTTAATTATAACTTGGCGCAACCATCCACCCGCCCTTAAAGGGTCACCTTTAAGAAAAGCTCTCATAAGGTATGAGGTAGAATTGCCTCTTTTAAGAACGCGTATTGCGCATGGGCGTATTTCATATAAGTATGTGTATATTTACGAAAGTATATTAAAAAATATTAATTATTTGTAGAATTATTATAAAAGAGAATAAAGTCTTAACGTATGAGCTACTTAGTACTAAATTATGAAACTATAATTGTTACGCTTATTGCGTCGGAAGAGGGCATAAGCGAACGACCGGACGGACGTAAGTTCTCCCGGAAATTTTAACGGTCGCTACGCGTATGACGCCGTCTTTCGAGGGATGCACTTTCTCTACTACTGCTAGAGGCCAAGCCAGAGGCGGTACGTTGTCATTTATAACTACGACGACAGTTCCCGGCGTAATAGGTACGGAAGGCGTATTCCATTTCAAACGAACTTGCAATCCGTGCAAATATTCCATCCTCCAACGATTCCAAAACGATTGGACCATTTTATCTATTAACGAGTACCTGTCAACCAAGTTAATTTTGTCTGGATTGACATCAGGCGCAGGCAAGGAGAATAGAGGCGCAGTATGTAGGAAGTGACTTGGAGTAAGAGCCGAAGGTTCGGCAGGGTCAGAGCTTAGTATTGTTAGCGGACGCGAATTGAGAAGACATTCGACCTGAATGAGCACAGTGCAAAGTTCCTCATAAGAAAGGAGCTGTTGCCCTATGACCTTGAACAGGATCGTCTTAGTCACCTTGATCATACTTTCCCATGAACCTCCAAAGTGTGGGGAATTGGGACAGATGAATTTCCAAGTTATGCGATTTTCAGCGCATTCCTGCTCTAGCTTCGGGTAATATTCTTCTCTTAGAAGTTTATAGAGGTCCCGAAGGTAAGAAGCAGCACCCTGGAAGTTTTTAGCATTGTCGCTATGCAGCACCTGAACAGGACCACGACGTGATAGGAATCTTTTAAACCCGGCGAGGAAACTGGGGGTGCTGAGTGAGGTAGCAACCTCAATGTGCGTAGATCTCGTAGTGAGACACGTGAACAGCACAATATAAGCTTTCTCACTGTGTACGCCACGGCGACGTACAGGAACGTATGGTATAGGGCCTGCATAATCGCAGCCGGTGAAACTAAAGGCTTTCAACGCTGGACGTGTACGTATATCAGGAAGATCCGCCATCAGCGGAATGGTTGGACGCGGTTTAAATCTAAAGCAAGTATTGCACATATGTACTCTTTGCCTGACAATACGGCGTGCCGACAGAATCCAGTACCTCTGACGAAGCAGGGCCATTAGGAGTTCGGGTCCAGCATGTAAATGTTTAATGTGGTAATAATCAATGATTATATTTACCACGTGGCCATTGCGAGGCAATATAACCGGATGTATTTTTTCAAAGCTAAGTCCAGAGTTGGCGAGACGACCACCAACGCGGATAAGTCCATCATCAATAAATGGTCTTAGGCGATTAAATGCCGGTGAACATGTTTTATTATTTTTAATAAGAGAATATTCTTCAGCAAAATGCTGATTTTGCAGAGCGCGAAGCATTCTATTCTCTGCGAAATTTAAGTCGTCAGCGGTAACTGCACTAGTGCCGCGACGAGGCAGTAATTTAGCAAATCTACAAATGTATACAATTATACGTAGAAGTTTGCTCCACGAAGAAAAACGGAGAGCAAGCTCGTGTAAGTCGTTCGGGAGTATAGGTTTACACACAGTGTGTATAAGAACCTTCTTCTCGGGTACGTCTTCAATAGACTCTCCCTCTAGAGTTTTGAGTGGCCACTGAGACGGATGCATTGATGCCCATGGTGGACCATGCAGCCACAGAGGGTGTGAGAGAAGCTTCTCAGGAGTTACACCTCTCGATAGAATATCAGCAGAGTTCTCAGTGCCAGGGCAATGATAAAAGTTGTCTGGTGAGATATTCTCAGTTATCTGTACAACGCGATTCGCGACAAAAGTCTGCCATCTATGCGGTGAACTTTTTATCCAATATAGGGCGACTTTGGAATCGAGAAATGCATATGTAGCCTTGATTGGGATACGCTCAGAGTAAGTGTCATGTACTGTACGAAGCAATTTCGACAGTAGGACGCCACCTAATAGTTCGAGACGAGCAATTGAATGAGGTTTCGTCGGCGAAACTTTACTTTTCGCACAAGCAAGACGCACAGTGTTACCAGTAGGGGAGCTAACGTGTAAATAAACGACAGCACCATAGGCTGCGAGACTAGCATCTGATAGTCCCAGGAGAGTGACCTCACAGTCTGTTGTCACGCCCACATGACGCGGTATGTGTAGCTTATTTAGAGCTGGCAACTCATCGCAAAACTGTCTCCACATCTTAATGATGTGTGGTGGAGCTACAGTGTCCCAATCAAGATTTAATTGCCAAAGCATTTTAATTAATATTTTGGCATACACGACTGTGGGAGCAACGAAGCCCATTATGTCCCACAGACGGGCAACAGTCGACAAGATGGAGCGCTTAGTGCATGTCACATCGTCGGGCACAGAAATTTTAAAATAGAAAGCGTCATTTCCAGTATACCAATGCAGACCAAGTATTTTATGGTGCATGGTTTTGTCAAACTCCACTTCAGTCGGAAGTTTGTGGGACGCAGGAAGGTTATCTAAGACCTCGCGAGAATTGCTGTTCCACTTAACTAATTCCCACTGTGCACCCTTAAAAAGATCGATCATCTGCAGCGACACAGTGACTGCCTCTAGTTCGCTTGGAAGCGAGAAAGCTACGTCATCCATATAAAGCGCGGGTAGCACAATGCTATTCGCTCGTGGATATTTTGCGCCGTCGTCATTCACCAGCTGTCTTACCGTGCGCAGTGCATGGAAGGGACTGGAAGTGAGACCGAAACAGACTCGATTGAACTGGTATAGCACAAGAGGGTCTTGTGGATTAAAGCGGTATAAGAAGCATTGATAGCGACGATCAGCTTCGCGCATAACGATTTGTAGAAACTGTTCTCGGCAGTCGGCTGTCATTGCCACTGCATGCAGACGAAAATTCAAAATTATTTTAAAAAGATCTCCCTGTAAATTTTGACCGGAATGTAGCAGATGGTTCAGTGCCTTTCCAGAACTAGAACGACAAGAAGCATCGACGACTAATCTCAGTCTCGTCGAGAGTTTGTCTTCACGTAAAATCCCCGTGTGTGGCATCACGTAAATCGGAACAGGATCTTTAGAATCATATGAAGGCGCGGGAGAAATATAATCTTTCGCGAGATAACCTTTTATGACGTCATCATATGCCGACCTCAATTTATTCGAAGCTTCAAGCTTTCTTTCGAGGCAGATGAAACGTTTCTTAGCTATGTCCAAAGAATTCCCTAGGGAATATAGATCCTCTTTAAATGGCAGGCCGACAACGTATCTGCCCGTATCGGGATCTCGGACAGTAGTCGAAGTGTAGAAGTCTTCGCATTCATTATCATCAGGATTCTGAATGGAAGCGGAAGGAAGTTCTTCAAGTTCCCAGAAACGCTTGACTAAAGAGTCAATAGCAGGAGGCTCTTGAACGAAACAACATGTCAAGGCCGTATGAGTATTTATAGTAGGTATCGTAGGCGCATTGCCCATGAACACCAGACCTAACACCGTGCGCAATGCAACGGGCACCGACGGGTCGCGACGTGACGTATGGACGTCGTCGGGGAGAAGCAAATGTGGAAATAGGGAAGCTCCTATTAAAGCATCAATTTTATCAGGTACGCCGTAACTCGCATCGGCAAGCGGAATACCTTTAAGGTGTGATAGGACTGCCGTATCTATCACAGCCGTAGGTAATTTGTCTGTCACTTTATCAACAACAAGTGGCGAGATATTAAAACTAACGTTATCATCAAAACGCGAATAAAACGTCAAGTCAACCGAGCTGGATTGTACAACCTTCTCAATTCCACCGAACCCCTTCACGATAGTACGTTCTGTGAATTTAGTTTGCAAACCCAAGCGATCACAACATTCTTTTGAGAGGAAATCGGCCTGCGAAGCAGAATCCAACAATATACGTATAACTTGCCGTTCACCATTACAGTCGTAAACAGCAACTTGTGCGGTAGCCAATAAGACAGTAGTTCGCTTGTCTTCGACACGATTCATTAAATTGCTATTATACACCTGCGTAGCGCTTGTAGACGGGCTTACGCGCGTAGCGCACAGTGCTACGTCGGCGCGATCATCCGCTACGGGCGATGACGCGGTAACGGTAGGTGCGTTCGGTGGCGGCATGACGGTATTCAACTGAGGCGCGCGGGAATGTTCCTCGCGTTGGTCAAAGTGCAGCCTTTTGTTATGTTTCTGACCACACGAACAGTGCGGGGAGACTTCACATTGCCCGACTTTATGTTTTATAGACAGGCAGTTCACACAGGCATTCTTCTCCTTGACGCACTTAAAACGTTCTTGAGGAGTTAATAATTTATTAAAGTCAACACATTTATATAAATGCGCATGTGTTATATTTCTACATAGACACTTGGACGTAGGCTTATCAACCGTGCTTATATAGGCCTGATACTTCGGCGCATTGCCAGAAGTCCCGTTATTCAAATGTTTTATATTTTTATTATGACGTGTATTAGAAGGGTTTGTGACATTCGTATTCGTACGCTCAAACACCTTCGCGCGTGTTGTG
This sequence comes from Pararge aegeria, assembly GCF_905163445.1. Classification (NCBI taxonomy): domain Eukaryota; kingdom Metazoa; phylum Arthropoda; class Insecta; order Lepidoptera; family Nymphalidae; genus Pararge; species Pararge aegeria. Next base: position 816,368 of record NC_053193.1, read on the forward strand.
ATAAATTCCACAAAGTCGTCGAAAGTAGGTATATTCTTACCGCATTTAATTTCAAACGCGCGTACACTCTCAGTATCGACCCTTTGTGTAGCTATATGTAGTATGATAAGATCAGCTAGGTTATCTAACTTTAGGTTTTTTAAAGCGCTTACTGCGCCAGCGAACCGGTCTATGAAATCTTCAAAGTTAGTCGCAGAGGGAGTCTGAAAACCCTTATAGCGAAATAATTCATGTAGGTACGCGGAAGTCAACATACGCTTATCATCGAACCTATTGACGAGTGTTTGTAAAATGAGCTGATAATTCTCAGCACACGGAGAAATTCCAGCGATTGCGCTTTTTGCCTTCCCTGTCAGCTTCGGTAACAGATAAAATAGCTTTTCTGCATCTGTGAGTGATGGATTATTATCTACTACTGACTTAAAGGTCGTATAAAACATCTGAAAAGATTTAATGTCACCATCGAATTCTAATATCGATATGGGAGCTAGCTTCGGCTTGGCTTTTAGCAGCGCGGAGGTCGCATTATGTATTTCTGGTGTCGTATTTAAAGTTGAGCATTTTGTATGAGTTCGTTTGACCCTATTATACAAAGTCTCAAAAGCATATAGACTTTTGTAATCAGGTTTTGCATCTGAATTTAAGTTTAATAAACGTGTATTATAATCGTCTACAATAGACTCGTACTTTAAACGCAATGAATCAATTTGTGAAGATTCGTCTAGAAAATGTTCTCTTTTTTCAACGTTCGTATGAACATCGGGTTCACGAGATAAGTCAAAGACATTTTGCATGATACCGAATATAGCTTCACGTTTAGCAATTAAGATAGACAGTTTAGTATCCTGAATCTCCTTATCACTTTCGCTAGTTTTAGAATCTACTTTAGGAGGCATTTTACTAAAGTGTAAGTGAGACAATTATCTAACAATCACGAAATACCTATATTTTTATGTGAGTATGATAGGTTAATAGCCAATCATATACTGGTAAATTAAGTAGGTCGCGCGGAGTGCGGATAATATGCGCAAGCGCGCTTCGTTCGATATTACGCGTGGTCGGGTTATATCGAATGTTCGATCGACCAGAGGTTCGTATAGACAAATCTCGACCTTATATGCTAGGTCTTACGACTCTTGAGTAAATGTTTCACAACCGAAGGTACTACGATAATTAATAATTGCAAGTTTTAAGATTTGTTTTAATTGTTAATTCAATTTAAATACACTAATATTTATCGAAATATACATAAATATGTGTAGATAATTAGTATGTCTAACTGGGGAAATAGCTAGCTCAATGCTATAATGCCGCTTATGCCAGTATTAAGACAAAGAAAATAGATGACGCAATGACCTATTTTATTTAAAATTATATTATTTCAATTATTAGAGCCTATAGAAGTATTCTAACAAGGAAACTAATGCTTCAATACGTTAATATGAAGGAAATGCTGTAAATATCCGTCTCGACGGAACCAAATAAATATGTATGCGCCAAGTTATATTAAGTTATTTAAGATTTTTATTTCGAATGAGTGGACTGTATTTTTTGCGGTAAATTGGTGTACAAAAGAAAGATACAAGGAATCAGAGCACAAGGAAGACAGCACTTACTTGACCTTATTTTTCATGGGTAGGAGCACGCCGTCCGTTGATCCAAATATTCCTCACGAAGTCCTCTCTTCTCGAACACCACCACTTATGTTATATTTCGGCACACACATAAATATAGGAATTATGCTTAAAAGGATCTCATTGAAACTTCTAAGGTATATTATGATATTTTATGGCTTATTTTCAGGCAGCCAGTAAACTCGTATTGCCCGTTACTTTTCGCAATCGGAAAGCAAGTCGTCCGCAAACGTCTTAATCGTTTGCTTCCGTTAATTTAAGTGACAGCTCTGCGTTCTAGTGTTTTTGAGGCGTATGAGGGCGCCAGTCTCTTCACGGAGAATCGTTCAGTGCTGTTTTAGGTTGGATATGGGAGAATAGGAACACCAATGAAATTTTAAATTATTATTTAAGACTTAATTATAACTTGGCGCAACCAGTCTGGAATAGTACATAGGCTTCTTTTTATCTCATGGTACATTTTTGTTTTTCACAGAGGACATCAACATTGTATGTTTTTTGTATAAAAGTAGATCAGGGGTCAGAGAATAAAATAGACAATCACATCAAAATTTCCACAAGAACGAAGTCGCGCGCAACTGTGTCTTTATAACCTCGTGTTATCACAATAAACGTGCGTAAACAGATATGCAGTTATCGTGCGTACGAGTTTGTGATAGCATATCATCTGCTGCCGTTTATAACTCTATTGTTCTAATACTGGTTATAGTTGAGAAATCTTTTGCTCAAATTCTTTTTTTTAAACAATGCATCTTAATAAGCCTGATACGAGTATATTTAAGTTTGACCCAGGTCTTTCTAATTGAAGAGAAGATATAGAAGACATGAGATCCACCTTACACTCAGTCTATTATTGTCTTACTGCTGAATTTTAACTCCAGAGAGGGAAATCATCATCGTCATCATCATCAGTATATATTTTCGTTTTTATATCACGCAAAATGCTTAAGGATCAACTATTAAGAAAAATCCATGTATATCAAGAAAATATTTAATTTCTGCAAAAAATAAGATATTTTTCGATATCTTAGATATAACCGAGCATCATAGGGCAGTTTTTCAGAAATAGTCATTATGCCTACTGTAAGGGTTTTTTTTTCACTACAAGCCCTTGAATGCTATCTCACTTGGTGGTAAGTAATCATTCCCAATTTGTAACGTTCTATTACCATACTTTAATAAATCTCCTTTTCTCAATTAATTAATTCACAATACGTGCCAACTTTTCTTTCCCTCCAAGCGATCCTGTCCAGCTCGCGGCCCCGCCATATATCATATACTTTTCTTTGATAATCTAGTAAAGAACATTATTCTATTTTCAAAAGAATATGAATATACTATGAATGGGTATACAAACTATGGTTCGTAGATATATTTTGTATAACCATCGGGTTTATCATATATAAAGTGCTGTAATTCCCACGCGTTTATAACGGTACTTTTGCAAATCCAGTGGGAATTATTTGCTTACCTGGGATAAAAAGTAACCTATAAATATATTGGATAGAAGCAGGCGTTACTTTGCGGAAATCCATGATATATTATCAAAATTAAGCTTAATTTGCTATACTCCGCGAAAAGCAGGAGAATCTGTGTGGTGTAATTTATAATTTCTTCAATCCTTATACTCCACACCAAACAGATCTTCGGCAATATACCTTCTACGCACGTTTCGCTCCGAAACCGGAGCATCATCAGGAGATGTTGACTTTACAATGAATAATTGTTACTTAACAATTATATCGTGCTTTGGGACAGCAAGTGTGAAAACATTACTGATAGCCTGGTACACTTGTCACTTGCAGTCCAGTAGAGCTTAAAATGCAGCAGTTTGCTTTGCGTTCCTGCATCATTACTCAATGCCCGGAGCACAAGGTTTCCTTGCTTCAAGACATTATAGTAGCAAAAGTTGATACGGAAGAAAATATGCATTGTGTTGCTTCTATGCAATTTTCTCTATCTCGTGGGCACGTAATTCATCAAGACTAAATCAGGGTAAAAACTGTGTGGATACTATTTTTTTCTAGATCTTTTCTTTTAAATGATTCTATTGATAAACGACTAAGACATCGGGAGGTATCTTTGCATCGTTCGAGTCCATGTAGGACTTATACACATCAGTACACTGATACACATCAGTGTATCGAAATGCACTCATGTTTATATCAAAATACCCACCAACTCAATGGCATGAACATTGGCTATTAATCAAATATAATTTAAATTGTTTCTTGAAAACTACCTAGTAAATAATTAATAGTTATTAGGGTACTTGTAACATCCTTATAAATTTAATAAAATATCTGGAAAATATGAATTTATAGTTATCAAAAGTTTGGTTATTTACCCACTTTATAAATCTTTCACATTATTCTTTATAGGAATTAGGAAAAATTAGGAATTTTTATATTGGAAATAATCTTTACAATGAATAATTGTTAAGTCAACATCAAGGACTTAACAATTATTCATTGTAAAGTCAACATCTCCTGATGATGCTCCGGTTTCGGAGCGAAACGTGCGTAGAGGGTATATTGCCGAAGATCTGTTTGGTGTGGGGTATAAGGATTGAAGAAATTATAAATTACACCACACAGATTCTCCTGCTTTTCGCGGAGTATAGCAAATTAAGCTTAATTTTGATAACCTATAAATATACCTTGCGATTTATGCCCGTTGTAAGATTACATCAGGCTAACCTCTTAAAGTTTAGAGTAGTTTAATAAATTAATACCCCCGAAAAGGTGTCTACGCGACATCGTACCGAAACGCTAAATCACTGCGGCACGTCTATCACCAGCCACGGCTAAAGCATCCCACGAGACCAGACCAGAGAAAATCCGGAAACCATATAATTTTTAAAATTGTCTTGTCGGCGATCGAACCAGGGACCTCCCACTTAAAACCACTACGCTAGAGAGGTCTTCAAAAAAGTAATGGGTTTTTAAAAGGAACACACCATTACTCAGTGATACGTGCCAACGTTTGGCCCCAGTAGGGATTCGAATCGATGCACTCTTCGTGGCCGTCAAGTAACCATGCTGTTTTAATGCGGGTAGATGGGCTTAAGTTATGTAACAACTCTTAGATAACGACGACGGTTTCTTGCTCAAGAAAAAATTACCGTAATTTTTATGCTTTTACCGTCATTTTCATACACTTTTGCGCCGAGCAGTTTTTTCTACTCTTATTTCCATTTTCTTAAAACGGAAGAACCTCTCGAGAATATTTTCTACTTTTAATTTTTCAACGCACTTCAGCATTTTCCGCAATGTTATAAAAGGGAGATTATTCGATGCGTCTGGTGTCAAGACACACTTCACGTAAAGTGAGTGCTCGGGTCATCTCATTGACCCTTTTCCTGGTTAAATTTTGACCGAGGTTTTTCCCGGAATAATAAGGTGACGTAAAACTGCAGGACTCCGGAATCCTAGCCGACTGTCGTCAGTTCAGGTTTTCTATTTTAACCGAGGACCAATATGGTAGGTACAATATCATTATGATACCTAACGGGTTTCCTCTCACAGTGAGAAAGGGTTAATCATGACATTGAAAAGATATTAAAATGTGTACAGAAAAATTTTATATATTTTATTTATCTAACCGTTTTATATATGTAGAACTAATATATATACATACTTATTATTTTTTACCCCTATAGTAATTGTATTTAAAGTTGTCACCTTCATCAATTTCTCTTTTCAGGCCGAGCTATCAATTTTGGTAATCTATTAACTGGATCCCACGATACAGGTCGCCTAGTGTGGGGTCCACAGGTTATCAATAACAACAGGCCAATATCAATATAATGTGCATTCAACATTACGAATTTATCAAATTATCTGAAATTATTTTTCTTTTGGTGTTGTACCCTTTTCTGTGTAGCTTTTTGATTAAATGAATTATTATTATTATTATTATTAATTGTGCCATGGGGGGGAAACAAACGAAAGCTTATATTGAGCTTAAGCTTAGGGCTTCTTTTCATCTATTCTCCCAAGACAATTTCCTGCCATGAAACACTGAATACCAGTTTAAAGTTTAAATAACAAACCCGTGTTACAAATTCTGACAATGTACTGTATGTAGTGTACAGTACGGAGCTGTAGCTGCCTCACGTTGAAACGGATCTTTGTTTTGGTACATTTGTTGAAATGGCTTTGTATATAGTCTAAGAGACGGCTGCCGGATCATACGTACAATAAGTACATCGAAAACTTTTTTTTTCACTATAATAATAGGATTTAAGAATATATTCAACTGTCTTAAGACTTAAAATTACTTTTAACGGTATATTACTAACAACAAAACTGCTAAAATAAACCAAGCTCAAATAAGCACTGCCAATTAACAAACACTTTTCTATTACCTTTATATAACGAACCTTCAACGTTGATCCAAAATGTAAATATTAAAAACATTAAGCGTAAACTCAAAGAATACTTTTTAGCGAAGTTAGTTGGCTGATTCTTTTGTATCTAGTATAGTTTATATTCATTTATTTTGGTACTTACTACTAATTAAAATTAAAATTTACACGCTAACTGAGTTCTAATCGTTCTACAATGTATTATGTTTTTTCCACAGTTGTTTTTTTATTCTCCTAATTAACACCTAAGGTAATGAGATGGGCAGAGGTTTGTCCTCGGTGCCTATCTGCAACGAGATAGGCACCGAGGACAAACCTCTGCGGTTTTTTCGGTGCTTTTATACTAACCGTTTTAATGCAATTGTTTTATTCGATGAATAAAAAAAAAACTAGGAATAACTGACAGTGCTTATATACAGAGGCGGAAAAAACACCGTCACACGTAATATTCAACTGCAGTGGAGTAGCAGAACAACGCGCAGCTCTCATTGGCTCCTCTACATTATTCCATAAAGCATTCAGCTACCGGAGCAGCTAGTAACGCTTCTGAATTAAGCTCAGTTGGCTGAAATGACCCAGCGGAGACACTCATCCGCAGCCCTACCTGCAAGGACGGAGACCGAGCCAAGAACAGTAGAAGAAGAAGGAGTTACCAGCTCTACTTCTAGACCTACCAAGATTAATTGAAATATTTGTGTACTACGGAACTGGCATCTTTTCCACAAGGATACGCTTGCTTCTATACAATAACGAAAAGGGTTTGTTATCGAAGCAGGGCCCAATTATCAACCGTACGACTGTTATTAGTTTTTCCCGGTTTAATTGCAGGAGTTTTGGAGTCTCAGACAAACAACAAAAGGCCTGGGAAGGAATGGAAGCCCTACCTTTATATGTGGATTGTGTTTGTTTATGTAGTGGTAATAACGACCATGTTTTGTAGTATTTTATGACAGTTTAATTTAGTTTAAAGCTTTGTTTACAATAGTAGTAGTGGAGTATTTTGTGACTAAGTAGTAATAGAGGTTTTTGTGGCAGAGCTCGTCATGGGAACTATTGGTGCCATGCTTATTATCTGCTTAGTAGCTTTGTTGCAATGGTGTGTTCCAGTTGCTAGGAAGGGCGTCGTAGCTGGTGTAATTACAGGTAGCCTCACGTACCTGTAATTACAGCACCTACGCCACAGGTTGACACACACGGCGGCACCTTGTAGGACGAGTTTCTTTTATGGCCTCGGAATGTTCTTCTGGTTAGAGGCTTTTAACTATAGATATATTTCTACTAACCATCATTTGCTTGGTCCGTCAATGAGATCAAAGTCAAAGTTTATTTCTTTATACACTTTTGATGCGCACATTACATGTAAAATATGACATAGAAGTGAGTTGATGGCGATAACTAAATTCGTCAACTTAAAGCTAAAGCTACGAGGGTTCCAAACGCTCCCGAAGAAACTGGTCTAAGAAGAAGCCCACAACAAACATAGCCGGTTTTTTTTTTGTTATCACCATCTCACATTGTCATTTAAAACTATTAAAGAAGCAACCTGGTTAGCGCAATAATTTACATCCAAGCAATTTTATCGTTGACGTAGTCCTTAATACTATAATAGGAATAATCTTACGGACATCTCTCGGTATATACGGCTACAAGTAATTTTGCGCCACGATTTGGTCGGGGCTAGGTAAACAGTTTGAACCCAGCTAACTAGAGTGTAGACTAGTGTGCTGAAAATTGGACTAACCGGACTTCCGGGAACTGTCATGTGCCTTAAATGTTGCAAATAGAACGCTAAAAGTTTATAATGTTACTTCTTAAATAAAATAAAATAAAAAAAGCCATTTATTCTACTACCAATAAATATAGAAATACATATTACATTCATTCACATAATTAAACTACATAACATAATTAAATTTAAACATATTTTAACAAATTACATATTTAATTTCATTACATTTATTTAATAGCTAGTCTCCAATTCTTATTTGTTTTGTTGTGTTGTGGTAGAAGTCGCCTCTCTGGCGTAGGCCTCCCCCAGCTCTCTCCAATCCCTTCTTTCCTTACCTTTCCTCATCCACAAAGGTCCACATACTCGAGTAAAAACGTCCGCCCAGCGTTTCCTTGGTCTTCTTCTTTTCCTTTTCTTATCCTTATAATGTTACTTCTTACTCGTATCTAAATCTGGCCAACTTTTGATTCAATAATGGTCACCTCAAGGCCGATCACGATATTCTACTAATTTTATAAATGCTAAAATTTGTATGGATGGATTGATAGATGTTTGTTACTCTTTCACGCCACACCTCCTGAAACAATTTGTCTGAATTAGATTATGCCCTGGATTATCACATTGGCTGCTTTTCATCCCGGGAAAGTGTACGTTTCATGAAAAACCAAAAATCCGTGCGAAGCTGCGGGCAAAAGCTGGTTTATCATAGTCAACATCAGCCCAGTCTAATCACCGTGCTACCATATCAAGTGTCTCATCACTATTACCAACTCTGTCCCCCCCTGATTTATTTCCCTGAGAAATTCTCAGTACCACCTCGCAGTGAGCAATGACAATTATTATTTTAAGAACATGATAAGCTTTCAGTCCCTGTTAATTTTCCTAACAAGTGATAATAAAATAGCTAAAGCCCACCAACCCACACAGTAGCAGCGTGGTACACAAAGTACTAAAACCACTTTGTGAATATTTTGCATAGAGACAACTTGCATACTGGTGACTGATATGGGATACTTTTTAATATGGGAAAACAGAAGGTTCCGCGGGAATTTTAAAGACCTAGACGAACTCGGACCATGTCGCAGGTAACATTCTCGATATAAAAAAAAAACAAAAAATACTTCGGGTATAAAAACCAAAGTAACTAACTTAGTAAATATAAACGATAACTATCAGATATTCACCAAATTAAAATGGGGCCACCCCTGAGGTATGACAAACCAAAAAAAAAACTAGTAATAATGTTATAATTGGCTCGTAACAAATATATAAAAAGAGAACGTTTTATGAAGTCGGTTAAAAGGTGTATTTCAGTATGTATTTTATACAGAGATTTTGAGCCGAACTTATATCCTAATCCTCTTACTTACTGGTTTATAGCAAAGCAGCTATATATTTTCTTATCTCGCAGCGTCAAATGTACGGAAATTAAATTTTGTATACCTACTGTCCAATCGCTCTCAGAAAGCGAGGCGGCTATGGACGGTTATTGGAAAATAACTTATAGACGCGGATATTTATTTCCAGTAAAATATAGCAAAATAACTCAAAGGAATAATAAGGTTAAATAAAACTAAACCGATTCCAACCGCAACTTGAATGGTTTAATGCAGTTTATTTACTGTAAACTTTATACTCAATGCTAGTGTTTTCCAGGTGTTTAATGGTCAGCAGCAAATCTGTGCGATGCTCATAAAATCCCCTACCAAATCAAGAACAGAACACACCATTAACTAGTTACGAAATACCTTATATATTAAGCCTATTTTTCTTTTTATATGTATTCCTAGCAACCGATTGACGTCCACAGCTGGACATAGGCCTCTTGTAGGGAGTTCCAAAGTCAATATGGCAACCTTGTGGTATACTTACTTACCGTCTATGGTAATTTGGTAAAGGGTTACCTTTATCAAATTACCATAGACGCTCTGGCGACCAGCTCGGCTTTACATTTTTTGTCACGCCCAATTTTCCACCTTAAAGACCTTAAAATACTTATTCCCATGGCCGTTGATGACATTAAAAAAGACAAATGAGTCCTGCTCTCGTATCTCAACTCGGAAAAGGCACATCAGGTCCCCATACACTTTTAATGCCGCGAAATAGACGGAACTCGGGTGTGTAATATCGTTTTATTGTTTTTGTTTATTTACAGGTAGGAAAGATGTAATTCCAAGATATTTTATAAATAATTTAAAGGACAAATTTCATTTAAACATTAAACATTACTTATACATACATACATAAAATCAACTCATGTGACATATGCATATCGTCTGCGAAAGGTGCAGAAGTCATTTGTGGAATTGAGTACATATATGCTTTTATAACATGATTCCTTAAGTAATTTTGGACCTACCTATGCATAAGTTTAAAGAATGTGTTAAAACACATTTATTACAGCGAGGTTACCATAAAATTGATAAATTTCTTAATGACAAGGTTGCTTGGAAGCATCCGGCTCCGCTTTCATCTCTCACAAGATAGAAAAATAAATTTTAAAATGTAAAATGTAAATTGTTGATATCGGAAAAGAGCAACTGCTGAGTTTCTTGACGGCTTCTTCTCGGTAGAATCTGCCTTCCAAACCGGTGGTAGAGTCACTACACACTGACAGACTTGACGTTTCAAAAGTGCTTATATTAGGCTGACTTGAAATAAATGAAATTTGAATTTTTTGACCGACGCTGCGTTTACAGCGGAGCGGAGCATGAGCATGAGACATAATTAACTGTAATAGTTCAATATAATAATTTCATGATATCAACCTATTAACGGCCTACTACAGAGCACGGGTCTGCTTCTACAATGAAATGGCTTAAGACGATTGGTGGATTGGTGGACATAATAATATAGCCTTAAGGATATGATAATTTGTATAAAATAATAAGCTAACTATGATCATAATTTAGTTCAGAGTCACTCAGCGTACCATTGGCGAGCTATGATCGGATCTTTGACGTAATCAATTCAGGCATTGAGATACAAATGCCGACGTCTACTACAACTATATACAAACTAAATAAAACTCTCCTTTCAACGCTGAAATATCTCCGAAGCAAGAGGGACCTTTCAAATAAATACTTTTTTTCTTTCAAACAGAATGATAACATTATACCTTTGACCCGCTCTTATCTCGCTCGCGCCCGGGAGCCAATCTCATAACATCGCCGCGCCGTGTTACATACTGCGATGAACGTATCTTTGATGTAAAAGGGCATTTTTAAAAAATCCGAAGGCGGAATTTATGGGAAATCCTTGTGGAAATAAAATTAGCGTCTTGCAATCATCTAATAATCGCCCTCTGAGTCTCAATACAAGACTTAAATATAATAATAAACCTGTATTTACATCAGAATACCCACCGTCGCGGTGTCATGAACAATCGCTACGAATCGAATTCAAAAAATATAATTTCAATTATTTTGTTTGGAATTATTTAATAAATTAAATAAGAATTAATAAATTAAATAACACTTTTGTACTTATTATTTTAACAAAATATCAATTTATAGTTATCAACTTTGATTCAATACGTTACGATCGTTGCTCACTAGTTATCTGCAGATTTATTCAACCCACTTTACGTAAATTCCTGTTACACATCCATAAGTCAAGCGTCAATGTCCAGATACTGAGCACAGGCCGATAAAAGAGGGGAATTCAGAGCTTAGGTAAACTCTACGCCGAAGGTAAAGTCGAGCTGTTACACGATGCGCTATCACCGCTCTATATCTGTCAATCTAATAGAATCCTTTAATTGCGCAATCCACAACAAAATCTATTACCACTGGAACAGTCGAGTCTGATCAATGGGCCGAGTTCGCAATCTAATGGAGCGGAAAGTCAACAGAGTGCCTGTAATCACTCAAAGCCTGAATTACTCGCAAATGCCAATACATTTGCTACATAGGCATTACATTCAATTTGCGAAATGTATGTTAAACTATATTGTATAACAATATTATACCTATATTGAGGGAGGCCATCTTGGACCGATTTTCATCAAACATAAATAAGAACAGTCCCAATGGATTCACCTATCAAACAAAGAAAATAAAATCAAAATCGGTTCATCCGCCCGGGAGCCACGATGCTACAAACACACATTTTTTTTATTTCACTACAAGCTAGCCATTGACTGCAATCTTACCGGGTGGTAAGTGATGATGCAGTCTAAGATAGTAGCGGGCTAAACTGTTACGGAGTATGGTAGTCATACCCTAAATCGCTTAGCGGCTCTTTGTCGGTAGGGTGGTAACTAGCCACGGCCAAAGCCCCACCAGACACACACAGACTTATAAAACCCCGTCGTTTTTGTGACGAAAGTTAATAAAACAAAATGCCAAAACAAGAAAAAGGTAAAGAAAATGAATATAAAGTTTCATAAAAAACAATTAACTTTTGTTTAATTTTCATCCGAATATTCAATCTGTAAGCCTAATTTAATTAATGTTAATGATTTGAAGTTATCTGGTAGATTTGTTGTCCAAGCAACGTTTCAAAAAAGTCGGTAGATGGAGTCATCACAAGTCTCTTCCTAAAATTGGAAAGGTATAGGCCGTAGTCCACCAAGCTGGCCCAGTACGGATTGGCGTGCACACAACAACAACTCTGACAAGCAAAGCAACCCATTACCGGCCCACTACAAGGGTCTCCTCCCACAATGAGAAGGGGTAAAGGCCGTAGTCCACCACGCTGGCCCAGTGCGGAAAGGCGGACCCCACACACCTTTGAGAACATTATGGAGAACTTCATAACGACACATAACTTAAAGTAAGAGGTGCGTGCTGGGATTCGAATCCCCCCCCCCCCCCAGTGAAGTCTAGTCCTCCCCACTGGGTTGAATTTGTAAGAAGTGTTGGGCAAGTAAATAATAAGTAAGATAAAAAAAGTCCAAAGTCGATACTGAATCAATCTAATAAACCAATTGTTAAGATGGAAAAAATACCGAATTCAAAACTTTTAATTGAATGTTAAACGGATAACGAAGGAAATTTTTCATTTTTAATGGTGAACGAAATTTACTTACTGGAAATATCTTCAGCATTGGTGTGCCTGTAGACACTTATTTTTCATCATAATTATTATCACCTCTATATATAATTTATATATGAATTTTAGTAGATATATATGAATATATAAATATTATACATATATATTTGCGTAACGTTAATATCTCATTTATCGCACTACTTATTTCCATTTATGTTTTAGGTTTCGTTTAAATCGCTATGTAGCGATAAGGCCACCAAATAGTACTCTTTTGCTCTATGTTTCTAGCTACTTTTTTCTTTGGTGTGCAATAAAAGTGTATTCATTCATTCATTCATTCGCCTCATAACCGCCCACTACAGGGCACGGATTATCACTTTAAAACATTTTGAAGAACTCTCAGCCCTCCATCGGTAAAGCTAAAAAGTGCTGCCTTGATTTCATCAACTTGAGCAGTAGTTAGGGTCATCATCAAAAGCCTATAACAGTCTCTCGTACGACAACCACGGGAAGAGGATGGGTGTTGACAACTGTAATCTAACCTACCGTCACCACATAGCACAAAAAAAAGATGATTTTAATCCTGTACAAAATTTATAAGACTTATCAAAAGCCTCAACAGTCTCTCGTACGAAAACCACGAGAAGAGGACGGGTGGTGACAACTGTATTCTAACCTACCGTCACCACACAGCACAAAAAAAAGATGATTTCAATCCTGTACGAAATTTATAAGACTCATCAAAAGCCTCAACAGTCCCTGGTACGAAAACCATGAGAAGAGGATGGGTGGTGACAACTGTATTCTAACCTACCGTCACCACACAGCACAAAAAAAAGATGATTTTAATCCTGTAAAAAATGTGTAACACTTATTTGCCTGTAATTGCTCTGACAACCACGCCTTTAGGAACACTGGCGGTAGTAATTCCCCGGACGAGCTCAGTCACAAAAACCTCAACAACTTAATACCCCTTTTTTACTCAGTTGAGGCGTCCGATGTAAACATTGTCAATTGCTATCTGACTTCGCACCCGTGTCCAGGCCCTTCCAGTGACCCTTGTCGCCGATCAAGTCGTGCTCCGTCCACAGCCGGCCTTATAAGCGCAGTGATTAATAACGTTGCCGCTCACTTCCACATTTAACACATTTTCTTAAGTTAATGAAGGTCTTAACTAACTTAACTTCTATCTAATATTAGCTGACGCACGCAATGTCGTCTGGACCAAATCGGTTACTACTGGTATTAATTATTATATTAAGTAATATTAGAATAATAACTAAAAAATAATTAGCGAAATCGGTTCAGCTGCTCTCGAGATTTGCGCTTAGCAACACATTCAGCGATTACTTTTTATATTATAGATTAGAGTAGTTTGAATGGAAGGAAGTTTGCCAGTATTAATGTTTTAACACAATCAATAAAAAAGACCCTCTTCTTTCAATATCGTTTACAGCACATTTGATACTCATAAGAGTTATTTAATAAAAAAATAAATTTGCCATTGTGTTGGCGGCCATCTTGGAACGATTTTCATCAAACATAGCTAAAACACTCCCTACATATTCACCTTTATAACAAAAAAAACAAAATCAAAATCAGATCATCCATTCGAAAGCTTACGATGCCACAGACAGACACACACCCACAGACACGACTAACTTATTCCTCAAATTATACCCCCCAAACGTGTACCCCTTCGTTTTTGCCTCAGGAAGGTTGTCAAAAATTTAATAAGCCATGATGACGACCGAAAAAGTAATGATTTTCATCATGAAATTTAGCCTGAATTTAGTCCCATACGAGAGCTTCGACCCGATCCCCTGCTACAATGCGTAACTCCGGGACACCGTAACTTTAAAACGAAATATTACCATGTAGGAATTATTTTAAAGCCACCCACCCTTTTACGGTAGCGCTATCTGCCGGAAATGGAGGATACTGTGTGAATTATGTTCTCGGACTTCCGGCGCCAACAGATGCTAGGCGCTGGACACCGGTGTGTGTGGGGAATGCGGTCGGCAAGAGAGTTATATTTTTAACCCACGACACAAAAATGACGGGATTTTATGTGTGTGTGAGTGTGTGTGTCTGTAGCAACGTACTTACCGAACGGATAAACCGATTTTGATTTATTTCTTTTTTCTTTGGAAGGTGAGCTAGTTGGGTGTGTGTGTGCTGAAAATCGGTCTGAGTTTGCCGTATCATTTATGTGTCTCTATTATTTTGGAGTGATATGTGTTTTCAATCCAAGCAATTCAAATATTTGTTGCTTTAACAGTGAAGGAAAACATAGGAAGTTCTCAATAACGTTCCTATTACTTTTGAAGTGTACCCATCTACACTTTTTGCAAAGCATTTTGTTAAGGTTTATATATAGTTGGTATATATCTTATCTATAGTAATCAACTAAGTCGAGTAATTTACGGGCGAATTGTTATTAGTTTTCTAATAAGGCCAGCTGTGGTGCGCTCCCAAATCAAACTATGACAAGGGTCAGTGAAGGGACATTGTATTAAGGCCCTGACCAAACAATCTGCCGAGATAGCGTCTGTCGATATAAGGATTGGGTCATATAGATTAAAATACAACATAAACATTTCAAAGCAACTTAGACTTATGACTCCGTCCGTATAGATTTGTTTTCGATTGAATAAAAGCTTATAATATGAGCAGTGATAGTGTAGTGGGTAAGGCTTCGACTTTTCTTACGGGGTTCCAACTAAGGAAATGGAATCCCAGCACGCACCTCTAACTTTTCTTAGTTATGTGCGTTTCAAGTAATTAAAATATTACTTGCTTCAACGGTGAAGAAAAACATCGTGAGGAAACCTGCATGCCTGAGAGTTCTACATAATGTTCTCAAAGGTGTATGGAGTCTACCAAGCCGTGGTGTTAGCGTGGTGGACTACGGCCTTAACCTTGTCTCGTTTTTCGGCTATAGGCTAAGTTAGAGGTGCATGCTGGGATTGGAACTCGGCCTCCCGCAATTGAAGTCGACCTCCTACCCACTGGGCTATCACCACTCATGTTCTTCGTATTTTTTATAATCACCGTAATAGAAAAGACAACGTGATGATAACAAAACGAAAATATAATATGTATTTTAATTTAGTAACGGTATATGCGTAGTGTATACAATGTATCTCAGTTATCCCCAGGGATGAAGCTGTAATTTTCGCTCTCACAATTTATATCCGCCATTCTCCTGCGGGAACACTGGGTTTTGATTGCTACACTCTACACCACTCGTAAAATACAAGAACATAACGTAGATGTCATTTAATTTCATTCGCTTATCTTAACTGATGGCTGGACGACATTCAATTGTAACTTAGGCGAATGAAATTCCTTCCTAAATCCGATTGTTTCATATTGTAATAATTGATAGATCAAGCAGAAGGAAAGTGGAAAACAATCTCCTAAAAACAAAGCAATACTTCTCAGGGCATGCGTAGGTGTAGCTGAGGCAAAGGTGTTGAGAATTATGAGAATATTGATTATTCCTCATGTGCCAGAATTACTCCGAAATGAACGTCCATCAGAGCATTGCAACAATACTGCTTGGCGAACTCTGTCACAAAAACTATTTCCTCATTTACTCATCGACATCTGTGCATGTCTTTAATGGAAAGTATGACGGCCGATTTGCGCAGCTTGCAGCGACCCTGCTTTCTGCGCCCAAGGCCGTGGGTCGATTCCCTCTACTGGAAAATGTTTGTGTGATGAGCATGAAGGTTTTTCAGTGTCTGGGTGTTTATATATATACATTCTAAATATTTATGTATGTTATTCATAACAATATTCATCAGTCATCTTAGTACCCATAACACAATCTACGCTTACTTTGGGGCTAGATGGCGATGTGTGTATTATCGTAGTATAAAAAAAATCTCTTATAGTGAAATTGAGCGCGATGTCTTTTTCTACCCTAACCTTTTCCAAAAAATTATAACTATTTAGACTCTCTGATATTATAACTCTATTCGTCATGACTTCATTGCTTATTCAACGGGCAGACATACGAAAATAGGAATTTTAACAAAATAAATGAACTCCAACGTTTCATAATTTATCAGGTACCGATAGCTGATCAGTATACTGTTTACTAAAACATTACGATCACAAGGTTGTTTATTTCGAGTAACTTTACAACCTATTTTGAGACGTTCAGTCTGTCTGTTTGTAATGATTATACCAGCGGTATAGAAGCCAGATTCACCAAAAAAGGAGGCAAGAAGATTTAGCAGATGTTTCTATCCTATGTGCAGATAAAAGTAGATTGCTTCAAATAAACTTCGTCATTATTTTAAACATCCATTTATTGATCAACTCACTGCTATACGCGACTTCACCCGTTTTTTTTTCGGGTCTTTAAAGTACCCGCAGGAACTCTTCATTTCCCGGGATGGCCTTATGACAAAGATGCTAACAATTTCTTAAATTAACCGGTCAAGCACATACCATGTCCATTCAAGCCCACGTTTACCAAATTTCTTCAAGATTAGTTTAACGGCGTTTCAACGACAAAGAAACAAAGAAACACACTTTCGCATTTATAATATTAGACATGTATTGATTAATGTTGAAATAAAATTTATCATCCGTAACCTATTAACATTCCATTGATGGGCACTGCTATGCATGCTCACAAGTGAATAATAGTAACCTGGACCGATAGACTTAACGTGCTCTCCTAGGCTCCGAGCTGGTATTGAATTCTTTAACAGAAAAAAACAAACTAAATGGAGGATAAAATGTGTTATTCCAATCTTAAGATCACGGAAACAAAATATAGAAATAAAAACAAACTACCTTATTCTAACAAGTAAAAAAAGAAATTTACCCCTTATTCTTGAGCTTAGCCTTAAAACAAATTATGTTACTAATTAGTCAGGCTAAATTGTAATTTTAATCCCGAGCGAAAACATAAATGTGAAAACAGGGCCAAGTTCCTATGAAAAAGTTTTAACATAAAAGGTATGACCAATTTTCTTTGCTAGGATGAATAAGTGCAACCATACAGATTTAAAAGTTTCTTCCATCTAGTTACTTCCTAGCGATCCAAGTATATGTGAAAATACTCGTAGCTTATGTTCTGTTAAGAATTACGTGATTAGAAGCTAATTTAGTTCTTTTAATGACACAAATACTTTTATATTTTCAGCTAGGCAACATTTTTTGACATCTTTGAATAATCCATACAGACTGATAAATATTATTAATGCTAAAGAGTGGCTTTGTTTGCTTTTGTTGCCTACATTCAGCTAAACCACTGCACCAATCTTGATGTGCACATACATTATCGTTAATTGCACCCATTGGATGGATATAAAATTATAGTTTTAATACCAAGAAAACTTTTATTATTAAAAATAGGATGGTGCGTTTTTGTTTATGCTTTTAAATGCAGCGTTTTTAATGACATATTAAATTCAGTCCAAGTCGTGTGTAAAACAAAATGTCATCTTATAAAATAAAGAAAGATTACTTTCACAAATGCGACCAAAGTTATGAAAGGTAAAAATAGTGCGGGATATTTCGTTGCAATAATTTCGAGACACTGCACAATTCAAGTCAGAACTTGGCCTGACGCACTGTCGTGCGATAAAGTGCCACTGTAATGGTACTTTATGCTAATAAACTGAATATATAACCTTAACTTTTTCCAAATTTTTCATAATATATCAGTAGGTTCTTTGATAAATTAACTCTACCCGCCTAAAGAGCCGTGACTTCATTGCTTATTCAACGAGCAGACATACGAAAATGTTGCTATTAAATCTGCCTGAAGTTCGAGCGCCTTATGAATTACTGATACTTCGCAGCCAGGTGCGGTGAATACATTATTAACATGAAACTACAAGTATACCATTAAAAACTTTGATAAATTGATTCTCTACGTAGACTAGATTTTTAGAAAAGCGGCTTGAACTAACTATCTTCTCTTTTTAACCATAATATACGAGTAACATGAGTCGCAGGAATAAATTTCTTTTTTACGCCCAATAGTAGTCACCTATCTTAGATCGTCCATCTTTCCATCTCTTTTTATAAAAACTAAGCATTCATGTTATCATGTTATATGTTTTCTACCTCCTTAACGGACGACGGCCGACTGGGGCAGTTGGCAGCGATCCTGCTTTCTGAGTCCAAGGCCGTGGGTTCGATTCCCACAACTGGAAAATGTTTGTGTGATGAGCATTAAGTGTTTTTCAGTGTAATACTTAGAAAATACATATAAACACCCAGTTTATATGTATTTTCTAAGTATTTATGTATATATAATTCATAAAAATATTCATCAGTCATCTTAGTACCCATAACACAAGCTACGCTTACTTTGGGGCTAGATGGCGATGTGTGTATTGTCGATGTGTGTATTGGCGATGTGTGTATTGTCGATGTGTGTATTGTCGGTGATTTATGGGGTATGTCTGTAATGGTAATATCTAACATTATAGACGTTATTGCCCCTTACTTAGCCATACTTTTTAATGAATGTGTTGATAGAGGTACTTTTCCAAATTTAATGAAACATAGTAAACTTATACCTCTATTTAAATCTGGCAATAAAAACGACATTAACAATTACAGACCCATTTCAATCTTACCAGCTCTTAGTAAGGTCTTTGAAAAAATTATATTAAATCAACTTTTGAATCACTTCAATGTAAATAACTTACTACATCCGGAGCAGTACGGTTTTACTAAAGGTCGTAGCACCACGGATGCAGGCGCTAAACTTTTAAAACATGTGTACGATGCCTGGGAACGTTCGCAGAATGCCATTGGTGTTTTTTGTGATCTATCCAAAGCATTCGATTGTGTCGATCATAAAACCTTGCTTCTTAAACTAGCCCATTATGGTATCAAAAACGTTGCACTAAATTTGGTTGCCTCTTATCTCAGTGACAGAACCCAAAGGGTTTGCATAAAAGACATTAAGTCGCAGGGGTCGGCTACGTCAATGGGTGTCCCACAGGGTTCAATCTTGGGTCCCTTTCTATTTTTGGTGTATATAAATGATCTACCACACCATGTCAGTGAAACCTGTGACATTGTACTGTTTGCTGATGATACATCTCTAATTTTTAAAACTGATAGAGGTAGAGACAACTCTGACGATGTAAGCCGTGCTATGTCGCATCTGTCGCACTGGTTTACTGCCAATAATTTACTTTTAAATGCAAAAAAAACTAAGTGGTACCCATATAGATACACTAGCAGGTAAACTAAGCTCGGCTGCCTACGCCGTCAGGAAAATTAGACAGATTACTGACGTAGAAACAGCAAGACTTGTTTACTTCGCGTACTTTCATAGTGTGATGTCTTACGGGATCTTATTATGGGGCAAAGCTGCTGATATTGAAACTATATTCATATTGCAGAAAAGAGCTGTGCGGTCAATATATAAACTTAAATCACGTGAATCCCTCCGTGAAAAATTTAAAGAAATTGGTATACTTACGGTAGCCTCACAATACATTTATAACAATATAGTATTTGTAAGACAACATATTAGTCTTTATAAACAAAAAGTGGATATAAACAGTCGACTTACAAGAAATGGTCATAAATTAGTGACATCTGCATATCGTCTGCGAAAGGTGCAGAAGTCATTTGTGGGATTGAGTATACGCTTTTATAATATGATTCCTAAGGTAATTTTGGACCTACCAATCCATAAGTTTAAAGAATGTGTTAAAACACATTTATTACAGCGAGGTTATTATACAATTGATGAGTTTCTTAATGACAAGGTTGCTTGGAAGCATCCGGCTCCGCTTTCATCTCTCACAAGATAGAAAAATGAATGTTAAAATATAAAATGTAAATTTTTGATGTTGGAAAAGAGCAACTGCTGAGTTTCTTGCCGGCTTCTTCTCGGTAGAATCTGCCTTCCGAACCGGTGGTAGAGTCACTACACACGGACAGACTTGACGTTTCAAAAGTGCTTGTATTAGGCCTACTTGAAATAAATGAATTTTGAATTTTGAATTTTGAATTTTGTAGTATATTTATTTATTTATTTAACTAATAGAAACGTATTGTGTGTGAGTTTGTATCAGTCATCTTAGTACCCATAACGCCAGCTCCGCTTTCTTTGGGGCTAGACGGCGATGTGTGTATTGTAGTAATATATTTATTTATATATTTATTATTCTTTGTTTCAAATTTTTCATTCGTAGTTAATTAATTATTTAAGGAAAAAAATAAAAAAAAAACGCAACGAGCGACTCGATTGTTTGCATAACTAAAAATCTGCGCTAAACATAGTTCCTAATTGCTGTAATCATTTAGCTAACAACCCATTACCCAACCGATACCCAAGAAGGCCCCATGGCCGTTAGTGGGCCACTAAAGGCCATGGGGCCTTCTTCCAATAAGAAGGGGTATAAGGCCGTAGTCCACCACGCTCGCCCAGTGCGGTTTGGTGGACTAATTATTATTATAAAAGAACAGGATTAAGTCTGAATAAAGGTGACAAGCTGACATACAAAATTCAGAACCCTTATTCAGACTTTATTGCATGCGGTGTATGTTTCCAAAAACAGTGAAAATGTCATACGCACGTCTCACTATACACCTGCAGAATGTTACTAGGTCACAAACTTTTCGCATTTTTCCCATTTAATGTTAAATGCTAAGAACATTAGAGGTGAAATAATTAAAGTCAACTCCTAAATGGATTGAAGTCACTAACCGCCTGTTCGAGAAACACTACTAAAGTGGATTGGTTTTTGAAGCTTCAATATAAGTCGTGTACACAGTTAAAAATTGATATATGTATGTGATTAAAGATATCGTCTCTATTAAAAAAGCGTCGTAAAAATTAGATGAAAAAAAATATACAACATTTAACGTAATAGCACGTAACTTTACACATAGCTCTTGTCGACTAACTTAATTAAATGAGGAAAGTAGGCTTTAGTAATAACACTATGTTGGAGATATTACGTTCCTTTGAAGACAGGATTTCCGATAATTGCCTACTTGTGGACCGTCCCGTAGATAGCACGGAATTCAATACGCCAGTAATAACTTCCCAGAGACCACGGATGTTCTCCTAAAGACTAGAAGCACATTTTTATAATGTCAGCAAGTACATTGATACCTAGTTATTGTATATACCTAACTTGAAATGAAACATTTTTGAAATATCAAATTTAAATTTATATCGTAAACTAGCGGGCCCCAGCGCCATCTGTCGGGATGATTTGTGAATCTTAACCAACCAGTATGCAATCCAAACCGCCGTACACATAATGACGGCCATTCAGACCGCAAAAGACGGGGCGACCACAATGCATAAACCTGCAGGAAGACGGGACCTACTGCCCAGGTCGCTCCGGGACAAGTTGAGTAAGAAACGTAACCTTCGCAAGCAATGGGCGCGAACTCGCTGTCCGAGGATCAAACGCGACCTGAACCGTCTTTCAGAGCAGGTATCGCTGGCACTCGTGATGCAGGAGGAGTACGACTGGGGTGCGACTATCGACACAGCGTCTGAGTCCGAAACATCACTGTACCACCTCTGCAAGACCCTCACTGGAACGACTACACCCGTCTACCCTCTACTAGATAGTCAGGGTAGGCGAAGATACTCCGCAAAGGACCGAGCAGAAATTATGGCGGATTATATGGAGGGTCAATTCACTCCCAACCCACTGGCAACCGATGACACCACGCACAGGCACATAGCGGCAATCAATCAACAAGTGGGAGAATTCCTGTCGGCCTCGTTTCCACCGCTCCGGGGAGAAGACTTCATCTCCCCGTCCGAGTTAAGGAAAACCGTCCTTAACCTACCAAAGAGGAAGGCCCCAGGCTACGACAGGATCCCTATTGCCGCCCTTCAGCAGCTGCCCCGTAGAGGTCTAGTTATCCTCACAAGACTTTTTAACGGGGTACTACGTACAGGACACTTTCCAGAGATATGGAAGCAAGGAAAGATAATTACCCTTCCCAAATCTGGAAAAGATCGCTGTTTTCCAGGTAGTTACCGACCAATTACGCTTTTACCGCATATTGCGAAGCTGTTTGAGCGGCTATTGCTGCGAAGACTCACCCCCCACTTGCAACTGCGAGATGAGCAGTTTGGTTTTCGCAGCAACCACTCCACGTCGCTACAGCTAGCAAGAGGACTCCACTTTATCGCCAGTAAGAAGAACAGAGGACACTGTACCGTCGGGGTTTTTCTAGATATCGAGAAGGCCTTCGATCGAGTGTGGCATACCGGCCTCCTGGCGAAGCTCCTCCAAACAACCTTGCCACTCGCAATCGTGCGAATAGTGGCATCATTCCTGGAAGGTAGAACCTTCTATGTTTCCGTAGACAGCGCTGAATCCCAGCCGCGTCCAATACGTGCCGGAGTACCGCAAGGCAGCTGCCTGTCACCGTGTTTGTACGCGGTGTATACAAATGACATCCCTACTCTCGCCGGACACCTGCGCGAGGGGGAGGAAGACGTACTGTTGTCGCTCTATGCGGATGACAGTGCATATTTTGCGTCATCATTTCACCAACTCGTCGCTATCAACCGAATGCAACGTCTGCTGAACCTGCTTCCAGAATGGCTGGACAGGTGGAGGATGGCTGTCAACGTGGGTAAGACGGCCGCCATTGTGTTCGGCGTGCGGAAGCCACTGCGTCTACTCCAACTCCGAGGCCAGGACATAGCGTGGCAGACCTCAGTTCGCTACCTAGGGTGCCACATGGACGCGACATTGAGCATGGTGAGTATGGTCAATCATGCAGTGAACCATGCACAGGCAGCCGCGTCGATGTTGCACCAAGTCCTAAGTTCCAGACTTCCAATAAGGACCAAACTGAGGATCTACGGAGCATATATCCGCTCACGCCTCACGTACGCAGCCCCAGCCTGGTTTGCCCTCTGCTCGGCCCACCAAAAAGACCGGCTACAGGTTCAGCAGAACAAGTGCCTGCGCCTGATTGTAGGAGCTCCAAGGTACGTCAGAAATGACGTCATCCATCGAGACACCAGGACGCCTACCGTGGAGGTTTTCGTCCGCACAATCGCACGCCGCATGTTCGCTCACGCAGACTACGGGCCGTGCGAAC
Source organism: Pararge aegeria (assembly GCF_905163445.1). Lineage (NCBI taxonomy): Eukaryota > Metazoa > Arthropoda > Insecta > Lepidoptera > Nymphalidae > Pararge > Pararge aegeria. The sequence goes on from NC_053193.1 coordinate 840,180, forward strand.
ACCTCCACGGAATAGCCCCAGCGCTGGACAGACCTATAACAGGACGTCCACTACCTCGAGAGCTCCTCCAATCACCCCCAGCGCGACAACGCGGAGGCACAAATGGTGACATCGATGACTCAAGGCCCATCGGAATTAACAACATCCCCGCGCGCGCCCACGACGACTACGCTGACAGTGACGCCGACATTTCACGGACAAGACAAACCAACAGGCCCAAAGCCAATGATGGCGGGCCCTAGCCCCTAGACAGGAGCTAAAACATCAATTACCAGGGCAGCATAGCTGCCCTGCGAATAAGACCCGGGTAAGGAGGCGTTGCCTCGAGGCCCGTACCCCCGACCGGCCTATTGGCCGCTTGGAGATGACCCACACGCAATCCAAACGTATACTTAAAAGTTCATTCAAATCGGTCCAGCCTTTTAGGAGGAGTTCAGTGACATACACACGCACACAAGAAATATATATATAAAGATAATTAGGTATACAGCGTGTAAATGAAAACCAAAATAATACTTCGCAGGCTTTAGAGGTACATTAAGTACTGTCTTGGAAACTAATCTATGAAACCGAAAACCTAATGGTTTTTGAGTGAACCACTGCCATAGTTTTTACTGAAAGAAATCGGATACAGCCCTAACATAACATGCGAAATTAAAATCATGTGAAATCTTTTATCTTCAATAGGGTTGCCATAAGTAAATACGTAGAACTTTTCAATACGTTTGTATGGAAAATAAATATGGTCCTTTTGATTTAATCATCCGTCAACATTATTTGTAATTCGGTTACACTTTGTATATAGATCGTTTCTTATGTTTGTTGTACAACCAGTATCTTCATATTTACTAGTATTTTATTTTATTTTTATTACCAGTATTTTCTTTATTTATTTAATTATCATTTACTGTAAAAGTATATTTTAGGTTGATATTAATATCCACACATTGTTATTGGTCAACATAAAATGATGTCACTGTACTTGAAGAACCAATAAACATATATATATACATAAACATATACATATAAAAATAATAGTTAAAATAAATGTAATTAATATAAAACCATTGCATACTTTTACGTGCATATATGGCGGGTGTGAGATGAGATAGATTGTACATACTTATATAATAATGTTACAAATAATTTTATTACCAGGGGCATTAAGTACAGAATCACGCGTGGCGACGTGTTGATATTTAGCTATTACTTGTCTATTACTTGTATTACTTGTATGTTTCTGGATCATTCCTTGTGCTTACAATTTCCGAGTAAAGAAGGTTCTAGGCCTCAAACATGTGACTAAAAGCAGTCGTACGATACAGGGTCAGTCTGCTTTTTATTGTGAAATCTACTTACGTGACGAAGTGTTATTTGGAACCTTTTATTGAGCTGATAAAAGTCTTACAAGAGTTATCAATCATCAGGTGTTCTTATTCCAAATCATGGAAGCCTAGTAAGTAACAATATATCCTCTTCCTGGCCGTATCCGACCACAGCGACTCCTTCTAGCTATTATGAGCGTACCTGATGTGCTCTCAAGTGACTGGCATAAACACTCTTTGTTTTAAATGTGCGATCACATTGACAGCACGTCAGTACTCCACCAATTATATCGTAATATATAGCCGGCGGTGGTCTGGCCTTTATCACATTACGCCTAGCATCTTGCTCTGCACGCCTTTTAACTTCAAACTCCGATACTTTTTTATTTACGGAGTGTCTCCATCGCGGCCGATCTTCTGCTTCAAATTCCCACAGTGATGGGTCCATATCACATCTCTTCATGTGCCGCTTTAGCACATCTTTATATCGCAAGTGTTACCCGCCCTGTTTACGTTTCCCAACCTGCAATTCGGAGTAAAATATGCGCTTAGCCACTCTTTCTTCATCCATTCTGGATATGTGTCCACACCACCGGAGTTGCCGCCTTATTATATAAGCCTCAATCCCGCTGACATTTGCTCGTCGTAAAACTGTCGTGTTTCTCACACGATTCGACCAGTGGATAAAGTAAGGCTCACACGTGTACGTTAAGTTAACTTCTTGCAGCATATCATCATTTTCATTTATGTCCCTCTTCTAGGCAAAGGCTTCTTTCTCATAAGACAGGTCTTCTCGCATTCAAAACTTAAGTCAACTCCCCATCTGACTGAAAAGTTCAGTCAAATCGACGCATCGGTCGTTCATTTCAGAAAAGAAGTGGGAAGCCTGTATATAAATCTAGTCCAAGAAATACTACTATTCTGAAGATTTGCTCGAAACTCAATTTTAAAACGTCCGTTTGACTGTATCGCTATAGAAATAAAATATCTAATTATGAGGCAGTTATTAAATTATTTTATTTTTATTTATATCTATAGACATGAAGTCCTCGCCATTATATAAATATTCATAATACATATGCCTAAGATAAAAACGCAAGTCTATTTCATTAAGAGAACCAAAACCAATTTCGCAACTTTCTGTATACGTTTGGTAAACGTAACGTCTCTGGAGGATGAAAATGTAGATACTAAAGACTAATGACCGAGACAGGTTAGCACAAAATAAAGCTATAATCGTAAATATTGGAAGGGACGGGCCGTTTGTCCCTACGAATAGCAAGGGAGAATGGACAGCGTATAACATCTGCACTTTGTAGTAGTCATTTCAAAAAATCTTTATTCAAATAGGCCCGTCATAGGCTGTTATGATATTTACCAACAGATTTTACAGCTTTCACTTGCCTTACAGGGAAAGCGAGTTTGATATCCGGCATGCACCTCCCACTCTCTTTCTCTCTTTCGGAGTTATGTGCGTTTGAAGCCATTAAAAAACATCGCGTGGAAACCTGCTTGCTTGAGAGTTCTCCGTAATATTCTCACAGGCGTGTGAACTTCAGACGCGCGTAGTCCACTACGCTGTCAAAGTGCGAATGGGTAGACTTCCACAAATCCGCACTCTACCAGCGTAGAGGGCTACGGCCCAGCCCCTTCTCATTCTGAGGGGACATCCTTGCCTTGTAGTGGACCTGTTACGGGTTGATAATGACGATGATGAAGATATTTTTTGAAAATACCTTAAGAATAAAGCTGCGAGAGTTCCAAGCTCCAAAAAGGTTTCTTTACATTGGGCAAAGAAAATGGATTTATTTTACCAACTGAGAAAGTTGATAATATTATAATAATAAATAAGGAAATAACTGTTCACAAATATTATAAATGCGAAAGTTTGTGAGGATGGATGTACGGATGGATGTATGTATGTATGTATCAACTAAAATTAAGACAGTACACACATAGCTAGCAAAGATAGTTTTGATGTTAGCATCAGATCTATTCCAGCTTCTGGATTGTCTCATACGCAGACAAAGTAGCGAGGACCCGCTAGTTTTTTCATTAAAAAACAATACACAGACCAACAAAATTAAAATCCTTCTTTGATGTTGGTTAAACTGTAAAATAACACAACAGTCGCGGGGTACACAAATTAAACCAATATATCACGCGACCGTCTGCGAAACAACAATTATTTTAACAACAGAAATCACTCGCTGTTTCAGACACGAATAGGATTTTAATTTGTGCTTGTCCAGCGGGGCGTGTGATGCGGCCTTTATTATTATTTCTTGAATTGAAGCTTGATATACTTTAATACGTAAACACGTAGCTTTGAAACTGTTAAGGGCAAAAGAACGTTAGATTGGCACTTAAAACACTGAAATAAAATCACATAAAAGTTTAAGAAGCTTAGTATATCTAGACAGTAACTATACTGAAGGTCTCTCACAACAGTCCCAACCAATAAAGGTTGCCCATAATCAGTGGCGGTACTGCCATAGAAGCTGAAAAGCCGGGCTTGCCTTACAATAAATATCCCTGCTCGACTATTTCAAAATGCAATTCCTACTTGATAGCAATGAGAAATTAAAAACTTTTAATCTTTTTTTAATCTTTTCTTCAATCAAAACAAATCAAATACACTTTAAAAAAACAAGCATTAAAAACAAAATACACAATTAAAATAAAGGAGAAAAGGTACAATAGGCGGCCTTATCGCTTAAAAGCGATTTCCAAATCAAATTGAGTAGATGAAGTTAAGAAGAAGGGTTATTTATTACCAGGGAATCACACAAAATAATACTTAAGTAATAAACATAAATAACAAAAATAAATAAATAATAATTATAAATTAAATAAAATATACGTACACATATAATATAAAAAATATAATATTTATATACAATAAATATAATATAATACATACATTATATACCTATATGTCATAAAGAAGCCAGAAAGCATAAGAAGCTTAAAAAGGGGGAAAAAAACTCAAATAAAACTCATACACTAAGGCGGTAAAAAGTGTTTTAGTAGCTTTCTCAGTAGTGTATAAACAATGAGTATACAATCACTACGGCTGTAGGTGTGTTAAGACATATTTTTTGCGCATGTATCCGATCGCAGCGCTCCGCCTGCGCGTTTATTAACTTATATCCTATGCATATCCGTATTTCGGAAACGCAATATTGGAATGCCTTCGCACACACCAAAAAATTTGCTGCTTATTATAAATATATAATTTAATGGCGTAAGATATATAAATGTTTAGATAAAGATAAAGATTGAAATGCCATTGAAAATCAGACTAATTCAGTAGGTAGAAACTAGAAACAGAATTTGAGTTTGAATAGCCATCAAAACACTCGTTTCTGAAGTAGTAATACTCTGAGATCACTTTATAAAACCAGTTTCGTTATACAAGCTTACAACCCAATTCCAGTTGACATTTACAAAGTAGCTCGCTTAATTAAGCAGTTTTAAGCAGATTGCTTGATGAATGATTCAATCCTTCGCTGCCTTTGATATATGGGAGGCAGAACTATAAGTAGGCCAAGAGATCGTGGGAATTTTTGGGATTAACTTGATAATAGCTTATGTAATAGGATTACGGTGCACCGCAACTGCAAGCGGTGATAGCGCAGTGGGTTGGCGCTCGACTTCACTTTCGGGGGGCCGAGTTCGAATCCCAGCACACACCTCTGAATTTCTAAGTTATGTACGTTTTAAGTCATTAAAATATCACAGTATTTAACGGTGAAGGAAAACATCGTGAGGAAACCTGCATGGCTGAGAGTTCTACGTAATGTTCTCAAAGTTATGTGGAGTCCACCAATCCGCACTGTGCCAGCGTGGTGGACTACGGCCTTAACCCCTTCTCATTGTGCGAGGAGACCCGTGCCCGATAGTGGGCCAGTGATGGATTTGTATGATAATGAGGGACTATAAACAATTAAACTGAAACACTGGTAAGTCAACCATAAATGTATATAATAGACTTAACCTAAGCAAGAAAAATTGATTTTAAATGATAAATTTGTACATTATAAAGATGCTATTGTCAAAGACTATACTTCTATTATAACAGATGTTGTGTTAATTTGCTTATTTCATTTGATTATTTTTTGTGTTCCGCACAGTTTTCGTATAAAGGAGTACAAAGTTTTTGCTACATGTATTAATATATAGATTTACATTATTTGACGTCTAGCTCTATTCTTGTTCATACTACGGACTACCAAGCGTGCAACATCACAATAGGACGGTTCTGTACATGACGTTGAAATGATAGGTGAATTATTTTGGATATGGAAAGCGACGGGACTTGAATATTGTTAGACTCAAGTCTCTCAGTTTTCAGGGTTCTACTATATTACTTACTTTAACATTTATTCAGTGCCACCGATTCCACCAGCTCTCCGTCTATAGTATTTGAACTAGATTTGAACAATATATTGTCAGCGCAGGTTAATTAGTTATGCGTAAATTGCGAACATTAATCGTCACAAGCTGCAGATAAGAGGAACATTTCCAGATTAAGGGCAACTTTTTTTTTACCTGGTGGTGATTACCACCACCGACAAGGACGTGCCGCTAAGCGATTTACTGTTCCATTACGATGTTTTGAAACCGATTGGGGGTATGACTACCATACTCCTAACAGGTTAGCGTGCTACCATCTTAGACTGCAGCATCACTTACCAGGTTAGATAGCAGTCAAGGGCTAACTTGTAGTGGATTAAAAAATATATATATATATATATCTTCATCACCATATACTGCTCATTACTATCCTATTTCTGGGAGTCCCTCCTTACATGGGAGAACGCAGTGTGATTACGTATCTCGCGACAGGCTTGCGACAGGTTTCAATCTTGCAATCACTGCTGTCAAACGTCACTTTTGTTTATTTATTGTATTAAAAAGGGAAGTTTGACAGCAGTGATCGCAAGATTTACGCCTGTCGCAAGAGAGGTAATCACCCTGCCAGTTTGAAAGCATAGACGCACCCCACTACTTCAATTATTTATGACTTCAATTATTAATGTTTGGAAAGAGCATCTGCTACGTTGCTTGCCGACTTTTTATTGTAGAATCATCCTTCCAAACCTGTGGTAAAATCACTGCAGACAGATAGATTTGAGTAAGCCTTCTTTAAAACAAATTATGACTATTGCCTGCACTTCGCCCGCGTTTGTTTTTAAAACATCCCGTAATTAAAGTTTTTAGAGACACATTTAAGGTGACATTCATTTAAGGTGCAGTTCTTGTGATGTTATTAAGTTCAGTATTATTGTAAAAAAAACTGAGGTGTAATTTTTAATATAAATTTTCTAAAAAGAATTGTTTTATTTTGGTTTCGTTCTTAATTATTTTAAGTTTGCGGTGACTTTTAAATTAAATGTATGTATTTGACTGCTATTTAAATACCCTTCATGATAAAACCATTTATTTGAATGATTATTAATACTGCCGATATTAATGTAACCCACTTTTATCTCAACTGGCGAGCTAATAAAATTTTAGAATACAATAGCTGCTAATGCGACAGTTAGAGATATCCCTCGCGGACTCATTATGATGTTTACTTTAATCATATAAAACATAAGTTGTATATAGTATCAATAGTTTTGGGTTTACATTTTTGCAATTTTCTAAAAGATCTCCAATTTTTTTTTAAATAAATTTTAGCCTATGTTCCTTCGTGATTCAGCTTTCGTTTAGTTAAGAAACGGTTAAAATCAATCCAGCACTTTCGGAGCCTATTCGGTACAAGGAAAAAAAAAACCTTTACAATATTAGTATACATATATTGGTATCAGGCAACAAGGCCCATAAAAGAAATATATAAAAAACAAAACTATATTTATAATATATGTATGGAAGGAGGTTTACAGAACGGTACAGGCAAAAAAAAAATGCTATAATGCTTTAGTCATTACTGTCGGACATCGGGCAGAAGTCGGCAGAAGAAGTACTTCCTTAACAGAAATTTCTACTTTATTAACAGAAGAAAACAACGGTATACAGTACAGCCAAGCCACACCAATTAAATGCCAAAGTTAAGTGGGCATCAGTGAGATGAAAACTTTTTGTGAGACAACGTCGACTTTAAAACAACATCAAACTGGGAGTTTTAAAAAATTTATAGTTCTTAAGGCCGGTGCTTGTAGAGCAACTACCTAACTAACTAAGGTGCTTCACACGATTGTCTCGCGTTCATTATCACAAGTCCTGCATTGTTGCACTCCGCCCGACGGTAATGAGCGATGCGCATCGTCCCAACGACACTTACAGACAGACTGGCGGTGAGTGCTAATGTACACATTGTTAGCGAGGGGAAAAACTCAAAATGGCTTTTTAAATACGTGCTTTTCATTTTTATTTGCTTTGAAAGGAAGTAAAACAAACAAGTTCGTACGTTTGATACAACAGAACGTCCCAAGTTAAATTCGTTTCCTTGCTACATCTAGATATCATTTAAACTAAATTTATTAATTTATGTCAACGTCCCACAGCTAGCCTCCTCTCTCGTCGGAGAGACTAGAGCCCACCACGCTGCTCCTATGCTGGTCTGTGGGCTTAAACAACTATTGCCACGAGTGATAATAACAGGGTCTGTCATGCCATGAGAGTTCTCCATAATGTCCTCAACATTATGGAGAACTCTCAGTTATGCAGGTTTCCTTACGTCATTTTCCTTCACCGACAAAGCATCTTTTTCTTCTTCTTTTTTCTCCTGGCTATAATCCCAATTGGGGTCAGCCCTCCTAGCATTCCTGCCCCACACCTTGTGGGTTGTCTCTTTTGTTGTGTTGCTTGCGATTTTGTCGTTTTTAATCATCGACGAAGCATGTTACATTTAATTGGTTTCAATTCAAACAATGAAATCCCATTTTTTTTGTGTTTTTTTAGTAATTATTGTCCACCAGATAGTAAGTGGAAAACCATCGCCAATAAACATAGAAACACTTCACAGGGCATGCAAGGAGCACGTCACGCAACATGCCACTCTTTGTCCATGAAATCGAGGCGTAGGTGTTGAGCCTCATGTGATTGTAATGACATCATCTACCAAGCCCTTAAGACCAGAACACAGCATTGCACCCATGCTGCTTAGCGGCAGAAAAAGCATGGCGATAGTCCTTCCCCGGACGAGCTCTGTCACTACTACTCAAATTAACCAAGCGCCGCTCGGCTAAGTAGTTCTTGGCAAAACAGTCAGTTAATACCTCCCTTAGAAAAGAGGTATATTAACTATAACATTATGTTTCAATGCAGATTTGCGGTCGTATTTAACGATTGTTAATAAGCATGTATGATATCGGAGGACACACGATCCAGTTAGGTAGATACCTAGAAAAGAGAAATATTAACTTAAACATGCTTTTAAAATGCAGATTTGCAGCTTATTTTTCAAGATTATTAATAAGCATGTATGATATACCAAAGATACACGATCCAGTTAGGTAGATACCATTTTCAGAAAGAGCTATACCGCCGAATCCAACTCCAGTTCGGCAGTGTTCGGGACATTTTGTGGCATCTTTTCATTAAAATTCCCTCAGGCCTAAAGACCAAAGTCTTTAAACAGCGCGTGGTTACTTACAGATCTGAAACCTGGTCGGTTACTATGGGGCTCATAAGAAGGCCTATGCCCAGCAGTGGACTTCAATAGGTTGAAGGGATGATTGTGATGATGATGTATGACATTACGATAACACCAAATTTTACTTCAATTTTATATCGTTTCGATCCTCGAAAACGATTACGCTGGTGTAGCTCAAATAACAAGGTTACAGTATTACAAACTACAATATACAAGTAGCACTTACTACACAAACTAATGGAAAGCCATTAGATATTGGATAGAAGCAGGCGTTACTTTGCGGAAATCCATGATATATTATCAAAATTAAGCTTAATTTGCTGTACTCCGCGAAAAGCAGGAGAATATGTGTGGTGTAATTTATAATTTCTTCAATTCTTATACTCCACACCAAACAGATTTTCGGCAATATACCCTCTACGCATGTTTCGCTCCGAAACCGGAGCATCCTCAGGAGGTTGACTTTACAATGAATAATTGTAAAGTCAACATCTCCTGAGGATAACAATGAACAAGGAGTGGAGTATAAGAAATTATAAATAACACCAGACAGATTCTCCTGCTTTTCGCGGAGTATAGCAAATTAAGCTTAATTTTGATAATAAAACCATTAGAGCCATTTTACTGATCGCATAGCGGTTAAACCCCAATAATTAACTATCGTGCCAGTAGGTAGGTTTCGTGCCAGATGGTTGAACTCTTATTATTAACTTTCGTGACAGCAGGAATAGTTTTAAAACTATAAAAATGGAGGACTCTCAGGCAAGCAGGTTTCCAAATTTTAATCGATTAAAACGCACATAACTGATAAAAGTTAGAATTGTGTTCTAGGATTCGAATTTGGGCCCCCGAAAGTCTAGTCGACATCCCCGCAAGGCTATCGCTTCTAGTTTCTTCTACAGTTAGATAGGTATTGCTAGGTAAATGAGTGAAGTACGAGGCTGTCTGAAGACTATTTACTACATATTGCCTCACGGAAAGCAATATGTAGTAAACATAAACATAAGGTATGGGTACCTACCAAGTACCTAAATGTATTGCGGTTTAAAAGCGAATTGCTATCGGTTCCGAGGTGGAAAGATTAGAGAAATTAAGTGATTTCTTATCAGGTAGAATACTACTGGATGGAAAAAATTAAATAAACAAGTAATTTCTTGACTGCTTTCCCTAAAAATGTTTAGATATTAATTCTGTAAAATTGCACCATTAAAGCAGGGGGCTCGTGTAGCTCCAAATAGATTTTATCTAGCAGACTTTTGACTTTTGAAAAAAAGAGGACACTGAAATTAATTTAAAATATTTTAACGAAAATAAAAGGAATCCTTTCTTAAAAAGTCTTTACAATGATCATCATCATCTATTGTCCCACTACTGTGACACTAACCCCTCTGTCATGGGATAAACTGTTTAAAGCCCACCACGCTGCTTGTATGCAGATTGGCGGGCGTTAATGTTTTTCACATGAAGCTATTTCCTAAAACTGGGCTGGTACTGAGAATATCTGCAAAGCAATACTCAATAAGTATAATCAAACTCTATGATTCAAAGAGAAGAAGCCACTCATCGCTTCTGCCTTCTAGTGCAGGTAAGCGGATAGCCCACCTGATGGTAAGTGGAAAACCATCGCCTATAGACCTCGCCACACCTCGCAGGGTTTGTAAGGAAAACGACCTACTAAGTGCCGCCTTGTGTCCATCAACCTGAGGCATAGCTGTTAAGTGTCTTGTGCCTGTGATTACATCGGCAACCACAGCCTTAAGAACGGATTTTTTTTAAATATTAATAGCGGGCAAACGAGCAAGTGGGTCACCTGATGATAAGTGATCACCGCTGCCCATAAAGATCTGCAGCACCAGTGGAGACACCAATGCGTTGCCGGCTTTTAAGGAATTTGTTGGTCCGTCCCTTGAATAACCCTAGATTGTATTTTTGAGGAAACACTACCAGGCATCCAGATGATGAGGGTGGAATTTATTTCTACGGCGGCGCGGTCAGAGAACATGGAACAGAATAAGCATGGCGACAGTGCTTCTCCGGCCTTTATGATTTTACTATAAGCACAAGAAAATAAGAGTCGCCTCAAACCCGCGGTTCAATGATACCAAACAATTTTCTCGAACCGAGAATACAACCCAAGACTTGATCTACAGTTGAACCACTATACCAACGAGGTAATGTGTCATTAATAAATTAAAACATATCTGAAGACTGCCCCAGTGCCATCACGTATAAAAAGAGTCCTCCAACATACATTAAATAATTAACAAAGCCTTCATTATCTGCATTGTCCCAGTAATGAGCAGTGCGGAAAGCGGACTGCTTGACACGTACTTGGATACACAGACCGACGACGCCCGTTTTATTGCAGCGCCCAGTGCAGTGCGCGTCGTTAGCACTTGTATATTTAGCCCACTTTTTCTTTACAAATGTAAATAAAGAAAAAGTGTGCCGAATGTAACTTTTTTTTTGCTTCTTTTTTACACTGCAAGTTAGCCCGAACGCAATGTGAAATTCACCAAATTTTCATACAGTCTGATATGCTTTTTTTTTACCTGACGATATGTTGAAAACCAAAGCCTCTAAACAAGAGAACACTAAGCATGCGAAGAGGAGTCACTATTGACAACAATCTAAATTTCAGATCACATGTGAATAATTTTGTTACTAAAGCCGCACAGATTCTGGGGTTCTTAAAACTTATTACGAGGGGGTTTTCCATTTGGACTAAAATTATATTATATAATTCCTTAGTTTACTCGGCATCTGGCTTTTTATGTCAGTGGCCTTTCACACAGCAGCCATATAATCAGCGATTGGCAGTGTTTAAAATGACATATTTTCGAAACAGACGGGATATTCTTGATCTGTGTTTTTTACATAAAATATTACAAAACAAAATTAAATGTAACAACCTTCTCATATATCTCTGACTGTCCCGCGCCGGTACACCAGAAGATGCAAATCCACAATTTTTTTATATACCGTTTACTAAATCCCATTTCGGAAAACAAGCGCCTATTATACGTATTTGTGCGGAATACAACGAGTTATCTAAAAAGATACCTGGCATCGATACCTTCCATGACTCACCCACAGCTTTTAGAAAAACACTCACCGAACACTTATCGGTGAGTTAAATTTTGTGTTAATTTTATATGACGCTTTGTTAATGCTATGTGCACTTGTCATTGACGTGCATTTCAGTCCATGTATTTGTATGTGTGCTATGTTTAAAAAAAGTGGAATATGCATGTTGTTAGTGCTCTTAAATAAGTAAATAAATAAAGAACGTCGTGCAACATGCCGGCTTGTGTCTTGTGTCGAAACTACGCCGGAAACCACCACAGCATAAGCAGTTAAAGTAATCGAAGGTCACACCGTACATCTGTCATTTCATATCGACTGAATCAGTTTCTACTCTTTATCCGTAATCCTGTGCTGGAATGGCAGCCCCGAACTGGTAAGCGCAGCGTTGGTCGACCGCAAACGAGGTGGACAGACTACATTAAGCGCGTCGCAAGTAGCCGCTGGATCCAAGCGGCACAGAACCGTGGAATTTAGAACTCCCTACAAAAGACCTACGTTTAGCAGTGGACGTCAATTCTTTGAAATGATGATGATGATGACAGAAGCGTTTCTAAACTCCACAAACATGACAAATTAAAACAGATGTGATCAATATCGGAACACTTGAAAATTAATGCCACTGGTGTATAACAAGAAACCACAGACTACATTAACGCAGTATAACAGCTACAAGTGATGAATAGTTAGTGAGTTAGTATCGCTTAGGGCGCGTGTTAATATGAAGTCACACCGCGATTGATGTTTATTCAACGCTGAAACTATCAAGTTATTAATACGATTAAGAAACTAGACGTCGAGTTGTGAAACTGTTATTGGCTGAATTCCACTTAGCGTTAAGGGAGTATCGCGACACGTTCGTATCGTATAATGGTGGCGGCAGGTAATATTGGGTCTATATGAAATCCCAAAAACAGTATTGGTCGATAAATCTTTTTTTATAGTCTTCAACTTCTCTTCATATACATTCGTGTTCATATACCAGCTGTTGCCCGTACGCGGTTGTTTGGAGTTACAAACCTCCATCCATCCATACACACTTTCCAATTTATAATATTAGTAGGATGGGATTAATACGTGAAGCAAAAAACCATTTTTACGAAAATTGCGCAGTCGGATGAGTATGAAAATTCCCTCACATTATAGTTTAGGTATAAGAGAAGAGAGAGCAGGAATGCAGAACAGTAATATTATTTTTAAATTATGCATAATAAATACAATAAATCAGTAAAACAACGTATTTGGCAAACACGAATATATAATCTTTTATTTATCATCTTTCGGATTATAATTTGTTTGAAAAAATGTCTTGGCAAAATATGTGATGATAGTCAATGTCAGAAATAAATTATGGTCTAATTTTGGGCATTGCCGGACCACTAGTAATATTAAGTAAGAATAGATTACAGTAAGTAGTAAGCGGTGATAGCCCAGTGGGCAGAAGCTCGACTTCACATTCGCGGGGCCGAGTTCTAATCCCCGCACGCACCTCTAACTTTTCAAAGGTATGTGCGTTTTAAGTAACAAAAATATCACTTGCTTCAACCGTGAAGGGAAACATCGAAAGGAAACTTGCATGCCTGAGAGTTCTACATAATGTTCTCAACTGTGTTTAGAGTCCACCAACCCGAAACCCGGGTTGGTGCGTGTGGTGGTAGACTACAGCCTTAACCCCTTCTCTGTCTCTACTGTACACTGTGGTAATTTTTTTTTTAATTCAAGACAGATCGTCCTTGAAATCCTGTTATTTTCTCTAGTTTACCTATTTGAAAAGGCGGCTTAGTAGAAAATATTCTCTATTTGATATCGAATGAACGAAATCCGCTCACAAAGGCTTGTTTGCCTCGGACTGACACTGTTTACTTTTGGCTTAGCGCGAGCCGTGGAAGGAAATAAACACGATATCTTTATATACGCTATATTTGAACCGGCTTTTTCTTTCATACCGACCTTCCTGGCGCAGTATTGTCTTATGTTAGAATTCCTGTGTTCGATGCCAGGCGAGGATAATTCGGATATTTACTATTTCCGATTATAAAAATTGAGCTTAATTTGCTACACTCCGCGAACAGCAGGAGAATCTGTATGGTGTAATTTATAATTTCTTCAATCCGTATACTACACACCAAACAGATCTTCGGCAATGTACCCTCATCGCACGCCTCGCTCCGAAACCGGAGCATCCTCAGGAGATGTTGTTGAGAGCATTATTGAGAACTCTCAGGTATGCGTATTTAGGTTTGTTTTCCTTTACCGTTGAAGCAAGTGATATTTTAATTGCTTAAAACGCACATAGCTTAGAAAAGTTAGAGGTGCTGGGATTCGAACTCTCCCCCATGAAAGTAAAGTCGAAGCCCTACACACTGGGCTAAGCCTAATGAGCCATAAATTATACCGGTAACCACGCCTTAAAGACCAGAAAAATGCTTGACGGGAAAAAAAAGGAAGCCTATAGAACTTCCCGGGACGAGCTCTGTCACAAAAAGCTGTACTACCTACTATCAAAAATTTAATCTGCTATACTGTACGTAAACGTACGTACACGTTCTCCCCATTAGAAATAAGGTCTTTTCCCACCACTGGGACGATAATGGACTGTAACTACACAAATGTTGGTGTTTGTTGGACAAAATGTCATTAAAGTTTCAGAACCGTACTCTTTTATAACTCTCATGTGTATTTTCAATGCTAGTGATGTAAAATGTAGCGAGTGCACGGTAATAAAAACTTGTTTATTAACGTTTTCGCGAGTCTCTCACGCTTTAAATTAAATTTTAATACGGAATCCTACTTTATAGTCAAACTAGCGAAGAGCTATTACAACTTTATATATTAAAAACTTTGATGTGAATTCACTTCTAAGCTCCGTAATATAAAAGAGGAAACTTATTTTGGGCCCTTGTGTAATTAAATACAATTGTCAAAATCCTTAATTATACAAAATACCTAACTGCATGAAATCATTAGCAATTAATCAATTCAAAACTAAATTATTAAAATGGTTTAATGTGTACCAATTTTTATGAAATGAAATTTTTTGAATTAAAATTTAATAATGATTCATAATTTGGTAATAATGGCATTCAAATAGAATTAATAATATTATGATCATGTAATCTAGGAGTATACAATGGTTTACATTAAATTTTTACCACAATAAGCAATATTTTTGGACAAAAAATATTGTTTATTGTGGTAAAAATTTAAACCATTGCATGCCACAATTGTAGCTGATTGTTAATTGCAATATTTAAACTGACTATACAACACCTTGTATGCTTACAATCTGGCAATAAAAATATATTATTATTGTAACTTTTCTATCATTTAATGTTTTTACTATAACTATAACAAAGCAAGCAAACATCATTGACCAGAGTTATTTGAAAGGACGGAGATTAACATGGGCTACTTTTATCCCGGCAAAACAAACGGTTCCTGGGGTATTTAAACAAAATCGTAATAAACGTGGGTAACTGGTAAGGTATATATTTTTTATTTTTTTATACACTATACTCGTATCTATCTGCCATCGGCATTGCCAGCCATAACCAGATTGTATATGTCACATGTTGTTTAATTTTGAGGGGTATTCCAGTGAATCTGCTCCCCGGTTGAGCTAATTATGGTCCGCTAAGTTAAGCTTTATCTTTCGTCCAATTCTAGTATAGGCCATCTTTTCAGTCGTTTATTAGCAGTCTCTGTGCCAAGATATTGGGATGTTTCTTGAGTCTGAGCTTCTGTTTCTTAGAATATTATTTCCTCTTTGATGGTTGGTTTTACTCCAGTATTCAATATGAATAAGAAAGGATCTGCATCCTTGCATCCATCTGCATCCAGTGGTCGATGTACGAAGCGCTTCGCATCTTCGTTTCTGATCCGCACCGCTAGGATCTGAAATGCCCTTCCAGCTTCCATTTTCCTCAGTACCTTCAAATCAAGAGTGAAAAGGCATCTTCTAGGCAAGCGCGCTCCACCTTAAGCTAAATCATCGCATACCATCAGGTGTGATTGCGGTCAAGCGCTCATATGTGTGCGCTTTAAAAATAAAAAAAAAAAGGGTGCCAATTTTTGCGACAACTTTAAGCTATTGAATACTTTATGCACGAAAGAGAAACTCGCTATTAAAGCTTCAATAAACAAACACTTAAAACGTTTTGACAGTCCCAGACTTCTGGTAATTGAACGTCTGGTATTTTAACTAAAAAAAGAATTGCCTTAAAATGGAAAGAAATACAAAAAGTGTTTATTTGAGAACGATGGCAGAAAAGTAAGCGTACATTTTCAACGGCCCTGCTTTCTGAGTCCAAGGCCGTGTGTTCGATTCCCACAACTAGAAAATGTTTGTGTGATGAGCATGAATGTTTTCCAGTGTCTGGGTGTTTATATGAATATTGCTATTTATTTATGTATATTATTCATAAAAAATATTCATCAGTCATCTAGTACCCATAACACAAGCTACGCTTACTTTGGGGCTAGGTGGCGATATGTGTATCGTCGTAGTGTATTTATTTATTTATTTAACGTTTATTAAAAAATCTGGACCTACTCATGCATACATTTAAACAATGTGCTAAAACCCATCTGATCATCATCATCATCATTGCATCAACCCATTAATGGCCCACTACAGAGCACGGGTCTCCTCCCACAATGAGTCCGACTCCGATATCGCCTTATGCATCATCACAAAAAAATCAAGTAAAAAGAAGTCATGATATATGAGTTTTTTTATTCTGATGACGAGATAGTAGTCCACCACGCTGGCCTAGTGCGGATTGGTGGACTCCACACACCTTTGAGAACATTATGTAGCATCAAGCATGCAGATTTCCTCATAATGTTTTCCTTCACCGTTCTTCAAGTGATATTTTATTTATATAAAACGCACATAACTTACAAAAGTAAGAGGAGTTCCCCGAAAGGGAGCTCGTGCCATATGCGCTATCACCGCTTCGAAATATCTAATACAGCGGGCTACTACTAATATACATTTGGTGAATTTCTTAATGTCAAGGTAAATTGGAAGCAGCCGGTTTCGCTCTCATCTCCAGCAAGATAGAAAATTGACTGTTAATGCTGATGTTAAAAAAGAGCAACTACTGAGTTTCTTGCCGGAACTTCTCGGTAGAATCTGCTTTCCAAACCGGTGGTCGAGTCACTACAACAGACATACTTGCCGTTTCAAAAGTGCCTATAAAGTGGGCCTTTTTGAAATAAATGTCAAAGTCAAATATTTCTTTATTCTAATAGGCACACTTATGGCTCTTTTGATGCGTACATTACATGTAAAATAAGACATAAGAGTGAGTTGATGGCGATAACTAAATTCGTCAACTTAAAAGTAAAGCTACGAGGGTTCCAAACGCGCCCTGGTCCAAAAAGCAGCCCACAACAAACTTGGCCGGTTGGTTTTTTTTTTGTTATTACCAAATCACATTGTCATTTAAAACTATTAAAGAAGCAACCTGGTTAGAGCAATAATTCACACCCAAGTATTTTTATCGTTGACGTAGTCCTTAATACTGTAATAGGACTTTAAATTTTGAATATTTCCAATAAAACTTCTGTAGACCCCTTACAGATTAGTTCTAATTATTACTAATTACCAAATGAGTTTGCAGTAAAATTCTGACTTGTAGTGGAAAAATATGCGTTCTTTGAAGTAGTCCAAAAGAAGGAAATGCGAAAAAATAGATCCGATATACCCATTTATTTTGTTTTACAGATGAACAAACAAGTGTCAGTGAAATGGTCGGGACAGAGTCCCTGCGAGCAATACCGCGGCTGGACCCGGATCACCGCACAAAGCCTGTCACTTTCCTTTCATCTCTTTATACTACACATATAGCGCAAAGGAATAGTTTGAGAAAATTGTCTTGTTGCTTCGAAAGAATACAGTTACCAATGCAATGTACTGCGTACTTATCGATAGGTACTATAATATAGTCCTACTTAATGCGCACCGCGGTGTTGCTCATGTCGCATAAGTAGTTTCATGTATGTCAGGACGTCAAGGAAAGACGATATTTGGTGTAAAAATATGATTCTGTAAACCCTTGGGAATTTTATGTTTCCTCAGGACCAAAAGCAGCATATGTTACTCGTAGTCGTTAATCTATAATGCCAAAAGAAATGTGAAATTTGAAGGAGTACAACTCAACAACAAAATACCCACAGAATAGAAAAATGCGAAGTCGTTTACAATTTTTAAACGCAAACTAAATAATCGCAGTTGTAATATGACTTCACATTTCGCAACCTTCTATCCGGATATCGAAGATTCTAAGGGTAGATTTTTAATAATTTATATGTATACCTATTAATAAGTTTAATATGATTGCTAATCAAATAATATGAGAACAATATGATTTCTCTGTAAGTAAATATGTAAAATTATTCTTTAAGATAAATAAATCACTCTTTAACCTGAAAATACAGCCGGTTTGTTACTTAGGTAGGGTGTTAAGTAAACAAACAAACACACACACTTTTGCATTTATATGAGTATGGTAGTTAGATAGATAGATACTACTTTATTGCACCCAAGACCATCGCACACACACAGATAAAATGTACACAAACATTGATATGCAAAGGCGGTCTTATTGCTAAAGCCATCTTATGAACTTCGCCTGCCTAGAATTTCTTATATCGCGTTAGATAAGGAGTTTTTCCCGCGGTCACAAGCAAGGTGTTGAGGCAAAACTAAATGCAAATAAATACACCAATTTTCTTGAACCAAACTTGTGAAATATCTTGAAAAATTAAAGAATTTTATACATTACTTAGTCCGACTGGGGATTTATTTTTTTAAAAGCTCCTAAACACGTATTTCTTATTTTTAAACGAAAACGATTGTAAAGTTTCATAGATATAACTTTAAAAGTGCACAACTTTCATATAAAGTCCTTTAGTAGTAGCATAGCTTTTTTGTGACAGAGCACGTCCGGGGAAGTCCTATCAATATGCTTAAAGTGATCAAACCCCGGGCTTTCTATTTAAAACACACACACAGCACTATCCGCTGCTCCAGGGAAGTCGTCAATTCTAATAGTTGCCTAGAACTTCTACCGCTTACAATTTGTAATACAAACTTTTTACCCTATTCTACACCCTTGAGGGTTGTTCTAGTGAAAATCTTCCTTGGCGGGTAACAATATCCTAAAACTAGGTTTCTTGTAAATTTGAATGTTCCCAACTTCGAAGAAGATGGAATCTCTTAATGTCTTTCATCCACCGTATTCAGTATTCAATTTGATATATTTTTATGAATATTATAATATGAGCAGTCCTAATGCATTAAGAGATATGCTTATAGGGTAAATAAGAGACAATAACAAAAATAAATCGAATTTATTTAATATTATTAGTGTGGGTATATCTACTGTTTATTATTTTAGCTTTTCTAGGTCTTGTTTAATTCCTTTCTATGAGTGAGCAATGAAAGTCTATTCTATCCTTACAATCCTTTTAATTAAGCCGTGATAGCCTAATGGGTAGGGCTTTGACTTCACTTTCGCGGAGCAGAGTTCCAATCCCAGCACGCACCTCTAACTTTTATATTTCAATTGCTTCAACGGTAAAGGAAAATATCGTTCACCACAATGTTCTCAAGGGTGTGTGGAGTCCACCAATCCGCAATGAGCCAGTATGGTGGACTAAGGCCTTAACATCACATAATTGTGAGGAGGAGACCCAATCACAGATTTGGCCAAGGCTACATCGTTAATTTGTCTTATGTCACTACTGAAAAAGAGTACGCACATAGTGTAATGTTTTTTTGTTGATTTAATGTATTTTTATGCATAATTTAAAAAAAATAGCATTCAGCACTTATTCTGTAAATAAACTATAAGTGTGCGAAATTTCATACACCTCCGTCCGCGGAATTTTCGTAAAACGGGGTTCAAAGTTTTTGCTACACGTATTAATATATAGTGATATTATACGAACGTCATGTGCTAGGCTCTACGTGTTATTGTCATAAGCACTTATCTCTCTGTGGCAGACGAAGAGAAACCACACCTGGCACAGTGATGGATTGGCTCTCGGTGAAATGTAATCAAACCTTATAACATAGTTCAGTTGGAAACTATTAAAGGGCAACGCTACCAAACTTAGGTATAGTTTATCTGAGGCTTAGTTCTGTCAGTGTGATCAGTTGATTTCTCATTTAAAGTATGTGAACATATATTTGATAAGGCGAGGTATACATATATATAAGTTAATTGGTTACGAGTGGTTTTTATTTTATGTATGGATAGGAGCAGGCGTTACTTTGCGAAAATGATATATTATGGAAATTAAGCTTATTTTGCTACACTCCGCGAAAAGCAGGCGAACAAACAGATCTTCGGCAATGTACCTTCTATGCACGTATCGCTCTGAAACCGGAGCATCCTCAGGAGATGTTGTCTTTACAATGAATAATTGTTAAGTCAACAAAGAAGTGTTTGGTGTGGAGCATAAGTATTGAAGAAATTATAAATTACACCACACAGATTCTCGTGCTTTTCGCGGAGTATAGCAAATTAAGTTTAATTATAAATATAAATTAAGTATAATAATTGACAATGTATGTTGTTTTAGTGTTTTTAGTAGTTATTTGTTAACGGACCAAGGAGATAGCACATGGAAAATCATCGCCTATAAACAAAACAACTCTCTGCAGCACACGTCCTACATAATGCCGCCCTGTGTTATTTAACCTGAGGCTTAGGTGTTAATAATAATATTTATCTTATCAGCTTATCAGCGTTTGTATATGGACAATACAAAGAAATCTATAATTTAATGGACACATTAAAACTTACATCTAAATGAAATAGTTAATAAACATTTTTCAGATGTCATAGGATCTATGTTTATTTTCTGTTTCAATCTCGATGAACAGACAGCCAATAGTCTATGCAGTGGCGTGCATAGAGGGTATTCACAGGGTATGCAGATGATACAAAATAAAGAAAATCTCCAGTACGCGTTATACATACTTAAGTGTAGGCTTTTTATAACTCTTGCAATGCATATTCTTAAGTTATTTATAACTCCTACTGGAGATTTTCTTCATTTTATATTATCTGCATACCCTGTGCATACCCTTTATGCATGCCACTGCCAATAGTCTGATCTAGGAGTTGGCATATACATAAGTATTCTATTGTTAGAGTTCCGAATCCTCCTCCAAAAGGATGCTACCCGATCTATAACAATACAATAAAAAGCAGGCACTCTCAATTCGGCGAACACTGTCGAAAAGCTGCAATATCGAAGTAGGTCCGTGAGTATTCAGAAAGCATTCTTGTTCTGCACTCTTATATGACTGCAGAAAATGACTTTTTAAAAATAGTTTACCATAGCTGGCACGTGTAAAAGCACTGACAGTAGGCGTTAAATAAAGTTATATTAATTTCCTTGCTACATTTACCAAATCTACGTGCCAGAATGT
This sequence comes from Pararge aegeria, assembly GCF_905163445.1. Taxonomy (NCBI): domain Eukaryota; kingdom Metazoa; phylum Arthropoda; class Insecta; order Lepidoptera; family Nymphalidae; genus Pararge; species Pararge aegeria. Next base: position 861,646 of record NC_053193.1, read on the forward strand.
TAAACCTCATGTGCCTGTTATGAGGTTTAACATGCTGGCACGTGGTAAGACCGGAACACAGCATTGCAACGATGCTGCTTAGCGGCGGTAAGCGGCTAAGGCGGCTAAGCATGGCGGTAAAACTTCCCTGAACGAGCTCTCTCACAAAAGGCATATTGATTGTTTCTCAACCGTGTAAAACATAAACTACGACTCAAAAGTGCATGTATTATTATTATTATTGGTGTAGCGGCCTCCACAGTACCAAACTAGATGGCGCCACAAAGATCCTGCATCGCGCTAACGAAGTGTTCACAAAAATTTACCATATATACAACTTGTAAAAATGAATACATTTGTCTGGTGAGAGGCTTTGGCCGTGGCTAGTTACCACCCACAAAGACCTTTTAGTGGAAAAAAATAGACTTGGACTTCGGCCCCGAGCACGATCGCCCGCTCGGATCTATATTCCTATTGGCACGGTCGAGCTATCACTATAGCTCCAGTACATTTGGCCGGAAGGAGAAAAGATATATTGCTGCTCACGTGATATCAGAAAGTAAGTGATTCATTATAGACGCAAGTTTTCAAGTTGCCGTCTTTTTCATTTAAGAAATTATATTTCATTAAATGTTTATTTTTTACTATTAAGTTTAATTGAACCTACATTTTTCACATATTTCTCTGAATATTTCTGGGTTTAATAAAAGTAATTCCTGTATAACTTAATTAATTTACAGTTTAAATACATAAAATATTTCTCTGAATATTTCTGAAACGAATAGTACAGTATAGGCAGGGGCAGATAAAACTTTAGAAAAATATTCAAGAAATTTTAGTGTTACAAATGTTGCGAAAATCTGCTTTGAAAAACTTCATCAAAACGATTGTTTAGATGTTTATTTTAAAACCATAAAACTGCTGCAAAACTGTACTTAAAGTTTTGCAGCAGTTTTATGAGTGACTAATCTTTGTCAAGACAAACACTTGTCTTTTGCTTCAAAGTTTTCAGACTAACACCATTGATATTAAAATTTTCTATGTAAATTGGGAAAATTCCTTCATCTAACCCTTTTCAATACAAATAAGTAAAATTACAGGATCGTTAGGTCAACCTTCCAATATACTAGTTTCGATTAGACCCGGCATTCCTTCGCTGGCGAAACATTGGAATAGTAGGTATTGCATTCATGTGGTATTTGAAATGTGAAAAGGGTTTCGACTTTACAGGGACATCCTTTTATAATGTAAAGCCTTTTTATCTCTCCCTTCCTATCGTCATTATCCTTTTATTCTTGTGTAATAAATTTATTTTGAAATGAATAAGTAATAAGTTAGCTGTACCGGTGATCCTAGAGCGGGCAGATACCTTAGGTTATATTTATAAGGGGGGCTTAGTCAGGTAACGTCGACGTGGTGCTCCCTGGGTACCAGTCAATAATCTATCGACTCGATTGGTTATTAGTGGTAGCGAAAAGCCTGACACTCTAAGCCGGAGAAGCGCTTCTCTGCGTGTACCTGTGATCTGCAGAGGGCACAGTAGATGGAGCAAGGATGGGTTTAGTGTGCACTTGCACTGCCGCTGAACATGTTTTGGTAGCACTGTGTTGCCTAGCCACCGTCGGACTCGTATTCCCGTACTGAGGCGTCACGGTCATTTTTGTGGCCTATACGGGACCGAGGATCTTGCCTTAACCGGCCTTACCTTACTTATCTACCTTTTACACTGTGTATCAAATTCAAATTCAAATTCAAAATTTCTTTATTCATGTAGGCCTATCACAGGCACTTATGAAGCGTTCATACATATTTGTTTCCATAATTGTAACGGGATGGTGATAACTTCGTTCGCCAACTTAAATCTAAAGCTACGGGTTCCAAACGCGCCCTGGTCTAAGAAGAGCCCACAACAAACTTAGCCGGGCAAAAAATAAAAACATCTATCTGAATAAGATAAATGTTTTTATTTTGAAGATTATATAAATATACGAGTATGTTAATTTTATGTGTTAATTGTGGGTTTATTTAGTTAGTTATAATACTACTAGTTTTCATTTTATTGCTGTATTTTTTAATTTTTGTTTTTTTTTCGATAGTTTATTTGTTTACTTTATATAAGTTTAAGTTAACTTTAGCTTAGTTTATTATTAAATTAAAATATTAAAATGTGGTCTGTAGATGGCTACGCATTTCCGCGGTGTCACCAAGGTACAAGGTGCCAGCTGAAAATCAGCGCTGTACGCTCCCACTGGCACATGCAGCACAATGCTGAGCTGGCACCTTTTTTCTAGGTTGTGCCACACATATGTGGTGTCGTTGACATTGTAATGTGTGGCGCAATCTAAAAAATATGTTTGTATGTTTTTTTCTTTCTTTCTTTACACTTGTTAGGGGGTATAGCAGTTTTAATAAACCCATACTCCTCTTTGGTTTACATGTGACATCACACTTGGCGGCACATCTTGGTCAGCGACGACCAAATCTTCCCACGATACCAGGCCAGGGAAAATTCAGAAGGTATGATTTCCCAAATTGCCCCTGACACGAAACTGGGACATTCCACTTAAACCACAGCGATAACAGCTGCGCCAAAGAGGTCCTCATACCTCTTTATATACTTGCCCTACATAGTCATAATAATACAGCAATGATTTACAATCTAATCCAAAGTTTAATTAGTACAAGTGGAACGATGGGCGCCGCGAGACGGGCGGCGGCGTTCCAATTATGATTCTGAAACTTCACTGAATCAGGGATTTTCACGTTTTCTCTATGACGCAGGGAACATTTTAACCATTTATATGAGTTAATAATTAAAAATCCCCCGACTTCTGCCGTTGTAATCTTTTAATTTGACACTGAAGGCTTTGCGGAATAATATGTACCTAATACAAGTTAATAGTATAATGATGTATAGTTGTTTAGTTTAATGTTGGTTTCAGAATGCTGTTGGACTTACCCCGTTATTGTAGTGCATCAGAAATGTTCGCGAGGCCTCTTACTGATGACTTTTTTGCCATCAGGAGAAAACGAATAGCATCCTTGATTTAAAGAACGTGGGTAAGCAGTAACGGCATTCTGAAAGCACTAATAAATCGATACGACTCTCCAATTTACAAGTTGTATATTAAACTCCACGTAGGGCTGCCTGGACGCAGAAATTTTTAATTTGTAACTTTTTTTTATATCGCATATTAATATTTAATGTGAGTTTTTTATTATTTAGTTTAGTTTTAAATTATTATATTTATGTTATAGTGTAGTGCGTAGTGATGGGTCATAGATACCAAATAAATAAAATAAATACGTCATTTTGTAACGGCGGCCATCTTGGACCGATTTTCATTAGACATGGCATAACACTCCGACTAATTCCCCTTTCTTACACCCGGTATGAAGGGCGTGGTTGCCGGTGTCATTACAGCCACATAAACCTTAACACTTACGCCTCAAGCTAATGGACATAAGGCGGAAAGTTGCAGGACGTGCTCATTGCACGCCCTGTGGAGTATTGCTTTGTGAAGAGACGATAGTTTTCCACTTACCATCATGTGGGCCGTCTGCTTGGTAACTAAATAAAACTCTGTTTAAAGAGTCTTTGGTCCTCAGACACTGAGGTATTTTTGATGTATGCCACGGAGTTTCCTGAACACTGCCCATTCGTTTACCCATGAATTTATCAATGCCAAATAAAGTAAAAATACAATGTAACTAAAATAAATAAACATACTATGACAATACATAATTCGCTATCAAGCCCCAAAGTAAGCGCAGCTTGTGTTGTGTACTAATATGACGAATTTTTTTTATGAATAAAATATAAATAAATGCTTATAATAATACCCAGACACTGAAAAACATTCATGTTGATAACACAAACATTTTCCAGTTGTGGGAATCGAACCCACGGCCTTGGACTCAGAAAGTAGAGTCGCTGCCAACTGCACTAATCTGCCGTCACACTAGTTGATATATGTTACTTTTACTGTTTGGTCTAGAGTAAAAACAACTATTTCAAGTGTATCTCCGGGGGATCGCAACAGAATTGCTTGTTTCCACCCGGTCTCGGCGCGGGCGTCAAATTTTATTTCTCCCGAGTATCAGGGACTTTCGACCCGGGGAGGAGCAATTTTGTTGTATAGTGCACTGCGGCGCTAAGGGATTGGGGGAGAAGGGGGGAGAGTTCTTGAGTGTCGCATCGTCAGGGTTCCCAGAAACGATGAAATAAAGTGACAATATCGGATGCTAGTGTCACCTAATATGATCGCTATTGAATTTCGGCCAGGCATATCTTATTTGACGCGGTTTCGACTTTACAGGGATTCTTAAAGCGTATTGGGTAGGAGCTTGACTTCACTTTCGGGCGGCCGAGTTCGAATCCCAGCATGCACCTGTAACATTTCTAAGTTATGTGCGTTCAAAGTAATTATAATATTACATTAATGTATCAACGGTGAAGGAAAACATCGTGAGGAAACCTGCATGCCTGAGAGTTCTACATAATGTTCTCAAAGGTATGTGGAGTCCACCAATCCGCACTGGGCCAGCGTGGTGGACTACGGCCTTAACCCCTTCTCATTGTGGGAGGAGACTCGTGCTATGTAGTGGACCGGTAATGGGTTGATTTGATGATGATGATGTCTTATTTTGCCAACTGCCTTTTCGGCCTAGTGGTTAACACTTTCGCCTTTAGATCAAGAATCCCTTATTAGATTCCCGACTGAGGCAAAAACTATAACATATACTTAGTCTGACAACCTAGAGTTAGGAAATTGGTATTCTCGGACAACACGATAACAGGTTAGCCCGCTACCAACGTAGATTGCATCATAACTTACCATCAGCTGAGATTAGAGTCACCTAACTTGAACAAAAAATAAATAAATGTTCTTTCACTAATTTTTACTCAGAAGTTTAGCGTTTTGTTGAGCCAGGCAGCAATTAAGCTAATACCAGAACTTTTGACTCACCACCGAAAATACTGCCCTGTAAAGAGGCATATTGCAGATTCGACTTTATTATTACTATAATCTACAAAATAGTACAAATAAGCAATAAGCCAGTAGTTTAGGTTTGTATCAGCGCGTCATTGGAAATCAAACGAAGATTGTTCATTCACATGAGTGGGTACGCTACCCCTTTATTGTGCCCGGGGCAGCTAATATGTGGTCCGAATATGTAGTCTTTGGTTTCATGATTTACCCTTGATAGATATGTTTTAGATCTAAATTGCGCCCCGTTGTGATGGCAGATCAGAATGCAATTATCGTCACCCCTCACGATGTTTTCCTTCACCGTTGAAACAAGTTATATTTAACTTAATATAGTTAGAGTTGCGCGCTGTGATTCGAACTCGACCACCCAATGTGAAGTCGAAGTCCTACCCACTGGGCTATCACCACGGTTCGCTTCAATAAATCTAAACTGGGTTAAGCGGATAGCGTTCAAGAAATGGGAATTTCCAAATCGTAAAACGACATGACACAGTAATGTTTCATTTTTATTAAGCACCTCTGTATGGTATTGGGAAGGCGCGCAGTAATATATTTTATTTAGTTCAATTCATGGCGGCTGAATGAAGTGTCGCCATCGGTTTTCCATATTCCACTAACCTCGCTGGTGAGGGCACGCAGCGTGCTGTAGCGAGTAGCGGAAAGGTTACATCCCTATAATAGCATACATATTTCTTACATTGTCTTAGGACATCAAACGAGTCGCTGGAAACAAGCGGCGAGGATTGGGTCTCAAATTCCTGTGACTTGTATGTACGATGTCATACAGACATGGTTGTTGAGGTTTTCGTAAAAAAAAATTATAAGGTGTCAGGCTTTGTGCGGTTACTTTTAGTTTTCACTAAAAAACCGAAAAGTCCCGAGACATCCCGGTACCTTGATCATGGGTGGTCTCGTGTCCCGGGAAAGGTTTGGAATTTAAAAAACATTTCCCCGGAATGCAACACACGATTCGTAGTTTGTCCGCAAATAACTTATGTTACATTCATTTTGTAAAGTGGGTAAATAATTAAACTATGGATAACTATAATTTGATTTATGCCAGATATTTTATTAAATTGATAAGGATTTTAACAAAAATGCTAATAATTATTATTTAATTAATAAATAGTTTTAAAGAAATAATTTCAATTATACTTGATAGGCAACCAATGTTAATGACATTGGGTTAGAGGGTATTTTGATATAAATACGACTGCATTATCGATACACTTTAGTCCTACATGGACTCAAACGATGCAAAGATACCCTCGTTATCACTTATTATAGGAAACAAGGACTTATCAGCTCACATCCCCGACCATCGCCAAATTTCTTCGGCTCCTCAGACTCATAATGTGACCTCTAGCCTTCTTCGAGAACTTATACAGCGGAATTTCTAGACAATGGCTCGTACAAACATATAAACTCTTCAGCTTAATCATCTCCTTTAACAGTCTACAGCTGTACCAACGGTCTTTCCCAACAGGAGGGTTTGCCCATAACTACCACGTTGAGCTGAAGAGTTGCTGATCGCAGTAGACGGTAGTAGTAGCACAAAGGACGCTGATGCCCTTTATATTCCCTTAGTCGCCTCGTACGACACCCGCAAAGAGGAACCGTGATGATAACTGTTCTGCCGTCACCACACTGCAAATCTTTCTTCAGCTTTTATTTATTTATTTATTTGGGTTCACAAACAACAACACAGTGGTACATGCATTACACAATGGTATACGTAGTACAAATACTCACTGCGGCGTCAACTGCGTAAACCACATACTACAAGAAAAAATTGTGAAGTTGGCTTATTCAAAACTTAATAAAACATAATTGTTGCAACAATTTCTACTCAAATACAAACAAAAAAAATGTTCGTAGGAAATCTTATAATTATTTATTAATATATAATATTGTGATCGCAATTCTTTGTCTTTAACAGTGAGTCTGTCTTACTCTGATTATGATTTGGTTAATTTTAGTATATTATGATTTGCTGATCAATTTTACCTGTGGTTTTATTGGATAGAAGCAGGCGTCGCTTTGCGGAAATCCATGATATATTATGAAAATTAAGCTTAATTTGCTATACTCCGCGAAAAACAAATTAAGCGCGCTTTTCGCGGAGTATAGTAAAGTATGACTAATTTTCATAATATACTGTGGTTTTGTTTTATCACAAAAAGGGACAATCACCCAAATGCTATCTTTAGATACGCGATATTCTTTACGTTAACATAACCTTAAGTAAATCTAGCTTTACCATGGTGTAACCCGAAAGTGTATTGAAAATTTTATAGCAGCAATATACTGAATTGCGAATGCGGCCGTACTTGTTTGGGACGTAACTAAATTTTATATTCCATTTTAAAACATGTGTCATTTCCGTGGAGTTGTTTCAGAAGGTTTCACTGCGCGACCTTCGTAGCAGCGGAAACGTTTAGCACCTTGTATGGTGCGATCCTGGATGTAACAAGAGACAAGTTAAAATAAATATATATATATATACAACGACTATACACACATCGCCATCTAGCCCCGAAAGTAAGCGAAGCTTGTGTTATGGGTAATAAGATAACTGATGAATAATTTTATGAATATAATACATAAATACTTATAATAGACATATAAACACCCAGACGCTGAAAAACATTCATGTTCATCACACAAACATTTTCCAGTTGTGGGAATCGAACCCACGGCTTTTTGTTACAAGAAGCATGGAGACCACGAAGTTACGTTAGTTAACGACTCTCAGCATCGCCATCCTTGTAAAAAAATTCTTGGCCCTAAAAGGACGCACTGATCTCCTCAGTTAACATTGGCAGCAGACATGTTTTCTATAGGGAAAGAACATAAAATAGTATGTCATCAATATGCCAGTATTTTAGGGATGTATCAGTGCGTCTTCTTCTCGCACAGTTTCACTACAAGTATAGGCACACTGGTTGCATTAATATCAAAGTCACAATCTATCATTATCCAATTAGGCTTCGAGATGACATTGTAATGCGAACATCACATGAAAAATGTGTACATGGTAGTAAAATTATAGCGATGAGCATATTGGTAAACTTAAAACTAATGATCCAAGGGTTCCAAACGCGCTCTGGTCTAAGAAGAAGCCCACATAAAACTTAGCCTGGTAAGCAGATAATATACGTTTAATATTATAGTCGTAAAAAAGTAATAGGCCGGTTTTGACATTTGTTACGAACCATAAGACTCGGGACTCGATACTCACGATAAATCAATTCAAGTTTGCATCAGTACTTGATTGATATTATTAAGATGCGATTCCACCAATGTGCCGAACTGTGCGGCACTGTAACGCACAGTGTATGACACAAATGTTCACGCTGGTCGACTCACTCCGACAAACAATAACAAAATGTGCGCGAACATTTTAGAAATGTTCGCGCACATCTGTTTACTTTTGTGCGCGCACACATGCATGCAATGGACTCCTGTCGACGCGTACACGCTTGTTGTTCGCGAACTCAGTCTTGCTTCCGCTACCGGAGCGAAAACATTTATGTGTACGCGCACATTGTTTGATTAAGTTAAGTATGGATTGGACGAATGATAAAATTATAAAATTTATTCAAGCAATTGAAACTTATCCTCTACTATGGGATTCCAGTCACAATGATTATAAAAATAGAAACAAAAAACACGATGCCACTCTAGAGTTGGCTCAAAGTTTCAATTGTGACTCGATTGAGATAATGAGAAAATGGAAAATTATTTTGGCTCAATATCGAAGAGAAAAGAAGAAAATCGCGGAATCAAAATCTTCAGGTTCTGGTATATCAAACATATACAAGCCAAAATGGTTTGGTTATGCATATTTGAATTTCTTTCATGGAAGGGACGAACCGAATGCCAGTGTGAACTCACTGGACGAAATAAATGAACAGGTACGTTTAAATTTTTTATTTTCAAACCTCTGCTTTTATTTTTAGTTATGCTTTTTACGCTAGTGTTTCTTGCCATGCCACCATTCCGATGTCAGTTTGGAAATAATGTGCAAATTCTTCTCGTATGTCTTTCGCATCACCAGATGGTCTTCTTCCGATATGTCTTAAGGGTAGTAAGTTTGCCATGGGTGCATCGCGCCGCCAACTTCCATCGATAGTGCTATGAGTAATTTGGTTCTCAGTATCAAAACTGCCAAAAGAAGTATAAAGTTGCGCAGACGACTTTTGTGTCATCAAAAAATTATGCAAGTAACAACATGTCAATGTTATTAATTGTGCCTTTTCTGGAGCTAACAGTATAGGTTTTCTGAGTACGCGAAATACAGCGGACAAAATGCCAAATACATTTTCCACAACACGTCTCGCTCTGCTCAACCGATAGTTAAATGTTCTTTCTTTTGATCTTTTGTCATGTTGACCGGGATATGGTTTCATTAAATTTATATCTAATGCAAAAGATCTGCCACAATGACATGTGGAATTGGTTTGTTCCTTCCGGGTAGCGCATAAGGTGGAGGCAAATTTAATTTTCCTTGCTGAAGATTAGCATAGAATCCAGTATTTTTGAAGACACCACCATCCGATATTCTTCCTTTACAACCGACATCTACGTACGTAAATTTATAATTTGCATCAACCAGTGCTAAAAGTACAATGCTGAAATCACCTTTGTAATTAAAAAAGTCACTTCCAGTATTCTTTGGAGCTTGAACAACAACATGTTTGCCATCCATAGCCCCAATGCAATGAGGGAAATTCCATAGATGGTCAAATTGACGTTCTATCATCATCCATTCTTCTGAAGTGTTAGGCATCTGAAAAAAGAAATCTTATTATTATTTCAGCTAACACAAGATATCCAGGAACACACAGTGAATGAAGATCAAGAATCTCCTCATGAAAGGCCAGTCGAAAAGTTTAAAGCTCCGAAGAACTCGCAGAAACGTCGTGCTGTCGATGAAGACCCGAGAATTGCTCATGCTTTGTCCATTATGGATAACGTAAACAAGCAGATGGAAGCAAAAAAACATGATGATGACGACATTTTTGCTGCAGCCGTCGCAACGAAGTTAAGGAAAATTAAAGATGAGCGGACGAAGATTTTAGTGCAAAGAGATATTGATAATTTATTGTATGATGCTATTATTGGTACTGGAAAATATACTGCGACTCCAATGCCTTCACCGTATTCAGATTCGTCGAATTCTCAGATCCGAGTTTCAAGTTTTCAGATCCGTGATAATGATGACTCAGATCTTTTACGCCAGAATGACAGCGAAATATTAACTTGGCATGATATGTAATGCAATAAAAGTAACTAAAATTAAATGTCATTTTATTTTCTTACCTTAATATTTTCATTCAACACGCTTATCAACGCCTTACAGGTTTCAGGTACAATCCGAGCAATAAGTTCTTTTGAAACTTTAAATAAATACATTAAACTTGCAAAAGAATCTCCAGTAGCAAGATATCTTAAAGTAATTGCAAGCCTTATTGAAACAGGGACACATTTTCTGTAGTTTGTATCTTGCTTAGCAATAAGAGGACTAACTGCATTGACCAGCAACTCAAAATCTTCGCACGATATTCGAGTGAAATTTTTAAATCCACTCAATGGATCTATTTTTATTTCTTCTACAAATCTATTCGTTTCTTCATTTCGTCGCTGTAGGAAAGGCCTCACCCAACAACGCGGTTTCTTTCTTCGTTTCTTTTTAAGAAGACTTAATAAAACACAAGCTGCAGCACAAAGCACTACGTTTTCCCGCCCGTCCATATTAACAACTGAAGACAGACAACTCTTCTCAGTGAACATGTTCGTGCACAAGTGTGCCATATTGTGCGTTTACAAAAGTTACGCACAACCTTGCCGTTGCAGCAGCTAGACACGATACCAGCTTAGTACGTGCACTGCTGGAGTTTTGCACAAAATGTTTGTAAACAAATGTGCTGCACACTATTTTGGTGGAATCGTACCATTATGTATTGTAAAGTGTTCGTTCGTTTAAAGTATTCCTTTAACTTCACAACCAATACGCGTGACTGGCTGTTGATTATACATCCACTTTTCAACATGTTGAAACAGAGTTAGTACTATATAACAACAAACACAAAAATAGAGTCAAATCACTATGTTTAAATTAATGTTCAAAATAGAAGAGCCATAGTTAACGTTATAGTAAACAATATATATCAAACTTAAACGAGCGCACAGTCAACTTTACAAGATGAGGAACGAAAAACTGCGCAGTGCGCGCGGGGACGCTTCAGTCATGTGCCGCTTGGTCAGATACATCAACTCAGACTCTTTATTTAGAACCCATTTTGAGAACCAAGCTCATTCTTTGCAGTAAAGATTACTACACCAAAATTTATTTTCGATATTCAGTTAAAAAATGGTTACAGCTCTAGTATAAAAAAAAAAGACTGAGAACGTAACTGTTTTCGGAACGTTTCGCAACAATTATAAATTGCATGCTACTATAAAGTAAGCGCAAAAAGAATACTCGCGATATATTCTTTCATATTATTTAACGTACCAAAAAAAATTACGTATTTTTTAAAACACCGTATGATATATGATTTTTATTTTATTGTTTCTTTCAGTTTCGATCCAAGTTACATTCTATGGTCTTGCACAAATGTCAAAACGGGCCTATTACATTTTTACGACTATAAACAGGGGTAAACTCCTTCTTCTTTTTCCTGTTTCCGTGCTTGGACAAGTACTACCTACCTTAGCACAGTGTATTTATTTATTTATAAGTACGTTTAATCCCATTTTAGTGAAATTATAAATTCGCAAATTACTCTTACTCGGGACCTCCCACTTATAGACACAGCGATCATCTGTTCGCTAGGGAGGGCAACAAAAGGTGGTTGAGGGTTAAAGATGAGTAAGCTACTACACCATAATATTATTACGGCACAATATCCGCGGTGTTCACGTCATAACGTAGTCGCATAAATCTTAATATTTACGATCTTCGCGTAATATTACTCTAGTCTCTAGTCCCATAATATTCCCGATGTTTCCGTCTACACCAAGAGATAGTAACAACTTTATTAAAGATGATACCTTTAACACCAAGGGAAACATAAAATTATTAAATGATAATGAAATGAAATAGATATTAAAACGCATAATTTAATATTAAGTATAATTATAGAGGTTAAAACACACACACACACACACACACACACCCACACCCACACGCATACTCACAAACACGCACGCGAACTACTTTGCACTTTAAATATATTGTAATGTCATTTTTCTTTCATTTTTATTTTTTAGTTAACTTATCTTCTGCTATGTAACATGTCTATAATTTTTATATCAACACAAATATTTTTGTTTGTATACCTACCCTCGTTTTTATGTTTATCTCTTGATATGGAAGAGCGGTCCGACACAGGGGTAGTAATACTACCCTTAAAAGAAGGCTCCAGCCATTAGTGTTTAGAGTAATTTTATTTACCCAAATAAACTATTTTTATTTTTTTTATTTAGTTATAAATTAAGGAATGAATACACTTTTATTGTTCACCACAGAAATAAAAAATACTGAATAAAACAAGAATCATCATATAAAACCGTTACCGGCCCACAGTGAGATGGGGTTTAGGCCGTAGTCCACCACGCTGGCCTACCCCGTAGACATAAAATTTAAGGACAAATAAACGTTATAACAAAAATTATTGACGGCCGATTCGCGCAGTGGGCAACGACCCTGCTGTCTAAGCCCAAGGATGTGGAATCGATTACCACAACTGGAAAACGATAGTGTGATGAACTGTATGGTATGTATTTTTTATTATTTATGTATTATAAGTATTTATGTATATTATTTATAAAAATATTTATCAGTCATCTTAGTACCCATAACACAAGGCTTACTTTGGGGCTAGATGGCGATATTGTCGTAGAATATTTATTAATATATATTAAGGATATTGGTAAGGGTACAGAATTGACACAATAAAAATGGTGCCGCAATAACCGTAGTATGATATAAACTGTGGCGCAACAATTAAAGCCCACCTGCAACTATAAATGTGTGGTACCAATAAAACAAAAGAAGAACCATATAGTAAACGACTATTAAAAATAATGTGTGTGTATGTGTGTGTGTGTGTGTGTGAATCGATGTATGTGTGTTATGTGAATATCTCTAGTTTAGGCCTCTTTTCAAAATCTGTTGAAGTAGGAATATATACATATACCTATTTGAAGTTCTTCGCCTTATCGCTATCATTTTTAGTTGCAGTTAGTTGATTTAGCAAATCGACTAACTTGCTCTAAATGTAAGTAAAATGTTCCGGTAATCTCTTGCACTACTCATAGTGTAGTCTCAGCAGTAACTCGCGACACGTTAGCGAGCGTTCATCCGAACGCGTTAACCGAATGTTACGCGTACGAACGTCTGCTTATAATTGTTATAGAGAATTTCAGTGACTCATTTGCTATTTTATTGTGTGCGCTAAGAAAACTGTTGATGATACATAAAAAACATGTGTTTTATGATTTAACTACTCGTTATTATCTGCAAAAAAGCCCGCGAGGGAATATATCTATCTATCAAAGTTTAGTCGTAATAGCAGCTTTAGTAAAAACCCGGTTACCTGGGAGAGATCGCTACTAAGCGATAAGGCCGCCTTTTGTATCCTATTTTTTAAGTTTCCTCATTTTGTCCATTGTTTTTTTTTCCCCGGTCGAGCTCTGTCAAAAAAATTTAGGAAAACGGTTGACCCTGAAGGCCATCCCTGCAACTTCCCGCCAATTTCATACCTAAACGAACTTGATACTTAACTTCTGAAAATCCATCGATCTGAATCGGTCACACACACACACACACACACACACACACACACACACACACACACACACATACATACATACATACATACATACATACATACATACAGACATAGTGGCAACCTCCCGGGGACAGTCAGGGAAGCTTCCTGTCCTGTGTGGAAAATCTGAGATTTTTAGCGGGAAGTTAACAAAACTGTACTAATACTGAAAGCTCTACTACTACCTGGGAGATTTTTCGTATTCAACCCATTACCGGCCTACTACAGGGCACGGGTCTCCTCTTTCAATGAGAAGAGGTTATGGCCGTAGTCCACCACACTGGCCCAGTGCGGATTGATGGACACCTTTGAGAACATAATGGAGACCTCTCAGGCATGCAGGTTTCCTCACGATGATTCTTCTTTCACCGTTGAAGCAAGTGATATTTTACTAACTTAAAACGCACATAACTTTGAAATGTTAGAAGTGCGTGCTGGGATTCGATTTCGGCCCCCCGAAAGCAAAGTCGAGCTCCTACCCATTGGGCTATCAACACCATATTTCGTATTATAAATAAGAAAATCCGTCCCGCTCAGCGAAGCACAAGCCCGTCGCTAATCGCCCCACATCCAAGACGCTGTTATTTCTGCCGCCAACATTTCCAGGTCGCTCGTGATAATGTAATCTGCCAAAAATGAAATGGCGCGCACCGCACCGCCCCATTACTCGGCGCTTTACGGCCAGTTTTTAATTACGGTGTTAATTGACTCGGCAAATGAGGAGGTGAGTGAACCTTGTTCGAATGGGAAAATATGCGCGCTCACCGCAAATCCCCGCGTGACACTTTATTAACAGCGAAAATGTGTACAGTGACCCTTGTTTAAAAATTATGTTAAGGTGCTGAGTATTCTAAAGTGAGGTTCGTAAAATATCATTATCACGGATCTCTTCCCACAATGAAAAGTGTACGTTTAGGCAACATTGGGGCAAATAAAAGACTAACTTATGACATTAGTTACTTTAATAGTGTTGATAACATTTGCGAACTGTCGACTCAAAGTGAACCTTACGAATAATTTGTCGACGCCTTACGGAAATACACTACAATGTACACTAAACTAAAATTGGTGTTTCCAATGTCTTCGGCTGTAGCATCCTGATGCTTTGGGCCGGAACAAAAAAGATTAAGGCCGTAGTCCACCACGCTGGCCAAGTACGGATTGATGGACTCACACGCCTATAAAAATATTATGGAGAACTATCAGGCATGCAGGTCTCCGTACGATGATTTTCTTTCAACTTTCAATTTTTTTTTTCAACGTTGAAGCAAGTGATATTTTAGTTACTTAAAACGCACATGCCGATTCGAACTCGGCCCTAGAAAAGGTAGCCGAAGTCATAAACATTGGGCTACTACCGCTTCAAACAATACAAAAATATGAAATCTGTGTATTTCTTTACGGTTATAAAAGAGTCATTGCATTAAGAACATACGGAATCCTCATTCAGCCATTATTGTATGCAGTGCATTGTGTCCAAAAACAGTCAAAACGCCCCGCGCACGTCTAACTTTACACCGGCGAAATGTTCTCTCGTAGCTCACAAACTTTTTCCCATTTTCACATTAGAGGTAATATAATTACTGTCATCTGCTAAATAGTATGAAGTGGTGAGTTTTTTTTCAAACAGTTGTCAGTTGCTTTTACACTATTCAATTCGAAATAAATAAATAAATATACACTTCGCCATCTAGCCCAAAAGGGTAGCTTGTGTTACGTGTACTAAGATGACTGATAAATATTTTAATGAATAATATACATAAATTTATGTAGTTTATTCATACCCAGAGATACCAGGTAAACCCCAGAGACTGAAAAACATTCATGTTCATCACACAAACATTTTCCAGTTGTGGGATACAAACCCACGACCACGGACTCAGAAAGCAGGATCTCTCCCACTGCGCAAATTGGTCGCCACGTAATATAAAAAAATATCTCTCATCTGAAAATTGTCATATGGGAGCGATACCACAGCATTCCATCGAAACTATTCAAACAGGTATCCGAACTGAAACGAATAAAACTAGCTTTCTGGAAACTTCCGATCGTTGCAGCTTACGATTACAGTTAACTACACTGAAACTATTGTGAAGATGTAAATAGAAAACTAAATGTTTCTCCTAAAGTTTTATGGCTGCCTTTGATGTCGCTTTATTGTCCTCACAATATCAACGTTCGTTTTTGATACCTTGTAGACCCAAAAAAGATTCGAACTCGGCCCCCCGAAAGTTGAGCTCCTACCCACTGGGTATAACCGCTTCACTCGCTTCGCTTTTTTATCATAGTTGTTATATACCTAATCGCTATTTCCCTATTTCAACATATACTTGTTAGTACAAACTGGTCCTATTAACTATTCAAGTGGCCTCCATCAGAAAATCCTCCAGTATTGAAAAGATTTTCGTTCAAATCTTGAATGGAATACCGGTTCCCCTTTGGCAGATACATTCACATGCACTAATGAACGATTCTACTGCGCCCGAAAACTCAATCGTGGCTGCACTTTGTTAGTGAAAGGTTCGATACTCGAAAGCTTTTCATTACTGCTATACGGCTATCTGGTTCTGACGTGTTCCGATCACTGCCAAAACGCTAGGTATTTCGTGTACCACACCCTGTTGTAAATGAATATAAATTCGTTGAACATTGGTAAAAGTTGTGTATCCTACTTACCTATATACTTTTTTTAATAAATTACAAATTCAAAATTTCTTTATTCATGTAAACCTATCACAGGCACTTATGAAGTTTCATACATATATGTTTACGTAATTGTAAGGGGATGGTTATAACTTCGTTCGCTAACCTAAACCTAAAGCTACGAGGGTTCCAAACGCGCCCTGGTCTAAGAAGAGCACACAACAAACTTAGCCAGGTAATAAAATAGTTATAACTGCTTAAAATGATGCTTTAAATAATTATTTAAATCGCTTATAATTTGTCGGAGTTATCGTGTAAAATTGTCAAATACTCATCCCCTCTCCCAAAGGAACCGAGCTTAATGTTGGGATAAAAAGTATCCTATATTACTTCTAACACTTCCAAGAATATGTGTACAAAGTTTTATGAGGATCGGTTAAGAAGTTTTTGCGTGAAAGCGTAACAAACAAACTTACATTCACATTTATAATCTTAGTAGGGATTATTGACGAAAGAGTAAAATGTTCCTGGGACTCAGTCATTTAATTTAACAAACACTTTTTCATTTTATATTATATTTAAAATTCATTGATAAAACTTTCACATTTTATAAATATTTTCGAAAATTGAATTTTAGATCAGCACATGTCAATATTTCACCTTGTCATTGAATATTATAGAATGTCCAGACCCGAGAAAATACTGAAATTAGAGATAAATTGACTCTGCCGGGAACCGAACCCGGGACCTCCTACTTAAATTCACCGTGCTCACCATTACGCCAGGGAGGTAGTTTCTGTAGGATTTCAGTTTCCGCCCACGACTTTGTCCGCTTTAAAAAACAAATTTTTAAGACTTCAAATTAGTTATGTGCAAAAGTACGTTTAACACATAACATACATACGTTTCTATACATTCTCAGGCCAGGTTTTAAATAGATAGTGACGTCATTTCTCAGTTATACCAGTCCTATCGCTGAAACTATCTATTACAATATTGGAAGATGATTATTGAATTTTCAGAACCGAGGATAATTAATGTTAACGAAAGTCCTCAGTTTCTAAGTAATGAATGCCTATTACTGCTTGGGGTTACGTCTTAATTTAACACTAGCTTTTATCCACGGTTTACTCGCGTAGCTAAATTACGGTCGTAAGGAATAACATTATATGATACCGCGAGGGTGAGTACCTTACTTATAGACGTAAACATTGCACATTGCATACCGCAACAGATTTTTTTAATGCTCATTGGTGGCGGGCTAACATGTTGGGGGTATGACAGTTATAAACACATACCCCTATGAGTTTCTACGCGGCATCGTACTGGAGTGTTAATCGCTTAGCGGCACAGCCGAATCCTCCAACCAGACCGGACCAGAGACAGACCATCTTAGACATCGTTATCAACGAACGTTTCTTGCGTTGGCGAACGAAGTTATCACCATCCCCTTACAATTATGTAAACATATATGTATGAACGCTTCATAAGTGCCTATGATAGGTTTACATGAATAAAGAAATTTTGAATATTGAAATCCTAAACTACTATTTTGACTTTTTATGAATATTTTTTCCAGTTATGACTGTAGGTTGGATAGTTATTATATAAACGGTGTCTAATAATGATTCAGTGTTCCTATAGTTATCTATAGATCGGCAGTCAAATAGATCACAGATAAAAGCAGCAGTAGCGCTTTTTGACAGAGAGCTCGTCGAAGTATTAGCTCGTAGTAGTAGTTCCGGTCGGAAGTAAATAACGACATATGAGGCTTAATTTATTTATTATTTATGTAAATATAATACATTGTGATTGTGAACATATTATATATGAAGTGTACATAGGAAAGCTTATCTCTATTAGAGATCTCTTCCAGCTAATATTAATACCAATACGTCAGGCTGACGGACACAAGGCGCCAATTTTTACTACGTTTTGCTCTGTTTATAGGTGGGCCATCTACTCGGTCTGACAATTATTATCATAAAAAAGAGGTACTGACGGAAAGGCTAGGCGCCATCATCTTCATATAAACTTAAAAGTTGACACTTAAATCAATTTCGGAGTTTAACTCAACTCTCCATTCTACCAATTATTTAAAGCTCTCAAAATTGTAACTTTTTACTAGTTATTTATAAACACTGATAATAATTTTAAGTAAACCTTTCAAGGTTTGTAATGGCATTACCAGTTTACGGGGGTTCAGTGAGGGGCAAATCATTCGCGGTCGGAAAGTGGGCAATCGCTGGAAATTCCCTTTCTCAAATAGAATTTCGATAATACCCTCCGAAGGTGAATTTACTTCAATAGTTATTAAGCATGTTTTAGCTATCTATAAATTGAATCATATATGTATCAAAAACCTTAGGCTATTACCATATGTCAATGTATTACATGTGATTCCGTTGGCGGTGTTTTGAATCTATACTTTTAATTAAACTGTAACGGGTCGAATTCTGTACATTGAAGATATTTAAAATTATTTATAGAGGGCACTCTATAACCGATACTTAACCAAAAATTGATTTTTTTTTCATTTGTGTCTGTCTGTATCTAGGCCGCGCATCACGCTGTAACTATTGAATGAATACAAATGAAATTTTGCACGATGCACAGTGTGGATGAGTGGACTCCACACCCCTTTGAGAACATTATAGAGAACTCTCAGGCATGCATGTTTTCCTTCACATATTTTAATGACTCAAAACGCACATAACTCTAAAAAGTTAGAGTTGCGGGCTGAGATTCAAAGTCGGCCCTCCGCAAGTGAAGTCGACCTCCTACCCACTAGGCTATCACCACTTTTTGTCGCGATGTGTCCACATAAAACATTATTATTTTCACCAAGATATTTGCCGTGTGACTTTGAAATCCTTTTCCACACAATATTCCGTGTGATCATCCAACTCCGAATGTGTTCAAGTCAAGGCTGAAGCAGCACTATCTTGTCCATATTAGTATATCTTTCATTCTGTATTTCATATATTTACTATATGTCGCAGCCGGCAATGAGTACGGACACTAAATGAAACGCATACGCGCCAGCTAGCGGCTAGCAAGCATCAACAGTTTTGGCGCGCTTCGACAGAGTCGTGACGGGGTCTACTGACTAGATTGGGATTATTAATTAGTTGGGACGCAAGGCAGACAGACGTCGTCACGGAACTGTCCTACGTTTCTAAGCATTTACCTGATCAATTTTTCTCACATTCGAGGGCTCAGGAAGAAATATCTTTAGAGTTATGTGGTGCTTCTGCATTTGCTGTCCTTTTGTTAATTTAAATTTTGGGTAATAAATTAATTGATAGACTCTTAGTTTATGAAAATTAGGCTCTTTTGGGCGTACATTGCCGAATCTGTTTCATGTGAAATATAAGGATTGAAGAAATTATAGATTACACAATACAGATTCTCCTGCTTTTTGTGGAGTACAGCAAATCAAGCTTAATTTTCACAATTTGGTATGGCAGTTTTATTAAATCTTTAGGTACCTTTAGTAGGTACAGTAACGCTGAACTACTTGGCAGCACGTCTTTGATGGCATGCCATGGTTGAATCCTCCCATAAGACCAGACCTGAGAATTAGCCAAAATTATTGATTCTCCAATTGCTTCTGCCGAGGATCTAGCTCGGTACCACTTAAAAGAACATAGCACTCACCACTCACACTTACATGAATAAATGTATTTTCTTTCTTTCTTGCTTTCACTGTACTGCATTTGTGTTATTTTTCATGAATTTGTGTGCGGAGAGGTGTATAGTCTATCTATCTTTATACTACGATAATAGGTAATTTTGGACCTACCAATGCATAAGTTTAAAGAATGTGTTAAAACACATTTATTACAGCGAGGTTATTATACAATTGATGAATTTCTTAATGACAAGGTTGCTTGGAAGCATCCGGCTCCGCTTTCATCTCTCACAAGATAGAAAAATGAATTTTGAAATGTAAAATGTAAATTGTTAATGTTGGAAAAGAGCAACTGCTGAGTTTCTTGCCGGCTTCTTCTCGGTAGAATCTGCCTTCCGAACAGGTGGTAGAGTCACTACACACAGACAGACTTGACGTGTCAAAAGTGCTTATATTAGGCCTACTTGAAATAAATGAATTTTGTATTTTGAATTTTTGAATTTTGATACCGAGTTGGAATATAACTGGGCGCAATGAGTCTGCGCAAATTGTTTTTTTAAGGCTCGCCTATGAATCCGGGGTACAATGGAGCGAGATAGCATTCAGCGTATAACAAAGCGTAGGTATCAACAATGCCGCAGCATTTGGGGCGGCGAAAAGCAGTCACATTTTGTATAATATTTACTTCACTTGATGTTTTTAATACCCACATTTCGCATACAAAGTTGTGGGAAATACTGCTATAGAAAAGCAAACTTTGCGAGAACATTTTTCCTGCGTTCAGCGTTAGACTCTGGTAAAGTTTTACTAGTCTAGTTATTTGCTTGGTGGGAGCCTCCCACCATCGGCGGTGGCTAATTACCTACTAAAACGTGCCGTCAAGCAACTTAGCGTTCTTTTACGTACTTAATATAACTTGTTTACCCCAATTCGGCTACCCCCGTCGGTCGGTCGGTATACCCCGCTACCATGTTATCATCGCTTGCCACAAGGTGTGATTGCAGTAGTAAAACTAACTTGTTGTTAACTTAAGAGAGATTTAAAAAGCGATAGTCCTTAACTTAGTAGAAATAAAGCTCTTTTGCACTTTCAAGGGCATGTTCCCTGCATGCCCTGCCAAGTGTTGCTCCATTTCAAAAACGACTAGTGGTCCCCCGCGAATACGTCCGCGTATAAGCCAAACCTAAAAATAGACATATGCGTTCGCGAACGGTTTTTTTTAACTTTGTCATACATGATTTTAACCGTTCATGCAGCGCACGCAGCGGAAGCTGTCAAAAGGAAAAAAACCCTAATTTTGAAAGATTCTTCATTGGTACTATGCTACTATTGGTCTTAGCGTGATGATGCTTTCCTCAATAAATGGGCTATCTTACACTGAAAGGATTCAAATCGGACCAGTAGTTCCTGAGATCATCGCGTTCAAGTAAACAAACAAATTCTTCAGCTTCATATATTAGTACAAGATTGTTTTCGACACACAAAGAAAAAAAAACGTTCATCTGTTGTGATGAATCTTTAGAACTCACAAACTTTTTAGAAGAATTCATTGTGACACGAAAAACGCAAACAACTAAAACTTAACTGACACCCTTTAACAAATTTAAATACTAATCTTGATAATACAAAAAAAGGATGTCTAATTTTAGTTTTAAAAACGTTGCTCTGTAAAATAATAGTAATTATCATGGGAGGTATCGAGGTGTACCTGGGGAGTATCCGGGCGTCGGCGGGCAAGTGAGGGCTGTTACAACAATTAGCGAGTTCCCCAATCTCACAACACGTATCACTCTCACTCTGATTTATATTTGCTCGTTATCGCCACAGTTTAGCAAGCATGCAGTTCGAAAACGGAAACATTTCTGAACACACATGTGGCTCATTTTTCAACGATTAGTAGCTGAATAGTCACGGCGGATCGTTGGATTAATAGAGCAGCAAATTCAAAAATTCAAATTCACAATTCATTTATTTCAAGTAGGCCTAATATAAGCACTTTTGAAACGTCAAGTCTGTCTGTTTGTAGTGACTCTACCACCGATTCGGAAGGCAGATTCTACCGAGAAGAAGCCGGCAAGAAACTCAGCAGTTGCTCTTTTCCAACATCAAAAATTTACATTTTATATTTTAACATTCATTTTTCTATCTTGTGAGAGATGATGCGGAGCCGGATGCTAAGCAACCGAAGCAACCTTGTCATTAAATGCATGCAATGCAAGGTGGGAGAAGAGGCATGTGTCCAGCAGTGGGATGTTAATAGGTTACCCATGATGATGAATAATGATTATTTCAAATACCCATACAAATAAAAACTAATTAAAGAAGAATAAAAAGCTACGTACCTGCCTATTGACCATCTCAGCACACAAACCCAGCAATCGGACAGTTGCCGTGCTGAAACAACCTCATGCAGTTCACTAGCCATTCACTACAGCCAGTACTTACAACTGCTTTACTAATATTTAAAACCATATCTACCCGAATGAGGCAGTTATTATTATTTGCTTTAATTCACTGCCAGTTAAGCCTTGACTATAAACTCAGATGGTGGTATTGATGATCTGTGGCGTGCACCGAGCTATTTACCATGATATGCATACAGAAGGAACATTGCATCAAATGGCAAAAATCCACCTCCTATACGAGTTATATATAAATTTTAGGTCAGGAAGTGCTTTTGTGCATGTACGAAGTGCAGGCCATCGGTGATGATGCAGTTTCAGGGCTAACCGTTTTGAAGGATGTCAGTTATATTAAGACCGTACCCCTAATCGATTTCTACGTGACATCACACCGGAAAGCTTAAGCACAGAGTGGCACGAAAACGAGTGGCTTAAGCACAGAGTGGTCGAGAAAATTAAGACATTTTATATTCACTCGTATAAGGCCTTTAGAACCACAAAAAAAGTCAAAGTCAAATATTTCTTTAGTCAATATAATGTAGAATATACATTAAAAAAAAACTTTGTACATTATATGTGAGACGATGCCGATAGCTTCAACTACTTAGCTGGGTGTTGAACGTTAGTGTTCACTAGTGCGCCAGGGAGATTGACGAAATCTTTATTTATTAACTGTACGGTTGCTACACTGTGTCAGCATCGCACGACGTGTAAATGAGATTAATTCCCGCGTTGCTATATAGTACGTGTGATTCCACGATTGTATTCAATTAGACACCGACAAGCCTTGTTAGATGTAATGTAAATACTCATTATTACGTCGCATTACTTCATAGAGTACCTGTTTACTCTGAGCATTAGTTATTGTAATATTAACGAATATACAGTTACGATAATTTAATAGTTTTTATTATATATGAAAAACAACGAAACTGACGTGTTTATAAAAACATTTTTACTTACATTTTGCCAATGCTATGATGCCTAAACTAAGGCATGGTTTTTTGAATTCATTGGTTTAATCACCGCTTGAACGGAATCACAATTAAACGTAAGTGGCCGGGCACATGAATATGTTATGCTCTAACCTAACCTAATTTCGGTTTAAGTTATACCACGGAGACTAGTCTTTGTTGAGACATCACTTTATATTGATTTTTAGTCACTCACTGAATATGAAACTCGCTCACTCAGTATTTCTATTCGACCGTTTAGTAAATGTGTCGCAAACGTCATTTGATGCTGTTTGTTTAATATTATTGTATTCATATAATAATAATAATATCATTTATTTATGAAAATAAATGATATTTGCTATATTAGCCAAAAGCAGGGGAATCTGTATGGTGTTATTTATAATTTCTTCAAACCAGATACTCCACACCAAACTGATCTTCGGCAATGTACAACCCTTTTTCAAGGGTTTTGAGCAGGTTTCGCTCCGAAACCGCAGCATCCTCAGGAAAGGCTGACTTAACAATGAATAAATGTTAAGTAACAATTATTTTCCTGCTTTTCATGATATATTCATGAAATTCCGCAAAGTAACGCCTGCTTCTATCGAATATCATATGCTTCTATCCAATTCATCCGTTTGAAGGCCGATTGGCGCAGTGGGCAGCGACCCAGCTTTCTGAGTCCAAGGCCGTGGGTTCGTTTCCCACAACTGGACAATATTTGTGTGATTAACATGAATGTTTTCAGTGTCTGGGTGTTTATCTATATATTATAATTATATATGTATATTATTCATAAAAAAATATTCATCAGTTATCTTAGTACCCATAACACAAGCTACGCTTATTTTAGAACTAGATGGCGATGTGTGTATTGTCGTAGTATATTTATTTATATTTATTTATATATTTGCTTCCATGCACATGATAAGCACTGTCTAATAATAAATAAAACCCTTGTCAGGTTATTGCAATGGGTTGCTTTTTGCCTTTGCCATGATCATGCCGTTTACAAATCTTATCTTATTCACCTCAGAATGCGGCTCTCATAGCATGCTTAAAAATCACTGCTAGACCCATTCTCAGAGGTCATCTACTTCTTGCAATCAACCTAGCATCCACATCATGTGTTCTAGGGTCATCAGTGGCGTGAATAGAGGGTATGCACAGGGTATGCAGATGATATAAAATGAAGAAAATCTCCAGTACGAGTTATAAATAAACTTAAGTATATGCATTGTAAGGGTTATAAAAAGCCTACCCTTAAGAGCTCGTTCCCACTTGTCGGGTGACGGATCCGTATATTAATCGGAGATTCCAGTGGCAGAGTATTTTATATGAAGCTATTCATAGCCCTCTACGCCCGGAAAACAATAGTGTCGGATCTCGCCGGCGTATGAGTACGAATGTCACTATTCACATTTGTCAGATGTCGGTGCCGATAATCTTGTATTTGGTAGTATATGTAGTTATGTATATATTATAGTAACTACATTCAATCAAATATCACTGATATTCGATTGAATGTAGTTATTGACATCCTAAAATAATTGAATAACTTAATTTCGACACTTCTCAATTCTGTTATTAAGTTCTGAAATGTTCCCAAACTAAATCTTTCCCTTAGGATTGGGTGCACCCAATATTGTCTTTTCTGGGCTCTCTTTCTTTGTTTTCTTCTTAAATAATAATACATCACAACAAGAAATTCATCGACGTCCATCGTACTTAGTTGCTTTGCGTAGAGTGCAAAAAATTGGTATTAGCTTCAACCGTGGCCGATAACCGATTATTAACCGAAAGTGTGAACAAAGGCGCCGACGTCCGATTAATATACGGTTCCGACACACGACAAGTGGGAACGAGCTGTAAGTATTTATAACTCGTACTGGAGATTTTCTTCATTTTATATCATCTGCATACCATGTGCATACCCTCTATGCACGCCACTGAGGGTCACATACATATACTCGTATAACCTTACCCAAACCACCTTCAAACCCACAATGAAATATGAAAACTTATTAGCAACGCTATTAATTCTTATTCAGTAAAATGGCGGAGTAAAAGCCTTCTCTTGTAAAAATTAACGCAGAGAATTATTAATACCTTTTTTAAATATAGTTTGTAAAATAAGGCCTCGTTTTATGACCGCCTACATTTAGTTTCGGGTGCTTAATTTAATTTATATTTCACATTAATTTAAAGTTCTCTGTGATGAAAAAGAAAGCCAAAAATGCAAATTCAATTAAAGTTTTAAAAGAGGGAACTTTTGAATTTCGTTTTCATGAATGACAGTTTATTTCGGTTTATTCGGGAGGGGCTGCGTGTAACGCCGTACCTACATAAAATATAATTAAAGAATATTGTATTTTCATGCAGTCGTATGCTCTTATTATTTTATATTATTTATTCTGATATTGTGTTCTGTATTCGCATACAAAGCATTGCATATTATGCATTTTCTTAAAACTTTAACCTATGTGATCGAAGTTCAGCTGGTATTTAAATTTTTATTAGTAAAATTGTTAATAAGATAATTGTTACTAACAATAAATGATTTTATAATCTTACTGCGATCACAAGCTATGAAAAATTATCTAAAATAAACGTTATTGTTAGTAATAAAGTACTTAAATCTCCCGGAACTGATATATAAATTTATAATAAACCCGTAATTAACGCGGAAGAATTCGCAGGCAGCAGCTACAGTATATAATATTAGATGCGATTAAAATTCAATGTAATAAAATATAATTTCTAAAAAGATAGCTATTCAAATCGATCATATCGTTAATGATAATGAAATGTTAGCTTAATAAGGCGCTCCGGCGCTACGGGCGAGTGCTCTCGAGGCGAAGCACCTCGCGGCAGCCGGATATTACGAGCCTAATTAACACGGCGGCCATGTTTTAATTATAAGGTCAAATATTATATTTAGGTAAAGTAGTGTCGCGTCTCTAGTTACTGAAGCTGAATTAATATCTATGTTATATGATTTTTTTAACCCTACTTAACTTTATAAATGAGAAAGTGTGTTTGTTTGTTTGTCTTTTCTGCAAGATATTTAACGTCACTTACTTTAAACGTACCGAAAAGTAATATATGGAAATAGAACAGACTTTTTTTTTATTCCACTACAAGTTAGCCCTCGACTGCAATCTCACCTAGTGGGAAGTGATGATGCAGTCTAAGATGGTAGCGGGCTAACCTGTTAGGGAATATGGTAGTCAGACCCCTAATTGGTTTCGCGACATCGCACCAGAACACTAAATCGCTAAGCGGGGTGTTTTTGTCGGTAGGGTGGTCGCGAGCCGCGGCATAAGCCTCCCACAAGACAAAATTCACACAGTTTATAGGAAAATTTGAATTTTTACATTTAAAATCGTCATTCACGACGTAATGAAACATAAAATCGACTTATTTTTGGCATAGAGTTTGTTGACGGACGGAGAGTAACCTAGGTTACTGTTGGTCCTGATAAACATAAAACTGCCAAGTTAGTCTTGTACTACATGTTAATCTTAGACTATCCACACCGGGTAACACCGCGGGGAGCAGTTAATTTAAATAATTTACAAAGTTATTGAAGAAAAGCAACGCCTGTGTTGGAGAACGTGGGGATAGGACTTTGAATAATACTAGTTTTCACTTATTACATTTGACATATAATCGAGCAGAGTTTCCCCTCTACAATTACTTGATACAGAATGAATGCTTGAGAAGGTAATGCTTCTACTTTTATACGGCTCAGGTACCGTTTACAATGTTTTCACAAAATATATTGTTATTATTCTATTTAGATAAGTATTATTACGAATCATATAAATCAAAATAGTACTATTACAGCAATTCTATATTATTGAATCTTGTAGTGACGTCACAACATGTATATGGCGTAGCGTAGATATCAGCCAAGTGGGCAACCGCTAACACCTGCTTCTCATAAATAGTACCTATTTATACAGACTAAATGCCTGGCGACTTCCATTTCGTTGAGGGAAATGAAGTGGTTATGTGCGGCTTGCACCTACTAAAATGTCTGTGTATCTCGTCAGATCATAAATAGTACTAGCTATGTTATAATTGGTGAGGAAACCTGCATGCCTGATCCTTCAATAATGTTCTCAACGGTGTGTGAAGTCTATCCGCATTTAGCCAGCGTGGTAGACTACGTCTAAGCCAATGTTTTAAATTGTCCTAACAATATTATAAACAGTCGTATTTTGTTCAAATTTAAATTATGGTCAAACTCTACCATTGAGACGTTCTGTGACAACCCTAACTTCTGGCTGCATATTGCGAGACTTGCTATTTCCTAATTTATGTCACTATTAAATTGTCGATCAGCAATATGGGCCTAAAAAATCGATACATTTTGCCAAATCCAGTCAGTTCTTATTCTTCAGTCAAATTGCTGCCCAACTACGGACCTGGTTTCTGCCTGCCGGTTGGCTTTCAGCACGGAGATTAAAGATAAGGTTACTCCGGCTCGAATAAACCCTTCATTAGTGTAAAATGTGGACATTACAAGTTTATAAAATATATATATACCTAATAAAGTGGTGCTAAGAACAATTGGTGTTTTTTTTATAAACACCGAACTTTCCGCTCTAACAGTAAACCTTTAATAATTTAGCAGTGGAATGACGAAAAGTATTGTAATGAAGAATGATGAATCGAAATTTAAATTGCGAATGTTTAATTTCTTTAATTTCTTACACTCTAACGCCAAATTTCAACCTTAACGACATAGCTCAATGAGTCATACAGCTGAAGTGGCAATACAAGGTACCTCGGGGAAACAATGCACAAAACCGTTTGAAAATCCCCACAAAGAAAGATGGACAACCTGGGGTGGTAACAAGCCAATAAATAAATTCCCAAAAGGCCCCTAACCTTGCCCTTGACCACGGGGCTGACTACTACGCCAGGGAGGTTTAACAGGTATGTAGCCAAGGACTATCGGCCGGAAGCAGAGGCGTGTCATAAATTACACCCGCGCATCCGTCCCAGCCGGCTCTTATCGCACCCGCGCGTAATACATGAGCACTAGTCTGCGGAATACTGAAAACGAGACTACTGTTTATCTGTTCTAATATGCTGAAGTCTGAAATATATTCGGCTGCACCGATTGTCATGAAAATTCCCACAGATATTGCTGGCTTCCTGGGGAAGAAGGACACAAAATACTTTTTACCTGAAATTCGCTTGTGACATTTAACAGAACTTTTACAGGTACCTATTGATGAAGATTCTACGCAAATGAAGTTTCTAGAACTTCTTCTCTGCGTAAAATCTCTTATATCTCGTAAAGTTGAGAATTTTTTCCACTGTGCTTAAATCGGTCTCCAGAAAACAATCTGCGAACAGAGAAAATAGCTTATTTATTTATTTATTTTTATTAGAACTACCAACAAAATTACATGAATTATAGTTATGAATAAAGCTAGCCTTAGGTTACTAATGACACATAATTTCACTTATAGATAGTCACAGCATGCACTGGTTAGTATGTACGATAACTCAATTTTATACAATCATTATTAAAAAATATGTCTATAAATAAAAATTATTATCTTATGAAAGTGTAGATACTAAATTAATGGATGTAATTAGAAATGTGAAAGTTTGTCTGTTTTTTGTTTGTTACCAATGTTCAGCACCGTTGAACTGATCTTTATTTATTTATTGGATCTACCAGCGATTTTACATAAATAAAAATAATATTACTTATCGTACCTATATACAATACACAGAGTATGCAAAACCATTTAAAGGTAAACACTACATGCTAATTTCGCTTATGAACTAACAATTTTCAAAGAGAATCAATAAAAACGAATCTTGATGAAAATTGGCATACATCACCCAGGATATATAGGATAATATTTAATCCGCAAAAGCTTCTTATAAAATTTGCCCGCAGGATATAAATAAATAACAATTCTTACATAATATGTTAACTTATCTCGGTAAAATTTTGCATCTAAATAGTTTGAACCCCGGCCATAGTACACATTTTATTCCGTGAAAATAAAGGATTCTAAAAAGAGGGATTTTAAAAAACACCGCTTTTGTAGATATAACTTGAAAAGCGTATGACATTCATTCCTAGTTTCACACGTTTGCGTGAAGTACTTTTCAAAAGACTTTTAGAGGTGTTTCCTATTTTTTTACTTTCATAAATGTGTCTTGTTTTATCACGTTAGCGGAAGAAAAAAAAATACCTCATTCGTATGGCACCTCTATAATACTCAAAGAGTAAATTATCTCAAAGTTTAAAAATTTTCAGCAGTTCTTTCGTTAAGTCTTGACTAACTCTTGTTTAGTTATCACGATCATTACTAACACATTACTGGCCCTCTACAGGATACGCAAGCCTCTCAGCTTGAGAAGTGTTTAGGCCGTAATCCACTACGCTGGCCTAGTGCGGTTTGGTAGACTGCAAACGCCTTTAAAAAATTATTTGTTATGAAAACAATAGGCTAAACGCTCACTTTAAGTTTGGAAAAAACCTGTATTTGGAGGTCTCGCTCTTTCCGTTAAAGTTTACACATATACTGATAGCATGACTTAACCAATTTATTAAATTTTATAATTTTCTACTTTTGAGAACGTTATGGAGAACTCTCAGGCATGGTTACCTCACGATGTTTTCCATCGCCGTTAAAGCAAGTGATATTTTAATTGGCAACGTACATAAATCCGAAAAGTCATAGATGATGGAATTAAACTCGGTACCTCCGAGGCCCAAAGCCTTAACCATTAGCACATTGCTTCTTTTTACGGTTAAGTAATAGTAGAATTCAGGACAGATTTTTTGGCAACACAACGCAGGAAATAATCTTTATTTTCATTTCATTTTATTCAATAATCAGACCGGTGCGATATACTAGCTATCGATTTACCTGTTTATACCTGGCTACCCGAGAGTCGCGACCGGAAAAAAATAAGCAACTGAACGTAAGCATATTCTATGGATTTTATACTTTCGATTGGTATAGAATTTGGCTAATAATCAACCGGCGACATGTTATTTTTTTTTTAAACTTTTAATTACTACAGAAATTTGTTAGACCACCCATATGCAATATATTAATTAACATACTAGCGTACCGGGCATACGTTGTCATGCCCGATAAAACAGCGCCGCCTACCGGGCGCTATTTATTTCCAACCATCCAAGTCCTCACTGAAATACACACACAAAATCAAAATCGGTCCAGCTATAATAAATAAATAAATGAATAAACTACGACAATACACAAATCGCCATCTAGCCCCAAATTAAGCGTGGCTTGTGTTATGGGTTCTAAGATGACTGATGAATAATTATATGAATAATACATTCTTATAATATATAGGTAAAGACCCAGACACTGAAAAACATTCATGTTCATCACACAAACATTGTCCAGTTGTGGGAATCGAACCCACGGCCTTGGCTCAGAAAGCAGGATCGCTACCCACTGCGCCAATCGGCCGTCCAATGTGAGACCAAGCTATATAAGACCAATTGGTTGTCAAACACACCTATAGAAGAATTATGCATATTGCTGTCGCTTTTAGTATTTTTCCCACCGTTTAAACCTACCCTGGACTCCCACGTATATTTCAAGATCTAACTTAGTCAACTCGGTCCAGCCGTTCTGGAGTTTTAATAACTCTAACGAACAGCATTAGATTTTTATATAAATAGATTAAATAAAAAATACGTTTCATTAAAAAAACATCACTATATCGGGATCCTATACTATTAAAGGTTTGAATAAAGATAACTTTTGCGCTGTCTGTGTTATATCTCAATGTTTTCTTTCGTAATCTATTTTTTTCGAAGAATCTAAGGTAGTAATTAACCATAAAGGCTTTAATAATACCTATCAGATACCATTCATCAGTCGTAAAGAACTAATCATGTAGATACCCAAATTGCCTCCATTTCCCTGGACTCCATGACACATATTCGATTCAGCGGACGTCAATTTCTTTTGCTCTGGTGTTTCGGCTGCGGAATTGAAATTCTCTGCATCAAAGGCATTAAAGCTCTTACGGGTTCAGTGTAGAAGCTTACTTTGACTATTTCAGTGCAGTCGCAAAGCTCTACCGGTTACGGTTAGAAACGTGTTTATGCATGTTACTTTATATGACTACGGAGTTTATAGAAAGAAAAAGAAAGAAAAATCGTATTTGTTGTCACACATTTGTGTAAAATGTTACATTTGTGAAGTAAAATAATTGTTAAAGTATAAAAATTAAAAAAAAAAAATGTGTGACAAAGGAGCTGGCTCAGTATAGCTGCAAACTAAAACGCGCAGCACTGGTTGTCAGCCAGCCCCATTATCTTCGTCGTCACTGAATCCTCGCAACTAAACAATAAAATAATCATAAAAAAGAACAATAACATAGAATAAAATATATAAACAAACAAAAGATATTTTTCATTAAAACAAACTTATTTACATCGAGAAATACAAAATCATCAAAGAGGTAAATAATAAACAAAATCAAAAATTATGAAATTAATAAACATGAAAAACTAAAAAAAGAAAAAACTAAAAATCTAAAATCAAAAATTAAATGTAATGTGAGTGTCTTTAATGTGAAATAAAGGAAAAATTATATAAAATTATATAAAAGTACTAAAAGGTGGGAAAAGTAATAATTTCTTATTTTTTATTTATTTATTTATTTATTTTTTATTTACTGGTGGTTATTGAGATTTTTTGTACAATAATTTAAAGAATTTTTTAACTCTATTTGTAGACGTGTTATAAGGTAGAGTTTAGCTTGTACGTTTATTACGCTATTTATAAGGGTTTGTCAGTAGGGTGGTAACTAGGCACGGCACGGAAACCTCTTGCCAGATCTGATTTCAGAAATTATGATTTCATATTTTTAAAGTTCGACGGGTACATATGACGATAATATGATGGGTTTTATTGAAATTTCGACCCAGTTGCATAGATCGTGGTCACGACAGAACTCAAGTCGTCCAGTTGCATCGATCGTGCAGTCTCGTCATGACCACGAACTTGGTCGAAATATCAACCAATCCCGTAATAATATCGAGCTATATATCAGTTGCACGTTATAAGAAATGTCGAGCACGATAATCTTAGTTAAATTTTTATGAACTCTTTTATTACCTCTGCTAGGGATCAAAGCCGGGAACTCCGACATATAAGTCCACAGCGCTCAGCACTACGACAGGGTGTATTTAACGACAGGTTATTGTAAAGCATAAAGGTTGAAGCGCTATGATTCACTTCACTTTAAGGTGTGCCTGAGAGTTCCCCATAATGTTCTCAAAGTAGTGTGAAATCCACCAATACGCACTGGGCCAGCCTGGTGGACAACTGCTTTTACCCCTTTTCATTGTGGGAGGAGACCCGTGCTCTGTAGGCCGGTAACGGGTTGATCTTATGAGGTGGTATTTACGTAGGCATTGCCTCGGTTTTAGTGAAAACAGGCATAAGTTTTTTTTTTTTTGTGAACAATAACATAACTTAACCGCTGATGAATGAAACGATGATCAGTGTAAAAGTATGAAACTATGAAACTACGTAACAGTGATCACGCCCACCTTCAAAACTTAAAATTTACCACTGTTCACTGGATATCGCTGGTCTTAAAGGCGTGGTTGCCGGTGTCATAACGGGCACAATACGTGGCTTAACATCCAATACATGAATTCAAATTCAAAATTCAAAAATTCAAAATTCATTTATTTCAAGTAGGCCTAATACAAGCACTTTTGAAACGTCAAGTCTGTCCGTGTGTAGTGACTCTACCACCGGTTCGGAAGGCAGATTCTACCGAGAAGAAGCCGGCAAGAAACTCAGCAGTTGCTCTTTTCCAACATCAAAAATTTACATTTTATATTTTAACATTCATTTTTCTATCTTGTGAGAGATGAAAGCGGAGCCGGATGCTTCCAAGCAACCTTGTCATTAAGAAACTCATCAATTGTATAATAACCTCGCTGTAATAAATGTGTTTTAACACATTCTTTAAACTTATGGATTGGTAGGTCCAAAATTACCTTAGGAATCATATTATAAAAGCGTATACTCAATCCCACAAATGACTTCTGCACCTTTCGCAGACGATATGCAGATGTCACTAATTTATGACCATTTCTTGTAAGTCGACTGTTTATATCCACTTTTTGTTTATAAAGACTAATATGTTGTCTTACAAATACTATATTGTTATAAATGTATTGTGAGGCTACCGTAAGTATACCAATTTCTTTAAATTTTTTACGGAGGGATTCATGTGATTTAAGTTTATATATTGACCGTACAGCTCTTTTCTGCAATATGAATATAGTTTCAATATCAGCAGCTTTGCCCCATAATAAGATCCCGTAAGACATCACACTATGAAAGTACGCGAAGTAAACAAGTCTTGCTGTTTCTACGTCAGTAATCTGTCTAATTTTCCTGACGGCGTAGGCAGCCGAGCTTAGTTTACCTGCTAGTGTATCTATATGGGTACCCCACTGAAGCTTACAATCCAAGGTCATGCCCAGAAAAACTGTGGAATCTTCCATTTTTAGTGATTCTCCATTTATTATTATATTTTTATTAACTTTCTTTACATTTGGTAAAATAAATTCCACACACTTAGTTTTTTTTGTTGTTCCTTGCATGCCCTACGAAGTAGGTATATAACTAAGGTATGTAGCTGCTCCGTCACAGACTATCAAAAACATAGTTGCTTATGACTTCCATACATCATGGTGATGGATTACTCTCATATTAAAGAAAAGCCTTAGAACCCCAGTTTTCAAGACTCCGTATCACAATAGTAAAAACAAACCCCTAGAATGCGATTTCGACCGAATCGAACCACAATTTTTTAATTGACAACCTAATTATGATAACAGACACTTGTTCTTTTACACACACCAAAAAATAGTAGTGCTACATGCTACAAAAATTCTACAACGTAGGACAGCTAATTTTTTAATAAACCGCTCTTTCTTTATAATATGACGATTAGTCTGATGGGAGGCTTTGGCCGTGGCTCGTTACATGCTACCAACAAAGACGTGCCGCTAAGCGATGTCGCGTGGAAACCGATTAGGGGTATAACTACCATACTCCCTAACAGGTTAGCCCGCTATCATCTTAGACTGCATCCTCACTTACCACTAGGTGAGATTGCAGTCAAGGGCTAACTTGTAGTGGAACAAAAAAAAAGTCTGGACTATTTCCATATATTACTTTTCGGTACGTTTAATGTGTAATAAATTTAATGGCGTTAAATATCTTTTGGAAATATTTTAGTTTTAATAATAACTGCGCAAACTGTGTTTATAGTAATACACAGTTTGCAAAGTATAAAACAAGCTTCCCGCTGTATGTCTGTCCCTATACATGCTTAGATCTTGAACAGTATGCAACGGATTTTGATGAGGATTTTTTTAATAGATACAGTAATTCAAGAGAAAGTTTTATATGGTATAATACATGAATAATATAGTAGAGAAACACTGTTAATTTTAGAGATTTCTAATGCGTGTCGAAGGAAATCGTGAATTTTTTGTATAAATTCATAGTTTTTAGTAAACAGTTAGGGCTTTAAAAAATAAATTAAAATACAATAGAGAGAGCTTGCGTCCTAGAGAATGACATAAGATTTTTCTTATCCGGGGAAATCAAACATTTCCCGTGGGATTCTTTAAGTTGTATCATTATATATCAAAAATACAAATAAAACAATATGTTATAAAAAAATCAGTGGTGGATCAACACACGGGTCAACTTACCCAAAGATAACATTGAAATGAATTTTTAAAATGTAACTCCACGCCTCAGCACAAACTGGCGGGAAAATTCTCAAATTCTGTATAAGCATGTGTATTTAGGCACATCACGGCAGACAGAATTTTCAAAAATCCCGACCAAAATGTTAAAAAACTTTTGAGTCAGCAAACGTTATCTAACTCCTAAAATCTTGTTTTTGTAGCACCGTCTACGAGTCTCGTTTAAATATCAAAATACGTGTACATTAGGCAATTGTTTTGTAATTTTTCAATTCTGTGGGTGTTGTTAGTTCTTTAGGCATAAAAAATATCCTTTCGTCCTATAGGACGCAATCTATCTGAATGCAAAATTTCGTCAAGATTGTTATAGTTGGAACTTATGAACTGAGATTTCAAATTTGATTAACATGATTATAAAGAATAGTTACGCAATGATTTTGTCTTTTTCTTTCGAATGCTAAATTGCCAACTGGCCAATAAATGTTTATTAGTAAGATCGAGAAATTGCTGTTTTAAGATACGAGTATGTTATTTGTAAAAAGAACATCAAGATATTATCAAGAAATCGGTACTTTATGCTATAATATTATAAATTTGAAAATAGTCCCATTTTCTAATTTATTGTTTGCAATCTTTAATGAGCTTTAATTCTGAGCACTAATTTTGATATTCTGGTATGTTAGAAAAAACCGCTAGTTTGACAAAACATAGATTTTTTTTCTTAACATGTGTTTAATTCAAACTCAAATTAAAAGTTCCACAATTTAGATTAATGCGTTTGCTGTAATTTTTTGTGTTTCCGTATGATTAAGTTTATAAGCGGCTACTTAGTAAGTTAAAGAATATTTATTACAATGTGAATAATTTGCATTCGCAATATTAATGATGTAACAATTCACTGGATTTTTTATTTATTTATTTATATATTAAATGTAATTGTATGTGTCCTTTTTATTGTAGTGCTAATTTTAATCTAATGTGACATTTAAATTAAAGTAGATTTTTTATTAAATTTCGAATCATTTTGCCAAGTGAAAATTAATCTCTGAACCAAAATTACACGACTTATTTACTAGAATGTTATGCCCTCTAAACTGACTGTATTTTTTATTAACAATATCTTGATATTGATCAAACATGCTTGGAAATAAATGTTTATTATTATTTAAATATTCGCCAGCCCGAGTATTGAACTCAAGACTTCTTGATCCGCAGTCCAACTACTAGACTAACTAAGCAGTTATCAGCTAGTTTCAAATACGGAGATATTTATTTTTCGCCTTCCCATTCCGGATGCCGTCGACCCTGACTACTTATTATCGGATTTCCATTGCGCTTTCCGAGTTATCGTCTCCGGCCCAAAACAAATGGAAAAATTATGAAAACCGTATTGGCCCTGCGATCGAAGAAAGAGGATCTAGAGACCTTATTGAGATAGAATATATACCTATGTATCTGAGCCTACTTACTACCTTTTTTTTGCTTTTTAGCATTTAGGTACATCATAACCATAGAAACTCATTACCCGCCCACTACAGGGTACGGGTCGCTGTCCACAATGAGAAAAGTTTAGGCCGTAGTCCACCACGCTGTGGCCCAGTGCGGATTGGTGGACTTCACACGCCTTCGAGAACATTATGAAGAACTAGCAAGCATGCAGGTTTCCTCACGATTATCTCCTTCACCGTTGAAGCAAGTGATATTTTCATTACTTAAACCGCACATAACTTGGAAAAGTTACAGGCGCGTGCTGGGATTCGTAATCGCCCCCTCCGAAAGTGAAGCCGAAGTCCTAACCACTGGGTTATCACCGCTTCCAGCGATTAGGTTATACAACTAAAACTGCCTTGTTGGTCTAATGGTTAGCATGTTCTACTAAGGATCAAGGGGTTCTCAGTTCGATTCCCGGGTCAGACTAAGTTTTTCAAATCATAGAGTTAGAAAATACCTTGGGGAACAAATTAAGATGGCCACCCCGGTTATTTTCACTAACATGTAATAACAACCTTTCAAACCCGTGAACCCAATTTATATCAGCTTGGTTGGGTTGCTCTAAACTATGACAGAGTTTCTGTGCCCAGCAGTGGGACGTTAAAAGGCTTACGATGATGGACTTTACATACCTTTAGGTACCTACTTGACACTTAGGCATCAAAAGTGACATCTATGTGCCTATTTGAATAAAGAATCGTGGCTAAGTTTGTTGTTTTAACCTGGCTAAGTTTGTTGTGGGCTCTTCTTAGACCAGGGCGCCTTTGGAACCCACCTAGCTTTAGTCTTAAGTAAAGGTATGCAGTTATCACCATCACCTAACATTAGTGTTAAATGTATGAACGCTTCACGTCTACATGAATAAAACCTTTTTGAATTTGTATTTGAATTTGAAATATTTGACTTTGATTTACCTAGAGAAGGTATACCGTACAATATAGTCTCGCATTTAAGCCAATTAAGAAAACGTCTAACATCAAACAAAGATCATGAATTAATATAAAAATATCTACATATATGCTGTCTGAAAAATTTATGATTTTATTTTTAACGACGATGCTGCTTGGAAGTCGGCTGTTCCGCTCTCCTCTCTCACAAGATAGATAAATACTCTAGATTGTTAAAATGGAAAATGATTTTGGAAAAGAGAAATCTTCTCGGTACAATCTGCTTTCAAAACTGGCGATAGAATCACTTCAAACTGATTACATCTACGTTATAAAAGTGCTTGAAACAAATGAATTCTGTTAAATATACATTTTTATAATTTAATTTACAATACAAATACATAATCGTCGAAAAAATGTGAGATAAAATCCCAAGTTATTCTATTTTTTGTTGAATCGCACGTAGAATATAAAGTGGCCCCCAACCGGCCCCAAGGCAATGATAACGCATCGACGCGCTATCAGTGTGCGGGGCACATATTAAGCGAATAGATTATGCTGAGTTACGTGAGTTTTAAAGACATTTGTTGCGGCTTTACGAAATACAATACGCCATTACGTTTATCTTGAAAACACTTGTTGTAATTGTAGATTCAGTACTATTGAATGGAAGCAGATATTACTTCCATGATTTATGAAAATTAAGCTAAATATGCTAGTTTTAACAACTGATTTCAAAATAAATAATGGTTAAGTTTTAACAATTATTAATTGTAGAGTGAACATCTCGAAACGAGCTTAGAAGGTACATTACCGAAGATCTGTTTGATGTGGAGTATAAGGATTGAAGAGTTATAAACTACACCATACAGGTTCTCCTGCTTTTCGCGTAGTATAAACGCAAATTAAGCTTAATTTTCATAAATTCAGTTCAATCTTTAGCACTGTCTGGAGTGAGAAATAACAATTTATATAAAAAAAAATTATCTTCCTTACTTTTTTTACGTCATATAAACTATTTATTAAATAGTTTTAAAATAATTTTGAACAAATATAAACTCCGTACTGTGCTCAGTACGGTAGTTACATTTCCCTAAGAATTAGTTTGGTCATTCAAAGGGGCAATGCTGACAGCATCTTAGCATAGCAGCGAGGCATAGTAGATGCCTGAAACGGTGGTTTCGCAGACGTTTTATATTTACATACATTTTGGTACATAGGTTATCTTAGTTTATAAATAAAACTTAAGTTAATTGTAATTTCAAATCTAATTTCAAAACTTCGTACTAAAGTAAAACTAAATTAATCGTCTTCGAAACCACCGAATGGCTAAAATAATTCTTTATTTGGCAAAGGCCAGCTGTAGAATCTTTTTGGATTTTTATTTGACAATTTTTCAAACGAGCGCGAGCCTCCGGCCCCACATGCTCTATCCTAAGAGGCAACTAAAAATTAACCTGCTAATAAGATTAACTAAAAGTTATAATTGAATCAATTTAGCAAGTGTGTGATCTAAAAAATATAGATAATAAAGAATAAAAAAGAATATTATTATACTTAATTAGACTTAACTTGCTTTTGATAATGTGATTTAACTTTATGTAAACTTATACATTAAAAGGACCTAAATTACCTTCATCATCCTGATTATGTTTTAAAAGCGTACTAAACATAAAGCGAGGAGATTACATTGAGCTACGCATGTTTTAAAGACTTTTGTTGAGGCGTTACGAAGGAATTATGTTTATTACGAAAACTCATGTACATATTTAGGGCTCGGATACTTTCTGTGATTGGAACTATAAGGACGCTAAAATGGCCAGTTTTTAAGATTCTGTTATGTTTAGGATTTTACACTTAATCAACCGACTTCCACGCGGAAGTCATGATTAATAATTCTACTAGTAAGTGTTATTACTTTAACCGTGTAAAACCCTAACCCTAACCCTTAGGTAACCCCCCTCTTTTCGCGAATTTCATACAAGAAAACTTAGGAAATATAGGAAGAAGAAAAAGTCTTTATTGCACATACAAATAAAACCAGGTTAACAAAAAAACGAAAATATACATATGCACAAAGGCGGCCTTATCGCTTGAAGCGATCTCCTCCAGACAACCGTTGGTTGAAGAAACAAACCAATAAGAAAGAACAATATAGTAGGTATATATCAATCTATCAACTGATATCACCAACCCGTCCGCCCAGCGTGGTGACAATGAGCAAACCCACCCGTTTTTTTTCCATTAATGAACTTTGTTTTTGTAATTTTAAAATGCTTATAAAATTTTTGGGACTCGAAAGGATTTGAACTCTCTGACAATCGCGGCCTGAGCGCTTTAACTCATTAAGCAAAACTCTCCTACCGTCGATGCCAAAATCAAATCAAATCCTGTCAGTTCAGAAAATATTTATATGCATTTTAAATTTATAAAAAAAATGAGAATTTCTCGAAGTGTACATTCCAGCACCTAAAGCCAATGGTTCTCCGAGCTATGTGCCCCGCCTTTGTCACTTCAGCTATGTCGGTAACCTTAGTTATTCTACGGATCTCCTCATTTCTGATTTGCATAGCTCTCTCCGTTGCCCGCAGATCGAATCAGAGTCTTATTATTAGACCTGTAAGCGACCACGTTTTAGATCCGTAAATCATCACTGGCAACACGTTCTGATCGAAGATTCGAATAAGTTTATTTTATAATTTTTAATATGCTTTTACCTATAATTGCTGCACGTAGCTTAGTGGTAAAAGCGCTTAGCCCGCGATTGCCAGAGATTCGCAGGTTCAAATCCTGTCGGTTCCATGCAATTCCTCCAAGTGTAACTAAAACACTATTAAATTTATATAAAAGCAATGTGTCATCTCTCGGTTCAAATTGTACCATTGTAATATAGACCTTTGACGAGTAGATTGGAACAACAATGTTTCCAACTAGATGGCGCTACAGTCGCTATAAAACTGATAGAAATGCATATTCTAATTTCGGCATAGGCGGTTGGAGAAACGTAGCTTAGTGGCCAAAGCGCTCAGGCCGCGATTGCCTGAGGTCAGCAGATTCAAATCCTGCCAGTGCCGAAAGTTTTTATAAGCATTTTAAATTTATAAAACTAGATAAAATTAGTTGTTCAAATCCACTATGTATTATGGCCACAAAGTCAGTCAGAAATGAAACAGTTGTTTATTATTACATCCAAAAGCATATCCAATTGTAAGACATATCTCTACCCCAAAGATACGCCTTTCACGACATCCTCTTAGTGCGAGGTACAGACTATTACAGACGGTACGATGGTTTTCGAGTACCGCAAGATAGTTATATAATTGAAAGTTACTACAAAAGAAAATGGACATTGGGACTTTATCATGGAATTTAACATCACATTGGATCTTTTTGTTATTTTACTTCTTTATGTTTACAGTAGTCAAAGTTCTTGTCCACCCCAACTGTGGCAAAACCGTGTTCTTCCGCGTTTTTTACAGTTATTTACAAATCCCGTGTGCACTGTTTGTTTTTCTAAGATCTAGATATAGGAAAGTTGTCTACGATACTTTCCGTCCTTTCAGTTAACTCTTTGCGTAATAGCATGGTGGTTGGTTTCTTAGTTTCGCATTTCAAATTCAAATTTGAATATTCTTTGACCTATCATAGGCACTTATGAAGCGTTCATACATATATGTTTACATAATTTTTAAAAACGGTGATAACGTCGTTCGACAACTTAAATTTAAAGCTAAGAGGGTTCCAAATGCGCCCTGGTATATAAGAAGAGCCCACTACTAATTTTTTTTTGTTAGCACCATCTCACAGTAAATTAACATTAAGCTATGAACTTAGAGCAATTCACATCCAAGCTTGTTTATCGTTTATGTAATCCTTAACATTATAACATAATTTTCTGTAGGTAAGCGTGCGTTTTATATTTTTATGTTTTT
This sequence comes from Pararge aegeria, assembly GCF_905163445.1. NCBI lineage: Eukaryota > Metazoa > Arthropoda > Insecta > Lepidoptera > Nymphalidae > Pararge > Pararge aegeria. Next base: position 903,180 of record NC_053193.1, read on the forward strand.
ATGTTTTATATAAACTTTAAATATAAATTTTTAATAGCAGTGTGTATTTGTGTGTGTGAGTTGACTCTGCCTTCCGAATCGGTGGTAAAGTCACTATAAAGAACAAACTGAGTGGACATAAACGTGCTTATAAACTAGGCCTGTGGCGTGTCCATTAGATTGATGTGAAAAGTGTAGTGATGACTGGTGACTGGTAATTGGTCTTTCACGCCAAAACTGCAGATAGAATTTGACTGGACTTTTTTATTCATTTACTTATCATAGGTAGGTACATGTACAAGTAAATTAAAGTAAATATAATTATTATAAAACCAAATGCGTACCTAACATTTTATATTGGTTAGCATGTAATAAATGTAAATTACAAATATAGGCAGTGGCGTGCAAAGAGGGCATGCACAGGGTATGCAGGTGATATAAAATGAGGAAAATCTCCAGTTATGAAAAACTTAAGGATAGGCATTGTAAATGTTATAAAAAGCCTACCCTTAAGTATTTATAACTCGTACTGGGGATTTTCTTCCTTTTGCACGCCACTAAATATAGGATATAGCTTGGATTTACACGGGCTACATTACCCCAGAAAATCCATCGTTCTCGAGTAAATTATCACAAGAGGCTATTATCTATGTGCGTCGATGAACTATAATTATAACTAAAGATTCTTCTGCTTTTCGCAAATGAAGCTTTATTATAAAATAGTATAGAAACAACTGTTAAAGTAACACCTTCTATCCAATATTTGTAAGCAAGTGATATTTTTTATTACTTAAAACGCACATAACTTTGAAAAGTTAGAGAACGAAGTTAGAGGAGGAAGGAAGCTAGGATTCGATCTCGGCCTCCCGAAAGTAAAGTCGAGTTCCCACCCACTGTGCTACCACCGCTTCTACACGTTATTAGAATAAATTAAGATTAAACAGTGAAGAACTCACGCAGGTGCAGCGCAGCTAGTAATTAATAAACAAACTAGGCCCATTTGCTCAAAAGAGACAGTGTTGTGACCCTCGCACTAGGGTACAGAAAGTCAGAAGTTTATACGTAATTCATGTGAAAGGAAGCGCTCCACCTTTCCGTGCGCCTGTGATAGCCCGCTTAATATTTCACGAGCGTGTGAGATCAGCACAGATAACATTTTGACTTTTATGACGAATACATTGGGCTTTATGGAGTGAAAAAACCGGAATATTTTGTACATTATTGAGATACTTGCTGATTTATTTAGACCACTTTTAATATGGCGCGTTTGGTTCCGAGCATTGACCTCTATTATTACGAGGAACACAGAGAACATCTCAGGAATCTGTATGCTTTAATTTATAGATTCGTCAATTCTTATACTTCACACCAAACAGATCTTCTGCAATGTACCCTCTACGCACGTTTCGCTCCGAAACCGGAGTATCCTCAGAACATCTTGTTTTTACAATGAATAATTGTTCTAACAATTATTAATTCTTAAGTCAACATCTCGAAATATTTAATACAATGTCTATCTATTAAGGTTGACTTTTACACGGACGAAGTCGCCGCTTCTAACTAACTACATAAGCTCTAAATTTCTTGATAGCATTGATTTATTAACAACTCTGCTTAGAGTGTTCGACTTAGAAGAGTCTACACTCAATACGTCTGTTCTTTGGATATCCATACTCTATAATATTATAAGATGCAAAAGTTCGTTTGTTTGTCTGTCCTAACATTACGCCCTAACTAAGCAACCAATCGACTTGATTGTAGGCAAGGAGTTAGTTGAAAGGACGGAGAATGACGTAAGCTACTTTTTATCCCACGAAAACAAACGATTCCCAAGGGATTTGTAAAAGACCGTTATAATAGGGGCGACGAACGGGCGACAGCTAGTTAATATAATAAGTTATCATCAACTTTTGGTCTAAAGGCCGCAACCAATGGGAGGGTTTGCCTATAATCACCACGCTGGGCAGACGGGTGAGGGATCGTAGCACGGAGGACGCTGCTGCCCGTTCTCCGTTATATTCCCTTAGCCGCCTCGTACGACAACGGTGGAATGAGTTGGGGTGGACAACTGCCGTAGCCCACCATGCTAGCCTAGTGCAGACCGTGGTATGGTATAAAGATTGAAGAAATTGTAAATTTCACCATACAGATTCTCCTACTTTTCGCGGAGTATAGCAAATTGAGCTTAATTTTAATAATAAATATAGGATTTCCGCAAAGTAACACCTGCTTCTCTCCAATCAACGTGATTTTTTGCATAGAGTTAGTTGAAAGGACAATAAAAAACATATGCTACTTTTTATCCCAGGAAAATAAACGGTTCTTACTGGATTTTTAAATAATCATACAAAACGCTACAAAAATGTGGACAGCTACCTAATTTTAGTTATTATTTAGAGTCTATTAGGACTTCGGTCTAAATTTTATACCGAAGTCCTAATCACTAGACAAGCACTACAACACAAGCCGCTATATCACGCTATCCTAAACAAGCCAAATGTTCAGTATCCAGAATGAACCTTCATTCCTGTAACACTATTACCAGCTGATCGAGTCCGCAGCTAGCCACAAGAATCGCGCGGTCGGGAAGCGGCCAATTATCGGAAACTCGCCAAAGCGCCAGAATTTCGCTAACATCGCACAGGCGAAACTCGCTCAATTATTCAAATTGTTGAGGTTTTATAGTTGCAACAATGATTTCATAGATTAGAATAAATCCACTTCCACGAGATGGAATTATTTTAATAGAATTATTTTTTATTATTTTTTATGACAAACGGGTAATAAATAAATACACAATGACCATACACACATCGCCATCTAACCCCAAAGTAAGCGTAGCATGTGTTATGGGTACTGAGATGACGAGTGAATATTTTTATGAATAATAATAAATATATGAATTTAAGAATAATATACATACGAGTAAATGCTTATAATTATTTACAGATAAACACCCAGGCACTGATAAATATTCATGTTCATCACACAAACATTGTGGGAACCTACGGCCTTGGACTCAGAAAGCAGGGTCGTTGCCCACTGCGCCAATTGGCCGTCAAAATCGGTAGTAGTAGCACAGAGGACGCTGCTGCCCGATCTCCGTTATGTTTGCATGCTTGTAACAAACTCGGCCTACAAACCAGTGTTAAAATCATGTCAATAGGCTGTTAAAAATGCTACAACATGGGTCTTCTTCAAAAAATGGATTTAAAATTTCTTGAAATACAAATAGGTTATAATATCATCATCATCATCCGCAGCATCATCATTAGCGTCCCACTGCTGGGCACAGGCCTCGTCTCTCATAGGAAAGACGGGTTCAGAGCATAGACCCACGCTACTCTATCGCGGGTTAATAAATAATAAAATAAATAAATATACTACGACAATACACACATCGCCATCTAGCCCCAAAGTAAGCGTAGCTTGTGTTATGGGTACTAAGATGACTGATGAATATTTATATGAATAATATACATAAATACTTAGAATATACATATAAACACCCTGACACTGAAAAACATTCATGTTCATCACACAAACATTGTTCAGTTGTGGGAATCGAACCCACGGCCTTTAACTCAGAAAGCAGGGTCGCTGCAAACTGCGCCAATCGGCCGTCGGTTGGTGGGTTTTAATGACTATTTCCACTATTAAGTGTTAATAACCGGTACTGAATGCTATTCGTGCTATCCGATGCACGGGGGCTGACACCGCCAATTTCCTAACTCCGGGTTGGTAACGAAATGTCTTTAATAGAAAATACATAATTCCTTAAAGTATCCAAATCGAGTATATACTAATTTCATAGTATATGTTTCTTCGTTTGTACTTAATAGCCTCAAATTGGCTCCGTTTAAATAGGCTCCGAAAGTACTGCACCGATTTTAAACATTACTTCACCATAAAAAGCCAAATTATCATTACTTTTTCATGCATTCTAATCGGACATTTAATTAAGAACAGAAAAGTAACAACAAATTTAATGCTTTATAGAATTATTGAAAGCAAAATATCTTTGAAAAGTATTCTGCAAGTAGCAATGCTATTTATTAAACGTTTTCACATACAGTCTTGCTACCGAATAGATTCTCCACTTTCCTATTTCCCGAGAAAATACAAGCGCTATGTGATCGAGTTTTTACGTTTTTCGCTGCACGTTTTGTTTTCGTGAAGCACAGGTATCGTTAAATGCGAAGTGCTGGATTTTCTTTATAAAATAACAGAGGTTTTCTGCATTTTGTCTCATAGGAGAAAGCTGGGTAGCTAATTACCATGCGTACTTAATCTTACGTAGCAGTAGGGGAGAACTCTAAGATCCGGCATCCGAATGTAAGGAATTCTCAAAATAGCAAACATAACTAAAGCAGAGAAAGAGAAGTACACTACTGTTTAAGCGGTGATAGTGTGTGGTGGGCTTCGGCATGAACCTCTAACTTTTCTGAGTTATGTGCATTTGAATTTGAGCAATTAAAAATATCTCTTACTTTTACGATGAAGGTAAACTTTTCGAGGAAATCTACATGCCTGAAAGTACTGGACAACGTTCTCGTGGCGTGTTAAATCTAACCATCCGCACTTGGACTACGGCCTAAACCCTATTCAATGTCCTTATGTTATAAAGGGGCAGGGGGATTGCCTTATTTGTCATGAACCACTAAGAAGAGTAGTAGAGTTGTAGAGTAAAGAACAAAGAGTTGTAATACGTTGTAAATACGAATTAATAAATATAGTACGTTTGTATATTCTTAGTACTCAGCGCATTACTAATTCACTTTTGTAAGAACTTAAAACTTAAATTACTTGTACTTATGTTATTATTTTGTAATGGTGTACCAAATGCTTAGTAAATAATCGACTTGAAACTTGTATAATAAACTTGAAACTCCAACTTAGTTTTGTCGTGATGCTGCAGCCTGCCACACAGCACTACGGAAAAACAGGGTATGACTCGAACATTGTTTAATTTAAATATGAGTATTAAATTTCTGTCGAAAACAAACAGAAAAGTGATAATGACTAAGGCAATAAAAGGTAACTATGCATCGTCTGAGCCTCTCACAAGACTGAAGTGTATTAAAAATGCACACGTAAATATATAAGCACAATGTCCTGAACAAAGTATAATTTTATATTAATTAAATAAAAAGTCTTAGCACATGTTAAAATACTTATCAATTTAATACAATATCTGGCACATATCACGTTATAGTTATCAAAAGTTAAACTCTAACTTTACAAAATTACTGTAACATAAGACTAATGTAAACTAACCTTAAGGCTCCCCACCAACTACAGTGTAATGAAGTCGGTGCAATAAAATTTAAAAGGACCATTGAATTTCCTATTTAGAATTTCAGAATCGTTTCGTTTTAGAAGCACAAACACTGTGCAACTTTAAACGCGTTTAGATAACTGGATAGTTTTATTAAAGTGAGTAAATGTAACGCTTTTAGCTAAAAGCCATTTCCCCAATTGATTTTATAAATGTTATTACCTGACTGGATAGAGAAAGCTATTGCATCTACAATGCTCAGGTAAGGGTAACCTGTGATAATATCAAATGCTCAGTGCCGGATTAAGACTTCTTTATACCTCAAGCAATCTGTGCCTGCGTGTGTGTGTGTATGCGAATGAGTGTGTGTGTGCGAATGAGTGTGTGTGTGCGAATGTGTGTGTGTGTGTGTGTGTGTGTGTGTGTGTGTGTGTGTGTGTGTGTGTGTGTGTGTGTGTTTACACATACACCTAGTTTGTGTAGGTACATACCCACACATACACATATACGGAGATAAATGTTTGGGCTAGTAGAAAAATTTAAATACACTGACAAATTACAAACACAAGATGACCGCTACCTCAAAATACCTCTAATTTTCACATCTTGCTCAGTAATGTATCAAATGACAAGTAAAATAATACAACACACTATTAAAAATGGAGATTTTTATATTTTTCATTTATATATTTATTTATTTCTTGCAAAAGATACTTATCTAACAATTGCTTAAAATAATACCAGGATTCCAGATAGTGGGGACTTTTTTTTCTTCAGCGCGCGGTACGGTCATAGGATTAGGTAAATGGTTTAATTGGAAACAATTCTTCGGACCACATATCATCATAGCAACACGTTTAAACGAGTTGCGAAACCAAAGTGACAATCTGCAGGGCACGTAGCTCGAATATACTGGACGCTAGCTGGACGTTAGGTCCCAAAGGTGTTTGCTCACCAGTTAATACACATTTAGTAGATAAGCATACTACATCAAACGGATCACATTAGCTGGACGCTTTTCCTTTTGCAAGATAACCGCCTTGTACAATAGCAGATGATTCGAAAAACGCTTTTAAACAAAGTTTTTATTATTTTTTTAATTTTTTTGGAACAGTATAGATTCAGCCATCGTCATCATCACATCAACCCATTACAGGCCCATAACAGAGCACGGGTCTGCTCCCACAATGAGAAGGGGTTAAGGCCACCACGCTTGTGTAGTGCGGATTGGTGGACTCGACCCACCTTTGAGAACATTATGAAGAACTGCAGGTTTCCTCACGATGTTTTCCTTCACCGTTGAAACAAGTGATATTTTAATTACTTAAAGCGCACATAACTTAAAAAAGTTAGAGGTGAGTGCTGGGATTCGAACTCTGCCCCGCGAAAGTGAATTCGAGCACCTGCCCAATGCGCTATCACCACTCTAGATCCAGTACAATATATAAAAATAAACTGTGAAACTGCATTAGTAAAAACTGTTCATTTCAAAGAACATTATCTATATCATGGACTTTAATCTTAAACTATCAACAATAAGTACCTCTGAATTACGCAAGAAACATTAAGCTTACTGCAAGAAGTAGTAGAAAGAACGAGGGTTGATAAGTGGCATGTTTCTGCCGTTGGCTACAGTAAGAGATATTCATTTTGTTTAAAAGTACATACATCGTTTGACGGCCGAGTGGTGCAGTGGGCAGCAACCCTGCTTTCTGAGTCCAAGGTCGTGGGTTCGATTCCCACAACTGGAAAATGTTTGTGTGATGAACATGAATGTTTTCCGGTGTCTGGGTGTTTATCTGTATATTATAAGTATTTATGTGTTTTATATTCATAAAAAAATATTCATCAGCTATCTTAGTACCCATAACACAAGCTACGCTTACTTTGGGGCTAGATGGCGATGTGTGTATTGTCGTAGTATATTTATTTATTATCGTAACAAACAAACAAAAATAATAATATTATTTTTGTTAAAATTCACAATACGAAAATTCAAACAAGGCAAAACAATTTATACACATCTGAAATATTCACGCTTATAAGGCGATTAACACGTGCATATTATATTTTTCCGTTTAGGGTGCACGCTCTTATCATATCCACCCATTACCGACCCACTATATGGCATGGGGTCTTCTTCCACAATGAGAAGGTGTAAATTATATTTTTTTCCGTTTAGGGTAGACGCGCTCATGATTTCAACCCATTGCCCACTACATGGGTTCGGGTTGATGGTTCTGGTTCCACAATGCGAAAAGGCCGTAGTCCATTACGCTAGCCCAGTGCGGATTGGTGGACTCCACACACCTCAGTGAACCAAATTAAACTTTGAATCATATAAAAAATTATTAAGATTAGTATTATCGTGAGCAGAAATAAATTTGGTTCATGGACCTCTTTATTAAGTAACAATAATTTTATGATTGAAAAAATGACAAAAATTTACATATTTCACGTTAATCTCATAGAATACCAAAATATATATTTTGAACTATACAAATGCACTTTAAAATATATTGTTGCAAAGCGAATTTTTTTTTTATGTGTGGCGAGCGATAAATTTCAGATACAGAAAAATCTTAGCTTTAAGAACAGCCGAGTGGCGCAGCGGGCAGTGACCCTGCTTTCCGCGTCCAAGGCCGTGGGTTCGATTCCCACAACTGGAAAAATGTTTGTGTGATGAACATGAATGTATGTGAACATGAATGTTTTTCAGTGTCTGGGTGTCTACCTGTACATTATAGGAATTTATGTGTATTATATTCATGAAAATATTCATCAGCTATCTTAGTACCCACACCACAGGCTACGCTTACTTTGGGGCTAGATGGCGATGTGTGTGTTGTCGTGGTGTACCTATTTATTTATTTAAAGAACGCCTCCAAGTCGAAGTCAACGTTTTTTTTAATAATAGGCTTAATTACAGTCATTTGAAACATTTAATCAAACTCCTGAACTATTTAAGCGATTTCATTCGGCCACTTTTTAAATCGGTCACGTGCCCTGGACCGAATCAAATTAACCCGATATGGGTTAACAAAGGTAAGTTGCGTGTTATAATATACTTCATAAATTGAGTTTGAACGTAATTAAAGCTTGCAACTTTTAACTTAATTCCGTGTACCTACGTGTTCTCGTAAATTGGTTTTAAAACACGCTGGCGGGCGTGTTTTGTTTCAAATTAGCGATACCGCCGTGTACACTGTACAAACTGTTAGCTTTTATCTTCTTTATATCACCTGTTGTTTCTGTTCGCCTGGTACTGGTAAATGGATTGTTGGCAGTTTTGTGTGAAGTTTGCCTTTGCTTATTTTACTTTATTTTCTTTTTATTTACTTTTATTGACTGCCCTAACTTAGTTTGTAAACATATGCGTTTGGCGTGAGTTTTATGTGTGTATGTATGCTTCTATTGACAATAGTGTTTTGTTAGATAAGTTTTAGATATTACGCCATCTGTCATTAGTCCCCAAAGTAAGCGTAGCTTGTGTTATGCGTACTAAGATGAATGATGAATATTATTTTGAATAATATACACAAATACCTTCTTATAATATACAGATAAACACCCAGACACTTAAAAACATTCATATTCATCGCAGGAACATTTTCCAGTTGTGGGCATAGAGCAATGCTTTTATTCAATAAATTATTTTTTTTATATTGGGCATCCCCAATATACTAAACAATGTCTTACTTGTGTTTTATAAATTAAAAGAATTATTTATTTTAAAAATTGTTGCGCCAAAACTGTGTTAACATACGTTACGTTACATAATGAAATTTATTTTAATTAGTTTTGTGCTGAATATATAGAAATTGAATCGAACCTACTGCCTTGAACTCAGAAAGCAGGGTCGCTGCCCACTGCGCTAATCGGCCGTTAAATTAATATAGATTGATAAGAGAATGATGGTAAAATATGATATAGCCGTTTTCAAAAAGTGTTAAAAAGTGGATATGAACAGTCGACTTACTAGAAACGGTCATAAATTAGTGATCAGCATATCGTCTTAGGAAAGTGCAGAAAACCTTTGTAGGGCTGAGAATACGCTGTTATAACAAGATAAGGTAATATTAGATTTACCATTACATAAGTTTAAAGAATGTATAAAAAGAGAGAAAGAAGAAAGCCGCGCCGCTTTCATCTAACACAAGATAAAACAATGATAGTTAAATTGTAAAATGATGTTAGAAAAGCCAGCCAGAAACTCAGCAGCTTCTTTTTCTCTTTTTTGTTGCTCTCGCTCTTTCTTTCTTTTCCAACATCAACTATTATTTATTTATTTCTTTCTTTCACATTTGTTTTATAAATATAAACAAAAATAAACTATGTTAAACTCAATAAAATCTAAAACGACTTGGAAACCAACGCAACGAGCCACAGTTCCTAAGATGCTGGCAGTATTGCCCCTTTGGATGGCCAAACTAATTCGTTTGCCAAGGTAACTGCCCGCTCTAGGATCACCGGTAGACTTGACATCAACTATTTATATTTTTACATTTTAACATTATTTTTTCTGTCTGGTGAGAGGTTTAAGCGGAGCCGTGTGCAACAATAATTGAATGAATGAAATTAATGAATTTCTTAATGAAAAGCAACCTTGTCATTAAGAAATTTATTAATTATATACCTTGCTGTAATAAATGTTTTGTATCATATTCTTTGAACTTCTGCATTGGTATAACACCCAGGACAATATTTGAAAAATATACAAAAAACCAAATATTCAATACACGAGTAGTTCAGACTCCAATATTAGACACCATAAGGACCGGGTACAATAAAGTTGTTTCATAATATCATTAATTGCTATTCTCTGCAAGTTGTTTGACCCTTCGTGAGAGTTACGAGTATTTTAGTGTTATTGCAGTGCCATAGTAGTGTTACAGCAGTGTGCTTATTAAATCTGATAGCGCAAAGTGTTCATAACGACTCACTTAATTCCGACTGGAATTGTTATGGCATTAAACGTTTAAACTAGAGCATTTAATGGAAACATTATAGATCAAGTTTTCATCATTATGAAACTTCATACTTATTCTACACAACGTGCAACAGTTGAATTTATATATAGCGAACTTTATCGGTAAGGTAGTAACTAGCCACGGCCAAAGCCTCCCACCAGACCAGACCAGAAAAATCATAAATTAAAAATTTAACCTACCGGGAATCGAACCCTGGACCTCCTACTTAAATTCACAGCGCTCACCTCTGCGCCAGGGAAGTAGTAAAGTATCTAGTAAGCGTAACCAACACTCTACAACCGACACCAGATACGAACGTAAAGTATTCGATAAGTAAAGTCGCTTTCACGTATCGAAACATTATACCGTTACATCAAAAAAGACCCAATGCCACACGCTTTAGAGTCGTTAATTGTACCTACTACATATTTACGTTTACTAGCCGAATGTGGATTGTGGACAAAACTTAATTTTAAAACAACATGTATAGGTTTCATTTTATTCTGGCGTACCAGCGTTTTGATACACGAATTAGTCTGTGACTATATAAAGTACGTGATTAAAAAAGGTTTAGCGGGGTTGTAATGAAATCCATTACCCCATGAGTTAAGCTTGTAGCACAATAAAAAAAAGACTTTTTCTATTTCGCTTTGATTAATGGGTATAGATTCGAATATAGAATTTTCTGGGTACACCATCTTGTGCAACCCTAAACCATTGGCGTGCATTTCATACATGCACAAAAGCACTGCCTACCCTAAAATTTATATATAACTATAGCATTTTTCCTGCTGGGTGGAATACCCTTGTAAGAAATCCAGTGCACGCCACTGCCCTACACCTTTACGCTTGGGATTTCTCTATTACGTAATTTTCCGGTTAACTATACCAGGTCCAGAGTTAGGCATGATCCTTATATTCTCTGTAGGCCTGTTACAAGTACCATTGATTGCTCAAAGGCAGCCGATATGCCGTACGGCTGGTACTGTGAATGTACTAAGTAAGAGCTTTTACGTTTTCATGTTGTAATTTGGTTTTCCATCAGTTTACGAAAAATCAATTGTTTGAAAATAAAGGAATTTAAATTATCTTTATCATTATAGATTGTAGAAGTTACGTAGGCAGTAAATATTTTATATTTGACCGCTAGATGGGGCTGTAGTGAGAAAAACTTACAACTTTATCGTAGGTAAGTATATGGACCTTTGAAAGATAGATCGAAACTACAATGTTTCCTACTAGATGGCGCTACAGTCGCTTTAAGAGCCGTAGCTTAGTGGTTAAAGCGCTCAGGCTGCAATTGCCAGAGAGTCGCAGGTTCAAACCCTGTCAGTTCCGAAAATTTTGATATGCATTTTAAATTTATAAAAGTATATTGTACTGAAGTAAGTATATAGCAATTACTGGGTAACTCTTGTGAGTCACCGTCAAAACTAAATCAGCTATAGTATAATTAATATAACGTCCCAGCATATGGGACATTATATTTAATCCAGAAAATGTTACTTTATTCAAAAAAAGCAAACGTACATTTGTGGTTACATAAATAAAAATATTTCTTACTTACCGTTTTTTACGAATCCCACGTGAACCATTTGTTTTCCTGTAAAAAAGAGAAGCTTATGTTACTCTCCGACAACTAACTACTTCTAACTCTACGCCAGAAAACAAGTTGATTGGTTGCTTAGGGCGTAAAGTAAGGACAAGCACACAAGCACACTTTCGCATTTGTAATATTAGTTTTGATGATAATAACACACCGTCGATTTTTTTTTAATGTTAATTGGAGTTAAAGAAATGTTCTACGATCCATCAAGATTCTTAACTTCAAATTAATAGAAAAAATATATTGACATAATGGAACCGTTATTATTTTTAGTTATTATACAAGTAAAAAGCTAGAAATAAATATTTTCTACAACATTTTAAGTCGGTGCCAAGTAAAATGTAGAACGTTAATATGTACCTTTAGATCATATACTTAGTATTCCTTTTTGAATAGCAAGGAAAGTACAGTAATTTCATGCCATCCGTGGTCAACACAGTTCACAAAACAGTTTCAGTTGACCAAATGGTGCTTCTCGAAAGCAAATGCTCATGTTACTTTAAAAAAATACTTAAATCGCTTTAGTATTTGAAGGTTTCCCTCGATTTCGCCAGGATCCCTTAAACAGGTCTGGACCTGATGAAATGGGATCATTTGGGAAGTATACCGTCTCAATAATTGAATTCTGAGGTAACAATTAACAGAACAGATAAAAAATAAACCTCCTTTTTTGCAAGTCGGTTAAAATATCTATCTGTTAAGATCTCTATCACATGTTTACAACTACTTCTACTTAAAAACCACGTCTTCTGTTCTATTTGATCAAAAAAAAATCATCTAAATCGGTGTAGTTTTCACGAAGATATTATTACTTCGCATCACATCGCTAAAATCTTTAGAAAGACGCTGTATTTATATACGTAATATATAATAAACCTTTACTTGAACCATAATTATATATGAAAGACTAAACACACCTACACCACTATCTAGAAACATGAGTCAAATCAAATAGCAATATTTATGACCAAAATCATAAAAATACTCCAGGAGTGCGATGCAATGAGGCGTCTGAAGTTTTTAATGTATGTCTGTATATTTAAATATGTCTCACTCGTATCGCGTGCGATAAGGTCGGCTGGCATGTTTGTAATTATATTTATGACTTTATTTTCTCTCTCGCCGCAGTCTGTGTTTATTCTAGCGTAAACACAAAGTGGCCTTTAGTTTTTGAGATAAGTACCCTCGTATAAAAGATACTAAACGTAAATTACCTACCCGTTTCTCAGACGGAGATATTCAGTCTGTCCTTGGTCAGCCAACAAAAACCTTTATCTTTAAGTTTTTTTTAACATTTTCATAGAAAATTATATCAGTAGGCACAGCACATACAAAATCCGTGTACACAGCTAATATTGTAGCATCAACAACCACTCCAATTTAGTTTTGCGTGTTATAATAATAAATAAATATACTACGACAGTACTCACATCGCCATCTTGCCTCAAAGTAAGCGTAGCTTGTGTAATGAGTAATAAGATGACTGATGAATATTTTTATGCATAATGTAAATACTTATAACGACACTTACGAAGCGACTTCTTCCCTATACCTTTAATTAGGGTTCCTTCAAATCAAGCATCAAATAAAACCAAAAATACTTTATAGCACACAAGAACAAAACAAAAATAAATAAAAAAACAAATGTACGAGTACAAGTAATTTAAATTTGTGTAACAAAGACTTCAGCATCTTCACTTATCATCAGATTGTATTGCTCAGTTAAGCGTTAATGATAGAGCTGCTTCCATTAAGTCCAAATCGTCTCATTAAAATATCGCAAGTTTAGCTATATTTAAAATATTACAAGTTTACTACACAAGGAAAGTTTGAAATACTCATAGGTATTTTAAATCGAATATTATGCTTTCACTGTAATTTCAACACGGTTTTCGAAACAAGACCTTGTAATCCGTATAAAGTCAAAAAAGGTTTTGAGGCAGTTAAGTATAAAATAAATACAGTAAAGTTGTGGTTGTGTTACTTTTATTATATTTTCTTGTAAAATAAAAATATTCATCTAAACCATAATATCTTTGTTTTTGTAACTATAAGAAATTCTTTAAGTGATCGTTTTTATTGCAAATAAGTATGTTTTGAAAAACTTAAATAAAAATAAAATCTGTTTAACGTTTTAATTCCGGTTATATTTTAACTTTAAAATATTGCCGCTACAAATTCTATTTTATGGTATGCAAATTCAAAGAGAAGCATTTTGATAAGTTAAAACGGGGAAAATCATTTAAACGATCGTCTGTGAAGAGGGTCTAGTCGAGGTTAATATTAAATTGTCTGAGCAAAAATACAATTATGCTTCAAGAGGTATTACAAATGGGGTTTATTGCGTATTCATAGACATGGAAATTTTATTAATACAAAATATTCACAAGTACAAATATTTTTTACTTGCTTTGGCCTTTCACCCTCGCTAACGTGTACGGATTATTTTATCTATTTGTCTTTGACTAATATAATACTTGATTTTGTCATATATCAAAAAGTTACTATGAAATATAAAATTTTACCTAGTGATTATTTTTCCGACCCAAATATCGACCAATAGAATTGCACCATTCGACGTCACGTGGTACAACCTACATGGTATTATACTGATAATTTTTTGAAAATTTTCTCTGGTAGTTGCTATATATATTTTGCTATATTTATTCATTATGAAATTCTTATTTGTTAACTGTACATTTCGTCTTATGGTGCAATTCTATTGGCCGACATTTGGGACGGAAAAATAATCCCCCGAATACCACACGAGTGTCGGGTATTTCCCGATAGGTTCGTTGCAAACAAATGAAGGATTCAAGTTTTTCAGGTTAAAAAATCACTCGCGCTTCGCGCTCGTGATTTTTCCTGAAAAACTTGACGACTTTATTTGTTTGCAGGGAACCTTGAGGGAAATGCCAGATAATTTTGAAGCTCTTGTGGTATTATGAGTGAATATCCCACTAGTGAATATCCTATGTATTGGATATAAGCAGGCGTTACTTTGCGGAAATCCATAATATATTTTGAAAATTAAGCTTAATTTGCTATACTCCACGAACAGCAGGAGAATCTGTATGGTGTTATTTATAATTACTTCAATCCGTATACTCCACACCAAACAGATCCTCGGCAATGTACCCTCTACGCACGTTTCGCTCCGGAGCATCCTCAGGAGATGTTGACTTTACAATGAATAATTGGTTTGTCACTTAACAATTAATATCCTATATGTTCATGACGTCCGAAAGAGCATCAAACATGATTAAATATTCTGTTTCAAATAACAGGATATCTGTATTAGTAGTTAATTTCGTTTGCATATTTTAAGTTATATTTTTTAACTCTTAACAGATTATAAACAGTAAAAAAAAAAATCTCTATCGTATTTATAATACAATTTAAAAAAAGAGCGACATAGCTTCATGTGGCGAGTCGCTCTTTTTTATTGATATTTTTTCGCACTCGGGATGTTATAAAGATTCTAACGGTGCATAGGTACAAATAAATACATAATAACTTGTCTTAAACGATGATAAATTTTAATGAAGCGTCGGCATATTAAAAGTTTAATGAAAAATTCGTTCATGGTAATAATGAGTGCAACTGTAAGGGGCGAGGCAAATCCCTATTTAATTAAATGCGGCGTCGGCTCAGCGGCTCAACAGAACACTGGGGTCTAAAAACGTAGGCAAAGTTAGGCTGTTCCAGTCTAGAATGAAACTATATTATGCATATTGCTTTTTATCATTACAAGTTAGCCCTTGACTACAACCTCTGCTGCTATACCTAGGGTAAGTACTGATGCAGTCTAAGATGGTAACGGGCTAACCTGTTAGAGGGTAAGGCAGTTATATTAAACTCGCTAAATCACATTGCGGTACGTCTTTGCCGGTAGGGTAGTAACCAGCCAAAGCCACCGACCAGGCCGCTGAAAATTCGAAAATTATAAATTGCTTTTTTTTTTGTTTTTGTACATTCAAGCTACTCGTATCTATTAACTGTCGCCGTAAAACGAGTCTCAGAACACTCGAACTACAACAAAACATTTGTAACAGCTAGCGACTTTTTTATAATTTTTAAAGAAATGAATCTTCCTTTATTTCAGAGAAAACTGCAGGAATGACTATTATTTCATTACTTTTACGAAATTAATAACTTTTTTGATTTTATTTAATGTTTCGATAATATTGTATGGTATTAATTATCAACAATATTATGGATATTTAAGACTGACTTTTTTAATTAGATTTTAATCTACTTTTTGACTTAACTGCTTATTTTCATTTCATTAGATTATTTCAACTATCGATATTATAAATTACCAATATATCTTTGCGTTCTGATCATGGTTGCAATTTCTTTTTTAATGTTTTTTTTTTATTTCATATCATATATCACTGTAAGTTGCACGCCAAACTATTGGTTATACACGGTTTCTATATGAAAAGCTAAATTGTAATTTCTGATTATTTGCATGTATTTATGTAATAAAAATATACTAGATTGCCTTTTATGCTCTAAAACAGCAACTGTAGTTTCGAAAAACAGAAATGTGCGGCTTCCACGTGTACGCATATGGCACGATCGCGGGCATTTAACGACTAAAAAAAATATCCTAAATTGTACCTGCAGGGGATCGAACCCGGGATCTGCCACTTGTAGGACCATAGCACGCACTATTGCGCTAGGGAGGTCGTCAGGTATGTATGGCAACGCTATACGTGGCGTTGTGTTCATCGTAATAACCGTAAGCCTTTAAGATTCCATCTATCTAAACCGGGCATTTCGTAACAAAATAATAATTCTGCAAGCGAAAAACATAATCTCAGTCGCGTTTTACAACTAAATCTGTTCAACATACCGCTATATTAATTTTAACAAAACCGTTTACCGCGTGGTACAAGTGACAAGCAGAAAGCGTCCTTAATTTCCTAATCGCAGTGCTTTAATGTCTGAAATACTAGAATGCAAAGACGTATGTAACGTCGTCTACACAATACGATTTATGTAATCTTATGACAACCTCCCTGGCACAGTGGTGAGCGCTGTTTTATAAGTAGAGGTCCCGGGTTCGATCCCCGGAAAGGGCTGTTTTGAAATTTATTATTACCAAATTTCCTCTAGTCTTACCAATAGGCGAGTAAATTTTGTACTACAGCAAACATCCTTAACGATAGTTTCATTTAGTGTATTTTCTTTATTTTACAGGAATTATATTCAAAAATTCTGCACACCAGTAAAAACTAGTTGTGCATTTATAAAAAACAAGAACGTTACCAAACCCTGTCTTAGATGAAAAGTTAGTCCAAGATGAACTAGAGAAAACCTTTTTAATTAAAAATCAAAGCATGAAAATTGGCCTTCACTTGATAATCATTCACTTGAAACTGCCAAAAAGATAGTTCTAAATAATGAGTTTCGTCCTCTGTCTTAAAAGAGAGAAAATTATTCCTAGAACTTCAAATAGAATTTCCCTTCCTTGAAGTTCGATTGAAAATGAAAACTTGAAACCTTATAAAGCCTGTAACTTGGGTCATTTAGACATTTTCGCGGCTTGCAAACTCTAAATTACCTATTGTGAGCCAAAGAGAAGTTCTTCCGACTTTTAATAAGCGCCCGCCCCGAGTGGGACTTCGCTTTATTCCTTCACAAATAATCATTTGGAGGATTGTAGTCTTTGCATAGTATGCGTAAGATACCAGGCCTATTCTACTGCGCACTTTAAACACAAAATAATACCAAGGCAGAGAGAGAGAGCCCAATGTCGGAAATTTCGGAATACTCGAAACATAGTGTTTCTTTACAAGGTTGGTTTAGTTTGATAATAGATTATTAATTTTGGATTTGCAGCCCGACTAACAATCAATGACTAAGCGTTGTTCATAAAATGGTGCCAGAAGCGCCTAGCATGCTATCAACTTAGACCATTTGTGTAATGAGTAAAAATTATAAAATAATATCATCATCAGCCTATCTCAGTCCACTGCTGGACTAAGGCCTCTTCATTTGCACGCCATCTCAGTCTATTGCTGGTTAGCTGCATCCAGCTCTCCCCTACTGCCTTTACGATATCATCCCTCCATCGAGCTGGTGGTCGGCCAATGCTTCTGTGTCCAGTACGCGGTTGCCAATCCAGAATCACTCGGCTCCACCGCCCGTCCTCCCTTCGACATATGTGACCCGCCCAGTTCCATTTCAGGGCCGCTGCTCTTTGAACGCTGTCAGTGATTCCAGTACGGTTTCTGATCTCTACGTTGGGCATCCTATCTAATAAAGACAAACCCATTGCACGCTGAGCCACTTTGAGCCGGTGCACCACCTTTTTGTAAGGGTCCATGTCTCTGCTTCATATGTCATAGTGGTGTAGTGTATAAAATAATATATGGGAGTCAACTTCTTAGTACGGTACTTATTGAGAGTAATAAGTAGGTAAGGAAGTGAACAACAATATGTGTCTTTATTTATCCTAGCCTATCCTAGTAAATTATAATTATAACTTAGTAATAAACGTAGTACTGGGAAGGAAAATGTAGTTTACAGTGATTTCTAGAATTTTTCATAAAATGGATAGCTAACCCACATTGTAAGCTCTGAAATTCTAAAAACTCCAAAAATCGTGTTGATTAGCAAAACTTAATAATCTAACCATCAAAACAATATAAAAGTTTAATGTAAAAATAGGATTTTTTAACGACACACCTACATATAATCTTTGGAATCCTTAAATAATTAAAAAAAAAATGATTTCTTAATTTTATTCTATTTATATACCTTTAGTCTTTCTCTGGCCCAGTGTGATCAGGCCCAGAGACCCAAGACATAGAAAAATAGTTCTGTAGCTTTTTTGAAAATCAAGAATTTCTATTTTTTTGTTTTATCCATCAGGCAATCACAAATTTCAATCAGTGTTTTAACTTTTAGTCCGTAACCCACCCATATACCGACTTGAATCAACGATGCTTATCCAGCGCAATCGATTCACTTGCGCTTCCACAATTATGCGTTTACCGTGTTTGTGGAAGCGTCCTTAAGGCTCTCATTAATTATATACGTCTGGGTAGGCACTAGAGGCTGTATAGAGGTCGCATAGAGGCAGTGAGCGATATGGCTATTCAATCCGCCATTCGCTTAATTAGTGGCTAATTCATTGGCGCGATTAGATTGCCCCACGGCTAATGAGCTCCGATATAAATTGACCAATTAACTGATTCAATCGGCTCATTATTGGATGTGCTTTATCTGAGTTAGTGACCTATACTTACTGTTGCAAGCTCCAAAGGTTTTAATAATTTTTTTTTTATCTTTCAATAAAGTTTAGCCCTTGACAGCAGTTTCATAGAAAAGCGAATCTGTCTGAATCTTCGGAACCTAAGTAATGCTTATTCTCTTTTGTTTGGATTGACAATATTGTTCTTCTTTCATTAAGGGTTGTCTGGAGGAGAACCTTAAAGCGATAAGACCGCCTTTGCGTATTTTTACTTTTTTCTGGTATTACTGTTTCCAATATTTATTATCTTTATCCCTCAATTGTGTGCAATAAAGAATTTATCTAACTATCTACTGTTCCTATTTATTGATATTCATAGAATAGATATATATTAATTATGAGTATGTATATATAACATTGTGTATAACTTTATTATGAATATAGTATTTATATATAAATATAAAGGTATATACATTTATATGCACCACCTACCTTTCGTCTTGAGCTGAGTTTTACGCCATGGGTTGTCTGGAATAGATCGCTATGCGGCGATAAGGCCGCCTAATTGTATGCTAGTTATTCATAATTTTTCCTGTATTTGTATGTGGTGTACAATAAAAGTGTATTAATTCATTCATTCAAAATTGATGAAGCAGTCTAAGACTGCAGTGGGCCAACCTGTTAGGGGCTGTTATACTGAACGCCCTGTCGGTTTCTAAGCGAGACATTATTTGAACACTAAATCGTTTCAGGTGTTTGTAAAAGTAGTGTGGTAAAAGCCTTTTTTTTTTTAAATATTATTATTCCGTCTTCCCTGATACCTATAATGTGGGTACCTTCAAATCAAGAGTGAATAAGCATCTTCTAGGCAAGCGCGCTTCATCTTAGACTGCATCATCATTTACCATCAGGTGTGATTGCAGTCAAGCACTTGTCTATATATTAAAAAAAAAAAAGCCTCACACCAGACATTTTGAAAAAATATAAAACAACTTGAACATGATGCAATCCATTCGGCTATATGTGCTAATAAAAATGAAGGGAACGATAAACGAAACTGTCATCACATTTTATTTTTGTTTTCAATAAACGCTAAATTAGTTACGATAAAGCTTATATGAAACGACCTCTAAAGTATGACCCGCCAAACGAAAATATAATTAAAAATCAATCCAAAATTGGCGGAGGTATAGCGTACGTTGACGTCTTTGATGGTGGGGTATTAACTAGCCACGACCGAATCACCCGTCATCAGTCCAGAGAACATTCAGAAATTCTAAACTTTCGCCACAGATTCCTACGGCACAGATTCCCACGCTACGATAAGATGGTTTTGTTTACAAGAGAGAAGAGTGCTTGAGAAAGATTATACGCAACTACACAGAAAGTTTTTTTTATTGTGCTAATTTAAGATGGCACACCTGCTTCAAAGTCGAAAACCGTGGCCTGCAAAGCAACACTTGGCAGAGTCCATCAACGTGAGTCGAACACAGCATTGCAGCAATGCTGCTTAGCGACAGAAATAATGGCAGTAGTACTTCCGCGGACCTGCTCTGTCAAAATAAGCTCTATTACTGCTTAGGTAATGTTTTGTACGTTTGTTTATGCCCAAAATGAAGGAGAGATAGGGCTTTACTCCTTCAACTAGTTCAATGTTTGCGGCCGATTGGTGCCACAAGTGGAAAATGTTTGTGTGATCAACATGAATGGTTTTCAGTCTCTGGGTGTCCTATATTATTTTTTTCATAAAAATATTCATCAGTTATATCAGTACCCATAACACAAGCTACGCTAACTTTAGGGCTAGGTACATGGCGATGTGTGTTTTATCATTATTTATTTATTAGCACGTATTTTAAAGCGCATAGTTCATAGCACGTTGTTCGTAGCACGTAGCTCGTAGCACTAAGCTCTTAGCACGTAAGTGCGAATTTCTGTCACGGATCGCATCGTCATCAGAGGCAGAAATATTTATTTATTTATTTATTAAGTGTTTGTTAGCCGGCTTAAGTGATTAATAACACACCATTGCTTTTCTATATAAGGGTATTTGCATATAATTGGAGGTGGGCGTTAATAGCTGTAACACAATTTCTAACTAACACAGTTGTTACCGTTCCTTAGATTATAAGAATCCGTTGTAAATGAGACACAATAAAGACAATTATTATTATTATTATTATTAATTTTTAACCCTCACGGAAATTAATATCAGACTGAGCTATAACGTTAAAACATAAAAACTATATTTCTTCAGCAAAAACTAACATTCAGCACAATAGGTCGATTTAGACGACCGTACAGGTAGCTCTGAAAGAATACGTGATTCCTTCACGCATGAGCGTGCCATGAATACCGTATGCGCCTCGTGTGCGATACACGCCTGGCCTCCTTGTTCAATCACTGCTGCGAAGTTCAAGCGTTCCGTGGAGACTACAGCACTGTTGAAGATTGTAGATACCCAAATTATTATGGCAAATTAATGAAAACTTCGCGAAACTTTGTCATTGGTTCATGAGAAAATAGTGATTATAAATAATTACATATTTAGTCCTGGATTAGAATCCCGGGTCGAGCGAAAAGTTGTTAGAAGCACATGGCTCCGAAAAGTTAGAGGTACGTTCCAAGATTCGAACTCGGCCCTCCCAAAGTCTGAAGTTTTGCTCACTAGGCGGCCACCACATCACCAGGGCAAAACTACGCTCTTCACTCGCTGATTGTAAAGCGAACGCAAAATGACTCTATCTTGCTGTTTTATTTCACTACTGTGGACTCGATCCTCTACAATCAATCACCAATAAAATCGCGGCTTGGCTATAATAGTAGCGCAAGTTAAATAGTGTTACTATTTACCCTAAGACTAACTTCTCTGATTGTTTACGAAACATTGAGTACGGGCTGATTTCAACTCGACTGTGCTGAGGAATATCTGGAGAAAAACAAATTTGACAAACACTTTTAGACTTTGTTCATTATTACTTTAATTAAAAAAAGTACTCAAAGTTAAGGATTTTTTTGCTATTAGAGACGAATAAGCGAAGGTTATTAATTATACTACCAATCACAAAAAATAAAACAGCCAACACAGCGGAGAAATTTACATTTTGTATTTTGTGTTTGAATTTTGTAAATTTCTCTTACAAAATTCAAACACAAAATATCAAGCACCGAATATTTTAATTCGCCGTTTTTTCAAGTTAGTTAAAAATACAACTGTAAGTATGTGTTCCATTAGTACCGTAATTTATTATATCAGAAAAGTTATAACTGCCAGGGTTAGGGCTGCCAAGCGTTCAAATTCATGAATCAACATTCAAGTATTCGTACTTTATAAGCAGTTTTGATGAACCAGTTTGCAAG
The DNA here is from genome assembly GCF_905163445.1 of Pararge aegeria. Classification (NCBI taxonomy): domain Eukaryota; kingdom Metazoa; phylum Arthropoda; class Insecta; order Lepidoptera; family Nymphalidae; genus Pararge; species Pararge aegeria. Next base: position 925,580 of record NC_053193.1, read on the forward strand.
GCAGATTCCACCAAGAAAAAGCCCGCAAGAAACTTAGCAGTTGTTCTATTTACATATATTTGAACTATAACTGGTTTAACAATCTTATTAGTTCGTTGTTTTACTATAATTTTACTTTTATTTGTACCAAAAAACCTAGAATGTGGATTCAATAAGCTTATAAAACAGTAGATACATTTCTAAGAAAAAGCATGCAGTCTGCCTCTGATGACGATACGATATGTCTCAGAAATTAGCACATATGTGCTACGAGCTACGTGCTACGAACGGCGTGGTACGAACTATGCTCTTCGAAATACGTGCTACAAGCTACGTGCTACAGCTGGATTCACCCTATTCACTTAGCGTCCGAATTACTTACAAACCTAATGGATTTTCTAAAGTATTAGAATAATTACTTATAAAGAGTAAGTGTGTTGTACGATGTACGATGTACGAGTAAGTGTGTTAAAATGACATTGTGAGATGGTGATAACAAAAAAAAAACACCCGGCTAAGTTTGTTGTGGGCTACTTCTTAGACCGGGACGCGTTTGGAACCCTCGTAGCTTTAGTTTTAAGTTTACGAATGTGGTTATCGCCATCATCTTACTACCGTGTAATTCTTATGTACGCATCAAAAGTGCCACCTATGGGCCTACTTGAATAAAGATATTTTTGACTTTGACTTTGACTTTGATGTCTAATTTTTTGTGTTTTCCTTCTTTAGCGAAACAACCGAGCAACAGATTAACATGATTTTTGCGCATTTATATATTATGGTCTACAGAGTGACTTGGAGATTGAGAAAAAAATTATAGCAACACTGCGTATGCAATTTGTGCCAGATAATTTTGACGACTTCCCTGGCGCAACGGTGAGCGCTGTGAATTTAAGTAGCAGGTCCCGGGTACGATTCCCGAAAGGGGCAATTTGGGAGTTTATAATTTCTAAATTTTCTCTGGTTTGGTTTGGTTGGAGGCTTTGGCCGTGACTAGTTACCACCCTGCGGACAAAGCGGTGCCGGTAAGCGTAATAGTGTTCCGGTGCGATATCGCGTATAAACCGATTAGGGGTATGATTACATTACTCCTTAGCAGGTTACGTTTTTGTTAAAATGATTTTTTACAAAAATGTCGGTTCGACTTTGTTATACAACTAAAAAGCATTCAAAATTCAAAATTCATTTATTTCAAGTAGGCCTAATATAAGCACTTTTGAAACGTCAAGACTGTCTGTTTGTAGTGACTCTACTACCGGTTCGGAAGGCAGATTCTGCCGAGAAGACGCCGGCAAGAAACTCAGCAGTTGCTCTTTTCCAACTTCAAAAATTTACATTATAACATTCATTTTTCTATCTTGTGAGAGATGACAGCGGAGCCGGATGCTTCCAAGCAACCCTGTCATTAAGAAATTCATCAATTGTATAGTAACCTCGCTGTAATAAATGTGTCTTAACATATTTTTTAAATTTATGCATTAAATAAAGAAATAAATACTTTACTTAATTTTAAGTCGGTGCCAAGTAAATTACTGGTATTATTCTATGCTACTATATAAAACGGAATACGTAGTATATGATCTATACCTAGTAATTCAATACATTTTACTTGGCTATATTTAAAAATGTTGTAGAAAATATTTATTTCTTGCTTTTTAGCTGTATAACAAATTTGTTTTTTTTTTCGTAATTTTTTCTTTGTTATACAAGGTAACAACCCTTATCCGCTTAGAAGACAGCGGCAGATATAAAACAGTCGCAGCCGCTGTAATGTGGCTTTTACTGTAATGATGTTCCTAATGCGAGAACTAAAATGTTCCGAGTGGTGACACAATACATGACTGTACTTTTAAAATAAAAAATATTATATCTACAAATAGTACCCGCGACTTCATCCGTGTTTATTGTTAGCTTAAACAACCCCGGGAGAAAATGTATCCTAAAACCGTCGTCAGGGTGCAATCAATTTCTGTGCCAAATTTCACTAAGATAAATTAAGCTGTCAAGCCATACATAGGTAAGGAATGCTATTTTTGAACTTTTATAGGCAGCTTTTTCAGGATAAATATTATTTTATGTCCATTTCTAGGATGCAAGCTACATTTCATCAAGAACTATTCAAAGGCTGAGCCTAAGATGGTAACTAATGTGTGTGAATTTTTATTTTTTTATTTCACTACAAGTAGTTAAGTCCTTGAATACAATCTCACCGGGTGGGAAGTGAATCTAAAATGGTAGCGGGCTAACCTGTTAGGAAGTATGGCAGTCATATCCCCTTATCGGTTTGGTCGGAACAAAAAATCGCTTAGTGGTACGTCTTTGTCAGTAGGGTGGTAACTAGCTAAGGCCAATGCCGCGTACCAGACCAGACCAGAGAAAATTCAGAAATAATAAATTCCCAAATTCTCCCTGCCTCGAACCCTCCTACTTGAATTCACAGCGCTCACCATTGTGCCAGGGACGTCGTCTTTATACTAGCTAGCTGACTATGTCCGCGTTGTATTTCTATGTTTTCAGGTTTAACATAGGGCCATCTGTGACAGTATTCATAAAAATTGTAAAACACGTGTACTTATCTTATTTTCTAACCAAAAGCCTAAATAACAAATTTTAAAAAACAAATTTCATTCATATAACTTGAAGGATGACGGATTTTCATACAAATTTTCACCCACTATTGACCCCTTTGGGGATGGAGTATTAAGAAATTAATATATACTAGCTTCTGCCCACGACTGCGTGGACTTCAGAATTGGGTATAAAGCTTCGCTCGTAACAATTTTCAATGTTCCCTTGGGAATCACTCGGAATCGGGAATCGGAATAAAAGGTAGCCTATGTTCTATTCCATGTTAAAGGCTACATGTATGCCAAATTTCATCCATATACGTTCTGCCGTTTTTGCGTGATTGAGTAACAAACATTCACACTTTCTCATATATAATATTAGTAGGAAATATTTAGTAGTACAGTAGGATAGTAGGATTTCATCTCTAAGATGAAAGTACTCTCTCAAAATTTGCCTGTTGGTAGTGTAGGTTGTTGTCAGTCAGTCAAGACAAAGTGTTTTATGATCATTATCAAGCCGTTTAGGCCGTAGTCCTGAACGCTAGTTCAGTGCGTTAGACTTCACACCCCTTTGAGAACAATATAAAAAATTCTCAAACATAAAGGTCTCACGATGGTTTCTACTGGACGGCTGATTGGCGCAATGGGCAGCGACCCTGCTTTCTAAATCCAAGTCACAATGGCCTTGGGTTCGATTCCCACAACTGGACAATGTATGTGTGATGAACATGAATGTTTATCAGAGTCTGGGTGTTTATCTGTATATTATAAGCTTTTATGTATATTATTTAGAAAAATATTCGGAAGCGATGATAGCGCATTGAGCAAAAGTTCGACTTCAATTTTTGGGGGCCGAGTACGAATCGAATCGCACCTCTAACTTAAGTCATGTCCGATTTAAGTAATTAGAATATCACTTTATTCAACGGTGAAGGAAAATATCGTGAGGAAACCTGCATGACTGAGAGTTGCACATAATGTTCTCAAAAGTGTGTAGAGTCCACCACACCGCACTGGGCCAGCTTGGTGGACTACGGCCTCAAGCCCTTCTCATTGTAGGAGGAGACCCGTGCTCTGTAGTGGGCCGCTAATGGGTTGATGTGATGATGATTATGATTCATAAAAAAAAATCATCCGTCACCTTAGTTCCCATAAAACTACGCTTACTTTGGCTATAGATAGCGATGTGTATTGTCATAGTATATTTATTTATTTACCGTTATGTCTTTGATAGTACCAGATTTCAGTTCATTCCAAAAGTCGCTGTGCTTACTCAATCGGAAATCCATAACAATATTACGTTCATGTGAACACAGCTAGCTTAAATATCTGAGACAACAAGAATTAGCATATGGGACATACTGCTTAGTTATTACTAATCCAATTTGCATAGAAATTGAATTCCGTAAATGAACTGGCTTAGATAGAGACATATTTTGATAACATATTACCAAGTAGAAGTCGTATGGATTGTGTTACTAACACCTTATAACAGTTTATATACACATATGTATGTTTCATATATAATACTATGCATAAAATATACAATGTATATTATATGTATTTATGTATATTGTATATTATTTATAAAAATATTCACCAGTTATCTTAGTACCCATAACACAAGCTACGCTTACTTTGGGGCAAAATGGCGATGTGTGTATTGTCGTAACATATCATTATAAAACTAGCTACCCGCCCTGGCTTTGCACGGGTGCAATGTATGTAAAGGTGTATGTCATTTGAATTTGTTTTTCTGGAATTTAAACGTCGCGTCCGCCCCGGCCCCACATTTCAAATCTTTCATATCCCCTCAATATACGTTTTAATGATATACTGTTAAGGAATATTTTTATCCACTTGAACTGAACAACGTAGGTATCTATGTATTTAATTGGATAAGGAATAAAAATAATGGATTGTTTAAAACAAACAAAAGGTCATCATAAAAACAAAAAACAACAACCAAGCGACAAGAAACAAGCGGCCCAGGACCGTGCATTTTCGAACTCTCTACAAAAGACCTATGTCCAGCAGTGGACTTCAATCGGTTGAAGTGCTGATGATGACGATGATTGTTTACAATAGTTTTCAAACCAGCCATATTTTTTTTTTGTAAAACATAAATGGTTACTGTGGGCTATCCTTTGGGAATGTACTTACAGTATTGTACCCTTTTAAGGTGTACAATACTGTAAGTACATTATTTTGATATCTCTTAGGGTTCAGCCAGCGTTTGCAATGTGAGCGCAAATGTGTTTATTTACTACATCACATTAGAAGCTCTAAAATGATCCGTGATAATTTTAGAGGTTCTAATGTGACGTAGTTGTTTATCTTCTATATCGTGCATTTATTATATGTAAAAATTGTTTTTGAAACACTAAAGATTCAAAAAAAACCGCATCTAAATCCCTTGCGTAATTTTACAGATCCAAGCATGTATAGGGACAGAGAGACAGCGGGAAACGATTTGTTTTATACTATATAGTGATATTTTTGATAATGTTTAATGTATATTGAAGTTGTCGAAATTTAATATTTAAATTATAAAAGTACTCTTTGTTTCTTTAGAAAAGATATAAAGATAATTAATACATATATATAAACGCATCACATATATAAACCACAATCACGAGGTCCTGGTGGCACATCTTTGCCGCTAGGATGGTAACTTGCCACGGCCGAAGACTCCGTCAAGACCATTCTGAAATTATAAATTTACAAATTACCCCTGCATGGGTCGAACCCTTGACTTCCCATTCATATGACCACTTCGTTCTCTACTGCACCGATGATAATAATAATATTTTTAATAATAATGATGATCTAGTACGTACTATGCAATACTTGGTAATTCTTACTTTTAGCTCTGGTGAAGCAAAATATCTTTAAAATTCCGCCAGCGCGTCATGTATTAGCTTCATATCCGCATGAAACTGGCGTGGGGCGGTAATAACCGGTATGAACTGGATTGGCGGCGGGCAATATGTGTTAAATTACACCTCGCCAGCTATTCCTGTATCTCATTACGTCTTGTTACCACGATACTGTTTACCTGTGCAAGTTATTTTCGATCAGTTTTGTTCAAATATCACTAGTGAAATAAACTAAGCGTATAGCGAGAAATATCTTATACTATGTCAGATATATGTCGACTATAGATGGCGACGTGTAAATTATCATAGTAGTAGTATATTTATTTATTTATAAAAAAAAGATATCAAAAGTGGAATTGACAATCCTTGAGACTTATCAAATGTATACTAATATTATAAAGAGATAAGATTTTTTGATTGTTTGTAATTTGTTTGTTCTCAATAAGTCAAAGTCAAAGTCAAATATATCTTTATTCAAATAGGCACATAGATGGCACTTTTGATGCGTTATTATATACAAAATGTGTACATAGCAGTGAGTAGTGATGGCGATAACTACAATCGTAAACTTAAAACTAAAGCTACGAGGGTTCCAATCGCGCCCTGGTCTAAGAAGAAGCCCACAACAAACTTAGCCGGGTGTTCTTTTTGTTATCACCATCTCACATTGTCATTAGAAAATATTTAAGAAGCAACCTGGTTTGAGCAATTGTTTAAAAATCCTTTATACTATAATAGGACTTTTCTATAAGCTTTCGCTTAATACAAACTTTGAACTTCTTTAGTGACATCCCCAAGATATCAACCGGTAATTTATTGTAAAATTGTATACAATTTCCTTTAAATGAATTGCTTATTTTGTGTAGTCTAGTGTACTGCACTGCAAGTTTATTTTTGCTTCTAACGTTCAAATTATTGCAGTCACATTTTCTTTTAAATTTTGATATATTTTTGTGAACATACATTAAATTTTCAAATATGTATTGGCTATAGAGTGTCATTATTTTAACATCTTTAAATTTATCTTTCAATGACTCTCTCGGACCCATTTTATAGATCGCACGAACAGCCTTCTTCTGCAGCACGAAAATAGTGCCAATATCAGCAGCATTACCCCATAGTAATATTCCATATGACATAATGCTGTGAAAGTAACTAAAATAGACTAGCCTAGCAGTTTCTATGTCTGTCAGGTGGCGTATCTTCTTTACTGCATAGGCAGCAGAACTAAGCCTGTTCGATAAATTATTTACATGAGGGAAAATAGGCTCCGAAAGTAGTGGAACGATGTTAACCATTTCTTCGCCAAAAGAAAACTAAATGTAGACCTAAGTTTTCAAGTAAAGTTTGTTTTGAAATATAATTACATGATATAATATATTGATATTTTTTGGCATTTCTTGCTTCTCTAAATTGCCCTATTAATATGCCACTGGAATTTTAAAAATAAAAAGCACCTTGCGTGTTTATCCAGATCAAATTAAATCCGGTAAGCCGTCAGCAAGATCCTGAAAAATTTCTCATTTAAGTGATAAAAAAAAGAAACATTGAAAGGTAGTGTCATTTTGATTAATTAACTACTTGGATCATTACTTAAACGAAAGAAGTATCTAAGCGCGTTTCTATATTTTTTTTTGTATTTATAGAATGAGGTAAAAACGATTTCGCGTTTCCCGTAAGGTAACTAGAGTTTTTCGAGTACACCACAGAAGATACAAAAAAAATATGATTACAATTTGTTTAGTAAAATAAATAAAACACGAGCAACACAGGAAACTTTTGAAAGAATTGTGGATTCAACATTATTTTTTATAACGAGCTTATTAAAAGCTCTTTAGAAACGAGGAAATGGGTTTAGCTGAGTGTCATTGTGTGACTTGTACTAGGAGAGCAGGAGGGGGTAGAGAGCGTCGCATAATTAGCAAGTACATTCATTCTGTCTAACAACTGCCGTATTGTTGCGTAGTTGTGAACACACAGCTCTTAATAGGGCACGTATGGCAGTAGCTTTTTTTTTTGTTGTTAAAAGCGTGTTTGTGAAACTCCCTACGATCTGACTGGTATGAATTGAATGACTGAATTGCATAAGCACTTCAGACACCTGCCTACTTCTACTTATTCGATTAGTTAACAGTGATTTATATGGAATCGAAATGCAATCTTGTTACAGTACTGGGAACAGTATTGTCACTAGATGGATCGAATAATTCCACTTGTACAAGGCTGGCACAGAACGGGTGCGACTTTTGCCTTTTTTAAAAGGACTGGATAAAGTCCACATTTGGACTTTTAACGTGCCACGGCTAAACACAGGCCTCCTCTCTCATATGAGAAAAGGTTTTAGAGCATAGCTTTCGTTACTCCAATACGGTTGATTTGCTATAACGATTAAAACCTATATATATTAAATTTAGTAGAATCGTATGTTATATCAATTTAAAATGCATATAAAAAGTTATCATCATCATCATACACTACAGATCACGAGTCTCCTCCCACAGTGAGAAAATGTTAAGGCCGTAGTCCACCACTCATTGGCCCATTGCGGATCGGTGGACTCCACACACCTTTGAGAACATTATGTAGAACTCTCAGGCGTACAGGTTTCCTCACGATGTTTACCACCATTACCAAGTGTCCACAACACAAGTCTTCCACCACGATACCGACAAAGACATGCCACTAAGCGATTAAGCTTTCCGGTAAAATCTTGCGTATGAATATCATCAGGGGTGTCAGTTTAATATAAATGCCATGTCCCTTAAAGTGAAAAGTTAAGGATAATAATTTTAATTAAAGAATCCATGTTAAAAAACTCCGAAAACAAGGTTAATACCATCTTTCATTTCGGCGAGTCATCAAAAACTTTGTTGGCAAAAAAATTGAATTTCCACGAATAAGCTGAACAATCGCTATCATTTCTTTTGTTTAAGCACAATTTGAGCACGATTCGACTGTTGCGAATTAAGGAGTTCCATTTGGGCGAAGCACTTCAAATTTGCTTAACAAGTCGATGGTTCTTCATTTATAAGGCTCGCTGAGTTTTCACAGACTTTAAATAATTTAATGCTCCACAAATGCAAAACCTATTCTTCAATGTTCCATTGTTCTAACCACTCACGTAAGTAATTATATTTACTCAGTAATTTAAGACGGATTTACCGCTGTCCAGTAAAGAGTTTTGTCCTCCGTCTGCTAAGGCTTTTATTTAGATTAAACAACAAAAGTAAAATGTAAGCACCAGTAAAACTTACGTATCCAAAAATATACCTAAACGATAACTGATTTGAAATCTAATCTGTTTGCTAGTTTGTTAGCTCAATCAAAACATCCTGGAAATGTAGATAGGACTTTTTACCCCATACAAGCTCGAGCATACAGTAGCATTTCAGAGCAATTTAAAAATATAGCAGCACAATTTCATACAAACAAACAGTGCTTGGTGAAATATTTCATAGTATGTATATAGGCTAAAATACTAAGTATCCCGGGAAAAGTAAAAGTTCCGACGTATCTTTTAAAACTTGTAAATATTAAGGGGCAACAGTTATGTACTAAATAAAATTCTAGTGTTCAGAGAAACACTCGTAAGAAGCGATTTAATACGCCGGCTATTGCGATATATACGCGATTTAGTCCACCCTTTATTTTAATTTCATATTTCGTGATAATAATTTTTCATAATTTGTTTTTTATTCTGTCCAAAAGATTTTGAAGGATTCTCTGGCCTATGCAAAAAATCATAAGAACCAGGCGCTTACCTGGTTCTTATGATTTTGATTTTGAAGGGTGCACTAAATCGCGCGCAATAGCTGGCGTATTAAACGTGAACATCGTCAAGTTGTTGAAGGGGATGAGAAGGGGTTAAAGCCGCAGTTGTGGACTACAACGCGGGCCCAGTGCGGTTTGGTAGACTCACACATTTGAAAAGATTATGTAGAACGAAGCATTCTGGGTCCTCACGTGGTTTTCCTTCACCGTTGAAGCAAGTGATATTTTAATTACTTAAAATGACTTACGAAATTATGATATGACGAAAAGCGCCCAATGCGCTACACAGCTTCACCGCGTATAGTATATATAGTAAACATCGTCGGAACTACCAAAATACAAAAGTATAACCCTGCTTTTAAAAAATAACCCATTTATCGATATAAAGTTCGCTTTTCCCGAACAATAACATTTTTCATATTAATATTAGCGCTTTTAGAACAATTCTCCCGGCACAATTATGTAAGACAAACTCCATCTGTTTGTTCTTTTTTTTTGTTCTTATTCCCTGTGGGTAATGTTATCGTAATGTAAAAGTAAGTTGAGGTTTATTCAAAAAAAATCTTGTGGATGTGTAAAGTAACTATTTTAGATGGAACTTGGCTGACACAGAATCGTGTGTCTTGAATATATTTCTCTGAAAACGCTTCAACGATTGACGCCCTTTGCTGGAAATATGTATACCCTAGAAAGTTCCAAAATCCACTGTCCTGGGCCGCTTATTTCCAGCAGCTCCCAGCGACTCATCAATCATCCATCCACCTCGTTAAGGGCCAGCAAACGCTGTGCGTTGCCATTCCGGCACTTTGGGACCCCAACGTCCCCCGCCCATAACAAATTCTGCTTTGTAACTCGTTGAGCTATGTTGGTAAATCTAGTTTTTCTACGGAATACAATTCCCACAATAACTAAAGAATATCTAACTATACGTAAAATAATACTATTACTATTCAATATTTTAATATATTATGCGTTTAATAAAATCGAAAAATATCTTCTTTTGTTTATCTATTTTTTTTTGTTCGATTGCGCTAATCTTTGGAGCTAAAAAGCTAATTTTTAAAATTGTGCTTGCACTTGATAGCCCCTTTCTAAAAAAAAGTTATGGTATTTATATTAAATATATTAAATAATTGTGCGGGCGCGCAAAATGTCACTTAGGGTCGCCTATAGACAGTACTTCGCGGGGCACGCAAGGAACACGGCCAGAGGCCTAGGTGTTGAGCCACGTGTGTCTGTAATTACACTCGCAACCAAGCCTTCGAGATTGGAACACAGCATTGCAACAGTGCTGTTTAGCGGCCCAAATAAGCATAGTGGCACTACTTGTCCGGACGAGCTCTGTCACAATAAACTCTTCTACAAGTTAAAAAGACGATAAATCAGAAGCATTTTTGAAATGAAAGATTTTTAAGTTAAAAATGTACGCCCGCAGTTACCAAATTGAACAGTTAATAAAGAACATGCGAAAATTTTATTTTACTCTTGTAGATCTCTTTCCCAATTAGTGGCTGCACAACTTTTTGCTTAATGGTTAAAAAATCAGGGTTCACTACTAAGAAGTTTACCATCTTTTACAAAATTTAATCCGAAAGTTATCTATAATTATCAGTGGCGTGCAAATAAGGTATGCAGATTATATAAAAAATCTCCAGTACGAATTATAAAAAAAATTTTGATAGGCTTTTTGTAACTCTTACAATGCCTCATACGTTTTTTCCCATGTCAAAGGCTACATGCATGCCAAATTTCATCCAAATCCATTTCTTAGTTTTTGCGTGATTGAGTAATAAACATCCAGACTTTAACATTTATCGCCGTTTAAACCTTTCCTAGTCTTTCACAAATATTTTAAGATCTAAATTGGCCAAGTCGGTCAAGCCGTTCTCGAGTTTTAGTAAGTCTAACAAACAGCAATTTATTTTTGTATATGTACGAGTATATTTATATAATATAGAATAATTATTATATACTTTTCCATTCTGCCGGAATATAATTCTACCGTTTTTAATTTCACTAAATCCCTCGGTTTGTGCTCTTTGTGTCGCGTCGCCCGAAATTGAAAATTGGACGAGTAGAAATTAAATTTTTGCGAAAAAGCCGGCGATCGCCCGACTTCCTTTGTTTAAGCCATTTTATGCGCAAGTTGAATACGATTCTGTTGCGAACAATGTAATTTAATCATAGGGACCCGGTGGCCTAGCAGTCAGCGATAACTGCATATAAATGACCAGGTTGCTTCTTAAATAGTTTTAAATGACAATGTGTGATTGTGATAACAAAAAAAAAACAACTGGCTAAATTCGTTGTGGGCTTCTTCTTAGACCAGGGCGTGTTTGGAACCCTCGTAGAGTTTTAAGTAGACGAATTTAGTTATCGCCATCAACTCACTTCTATGTCATATTTTGCACGTAATGTACTCATCAAAAGTGACATCTTTGTGCCTGTTTGAATAAAGAAATATTTGACTTTGACTTTGACTAGAATAATGAGTGAGAACCTCGTTTCCTTACATAATAAATAGGTATTATAAATGTGAAGCGTGTTGTTTGTTTGTCCTTCCTTCGCGCCCTAACTTAGCAACCAATCAACTTTGTTTTTGACATGGAGATAGTCGAAAAGACGGAAAGTAACATGGGCTACTGTTTATTCCAAGAATATAAACGGTTCCCACAGGAATTTGACAAGAGAGAAATAATCGCGGACGGAGAAGCTGGCCACAACTGGAATTTAAATAAAGCACATTCACGTCGATGTAATATTATAATTTATATTGTATGATAAAGAGTTTTCTGTAGTAGTAACAGAGATTTTTGTTACAGAGCTTATCTTTGGAAGTATTCAAGTCATGATTATTTGTGCCGCCAAGCAGCATACCAGTGTTTCGGTCTAAACCTGCGACTCTCGGGCAATCGCGGCCTGAGCGCTTTCACCAATCAAGCTACGGCTCTCCTACCGTCGATGCCGAAATTAGTATATGCCTTTCACATCAGTCTTATAGCGACTATAGCGTCATCTTGTAGGAAACGTTGCAGTTTCGATCAGTAGCTACATAACCAATTCCTTATTCTTGGCTGGAACTTGGCTAACACACTATCGTGTGCCTTGATCCTCGTAAGTCTACGTTATTCTCCATCATATATTAACATACAGTCAGTAAATTTACCTCTAGCTATAAGTTTGGCGTAGGTAAGGTTATCATTAATGTCAGAGATAAAAAAAAACTGTGAACGGACTGTATTTTGTTATATTGCATCATTAATCATTAAAGAAGGCCAAACAAAATACTCTCGCCTTTATAATTCTCGTTGCAAAGCTGTATAAGATTGCGATGGTGTCGCGTGCTGTCCACCGATATTATGTCAAAGGTGATAATTAAATATCAAAACTTCCGCCAGCCATCTAATTAATAAGCAAGACGAACTTGAGAGGTGTATCTCTTCGTTATATGAAAGCGAGTCGCTTTTCATTAAATAATAATTTCTTGTCTGAAAGCGAGCTGAAAGATGCCTTTTCAGATGCTTGTTTTGCTCTAGAAATGTTCCCGAGCAATGTTATAATAATTATATCTGATATAAGAAGGACGTTTTAATTAGGTAATGAAATGGAAGAAAATTTTTGTCGTTGCAATAATTTCGGTAACCTTGATAGCTCAACGATGGTGAGCTGATATTTTTTTTGAAAGTTCTAGTATTAATTCCCGGCTGGGGCACTGTTATAAGAAAGTAAAGCCAACCAAGAATTTGACCGGAACTTCCGTCTTATAAAAAGTAGCCGGCACTATCTATTCTTAGTATTATCAATACTCGGCTCCTTCTGACCGGCTGACCATCTGTTTTTTTTAAATGACTGCAAGTTGGCGCTTGACTGCAATCTCACGTGATGGCACGTCATGATGCAGCCTAAGATAGCAGCGGACTAACATCTAAGGGGTATCGCCATACCCCTAATAATTTTCCACGCGAAATCGTACTGGAACGTTAAATCGCTTTTATAAGGTAATGCTTCTTTAAAAAAAAACACTGAGTAAAACAAAGCAAATTAACCTGTGTCATTCAAATTTTTTTTTAACGACTTACATTCCTGTTCCGAAAACAGGCAGTACGTAGCGTGTGCCTCATTCGCCGCAACTGACACTTGTGTCGTAATTAACCTAATTTTTATGTTTGTTTTTATAGCAAACTAGCGACCCGTCCCGGCTTCTCACGGGTGCAATGTTAATACTAATGTGGATCAGTTAATGAATAAAAACAATTCCTTAGTCGATGAATTTAATGTATCTCTTAAAGTGTCGAAATGCTCCAACAGTGAAGTGACAGAACAACGCGCATGAAGCACTCAGCCACCTCCGCAGCCTGATTAGCTTCTGGAGGGATCTCGGCAGGCTGAAGTGATCCAGCGGGTAGCTGCACCAGCGGCCAACGGACGATTCAGGCAAACTAAGTAATTGATGAATTTCTTAAAGACAAGGTTGCTTCGAAGCATTCTGTTCCACTTTCATCTCTCACAAGATAGAAAAATGAATGTTAGAATGTAAAATGTAAATTGTTGATGTTGGAATAGAGCAATTGCTGAGTTTCTTGCCGGCTTCTTCTCGATAGAATCTGCCTTCCGAACCGGTGGTAGAGTCACTACAAACAGACAGACTTGACGTTTCAAAAGTGCTTATATTAGGCCTACTTAAAATAAATGAATTTTGAGTTGAATTTAGAATTTTTTTCTGGCCCAGGAACAGAAGAAGGAGAAGGTGTTTCCAGCTTTTGCAATGTAAGCTAATAAAAATATGTTTATCAAGCTATCACATAACAAATCTTTGAATTTCTTTGCTTTTCTCTACTATATGCTACTACTACTCATAATCATCATCATCATCAGCCATTGTGCGTCCACTGCTGGACATAGGCCTCTTTCAAGAAGCGCGAACTTTTCCTATTTTCGGCTTTCCTCATCCATTCGATGCCTGCCACTTTTCGGAGGTCGTCGCTCCGACACGCGGTCTCCACTCGAGGACCTTTCGTCTCCAACGTCCATCGGTCCTCGATCCACCACTTCGTTACGGATCTTATCCCTTAAAGAAATACCAAGCATAGCTCTTACCATAGCACGCTGAGCGACTTGAAGTTTGTGAATCAGCCTCGCTATCAGTGTCCACGTTTCGGCACCGTAAGTCATGACCGGCAAGACGCACTGATCGAAAACTTTTTCTTCAGGCATTGCGGTATGGCCTACTACTACTATATACTATAAAATTGTGACAGTCTACAGCCAATAAATATTTAAAAAATGTAACGTCTGTTCACAAATTTAAGAGAAAATGTGTCTGTAAAAATTAGAAAATTGCAGTGCAATACACAAACTAAGCAATTCATTTAAAGGAAATTGTACCTATACAATTTTACAATATAATTGGGTGTGAACTATTGCTCTAACCAAGTTGGTTCTTATATCATTTCAAATGACAATCAATGTAAGATGGTGATAGCGAAAAGAACGCCCGACTAAGTTTGTTGTGGGATTCTTCCTAGACCAGGGCGCGTTTGGAACCCTCGTAGCTATAGTTTTAAGTTCAAGGATGTAGTTTTCGTCATCACTACTCACTACTATGTACATGTTTTGTATGTAATAAAAGCATCAAAAGTGTCGTCTATGTGCCTATTTAAATAAAGGAATATTTGACTTGACTTCATAATATGCGTGTTTACAACATATAAACCTTCATATCAAATCATTTTTATTGCGAAGTTGAAACAGTGGGAGAGACTATGTTTTGTCTTGTGTAAAGAAGACTAAATGGCTTAGGTAATGCTGGTATTTTTACCTACCCGCCCTAAATCCCCATCCACATATGAATACCACAAGAGCACGTAAAGTGGCGTCCCAATATAGGATACAATGGTATTTGATAAATCCGTAAAGGGACACGGGCCAATCGACATTCCTTTGTGTGAGGGACTCGGAAGACCCACCTTTCTCATTCAACTATGTCAGGAATCGACAGTGAGATGGGAACACGTACTCGTATATATTAAGAATAGAGGTCTGGTACCTAATAAGGGTATTGATTTCATTCATTAAAAGAATATATTAAATTACGACTGTCACATACAAAACCAGACCCACGCACACACAAACACACACATACACACGCATATATCATAAATAATAAGTAATGTTTGTAACTCTTTGCCTGACTGGTCTTTTTGTTAGTCTTAGGAATGTGCCTATGTGATCAATGAATGAATGAATGAATACACTTTTATTGTACACCAAAAAAAAAAAGGAGTTACATAGATATAAAGATAGAGCAAGAGAGTATAATTTGGTCCTCTCCCAACGGGAAGATTCACCCATAATCCCCACGCTGGGCAGACGGGTTGGTGATTGCAGTAGCCGGTAGTAGTAGCACTAAGGACGCTGATGCCCGCTCTCCATAATTCCCTAAGTCGTCTCGCACGACATCCGCTCAATGGGGAGGGTTGGTGACTACCTTATCCACTACAACCGGTTCTAATCTGCGTCAACTTGGTATTACTGCACACGGGCCTCTTGCCACAACTGGCATTTTATCTGTGTGCCGGACACACACACTGCAAATCGTAGCAGTTCATATACAATTACAATACAATTTATCGATACATGCGAAATTTAATAATTTAATGTATGTTCACAAAAATTTAAATAACATGTGAGAAAATGTGATTGCAATAATTTGAACGATAGAAGCAAAAATACAATGGCAGTGCAATACACACAACCAAACTCTGCCACTGGCATGTTTTCGATAAATTGTATATGAACTGCGACGATTTGCAGTGTGTACGCCGGCACACAGATAAAATGCCAGTGGTGGCGTTTTGTGGTTGTGGCAAGGTGCAGTAATACTATGTTGACGCAGATTAGAACCGGTTGTAGTGGATACGGTACTACATTATTTTGGCCACATTGGTTGGAATGGTGATGCTTGCTTGTTTAGTTCTGATGCTTGGTGCTGATGGTTCTGTTTCTGATCTGACGTCACGACACGGCACAGGTTACTATGATCATCATCATGATTAACATATCATCCCATTACCGGCCAGGCAGGGCACGGATCTCCTCCCACAATAAGAAGGGGTTAAGGTCGTGGTCAACCACGCGAGCCCAGTGCGGATTGGTGGACTTCACACACCTTTGAGAATATGATGGAGAACTCTAAGGTATGCAGGTTTCCTCACGATTATTATATTCTGTCACCGCTGAAACAAGTGATATTTAATTGCTTAAAACTCAGATAACTTAGAAAACTAAAGGCGCGTGCTGAGATTTAAGCCCCATGAAAGTAAAGTCAAAGTTTTACCAACTGTCCTATACTAATTCAAGTAAAAATATTATTTTATTTATCAGTTGTACCGAGCGTTTGATTAATTGTATTATAACTGCCTCATTGGTCAAGAAGTTAGGATACTACGTTACGGTTCACGAGGTCTTGAATTCGATTACCGGTCGTACACCTATAATTGATAGACATTACAAATTACAATTCAAAAATGTTTTATCCATGTAGACCACACGTTCATGTATCACAGGCACTTATGAACTCTTTATAAATTTAACATGTTACCACTAATGTTAGGTGATGGTGATAACTGCATTCATTAACTTACAACTAAAGCTAGGCTTTAAATTTATAAAATTGATAATTCCTCCAAGTCTAGGTAAAAACACTAATAATAAATTATAAAAATATAAAAAGCAATGTGTCATCTCTTGTTTCAAACGTGTCTCATTGTAATATGGACCTTTGAAAAAGTAGATCGAAACTGCAACGTTTCCTACTAGATGACGCTACAGTCGCTATAAGACTGATGTGAAAGGCATATACTAATTTTCGGCAGCGACGGTAGGAGAGCCGTAGCTTAATTGGGGAAAGTGCTCAGGCCGCGATTGCCAGAGTGTCGCAGGTTCAAATCCTGTCGGTTCCAAAAATTTTTATATGCATTTTAAATTTATAAAAAAAATATAGCTAGTAGGTTCCCAAACGGGCCCTGGTCTAAGTCACACAACAAACTTTGTTTTGTTATCACCATCAGGTTAGGTTTTCCTGTGACAGGCACTCAGCTCTTACGCAAACTTTGATATGCTGGAGATGATTATTCACGAAACATTTAAATACCCCGTTCCACTCTCGTAAAGCATAATCAAATTTAAGCTTCACTTAACATCGGACAATAGGTCGGTGCTCACATAAAAATACGCGAACGACCGACAATACTCGTCGCATTCAATAATGTAAAGGGCCCGAACCCTACAAGATTAAACCCTTGCTGAGAAAGCAATAAAGGCCGATGAGGAACTCCCATAACCCTCCAATAAATTGATGCGATTGCTCGATTCGACTTGAACGCAGTCGGATTTATTAACCGATTTAATTTACCTATGTATTTTATCGGATTGAAATACGTGGATCTTTACCAAGGATCAAGAGGTATGGTAGTTTAAGCTAAATACAAACGTTTGAATTATGTGTTAAACCACATTATTACATAAAGATTACTATGCTATTGATGAATTTCTTAATGACAAGATTGCCTAGGAGCAAGTCCCTCGGCTTTCATCTCACATAAGATAGAACAATGATTGTTAAATTGATTTTTTTTTTCGAAAAGAGCAACTGCTGAGTTTCTTGCCCGCTTGTTCTCGGTAGAAACAGCCTTCAGCACCGGTGGTAGAGTCACAGCAAACGTGCTTATAGTTTCAAAAGTGCTTATATTAGGTCAACTTGAAATAAACGAATTTTGAATTTTGAATTTTTTTGAATTTTATAGTATTGATGTTAAAAAAAGCTACTGCTTAGTTTCTTATTATATGTGGTCTCTTATATGTGGCTTCCTAGGGCGAAGGTTGCGGGGGAGCACCAACAGCATCCTGAAGATGATTACTGGGATGTTGGACTGCAGGTTTGTGAGTCACTGCTCTGCTATTTCAAATGGATTAAAGCGGCAGTGATTCGATGTGATCGAGTGATCTTTTAGTTATACAGATATAAATATTTTACGTAAGTATTCCCAAATATGACTTACATTGTAAAGAGGATTGCGAAATGTATAGTCATTTTGCAACGTCGCTAATTTAGTAGTAAGATCATCAAAAAACCAACTCTCCCTTAAGATTTCTGATAATAATAACATGACGTCCAGTCTTTTTTTATATTCCGTAAATCCACGTTTAACACCAAGGTAAGTTCAATTTATAACCAGGTTATGGAAATTAATTAAACAAGCATCTGCCGCCCGCCCCGAGATATTGAAACAAAAACTTTGATAAATGGAAGAAAAATGTAATAATATCTTCGTGAAAAAACGATTTCTCATTATGGATTTAGATCAAATCTGACCTGTTACGCTGCGGCATGGCAATAATTAAGTTTTTTGTATCTACAGGCTGTCTTCTGATCTTTTTATTACTTTAAGTCTTATTAGATTGAAATATTTTTCTGTTTCAACGTACATACAACGTGTAAATGAAAACCGAAATATTACTTTACATGCTTTAAAGGTACATTATTTACGTGTCTCTAAGACTTATCTGTGAAACCGAAACGCTAAGTTTTTGAGCAAACCACTGCCATAATTTTTACCGAACACAGCAAAATTAAATTCAACTTTACGACTTTATTAGGAACGTGTCGCGTAGCGTAGGTACTACGCGCGTGTCAGTCTTTTATCTTTAATAGGGTTGTCATAATTAAACACATTGAATGTTATTAATTAGTTTGTATGGGAAAATAAATACGCTTCTTTTTATTTAATGTTTACAGTGTGATTCTTATGAAATATCCTTATTCGTAATTCGGTTACACTTTATCTTCTTTATATATATATTTCTTGTGTGCGTGTGTATGTCACTGAACTCCTCCGAAACGGCTGGACCGATTTGAATGAATTTTTTTCGGTATGCGTTTGGGTGGCACCCTGGATGGTTTAGATTCACAAATCAGCCCAACAGATAGCGCTGGGGTCCTCTAGTATATATATAAATCGTTGATATTTTTCTTATTCCACTAAAAGTAAGCCCTTGCCTGCAATATCACAAGATGGTAAATGATGATGCAGTCGAAAATGGTTGTGGGCTAACCTATTAAAGGTATGACAGTTATATTAAACTCAATATACCTATGGTTTCTACACAACATCTTACTGGAACGCTTAGCGGCACGTGTTTGTGGGTAGGATTGTAATTAGGCAAAGCGAAGCCTCCACCGGGAAGCGAACCTCGGACCTCCCAATTATAAGATGACAGCGCTCACCACTATATCAGGGCGGTCATCATATTTATATCTGATGGGATGCTTTAGCCGTGGCTAGTTACTACCCTACCCTACAAAGACGTGCCGCTAAGCGATTTAGTGTTCCGGTGCGATGTCGCGTAGAAACCTATTAGGGGTATAACTTGGTAGTTATACCCCTAATAGGTTTCTACGCGACAGATGGTAGCGGGCTACCCTGTTAGGGAGTATGGTTACTCCCTAACAGGTTAGCCCGCTACCATCTTAGACTGCATCATCACTTACCACATCACAGCAAACTCTTAGATATTGTAAAAGGATATATTTGGATTTGAGCAACAAAGATTATCTTTTTCTTCCTGAGTCAATAATAGATGTTTTCATTTCATTACTTGCCGTCCCGGTTAACTGTATTTTAACGAGACCTACCCCTATTGTTTTACCCATTTCTGGCAATGTGAGGGTAGAGTTCTTTATATATGTATATTATACTCTATGTGCATTTATATGCTCCTGTTTGTACAGATGTTTTACCATAGTGGCGCTACTATTGGTTATATTTTCACGAATGAGGTAACATTGGTCAAAGTCAAAGTCAAAATGTAATAATATCTTCTGCTATGTACACATGTTGTATGTAATTAACGCATTTAAAAGGCCATCTATGTACCTATTTGAACAAAAGAAATATTTGACTTTGACTTCAAAGAAGTAGAAGAAAGAAAAATTTATTTTGTACAATGCGCCACACATTGCAATATTAACGACACCATGAATGTTATGTTTGGCACAAGCTAGAAAAAAGGTGCCAGCGCAGTAATGTGCTGCATGCGCCAGTGGCAGTATACAGCGCTGATTCTCAGTTGGCACCTTATTCCAAGTTACAGCCTCATAAGAAGGCTCAGAGTCACTCAGCAATGGAGAGAGCTATGCTAGGAGTATCTCTACGTGATCAAATGAGGAGATCCGTAGAAGAACTAGAGTTATCGACATAGCACAGCGAGTCGCGAAGCTGAAGTGGCAATGGGCAGGGCACATAGCTCGGAGAACCGACGGACGTTGGGGTCTTAAGATACTGGAACGGCGACCCCACACCGGTAAACGCAGCGTAGGTCGGCCCCCAACGAGGTAGACGGATGACATCGGGCGAGTCGCTGGGAGCTATGTCCAGCAGTGGACGTCGATTTGTTGACATGATGATGATGATGATGATGAGGTGATACTACGGAAATGCGTACCCATCCACTGACCAAATTTTAATATTTTAGTAATTAACTAAGCAAAAGGTATATAAGTAAAAAAAAACAATCGAAAAAAAAACAGACAAATAATTAAAAATACACCAATAAAACACTAGAATACTACTAAACTAACTAAATAAACCCACAACTATAATAATAATAAAATAAAACTAACATCTTTATCTTGTGTGCGTGTGTATGTCACTGAACTCCTCCTAGACGGCTGGACCGATTTGAATGAATTTTTCGGTATGCGTTTGGGTGGTAATCTGGATGGTTTAGATTCACAGATCAGCCCGACAGATGGCGCTGGGGTCAGCTAGTATATTTATATAAACTTGAAAATAAAAACTTTAACAATGCTGCTTGGCAACAGAAATTAGCATGGCGGTAGTACTTCCCCGGAAGAGTTCCTTCGAAAAATCTCTAGCATTTTTCCATTTAAAAATCTTCCATATTTCAACTGCTTCAGTTGCTCAGTTTCTGCAGGATGAGAGATCCGACCAGGTGAATCGACCGAGGCAGGAATATGTTCGGTACGAATGAATAAATTAGCTCTATCAGCGGTTACTGGGTAATCTCATGATTGCGAATGCAAGCTAGCTAGGACATAGTCTAGAATCCTGCCGCGGTGAGTTCCCATTGTATTTTTTAATATCGGTAAATTATCTATCTCATTTCAGATTTTCATTTTATATTTACACTAGCTTTTGTCCACGACTACGTCTGCATTTGTTTTTGTTTTCAAATAATGTTTTTAAGTTGTACATTGTTGTAAAAAAAATCATAATTCAAATATACGTAAAATTTTAAAATATACATTATAATATTTATATCTAAATATATAGAAGCGGTGATAGCGCATTGGGCAGGAGCTCTACTTTCCTTTAGTGGGGCCGAGTTCGAATCGCACGCACCTCTTTCTTAGTTATGTGCGTTTTGAGTAATAAATTTATCACTTGCTTCAACGGTAAAGGAAAAACGTGAGGAAATCTTTGAGTGCTGGTAAACCAGCGCTAATTCTGAAATCTGAGACCTCCCACTTAAACAAAACTAAAGCGCATAATTGCGCCAGGGAGGTCGAATAAAGACGAATACGATTTAAAAGAAAAATGACAAATTCCGGTAAACTATGATTACTTATCGGAATCCGACAAAGTCACCGGCACTGTGCAGTGAAAACGGGTCGCATTATGCACTAAAACGGCCAGAGTGCGGTATAAATAAGACAAGATATTATCTACTGGAGCCCCGCCAGCCGCACCTGCCTTTAGCGCAACCGGCTTGAAAGATAACCTCCACTGTATCTACCCTTTCAGGGAAATAAACAGCCCGCCTAAATACCTGGGATTTCAGGAAGATCAAATTTGGTCAATAGGCGTGAAATAGAAACGCCGAGGAAGCTTATATGAATGTATGTATGTTGGTTACCCTTTTTTATAGTGGTAATTGACAGACTAAGATGGCCCACGTAGTAAGTGGAAAAACCATCGCCGATAAACAACAAAACTTCGCAGGCCCGACCCGGAGATCGAGTTCAGAGCATCGTGATGTGACAATTAAGTAACAAAATTGAAAGACTCTTTTTATTTTTGATGTTAGGTAAAAACTGAGTTTTTTTTTCAAACCGAATGAGAGGAGAGTACATCTTCTGCCAGCTCACTTTTAACGATGCGCACAAAAAACCGACACCCTGAAGTTAGCTATAAGGTTTGACAGTGTACAGTTTCCATTGTGAAAGTCTGCGGGCCAGTGATTTAATTGATTCAATTGTACAAAAATCTCAAATTTTAAACTTGGTGGTCCGATCATGAGATAACGAGATAATGCGTTATAGTAAAATATCCAATGTATTAAATACCATTTTTCAATTGTTAGTGTCGTTTTCTCTACATATGTAGAATAAGGCGTAACTTAAGGGACCAATCCCCGTTTCGATTAAGACCAATGTCTAGCAGTGGTTGACATGATGATGTTTATATATGGCGGCGTAAGTTGGATGATAGATAGAATAATAGTGATAAGAGTAGAGTGAGTGAGTATTTGTTGGTAAGGGGATACCTATGGTTTAAATACCTAACAAGTGGCAATAAAAGTGCTCCCAAGTAACCAATAGCTTTAAACAAGACAACTGGGTTAATAAGCTACCCGAATATTTAACCCGAGCATCAATCACAAATCGCAAAGCACCCGCGGGACGCAGTTGTGAATTGCTAATATGGAGTTCACAATAATTTATATGCGCCACTCTCCGCGGGGAGCATTCGCTGTTATTTCCAACGGCACTGTTTAAATAATTCGACGTATAATAGCTGTCTGCCGCGGTTGTTTAGTGGTTAGAAGGATTGATAGCTGATCAAGAGGTTCGAATATTGTCGGTCCAGAAATTTTAGGTATATGATTTGTCGGGTACCGTACCCAAAGGAAAAAACGGGACCACATTACCAAAACTCTGTTTTCCGTCCGTCTGAGCGTCCTTCTGTCTGACTGTTCAAAAAAAATCATTTATTTCAAGTAGGCCTAATATAACCACTTTTGAAACGTCAAGTATGTCTGTTTGTAGTGACCGTACCACCGGTTCGGAAGGCAGATTCTACATAGATCATTTTACAATTTAACAAACATTGTTGTATCTTGTGTGAGATGTATGTTATGAACCGTGATGTAAACTGAATTTATTGCCGTTTTAAGAACAAATACAAAAGAACAGAATAAAATAAATACTTGGGGGCCAACTAAAATTGTATGATTAAAACTGGGCGAGCTATAAAGTATTTTGGCAATCAAATAGCCATCCAGGTTTGGAAATAGATCGTCGAATCAAGTAACCCGCTCGTTATACACGGAAGATACATGCGCGGTCGAATCCACAAATCGCACTCGAATGCTTTGCCTTGATTTATCGCTTTGATGTACCGCACTCGCGCATTGTCACATCGTAGTTTAAGAGGTTTACCATTCTCTGTGGGGTAAAAACTTAAATATTATATCCCCCCCTGACGCAGTGGTGATCGCTGAGGTTTAAATTTCGAAGTACCGCGAAAAATAATAAAAAATAAAAGTATCTTAGTTTTTAGGACTTCGGCTTCACCTTCGGGGGAGTTCGAATCTCATCCTCTAAGTTTTCTAAGTTATGTGCGTTTTAAGCGATTGAATTATCACTTGCGTCAACGTTAAAGGCAAACATCGTGAGGAAACCTAAATGCCTGATAGTTCTTCATAATGTTCTCAAAGGTGTGCATTGAACAGTTATATTCAATTTACCACACTTGATTCATAATGTACTATTTCCACCTATTGTACATGTTGCTACGAAAAAAAACATTTATAAAGACAAAAACCCCGCTTACCATGCTGTACTACAAAATTCCACATCGCTACATCCGAGTCAATACAAGTGCAGCGACCGGTTATTTTATCGCTGGTTAACCAAATTCAATTAATTTAAATTACAGACACACAGGCGCCCCGTGTAAATATATATTCAATTAACTACCCGTACTACACAATATTAATAACGATTTGTATTAAAATACATATTAATACAATTTAATTCAGTACTTTGTTCGTAATGATTTTCGACGCAATGGCGTTCGCAAAATAATTTATGATCATCAACGGGATTACATAAGTTATGAAATAGCTTGGAAATTTTTCGACCTACGTACTTTAAAGGCACTTTGTATTAGACCTTCAAATCGTTCTGTGGCCATCCGTTTGTGACGTCATCATCTTTGGGTGGCGCTGTTGTTCAAGACGATGTCCAGCACACTAAAGTATTTTTTTTAGTCCACTACACGTTAGTTCTTGTCTGAAATCTTACCTGGTGCTAAGTAATGATGCAATCTAAGATGGTAGCGGGCTAACTTATTAGGGAGTATGGTCATCCCCTAATCGGTTTCCACGCGACATCGCACCGGAACACTAAATAGCTTAGCGGCACGTCTTTTTCGTAAGCCTCCCATCAGACATCTGTTTTTTACCTCCGACCATGTGTTTTTTAATAGTTTCATAATGCTCACAAAAAATGAAATGAATTTAAAATGAAGATACACTTTGTTGTACACCTTACTTAGTGAAACTAAAAATATGTATATGCAAAAACAAAAGGTACAATCCACAGCTTTATCTTTAAAATGTGACCATCTATTTGCACGGTAATAATTGACGGACTTTTATACCATATAAAAGGCATTAAATTGGTTGGTTTAAAAAGTCAATTATTTTTGATCAAAATTTTTTTTCACGCTTTTTAGTGGTTAGGTTTGTATACCTAAGTTTTCATAACTTTAAACAAAATTTTGCTTTTCCCGAAGCCGGGTTAATGGTACCTTTCTTGTCCATAGCATACATCGCTTACCTACTTATTTACCATAATTTATTGTTATTATTGTATAGGTTCGGTAGCCAAACTAAGCACCATACAAGGTTATTTAGTTCAAGCTATAAAAATTACCCTTTAGTTTTATGTTTTGAATGTTTTGTACATCACATGCCAGTGAGCATGGCAAAATATAGCGTTCATTTTCGTACATACTCTCAAATGACAAAGAGTAGACGTCTTCCAAACAAAGCAATTAAGTACAAACGTTGCAATCAACTAGCTCCACTGCTCTACGGACTCACCTCCTCATAACGAGGACAAACGAAGCCAGTAAATTGCATTTTCTTGTCGTAAAATTGAAATTTTCAAACTGGCGTCAGAAACAGATTGTGGCTCTTAGTTGCATTTACGTCTCCATAAACAAGCATAGTTGAAAAGAGGTTCTATATCTATACAACTTTCCCATTTATCTGTATTCTGAGGTACGGTGTATGAATAACTTTCGTTCTAGAACTTTTCCTGGAGTCACTACTTTTTAAGAGAAACCAGTTTTTGTTGAACTCCCTGGTTAAGTGCTGTCTTATAAATGGAGGTAAGGGGTTGGATACTCGACGGAGGCTTTTCGGGAATTTACAATTTCCGAATTTCCTCTAGTCTGGTCTAAAAAGACGTTCTGCCACGCGTTTCAGTAAGATACGCGTAGAATCCAATTGGGGTACCATACATGTTCATTATATTGTCGACTATTAATAGCAATCTAACGCAAATATCTATTGTATGTTAAATTGTTTAAATATTTATGTATTGTTAATATAAAAACATACTAATATATATATTAGTTTGTTTTTATATTTCTTCATTAAAATTATGTTAAATGTATTTGTGTAAACTAGTTTATGTATAAGAATGTAATTATTCGCAGGTTGTATTTTAATAATTTGTACGTATTTTGTATGTGTGTGCCGTGCTTATTCTCCTGTTTTTTTTCCTAATTCAAAGTTGCCTGGCAGAGATCGCCATTAAGCGATAAGGCCGCCACTTCATGTTTCTGTTTTTATTTTAAGTTTGTATATGTTAATGATGTGGTATACAAATAAAGAGTTAAAGTAAAAGAAAATAAAGAATAAAGCATGGCCCGCTACCATCTTAGACTGCATCATCACTTACTACCAGGTTAAGTTGCAGTGAAAGGCAAACGTGGAATTAAAAATAAAAAGAAAACTAATTACAAATTTTCCATTAAAAATTACTCTGTGATAACCATAACATTAGCTGTGTTTACATTAAAGGTCAAATGGAGTATCTATCTTATCCCACGTTATGTTTGGTTGAAAGTTCAATACTAAAACGTGACGGTTTACGATTTATAAATAATCCTTTAGTTCGAACAGTTTTGAGGGTCTATGACAGCCTAGTAGACGACGTAGATTTATCTAGGCCTCTATCAACCTATTATGTAATTTTTCAGTTACCAAAAAGACTTCTGCTTAAAGAAATAGGTACTTATCCTTAAAGAAGTATTCGTTTGAATGTGGTTGACATGTTAGCTACCTGAAGCGGTGATAGCCCATTCGGCAGGACTTTGACTTACCTTTCGGGGGTGCGAGTTCGAATCCCAGCACGCACCTCTAACTTTTCAAAGTTATGTGTGTTTTAAGTAATCAAGTATCACTTGCTTCAACGGTTAAGGAAAACATCGTGAGGAAACCTGCATGCCTGAGAGTTCTCCATAATGTCCTCAAAGGTGTGTGAAGCCCACTAATCCGCAGTGGCCAGCGTGATGGACCACGGCCTTAATCCCTTCTCATTGTGGGGGGAGACCCGGGCCCTGTAATTGGCCGGTAATATAAGTTGAATCATATGTGTATCATACACCTGTTTTTATTTGGCGTGGTGGAAAAGCTTTATTGCTGCCTCCGATCCTTGGACAGGAAGGAGGTTATGTGGGACTCCCCCCTCTAAGGGGGTATACACAAACTATGTGTATCATATACAAGAAAAAGGCTATTATCATATGTCAATATATTACATGTAATTCTGTTGGTGGTGCTTTGAATAAATAAATACATTGATACATAGTTGTATTAAAATCATTAACCTTACTGCAGGGATATCGGAACACGTCATACAAAGTGCTGTGTCCATCAACCTTAGGCATAGTATAGATCGGTAGAATCTGCCTTCCGAACCGGTGGTAGTGTCGCTACTAACAGACTGAATTGACGTTTCAAAAGAATTTGTAAACTGGGGCTTAATACTTGAGATAAATGAATTTTGAATTCTTTTTAATAGGCGTTAAGTCTCAGTGCAATTAATAACACTGATTCTGCTCTTGGTGCTGTAAAAACACCGGCAACCACGCCTTTCATACTTGTGATAATAATTCTCAGAACGAGCTCTTAGAGAGCCTCCTACGAGTAGTAGCTGTCTCTAAAAGTTAAGCTTGTAAGGTATGCGACTGGCATGAAACGAAATTACCATTGTATTAATGGTAGAAAAAAAACAATGATTTGCAATTCTAATAATACTTTGCAAGTGGAAAAAGTTTTAATTGAATAACTTATCGACAAATGCATTATTCATTTGTGATTCTCATAGTGGTAAATGAGAAAATACAGTTTTAGAGTTTTTCAAAATAGTTTGATTATTATCATATTCTTGAAAATATCAGCCATCTTAGTACCCATAACTAGATGGCGATGTGTGTATTGACGGAATATATTTATTTACCTATATAAAACAAGTTTTGGCCTGACCCGGGATTCGATCCAAGGACTTCGTGATCTGCTGATGCTGACAGCAGCTTAGAGGCAATAAAAGGTATCTAATATTATAATAAAAAGGCATATCTGATATTATAATTGATCGATAAGAACGAATCCAACAAAATCCGCTCGGATTCCACCATCAATCGTGGATTACTGTCGTCCTTAGGGGGAAAGTTATAAATAGGTAATTTTCGCGCTCAAAATTTATGCTCCTGGTTTCCCGCGGGTACGGTGAGTGTACATTTTGAAGCTTAGTCTCTGCATAGACATTCTAAAAGTTTTATAACATCGTATATCAACGCTGCAACTAGCGGTTAAGCGCATTGGGTAGAAACTAAACTTAACTCATCGCTGCATCAATTCACTGGCGCTTAACCGCTAGTGATTGGGTAGGAGCTCAACTTACCTTTCGGGGGTCTGAGTTCGAATCCCAGCAAGCACCTCTAACTTTTCTAAGTTGTGTGCGTTTTAAGTAATTAAAATATCACTTGCTTCAACGGTGAAGGAAAACATCGTGAGGAAACCTGCATGCCTGAGAGTTCTACGTCATTTATCCAAAGGTGAGTGGCGTCGAACAATTCACACTGGGCCAGCGTGGTACGGCCTTAACTCCTTCTCATTGTGGGAGGAGGTCCTTGCTCTGAAGTGGACCGGTAATGGGTTGATGAGATGATGATGATAGCTTAATGGGTAAGGCTTCAGCTTCGCTTTCGGGGGGAGCGGGTTCGTTCCCAGGCACACATAACTTTTCGTATATGTGCTTTTTTTATGAAATATAATTACATCAACAGCTTTTTATAATTACACCACTGCTCTCTCACCACTCTCCCAACACGAGCATTGGCCCATAATCACAACACTGGGCAGGCGGGTTAGTGAACTCAGTAGACGGTAGTAGTAGCATGGAGGACTACCTTATAT
Source organism: Pararge aegeria (assembly GCF_905163445.1). Lineage (NCBI taxonomy): Eukaryota > Metazoa > Arthropoda > Insecta > Lepidoptera > Nymphalidae > Pararge > Pararge aegeria. The sequence goes on from NC_053193.1 coordinate 954,294, forward strand.
TCCCTCGCTCTCCCTTATATTCCCTTAATAACCTTGTACGACACATGCGGGTGGTGACAACTATTAAATTTAAAAAAAATACTTGGAATTACACTTTCTACATTCAAACATTTATGCTAAGCAAGGATACTTGTTAAAATAACTTGTCGTCTTTCTAACTCCTTGAAGTAACGATGGCAAACTCTTTTAAAATTTACTTTAAAGATGATTAAACGATCGTATTAACGGTAACATTTTGAAATCCCATCTATAAAGTGTGAAAATAATTTATTACAGGTAAGTCATGAAAACCTCGTTTCTCTTCTTGACTCAATTTACTTCAGTTATTTTCGAACTTTTACGTTGGAAAACTCTTTTGCACCGAGGTTTTGAAGGTATAAGTTAGTACCAACATAAACCAAGGCAAACGTGCCTCTATAAACTTCTAAGTACACCTACCGCCTATTTATTAACCCTATGTGTGTCTTTGCGTCTATGTCTGTGTGTGTGTGTGTCTGTGGCATCGTATTTCCCGAAAAAATTAACCGATTTTGATATGGTATTTTTTTTTTTGAAAGGTGAATCAGTCGGAAATGTTCTGAGCTATGTTTGATGAAATCTTCTTCTCTATCTAAGATGGCCGCCGCAACAAAATGGCGGATTACATTTTTCAGTAAAATAATGTACAGTGTACACTATATTGAATGTCGGGGGTTTTATTTGATTTTTTATACCTATCTCAATTTATGTTAACTACCTTAAAAATACGCATGTAGGTACGTGAAAAAGTATTTTTTTATTTCATCATCATAATTTCAACCAATAGAAATGGATAAGTACTTCCACCAAATGTGTCCAGCGAATCCCTATGACGTTTGTCCACCTAGATTTTAACAATAATCCTCCTAATATTATAAACGTGAATGTAAGTTTGTTTGTTTGTTACGCTTTCGCGCGAAAACTACTAAACCGATCATCATGACACTTTGTACACGTATTGTTCGAGGTATCAGAAGTAATATAGGATACGTTTTATAAAAAAAAATATATTTTTTACGAAAGGTAAAAAAATGTTTGTCGAAAATCTCATGTATGACTATAGGTGTAGACTATGTACGCTGCGTCTTGAAATTTACGCGGGCGAAGCCGCAGGGCATATCTAGTAATCTATATATATATAAATGAATAACTTAAGATAGAGAACAGCTCTATAGATTTAGCTAATTTAGGTACTAAAGTATTCGTGGAAGTGCATGGAAGGTTTAAACGGTTAGATCAATAAAAAAAACATTGTTTACAAAGAATTATTAGCCACACGTTATCCTGTTAATGATATAGTATTTGCTGCCTGTTTTTTAAATCTGAAAGCTAGTGGCACTATTATATACCTATATACATCTATATATATATATCTTTGCTGTCTGTACTATCATAAAGCTGAATAGTATGTTTGTATAATTCAAAATTCAAAATTCAAAATTCATTTATTTCAAGTAGGCCTAATATAATCACTTTGTCAAGTCTGTCTGTAGTGTGTAGTGACTCTACCACCGGTTCGGAAGGCAGATTCTACCGAGAAGAAGCCGGCAAGAAACTCAGCAGTCCTACCTTGGGCGGGACAGTCCCACTTTCAAGCTGTCTCTCAATGTCCCCAGCGAGAACTAAAACGTCCCGCTTTCTTAAACCAACCAGACTATAGCGAAAATTAGGTACTTATTCTTTACCTCGTGGCAGTCCAGAGTTTTTTTCTGTAATCAATATATTATGAACGAGTAACCTTTAAACATAGACAACATATACAGTGTTCAGATTTAAATGTACGCCAGGAGTGAAAAACTCTTACTTGTTATTGAGGTAACTCTAGAAGTTTTATTAAATTTGTATCAACTTATAAATATTGAATAGAAGCAGGTGTTACTTTGCGGAAATCCATGATATATTATGAAAATTAGCTTAGCTTATCAGTCCGCGAAAAGTAGGAGATTTGTATGGTGTACTTTATAATTTCTTCATTCCTCTGTTGACTAAGAAGATGTTGTTTAGTTAACAATTATTCATTTTAAAGTCAACATCTCCTGAGGATGTTCCGGTTTCGGAGCGAAACGTGTGTTAAGGGTACATTACCGAAGATCTGTTTGGTGTGGAGTATACGGATTGAAGGAATTATAAATTACACCATAAAGATTCTCCTGCTGTTCGCGGAGTATAGCAAATTAATCATAATTTTCATAATATACCAACTTATAAGGTTATTTTTAAGAGACTAACTAAGACTAAGAAACCACTAAAAAGAAAGACGAAATATGCATTTTACTAATTATGGCCCGTGACTTCGTCCGCGTCTTTGTGACAAAGTTTATTTTTTTCATCCTACTAGAACGCTTTTATGGTAGATAGATAGATAGATAGATAGTAGTATTCTAAACCAGTCTGCGGAAAGGTAAAAAACAGACACCTTCGCATATATATTAAGGCTTTTAAGGACTGACCCATCGTCATGTCTTTACTTATGCTTTTGCTTTGTAACACCATTTGAAAATTATTTCAGTAGGTGTAGAGGAGTGAAACTATAAAGAAGTGTAATATTGCGCCAGAGTCCACAGAGTCCGGTAATGCTATAAGGTTATTGAGTCAGCGCTCGCAGGCGGCGAGGGGACAATTATTGGAAATCCTGTCTTCAAAGGACATTATATTTAATACCTACTCCACCCAGTTTCATTTCAGCGGCACTCAGTACAAGAAAGTTTACAGTTAGTTGTTAAGAGGATACATTTCAGTACTTTGTAGTTTTGCTTCAAATTTTAACATCAGCCTTACCATTGCCTTCCTGGATAAATGGGCTATCCAACACTGAAAAAAAAATCAAATCGTACGGTTATTCATTATATCATCGCTTTTTTAAGTAATCAAAAAAACAAACTCTATCTTAATATATATAAATCTCCTGTCACGATGTTTGTCCGCGATGGACTCCTAAACAACTTAACCGATTTTAAATTAAATTTGCATACCGTGAACAGTCTGGTCCAACTAAGAGATAGGATAGCTTAGGTCTTTAATTATAGTCGCAATTTTATTTATTGCAAATTATTTATCTATAATAAACCCTCGTAGCTTTAGTTTTAAGTTTACGATTGTAGTTATCGCCATCACTACTCATTGCTATGTACACATTTTGTATATAATAACGCATCAAAAGTGCCATCTATGTGCCTATTTGAATAAAGAAATATTTGACTTTGACTTTAAATTGACAGTCACGTGTTATATATATACTACTATACTCATTTAAGGCTTAGCGATACTGAATACTTTAAAAACATAATCAAACACAGACGAAATCGCGGGCAACAGCTAGTTGCTTTATATATTAATATACAAGATTTTAGCGCATATTTGCAATATTAGATTAGTAGGAGCGATGATAACCTACTGGGTAAAGCTTCGACTTGGCACACACATCTTACTTTCTAGAGTTATGAGCGTTTTTAATGTTCAGCAATTAAATATCATTTGTTATAGTGTGTGTAAGTATAATACAAAAGTATAATACAATAGTGAAGGAACACTTCGTGAGGAAACCTGCATGACGCATTCGACATAATCTTCTCAGCGTGTAGCCTTCCTGTGTTCGGGTCTGAAGTTTTTCCCATAAAAAAGTATATATGAAAAGGTAATGTAATTAACGGGCCCTAAAGATATGATTTCCTCCCAATTAATTATTTATTGGAACTAAAAGTTCAAACAGAAACATTGAATTTTGTTTATCAATATTTGCTTGTTTGTTTTCAGAATTTGTTTTACTTTAATTTAAATTGGTATACCGGCAATGAAATCATTGAAAATGCACTATACTGTATTTAAAAAATTTGTTACATTGAGGTTTCGATCATTTTGTAAAGAGAAGAGGACTCCACTTCTTTGGTTTTTCGGACTCCCTTTTGCAGTGGTAAGCGCATTGATCTTAAAAGTGGGAGGTCCCGGGTTCAAGCCCCGGCAAATTATCTTGCAAATTTTTTTCTTATCTGGTCTGGTGGGAGGTTATTTTTTTTTTCTATATATTCTGATATATGGGAGGCTGTGCCTGGTTACCTGAAGGTTAAAATGAATCCCCAGGTGATTTACCGTTTCGCGTAAACCACCTAGAATCCAGTCATAAGCTATTGTGAATTGAAAATAACTTCACAAAAATTTGTGTTTATTGATGTGAAGCGTTTGTACACCTAATTGTTGGCGTGGCGATACAAGCCGTGGAGACGCATTGCCACGACTACACGTACTCCATACGTAGTAGTATGTATAGTGCAAATAGTATATGTATAGTGTATTGTTTACTTAATCACATATGCGAGGATATTAAGGAATATTTTTATAAGTAGCACACATGTAGGTATAAAAATATTTTTAACCTTGAAACTGCACTTATATTACCTTACTCTACTACTACCTATTCACGCTCCCAAGGTTCTTGCTCCTTTTGCGCCTCATTAGTTCTCGGCAATCATTTTTAATTCGAAATTTTATACTATAAAGGAGCTATGAAGGCTATTTTCCAGGAAAAGCAAGGCTGCGTTGCTCGAAATTTAAAGAAACTAACACAAATCCTATTTCAAGTAGGCCTAATCAAACAGATCTTCGACAATGACCCTCTACGCTGTTTGGTATGGAGTATAAGGATTGAAGAAATTATAAATTACACCATTTAGATTCTCCTGCTTTTCGCGGAGTAAAACAAATAAAGCTTAATTTTCATGGATTTCCGCTAAGTAACGCCTGCTTCTATCCAATATTTGAAGTGAAAAGTATGATGAACAATTTTGTTCTGGCGATCCTTCCTAAAATATATCCTCCCCCGTGCCTTAATGAGCATGTGTAAAAGTCAGTCCTGAATTTCATCACTAACATCTTAAAAGCCAGCCAATCAATTAGAGAAGCATGGGATATCTAATCCCTCAATCCCTTCTTAATGACATCGTTTTATAGATTAGCTTCGCATTTTCAACGCTAACGCGCAAAGCTTCCGAAGAACGCAAGCCTAAATAAAACTTACCTGAATGTAAAGAATAATCAAGATTCGAATCAGCCTGCTTTTCAAAAGAAAAAGGAAAAAGTTTTCTAAGCATTTTCGTATAATAGAGTACCTACATATAAAATCCATATTCCGTCCGGTATCAGGTTAATATATGAATGTGAATCGTAAATCCGACGATATCTTGAGCGAGGAATAAAATTTATGCTTTTTATGAACGGATTCGCTATTTTTAAAACTACCAAGAGGCAAAAATATTTTTATATTACTTGTATCTATTCATCATCATCTTTAACTTCAGAACATTTATATCCAACCAATCTAATTAAGTTCAGCCCACATTATCAAGTCACTACCGGCCCACTACATGGCACTGTATCTGTATCCTGTCAGAATGAGATCAGTTTATGCTTTAGTCAAGTACGGAGACAGGCCTTTTGAGAACATTGTGGAGAACTCTCAGACATGCATGTTTCTTTAATATATTTTCCATCACAGTTATTAAAGCAAGTGTCATTAAATTACTAAAAAGGATAACTCGCAATAAATGAATATCTTTATCATCATAATAATACCAGCCCAGCTCTCAGAATGAGGGTTGGTCCAGTCTTGAAAGGTAGACTTCACGTGGCTTTGAATACATCATTACGGTTTCCTCTCAATGCTTTCCTTCTGCAATAAAGAAAGTTACATTTCGTTTCTCCAAGGTTTATAGTTTAAGGTTTAAATGAATGAGCGTATTAAACAAGACCAACCCAAACTAGACCGGTGCGGCGTGATGGTCTACGGCGTGAATCCTTCTTATGTGTGGGAGACCCGTGCCCAGCAGAGGGCCATGATATGATGATTATGATGATTGAACAAGTGGTAGTTTTGGTAATAGTTAAATATGTATATATTTTTATAGTGCTTCTGAAGTCTGTTACAAGGTCTTTTCCGAGAACTAAGATAAATAAAGTAAATAGATACTAAGTACCAAGTTGAGATAAACATGTGACCGAACAGACAGAATTTAGAATGGCTACTGAATTACGAAATACGTTTCAGCTGCCCCTAGCTTGGCAGTCGGGGGTAGGGGTAGATGGGCAGGGGGTAAACTAGAGAGGGTTGTAAAACTTGAGACTGCAGTTTCCTAAACATTTTATCGTAAATTCGCTGGCTTGCTGTTAACAATATCACTTCGTGACTTAGCTTACGAGTTTTGTTACAGGATTCACAAGGATGCCTTCAATTATTTATTCTATGAGTAACTCAGTTATCGAACCCACAACCTCGAAAGCTGTAGTCTAACATGCTAATTGTTGAGCTAGTGCGTAATTGGCAACCTCACCTGCCCGTGGTGCACCCTGCCAACTTAACAACGAAGCTCTGGCGTACTACCAATGGTAGCATAATTATTCTGAAAAAGTACTCGCAGTGAAGACATTACCTTTTCTAAGAGTATAAGCTGTTGAACGACCCTGGTCCGTTTTTCTCACTTAAATTAAGATTAATTTTCTGCGCGAGATGGAAGCCGATCATTTCGTAGGCTTACAGCTTCCAAGAATTAAAGCATGAAAATACGACGAGATATAATAAGACGTTTCGAAATTTAGGCCTTTATTATTATTATTTATTTATTGGTTTTCTCTTAGTTATTTATTAAACCATCAACATTATTAACCAATTACCAGCAAATGCATGTCACAGATCGCCTCTCAGAAAGAGGAAGTTCCTCCCTGGTGCAGTCGTGAGTGATGTGATTAACTTAAGTTGGAGGTCCGACTTGAAACCGGCAGGGGCAATTTATATTTTCTCTTGTCTGGGCAGATGGGAGGCTTCGGCCGTGGCTAGGTACCACCCTACCGAAAAAGACGTGCCGCTAAGGCCTAACTCCCCATTAGGTTAGCCCGCTAGATCTGGGTCATCAAGAGCACGATAAGATGTCAGTCCAAACCATTGTCATTAGTAGTTGATAAAAAAGGTCGGTCCTAAACCTATAAGGTTAAAGCGTGGTAGGCTTTGGCTCTATATAACTCTCTCCTATTACAGAGACCAGTGCTTAAGTGGAAACAAATGGTTTATATGTCACTCTATGTGACAAAAATACAACTTTTCCCCCTACGATTTTGTAGTAAAATAAATACGTGAGATATTGTAGTACAGTGGTTTGAGGCAGTCGATAAATTCTCAGTTTTTTGGCTCGGCCGCTCGCATAAAACGCAGTCGGCACTCGGTTCCCCGCGGGCCCCGCCGAGCTGGTCGTCCACCGTCCAAAATATAGCGAGCTTCGTGGGGCAATCACTATTGATGATATCTATGAAGTAGCCGCATACCTTGAGGCCTTACCTTTAATAACTCCTATTTTGGTTCATGTGTACACCAGCAAACCTAGCGTCATCATCAACAACCTATTATCGAATCCACCATATCGGTTTAACCATAGTCCACCACGCAGGCCCAGTGCGTGTACTGTACATTTCCTGTACATTTCGACCCATTACAGTTTTATTACAAGGATGTTTGTGCTACACACTCTACTACATACTTGTATCTAATGTTTCACGTAGATGTCCCCCCCCCCCCCCCCCCTCCGCCAGAAGATGGGTACGCTCATGACATGTCACCTTCTTGCGAACTTGTATTTATATATTATTTTTTTATCTCTAATATATATGTATATTTGTATTATGTGTCTTCAAATAATAGTTTTGCCACACCCGTACCCATATTTTCTCGCACGTCTCAAGGTTGGCTGGTAGAGAGTGCTTTAACATTAAGTCCCCCTTTTTTTTCAACCATTTTGGTGTGCAATAAAGAGTAAAAAAAAACTTGGTGTTGAAGACTAAGCGTAAATGCCTGCAGAGATCTGCTTCGTTTTTCTAGTATATTATGTCAAGATATCCTAAACGCGAGCCCATTGTACAAAAATACTACTTCTACACCCGTGCGAGGGCATTTGTCCTAGTTATTAACAACACTTACCTGCGATAGCTATATTAGACCCGGGCGGGCTAAAACGATTATAATCGGAGCAACGTGAAGAGTCTGTGAACATAGTTACACAAAGATTTGACGGCCGACTGGCGCAGTGGGCAGCGAACCTGCTTTCTGAGTCATGGCCGTGGGTTCGATTCCCACAACTACAAAATGTTTGTGTGGTGAACATGAATTGTTTTTCAGTCACTGGATGTTTACCTGTATTTTATAAGTTATTCTGTGTATTATATTCATAGAAATATTCATCACATCAAAAGCTACGCTTACTTTGGGGCTAGGTTGCGATGTGTGTATTGTGTAGTATATTTATTTATTTATTAGATTATATAAAATTTAAAAAAAGAAAACCGATACAAATTTAAAAAAACTTAAGCTTAGACATTGTAGGAGTTATAACAGCCTACCCTTCCGATTTTAGAACTCGTACTGGAGATTTTCTTCATTTCATATAATCTGCACACCCTGCATATTCTCTAAGCACGCCACGGCATAGTTATTGGTGTCACAAAAAGTGACAGTAGATTAATATGCGCCACAGCCGCCCGGTGAACGCTCAGCTTAGCGCGTTCGCGGCCGCAGCTTGGCAACCTTTCACGAATATCCGACTCTTTTGCACTTTGAATGCTTTTAAATTTATGATACGATCCAATGGCATATTATAAGCACGTAAAATACCTATATAGATATTATTTTCATATTTCCATTCTTATTTAGATTTATGTAATTTGACGGCCGATTGGCGCAGTGGGCAGCGATCCTGACTTCTGGGTCCATGGCCGTGGGTTCGATTCCCACAACTGGATAATTTTTGTGTGATGAACATCAATGTTTTTCAGTGGGTGTTTATCTATATGATATAAATACTTATTACCGTATATTATTCATCAGTCATCTTAGTACCCGTAACCCAAGCTACGCTTACTTTGGGACTAGATGGCGATGTGTCTATTGTCGTAGTATATCTATACATATATTAGGTATTGCGAATTGATATGACGCAAACTAGCAACCCCGTGTATCGCGCAATGCACATAATCCATGCAAATTGATTGTACTGACAAATTTAATCCTCGTATAACACATTGGGCTTATTATCGTATCCATGGCTTAATAGGCTTCTGCCAGCAACATAAGCTATATCCACACGTATTTTGAGGGTATTAAACTGTCATTTTTATTTAAAAAAACTAAAATTCGAATACAGTTCTTTATTAGAGAAAAATTAAATTGGAAAAAAAATATTGTGTAGCGTTATAGCATGTAGTTTATTCTTGTTATATGTAGTAATAATATGTATTATACGAGTATGTATATAATAATTGTGCATGTAGTATTAGAATTTATAACCATGTAGTTATTTTTGTAAAAAAATTATTGCCGCACCAACCCGTTCCTCACTAGAATTACGCAATCAATAAAGCAATCTCAATCAATAGCTAATCTCTCTCAGACAACCTTTGCTGAAACCTTTGGTGATTAACAAAAGAATAATGAATATAAAAATAACTAGTACATATTTATATATAGGATAACTACTAAAAGGACAGATTTTAAATTAAGATTAAGATTTGGTTTAAAGATATAAATAAAAAAAGTACCAGTTAGCACGTCTGGATTATGAATCAAAATGATTGGTTGGGTTTTTCTGTTTATTGCTCGGACCCGCCATGTTATCCCAACTCCCATTACCTTCCATAGATAAATGAGAAAAAATAGATATAAAAAAGTATAACATATAATAATACCAAACGCAAAATTGTTTTTTATTATTTTCGTAGCCAGCGACCTTTCTAACCTAACCTAACCTAACCATTCTACTACACTTAAACGACGGTTATGGCCGAGAACATTTGTGTTAGTGGCTATCTAACCTCTATTTTGGAGATGTCTCTTAAAAAGTTCAAAGTTTGGATTAAACGTAAGCTTATAGAAAAGTCCTATTATAGTATTTATACTATAATAGGACTTAGTACTTTAGTACTATGTAATCGATAAAAAAGCTTGGGTGTGAATTATTGCTCTAACCAGTTTGCTTTTGCATTTTAAATGACAATGTGAGATTGTGATAACGAAAAACACCCGGCTAAGTTTGTTGTGGGCTTCTTCTTAGACCAGGACGTATTTGGAACCTTCGTAGCTTTAATTTTACGTTTAATTCTCATCAAAATTATATAATGTAATATACGCATCAAAAGTGCCACCTATGGGGCCTACTTTAATAAAGATATTTTTGACTTTGACTTTAAGCCCGAAAATAGCACAGGCTTTTTAGAATGGGTGGCCACCCACTACATCTTTGTATTATACAAACTTAAACCCTCTATCATTAGTTTTATTTATAAACTTACTAGCTTCGCATTGTTTAGCATTGTTCTTCGACCGCGATTAGAACGGTTTTTTTTACACGCGGGAACCGTTTGTTTTCCCGGGATAAAAATAGCCTATGTTACTCTCCGTCCTTACAAATAACTCAATGTCACAAATCAAATTGATTATTTAATTTGTGAAGAAAGGACAAAATAAACAAACATAAGTATTATTTTTATTGAATGTTTTATTATACACAGACAGACAGACTACAGACTTTACAGAAACTTACAAACTAGTTAAGGTGTGCAAATGCTTTTTTTAAATTTATTTATGTAAAATTTTTTTTTTTGTTTCTCAACTTATTCCTACTTATAATATAATAAAATTAAGAGATCGTCCCAAATCCGGACATAAGACTCTCATCTGTTCTTCCAGGATTTTTTTTTGTGGCTATGCATGCCCAAAGTACCCCAAGGCCATCAATGCTAACTGATATTACTAACGAGGTAATAATATCTTGATTCGTTAATAGCAAATTAAAGCTCAAAGCATCGCTAACTGATGCCAACTCAAGGCTCCCATTACGTGGGTAATTCAAAGGCTGTACGTGTTATTTTAAAAAGCGCTCGCTTCAAAAATTGTAGCAATTTAATTAATTTCATTAAGTGGAAATGCTATGATAAATTAATTTCGTTTAGACGTCACTGGGGGCCGGCCAATGATGTTATACGCAAAAGAGGTTGGTTTGACTTGAGTTGACCTTTGCTGATTAGCCAACCTTTACTTTGCAGTCATAGTCTCTTTTACGGTCAACGAAATACACTCTATCCTATATTCACCAGTTGTAAACCTTTTCATGTCAGTTTTGTAGAGATACAATGTTGTTTTATACAGGATTTAAATAGTTGAAAATTTTGATTATCCCGCTAGATTAGGTACATTTTGTTTCAAAGAGATGATCCTGCATTATTCAGCTATGTGCTAAATTTCGTTAAATTTTTTCAACTGTTGATGCTCGGTCGAGTAACAAAAAAACATTTTAGTATCAAAATAAAAAGTCATTAATGTTGCCATAATTCTTAAGATAAAGATATGATATATAGATATATAAAGTAAAACGTGTTGCTTTGTTAGGTTTATCAGATCATATCTGGCTTTTTCATACTTTTAAAGCATTTAGTACACAACTTTTAGCGAATTGCAAATTTAATAGCGTAAATTTTAGCATTATTACCTATGTATGTGGCATTTCCTTTCACTAATTCAAATTAATAAAAAAATCCCATCTATTCACTTATAACATCATCGGGGTTTGCCACGTTTCTCTTTACTAAGCGGAATTGCGGACAGCTTTTGAATGTATGCTCTAAATATAGTTGCGAATTCCAGCTGGCATCTGGGTCGCGGGGCTCGTAATTAATATTATATTACCCGCGAGCTAGTTTCACCTAGCTGGGAACGTTTTCGAAGATATTTATTCATATACTATCCGATTCATGTCTAAATTTATTATTTAATTTTTTACTAGCGGACCTGCGCGACTTTGTCCGCGAATGCGATTTAAAAAAATAGTCGTATGTCCAATATAAATCCGAGATTCCAATATAAACGAATACTAGCTTGATCAACTTATCGCCCCCGAAACCCCCTGTATACTAAATTTCATGAAAATCGTTGGAGCCGATTCCGAGATTCCATTTATATATATTTATATATACAAGAATTGCTCGTTTAGAGATATAAGATAAGATTTAACCTCTTTGGAGGTTGAATCTCCAATAACACATTTCTAATGTATATCATGGCAAAGCTGTTTACTAAACTACTTGCTAAAGCTTTAATTGAAAGAGACCTAGGCCGTGGGTTCGATTCCCACAACTGGAAAATGTTTGTGTGATAAACGTGATTATTTTTCAGTGTCTGGGTGTTTATGTGTATATTCTAAGTTTTTGTGTGTATTATATTCATAAAAATATTCAACAACTATCTTAGTACCCATAACACAAGCTACGCTTACTTTGGAGCTAGGTGGCGATGTGTGTATTGTCGTAGTATATATATTTATTTATACAGAGAATGTATATTACAGAGATTATGTAAAAACCATAATAAATAATAAATTATATAACATTATCATTTAGCATAGTAACATTAGTACGAATGCGTATATAGCTTCCGTTCAAGCTATTCGTCATCAGAATTCTATTTCAATGCAAATTGGATTCGTAATAAAGCGAGCTGTTATTATTTATGAGCCGACGTCACATATCATATTATATTCATAGCGTTTTTGGAACACTAAATCACATTTGGTTAGTTGATGTAGCGTGAGGCTTAACGGGTGAACTAGTTAAATAATAATAATGGATATTTATTGCTGACGTTTTTACATATTGCATTAGTAAGGGGGCGTTTATAAAATACGTGAGATTTTTAAGGGGGAGAGGGGGTCGAGTCAAATCTCATCTTATCTTACATTGGAGAGAGGAGGGGTCTCGGCAAATATCAAGCATTTTTTCTGATTGAACCAAAAAAATATATACTATTTTGGTCCTTTTAATTTTGAATGCAATCGTAATACGATTAAGATCATTCACTAATTCGTTCGAAAGAAAATAATTTCATTCATACTTCGACGTTATACATCTACTGTCAAACCACCATATTTGATATTATTTCCACTTGTGCGCCAGTGCTCTGAGAGTTAATAAGGCTGTGGAAGGAGATAAATTTTTACACTTTCCCCGGGGGCATAATTGTCCCCTGCCCATTATATCCGTGTTGTTATAACTATTAGAAAAAAAGCAATAAGAGATCTAAGTTCTAAGTAGGCTTTAAGCAATTAATTTAAGATAAATATCGACATTATTAAGATACTTTGGATCTATAAAAGATTTCGTCTTCGCAGAGTGAGGAGGAAGTATTCGTAAGTAATTCATGTTGGGAGGAAAGCCCTTTACCTTTTTGATAGGTATTTTAATATTCTACGAGCGAATGTGAGAGTGAGCAAGATAGTGCGAGAGCTAGTGTCGTTATGAAAACAAAAAGTTTCAATTATCTCTCTGGCGTTGTGGTGGGCGCCAGAAGTGAAAAGTCGCAGGTTCCATCTTTGGCAGGGCCAATTAGGGAACTCACAATTTCGGAATTTCCTCTGAATTTAGCTGTGGTAAACCGTCTCCTTACCGACAAACACGTGTTGCCAAGCAATTATGCGCTCCAGGGGCAATTGTTTCAAGCATACGGGTAGCAATACTCTCGAGATGGTCCTACTTGGCCCTTGTCATCAAGTCAAGATCTGATGAGGGGATCCCAAGAATATTTCTAGCTTTTAATAGATTTGACATTGAGTCTGAAAGTCATTGCAGTTTTCTTTATATATATTTCTATGCTATTTCGTGTGGTGACGAGAGATCAGAATACAGTTGGCAGCACCACTTCTCTTCGGAGAGCGGACAACCGCATCCTCTGTGTTAGTTATACCATCTACTGCGATCTCCGACCTGCCTTCTCAGCTGGATGACCATGGAAAAACCTACCCGTTGGGAGAGTCCTTTAGTCCAGCAGTAGACTTGCATAAGCCATTAATCGAATGATTTATATTTGACGATATTATGGCCTATGCGATGCTTAGCCAACGAGGTTTAGATTTTATTCCATTACTTTTATGAACTGTGTTCAACGCTTCACTTATTTGTTTATGAAATTGGTCTACAACACTTATCTTAGAATAATCATTTAATGGATTTATAATGAAAAATTATTCAAAGACAAAAGGAAAGGAAAAAAAAATTACCTCCTGAACGTATAGACCTTTGCTAAGTTACACTGCAACACTGCATTTGCTAACCGTTACTATTAATAATAAAAGTAAATAATACACCAATTTAAAGTCAAAAGGTGCACTAGACTTCACTTCAAAATAAAGACTTTTAAATGTAGGTTATGCTCTCTTCAAAACGTCGCCAGCTCTTTGACTAGTTGGTGTGAAGCATTGAATAACACTTTGAGTTTTACTACCTAAGGATTGTAATAAGACGGGAAGATAAAGATATTCATTAACAAGTAACATGATTAAAAATTTTGACAAGAAAACTACTACTCCTAAATCCTGCGGGCCTTTAACCTTATAACTTATCGGGCCTTTACCGCCTTTAGCGTATCCGCGAAATCCAAAATATTAGAAAAGAAGGTGTATTTGTATGATTAAATAAAGATTCTTTTGCAATATTTGTTTTTGTGATGGCTTGATGTAGTGCGAATCAACTGTGGAAAAAAAGAGTACAAGTCTAACTTATATAAATATCCTATAAATAGGTTTCGCACACTTTTTATCAAGTTCAGGTAATATTATGACATCCCAGAAATGAGTATAGGATACTATTTAAATAGAAGCAGCCCAGAAGTATAGTTTCCTATAGGATTAAAAAAACACCAGCTCTTTTGTTATAGTAATAATAAGCGGACCAGGCAGATGGCCCACCTGATGGTAATTGGACAACCATCGCAACCAACCACTGCCCTGTGTCCATTAAGCCTCATGTGCCAGTAAATACACCGGCAACCAGCCCAAAAAGCTTTACTACCGATCCTCTCAAATTTTGCTTAGAGATCTTGCATCCTACAGACGTAGAATACTTCTATCCCGGGAAAGCGAGTGGTTCCCGCGGAATTTCCAATCGTCATTAAAACATGAAATATTAATGAGTATTATTAAGACGAGAATGTTATGTAAATAAACCTTGTCCTTTAAAGTATGTTATTTGGCCTCATTGTTTGGAAGATAATGAAATAATTTATATAACGGGTGGAAGTTATCTCTTAAGCGAAGTATCCGCGTTGCGAATATAACATTACGTTACGACCTTTAGTAGAATACGTGCTAGTATGAATTAATTAGTAGCTGAGTTTTTTGTGACAGAGCTCTTCCGGAGAAATACTCTCGCCATGATTATTTCTGCCGTTAACTAAAACTGAAAACCGAAATAATACTTCATAAGCGTATTTACTGTCTCTGAGTCTTATCTGTGAAACCGAAACGCTAATAGTTATTTAGTAAACCACTGCCATAGTTTTTACTAAAAGAACTCAGATACAGTCCAATCATCACATGCTAAAGTAAAATTAAATAAATAAATAAATATACTACGACAATACACACATCGCCATCTAGCCCCAAAGTAAGCTTAGCTTGTGTTATGGGTACTAAGATAGCTGATGGATATTTTTTTTATGAATATAATACACATAAATACTTATAATATACAGATAAACATCCAGACACTGAAAAACATTCATGTTCATCACACAAACATTTTCCAGTTGTGGGAATCGAACCCACGACCTTGGACTCAGAAAGTAGGGTCGCTGCCCACTGCGCCACTCGGCCGTCAGACTCCTCACACTTATTTAATCTATTATTAAGGTATACGTCGCGTAGCGTGTGTCGGTCTTTTATCTTCAATAGAGTTTGCATAAGTAAACATTTAAAGTGTTTTGAATTAATTTGTATGGAATAATAAATTTGCTTCTTTTGATTGAATTTTTTACAGGGTTACTCCTTATGAAATATACTTATCCACCTTTCAACAGTCACTTTGTTACGTACGCATCGCGTAGCGTAGGTTCTATTCAATTGTCGGTCTTTTATCTTCAATAGGATGGTCATAAGTAAACACTTAGAATGTCTTGAATTAGTTTGTATGGTAAAATAAATATGCTTCTATTGAGATTCCTTATGTAATTTACTTATGCACCCTTCAACAGTATTTCGTAATTCCGTTACACGTTGTATGTAATGCATAGACAAACACACACGTCATTTTCAATCCACCCTTGAGCTGACGTACTTTAAAAAGGACGACCAGATTTCAGTTCGTTAGTATAATTCGTCACCGCGCAAAAATTTCTTTGTATCGCATCATTCACGACGAAAAATGCCCGTGTTATTCCTTGTTATCTTTAAACTAACAGCGTAAATAAAAATGTTATGTACCCTACGTTTTGTTAAGCAAAATGCCCAATTACTTAAACTAAACATAAAACTACTTTACGCCAAGTTCTCCAATATTCTTGTCTACAATAGAGAAGTTTCAAAGGTCATAGCAATAGAAACAAATATAAATTCACCATTGACATGAATACGGGCTCGTTGGTCTAGTTATTAGCATGTTCAACTACAGTTCACGAGGTCGTAGGTTCAAATACATGGCGGGACCAATAATTGTTAGGTATTGTGTTTTTTCTGTTAAAGATTTTTGAGTATTTTAATTTCATTTTTATTTATTTTAATTTAATTTTAATATAATTAATATACAAAGTATAAATGAAAACCGAAATATTACTTCACAGGCTTGCGAGGCCTATTTACTGTCTCTGGGTCTGTTTCTGTCAAACAGAAACGCTAAAAGTTTTTGCGTAAACGACTGCCACTGTTTTCACGGAAAAAGTCAGATACAGTCCTAACATCACATGCAAAATTAAAATCAGTGACTCCTTACACTTATTTAATCTATTATGAAGGCACGCGTCGCGTAGCGTAGGTACTATGCGGGTGTCGGTCTTTTATCTTCAATAGGGTTGTCATAAGTAAACATTTAAAATGTTTTGAATTAATTTGTATGGAATAATAAATATGCTTCGTTAGATTTAATTTTTTACATGGCAATTTCTTATGAAATATACTTATGCACCCTTCAACAGTATTTCGTAATCCGGTTACACGTTGTTTTTTGTGAATTTTATGTATACTTTAATAAAAACTTCATTATTATTTTTATAACTAGAACTATTTTTGAAGTACCTAAACATCGCGGACGAAGTCGCGGGCAACAGTCAGTTATTTATAACAACATTTTTAGGTCAATAGGAAAGTTCGCAGCTACAGTAATTCGTAGATAAATGAGTCCCAGCGGCCACAACTTGTGGGCTCCACATCGGACGCCATTCATTATAAAAGCTAACGAAGCGAACGCTTATGCTGTACATTAAACTAATTGAATACAGCACTTACGGGGCAGCCTTTTTTTTAATTCTTCATTAGATCGGACCATTAAACTAGTTGTTATAGTTACAAAATAAATATATATACAAGTTTTGTTAGTGCGTATTTAATATATAAAATCAATATTTAAAAAAATCCCAAATTTCAATAATGTATATTATTGTACTAGTGACGCCCTTTCATATTTGTATGGGCATTTTTGGTGGCATCAATCTTGGATTTGAATTCCCGATTATTTCACCTTTCAAATAATATAAAGTCGAAATCGGTTTATCCGTTCGGGAAAAGTGTAACTTCTGAAAAGTAGCCTACGAGAGATTGAGGTGGATGTATATATAAATGTAAGGTTTATTATTTAGTTTCCATGGTAACTAGAATAGGTAAAAAATGTATAATGTTTTCTATCTCACAATGTCCTATAGGTACATTTATGTGTTTATATCTTTATCTAGATATTATTCGGTTTCCTTGGTAACTTAAATAGGAAAAAAACAGATAAAATAGTATGTATGTTTCTGTCTCATTCTTTGCCGACTTCATCCTACACATTTTTGTATTGGTGTCTCTTCCCTGTCGTTTTTTCCGTTGCATCCGGTTTGTAATCACAACGAAAGTTTCTTAAGTTTCACTTCAAAAGATTGCTTTTTAGCGATAAGCCTGTCTGTTTTGTCGTTAATTTATCTTAAACTAGCTTCTGAGCCCGACTTCGTCTGCATGGCCTTGAGAATTGTCTCTCAACCCTCGCTCGTTAACAATTTTTAGTCCTACCACAGGAAGTATTTGAGAGATAGAGGTAGAGGTATAGGAAGTAAAAATGTTCTTTTCCATAGCACAGGTGGCATGCGTACCAAATTCCAAAGCTGTCTCACCGCGGCTCTTGATAAAAAGTAACCTACGTTCTTTTCCATGTCCATGGCTACATGCATGCCAAATTTATTGAAAATCCGTTCAGCCGTTTTTGTGTGATTAAGTAACAAACATCCACACTTTCACATTTTTAATATTAGTAGGATAGTAGGAAGTAGGATAGTAGGATTGCTAGTACTTATCATTTTCATATCATTTCTAATTGCACCACGAACTCCGAGTGTCAGAACTATAGCTACATCTATACGACCGACCAATGGCTCTTAGTTAACCCCCCGGGAGGTGAGAATAGATGATGTAATATAATCATGAAAGGTCTCTCTTCCCGCAGCGTAATTGAATATTAACACAGTGGGGTACAGCCTGCTATTAATAACAGGCCGGGGTTATGTTTTACGTGTTTTATTTTTGTTTGCGTCGTTCACAACACCCGGCGCTAGATGGCGTCACATTGAAAACGGTGACTGCAATCTGAACACACCACAGAAATAAGAACAAACAGAAACCGTATACACGACTAAAATTGAAGCATCGTATAGTATAGTATGCTGCTATAATGGCTGAATGAGGGTTCTGTTTATGCTTAATTCTGTGGAAGCCACATATTTTTGCCGTAAATTTGAAAAAAGCAGTTCGCGATGGTAAAGCGCAACTGCGGGAATAGACGGGAGACAAGATATTAAATTATCATCTCCACCTGTCAAAGCACGTCAACTGGGAATAGGAGAACTTTACCCCCGTTTATTATACAGCAAGTAGGCCCTTAGACGGCAGTAATGATGCGTACATTATATGAAAAATGTGTATACGGTAGTGAGACGATGGCGATTAATGCAATAGACCTTTTGCATTCAAAAATGATAATTGTTTTCAAACAAATAGAAACAGCAGATCAAAATGATAGTGATTTATTTATTTGTCAACTTTCAACTTACAATATAGACATCTCTATGTAGTGTGATAAGGCTGCCAAATTTTAAGCATTGTGTAAACATATTATTTACTTATTATTTTTATGTGATAATAAAACTGTATCCACATTTTACATTTCAAAAATATATACAACGTGTAAATTAAACTTTACTGGCTTTAGGGGTACCTACATTATGTTGTGTCTCTGAGACTTATCTGTTCTAGATATTTATCTTTATTATAAACCTAATAGTTTTTGAGTAAACCACTGCCATAGTTTTTACTTAAAGAAATCAGACACAGCCCTAACAGCACATGCAAAATTAAAATCAAGTGACTCCTGTCACTTTATAAGGTACGCTCCAATAGGGTTGTCATGAGAAAACTCTTAGAATCTTTTGAATTCGTTTGTAGAGAAAAATAAATGTGCTTCTTTCGATTTAATATTTTTACAGGGTGATTCCTTAGGAAATATACTTATGCATCCTTCAATATTATTTCGTAATTCTGTTACACGTTGTATATAAATATACATATTATATGAGCTGTAGCATGTAGGAATAACAAGTGTAATTACCATTACCATTTAACGTCAAACATATTAATAAAGAAATAAAAGTAAGGATAGGTTTAAAAGTGATAGATGAGACTTTTTGAAGTTATACTTCTTTTGGCGCGTTATGGAAAATTATGAGAGTAAATTTTTACGATGCACAAATTTTTGAAATGAAAAAAATGAGTAATTTTTTTTTTACACCGTCACATAAAACCGACACCATGAAGTTGGCTTTAAGGTTGGACAGTTTACACTTTCAATTGTCAAAGTCTGCGGGCTCATTCCGGTGATTCAATTGTACAAAAATCTCAAATTTAAATGTTGAGTGAAACTTGGTTGTCCGATAATGAGTCTATTAGTATTCCCAATTTAATCCATTTCAGATTATAGACTGAGGCACACGGAATTGAAAGAATCATTTTCTATCCCGTGCACCAATTTTGTGTTAACGTTTTCGGGAACATGTCAGCAATGTGGGGCACGTCGGAAGAAGTAGCTTGAATATTAATAGCTTCCCATTGTCTCGTTGGCTTATTTTTTACAACTTACCTACATCTCCAAGTAAATAATTTGTGAAAGTCATTATTTATGAAGCCGACCAACTTAGAGGCTCCAAATTTGGCATTCACCTTTTCCCCGTGAAAACACAAGGTCCTTATTCCCAGCATCTAAATATTATGATATGAAATCTCTCCTGT
The DNA here is from genome assembly GCF_905163445.1 of Pararge aegeria. NCBI lineage: Eukaryota > Metazoa > Arthropoda > Insecta > Lepidoptera > Nymphalidae > Pararge > Pararge aegeria. The sequence goes on from NC_053193.1 coordinate 974,624, forward strand.
TAAACCTAGGAAACGCCTTATTCGGATTCTTAGCGATTAAGGTGATTCCTAGATTGTGATTCGACGTGTAACGACGTTAGGTGCTCTCTATGGTCTAACGCATAAGTAAGTAACGCGTATCAAAAGAAGATTCCTTCATTAAACTTACACAAATCGAGTTACTAGGCAACCTATATAACTATGGTTCTTGTCATGTCAGCAATAAAGCTGTCTTTGTATATGTACAACTATCTGTAAGAGACAAACTTATGTGTTGTTTGTATTAATACGTGTGTTGCGTGTTTATAAAGTCTTATTTTTCTTATTACCTCTTCAAGTGATAGCCTAGTGGGTCAGGCTTCGGCTTTTCTATCGGGCGGACCCAGTTAATCTCCGCCACGTACCTCGAAATTTTCGGAGTTATATGCTTTTATATCTAATCAATCAAATATCAATTGCTTCAACAGTGAGGGTAAACATCGTGCGAAAACTGGCATGCCGGAGAGTTCTCCATATTGTTCTCGAGGACGTGTAAAGTCTCCCAATTTACACTTGGTGGATTACGACCTTTAGTGGATTACCCCTTACAATAATGCTTTACTGTAGGCGGCAATTTCAGTCTAAGACGTGATCGTCACGTGAGAACTTAGCCTAAAATATCATCGGCATCAAATAAAAAAAACGGAATTGATTGCACTCTTGCCACCGAAGCGACTCAGCTCTGACAGTCAATTATGGGAAATGTATGACACGTGAGGGATGCAGCGATGTGTCACTCGAACTATAAATCATGAGGACGTGGGATCCCTGCCTCGTAAATCCACATTCGCCATTTTGTGTCGAACATTCTCATTTTGTGTTGCCGAAGTACCGATTATATTATATTGTTATTAAATTTAAAAATAAAGCCTGGCAGATGTGAAAGATCGAAATTATTTTGTACGAGTAACAGGCACTAAATATGACATGATAAAAAAATACAACATTACTAATTTTGTCCAGAAAATGATGACAGTTTATTTAATATACATTTATTTTCTTCATATACGAAAATTTTAATTCAAAAATTCCTTTAAAATCGCAACAACTCAATTACGTTCATTAGTTACTTCTAACACGCTATTATCAAAAGACATATAGTAAATATATTCCATCATATAACAATCAGGCGACCCACCTCATCTGTGGAAGTACTGCCAATTGATATTTAATTGGTCAAATTTAAAACGCACACAATTTAAAAAATTTGAAAGACGTACGTGCCGGGATTGGAAAGTAGGAAGTATTGTATTTGACGGCTGATTGGCGCAGTTTGAAGCGACCCTGCTTTCTGAGCCCAAGGCCGTGGGTTCGATTCCCACTACTGGAAAATGTTTGTGTGATGAACATGAATGTTTTTCAGTATCTGGGTGTATTTATGTGTATAATTCATAAAAATATTCATCAGGCATCTTATTACCAACACACAAGCTACGCTTACTTTAGGGCTAGATGGCGATGTGTGTATTGTCGTAGTATATTTATTTATTTATTTTATTGTGCCATTTTGCCTGAGGTGACTAGCACTTGCGCTCAATAACTTTTCTCATTTTCCTAATCTATGGTTAATGTTCAGACTTCACACACCTTTGAGAACATTATAGAGAACTCTCAGGCATGCAGGTTTCCTCACGATGTTTTCCTTTACCGTAGAACCAAGTGATATTTGAATGTTAAAAACGCACATTAGTTATGTAAAAGTTAGAGGTGCGTACTAGGATTCTAGCTCGGCCCCCGAAAGTGAAGTCGAGGTCCTACCCTCTTGCCTATCACCACTTCAACTTCTTAATAGATAACTTATGGGCCCGACTTGATTATTGAACTTATGACCTTGTCATCTGTAGTCGAACCTGCTAACAACTAGCCATATAATCAGTAAGCTTATCTTGTCAGACTACGTTACTCTAAGGCTGAGATTAATGAATGAATACACTTTTATTGTACACCACAAAAATACAGAAATACAAATACAACAGAACAATAATGTAGAACGTACAATTTGGCGGCCTTATCGCTAAATAGCGACCTCTACCAAAGGCATAAAAGAAAATGATATACGAAAATAGTAGGTGGTATAACAAACATTAGTGAAATATTAGAATTTGAACTAAATTAACATAAAATAAACATATAACATATTACATATTACAGATCTATATAGGCTTAGTCTTATCTCGAATCTAAGAAAAAGTTAAAAAAAACTAGTTTGCCGCATTAATCTTTCTCGTTTTAACACCAAGTTTGACTGAGCAAAGTCAATGCACGCTCCATAGAACTGTACCTAACAGTAGAAGTCGAATGAAAGAGAATGAGGCAATAATAAAGTTGTTTTTAAAAATGCTCACCCGCCGCGACTTGGTTAAATTAGTCACGAAGCCACAATACGCAGGCGTTTTAACGAGACCGACGTAATTTAATTGTAAACTTCCAGCAGACGTCATAATTAATTTACCGAAATAAAGTAAAGAAACGAGTAAATTAAACTTGACGAATTGTAGCGCGGTCCGCCGGCATATTGAATACAGTTTATTTACGAGATGTCTCTTGGAAAACTACACCGATTTTTTGCAATTTATGCTAATTCAAATTATGCTTTCTTTTGTTTCACTTTTATTTCTTTTAATAATTTATATCAGGGGGCATTTTGGGAATTTATAATTTCTGAATTTTCTCTGTTCTTTTAAGAGGCTTCGGCCGTGGCTAGTTATCACTTTACCGACAAAGTCGTGCCGCTACGCGATTTAACGTCCCGGTATGATGTCGTGTAAAAACCGATTAGAGCTGTGGTTTTTGTATAACTGGCATTCTCCCTAACGGATCTTACACTGCATCATCTATCATCAGCAAAATCAAGGGCTAACTTGTAGTGGAATATTAAAAAAAAATCATCAACAACCCATTACCAGCCCACTACAGAGCACGGGTGTCGTCTCAGAACGAGAAGGGTTTAGGCCGCGTTCCACCAAGCGCGGATTGGTAGACTTCACACGCCCTTGAGAACATTATCGTTGTTTTCCTACACCGTTAAAGCAAGTGATATTTAATTGCTGAAATTAAAAACGCACATAACTACAAAAGGTTACAGAAAGGTACGTGCCGGGATTATATATAACTAGTCAGCGCCATCTGTCGGGCTGATTTGTGAATCTAAACCATCCAGGGTGCCACCCAAACGCATACCAAAAAATTCATTTAAATCGGTCCAGCCGTTTAGGAGGAGTTCTTCAGTGACGACACACGCACACAAGAAATATATATATTAAGCAGTTCAAATGATATATATATATATGGAAAACTGCATAACAACTGCATGAATATATATATATAGTTTTCAAATGATTGTCTCATTAAATTGGGTAAGTGATCTTTAATTAATTTCAAAGCAATTTAGACAGTAAAATGTATAAAAACGTTTTTTGTTTTAAGATATACCGCTGGATATACCTGCCTTTCAAAACTATAAAGAACATTTCAAAAAATTAAGAATATACTTATCCTCATTCAACCGTTATTGCATGAAGTGCATTCAGTTTAAAAACAGTGAAAACACCCCGCGTACGTTTGACGTCAAACCCGTGGAACGTTGCTAGCTCACAAACTTTTCCTCATTTTCCCAATTGATGGTAAATGTTCAGAACATTAGAGGTTAAATAATTACTGTCAACTGCTAAATGGAACGAAGTGACTAAAAGCCTGTTCCACTACTAAAGTGGAGTGGTTTTTTATGATTTAATATTAGCCGTGGACACGGTTTCTGTATGTTCTTAACTATGAGGTCCATCACAAAGATGAAGCTATTCATCGAAATCGCTGCAGTCGGTTACAGAACAAAGATAACAACGAAAAAATAAAAGTAAAATTTAACAGACTTAGTTCTGCAGAATACGCGGTTAATAATTCGTCATATCACAAATATAGAAACTGTTAGGCTTGTGTATTTTAGTAATTTTCACAGCATTATGTCCTACGGCATTTTATTATGGGGTAATGCTGCTCTCGCTGATGTTTCTATTTTCATCCTGCAGAAAAGGGCAGTTTGTGCGATATATAAAATGGGCCCGAGAGAGTCATTAAGGGATAAATAAATAAATATACTACAAAAATACACACATCGCCATCTAGCCCCAAAGTAAGCGTAGCTTGTGTTATGGTACTAAGATGACTGATGAATATTCTTATGAATAATATACATAAATACTTAGAATATACATATAAACACCCAGACACTGATAAACATTCATGCTCATCACACAAACATTATCCAGTATCCAGAATCGAACCGACGGCCTTTGACTCAGAAAGCAGCTGCAAACTGCGCCAATCGGCCGTCAAGTTCGTGCGATATATACTCGTAAAATAGGCCCAAAAGAGTCATTAAGGGATAAATTTAAAGATGTTAAAATAATGACGGTGCATAGTCAACACATATTTGAAAATTTAATTTATGTCCATAAAAATATAACAAAATTTAAAAAGAAAATGGATTGTAACAATATAAATATTAGAAGCAAAAATAAACTTGTTGTGCAGTTTACTAGGCTACATAAAATTGTTAATTCATTTAAGGGCAATTGTATATTTTTAGTAACAAATTACCAAATGAAATCTTTGAGATGTCTCTCAATAAGTTTAAAGTTTATATAAAACGTAAGCTTACAGAAAAATCCTGTTATAACGTTGAGGATTACTTACTTAAACGATAAAAAAGCTTGGGTGTGAATTGCTCTAACAACTTCATAGCTTTATAAAAATTTACTGTGAGATGGTGATAACCAAAAAACAAAATACCCGGCTAAGTTTGTTGTGGGCTCTTCTTAGACCGGGGCGCGTTTGAAACCCTCGTTGCTTTAGGTTGAAGTTGGCGAACGAAGTTATCACCATCCCCTAATAATTATGTAAACATATTATATGTATGAACGCTTCATAAGTGCCTGTGATAGGCCTAAATGAATAAAGAAATTTTGGATTTGGAAATAAACAAACAGACAGACATAGTTACAATATTGTACTAGGGTACCAGATCAAATTGCTAGTTGTGTGCTAGTGTTAAGCGTAGGAAATTAAAATTCAGGTTAGCTGGACCTGAACTTCCATACCTATTTATTCTATGCCACAAAGAAACTGCGCTAGGATTCAGTAAAAGAGACTATGGCTTCGTTTTACGATATTTTTTGTTCAGAAGCGCTGCTATTTCGTAAAATAAAAAAGAAACAAACCGGGAGCGGGAGCTAAGGGTAGGGTAATTACCCTTTCTGGAGCAGGCTTAATTAGACATATCGTTAATGATAATGAAATCCTAATGTAATTAAACAAAACTCTCGCGTTGTTTTGAAACGCGAGAGCTCTGGGGTCTGCCATCTTTTAAATATTACAGTTCCAATTAAGGGGTTGATATTTCTTAATAGTCTTTTAACCCAAGCGTTTGCGGAATATCTTTTTAAAAGGCGTTTAATGTATCGCTTATCTGGCATCTAAAGGCGCGGCTAGACCTGCGCACACACATAAACTGGGCGGTTTTATTTTTACTTTATTGCACAAGAAAAAAAACATTGTGGTAAAGGTGATCCTTATTGGTAGTAGCTGTCTGTGATAGAGCTCGTCGGAGGAAATACTACTACACTGATGGCGAGTGGCGTGCTATGAGTTTCTTACCAGGGTATGCAAACAGCAGGAAAATTGCATAAAACGGCAAAAATACAAGACATATACTCTTACAAGAGTTATATATAAATTTTAGGGTAGGCAGTGCTTTTGTGAATGTATGAAGTGCACGCCACTGTATTGCAATGATGTTTTCCACTGTGAAGGGTGCGGTTGCCGGTGTTATTACAGGCATATTTGGCTTAATACCTACGCCTCAGGTTGATGGACACAGGGCGGCACGTCGCGGGATGTATTTTTTTTCCTGCCCGGTTTATAGAAGATAGTTTTCCACTTACCATAAGGTGAACCATCTGCTTAGTCCGTCAATTATTACTATTAAAAGGCACAAACAGACATTGATTCTCGATTATTTACTGTCTCGTATGCTCATACCTAAAGTTATTGTTCTTCTGATTAAATATTCTCATAGTACGCTGTACCTTATTGTTATACATAATTTTTAAAGCTTCTTTCTGTTTAAAAGATTGTCATCATTATCGTCAGCCCATTTCACCACCAGTCCACTATAGCACGGATCTCCTCTCAGAATGACGATGTTTTAGAGACTTCAAATTTTTTTTTATTAATTCTCTCAACCACACAAAAGTAAGAGGTACCAAAATAACATTAGCTTCACATCATCATATGAACCCATTACTGGTCTCCCACAATGAGAAGGGGTTAAGGCCGTCGTCCACCACACTGGCCCAGTGCGGATTGGTGGACTTCACACGCCATTGAGAACATTATGGAGAACTCATAGGCATGCAGATTTCCTCACGATGTGTTCCTGATGAAGCAAGTGATATCTTAATTGCTTAAAACGCACATAACTTATAAAAGCTGGGATTCGAACTCTGCCCCCCGAAAATGAAGTCGAAGTCCTACCCACTGGGGCCACTGCGCCTATCACCGCTTCAACATATGAACATTAGTTTACCGAGGCGGAAATTAAGCCTTTACAGTTGGAATTACTATTGTATAGTCATAAATTATTTTACGAACTTACCAAATTATATTAATTTACTACTATTTTTACATGTTGATAAAAGACAATTTAGACACATAAATTTATCTATTTATCTTATGATTTTAATTGTAGCCGTTGTTTAATTGTAAAGTAGTAGCTTAATTTACTTTTTTACTGTTATTATTTGGAAGTGGTTAACGACACAATATAAATGTGACTCATGATTGATTAGCTGATTGGTTGGTTTTTCCTTCACCTTTAAAACAAGTGATCTTTAGGTAACTGCGTTGATTAAAAGAATAACTCCGAAAAGTTAGAGGTCCGTGCCGAGGATCGAACTCGTTTCCCCCGAAAGGAAACCCTTAGCCTTACCCTTAGCCTTACCCACTAGGATATTTTTTGGTTATGTTAATACGAATGTAGAAGGCACTCGATCCGACCCGGTTTATTTAAGCTTCAACGTCTTCTATTCGAAATCCTTTGGTCAATATATCACACACTGCACTCAAGGTAGGCTGTAGCGAATACGTGCCTCCTTCGCCCGCCGCCGTGCCAGCTATATCGTAGCGTCACGTAGGCAATGCCTTGCGTCACGGTCCACTTGATTCGCTTTGGAGTTCTACGTAAGGACTAGTCTTGTATAAATAAGCTCCGGCTCAAATGATGGGATGAACCACTTCCAAAATAATTGATCATTAAGATATACATACTTGGGTATTAACACGTTATAATAAAAATATTTTCAAAATAATCTAAATAAAAAGAATAAAATAAATATACTACGACAATACACACATCGCTATCTAGCCCCAAAGTAAGCGTAGCTTGTGCTATGGGTGCTACGATAGTTGATGAATATTTTTATGAATATAATACACGTAAATACTTATAATATACAGATAAACACCCAGACACTGAAAAACATTCAAGTTCATCACAAAAACATTTTTCCAGATGTGGGAATCGAACCCACGGCCTTGGACGCGGAAAGCAGGGTCACTGTCCACTGCGCCAACCGGCTGTCATACAAGCTAGACGCATAATCTTATTTAAATTTTTACACAACCTGTAACCGAATTACTAAGTACTGTAGAAGGCTGCATGAGTATATTTCATAAGGAATCACCCTGTGAAAATATTAAGTCAAAACAATCAAAACAGTCGCTATAAGACTGATGTGAAAGGCATATACTAATTTCGGCATCGATGGTAGGGAGAGGCGTAGCTTAATTGGAGAAAGCGCTCAGGCCGTGATTGCCAGAGAGTCGCAGGTTCAAATTCTGGCGGTTCCGAAAATTTTTATATGCATTTAAATTTATAAAATTAAATCAAAATAAGCATATTGATTTTTTCATACAAAATAATTCAAAATTCTAAGTGTTTACTTGTGACAACCCTACTAAAGATAAAAAACCGACACGCGCAATGTTATGTATCATGTTATGTGATCCTGTTACGAACGGCTTAACAGCTGAACTGATCCTGGCGAAATATTGCTTATAAATAATTTACACCCTGAAGACGGACATCGATAAAAGGATTGAAAAAAAAACTAAATATTGGATATTATGAAAATTAAGCTTCATTTGCTATACTCCGCGAACAGCCGCAGAATCTGTATGGTGTTATTTATAATTACTTCGATCCGTATACTCAACACCAAACAGATCCTCGGCAACCTCTACGCACGTTTCTCTCCGAAAACGGAGCATGTTGACTTTACAATGACAACAATTATTCATTGTAAAGTCAAGATAGTAATTGACGGCTGATTGGTGCAGTTTGCAGCGACCCTGCTTTCTGAGCCCAAGGCCGTGGGTTCGATTCCCACAACTGGAAAATGTTTGTGCGATGAGCATGAATGTTTTTCAGTGTCTGGGTGTTTATATGTATATTCTAAGTATTTATGTATATTATTCATAAAAATATTCATCAGTCGTCTTGGTGCCCATAACACAAGCTACGCTTACTTTGGGGCTAGATGGCGGTGTGTGTATTGTCGTAGTATATTTTATTTTTTATTATTTTATTTTTAATTATAAATTACACCATACAGATTCTGCTGCTGTTCGCGGAGTATAGCAAGTTAAGCTTAATTTTCATAAAAAATAAAACTAAAAAAACACGGGCGCAATCTAGCAACACCTAGTAATAAAATAAATTCTTCAGTTTTCCAAACTTGATTTCTGCTTACGTTTTATTGGCCAGTACCCAGTACAAATCAAGTGAGGTGCGACGCGATACATATTGCTGGCACGCTCACTAGTGGAGACATCACGTACCTACTCCTAAGCTTACTTCATCTTTATTGAGCTCTCTTTGATACATTGGTAAAGGATTTGCAATAAATAATAATAATAATAAAATTTTATTTCAGGCATAGCCCATATACAGTGCACTTAACATATAAAAAAAAAATAACATAAAAAGAAGCACAAATTAAATTAAAAAAAATAATAATAATAATATAAATAATTAAAAATAATAAAATAAAGCAAACGGTACCTTAAATATATCAATTACCGGCTGTCGCGACAATTCTGTGTTGTTTTCGTACCGGTACGATGTCGCGGAGAAACCGATTAGGGGTGTGAGTAAATAACTGCCGTACCTCTCACAGGTTATCCCCTTACCATCTTAGACTGCAGCATCACTTACCAGCTGGTGAGATTGCTGGAAAAACGTCGATCTGTGCCTACGTGACAGAAGGAGCAAAGGTACTTACTTAGGATACTTTTCGTTGGTCAGCAACTTATATCGAGTGACGCGAGACACGAGTACGCGACGCGTATTGCTGGCACGCTCGCTTGTGAAGGAATCACGTTCTCCGAAACTTACTTTGTCGTTGTTACTTACTTCTTAACATTTGCTGTATTATCAATTATTTCTAACCTAGAACTATCTTGTATAAAACCTCTTTCAATATTCGACTAAATTGATATTCTTCCATTTTTCAATATTCACACTTTTTTAAACCTAAAAAGAAATTCATTTCAGAAATAAATATAGCATTTCATTTAATAAATAGAGTAAGTGACAAGTTAAGTGATTAACGTTACCATAATAGAAGATGTAATAAAAAAATATAAGAAATCACATAATCCGTTGCTACGTGAAAGGAGCTCAAGCTAAAGAAACGCTTACTTTTCGTTAAACAGCACCCAGCACAAATCAAGTGAAACAAGGTCGCTAAGCGTTCCGTGTCTCTCGCGTTATTACGGCACGCTCGCTCAGGAAGGAATCCCGTACTCCTGAACTTTAGCACTTTTGCCGTATTGCTAAAAAGAGTTGAAATTTGACCTCCGTCTCAAGACATAATATTTATATCAAATATTTCTGATCTCTACTAATATTATAAATGTGAATGTAAGTTTGTTTGTTACGCTTTCACACGAAAACTACAGAACCGATCTTCATGAAACTTTGTATACATATTCTTGGAGGTATAAGAAATAATATAGTATACATATCATTGAAAAAAAAATTACGTAATATAAAAAAATGTTTGTGAAAAATCTCAATATGACTATTGGTGTCGACTATGTAGCAGTACGCTGCCTCCCAAAATTACGCGGTCGAAGCCGCAGGGCACAATCTAGTAAAGAATAAATTTGCTTCAATTGTTGATAAAATTTATATTGTTCCAATTATAAAACGTCATTCACTTCTGGAATACAAGCAATAAATAGAGCAAGCGACCAGGCTATTGTAAGTAATTACCGAAGCCTATGTATTACACAAGATGCAATCAGAATGCAAGGAATCACTAAATCCGTTCCTACATGAAAGAAGGTCAAGCAAAACGTTAAGAAATGCTTACTTTTCGTTGAACAGCACCCAGCACAAATCAAGTGAGGCGTGACGCGAGGCGGCAGGCACGTGACTCCCGCAATATTGCGGCACGCTCGCGAAGGAATCACGTATTCCTGAGCTTCCTTCGTGCCTCTATTGAGCACTAGTGATATATTGGTAAAGGATTTAGTATAAAAGTTCTGCCACAGAAATATCATTGGTCAACATATATAAACACGTAATGGCGGGTGAAAGGTCAGAAGTAGTTTTAGAATAAATTAGTTTATAGCATTTATTCTTGCATTTGATGATGTCATTTTGCAAATTAAGCTTAATTTGCTCTCCGCGAAAAGCAGTCGAATCAGTATCGTGTAATTTATAATTTCTTCAATCTTTTAAAAAAGGGTGAGCTTGACCTTCTATCCAATATTGATGATGTTATTTTGTTCTGTACATTTGTGGCGTAAAATGCTAATGTCAAGTATATTCGTTCATTCAACAGTCGACGTAGAAAATACAAAGAGGAAAGAGTTTACAATGGAATATATATCTACTATTATAGTCTGAAAGTATCTTTAGTTCACGGACATTACATCGTTTTATATCGGAAGCCCTATAACATAAAATATGTTATGTCCACTTAACGATATTACACTCGCCACAATATCCTTATCACAAACCGACTATCTGGCTATTATGTCAAATTATTCATAGCCGAGTCTTGACCGAAACTTGGCCGAAAGAACATTTTCTTGTATTGCCGAATAAACGGCCGGATACAGGCTTTGTATCGCCGAGTTTTCGTTATGCCATTCATTGTCCTCTGCTCTTTTTCCTTTTCGCAAATAAAATCATATCTAAACAACAATACACATCGACGTTTTTGTTAATATGTCTTTTCTTCAAGCCCTAATAAAAACGGTATTGTATGTCGAAGTGAAGAAAAAGTTGTAATACAAAGGTTTGTTTTTCCCACAACATATACGGTCTGCGGTCAAGATAAGTCGTATGAATTGTATCAGAATTGGCCGTGGTGTTTATATTGTCCGATAGACCTTGATATAGAACCCTAAAACCAAAGATATACAGATGAATAGAAATGGTTTTTGTATTATATCGCGCTATAAAAAGATAAAATTAAATGCAAAAAATTATAAATGTATATTATATCAAACTTATGTACTTTGATATTTTGTTTGCACCAGTCTCCAGAAAGCCCGCATTGGATCAGCGTGGTAGGTGGTAGACTCTAAAACCGTCTTTCCTATGACAAACAAGGTATGTGTGTAGCAAACATTAAGAGGCTCCGGATGATGATGAATCTCCAAATTTGAAAAGAACAAAACTAACCGGACAGCGCGTTAACATATAAATTTTACCTTAGCTTGAGCGAGAGATCCAATTTGCAATGGGGAGAAGTTTCGCACTGCATTTTGCTGTAAATATCTTACACATGGAGAGATCGTATAAGAACCACAGTTCAGTATATCAATGTAGGCGACAGACATTCGCCGGCCATTCGCCAAACAATCACTATTGTTGGGGCGGAATAGCTTTCCCCTCCAAGCAGTTACGTATACGATACTTTTATTTATTGTACTTTTCTTGATATCCCTAATTATTAACTAATAAAACTCCACTCCGAATTGGACGTTATTATGGAAAGAGGATCAACCCTACAGATTTAAATAAATTTAAAGTGGTATTATGGATCCAATCGTCATCATCACCACTGCCCACTACAGAGCACGGGTCTCCTCCCACTGAGAAGAGCCGTATTAAGGCCTTAGTCCACCACGCTGCCCCAGAGTGGATTTGTGGACTCCTCACACCTTTGAGAACATTATGTAGAACTCTCAGGCGTGCAAGTTTCCTCACGATGTTTTCCTTCACGGTTTAAGCAAGTTGTATTTAAATTGCTTAAAACGCACATAACTTTGAAAAGTTAGAGGTGCGTGCTGGGATTCGAACTCGCCACCCCCGAAAGTGAAGTCGAAGTCCTACCCACTGGGATATCGAACTACGTCGTGTGATAGCCCAGTAGGTATATATGTGTGTGTGTAATAGCAGACTTGAAGCCGTGACGTGGGAGGTAAGCCGGTTTCAAGTATCGTAAGATAGAGCAGCCTCCAGGCGGTGTTTGTGTCTCTAGTATTAAGACTTAACACTCGCAGAATGCTTACGCTATAACATTGCAATGTTTAGCAATCATACAGTTCCAATATTGTTGTTTTGGATTGTACACATAATCCGAAACAATAACAGTGGGGTAAAGCTCGGCTGGGGTGTAAGGCGAGCGAGAAGCTTTGCAAAGGATAAAAAAAAACTTATTTAGACCGACTTGGATGTTAACTGAGGGCCCCTAGAGCAAGACTATATTGAGAAATTGTGTTCCTTCTCCGATGAAGCTCGGAACCAGTGCCTGGTTGCAGTTTTGTGGATATGGTTTTAGGCGGTGGATAAGGCCCGGGTGTGGGTAATCTGGGACCTTGTCATTGAAGATGCTGCGCAGAGGTTGCATCCATGTGTCCTTCTTAGGTTTCGTATCTTAAAGAACGTCTCCTAAGTTAAGTGGCATTGAGGTTAGCATTTTGAGAAGGCGTCGTGAGCACAAGCAGATTAGGAAGGTGGTATCCACTGTACAATAATTATACAAATTGACGGCCGACTGGCGCAGTGGCCATAGACTCAGAAAGCAGCGACCCTGGTTTGTCAGTCTACGGCCGTGAGTTTAATTCCAACAACTGCAATATGTTTGTGTGATGATCATGGATGTTTTCCAGTGTCTGGGTGTATATCTGTATATGTATATTATAAGTATTAATATATATTATATACATAAAAATATTCATCAGTCATCTTAGTACCCATAACACAAGCTACGCTTACTTTGGGACTAGATGGCGATGCGTGCACTGTCGTAAAAAAAAATGCATCGCTTGTAGATTACTGAAGTACAACGGAAGATTCGAGGCCCCAATACAGATGCGGTTGCCACAAACCGCATGACACTACTATAAGTACTACACAGCTATAAGTTTTAACTCTATACAAATCAAAACCAACTGTAGTATTACTTAGCTGTGTATATAGTATGGCGCTTGCTTAGTTATAATTAGTTTTGAGCCGCCGCTTAGTTCGGTAAAGAGCTACTACTGGATGCTTTGAATTAAGATTCTATAAGTACCTTATTGGTATACTTACTAGCAAGTTTGACTACGGATCACGAACTCCTAGGTTTGATTCCCAGGTCGGAATAGAAAAATTAATCGGTATTATTAAATAAAAATCTGACTACACACACACACACACGATGATTCATGATTGACTCGTTCAAGTAGTTAGCTTGTAGTTACCAAAAAAAAGGTCTTGACAATTATTCATTGTATAGTCAACTGAGGATGCTCCGAAACTTGCATGGAGAGTACATTGCCCAAGATCTGTTTGGTGATACAGATTCTCCTGCTTTTCGCGAACTATAGCAAATTAAGCTTAATGTTCATAAAAAAACTATATGGCGAGCTTTTAAAATGTCAAGTAATAAAAGGTGAAAATGAAAAAATATTTAATAACTTCAGTAAGAAAAGTTTAGTCGGTCCGCATCCTACGTGTCGGCGCTGGTTTAATACCCGGTTAAACCCGCTGCGGCGGACTAATACCCGGTATTAGGTGCGAGCAATATCTGCTATATTGACTTCTTACACTTCTTAGTCTTAGATGGCACAGCATACAATTATTAAAAGTTTATTAACATAGCTAATGTTATAATTTACCTTATACTGTAATTGTATAAGTTATGTATCTGCGGAATGCCAAGAATGCTCGAGCTAAAGAGCTTTGCGCAAAAAAATAAGCCCTTATTTGAATCGGGCAATCAAACACGCTGTAATGTCTCGCAAGATTTTTTATGCACATGGACTCTACAGTATCTCCATGGCATACAGAACAGATAATTACGTAAGTCTATATTATAGAGTTGTAGGTACATACACCTTTTACCGTTATCAGCCATCTCAGCTACACTACAAGTTAGCCCTTGACTCACGTGGTAAGTGATGATTCCGTCTAAGATGGTAGCGGGTTAACCTGTTTGGGACGATGGTAGTCACCATGGTACCTTTAAGAGGTTTCTACGCGACATCGCACCAGAACACTAAATCGCTTAGCGGCACGTCGCTGTAGGGTGGTAGCCACGGCCAAAGCCTCCCACCAGACCAGACCAGAACAAATTCAGGAATTATAAATTTCCAAATCGTTTGTGTCGGAATCGAACCCCAGACCTCCTACCTACTTGAATTCAAAGCACTCACCGTTGCGCCAGGGAAGTCGTCAATACAATTCCCTGCAGGGCTAGCACTTTTGAAACGTCAAGTCTGTCAAGTGTGTGTAGTGAATCTTCCACCGGTTCGGATTCTACCGAGAAGGAGCCGGCAAGAAACTCAGCAGTTGCTCTTTTCCAATATCAACAATTTACATTTTAAAATTAATTTTTCTATCTTGTGAGAGATGAAAGTGGAGCCTGATGCTTCCAAGCAACCTTGTCATTAAGAAATTCATCAATTGTACAATAACCTCGCTGTAATGAATTCTTTTAACCTATGCATTGGTAGGTCCAAAATTACCTTAGGAATCATATTATAAAAGCGTATACTCAATCCCACAAATGATTTCTGCACCTTTCGCAAACGATATGCAGATGTCACTAATTTATGACTATGATTTACCATCGCTGTACAACAACATCTTAATTGTGTGCGATAAATGCGGAGATTCGTCTTGGTATTGGATAGTCTGGTGTGGTGGTGTTATTTATAATTTCTTCAATCCGTATACTTCACACCAAGCAGTTCCTCGGCAATATACACTCTACGCACTTTTCGCTCCGAAACCGGAGCATGCTCAGGAGATGTTGACTTTACAATGAACTTATATGAACTTATATATCATAAATAAATGGATTAAATCTCCAGTAAGAGTTATAAAAAACTTAAGGATAGGCATTGTAAGAGTTATTAAAAGCCTACCTGTAAGTTTTTATAACTCGTACTCGTTCTTCATTTTATATCATCTGCATACCCTGTGCATACCCTCTATGCACGCCACTGACTATACGGTAAACGCTACGCCGACTTACGAACATTAGAGGTAAAATGATGACTGTCAAATGCTATAGAAAATGAAGTAACTAGTCCGAGTAACACTACTAAAGTGGAGTGGTTTTTGATGCTTCAATATATGTCGCGTACACGATTTCTATCTGTGCTCAATTCTGTGCGTATGAATATACCTACCGATTTAACGTGTATCTGAAGCGACAACCTCCTCAAAGTAATCAAACCCCCAAACCAGCTTATCTGTAATTTGCAGCCGCGAACGTATCCCGTCTATTGGAGGTTCACTAAAAAGTTCATTTATACCTCGGCGTTGCGAAAACCCACTAGCGGCGGCCAAAGTTAACCGATTGCTGAAAATCTAGTTAGTGCCATTGATATAATAAACTTTAAGACAGTGTTACTTTTGACGATCTCCATTTGCGGTTATTGTAAAGTGCGTTTTTGAAGTAAAACTTCGCGCGACTAGGAAGTAACTCAGATTTTTTGACGTAAGCGTTACTTCCGTCAGACATCTGTGTAGTTTCCGCTATTTAAAAATAATAATTTGGATCGGTCGTAATCGTGGCATATACTCCAAAATTCTTGACTTATACGCCAGCTTGTGGCAAATATCATAATCAATTAGGGTTATTTATTTTAAATTTTTTCAAACGGATCATTTGTGAATAAAAATTTTACAGTGTTAAAAAATATTTTAAATTGCAAAGTTTTTTAAAATCTCGGAATATAGTTGTTTATTTATTACTTTTGTAATAAATTAACTATTAATAAATTTTCTGACGATAGGCTATCTCGCTTCACTAGGCTATCACCTTTTCGTTAGGCTATCTCGCTTCACTAGGCTATCACCGCTTCGCTATGTTATCTCGCTTCACTAGGCTATCACCGCTTCGCTATGCTATCTCGCTTTACTAGGCTATCACCGCTTCGCTAGGCTATCACCGCTTTACTAGGCTATCACCGCTTCACTAGGCTATCGCCATTTCGCTAGATCCGCTTCAATATTACGATAATATGTTGTAATTGTGTAAGTTTTAAGAGAACTGACATTATTTTGTATTCTAGTAGTTTAGTAGTTGTGACAGATTTTACAAAGCAAATTCGTTTAGTTGTAGGCTCTACGTCTGGGGCTTAGTAAGATAGATCTATGGTCAGGACGCGATAAGGGTAAAAGTCGAAGTTGGTAAAAATTTAACTTTAAAAGTGCTTCTGCTATAGCAGTTTTCGGTGAATACACCGAATACGCCGGAATTAACTTTGCTGTTTTTGCCAACGACAATATTCGTCATCCGGGCCGGTAATGGATAAAGAATCAACCCATTTGGTAACGGGTCAATGGCCCAAGGAACCGCCAGAAAGGGGCTCCAAATATATTTTGATGCGTACATGAAAAATTTACGTCGTTTTATATTATTCCTATACAAGTTAATCCTAGACGGCAATACCATCTGATAAGTGTCACAGACAGTCGGAGAAGGAAGTTAGACTACCCTATTAGTGGTATAGCAGTTGTATAAAACCAATACTTCTGATCGTATCAAAACGCTTATTCCACCAATGCCCCCCCCCCCCCCCCCCCCAGACAAGCCAAGTGGAAATTCAGAATTAAAAAATTATAACATAACACATGCTACGCTTACTTTGGGGCTAGATGGCGATGTGTGTATTGACGTAGTATATTTATATTTATTTATTTATTCCCACTATAAGACAACAGCGTTCACTTACACAGCGCGAACGAGGTCGCCAAATGACTTAATATAATCAAACTCATAGTCAAGGGGCTGGAGTGATCCCCAAGGCTGGAAAACGCTGTATTGTTAAACACCCGGCAAGGTGGACAGATGACGATAAACAGGGGATTCGCTAGATACAAGCGGGAAAAAAAACGGTAGCGTGTATATTCCATATAATTGTAATAGTAGGCACTTTTGATAAGTACAGACAAATTTTTACGTAGCATTGATGGGTATAGCCCATTAGGTAGGACTTCGATTCACTTTCGTAGGGCGAGTTTGAATCGCAAATCGCAAATCGCAAAATCGAATCACAACTGTAACTTTTCAAAGTATTGTGCAAATTATTAAAATATCACTTAGTTCAACGGTTAAGGAAAACATTGTAAGGAAACATACACGCAACAGTTCTCCATAATATTCTCAAAGGTGCGTGGAGTCCATCAGTCCGCACTGTACGGCCTATACCCCTCCTAATTGTGGAAGGAGACCCGTGTCCTGTAGAAAGCCGGTAATGGGTTGGTATGATGATGATGATGATTAAAGGGTTTGGCATAACCCATAAAGGCTATACTAGACCAAGAAGGGTTCAGAGTGTATTTAAATAAGTAAGTTAATTGATGATCGCGAACTTTTCCGATTGAAGCCATAACGAGAAACAATCCCTTAGAAGAAGTAAAGTGATTATTCAAACGACCATCCATTTGTAAGGGGCTTTTTACACTTACCGTTCCATTGTCTAGATGAGGTGATTAGGCGCCCTATCTGTCAGTTTCACTGAGAATAGGATACCGTCCCATTTTCTGCATATTATTAGTTCGTGAACTGTTGGGTAATTCTAACGTGGTATCTAGGTAACGTGATATCTTCTTCTAGTTATTCGGGTTGGTGGCCATTATTCATCATCATATACACCCTGCACCGGCCCACTATAGTGTACGGGTCTCCTCCCGAAGAGGAGGAGAAGGGTTTAGGCCGTAGTCCACCACGCTGGCCCAGTGTGGATTGGTGGACTTCACAGACCTTTGAGAACATTATGGAAAACTCTCAGGCACGCAGATTTCCTCACGACGTTTTACCGTTTCAGCAAGTGATATTTAAATTGCTAACAAACGCAGATAACTTAGAAAAGTTAGAGGTGCGTGCTGGGATTCCAATTCGTCCCCCGAAAGTGGAGTTGAAGTCCTACCCACTGGCTATCACCACTTCAATCATCATTTTTACAAATGAGTGATAATAACTGGGACACGGGGGTGGAAACCGATAATTTTCTAACTTAAATCTGGTAGGCTGCTTAATTTCTTCAAGCAATTCGTGACCTGGGAATCGTAAGCACGGCCTCGTAATCTGTAGTTAAACACCCTAATTAACAGAACTAGCCAGTCATGAATCAGTCAGTCAACAGGTTTTTATGACTACGACCTAAACCCTTCTACCTCTGAGAGTACGGAAGGACAGAATATAACGAAGAACGTCTGTTTTTGTCATTGAGGTCCCCAAACCGACTCTACAAAATGCGATTGGGAAATCGAAATTCGTTGGAAGATAACGAACCTTAGTTTCAATAAAATAATGCTCACATTAAACGCGTCATGTGTAATGTCCTTAATAGCACAAGCGGAGCGTAAAGTGGAAAAATTGTTTAAACTCGGAAACTCGGTCAGGCTTACACTTGGGACAATGCAATCAATTGTTTACCATTCCGGATATAATAAGGATTCAGGAAAGAATTGCGTATTACGCTAAATTTTAAAGCACGGGGCTCACACGATCGTTTCGAAACGTTTGGTTTTTGAAGTGAAACTTCTTTAGAATCGTTGTGATTTAAACTCGATGAAACGAAAAAATAAGTTCATAGAGGCAAACATACAAATGTATGGGACTAAGGCTAAGCTATCCTAAATAAATAAAATGCTGCCACATTTATGAGGCACATGTCTTTCGAAAAACAAAAACAAGCGCAGACGAAGTCACGGGCAACAGCTAGTACACTATATTTTATACTAAATGCCCGCGTTTGTCATCCGCGTTCATTACGGTTTTTACAAATACAAATGTACTATTGCCAGCCTCTTAGCTTCCACCCCATATAGGGTATATAAGTAGAATAAGCGACCAGGAGTCCAGGTGGTAAGGAAAAAAAAATAGGCCATTATGCGTTTTGAGATGTGTAACTTCTAAATTTAAGACGGTAATTTTGATTTATAATTTTTATTAGTGTTTTTACCTACACTTTGAGGAGTTACCAATTTTTTATAAGCCTTTTATATCAGTCTTAAAGCGACTGTAGCGCCATCTAGTAGGAAACATTGCAGTTTCGATCTACAAAAGTCCATATAACAATGAGACAAGCAGGTTCAAATCCTGTCGGTTCCGAAATTTTTTATATGCATTTTAAAAATGATTTTGTTTGTCATCACTACTGACCAGTTATAATTTTAAAGACCGATAAGTTATCATAAAATATCGTCGGTTTCAACAGTTTTGCCGTGAAATAACTCGCAGTGGGCTCACGTCACAGATAATTGTCGTAAGCGAAGTGCACAATCAGACCCGCGCATTACATCCGGATTCACTCGGCACGTGGCGGAATTAATTTTAATAAGGCCGCCCGGCTTAAGTTATGAGCTTTTGTACCTAAGTGGTAGAAATAACATAAATAAAGAAATAAAGGAAATACATTTATTCTTGTTAAGTGTTACAAACAGTACATCTTATAATAATATAGTAACAACATAGTAACAATGTCTGGTGTTAGTCTGGTGTTGGCTCAGCATTTGCCATGCAATTTAGGTACATGCATGCCGCTGGTTTCTCAGCTGAGACCCAAATGACGACACGGCAAATTAAATATACAGATAAATAAAAATAATTAAATAAATAAATAAAGTGAAGCACAGGTTATTCCCATTAAAGTAATTAAAATAATAAAAGCATCAAAATTATGATTATACTAGCTGACCCCAGCGCCATCTGTCGGGCTGATTAGAGAATCTAAACCATCCAGGGTGCCACCCAAACACATACCGAAAAATTCATTCAAATCGGTCCAGCCGGAGTTCAGTGACATACACACGCACACAAGAAATATATATATATATATAAAGATTAAATAATAATAAAAAATCAGAAATACTGCTAATTACATAATAAATAAATAAAATGTTTCAAGTATATATTTAGTGTTAATATAGTTTAATAGGTATAATAAAGTAGCATACATCATCTATAGACTATAAGTCTACTGCGGAATAAAGGCCTTTCCCATCGGAAGGGTTTGCCCATAATCACTACACTGGACGGGTTGGTGGTAACAGTAAGTTGTAGTAGTAGAACAAAGGATCTTGCTGCTACAGGAGACTTAGGGGATTTAACGGAGAACGCCGTTAAATCCCCTTAGTCGTCTCGTACGACATCCGTAGGAAGAGGTGGTGTCAACTTTATTTTGATGTGCCGTCACAACATGGCAGAAGTACTATACATACTAATATTAAAAATGCACCAGTGGGTCTGTTTGGTTTTTGCCTATATTAAATTCGGCTCAACTAATTTTGAAGAAATTTGGCATAGAGCTTGCATTATGGAAATGGACATTAGAAACTTTTTATCCCGGAAATCCACCAGAGCCTTAACCCCTTCTAAATTCAAAATTTCTTTATTAATGTAGGCCTATCACAGGCACTTATGAAGCGTTCATACATATATGTTTACATAATTGTAAGGGGATAGTGATAACTTCGTTCACCAACTTGAACCTAAAGCTACGAGGGTTCCAAACGCGCCCTGGTCTAAGAAGAGCCCACAACAAACTTAGCCGGGTAATATTTTTTTTGCTATCACCATCTCACAGTTTATTTATATTAAGCTATGAAGCTTCTTGTGCGAGGAGACCCTCTAGTGGGCCGGCAATAGGTGAATATGATGATGATACTTTTAATTATATTTAATTAAGGTGAAACAGCTGTTTACAATATAATAAACAACAGAACCTTCTCATCTCTTTATACTTACACCCCTGGCTTGTATGACACTGGATTACCCTTTTGGGGGTACAAGAGCAGTTTTTGGGGCAGATTTTAATAAGCACTGCCTGGAGGACGATTTAATTTAGCGCTGTCGCCGGCACTGCCACATGTACATAGTCATAAACGAAAATATATTAACAATACGCGCTCGCGGTGCTTTTTATCTGGTTAATTTACTAAAAACTAGCAGTTTAAAATTGTTTATATAAAATAATAGTTTCCTCTCTCAATGGAGAGTTCTAGAACATAGACTCACCACACTGCTGGAATGCGGTTTGGGGGGCTTCAATGATTATTATCATATATTAGTGTTGATAGCCGGGACAGAAGCGTTAACATACACTCTGAGGCACGGTCCGACTTACTAGATATTTGTGATGTCTTTATATCGTATGAGAAAGAATAGAAATCTTTCGTGAGGTAGGATATAAACTTTTTTAACGTGATTACTAAGGTACGAGTAGATGATATAAGATTTAGCTTGTCCTTAGTTAAAACAATGAATTAAAACAATTGTTTTAAAGATCGTCTTCTTGAATGCAGGCCACTTCGGCTTCATCTCTCCTAAGATAGAAAAATGATTGTTAAACTCTGAAATTATTTTGGAAAAGAATAATTGCCGAGTTGCTTGACAGCATATTCTCTGTGGCATCCGAACCTGTGGTATAGTCACAAATGACAAACAGACTTGATTTTCAAAACTGCTTATAAAATAAGCCTTCTTGAAATAAATGTAGTACTGCGAAAATGGTGTAATACTTAACAATTTTTGGCCCATCCCGGGAATCGGACCCAGGACTTCGTGATCCGTATTCGAAAATGCTAACCACTAGATCAAGAAGTTAAGTTTATTTAGTAGCATTGATACTTTTGATATCTGATCCAATGTGATATTTATCTTTCACACTAATATTATAAAGACCGATTACGCAGTGGGCAGCAACCCTGCTTTCTGAGTCCAAGGCCGTGGGTTCGATTCCCACAAGTGGAAAAATGTTTATGTAGAATTGATACTAGTTGCGCCTGTAAAACAATCCATCTTTGGCGCTTTGTCTATGGCATAGACAGGACCTGTATTTTTATAGACAATGAATTCTTCCTTCCGTCTACTTGTTATTATTGCAACCATGTTACTCGTATATACATAATACTTTCAGAGTTTAATAATTAAGTATCTAAATAATTTCTTATTGTGTTTCTCTCCACCACGAGCGATAGAATTCTACAGTTATATACATGTAATTACAGTAAAAAAAATACTTGTAGGCACCTAGAGACTTATTCACCGCAGGCAAACACGGGACGCTAGGTACTAGATAGTAAGGGCGTTCATAAAATACGTGTGATTTTGGGGGGGGGGGGGGGGGGGAGGTGTGTCTCAAATATCACAAAATAAATTATACTATTTTGATCCATTTAATCTAGATTGTACATGCTTAAGACTACATTTTAAATGCAATTAAGATCATTCACTAATTCGTTCGAACGAAAATAATATCATTCATTCTTCGACGTTATACATCTACTGACTGTCAAACCACCATATTTCATTTATACCATTTTTTTTTCTTTTTACAATAAAAATCCAACGAGTTTACGTAAGAAACCTACATTTTGAAAAATCTCACGTGAGATTGGTTGATGTAGGAGGGGGTTGATAAAATCTCACGACATCACGCGCGCGGGGCGCGGTACGCTTCAGATGTATAACTGAGTGCTGTTCCCTAAATAATTAAATTTATGTAGAAAAGTAACGTATTAGTTAGCAAAGTTTTGTATATAAGTGGATATATGTAAAATGAACTACAAATAAGCAAAAGTGTACATGGACGTGGGATAAAAACGTGTAATTATATCAAAAGAGTTTTTAAAATAATCGTTTAAGAGTGTCAATGACCGAGCAGTTTGTGAACAGTGCAAGCGAAGTGATTCATGCGGCACGGATTACTCATCAGCTGATCAATTGCATTTCAAACAAATATTGAAAACGTGAAGAGACTGACTCTTTAATTTGCCTTCAGAATAAAAGCGACTGGTAGCGCAGTTAGAGCATATCAAATATTTACAAAGCTTATGATTGAAAAGCCCCAGTATCGAATCCTATCCCAAACCATCAAACATATATATATTTTATTTATTTATTTTTTTATCTTTTTTTAATTTTTAATTTTTAATTTAATTTTATTTATTATTTTTTTACAACATGGAAAACGACAATATTACTATTCGAAAACCTCTTCAAAAACATAATTCTCAGAGTAATATTTCAAACTTAAATGCAACATTTTTGGATACATCAAGTATGAGTTTACCAGAAACATCGCTGGATGAGACCTTCATCGGCCTACATGGGAAAATAGAGTACTTAAAAGAGGAGCTGCAGAGTGCCCACCAAGAGATTGAGAACGTCTGCTATGAAAACATGCAATTGAAGGCAGAAGTAGAAAAATGTAACAAAATTATACAACTATATAAAAAATTGGGACTTGATTTAGACAAATATGATACCCCAAACGTAGGACGGAAGAAGATTAGAAAGTGTTTGTCAACGAACAATACGCCAATAAAATTAAGTTTCGGAAAAATTGAAAAACATTTGAATAAGTCAACAAGTAATTCTGAAGAACAGAGAAAAAAATAAGATAATAATAAGATTAAAAAATAAACATTTAAATCTAGAATCAGAGGTTAAAAATAAAAGTCGAAGTGTAGTAAATACCACGAACGTCAATCAGGAGATACAAGATATATCGGCAAACTCACCAAACCAAAGACACGATATACACAATGTTACTCACAATAAAACGGACGGGGTGAATTTTGAACATAGGAAAAGAATTGTTATTTTGGCAGACCAACATGGTAGAGGGGCACGAAGCTACCTACAAAATCTAGCGGGGCATATGTATGAAGTAACGGCTTTTATTAAACCAGGGGCAAAATTATCCAACGTTCTTCGCTCGGAATCACCATTACTCAAAACATTTAACAAAAATGATCTTGTAATCATAATAGGCGGTACAAATGAAAATGATCCGTATGAATGTCAATTAGCTTTAAATAGATTTTTCTACAATAACATGCACACAAACATTTTAGTGAGTGAGATTCCATATAATAGAGCCTTAAATGAGAATAAGTTAAATTACGATTTAAGATTCATGTGTGGAAAGTTTGAAAATGTTACATTTGTCAACATGGATTACAGTAGAAAAAAACCGATTCGAAATATGTACTTACGTAATTTGTGCCAATTTCTTTTAAAGGATATTTTACGTCTTGAATACAAAAACAAGATAATAAAGTATAATAATCAATTAAGGGACTTGAAAAGCATTAAAACAGAAGACAGAGGTACACAAACCGAAAATTTAGAAGAAGATGAGGGTAAGGAGAATGTAAGAATACAGGAGAGTGATAATTTTAACGACAACTTACATACAGGCGAGGCAGACAATCAAGATGTTATTGAAGATAAGCTTGAAACAAATAGAGACTTTTTTCGTCTCCCAAAGGTTGCGCATCTTACATCAGAACATTAATGGTCTTTTAACTAAGTCTGAGGAACTAGCGGTACACCTAGAGGACTTAACTAACCAAAAAAATATGGTAGATGTGCTTTGTATTACAGAGCACAATTTAATAAAAGGCGATTGTAAATTTATTAAAATACCTAATTTCACTCTAGCATCTGCGTATTTTCGTAACAATAGAAAGGGAGGGTCGTCAATACTCATACGTAAATGTATCAGGTTTAGGGAATTATCGGATGTTATGAGTTTTAGTGTACCGGGTATTTTAGAATGTTGTGGTTTGGAATTACCAGACCAAAACGCTGTAGTTATTTGTATGTATAGGCCGCCAAAATATGATAAAGGTACAATAGATACATTCTTTAACAAATTGTATGACATACTTAGGAAACATAGTTTTAAGAAAAAGAAACTTATTGTTTGCGGTGACATAAACATTGATATTTTAAAAAATAATAAAATAACACAACAGCTTATGGAAGTATTAGATGGTTTCAACCTCCAATTAGGGCTAAAACAACCAACAAGATTAGCAAGTGGCACTTGCATTGACAATTTTATCAGCAACATTCGTAGTTACAGCTGCGGTATTATAGAGTTAGCATTATCAGACCATACGGCACAATTTTTTGACTTTGCTGTTAAAAAATTTTGCCGTGTAACTCACTGGTACATTATAAGACGAGATTTCTGCAAGGAATATATGACTAAATTTAAAGAATGTATGCGGAATATAACATTTACAGAAGTATATGAAACATCTGAGCCAAACGAGGCTTTCAATAGATTCTTTGAATTGTTTACGTTGTTTTACTACCTCAGCTTTCCGCTCATAAAAGTAAAAATACATTCGCATCAAAAACAAAAATGGATTTCAAAGGGCATAAGGCAATGTTGTAAAAATAAAAGAAAGTTATTGTGGAAATGTAGAGGAAAAGGTAGTTATATACATAAAAAAGAATTTAAAGCATACAGAAGAAGGCTAAAGAATATTATAAAATTAACTCAAAAAGCTCAAAACGATTACAAAATTAAAACTGCTAATAATAAATCTAAAACTACATGGAGCATTATAAATGAATATAAAACTAAAAGTAGTGAAAATAAAATATATCAGATTAAAAAAGAAGGCCTAATTGTAACAAACCCTAAAGATATAGCAGAGGCATTTAACGAGCATTTTCTCAATCGAAAAAATATTAAAACAAATAAAAAAATTAATATTGTTTGGAATAAATATAACTCAATTTTTTTGAAACCTTCATCACCCAAGCAGATACAAAACATTATTAAGCTATTAAAGAATACAAATAGCTGTGGGTATGATGAGATTAATACTAAAGTAGTTAAATATGTGTCAGAGTTAATATCGCCAGTGCTAAGTTACATCACTAATTTATGTGTAGAGCATGGTGTTTATCCGGAAAAACTTAAAGTGTCTATAGTGAAACCGTTATTTAAAAAACACGATACAGAGGATATGGACTGTTATCGACCCGTATCTTTAGTTCCAATTTTTTCCAAAATATTAGAAAAATATATTTATAATTGCTTAAATGATTATTTCGAAAAAAATGGTGTACTCTCCGATGTTCAAATAGGTTTTAGAAAGAATAAATCGATCAATTTGGCTATTTATAACCTTCT
The DNA here is from genome assembly GCF_905163445.1 of Pararge aegeria. Lineage (NCBI taxonomy): Eukaryota > Metazoa > Arthropoda > Insecta > Lepidoptera > Nymphalidae > Pararge > Pararge aegeria. The sequence goes on from NC_053193.1 coordinate 1,001,102, forward strand.
TAAGGAGGTTATGGTTAATAGGGATAAAAAGAAGCTCGTATGCGCGTTGTTCATGGACCTTACTAAGGCATTTGACTACGTTGACCATAACATATTAATAGATAAACTTAGTGTATACGGCATTAGAGGGAACGCACTGGCATTGATCAATTCATATCTGACAGGTAGGCAGCAAATGACGCAGATTACAAGTTTAGTCGGGTACAATAAAACTGAAACTGCATATTTATCAGAGTCAAAAACTGTAATAACTGGAGTTCCGCAGGGTAGTATATTGGGTCCACTGCTATTTATAGTATATATTAATGATTTTCCCAGGGTAACCGATCATAAGATGGTTTTATTTGCTGACGATAGCACAGTGATCTTTGTGGGTGAGAATAAAATAGAATTTGAAAATGATATAAATGATACAATATGTAATATTATTAATTGGCTGACATTTAACAATTTAATTATTAATCTTGACAAAACAAAAATTATGACATTCATGAATAAAGGTAATAGTATGGCACTAGACATTAAGTATTTAGGTAAAAAAATTGAGGTAACAACAAACACAAAATTTTTAGGCTTGCAAATTGATGATAGCCTTAATTGGAAGAATCATATTGAGAATTTGTGTTTAAAATTAAACAGATTTTCGTTTGCATTATATATGCTGTCGAAAGTGGTTAATCAGACAGCGGTTATAATTGCATACAATGCGTATGTCACAGCAAGTTTAAGATATGGTATAATATTTTGGGGTATTTCGTCTGATAGAGAGCGAATATTTAAATGTCAAAAGAAGTGTCTAAGAGCTATATGTCACTTGCGTCCCACAGATACGTGTAAACCGTATTTTGAGAAAATGAAAATACTAACTTGTCCTTGTTTGTATATTTATGAAGTTCTGATATTTATCAAAAAAAACAATCACTTGTTTACATATAGTGATAGCGAACGCAGGAAAAATAAATTATTGTATAAGCCACATTCCACAGCGTTATTTGGGAATAGTATTTTCATTATGGCGCCTAAAATATACAACAAATTGCCAGCGTCGCTGGCCAACAGAAGCATGAATCTTGTGGATTTTAAAGATAAGATAAAAAAATTACTTATTGGGAAATGTTATTATACCATCCAAGAATATTTAACAGACACAATATTATAGGTTTGACATTTACAGTGATTATAATTTGACATGAATAATAATATTTGTACTTTTGATATCACTCTTAAATTTTATTCTTATTTTAATAATATCGATTGATTTAAGATAGTATTATTATTGTATAATTATTGTACGATCATATATATTTTTTGCATGCCATCTAAGGCGGATTGTTTGTCCCTTTGTTTTGTGTACTTACCAACAATGTAATACCAATCTGCAAATAAACGATTTGATTTGATTTGATTTGATTTGATCTCACCAGGGGGGAGGGAGAAACACAAAATTAAAAAAAACACCTCACGTAGTTTATCCATGCCCCTAATAAAATAAATGCGTTTTGAATTTGATAATAGTGCCTCCTTACGACCCGTGGATAACGAAGTACCTCTAAAACGGTGTAAAAGTAAACGACATAGGAACGTTTTACGACTCACACAAGTACGTTGGTACACGCAATTTACTATATTGGGGCACTAAAAGTTTTAATACTGATTGCACTCAGACCACATTAAAGCTAGAATGGCATCAATAATTTTTATTAAATTATTTCAATTCTCTATTAAAACGACAGACGGACGGACAACAAACTCCTTAATTCAAAGTGGAAGTTCTTTACCCAAGCCTAACCAATCCCAATTCGGATCTAAGCGTTCAGATAGGGGTTTGGAGCTAAGAACGACCCAAGTAAGTACTCCAAAACTGGGCTTGACTTTGCTGGTTTTACCGATTATTAAATCTGTTGAATTTTTATTTAAAACTTTATTTCGTATCATATAAGCTTTACCTATAAATAATTTTGTTTAGTTTTTAGCAAATAATAATCAATACAAAGTGGTGGCCGATGCCAATTTCCTGACGGTTAGTATCGACGGAGTAGGTATAGGTAGGTATTTCGTGTGAGAAAACCTAATAGTGGCCAACAATTCTGGCCTCCTTACGATAATTGCAATAACTCTGGTTTCAGGCCTCAATTTTTTTGACGGCCGATTGGCGCAGTGGGCGACCCAAGGCTGTGGGTTCTATTCCCACAGATGGAAAATATTTGTGTGATGAACATGAATATTTCAGTGTCTGGGTGTTTATCTGTAGGTAAATTATAAGTATTTATATATTTTATTTAAAAAAAATAATATCATTCATCTTAGTACCCATAACACAAGCTATGCTTACTTTGGAGCTAGGTGGCGATGTGTGTTTTGTCGTAGTATATTTATTCATTTAATTATTTACATGCTGGCAATTAGGCCAAAGAGTCAAAATCAAATTGGGTCTTGTGTGAATTACTAAAAGGTATTTTATTTGCAGTGATCCCCTAGGCGGTAAAGCTTTGGCTTCGCTTTCGGAGGGACCGAGTTCTTTACCCGGCACGAACCTCTAACTTTTCAGAGTTATGTAGGTATGTTTTCAATTAAAGAAATTAAATATATCATGTTTTAAAGGAAAACATCAAGAGAAAATGCCACCATGCCTGAGAGTTCTCCATAATATTTTCAAGGACGTGTGAAGCCTATTATGGGGATTACTGTGTAAGCAAATTTTATATCACACATGTCTTTATATATTCAGTGTAACTACACAGTGCCTCACAGGCGGCGACGTTAACGGGTCGCGCACTTAATAAATATATACGTCGCAATTAGTTTTTAATTTGATTCCAAACGGTCACCCTCTCCAATCTCCAGTTTAGTTTACATTAGTAGAGAAAAGACCCTACATTGGTGACCGCGACGTGATATGAAAACGCAACCTTCTGATATCCGCACTTGGCCAGCGAGGTGGACTACGGCCTTGACCCTTCGCATTCTGACAGGAGACCCGTGCCATAGATGGTTAAGGGCTTAATGATGACGAGGAATTTGAACGCATTACATTCGAATCGCTCCTCCTATCAACATAACCGAAGCTAAAGGGTTAGTCGAAAATGGAAAACCGATACCAACATTACATCCCACACCCGGTATCAAACCATTAAACAAATTAAATATTTTTAATAGAACACGGCGCATTGCAATCAATAATATTATATATAATCATCAAAATTAAGCTTAATTTGCTATACTCCGCGAAAAGCAGGAGAATCCTGTGTGGTGTAATTTATAATTTCTTCAATCCTTATACCCCACACCAAACAGATCTTCGGCAATATACCCTCTACGCACGTTTCGCTCCGAAACCGGAGCATCATCAAGAGATGTTGACTTTACAATGAATAATTGTTAAGTGAAAAATTCGCCAAATGTGTCGCCTTTTATACATTTCTGACCCCCACCTAATCTATCTAAGCCCCTCCCACCTCATTAGTGCCTCTGAATATGTTCAATAGAGGTGAAGTTGATAAATTTATTTGTTCGTTTAGTAATTCGAACCTCCCATTCCTATGTTTAATAATTTCTAATTGTTCCCTCAAATCAAGTCTCAACCCTTTGTCGCAAGCATGTAATATTTCGTATCTGATACGAAATATTACATGCTTGCGACAAAGTCATCAAAGTCAAAATCATCTCTTAGTAGATAATACATAAATACGCGTAATTTTTTTTATTGCATAGCTTTTATCGCGGGCTTTGAGCGCTGCGACCGAATCATGAAATTCTGTAAATAAAACCTAACACCCCCCACTTCGCCTGCCATGTAGCTCGGCCGAGCGTTCGCTAACCGTCGAACGTCGGGGCCGCAGCCGGGCTACTCCGCCTAAAGTGTCGGGCCTCTAAAGGGTAATAATATTTCCGAATACCCTGATCATGAATTCTCTTTATGACGGCTTTGTTTTATAAAATTCGCGTATAAACTGTATATTATTAGAAAGTATATAATATTTCCAATGCACTATTATAACCAAATTAGTCTTTTATCATTTAACTACAACAAAAATAGAGATTGAAGTCAATACCTATTCCAGTTTCTTCTACCTAGTACGCCATCATTATTGTCCCTTTACACATTAAAGAAAACAAAAAGAAAAGTAATACTGCATGAATAAAAAATAAATAAAATATAAATATAATTGAATAGGTTGATAAAAAATGCTATGCAATAGCTTTACCGCGACAGTCCCCGAGCGCTACACGTTTTTTTTTATATTTCTACAGTCCCGACTGTAGAAATATAAAAAAACACAGACAGACAGAGCTCAGAAATGGCAAGCTTATAGGTATAAATTATAGTTAGATATCTATAGTTGATATTCAAAATAGGCACAGTCGTCAACTCCCCTGCTTTCCCCGCGGGTGTCAAAAGTGACTACGAAGGGAATCCTCTGTACTACTACTACCATCTACTGCGGGTTTTTTTATGTTTACAGACGAGCACTTGACTTCAATCACATCTGATGGTAAGTGATGATGCAGCTTAAGGTGGAGCGCGCTTGCCTAGAAGATGCCTATTCACTTTTGATTTGAAGGCACTCATATTGTAGGTACTGGGGAAAATGGAAACTGGAAGGGCATTCCAGATCCTTGCGGTGCGAATCAGAAACGAAGATGCAAAGCGCTTCGTACGCGTCCGCGGTATATCAAACACGTAGGGATGCAGATCCTTACGGAGCCACGCGGGTCGATGGTAAAAAGTTGAGTTGAGTGGGAACAAACAAACAGTTCTTGAGCAAACTCTCCGAAATATATCTAATAGAATACCGCAAGGCAGGCAACCTTGCGATGATGCTCTGATGAAACTCTGAAGTTTTTTTTACCAACTCGTCTCCCCATTATGGCCTTTAGGTCCCAGCAGTGGACTTTTATATTCTATCATGTTAAATGTGCTGTCATTCGTATAGGCTATTGATTTTAACTGTGTGTTATTCGTGTGGTATTAAGTAATCTAACACTATTATGTATACTTGCATTTAACTTGTTATATTTGTTTCTGTATAACATTTTAACCATCCAAATAAAGATTAAAAAAAAAACAATTTAACCACTTTTTTTCGTTAGCCGTTAAACTTGACATTCCACACATTCCTTAGTTACCTCTGTTTGACACACAGACTGACTCAGATGTGTTCCGTTCTTACAACATCTCTCGTTTTCCATTATACTATAACAAATCTTACTTAATCTTGTTCTACGCTCCATTCACAATTCGTTTAAAAACGGACGGACGTCTACTACTGAACATAGGTCTTTTAAAGGGAGTTCCAATTCCACAGAGTAACAGATGTGACTCGTTGGGAAAAGAAAACCACACTAATTTATTTGTATGTCAAGTCAAGTCAAAAATATTTCTTTATTCAAGTAGGCACATACCTAGATGGCACTTTTGATGCGTTCATATGGGTGATGTTGATTACTCGTGGCAGCATTTTTCTACTTATAGTTCCCAATGAGTGACACCAAGGGATAGAGTGACATGATTGGAAAAAAATTCCCAACGAGTCAGTGTGACATGATTGAGTGCGACTCGTTGGGAACTCAACAAAATTTGCAGTGTCAATTGTCAACCCGTGCCTTGGAGACTAACTTGTAATAATGTCGTAAAATCCTACCAGCCCACATTAGATCAGCGTGGTGCCTCTTTACTCTTTAACCCTCTCTCAGGGGAGAAGCCTTTTACCAGCAAGTGATATTGATAATAGCCCACCAGCCCACTTTGGAGCAGTATGGTGGGTTTATCCTCTAAAATCCTCTCTCCTATGAGAGAGGAGGCCAGTGCCTAGCGGTGGGTACAACGTGTATGAGGGAAGTGGATGATGAAGATGTAAATAAAACACCAGCTTAATTTAGTGATAATTTTACTAAACGCACACACGTAATGTAAAGTGCAACAACAAACAGTAATACGTTCACATACCCGTTTTGCGTTGGCGTCGCCATAGCTGCGCAATATTACACAAATTAACATACAAACTAAATATACACGTAGGTATTCATTCCCAACCATTATTTCTATCTTGAGATGAGTGCTGGGGACTTCTACGCTACCATAGTTTATATTAGTAATAGGGCAGTATTAGTTTAATATTGTTAGTGTTTTTTTCTCAGAATTTTAATCCTTATTTTAAGAACGTCAAAGTGCGTCATTTAAACTGTCATATCGAAATGATACTGCTACAGCAATGGTAGGAAGCCCCAGTATTAGATTTGTACTCGCAAATAAATTCTCTTTGGAATATCGAAACATTGAAATTCAAGGTAAAATATATCTTATTCTACTTGCTTTAAAGTTCAATTTCGTCTATGCATAAGTAGTCAGGGGCTCAGGGCGGAACGTTTGTTAATTAGAAATCTGTTGTACAGAATCTCTCAACCGTGTAAAAGAAGGTACATTTTGTTTTGATGCTACAGTGTTCCGATTCTCGAGAACAACCCCACGTTTGTGAACGTGCAATTCTCAAAATTTTGGTATATAGTTATTGTATGTATGTATAGTTGCACATTCTGTAAGACTCAATTTATTCACAAAAGTTCCGTTAAGTGCGCTAAAGTATGAAGGAATTTAAGCTTTAAAGCGGGGCCATTTAGTTCCATTTCACTTTGACGTAGTAGTGTTTAAAAAAATATTTTTTTTGCAAGCGAGTAAATTTCTTTAATACTTAGGTTTACAGGATTCGATTTATTACCAACTGGGAGGCCATTACAACATCGTATCGTTAAAATCGACGCATGTGAGGTGTAACGATATTGTACTAGTTGTATTAATAGTTAGTACGTCTAAGAATTTCTAATTTTATCAAACAATTTTCAAAATCCTGATTCAATAACCTGTGTCGGAATATCCAAATAGTAAAATGGAGCGGATTTTTGTATGGCCTAGTCGCATGACATAAAAATCATTTCTAATTTCAATCGGGTCACAGTGCCAAATGTGAGATTTTGTACCTACGTTCACTTTTTCCAGAAATCCACACTTGGCACTCAGAGTAATATCTTGTGTGAGGGTCGTTAATCTTACATTCAATTAACTTATTCTACATTGTATCACAATAAAACCAGTGTTATTATTTTCTATGAAATGTACAGTCACCATCAAAAAATTCCTAGCAAAAGCATTCCAATCAATGACTAAGGAAAGTTGAGGAACTGGAATAAGAAACAAAACTGTTATATAAAAAAGCGTGCCCACTTTGAATGAAGTTTATAATAAAATGGCGACTTTTGTTAGTGCATCCCATTGCTGCAAATTGTTTTCATACGTCATAAATAAAATTGCACTTATTATAATTATGCTCAGCAATGAGCATTTTTAATTCAAAAGCATTCATAATAACAACAAAACAGTTTAACCTGTGAAGACACTTACTCAGAAAATAGGGATACTTTTATGACGAATGAACACGCTGTAGCTATATGATTATAGTATCTTAGGGCCGTTCCTGAATATTCCTTATCATTGATCCCAATGGAAGAAATAAAACAAAGTTTAAATAAAAAATTAACTTAAACATATAAAAATTATACACAGTTTAATTTTTTGCTCAAACAAGCATGTCAAAAGAAATAAATAAAAAAATGGGCATTTCAACAAACATATTTTTGTATCCTCTTTTGTTAATAAAACATACTCAATATAAGTACTTTTGATGTCGACTATACCTTAGAACATAGGTACATAGTACATACTCGAATGGTGTCGGCTAATTCAATTTTTTTACAAAAAAGAGATAGTTTATTGGAAGATTTTTATTAAATACAAAATGTTTCATGCATCAAACTTACTATATTTTATATTTAACATTACATACGTTATAAATTCAAATACGTAAATATTGAAATACGTAATTAAATTGAAATAATGGGATTATATGTCGAGTTAATTGAAAAATAGTGTGCATTACTTTTAAATTCTGATTCTAGTAAAAACTCAAATTTGTATATACAATTTCAAAATACTAAAAGTTAATATACGTTACCTTACATAATTGAAAGCAGTGAGACCTTATAACCTCTAAAATGTACTAACCCTAAATCAGAGTGCCTAGTGTGAGAGTTTCTAGTAACAATACTAGCACAGTATTAACAATAGATGGCGCTCTTTCGATTTCATATAAAACTTTATAAACTTTCACCCAATCGAAGAAGTAACGGTAGAGAAACTCACACTATGCCCCCAGCACGGCTGGCATAGATAGGAGACATTTTTCTTCAAAATATTTATCTTCTCCTACATATTTCTCGACATCCTAGTCGGCGCGCGAGTGAATATAAAATACAGATCATATACGTTTAATATTAAAGGGGATAAACTTCTACTTGTCTCCCTGCTAGCGCAGGTCTAATCGAAAATAACCTTTTTTGCCTAACTACGCTAGCCGTGTAAAATGTAAGTTTTTTTGAAGTATAGGGTTAAAAGGCTATAAGTTTTAAGCAATATTCTTTGAACAATAGGACACCACAATATAATAACGAATTAAAAAAAATATATATCTAATATCGACTCTACTAAAATGAAAGATTTTTGTTATGTGACATCAAGTAAACCTTTCAATATTTTCGTGGTAGCAGTCTGTGGTATGCACTGCATACATGCGCAAATAAATAGCCTACCCTTTATATAACTCATTTAGGTTTTTTTTTTAATTTTTGTAATTGTTAAAACCCTGCTAGCTATATAAGTGTGGGCCACTTGTTGCCCATACTTCAAACAACTCTTAATGCAACATAAAGCTCACATTTTCCGAAATATCGCTTAAAAAGAATAACCTTTTAACCTATGTATTATTTATAAACCCCAATTATCCCCAAACAATAATATACCCATTTTCTTATGTTATCTTATATTAGTAGAATGAGAATATGGTAGACCTAATAAATATCACACATTAGCCGCAAACATTTTTTAATATCTTATGATTTATTTTTAATAATGTACTAATAAAGAGCAGTGATGTTCAAAGAAATGTACGCGCACGCCAAAAGACACGCGTTTGACAATAATATCGTATTACTTACATATTTTAATGTATTTTCGAGGTTTCTGTACTCAGATATCTCAAAAAATCAATTGGCGTAAGGCATTTTCAAATATAAAGTATTATTAATCATGATTCACTTTACACTCGCAACTAACTCTAGGTACGTTGTACATTATTGCTGTTTCTCTTGAACTTTATAAATCTTAATAAAGGAAAGCTATTCATAAAAAATGCTTCCGAATCAAAAATGCTTTAATTATATATGTTCTTTCTAATACTTAGGTTAATTTAAGGGAAGTAATTTGTATAATGTCACCATTCTTAATCTAATAAATATTCGTAATGTGATCTCAATAAATATTCTAAATTGAATTTGTTTATTGGTTTATAGTTTTAGGCTCGCATCTTAATTGATTATGTCTTATCTAAATTAATTATGGAGTATAGTTAAAGTCTCTAATTTCGGGGAAGACCCACTATAGTATAATACTGGTGCCAATTTTGTCGCACAGAAATCTCTGAACTCAACTACTTTTGGTTAAACTCTAGGCTCGATCTTCGTCGTAAGGTAGTCAGTTTGTCGGTATTTTATAGGATACAAGCGGACCCCAGCGCGATCTGTCGGGCTGATTTGTGAATCTAAACCATCCAGGGTGCCACCCAAAGGCATACCAAAAAATTCATTCAAATCGGTCCAGCCGTTTAGGAGGAGGTCAGTGACATACACACGCACACAAGAATTATATATATAAAGATACTCCGGGGAGTGTTCTCAGGAACTGTGCGATCTCGTTCCCTCTTCATCTTTTAACCATCGCACCGCAAGACAATGGGCGGGTTTACATCCGTATGCTGTCATTATATCAAAAACTCGCACACAGTGACTTGCATCTTATTTAATGTACTAAGATTTGGAACGAGTTCACGAGTTCTGGGTATATTTAAAACAAGACATCTTCTAGGCAAGCGCGTCCCATCTTAGGCACATGTGCACTTTCGATCAGGTGAAGCGCTAATAAAAAAAATTTAGGTAATAAAAAATACAGGTGTAAAAGTAGTACTATCCTTTTCTACAGGGCTCGCAAACGTGGGGTTGCTTTCGCGTATCGAAACATTATACCTTCATAGTAAAATGGGCTTTATGTTACTCGTTTTAGTTTTAGTTAGTTTTAGTTATAGATTTGAGATGCCTGTTCAACAGAATTGGCAACACTGGATAACGTTCGATATGAAATAAGAAACCTTGATACTCTTTCAGCCTAGTCTTTAGACTATTCGTTTTTTACATTGTAGCCTTTAATAATTAATATACAGGTGAGGTGGCCCTTTTTTCGTCTTACAACAAAACCCCCTTATAAACCGCGAAACAAATGTCCAATATCTGCTATAGATTGATAAAAAAATATTAAATTATTACTTTTCTCTAAGTCTGTATAAGAATTATCCGTTATCGGGTGTCAGCGGCGCGGTGCGACGGCGGTATCAATAAATATAAACAATTTCTATCGTTTCTTACAGCGGAAAAAAATTGAATCTGTACTTAATTTGGTTGCAAATATTTAAATGCAGTAATTAATGTTTTATTCTTTTCATTGGTGTAGTAAACTTCAAAATTGTAAATCGCTTAGAGTTTCTGTACATCTGATGGATTAAAGGGCTGTAGATTTAACACCTAATATTATATCCAGGGCAGTCTTTGGTTATTTTATGTCCTTATTATTTTTGTAAATAAGTTTTAAATCGGCTATAAAAAGTCGGTTTCCGAGAATCTAAATATAAAACATCTCTCTCTGTATCCTTCAATAGGCTGATTAAAAAATAAGTCGATTCCCAAGCATTCGGTAGTCAAATCGGTCGTTCGGATCTGTTTACCGTCTAATCGGTCGCATCTACGCGGATTTTAGAATTTGTACTTACATAAAAAGGTTAGTCAAATCAAGCCCTAAATATCTTTTATCACACCATCTTGATTATATAATATTCAAATTCAAAAATTCAAAATTCATTTATTTCAAGTAGGCCTAATACAAGCACTTTTGAAACGTCAAGTCTGTCCGTGTGTAGTGACTCTACCACCGGTTCGGAAGGCAGATTCTACCGAGAAGAAGCCGGCAAGAAACTCAGCAGTTGCTCTTTTCCAACATCAAAAATTTACATTTTATATTTTAACATTCATTTTTCTATCTTGTGAGAGATGAAAGCGGAGCCGGGTGCTTCCAAGCAACCTTGTCATTATTGTCTTATTCTTTATAGTAATATCTAATACAGCTGAAGAGTTAGATTTTTGGTTTGTTTGAACGCGTTAATATCTTGAACTGCCAATCGGATTTGAAAAATGTTTTTTTTTTGCATTTGAAAGCCCAATTAGTTAGAAAGGTTATAAGGCTTTTAAACTCCAGGCTACGACTATTTGAAAGCGAGCAAATTAAGTTGGCCGGGCAGTACGCCTCGGTCGGTCGGTATATTGCGTAATTATGTAGAAAATAAACATATCAGAAATTATATCCGAAATCGCGGGATACCGCTAGGTTGTAATATTCGTGAATACTCTATATACCTGCCAAAGACTATTCTATTCATAAAACTTACGTTAAAATATATAAATATTCTGTACTTTCATAATATTTCATAAATAATTAATTGGACTTAAACCCATCCGTGTTTTGGTCGCGTTCAGTGTTGTCAAAAAAATATAAGTTTCTAATAGTTAAAAAATATTCTTTAGGAGAGCTGAAAATAGTAATCTCACGCTGCCGACACAAAATGGTGGCTAACACCAATGATATACATTCCTTTATACTTGTTTCTATATTTGTAATACAACGACTTGCTATTTCGTTAGAATAGTAACTAGCCACGACCGAAGCTTCCCAACAGACCAATTTTGCCCCCACTGGGTTTCAACCTCATGAAAGGATGTGCCAGTGTTTGTCATAAATGCCCGAATTACGCAAACAGCGGTGAAAACTAGGATTCGTCCGGATCAAGCTATCTCCCTCGGCACTTAACTACTCTTACAGAGCCTCATGCCTCATGCGAACGAGCTCATGACTAAAGTTCCCTGACGGGTTCGGAACTAGTCAAGGCCTTACTCCGACCAAAACACGCAGGAGTTAAGCCAATCTATTCGTTTATTATATCTATTACACCCGAAATGTTACACAAAGCCTTATTTTATTAGAAACTTGCCATAAAATGGCTAAATTCAATCGCATTCAACTAGAGGTGCTGCTAAACAGCATATTGACATTGCAATATTTTGCTGCAGAATATGAAGACAAAATCTTTCGAATAATATACGCTTGTTGCGTATAGCACAAAATGAATATTTTAACATTAACTTTAATATTGAAAAGGAATAAAAAGGAACATGAATTCTTGCTAGCGTAATTGTAAGAAATGTATGTATAATAAAATATACAATAGGTGTATTCTGATAAGCAAAACTTAACATATTATTGCTGGCCATTTTCCTCGCAATACTATTGCAACAATTTATTGCATTGAAACGACAGCGTTTAGAAGCACCATAAGATGTACCTTACAGACAGACTACTCTTCTACTTATATCTAGAATTTTCTATTTAATTCCTGCTCATAGTTTTGATACACAATACTTTCAATTAGATTTAGGTTAGTCTTATACTATAAATTAATATATAACGTTATTATTATATAATCAAAATTACATATAAAAAAGGGTGTAGTCTTGTAGTTTAATTGTATCGTAATATATTCAAACATCGCATCGTGTAACGTATTAATATTGGAGAGTTTTACAATAATTAACTATTGATGTGCTTTGTTTACATAAAGCTAAATGGCTGACTGATTTTAAGTAGATTAAAAACCTATTTACAGTACTACCACTTTTATAAAAGTTATATCGACAAATGTTAGCGCAGAAATGATTAATCTAACGCCATCTATAATTGAGGTAAAAATATTGAGATGTAGGCCTTAATTCTTTTCACCAACAGCTAAAGACACTTGCTAGTTTTAAAAACGCTTAGCATTAGCAGTAAGCCTGTGTGTACCAAATGTCACATGTGTCAATAAAACCGTAAAATTTGATATTCCGTACTATAATCTTTGGAAACACTGATCTGTTTTAAAATAAAAATATATTTATTTTGTTCAGTACTTTAACCGGGGTTAGATACACTACTAACGGACAACACTGGACGTTCCAAAAGTGCTTATAAAGTAAGCTTTACTTTATATCGATAGAATCTTCCTTTCAAACCGGGGTAGATTTTCTGCTATCGGACAAGACTTGACGTTTAAAAAGTGTTTATAAAGAGACTCGAATTAAGTTTTTTAATATAACTTTTGTGAATATAACTTTTGAATAAAACTTTTGTTACATGCAAAAGTGGTAGTATTGTACTGGATGCCCTAATGCTGATTGCACATAATAACCAGGCGGTATGTGACGAATTTAACACACTACATTCGTAATAGATCAGAGTAAAATGTAAAATGAACCTAATACTACTAGTTTTAAAGCCGTATATTTTTTACTACAGGTAATTTTTCATGTTGCTACCAACGTTGGCAGACGAACTTGAGCGTTAAACAATTAGTATAGGGTCCATAACAAATTGTACCGCCACGGTTGCAATCTAGTATTGAGGGTACCGTTAGACATTTTTTATTAATATTTTGTCGAATATTATTAATTATTCCCGTAATTATTAATGGCAGATATTGACTTATGCTATGAAAAGGCTACTCAATGGTTTCAAAGGAATACATATCAATGATAAATAATATACATATTGAGACAGACTAAACTAGTCTTTGTTACTCGCGAGCGTGCAATGTCACAATATGCCTGAACTGTGTTTACTGTAGTGAATCTTTTTTAGTATCGTTGTGATTTGAAACTCGATGAAACGAAAATGCGTCACACTAGAGAAAGAAACACATAAATGCATGGGAGAGAATGAGATAGAATACATTAAACCTTTTTATGTTAGTTGCCATGGAAACTGAATAATCTGTATTTATACTAATATTATTAAGACCAAAGATTAGTTTAGTCTGTTAATTTGGCTATATATACCTGTCTAGATATAAAAAATAAACGTATAAAAACTTAAATTACATAATGAATGTTGACAAAACGCGTCAAAGAATGCGGCATATTCGAAGCACCGCAAGAACTTAATGTTAAAATTAATATTTGTTTCATTGATTTTACATCTTATCTTCGATTTATGAACTCGAGAAAAGAGTTCTTTACATTTGTTTAATGTAAAAAATGTTACTGTGGTGGAAGACCGTAAACTTTTTCTTTTATAACCTATTTAGACAGGTATAATGGTGCGTTTTCGCTGAAATAGTAGAACCCGTGCGTGAAAATACCATTCAGATTATGATGGTCAAAATCTATATGAGAGGTTAGGTGCGATTGGGTAAGAAAATTTTATTCATTTGACAGTTTTATGGGTATTGGTCCATTTGATCGCTAAAACGTATTACCCATTTTCAACGTACAGCTGCATTTACCAACTTAAAACGGAAAGTTAAATTTAATTGCTTTAAAGGTATAGTTTAATTTAACACTTAAACCTTGGCTTCATTTGACACGCTTTGAGGTTAAACGTGTATATTACACTAGCGCCGTATCAGCCGTTATACAGGATAACGGCTGATACGGCGCTAATGTTTAGCTTCGCTTATTGTTTTTAGGGTCAATGTCAATGCACTCGTAGCGTCGCGGCTACGGTATATTATGAAGTCTTATGAAAACAATATTTTTGAACGTAGTACAAAAAAATAAGGAACATTATACTAAAATATTTTCTATATACGGAAATCGGTTTATACAGAACCACTGAAAAAAAAACATTGTGGTCAATTTTTTATCCTGTATTAACGATTAATGAACGACCAGATATAAAAGCCTTGCTGATTGATATTTTCCTATACGGGTTTACATTTTTTTTAAACACACCTTCAAATCCAATGACTGGGATTCATTTACCTTATATCCTATTATACGTAACCTAAAGAAATTTTACTAGAACTTTATAAATATAAAAGTGTATTTTATCACACAAACTTTTTGGAATCGTAAAGTGCTTCATACGGCAGACAATTCTGTCTTTTTCAATATACAAAAAGAGTTTTCTTTAATTGTTCTTATCGAATTTGACTTATAATTTTGACAATTCGCGGGTTTTTTTCCTTTCACTTTTCCAATAAAACGCAATTTCCAAATACAAATGTATGTGTAGGTTATCTTTAATGTGCACAGTGTATTTTACAGAGCCGTTTTGAGGGGAGAAAACAGCCCCAAGTCAAAATTCTACACGAGTGTATTTCGCTTCACAACAAAGTGTCTTTTCGACCTAGCTGTCTAACCATTGTCCTCGTGCTATATAAGTTTTTACTCTGTCTATGTCTAACGCTGTAAACAAGACAGAAATGAAAAGATCCTTAGAAGAATCAGTCACTCCTTACATCAGTTAGGGGGTCACAAATTGAAAGCCTGACCAGGAAATTAGAAAACGTCACCATTTTATTGCGTTATAAGTTAGCCCTTGACTGCAAATCACCTGCTGGTAAGTGATGATGCCTTCTAAGATGGTAACGGCCTAACCTGTTAGGGGTATGGCAGATATATTTAACCCATTCCCGTAACTAGCCACGGCAGAAGATTGTAGATAAAAGTGGAACTAATTTTTTCCATACACTCTGTCGAATGTATTGCCATGCAAAAGTGGCGCCCTCAGAAGAGCTTTTCTTTTCTGGTCAGGTTTCAAGTTGGTTGCGAGGAGACTCTTGTTCTTATGATGGCAGTTGTCGATGTCTACATAATCAACTTTCCATTCTGTTTGACCTCGCCGTTGATATGCTTCTGCTCTGTAGATTTTTCGGCGGTTTTGGTGGACATGTCGGCGGTTATGTCGGTGACATCGGCGGGCTTCCGTTTCCGGTGGCCGTTGTATCGGCGCGCGCAGTTGTACAGCGGCAGTACGATGAGGATCAGCCCGGAGACTCCGATGAACACTCCAGCTAGGTAGAAGGAGAGATCGTAGCTGCCGGTGATGTCGTACCCCCAGCCTGGAAGAGAGTTAAGAGTCAGTCAAGTTCAGTAGCCTTAGTATTATATACGCCCAAAATCGTAATGTCAACCAATGGACGCGCACTGCGTGACATAATATGTATTTTGTAGGGAGGTTTAAATATATAGATAGATAGATATGCAAGGCGGTCTCATCACAAAAAGTGATCTCTGCCAGGCTACTTTAACTAATGAAATAAGGCAATGAGAAAATGTTTATCTATATATTATAAGTATTTATGTATATTTTTCATAAAAATTATTCATCAGTTATCTTAGTACCCATAACACAAGCTACGCGCTTACATTGGAACTAGATGTTGATGTGTGTATTGTCGCAGTAGACATATTTATTTATTTATTTATCTATCTCTCTATGTTCTGAAATTTGTAGTAGAAACACTAGTGAAGACTAACCAGCCAGCGAAGGTCCAATTAAGTTGGCCAGTCCCTGCATCAGCAGGAGCAGGCCGTACGCGTTGGTGAACTTCTCCAGCGTGATCTGCTCCACGAGGATGATGCTGGTGAGCGAGTAGTTGGCCGCGATGAAAGCCCCGAAGGCGCCCGACGCGGCCGCCAGCCCCAGGTACGTCCTCAGCAGCGGCATTATGGTGGTCACTATGCCGCAGAGCACCATGCACACGGCGTACACCAGACTCGGGTTCACGCACTCCCAGTCGCCCACCCAGCCTAGGAGGATCTGGAAGCGAGAGGAATAACATCAAAAACCAGCGTTACTTGTTTTTTTTATACAAGACTTTTACTAGGACGTGTGCATTTTAAGCAATTTGACGCCGATTGGCGCAGGGGGCAGCGACCACGGCCTTGGACTCAGCTTTCTGAGTCCAAGGCCGTGGGTTCGATTCCCACAACTGGAATATGTTTATGTAATGAACATGAATGTTTTTCAGTGTCTGGGTGTTTATCTGTATATTATAAGTATTTATTTATATTATTCATAAAAAAATATTCATCACTTATCTTAGTACCCATAACACAAGCTACTCTTACTTTGGGGTTGGTGTGTGTATTGTCGTAGTATATATTTATATTAATTAAAATATAACTTGCTTTAACGGTGAAGAAAAACGTCGTGAGAAAACCTGCATATCTGTGAGTTCTCGGAACTCACAGATATGCAGGTTTATGCAGGTTATGCAGTGTGCGAATTCCACAAATCTGCACTGGGCCAGAGTGGTGGACTACGGCCTTAACCCCTTCTTATTGCATTCTTATTGCAGTAGGAGACCTGTGCCGACAATGGGTTGATTTGATGATGACGATGATCACGTTCCGCCTGAGCCGAGCGTGCAAGCGAGAGCAGAACGAGCGATTGAGAGGCACGATAAGGCGTACTATAGGCGTTCGGTTTATGACGTATCTATCTCCCTTCTACTAACGTTATCACAAAATTATCGGTTCAAATGCTTTAAAACGAGCTATGAGCGTAAGGATTCCTTATCAATAAATAAGAAATAAACTTTAAAATTCCCTATTGTTTACCTCCTTTTATAATATTATCTACAAATACGTCGCATCACACGTGGATTTATTACATAAGGGAACTGACATGTGGTAAGCTCTATCGGCCAGATCAAAATAGGTCAAGTCACTTCAGAGAGTCTAGAGACTGGACTGATAACATTGTTGCTGTTATCTAGTAAGTACAAAACAATGTATACATACTTTGTACGACACTTCACGTGGTTATTTCCCGTTCTTACTCAGTTGACGTTACTGTGCGTCAAAAGGCGACATCGTGTGCGCAATATCTTGCGATTGACTTAGCTCAGCCAAAATTAGTGTTAAAACGAGACCGATTTATGCCAACATCCAGTCACAAAACTTTGCCTCATTGTTTCTTAAATCAAAATACACTCCTAGTCTAAAATTATACACCACTATAAAGTCAAATTAATAAACATTCGCTGTTTTAGATATACAGTGATAGTTACTTGTGACTTCGGTTATTAAATCTAATGAGGATCACTTAACCAAGCAACAATAAGCAACTTACTTCAAAATTCTCAGCTAATACTGCTTAGCAGAGGCCATTTCTCGCATAGGCGAAAGAGATTTGGAGCTTACACCTGGAGTAATGCTGATATGGCAATATGGACTAATTTGGCGCAAACAGAACCATCTGAGACAGTGTGGAAATCTCTGTAGGAGACCCATAAGTGAGGACAAGCTTATGCAAAATCAGAATAATAGCTATGACTATGATTAAGGAATGTGGATGGGGAAAACGTATTATTTGTCATAAATTCCATGAAAAACTAGCTCACCTCTCCGAACATATTCAGTATCCCGATGACAGATATCAGCATGGACGCCTGCGACTCGTTGAAGCCCATGCCAATGCCGCTGTCAGCGATGTACACGTAGGGCACGTCGTACCACATGTACAGTAGGAAGTTGGATATGCCGAACACGAGGAAAGCCGGGTTGCGGAAGTGCGAGAAGTCAAGCACGTCCACCACCAGGTCCCAGAAGTCCCACAGGCCAGCGTACCATTGCAACTGGAATGTGTACAGATAAAACTATACCCTTAGAACCCGTGAAAACAAACTACGTCCTTATTACCTTGAACATATCTAAGCACCTACTCTGAGAAATGTAATAATGAAGTATTTGGTTAATGCAAAGTTTTGGCCAGGAATTTAGTTCGGAAAATGGTAGTAAGAAATTTATAGCACGGATACAGTGTACATTGAGAACTTTAATGTAGTTTTTCAGGTAAACGCTAAGAAATAAACAAACAACCTCTTACGTCGTAATTTCAAATAATATTCGTACCTTCTCTTTAGCAATAGTAGTCATGGAATTCCTGAAAATGTTAGGACAAGACGACGCTCGAAGCCGGTATCTATTGATATTCAACATAGCACCCCTATATGTTAGAGAGTGCCTATGTATCCTTAAATCTTTGAAGAAAGCTGGTGGCTTCTTCGTCGAACCGTGTCCTTGCCTTCTCATCCATAGCGATAAAGCTGTTTTGTCATTTAATTGTCTTGTCTCATTACTCTCTGGGGCACTTGGAACTGAACTAGGTGACATTGTTCCTGGAGAAGTTGTGCCAGGGGACATAAAGGTCTTTGGTGGGGACTGTTCGTGCAACCGTCCACTATCGCTGAAACTTCGTGAAGGTAACATAACTCCAGGGTAATTTTGGGCTAAAATAGCATAAGCACGACCTCGGGTTGACATGAGTTCGAAAACTTCTAGTGAAACACCTTCTCCTCCAGTCATATAAGTAGGCAAGTCGACCAGGGAGCTAAATTGTGGTACTATCGACGAAGTAACAGCTTCTATATCAACAGTGTCAGTCACCTTCGTAGACCCAACAGCACTACTTTTACTGTCCGAGATACTTTCTACTGATGATCCGAAACGTTTGTTTCTCTTTCTCTCTCTTTTTCGTTTTCTCTCTTTAGCTCTTTCCTCATTCATTGTTGCCGTCCAGGGCAGATCACGGAACAATAAACCGCATACTGCCATGTTCAGGAACAATCCTGCTAATATCAATGTCGTGCCTCTCCATCCATATTCGTCCAGCAAAACATATGTCAAAGGAGCAAATATGAATGTACCAATCCCACTTCCGCACACTGAGATGCCAGTGGCGAGGGAACGTTTCTTCTCGAAGTAATACGCCACGATGACAACTGCTGCTACATAGCATAAGCTAAGGCCAAATCCAGCCATGATTCCGAATGTCAAAAACAACGTTTCCATGTTGTCAACAAAAGCAGAAATGACGAATCCTAACGCTGCTAAAATCGAGCCGAAAATCGTCATTTTCCGGCAACCGTACCTGTCTGTTAAGAAACTAGCGATCGGACCAGACAGAAGTGGCATGGCCATAAATATGCCGGCAATCCAAGCCGTTTTCCCTTTGCCCTCCCCGAAGTATTCTAGAAAATGGGGGAAGAATACTCCAAAACTAAACGTGATTCCATCAGCGATTAGGTTGACCATGAAGGAGGCGAACACGACGACCCAGCCCCACCCTCCGTCGGGCGGTCTCGCTTCCGTGATCGACACGTCCTCGTCGTCGGAGCTCGACGAGCTGGAGCTGGACACGGACACGGGCGCGGGCGGCGACTGCGCGTCGAACTGCACGTGCAGCGGACGCGCATGTCGTCGCGGCACGTCACTGACACTGGCACTGGCGTGGACACTCGCGGCAGCACTGAGGCTGGCGCGGCGCGGGTCTTGGAGCAAGGGCTCGCTCTCGGGGATGGGTGTGAGCGCGCGCGGGGGGCGCATCTCCGGCTCGCCTAGGGTCTCCGGCGCAAGGGGCGCGTCCGGGGCTCCGCTGGGTCCTCCTGAAAATAGCAATTACAACATCATTCATAACTTAGGACATTGGAGGAGGAACAACCAAGACGTTATATATATTAAGAGCAGTGCAAAACAGAATGAAATTTGGAATTATGCTGATCAAACGCGATATTAATTGGTGGTCAGATAATACTTTCTCGCCCACACACCACCGCTGTCTGCTCACTGTCAGTCCAACTTTTATCCACTCCGATAAAGCATGCAGTCTGATGCGCTGCTGATTTAGATTGTGTACTACTATAGGTCCTACTTGATCATCACATAGTGACTAGGAAAGCAAATAGCTTCAAGGCCTCTCCAGGACTCACTCCCAGACAGCGCATTAGCTCTCGCAGAACTAACTTGCCCGGTCAGTTCAGATTGGCTCTGCGAGAGAGCTCCTCGTACCTTGGAGCGGCCGACGCAGCGGGTCCGGCGGCGGCGAGAGGCGCGGGCGGTCCATGCCGGCAGGGAGCGACGGCAGGGGCGGTGTTGCGCTCGCAGCGAGTGCAGCGCGGGGTCACCACTCCGCCGGGCTTCCATGCGTACCCCGCACCGTCGTCGTGACCTCATGCTGCAACAAACAAACAATATTCATTGTTTTGTAGGAAGTAAAATTAATATGGAATGGACGACTTTCTGGAGTTTCTGGTAACAGTGGGAAGCGTCGTGAGAACAACTCTCTGATGGTGGCCGATTCTCGAAGCTAATCTTATTATATAACGTACAACAGCTCTTTGCACTTGAGCGAGAACCCTACTGCGTCGTCCAGCTTGCGACCAATCATATAAGATGGTCGCACGCTGGACTCAGGTTGGATGCTGCGATCTGGCATCGTCTTTACACATCCCTTCGATAAGAGGTGTTATAATTATAATGCTTGCGGAAAAAGGTTCAACTCTTCGTCCATTTCTGAAATTTGAATTAATTTGCGTTATCAGTCACTTCGAACCATACCTGAGCTCCTTATGTGTCGGACCCGTTTTGTGGCGCATTTAATACTGATCACTTTATTTGGCCGAACCATTTTATAGATGAGCTTTAATCACGCGTTCTAAACTAGGAGTTCACGGAGTTCTAAACTAGCAAGCGACATTATAAATTCGTCTAAGAATTCTGGAATGGTTGGTCTGCCAAGTGTGATAAACTCAAACAACAGGATTAAAGAGGTCAAAGGATGTATGCTTGATTATCTAAGCCGCGTCGATTGGTACACAATGACGCCCTGGGATGTTTTCCGGCCGAGTATAAGTGCCTAACCTGCGCTGAATTCGGTAATACATTTATTACTACTTTTTTATAATTAAAATGAAAAAAGAGCGGATATTTTAACGAAAAATATAAGGTTCCGAACGAAGACCCACCCCACATAGATTTGTGTTATTTTAAAATAACGAAAATTGTTAAGATCACGTCTGTTCTGATCCGTTGTCTGGCCTTCCGATCGTGTTTCACCCCCCTTTTTCTGAGATGGCAGATCATATTAAGCCGTATAGATTTTTTGCCAGTTGTGTTTCTTCCTTCGAGGATGGTTATAAGTAATATATTTTAAACTTTAGATAGATATTTATTTAACAATCCTTACTAATTAAAATGCGTTTGTTTGCTTGTTTGTTTGTTTGTTCTTCATAAGCTTTTTATTTACATATATTTTTTATTTTAATTCTTAACCCAGGAAGCCAAATATTTACCACGGTATTTGTAAAAAAGCGAAAAAAAGCTCTGTTTTATTAAAATTAAAACGAAGAAATTAATTAAGGCAGAATATAGTTGCGCAACTGAAATTGTATTAAAAGCTCTTCAAGGTAATGAACTCTAAACGATTCGCTATCAAGTGGCATAAAACAGTAACCACACCCTTGGGGACAATGTGAGCAGCAATTTCCCTTGATCCCGAGGGAAATTAAAAATAGACAATATCAGTGCCGTGTAATAAAATTGGTTTCATTACTTTCTTTACATAAATGCATTGGATTCTGAAGATGATGTTTAACCGTCGACGCTACAAGGGGTTTAAGGGAGGTTCTTAAGTTTTAATGCTAATTACGCCTAAGATTTTATCATTGTGTCGTTTTGGGTGAATTTTCAGACGATTCGAATTATTTATTTCCGAAATAAGTATTCAACTTATTTTCCAGAACATAATCGCAATGTTCTATGCTTAGTTAACATAATTTGTTAAGATATTTATCTATATGTTCCAAGTATGAAATTATTTACTTTCGACTTCAATAATCATTATTCCATGAAGAATATTCAAATTCTTAAATTCGAAAATAAAATAATCGACTCTAATTATAATAGATATCTTTTTTAAAATTTAATATTAGGTCATCATCATCATCATATCAACCCATTACCGGCCCACTACAGGGCACGGGTCTCCTTCCATAATGAGAAGGGGTTAAGGACGTAGTAGATAACTTAGAAAATTTAGAGGTGCATGCTGGAATTTGAACTCGGCCCTCCGAAAGTGAAGTCGAGCTCCTACCCACTGAGCTATCACCGCTTTCAAATTATTTGGTTCTAGTTCTGAAAGTTTAGCCTCATTTAATTTATAACGCCAAGCAATGATTAATGGATAGACAATTCTTGATCTCTTTACCAAGGTTGTAAAGGCGAGGCAATTATAGTAAATTTGAATAATAGTTTCCGCTTGAACGAGCGCTGCTTAATTCTCTTCGACAACTCTCATAAATTAAATTCAGCACGCTTAAAAGAATCATGAGAAACTCCATTTTATTAATAGACCCTGGCGTAATCCTGAACGCTGTGGACTTATTATAGGGCGGTCCCGGATTCTATCTCCTGTAAAGCGTTCTGGACTGGGGGATTCGGGTGTGGGTAGGTACCACCCTACCGACAAAGAGATGACGCCTAGCTATTTTGCGTTCCCGTAGCTACAATGCCGCGTAGAAAGCGATTGGAGATAGTTATGACTTACATAAAAAGAAGGCTCTAGGTTTAGAATGCCGAATCTACAAATATCAACATTATTTTTTTATGTTGTGAGAGATGAAAGCGGAGCCTTGTCATTAAATATAATAACATTAAATATATTTTCTATACGATGTGGTGTACAAATAAAGAGTTAAAATAAATAAATATTTGGTTGCAGAGTTATGAAGATAATAAAAATTAATATGACGGGACGAAGGGGTGGGGTAGACTACTGAATATGGTATCCCCGTGGCCTTTTAGTTAAGGCGAGTGAAACCGCGGGGAATAGCCAGTGATAGGATAATCGTGATTTTTATAATGACGTCAGCGCGTTGTTTGAGCAGTTGGTCTCTCGTAAGCGAGCGTGAAGCGTGTAAATAAATATACTACACAGCGTTGTGCACAGGGTGTTCACTGTTCAACTAGGATAGGCATTACCCATGTAAGTCAAAGTCAAAGTCAAATATTTCTTTATTCAAATAGGCACATAGATGGCACTTTTGATGCGCACATTACATTTAAAATATGACATAGAAATGAGTTGATGGCGATAACTAAATTCGTCAACTTAAAACTAAAGCTACGAGGGTTCCAAAATCCAAACGCGCCCTGGTTTAAGAAGAAGCTGTTAAGTGGATAAATCGTTCTGCAATTGTTCTTAACCGATAACTTTAGGAAGACTTAGTGTTTCTCATGTTTGGTTTGATATTTCTTTAAATCCCGCTATTTATTTTTATATTTTCGGTCTAAAAATATCCTATCACTATCACCGGGAGGCTTATTATATTATTATTCTGTTTTCTGAGCCAAGGCCGTGGGTTCGATTCCCACAACTGGACAATGTTTGTGTGATGAACATGAATGTTTTTAGTGTGTTTATCTATATATTATAAGTATTTATGTATATTATTCATATAATTATTCATCAGTCATCTTAGTACCCATAACACAAGCTATGCTTACTTTGGGGCTAGATGGCGATGTGTGTATTGTCGTAGTGTATTTATATATTATTATTTCACGGAGGCAGATTATATTTTTATTGCTATATGTAAAATTTTATCAATATTGGTTTTTCTGCTTAACTCTGCATAGGAAACAATTTTTGTTATTTTCGTTGGAACGGTTCACGGCCGCTTTTTCAACTGCAGTCAAATGTTTTCCATATATTATATTGTTTTGTTTTAACATACGTAGGTATCAATATTATAAATTTTATGGCATCCCGGCTTACAGTGGCGTGCACTTTTACTATTAACCAAAACGTTTAATTTAACTATTACTATTAAAGGGTTTCGAATAAACGTCACTTCTTAATTCATGCCTTAATACTTGTTTACCCTTTGAGTAATATTATGTTCAAATCAAGACACAATATGCCATGACAAAAGGCCATGGAAACAATGCCACGGTCCACATAAGGCTGATGGTATCTACAATTATGGCTTTATTTGCACTATCACATTATATATCAGAAACTAGTAAAACTATGACAAATATATATATAAGATTAGTTTCTGAATATAGTTTAGTATTTCTTGTGTGCGGTGTGTATGTCACTGAACTCTTCCTAGACGGCTGGGCCGATTTGAATGAATTTTTCTGTATGCGTTTGGGTGGCACCCTGGATGGTTTAGATTCACAAATTGTTCACAACTTGTGATAATAGCCTTTATCCGCATAGGAGCAGAGTCTATAATATAAAAGAGGAGGAGAAGAGCTATATTTCGTGTCGACTGAGATACAAAATCGGCCTGCAGTTCCCACGAATTTTTATTTAATGCTGAAGTTTTCCCACTGAAATTAAAACCGAGAAGTCAGTGTTAATTTGAGTTCTCGGTTAAATCACAATTTGCATCAAATTCATGTTTATGCGATCGAGAATTTTAACTTTGCCTATCAGCGCCTGAAACTTTAAGCCTTATTAAATCGTTTCGGATCTTTAAGAGTTCTCTACAATTTTCCCTAATAAAGTTATGTCTATAACCATAACCATATTCTATACAAAGAAATAAAATTGAAGAGGTATTTCTTAGCAATAACAGAGAGACTAATTTTTAGCATCTACCTCTTATTGATTTTATCATAATTTGATAAACAGCGTTTGCTTTGTTCAAACGTTCTTAAATTTATGTCTGTTCATTTGCCTTTGCGCAAGTAAAAATGCTGTTATTCAACCCCTTTTTTAAACTATTTCTACGCAACTGAAAGTAGTCAATTACTATATTTTGATACCTCGCAAAAAATTATAACATATTTCGTTAGTTTTCGCGCGTGTTTGCAAGACCTTCGTATGCGAAGCGTCGACATACTGTCTAGTAACATTGTTACTAGATTGTAACGTACAACTATTTGTTGCGAGCCTTATCACATAATACGCTGTTTTATTTGAACAATAATTTATTATTTTCTCAAATATTACATGTTTGCACACCAGATTGTGCACGTAAAGTATTAAAATTACAGTATATTGTTTAATTTTTTCCGTATGTCTCCGTGATTTTAGCTTGCGTTGGGTGTTGACCGGGCCCCTTATAAGCATAGGGAAATAAATACCTTAGGTATGATGAATTATGCTTTAACCAAGGCACACCAAAATATTGGCAATAATTTTCATCAATACTTCAATCCTCTAATACGTACCAGGATGACAATATTTACATTTATCATTTTATCATTGTATATTATTGGCATCATTTTATATAGCATAAATGCGGTTTGCATTAGGTTACTACAATATGCTTGTTTTGAAATTAAAAAAAGTATTGATACTTTCTACTTTTTTAATATAAATGTTCAAGAGAAATCAAATTTCTTTAGACAAAGACGAATACACGGCCATCATAAAAAAAAATAAACAAAAACTGAGTGCAAAAATTGCTTAACATCTTATCACTTTGCGAAAGAATGTCTAAAAGGATTTTTTTTTTAATCTATGAAACTCTCCCAATCCAAAACCGAAAATGGCGGATGATAATGGACGAGAAGTCCATTATCATCCGCCATTTTCCGCAGATGTAAGATTATTAGTCATTTACGACACATCCTGTAGAGCTGGCACCCTCATTAGACCGATATTGTTAAACGAAATGTTATGTTTAATCAAGACTGAATCTAGGCAAACGCTTCCACCGTCGAGGCTGATTTTAGTTTTGTTATTTTTTTCATTTTTTAATTTGCGAACATTCCGTTTTTTCCACTCGAATATGCAATTTAATTAAAGCCGCCAAATTGGCAATACCAGTGCAGCAATTTACATAATTCAAGCGATGTCCTTGCCAAAACTCCGCACCAAAATGCAATTTCGGATAAACCGCAACGCACATCGGACAGGCGCAACGCACGTGCGGATGATGGACGCAGTGACGTTTGCACTTTGGCAAGCTTTCAACTTCTTACGTCAACGATAATTTTGTAAGTGATATATTTCTGATATAATATATTTTAGTAATCATATTCGTCCGCGATTGTTTCGGTTTTTTGACAAGGGACCGTTTATTTTATCCATCTCCTATTAATAACGCAACGATTCGCAGGGCAAGCAAAGATCACGTTTTCAAGTGCTGCTCTGTGTGTATCAATAAGCATGCTTATTTCTGCCGCTAAACAGCATTGTCGCATTGCTATGTTCCGGTTTTGAAGGGCGTGGTTGCCGATGTAATTATAGGCACGTGAGGCTTTAGATCTGCGCCTCAGATTGATGGCCACAGCGCGACATGTTGCACGACGTGCTCCTTGCATATCCTGCGAAGTGTGGTCAGCTTGGCGATCTGCTTGGTCAATCAATTATTAATTAATATTAAAAAATAAAGTACGCCTAGCAAGGGCATGATAAATTGTACGTCCCAGGGAAAATAAATAATGTTATCTTCTCCCACAGCTCCAACCATACTCCGAGCAAAGGCGGCAAGTGTGAAACTAATATCCAAATGATATACTCGTAGGTACGTATTTGGGTTTTGTTTATACATGTGACAGACAGAAACTTTAATTTTATTTATCTGTATGGATAGTCTAGTGAAGTACAGCAGACATGTCGGGAGACGTGCCCGAAATAATTTATTACGCGCGTAAGACGTAAGACACTGTAAATACCCGCACCTATTTCTAAACTTCAATGAGACAAAAGTGGAAGATTCTCCAATATCGACCCTGAATACCACAGCTTAGTACTTACACCAATTAAAAAGACGGTTTTTTCTTAACTTGATTGATTCTCGAAAAAATATTTATCTAATAACCAACAGATCAAGGCTGTTGGGGCTACCTGGACAAGGCTGGCGAGAGAGAGAAATAGATGGAAAAGGATGGAGGAGGCCTATGCTCAAAAATGCGCATTCCAATTGACTTAAAATACTTAACATTGACATACAACGATTTTATAAATGACAGCCCGCAGCTTCGCTCACGTTAAGTTCAATTTTTGATTTGGTCAATTATAACTACAAAGGTTAAAAAAAAGTCTTACTGCTAATATAAACGTAAGATACTTGAAAAATTAGAAAATTTCATATAAATTTTTAAAATTTGTTAAACACGTATTTCCTTTATTTTCAATCAAAAACCTAAAATTAAAGTTTCATGGATGTAACTTAAAAAATAAATTGATAAATGAAGGATTTTATATAAACTTTCTTCCCCCATTTAACCTTCTTAGGGTTGGAATTTTCAAAAATCCTTTCTCAGCAGTGCCTACGTTGTAATAACTATCTTTGTGCAAATTTCAGCCCGTACCGTCAATTGGTTAGAGCTGTGCGTTGATAGATCAGTCAGTCAGTCAATCAGTCATCTTTGCCTTTTATACATATATAGACAAACTAAAATAGCAAAAAAATAATTACTGACTGACTGAAATAATAATAAGTAAATGCAGTACAGACAAGCATGGGAATTTCTATCTTTCTACAGTCTTTTTTAGGCCTATCTCCACTATATCTGTACCAAACATCAAGTCAATAGACAGATTTGATAGGACGTGCATGAAGTACGCTGTTTCAGGTAAAAATACGAATATTCCTTGAAAGTTGAAACCACGCTTTGGAATTTCGTGTTTTTCGGAGATCAAAATTAGCCTACGCTACTCTCCATCCTTTAAACTCTATGCATAAAATCTAAGTCGTTTGTTCGCTAAGTTAGGGTGTTAAGGAATGACAAACATCTGTTTGGTGTGGAGTATAAAAATTGATGAAATTATAAATAACACCATACAGATGTTCATGCTTTTCGTGGAGTAGGTAAAGCAAATTAAGCTTATTATTCATAATATAGCTGAACTATTAGGAGTACGACTAACATGCCACCTAGTAGGTTAGCCGTCTAGTATTGTAGACTGCATCATCACTCACCACCAGGTCTGGTGGCAGCTAAGGGCTAACTTGTAGTGCAATAAAAAATATATTAAATAACTTTGAAGTCGATTACCTTCTTTTATTTGTTTACTAAGAAAATCTTAATGAGAATGGGCAGCAGAGTCCACGTGCTAATACTACGATCTACTGTAATTACTGACCCTTCTGCCCAGCAGCGTGGTGATTATGAACAAACCCACCCATTGGCCATTCTAGTCTAGTCTAGCAGTGGACTTTAACGTCTAATAGGTATATCTCTGTCCCTTTAAAACCACGTCAATTTTGATGCCACTAATTGATGCTCAGAACAATGGATAATACATTAATAATTGTTCTTAGAATTGCAGTTACCGAGTAATACGATTTTGTTGTCATCTAAATCCACTCAGATTTTACACGTTAAAAAGATTTAATGATATTGATACAAACTGATAAGATATTGCAACATTTCATCTTATCGCAATGTCAATATTAAATATATATAAGTTTATAACTTATTCAGAATCTCGACATTTAAACAGATAATAATATGTAAACACAATGTCATTAGCCATGGTTCGCTTCGTACTACGATCTCGGGATGTAGGTACCTAAGGCAAAAGAATCTTCTGTATCTATGGCCGATCTATAATCTCAAGGCATGACGTGAGCGCGAAAGTGTGATCGAGTGCGAGATTAGAGTTTTTGAAAATTGAAAAACAAGATACCTCTGAATAGAGCTACTTTGATCGTTCCCCGATTTGATTAATAATGAAGGTAGAATTTAAAAAAGCGCTTTAAAGAGCTTTCCGATGATAAACCAAACTTAAGTAATTTTTTTTATAAAAATTGCATTATATCACTAATCATTTATTCTCTGTTCTTATTTTTAACAACGTAAACATACTTTTCAGCGCCGTCTGTTGGCGTATACCATTAAAACATCAATAAAAACCTAGGTTCTATGCATGCTAGGTTCTAGGTTCTAGGTACCTTCTTATAAAATGCAAAAAACCGCATCTATATTGGCCCATCATTTGAAGCATTACAATATATTCAGACCAACAATAATCTTTTTCTGACAGGAATTGACAATATGGGACGTTAAGAGATTGGTCAGTTTAGTTTGATGATAAACTGCGTCTTGTCGAGCTATCGGATGTCACAAACGATCCATCATGTCCTACTATCGGCCCAATTTGACCGATTATATTTTCATGTAGTGTTTGTTTTGGAACTTGAATGGTTCTTCAGTAGATTACACACGTGCAACTGTATGGAATGTTTACATACTCAACGGATTAGTAAACCATTTTATATAATACAAGATCAAAACCATCTTTTATCTCGGACGTTTATTCAACGAGCCAAAGGCGTAGGTAGTTAGGTTTTGGTAGAAGATAATATAACGTATTTTCTGTCCGATTAATACACAGCATTTCACTTTTATTGGAAATGAAATAGTGAAAAAGGACATCTAAAAAATTCAAGTCTTAGACTCAAATCAGTGAGCTTAAGAGCTTACACATTCTAGTTAAAGACACTCTTACGGGGCTTTACATTTGAGGATTTCCCTCGATTTCTATAGGATCTCCTTATTAGATCATGACTTTGTGACGATGGCACCAACTCTTAAGAGTGCCTACCTACCCAAAAACATAAGAAACGGTCAACAATCGACAAGGAAATCGGTTAACAAATATAAAAAATACCCTTTTTTAATTAAAAGTTCCTGTACGTCTTGTACCTTCTGGTATTAAGAAGTTAAGATATATTTTTTTTTTATATTTTATTTCATTGAAAAGAGCTTTAGTCAACCTAATAACAACAAGACGAGTATACAAATATATAGGTATTTAAAAAAGGAAATCGGCATTAGGTACCGAACATTTTGAAATTTATAAATTTTTCTTGGAAAATTATTCCACCTTTCTGCACTAAGTGGGAATAACCGTGTTTGTATCCTCTGTGGGCATGACTAACGCCGGCGCTAGGCGCGTGTCCCCTACATTGTCTGTGGCCATTATCCATTTATTCAATAACAACAGCTTGTTAAGTCGCGTTAACCTGTTGTTTTGTGGAGCAGAAGTGCCCATTACTACTTGTTAGGAAAATTGGAAATTGTTAGTTAGTATTGCAAGAAGTTTCCTAATGTTTACCACCTTCCTAGTTCGTAAATCATCCTACAGTGCTTTGAGAAAGTTCACATTAGCATAATCCTCTCAGGATTTGGCATAATCTAGCAAATTATTATTCTAAGGATTTCAATATTAATTATCTGTGATAGGCTATTCATAGCCTATAACAATCTACTAAAAGCCTCTTGTCCATGCTGGACTGGCGTGGGTTACTAAGTCGCCTCGTAAGAGACCCGCGGGTGGAGTAAAGGTGGCGACAACTGTTTTCCAATGTGCCGTCAGCAACATTTGTCCAAAAACATTTTTATACCGCTACAAGTTAGCCATGTTACTAAAAGGTCTTCTAAGTGTGATGCAGTCTAAGTTGGTAAAGAGCTAACATATAAGGGATATATATTAAACCCATTCCCCTAATAACCCGAATAATCAGTTTCTAAGCGGCATCGTACTCAAACTTCAAATCGTCTATATCTTTAGGGCGGTAACTAGCCTCAACTGAAGCCTCCCACCAGACAAGACCAGAAAAAAATCAGGAATTATAAATTACCAAATTACCTCCTGCCGGGGATAAAACCCGGGACCAACCCTCATAAGACCACAGCGCTCACCACTACACCAGGGAGTTACTCAATAAAAACGTCAACGTAAGTAATCATCAATTTTGGGAGTACATTGGAAATTGCAGTCCTCAGTGCCAAATCTTAAACTTGACCTGACACCTGCACAATTCACGATATTCTTAGCAAGAGATAAACAACTTTCAACCTTTAAAACTTAACCAGTCAAACTGAACCTTACTACCCGGTAACTTAAGGCTTAACAAGCCAAATCGCCGGAAGTAGACATAAAAGGTAAAACCGACTTTGTAACTAAGATAACAAAGCTTATTCTAGCGGAATCATTCTATGGCAATGTTTCTGTAAAGGTTAGCGGAAAAATCGACTTTGTGACTACAACAATAGGGTATATATGAAAACAAATCGTCTCATGGCAATATTGGCGGTGTGCCAGATACTGCGGAACTGTGTCGTAACAGGGTTACGTATATAAGCTAGTTTGAGGTTCAAGGGTTGTTCTTTTCTGAGCAACGGTGTTCGAACTTTCTGAATATTCCATTAATGCCGCTTTAAATAGGTCATAGTTCTAAATATGTGAGACATCGGCGTGCAGGGTTCAATACTAAAGTAGGCACCAGGCAATAGGCAACAGGCAAAAATTGTTACAGCGTGGAGAGTGTAAGCTCTATCTACGCTCTCTCTCTGTATTTTGCACTACAATAATAATAATTATGTTCTTTTCCTAGCGCTGCTTCCAAAGTATTGGATAGAAAGGGGTAAGAAAGGTATAAAAGGCGACACATTGACTAATTTTTCACTTAACAATTATCCATTGTAAAGTCAACAATTCCTGAGGATGCTCCGGTTTCGGAGCGAAACGTGCGTAGAGGGTACATTAGCGAAGATCTGTTTGGTGTGGAGTACAAGGATTGAAGAAATGATTAATTATACCATACAGATTCTCCTGCTTTTCGCGGAGTATAGAAAATTAAGCTTAATTTTCATAATACTGCTTCCAAAACTTCAAACTGCACAAATTACTTAAACAGTGTAGTACAGAATCGATATCTACGCTTGCAACTTCGCCTGTGAACTATACTAATAGGCTTCCCATAACATATTCTACCTTGTACAATAATTACATTGAATATTTCCGATCAGATCAGATAATGAACCGTGCACTATTGACAACATAAACAGCCAACAGAAACACTTTCGCATTAATAACACTCTATACCATTTGTACGCACTATGTATGATTCATCAGGGGTCCCTGAATGGAGACCCCTGATGAATGGTTAAAAGTAAAAATGTACTAAGCTGTATTTAAATTAATAATAAATTTAAATTTCATCTTACACATAAAATATGTTAAATTAATAAAAACTAAACATACACCATTGAACTTGTATGAACAATGCAAAGGTCATTGTTCAAAGATAAATTATTATCGTCAATGAATAATCATAATTAAATATAAACAATGAAATAACTATAGAAACAAAATTATTGTGATAAGCATACCTTAAAATAAAATAGTGGATATATTCGTTGTAAGTATGGTAAAGTTATATATTGATTTATAATTTATTGAATCATAATCGAATTAAGATAATGACATAAAAAAAAAATTATGGTATGGTAACATTTCATTTTCACTTTTATCCTATTTAATGCTTAAATAAAATTGTAACAATGTAAGCTTCGACTATTACTTCTTCAAGAAAAGGAGGATAGAAAAAGCAATAGGCCTCAGTAATACATTATGATCTCATGTATTTTGTACGTTCTTCGAAAATCGAAGGACCACTAATTTGCTGTCAGTGATATCGGTAAAATAAAGGTTGATTATTCAATCGTCTTTACTGCTATCAATAATCTTTAACTAAGGAATGACGTTTAAGAAAGATTTGCCGTACGAAAATTAAATGAATATTCTTAAAGGTAAACTTCAGATAGATTCCTTAGTAAGTTAAAAAAAAAATCAGCTTAAAAGTGTATCACTGTCAATTGTACATACACCAAAGCTTTTTTTACATACAAGCTAATATAAAATTAAAAGTAGAAAGTATTAGAAGTTGAGACACAGTCCAGTTTCCAACCGATATTCAATGTCTATGATGCACGATGCATATTATTATGTGGTTTTACAGTTAATTGATGGAAACAATTCATAATTTCCAACGTTATTTAATACTCACCGAGATACAGAATACCTAGTGGCCAGACCTCAAGACCTCTTTGTAAGGTAATTATTATTTATTTGTTATAAAACCGCAACGTATATAATCCGAGAAATAGCCAACCGTTTATTATGCCTTCTGTTTACTATTAGTTTGGATTACCTGTCTATTTTTAGCCAATCGTGGAGTTCGTCAACTTTATTAAGTAGAATACCAATATTTGTGTACCGTGCCACTCCATAATCATTCGATAACTACTGTTTATGTTAAATAAACACATTCGTGATATCTAATTCGCTTTGGTATTCGGAGAAGAAAAGTCCTATTCATACTAATATCATAAAGCTGAAGAGTTTGGTTGGTTGAACATGCTGATCTCATACTGATTCAAATTAATAATAATATAATATAATAATATACTACGACAATACACACATCGCCATCTAGCCCCAAAGTAAGCGTAGCTTGTGTTATGGGTACCAAGATAGCTGATGAATATTTTTATGAATATGATGCAAATAAATACTTATAATAAAACAGATAAACACCCAGACACCGAAAAACAATCATGTTCATCACACAAACATTTTCCAGTTCTGGGACTCGAACCCACGGCCTAGGACTCAGTAAGCAGAGTCCATGCCCACTGCGCCAGTCGGCCGCCAAATTGGAAAATGTTTGTGTTGGATAGTCCATTTTTAGAGAAAGGTGGCTAAAAAATGGGCTATATAACATCACCAACCAATAGAAGCCAAATCAAATAAAAATGTTGCAGAACGGCAAAAAAATATTCCTTTTGAGCTGCGTGCGTTGCGTAAACGGTTGAAGTTACGCCGAAACAATCTATGACGAAATTGTTCCTCTTTTAATAAATCTAAGAAAAGTCCGGTACAGCATACTACGTCCTTTCGGTATCTTTAACTGATAACAGTGGTCACCTTGGAAGTATGCAATTTCAAACAAATTAAGATTTTTTTCATATAGGTTAACAATTGAAAAAGTTCTGAATAAACATAAGAAAAAAAATCAACACAATTAA
This sequence comes from Pararge aegeria, assembly GCF_905163445.1. Classification (NCBI taxonomy): domain Eukaryota; kingdom Metazoa; phylum Arthropoda; class Insecta; order Lepidoptera; family Nymphalidae; genus Pararge; species Pararge aegeria. Next base: position 1,035,695 of record NC_053193.1, read on the forward strand.
AAAGCACCTTTTTTTTTGAAAATTAAATCCCTAAACCAGCTGGTAAAAACTGATAAGTATAATAAGGTAATATTTGCAAAATTTTGGTTAAACACATGATCACAGATACTGCTCGTTAATAAACAATAACAAATTCACCTGTATTCGTAGCGTCATTTTGGCACGTCTAGTGTTGATCATCCGGTTGCCAAGACTTGACTTGTTGCTCTTCGAATAACACCACCATCGCAGTGTTGATGATAATAATAGTCACAACATATAGAGAGCACTTACTAATGTCACTGAAAACACCACACTTTTGAACGTTTTTTTTGTTTTAATTCAAGATAGTGTTTACTTAAAAAGAATTAAATAGGAGTGTAATAGGAAAGAAATAAACTTCTTAAAGTATAAATCAACGATATGGGAATTCGTGGATAGTGGATACGTTAGAAGAGTTTAAACTTGTTTTAAGAAAGAAATTGCGAAAGCTTACGTAAAATGCACAACAAAAGAGAAATTGACAAGTTTATGTATATAAAACTAAGTATGGAATCAAACTACTGCCATGTTCACTTAAAATTAATTTAACAAAACACTTAACGAGAGAAACACTTTAAACACTTAACATAAGCTAGGCTTGTAATCTAACACAAAGTAGTGTACAATTAGAGAAACGATATAATTAGATACGTTAATTCACTTAAAAGAAAGTTAGTTATAAATGTTATTGAGAAAAATGTCAAAACTCTAACACTACAATAAAACTACACTTGGTAACTACTGAAGAATGCACTCAAACCGATGATCCAGTTAACCACGGTACTTCAATTTAAAGGGAAGTTAATAAATGTTATGGAGAAATTATCAACACATTAAAACACAACTAAAACTACACTTGGGAAAGAACTGGAGAGTATAAAAAAGGTGACGCTATAGTTAAAGAGATAGTGATTCACTATGAAAGTTAATGAACGCATAGGGAAAAGAATGGCCAAAACGTCTTCGAGGAAGACAGTAGCGATATTATGGACAGCACAGTCGTGGAGTGATTGGACACTGAGAGAAGTGGCCGACGCGAGCCGTGGCCGCCTCATTATTTAATAGTCAGATAAAAGATTATCTATTGAGACGGCCTCGGTCAATACGACACTAAATTACGTATTTATCACTGAATGGCGAATTGGTAAGACGATTGTCCGGTTGGAGCGAATTCTTGATAAGGTTATTGAAGTTCATATTCATATGAATCTGCGACAATAAATTCTTAGCTGTACGCATTGAGAGCTACTCGTTAACCTTTCGGACGTCGATATCAAACTATTCCGCATGGAAACACTAGCAGCCGTCAAATATATGTTTATATAACTAAATATGTAAAATCGGGACCATCCAGTCAAAATAGAAGTTCACAAATTAGGGTCCCGTTTTCTTAGTCCCTCGTAGAACAATATCGATTCAGGTTTTCCTAAAATTAACCAGGTTTGGATTTATTGTAATTTTGTTTAACTATAGTCCAAATAATCATATGAGCTTAATTAAAGACAGATATTTCATAATCATAAATAGGCAGACTAACCAGTGTAGAATTTATATGTTATTGGGGTTTAATATAGTCCAAATAATCTCATGATAGATATTTCGATATCAAAGTTATATACAGACAAACCAGAATGAAACTTACATGTAATAGAGTTTTACCCAAATAATCATACTAGCTTAATAAAGGACATATATTTCGAAATCATAGATAGGCAAAATAAACAGTGTAGAATTTATATGTAACTGAGGTTCACTTTAGTCCAAATAATCTCATGAACTTAATACCAGATAAATATTTCGATAACATAGTTATGCAGACAAACCAGGATGAAATTTTTAAATAATAGAGTTTTACTCTATTGCATAGAAGCAGGCGTTACTTTGCGGAAATCCATGAAATATTATGAAAATTAAGCTTATTTTGCTATACTCCGCGAAAAGCAGGAGAATCTGTATGGTGTTATTAATAATTTCTTCAATCCTTATACGCCACACCAAACAGATCTTCGGCAATGTACCCTCTGCGCAAGCTCCGAAACCGGAGCATCCTCATGTTGACTTTACAATGAATAATTGTTGATTCTTAACTTACACCATACAGATTCTCCTGCTTTTCGCGGAGTACAGTAAATTAAGCTTAATTTTCATAAGTTTTACTATAGTCCAAATAACCATGTGAGCTTCAAAAAAGACAGATATTTCGATGTCATAAATTGGCCAGCCTAGCCATTTAATTGTAATTAATTTTTAAATACATAAACAGAGAACAAGAGTCAGCCTAACGTAACCTTTTGTTTTAATAACGAAAATAATTGTGATTAGAACAAAGAAGAAATGGATACTGAAAATGTACTAGCATAAAATAAGGCGTGTTAGTCTGCACTGAGTTTTATCTTCTTTTTGGTACAGTGATAAAGTTTCCGTAGTTATGATAAGTAACAGTCGTTAAACGCTGATATGAACACGGCCAGTGCGTGACGCGTCTAAGGTCTGTAACCGACACACATTCGAGAGATAAAGCCGGCGACAAAGATATAAGAATTATATGAAACTAGTTTCTGCCAGTGTGAAGTTCTGTTTCCTATAACTGTAATACTTATTGGTATACAAAGTATTATTTATTTAGGAAACGACCCCTCTATTTTGATCAATCCTCAAATAATATAAACCTATTAGTTTGAATTCAAACCTATTACTTTATATGAAACTTCAATTCCCCATCACTCTACAGATATCATTTAAGGAAAAAAAAAAAAAAAAAAGACTTGCAAATCATGGCAGATTCTAAGGAGAAGAAGCCACAAGGAAACTGCAGTTGTTCCTTTCCAACAATAATCTACAATTATATTTCTAACTTGTGGGTGACGAAAGCCAAGCCACTTGCTTTGTATAGGGTGGCCCAAAATTAACGAAGGGGTTTTTGTTTTCTTTCCTTTGAGTATTTTGTAAAGAAGACTGGGGGAATTTAAATGGAGCAGTTCTCAATTGAACAACGTGCCCAAATTGTTGAGCTTTATTTTTCAAATCAACGATCCATTGGTTTGAATCAGCGTGCATATCGTCGTTACTTTAATGTGCGGATTGTGGACTCTCACGAGTCAACAATAAACCGTCTGGTTGCAAATTTCCGACAACGTGGGGCAGTAAGGAACCTTCCTGGTGCTGGCAGACGACGAACGGTGCACACGTTATAAATGACTAAGAAATTATCAGTTGTATAGTAGTAATATGGAAACTATATAATAACCTATTATATGATATGCAGCCCTGTGACGGACTGAAGCAGCGTTGGCTTAGTAATAGCGTCCTGTGGTCATTTTTGGGGTACGGAACCTTAAAACACGAGACGAATGAATTAAAATTATAAGTATGAATAAGTTGAGACGTAATCTTATTTCCTTGAATTGAATAGTAACCCGTCACCGCTCACCACATGTTGCTTATCGGGGTAATATTTTAGAAGTGGTCAGTGAGGTGAGAACTCCATCTAATGGTGATAATAAATGTAGTTTCAAGGAAATGTAAAGCTGGGTTAGTTGCCCGTGACTTCGTCTGCGTTTGTTTTTGTTTTTCGAAAGACATGTCGCATTTAATTTAGGTGTAATTCTACTGAAATTTTTAGGTTGTGTATTCTTATATAAAAAAGATTTGGAGTAGTTAAAAAAAACCAAAAAAATCTCATAATAAACAATATCTAAAAAGAACTTCATAATTAATCTCAGCTCCTCCTATCACTTACAAAGAATAGTAATCGTTAAAGGAAGAATTGAAATCGCATTATTAGTTGATTCATATGCTAAACGTAATGAAGAACATTTCTGACAACTTTTATTTAGTCCTAGCACTGAGGGCCTCATAAATGTGGCAGCACTTTGTGTATTTAGAATGGCTAAGCCTTAAGGGCGGGTTTGCTGCTGTCTGCTGAGGAGTTCTGTCCTCTATGATCCCTCTAGATCTGATGAATGTCATCAGAATTAAACAGACATTATAACCTCTAAAGTACAAAAGTTATTATTTAAGTCGGTTATCATTTGACGGCGTTATTGTGTAAAATCGTCAAACACTTTCGTCCCCTCTCCCAAAAGAACTGAGCTTAATGTCGGGATAAAAAGCATCCTATATTACTTCTAATACCTTCAGGAATATGTTTACAAAGTTTCGTGATGAACGGTTTAGTAGTTTTTGCGTGAAAGCGTAACAAGCAAACTTACATTCACATTTATAATATTAGTAGGGATAGGGATAGGGATAGGGATAGGGATAGGGATCGGATTTGACGGAACTAGCAGATAGCCCACTTGATGGTAAATTGAAAACCATCGCCTAAAACAGAACAACCGTTCGCAGGGTATGCAAGGAACACTTCCTATACAGTGCCGCCATGTATCCATAAAACTGAGTCGTCGGTGTTAAGCCTCATGTGCCTGTACATTACATCAGAAATCACTCCCATTTAAGTGGTTAAAATGTTTCCTCCATCACCAGGAAGTAGTTATTGGCATTATATAACGTTCAGCGCAAAAACTTCTTTTAATAAATACTATAACTCGGGCATGTCCAATGCTCGAGTTTCCATGGCATATCTTCGCGATGCGGATGATTTTAAGAGAAATTGCAATAAAAATCATTTTTTTGCTTACTGTCTATTTCAGTGCTGGACACTTGGATAGATTTGTTTTTATAAATACTGTCTGTTATCAACTTTACTGTGTATGTCGACACCGGTAACTGACGTTTCTGGGGCAGTTTACATAGGTACTTAAATGCTGTTCATAATATAGTCAGAGCTGGAATAAGTAAGTATGTTAACACAAAAACGTTGGTTAAAATTGGCAAATTTATACTATTTAACAAATACTCGACCGTAAGTATACCATCGAAATTCTGATGACGTCCGTTTTTTCTGCTACCAACAACTTTAGTATGTACTTTCAAATCAAGAATTGAGAGATTGGCATGGACAAACTTAATTTTATCATGGCTTTCCATCGAACATCATTGTCGATAAGTGTCTTTCTATCTTGAATAAAAGCTTTACAGTTAAACTATGTCGATCATTGTGCCGTGTTGTGGCAGAAGATAAGAATACCGTCGATACCACCCCTTTCTCTTGCGAAGGGTGGCGATTAAGGGAATATAACGGAGACAGGGCAGTAGCGTCCTCTGTGCTAATACTACCATCTACTGCGACGCAATTATTGGCAAACCCACCTGTTAGGAGAAGCTTTAAGTCCATCGGTGGACTGTTATGGGCAATTATTACCTCGATCGTTATACGGCGTTGAAACAATTGTAAAAACAAAACTTGGGAAGTAACCTATCTGGCTTCGGAACCGAACGAAAGTCACTAAAACCACTTTCCCAGAAATACATAAATTTCGAATCTTTAAATCTTTACTGTAAAAGCCACGAAATAAAATCCAATCAATTACTTTCAATATTATTACCATTCGCCGAAATCATCGAACGTGACCAAAATAAATAATTATCGTGTTTGGCTTAAGAGTGAAGGCGACAGGGTGACAGTTACATAACGCCAGGCTAAAGATATTGGAAGGACTAGAGTCGCTAGTAATAAATGCTTTCATTTAACGCATGTTTCAGTAGCCCAGTAGCTGCTGGTAATAACAATGACGTAAACCAGGCATTGAGATCGTATTCCAGTTTCGACAGTGCATCGTATTCAAGTTGTAAATATACACCGTAAACACAGGGGCAAAAGTAAAAAAAAAAAGTATAATTGTTGCAAATGAATAAAAAACTGCTATATTAAGTTTAGTGTGAAAAATAAAATTAAATCATTTGGTTCTTAATCTCCAACCTGCAAAAACATTAGGTTTTCTCGTTGAAGCAGAACTTCAACGTAAAACCGTCTTGCTGACAATCTTTTCATATTATGAAGTTCCTTTGTAAGTATAAGGGCATGTTTCACCACCTTTAGATAAGTGGCGGATAACTTTTTTAAATAATAGGTATGTTGTCTTTTTTAAATGACATAAAGTAAGAAAGTGAAAAAACTTACGTTTAGGCTTTCCAACACTTCTCAGAGGGTGGTGAGACAGGCCCTAAGATAAGTATCCAAAGAGTTGAAACTATTAATCATTTTTGTCATGTCTGTCGGCCATCATTTGTTTTATATAAAATGCGCCCCGGGCATGGTTATATGAAGCTAGCCCGGGGAAGGTCAAGGTCTAACTTAGCGACTGAAGAATGCTCAAAGATTTCCTTAGGCGTACACGTCTAATTACGAAATATGGGACATCTCTAGCTCCCTATTTTTGGACCTCTTTTGTGGTACCTTTTTTTCATACATGCGAACCTACAAATGCAGACTGCTATCGAATTAAAAAAAATGAGTAGTTCGCAGACTGATCTCTGTCTTCATCAGTCGGGCAAACTAAAATCGCGCGTATTGCACACAAGTATAATTTTGTATTATGCCATTTCGAGGCGTGTCTTAATATTTTGAAAGTAAACCTATTTGTATAATATTTTTTGAGTTTGCATTTAAAAATAAAATCTTAATGCTGAACTCGTCCAGACTCTTAATGTAAAGACTTTCCCTCAGGTGTCTCAGGTGTAATCTATTTCGAACGTGGCGTTGTTTTGAATATTTCAAGTTTGTCTTAATACGGCCTTTGATTCAATAAGAGCTTTATTAGTAACTTAACTATTATTAACTAACTGATTTTGTGAAGGAACGTCTAGGCTAAGCAGACTTTTAATTGATTACTATTTGCCAAGTTGGGCAATAAATCACTTGAGCCGTAACAAGTTGCGGGAAGTTTCTCAACAATGTTTAACTTCTATGATGCCGACATTTAATCATGGCATAACTTATAAACAATGACTTTCACTTTGAGAACCACATCTCATGCCTTTCTTTACGCAATGTATGCAAAACAGATGAAATCAAAAATTCTTCATCCATTGGCCTATCACAGGCTCTTGAGAATTGTTTAACTTTAAACATAGGTGCGCTGATGGTAGTAACCACATTCGCTAACTAAAAACTAAACCTAAGACGGTTCCAAACTCCCTTTACGACTAGAATGGGCAGGAGACATTTTTCTCCCCTGGGAAAGAACAAAATATTTATCTCCTGCCATTTTTATCCTATCTCACAGCAAAGGCGCATGGGTCGAAATAATATTAAAATGTTATACGTGTCATATATGTGTACATGTGATAGCCTAGTTAGTGGTCAGGACTTTTAAGGGAGGCTTCCCTTTCGGGGGACCGATTTAGATCCACGGTACGTATCTCTAACATTTCTAAGTTATGTGCGATTAAATAAATTAAATATCACTCGCATTAACGGTGAAGGTAAATCGTGAGGAAACCTGGATGCCTGTGAGTTCTCCATAATGTTCCCAAAGGGTAAAGTTTGATGTGGTTCTCTCTGAGTGGCGACCCGTGCCCTATTTTGGGCCGATTGTGGATCGATATTAACGGTAATGATTATTGAACCGAGGTAAACTTCTCCATTTCTCTTATCGTGGTTTGGCAGGTGGGACGTAAATTTTATCTTTCGTCAATGTATATAATCAGGGTATGAAATGTTGTCTTCTGCCAACTACCAAGGACCCACATTATAGTTAGTTTGTTTTTTTTCGTTCACTATTTCACAGTTTTGCTCTTACGTAGCTACCTTGTTGGGGCCAACTCATACCCAAACTTTTTCTTCGTTTATTTAACCTATTACGCTATACTTAATAGGATTTTAGAGTTTTTTGTAGGCTTCTAAGCCCGCGGATTGATTATTAAATTAATGTCAAAGTGTAAATTTGGGTTAAGCAAACGTTTATCAAAGCTGCACGCTGTAGATTTAAGCTCAGTTATAAGTTTCCTTGCTTATGTTTAATTGATCTTTTATCTATTTAAGTATTCATCGTCATCATGTCAACCAATGGACGTCCACTGCTGGGCATATGTCTTTTGAAGACAGTTCCAAATGTTACGGTCTTGCGCAGCTTGGGTTAAAGGGCTCCCTGCGACTCGCTTGATGTAATCTGTCCACCTCGTCAGGGCTCTACCACCGCTGCGTTTACATTTGCGAGGTCGCCATTGCTGCACCCTGGCACCCCAAACGTCCATCGGTTCTCTGAACTATGTACCCCGCCCATTGCCACTCCAGCATCGAGAGTTGTTGAGCTATGTCAGTAACTCCGGTCCTTCTACGGACCACCCCATTTATAATTTGTTCATGTAGATTTGTTTACTCCAAACATAGCTCTCTCCATCGCTTGTTATTTTGGTAATGTTTAATGAACGGCTACGTAGCATGCTCGCGTTTTAGATAGCTTATTTGGATCTACATATTGTGGGCTTTTTAATCGCTCCACTGCCAAAATTTCCACTATCGTCGAATCTGTTCCACGAATCTCAAACACCGTAACAAGGTTTCGGAAAATCTCCCGGCAATTTCACACTAAACCGTTACACAATCTCGTTTACGAACAATGGTCGTTTTAGCCGCATCGGGTTCTCTTTTCGTGGAAATTGAGTACTGCTACGTTCAAACTCGAGAGAATTCCTGGCGCATTATAACTGAAAGTACATTTTGTAATGTCTTACTTTTTAATCATTTAATTTTAAGAAAGCGAAAACGTTCTTTGTTCACCCCCACAGACATGTCAAAGTCCTTTTACAAGCTCGTGTAAAACTTAACCATGTTTTGCATTACTGAATGAATTAATTAAATACTACAATATAATTTTATTGTACACCAAATTAGAATCGAGGAAAAAATATTTAAAAAAAGACTAGTTTACACGATGTATACGATATTATGAGGTGAAAGAAGAGAACAGCTACAATCTTTAATTTCAAGCAAGTCTACGTGAGTTTTCTGACACTGTGATCGGTTTGCTCTATAGTCGGATTAATACATTTCTTCACAGCTGGTAACTTATCAGTGGTCACTCGTCTACTGTAGATGTCCACAGACAAAGGTAGTCTATTAAGGTGACTTGCTTAAAACCTTGCTCGTCTGCCCGCTATTTATATTTTTAACATCATAAACTCAAAATTTCTAAGAGGCTTATGTTATTGTAAAATTTTAATAAATAAATAAATATACTGCGACAATACACACATCGCCATCTAGCCCCAAAGTAAGCGTAGCTTGTGTTATGGGTACTAAGATGACTGATGAATAATTATATGAATAACATACATAAATACTTATAATATACTAGCTGTTGCCCGCGACTTCGTCTGCGTTTGATTTTGTTTTTAAAGTATTCAGTATCGCTAAGCCTTAAATGAGTATAGTTGTATATACATATAACATGTGACTGTCAATTAATTATAGACAAATAATTTGCAATAAAATAAAATAAAATGTGTGACTTTACTTAAAGATCTAAGCTATCCTATCTCTTAAGTTGGACCAGACTGCTCACGGTGTGCCAATTTAATTTAAAATCGGTTCAGTAGTTTAGGAGTCCATCGCGGACAAACATCGTGACAGGAGATATATATATATTAAGATAGATAAACACCCAGACACTGAAAAACATTCATGTTCATCACACAAACATTGTCCAGTTGTGGGAATCGAACCCACGGCCTTGGCTCAGAAAGCAGGGTCGCTGCCCACTGCGCCAATCGGCCGTCATAAAAACAACATTAAAAAAATAAATAAAAAAACTCAGAAGAAAGAAAGTTTGTTAAAACAACATTAAAAAATAAATAAAAAAACTCAGAAGAACGTAATTCCTCATATCAACTTCATAACCGGTCCACTAAAGTGCACGGGTCTCCTCTCACAATGAGAAGAGCTACGGCCGTAGTCTATCACGCTGGCTAAGTGCGGATTGATAGACTTCACACGCACTTGAGAACATTGTGGAGAACTCTCAGGCATGCAGGTTTCCTCACGATGTTTTCCTTCACCGTTTAAAGCAATTGATATAAAATTTACTTTGAAAAGTTAGATGTGCGTGCTGGCATTAAAACTCGCCCCCGCGAAAGTGAAGCCGAAGTCCTAACCACTGGGTTATCACCGCTTCTCACTGCAATTTGGCGTTCTTTTTCTAAACCAAAGATAGCGAACTTTTAATTAGTTATTACAATAGTTGCATAAATAACTATAAATTAAACTATTTCACGGATTGTTCACCGCTGCACGTTGAGGAGTTAATATGATATCAATTCGGTTTATATACCCACTCTTACGACCCGAACGACTTAAATTCCACCACATTCCACATTCCAATTCACGTCGAATAGAGAACATCCACTTCTGCAAACTTTACACGGTTGCCAGTAATCCAATTACTAATCTGTTTTATGGCGTGCGCGCATTGCAATAAATCTTGCCATTGTAATTATAACTGTTGACATTGCAACCTCGTGTGTATGTGATAACAGGACACGAGTGGAGTCATTGTGTAAGGCAACATTGTTCTCTTCCCATGTATGACTATTGTACCGCGCAACAATGTTTTATTATCTCTTTTTTTTTATTATATAATCACAGAGCATGGCTGGGTAAGGACGAAGGTTTCAATAGCCCGAGCACTATTTACACGCTTTGCTGCGAGCAAGGCTATGTACAACGTTTGATTAAAATTAGTGCTTATGGTCCACGACTGTAAAATAAGCTAAATAGATTAGAGAATATGTCACCTGTTTGCCGTTATCTTTTTTAAAATATTTCAGTCATTTACTACTTACTAACGTATGCACGTACACGATTTCTAGATTTTTTTATGTTACGGGTCGTGTGTAAAGCTGTTTTAAGGTTACGTTATGTAAACTCAGGACGATTGTAATTAAATAAAGTTGATAGCCGCACACTGTTTTCAGAATATGAAAATTTAATACGAAAGAAAACACGTTATCTTAATATTAAAAACGTTGCGGTGCACATTTTCCAGACAGCGTAAGTGCAATGAACTCTATTATAGCAATTTCGAAGCGACGACTGGGGACGATCGTACATTGCCGTAGCAGTTGCATTTGCTTTTTCAATGGCATTAACTAAGGTGGAACGCATTTTACAGATTTCATTCTTTCCAATAGGTAGGAGGCTTTATCAACTCTCAGAGCACTGGCGCACAAGTGGAAATAATAGTGTGGAAACAAGAGTCAGTCGACAAGCAAAGAAAAATAAACAATCAGGCCTGATAAAAAAAAACCTTACGACCATCTTTCCCAGATTGTCCGGTATGATGGCCATAGGAGTTGGGAAGAGATAGACAGTCTCTTTCCTTTTCTCTTTGCCCTTATGTACTTTCAACTCCTTCTTTTTCTAGTTGCCGCAGCACATGTCCTCAAACTCCGTACAATTTTTATACAGCCTGAGCATTAAAAATTACAGTGCAGCTTACTAACATTCGACGAGTCGGATCTCATGATAATTCTCTCCATGACCTCTACAGTTATCTTCTTCTTTGTCTTCGTTCTCTTTTTCAAAAGTATTGCAAAGGGGGAACTTCTTCACAGCTACTGTCTGTGATGGTTCGAATTGCTTTGCTTTTCTAAAAGCTTTTGTTTTCTTTATACTTGTTTTATCTTCTTTGGTTTCTACTCTTACCGTGTGTTTCTTTATGTTATCACATAATTTATTTTTATCTTTTAAGGTTGACTTGACGACGCCGCGAGGGACCTCTAGTTCATATATATACATATTCTATTAGGACCTGTTTAACCATTTTCGATTAGGTAACAGACCCCTCTTTAATCGGTGTCTTGCAAGTGGTCAAAGACATTTCTCAATCAAAAGTTAAAAAAAAAGTATAATTATAAGTCCGCGCGTTCCACACACTTCCTGCATCATCACCTAGATGCTGGGCACAGGTTTAAGAGCTCCACCATGCTGCTCTTACGCCGTTTGGTGGAGTTAAACAATTATTATTATCATATGCTAGTGTTTATAACCGGAGACCGACGAATTAAAGTTCTCTCCAAGCCACGGGGATGGAAACTAACAAATTCCTGCCTATATTTCCTTCCTGAAAATTTATTTCAGGTAAAAATTAATTTATATAATAATAGCTGTCTCGGCGAATTTCGTACCGCGGCTCATTTTTAATGTTTGAATGTTATATTTTAATACTTATTATCCTATTCCGGTCTAAGAGGAATCCAAAAAATTCAATATCTTAAAAATTTGTCCAGCCGTTGTTGAGTTATAAATGGTGTAACTAACACAACTTTCTTTTATATATATATATAGATAGTAGTTATGTAGAACATATTTATTTAAAACTGCGCCAAAAGTTCCAGTTATAATTCTATGCGACACTGAACTATCTTCTTCCCTTCAGTTTAAAATAGCTCGCTCCCAATTGATCACTGTTCCAGATTTTTCTGTCTCCACGAAACAGCTTTTTATTTTCTTAATATAAAAATCAGTGGTTGCAATCACACCTGAGGGTAAGTGATGCGACCAATGATGTATAGCGCACTTGGCTAGAAACGTCTATTCACTCCATATGTTAAGAAACCTAGAGGTTGCCAGGCGGATATGAAAAAACATACCACGCTACTCTAATGTGGGTTTGTGGGCGCTATTATCAAAGTTGGATGAAAAGTGAAAGTTTATAACTTGTTCTCAAAGTTCGTCTGCTTACAGATAACAGAGTGATCCTATTAGGTTTCGATTTTATTTATTTTCGAAAGTCTAAATTAAAAAAAAATACATTCCAGCAAATAAAGATATTCTAGTCTCATACGGAGACATTCCTGCCCCATTACTACAATCGCTTAAAGCAATATTATTTAATATCGTTGACATATTGCTACAGAATCCCCTTTTTCATGAGGTCAAGACACGGTAGGTAAGGTCATGTCAAATAAGTTAACAAAAATACTACATGCGATGGTAGTCCGAGTAACCACGCTAAGCGATATCGCGTAGAAACCGATTAGGGTTATGACTACCATACTCCCTAACATGTGAGCCCGCTAACATCTGTGACTGCATCATCACTTACCACCAGGTGAGATTGCAGTCATGGCTAACTTGTAGTGGAACAAACAAAAAAAAGTCCAAAACTTACGTAACAGAGATAGGTCACGATCGGAAACTATTTGTATAGCTAACAGGTGTGTCTAGGCGCAAAATGCTTAAATTGTATCTATCGTCGGAGACCGGTGACCTAAATATCATGGACTCGGTAACAGAAGCAGACGCTCCGTTTTCATTTACCTGCGCCCGTAAGTTGGATTTACATTACGAAATTATTTGAATACTTGAATTAGTTTGATGACATTTTTTTCATCAACCCAAATATGTACTTGAATTAGTTTGATGACATTTTTTTCATCAACCCAGTACACGCGTTTAACCCTTCACTTTGAATGACATCACGAATGTAGCACGACCGAATTGAATATCTCCATCAAGGCAGTTATGTGAGAACATTGAAAGATTTTTTCATTTGTAAGACACACATTTCCGGGTGGTGACGGCGAAGGACTATCACAGGCAGGAGACTAAAACTATGTGTCCCGATTATATCCCCTTACAGGGAATATTCCTACCCCTTCCTGGAATTGGAGCAGTTTATCCCTGTTTATTTATATATTACTTATTGTTTATACATATATTATTTCCTCTTGTGCGCCAATGCTCAGGAGGAGAGATAAATTGTATTATATCAAAATTACAAAGCGTTTACGTGTAAATTACATACAAACAAAATACGAGGGAAACTCGCTGTAACAATACCTGTAATGTATTAAATTTTGGATGAGTATCTTAAGTGTATTTCAATAATCTGAGGATAAAAACTTCTTTAATAACGTAGACTTAACAACGTATTCCACTGTTATAAAATAAAACGAAAGCCCATGTTCTCTAGATTAAAAGATTATTACTTTTAATCTAGAGAATACAGGCTCAAGCACTCGGTAAGAGAGCCTCGTCTATGTATCGAAAAAAAAAAAAACTCTCGACCGAGATATCTATGAAATGGTCTTCATTAAGTATTTTTCCATTAACTTTAATATTTTTTTCAAATTTTACTGTCCTGAACAAAAGCAAGCGATATTATAGTGTATGCCAGAAAAGTTCGGGCAGCTCATAAATCATTTGTCAGACTCAGTATAAATATGTGCTCTTAATTAAAATAACGATAAAAACGCTTGGCGTTTACGATCCACATGAAATAATATAACATGCATGCCATCCATCCATAATATACTGGGCAGATATTTTGTATGTAGAAACTTCCACATGAGAGACTTGAGGAGGAAGCCATGACGTCAATTTAAGAGAAAAGAAAAACCGCAAAATGAATTTTCGTAATTTTAAAAGCAAAAATTACTAATTACTTTCTGAACTTTCTGAATGAAACTGAAATGAAATGTTCAGAAACTCCACCAGTGAAATAAGAAATTCGGAACGTTCTGAATTCGAAATCCTTTTCTGCACTGCGAGAGAAAAATTTGTTAACTGTTTTTAAAACAAAACAAAGCCGCCTTTTTTTAACTACCGAGGTAAAAAAAGCAACCAATACCGCAACACCGTACAAGTGTATATATGTACTAGCGGTCAATCTTAAAAGATGACATACGCTGTTGCATGATTATACATGATTTTATTAAAACCGTTTACGCAGCGAAGGAAAAAAAACGATTTAGAAACATTATTCAGTGGTGCTATGCTCATTTTGATCTTAGCGTGATGATAACCTATAGATGAGCCTATAGATTTCCTCGATAAATGGGCTATCCATATCCAACACGGAAATAATTTTTCATATCGGACCACATCCTCAGATAGTCGCCTTCAAGAAACCAAACTCTTCAGCTTTATATATTAGTATAAGATATACTTGGTGTGCGACACCGTCTTGCACTTTACGAATTTTATATCTTTATTTCTATATTTGTTAATAAGTAGTTAGTTGGTATAAGTATATATTTATTATTGCGGCAATAGAAACACTGTTTAAACCTTCTTCGTATTATGATTTATGAGATACTGCCCGCTAACAGACTTAGTCATTATGAAAATTAAGTTTAATTTTCTATACTCCGCGAAAAGAAGGATAATCTGTATGGTGTAATTTATAATTTCTTCAATCTTTATACTCATACACCAATCAGATTTTTGGCAATGTACCCTCTACGCACCTTTCGCTCCGAAATTGGAGCATCCTCAGGAGACGTTAACTTTACAATGAATAATTGTTAAGTGAAAAATTCGCAAAATGTTACTTACAGTCACACTTACAGTTAGAAAGATCGATGGATGGACTGACAGACGCACAGAAAGCAAACGTTTAGTAAAAGGGGTCGGTTGGCACCACTCAGGTACGGAAACCTAAAAAGCGGTGTCTCCTCTGTGAGGTATGGCTACATCGCACAGCGGCCACTAGGTTAAAAAGTGACATCTTCATTATGTTTGAAGGTAGCTATGTTAACATTAAAGCTATTGAAGCTAATTGAACGCCCGTGTTATTGCCGAGTATTTCATTTTCTTTGTAATTTAGTCCCTTAAGTTAAACCAATGAGGTTTTATTTTGTTATATTACTGCATACAGTTTTTCTTAAATTTTTTCTTTGTTTCTGACCGACTTCAAAAAGGATGAGGTTATCACATCGGATGGTTTTTTAATTATGTTCAGGCATAACTATGTCATTGCATTTGTAAATTATGTATTGTTCTAAAGGGGGTCCAAATTAATTCCACAACAGTTGGTAAAAAATAAAGTGAGTGCACATAGAATAACCTATGTATTAAATATATTTAACAAGCTTGTATTGATAATAAATTGAAAATGTAAACAGGCCTATTTGAGTAGAGAAAGTTTACCCTTAGACCGATCCATAGACTCTACCGCTAGAAGCGAATGGACGTCTTGTATTAACCTTCGAGGTTATTTCGAAATATCGCAGACAGCTGACGATTGCGACCTAGCGAGCAGCGATCTTTCATAGAGAGTTCCCGGTTTCAATTCCCTACTCGAGTCAAATTGGATGTTAATATTTTATTATTCTTATTTTATTACACTACAATTAGCAAGTGTTAGCGGTTACCCAGCTGGCTGATACCTACGCTACGCTATAAACATGTTGTGACGTCACTACAAGATTCATTAATATAGAATTGCTTTAATAGTAATATTTTGCTTTATATAATTCGTAATAATACTTATTTGAATATTTAATATTTTCCAAATATAATAATAACAATATATTTTGTGATTTAACTTTACGGGAAACTAATATCGTAAAATATTATTATTGGTTCGTTTTGTTGTCAACATTGTAAACGGTACCTGAGCCGTATAAAAGTAGCAGCATTACCTTCTCAAGCATTCATTCTGTATCAAGTAATTATAGGGGAAACTCTGCTCGATTATATGTCAAATGTAATAAGTGAAAACTAGTATTATTCCAAATCCTATCCCCACTTTCTCCAACACAAGTAAGTAACGATGCAGTTTATGATAGTAGCGGGCTAACCTGTTAGGAATGTGGCAGCTATGTTAGAGTTTAAACCTATACTCGTTTCTTTGCGGCATCGTTCCGGAACGCTAAATAACTTGGCTGCACGTGTTTGTCGGTAGGCTGATAAGTCACGGCCGAAGCCTCCCAACAGATAAATAATAAATAAAAAAATAAAAATCGTTTATTTCGTTTCTTACATTGTAAATGATACTTGTTGTGAAGACCTCCTAGTAAGCATCAAAATACCTGTGTCAGGCCTTACTCTTCCATAGCAAAAACAAGATAAAATAAAAATAAAACGATTGAGTAGTGTCTTGGTGTGTATGGTGTGTTTGTTTGTGTGTGTGCGCGCGTGAGTGTGTTTGTGTGAGTGTGTGTGTACATGTTATTAAGTGCGTCTATATCCATTGCATTTTACATAGAAATAAACTGAAGAAGCGCCTCAGTTTCTTCATAGGTTAGTGTCTTCAGCCAGGCTGTCAATGTTTTGTTACATTCATAAAACCTTTTTTGGTATATAGTAAATTAACAGACACCCTTATGACTTCAAACTTATAATTTAGTCTGGGCTGCTATTGCAAAGGTTGTGGTCTGATGCAAAAAGCATATAAAGCTACTTTGGGGTCCCTATTAAAAGAAAACTTATCCATATATATAAAAATGAAATGCTGGTCGTTAGTCTTATTAAAACTCCAGAACGGCTGGACCGATTTGACCAATTTAAATCTTGAAATATACGTAGAAGTCCAGGGTAGGTTTAAACGGAGGGAAAAATACTAAAAGCGACAGCAATATGCATAACTCTAATTGTACTTACATAGCTGGACCGATTTTGATGAAAATGTGCGTGTGTATTTCAAAAGTTTTAAAGTTCGAAATTATTCTCCAAGTGTGTCAGAAGCTCTGGTTTCTAGAATCATATCCGAAGCTTTTCTAGTAATATTAGAGACAGGAAATCAGTCGTAGCCTATAAATAGCTGAATCGCCTGTCCACATCAGTGTACAAAGTACCGCGCGTCCTTTTCTCGAACGTTTCCGAGCCGACCTGAGCAATTGGCCCTAATTACCGCGGACCATCTTGTGACATCGGCGATGATAGCATCATTGATTTTTAACTGGTTTCGAAATACCGCTTCATCGTCTGCCAATTAACTTGCTACAACACGGATGGCATAGGATACCATAGATAGGATACAAAAATTATATCCTTTGAGAAGGCACGTAAATTATTAGGACATTATTTCCGCTTATGCGTTAATTTTCAGAGAGTTCATAAAGCATCCTGTCTCCTACTCATGCTAGCAGTAATATGTGCGGGGTCAAATCTTATACCTTGGATTTTGGGAACCCTCCTTTCGCTTCAACCACTAGCAATCTTATGTAAGGTCTTATGTAAACTAATAACAACGACACCATGGGGTATCTTTGCGCCGTCTGAGGCAAAAAGACTGAGTGTATCGCTAATGCGCCTGTATTAAATCAAAAAACCCACAGATATATTGTCAAGTAGGTTAGCCTAAATCTGTCAATTTTAATACAGGAACGAACATCCAAATTACAGATATTTACTTTAGTCCAACTCTAGAATTGTTAACTTCATACTTTACACCGAACCTGGGCAAATTTACAATCTGTTAATTCCTTAATTAAATTCATTGGAATTCGATCCCATAACAGTGCTCCAGAAAGGTGTTTTTGAATTCTAAAATTACTCCCTAATGCAAGGTTAAACTGACTGAAGCCATATTAACCGCGGGAATCCCATTATGTTAAATTTAACTATTCCCGTTACCGAACCGCACTCACTTCTCGTTTACAGTCGACTATTTACGGGACTGTGCCATGAGCATATATTCATGATCATAAACATCATATCAACCCAATACCGGCCCCCTAAAGGGCAAGGGTCTCCTCCCACTATAACAAGGGTTTTGGCCGTATTGCACTAAGCTGGCCCAGTGCGAATTGGTGGACATCACATGAGAACATTATGAGAAGAAGTAATTGTTTATAAAGGAAAGTAAAACGAACAACCAGTATAATTACGAGTCGTTGAAAAGTTCTTTCTTACAAATCACAAGTTGCGAACGAGATTCGAGATGAGTATATAACATTTACATTAAACCTAGTTGCTAGCACTATAATAAGCGCTACTGTGACTAAATAATAATAAAGGTTAAAGTTTAGGCCTAGTAATTATTTGCTGAAGCTTTAGAAATACCTACCTATTAGATCAACGAAATATGAATAAAAATCTATACAAACCTATTTATGAATGATATTTGCTTCTAGTGTAGGTAAATCACTATTAAACTTTATAAAACTATTCAGACCTATTAAGTCTGCAGGTACTATGATAAATTATAAGTTCCTGCTTTAAATAAATCGAAAGTAAAGTATTAGTATGACAAATGTTTACCTATTAGGTAACTAAAATAAATATAGAGGTTCAAAGTAAATAAATAACTTCTGAACTGTATTTTATTTATGTGAGCCTAACCCAATATTTCTAACAGTAGTGCTTCCCTGGACGAGCTTTATCACAAAAAACTCTACAGATACTAAAATATACTACGACAATACATACATCACTATCTAGCCCCAAAGTAAGCGTAGCTTGTGTTATGGGTCTAAGATGATGGATAATATACATAAATATTTATACATATACTGAAAAACAACACTGAAAAGCCCAGACACTGAAAAACACACTTGTTCATCACACTAACATTTTCCAGTTGTGGTAATCGAACCCAATGCCTTGGACTCAGAAAGCAGGGTCGCTGCCTACTGCGCCAGATGGCTGTCAAATATTATAAATGTGCAGTTTGTTTAGTTTTTTGTTTCGTACCTAGGGTCATTTCGCCTGTTTGCGTCCACTTAGTGGAGTTTTTAGGTTTGAACGTGAAAAAAAAATGTCCGTGCGGTAGTTTTTAATCAAATATGGTTGTAATGTAGTCCCTATATAGTCTTGTCAAGTTTAATGCACAGTTTTGGACAACGCATCTGATGTTTTATTCTACACAGGTACAAATAGCTGAAACAGGCGATTTTCCCATTTTGCGTCCACAAAATCCAGATTGCGTCCGCCTGTGGACCAATTGGCGTCCACCTGTTTAGAAATAATTAGGAAGGGAAATAGGAAATAAAAAGGGAAGCTTGTGATTTTAATCAAAACATTTATTTAATACCTAATTGCTGATATCATAAAAGTTAACATATATTGCACTTCAGGATATTTTTTTTTCTCCTCCAACTAACTCCATTAATAGATTCACTATTATTTCGAATATCATGTCGATGGCTTTATACGATTCTATTTTACCATTTCGGTACAAAGCCTTTAAAATTGGCCAAGTGCGAATCGGACTCGCGCGTTCCGTGTTTTATTTTATTTTTTAATATTTATTGTTATAGCGGCAATAGAAATACATCATCCATGAAAATTTCAACTGTCTTACTATCACGTTTAATGAGCTACAGCCTGGTGACAGACGAACAGCGAAGTCTTAGTACTGGGTTCCTGTTTTAACCCTTTGGGTAAGGAACCCTAAAAATGGAACAAAATTCAAATATTGGCAAATACATAAAATAATTTTCGTATAATAATTGTATATTTTTAGGAAAACTGTGCGTCCAAGTCAGATTTTTGACATTCATTATCTTTTTTTATATTTATAATAATATGGACGCAAATCGGCCATCATATTATGCATGTTAATGTTGTTAAAATTGATAGGAAGTTTATATTGTTTTTCCCATGTTATCGTATTTAATTAAACATCTTACTGAGAAATAGTTAAGAGTAATCTGCGTCCACAGCGGACGCAAAGTGGTTTTTTTATAAATTTTATGTACCAGTTCGCGTCCACCTTATATAAAACTGTCAGTAGAAAAATATAAGCACAAACATCGTTATTCCTATAGTGTGGTTCACAATTAAGGTCTAGGGATAACAAAGTATTCTAAATTTCACATAAATACCTTAAATACTTACCGTGAAAAGTACAGCTGCTCACTTTTTTTTTTACAACACATTCGCGCGTCAGCACTTGTTGGTTGCACACGCAAGATTAGTTTAAATAAAATAAAATAAATAAAATAGCCTTTTATTTCAGAGAAGAGTTACATTAACTTTTTACATTTCATTTTATCATTAAATAAAGTCCCTTAGCTCTGTGTGCCTCACGGCAAAGGCCTCCTCCAGCTCTCGCCAGTGCTTACGATCCTGTGCCACCCTTCTCCATAGTGGACCAGCTGTAAGTTTCAGCTCGTCTTCCCAACGTCTTTGTTGCCGACCCTTTTTTCTTTGTCCATCTCGTGGATACCAATGAGTTACTAGGGTACTCCACTTTCCTTGGTTGTCTCGTAGCATGTGACCCGTCCACCTCCACTTGAGCTGATCCATCCTGGTTAAAATGTCTGTTACCCCGGTTTTGTCTCTAATATCGGAGCTCCGGATTTTATCTCTTCTCTTTACACCCACCATGCTACGTTCCATTGCTCTCTGACATCTCTCAAAACTTTCTCTGTGGGATTTGTTTAGCGCCCAGGTTTCACAGCCATATGTGATGCATGGAAGGATGCATGTATTAAAGACTTTTTTCTTCATGTTTAGATTCATCTCCTTGCTTTTTAAAATTTCCTTAAGCGACCAGTACTTTCTCCAGCCTAGGGCTATTCTTTTGTTTGTTTCCTTAGTTGTTTGATCCTCTGGTGAGATTAATTGCCCCAGGTAGGTGTATTCTTTAACATATTCAATGACTTCTCCTCCTAAAGTGATTGGTGTTGAGACGCTACTTACGTTAGTCAAAACTTTTGTTTTGTTTTTGTTTATTTCTAGGCCAAAATAGCTACTTTCAATCGCCAGCTCTTGTATCATCTTTCCCAGTTTTGATGGTGATTCTTCAAACAGCACTATGTCATCTGCAAATCTAAGATGATGAAGTCTTTGCCCATTTACGTTTAACCCGTTTTCGTTCCAGTTTAGGTTTCGGAAAATACTTTCTAGGACAGCTGAGAATAATTTAGGGGACATCGGGTCACCCTGTCTGACACCTCTGTTTATGGGGAACTCATTTCCCAATACTTCCAGCTGTATTCGTGCCTTGCTATTTGTATAGATACCTTTGATAATATTAATATATGATCTACTTATACCTTGTTGTTCTAGGCTAGTCCATATGCGACAATGGAAGAGACTGTCGAAAGCTTTCGTATAATCGATAAAACCCATATAAAGGCATTTATTATACTCATTATACTTTTCCAGTAGTTGTCTAACCGTATGGATATGGTCGATTGTCGAAAAATTTTTGCGGAAACCTGCCTGTTCATTTGGTTGCTGTTCGTCAAGCTTTGCCTCTATTCTACCAAGAATGACCTTAGAAAAAATCTTGTATACATTTGACATTAAACTTATGGGTCTGTAGTTGCTTATATCCTCTTTTACCCCTTTCTTATGGATCAAGATGATGTGCGATATTCCCCATTGTGTGGGTATTATTCCAGTTGCTAGGATTTCGTTAAATACTGAGGTGAGCACTGGTGCCACCTCATCCATCGTACCCCTTAAGAGATCATTACTTATTTTATCCGGTCCTGGAGCTTTGTCCGTTTTCTGGCTTTTTATTGCTTTCACTATTTCGCTCAATAAGAATTTTGGTTCAGAGTTTGTTTGTATTATTTGTACCGGCTCATTTCTTGAGCAGTTATTTGAAGAGTAAAGTTCGCTGTAGAAGCTTGTAGCAGCCTTGTATATTTCTCTCCTTTTCGTTATGGTTTTGTTATTTTTCTTTATTTTCGCTATCCACTCCTTTCCTGTCTCTCTTAGTTCTTTCAAAGCTTTTCTCATTCCGCCTGTCTTTTTTATGTGGTGCTCTAATCTCTCGAGCCTCCTTATTTTTCTGTCACGTCTCATGCTTTCTCTAATTTTTTTGCTGATTTCGGCCACCTTGCGGAGGTTTTTCTTTTTTGTTTTGGCCTTGTAATGCAATCCTCCTTAATTTTATCAAATTCTTAGTTTTTTCACTTAGACTACTAGTTTTAGCGCTTCTTAACTTTATTGGTATTCCTTTCAGTACTTTCTCTATCTTATTATATTTTTCTGATACACCTAGAGATTGGTACGAAGTCTGAATGATTGTCTCATGTAGTGATTTATTTGTTTCTGTGATTGCATCGTTAGTATTATTTAATTTAATATAGTTCTGGTGACTGAAATTTTTCCTTGACGTTTTTGGTTGTCGTACATTTATTTCCGCTCTAACCATCCGATGGTTTGTGTTAAAGTTTAAGTTTTGTATAACACTTACGTTAGTAAAGGCCTTACGGTAGTTACTTGTAATATAATCAATTTCATTTTTGTATTTTCCGTCAGGTGATACCCAAGTCCATTTGCTCTTAATTTTTTTTTTAAATATGCTATTTAAGAGTATCAGGTTATTTTCTAGTAAGAACTGAATTAATTTCTGCCCGTTCTTACTTCTTTTACCGAAACCATATTTTCCTAAGACAAATTCCTCTGTGCTAATCCTATCTCCCACCTGGGCATTAAAATCTCCCATCATTACTAGATATTTATTTTGATGCCCCTTTAGAATTTCAGATAGGTCATCATAGAATTTATTTATTTCCATTGGGTCTGATTGTTCTGTGGGAGCGTAGACTTGTATTATCATCCAATCTTTCTTGTAGTGAGGTACGTTTATGAGTACTGCGGCTATCCTTTCTGAAATTCCAATGAATTCCTTTATGTTAGGTTTAAGGTGCTTCTTAATCAAGAATCCAACTCCTTTTTGACCCGCGGTTTCTCCTTTATGGTAAAATATGAAGTCATCTCGTTCTTCTATTGTTTCCCCTATTCTTCGCATTTCACTTATGCCTATAATATCCCAGTTTAGGTCTTGTGTTGCTAGTATCAGTTCTTGCAGACTTTCTTCGGTCCTGAGGGTTCGTGTATTGAGTGTTGATATATATAGATGTTTTTTTGTGGTTTGCTTATTTTTGTTTGTGATGATGGAGCTTTTGATTTTAGATTGACCATTTTTCGTGTAGAAGTAGTCAGTTTTTAATGTTGCTGAAGGGTTTTGGTCTTCAGGCACTCTCGCGGGGACCAGCCGTGGTGGGGGCCTTTTGTTTCGTGTAACATGTTCATGTATGACTAAGTTTAGTGTCTGTGGTTTGAGTGTTCGTTGCTCTTGTTCGTTCTGATTTAAGATTCCTCTGTTTTTTTTCAGTTGATCTAGTTTCGCCTGTTTTTTTGTTGGTTTTGTTACATTTTCCTGTGCAGGTGGCGAGAACTGTTGCTTTCTCTTTTCTCTTTGTGTTGGAATGCCTTCCTTTACAATCAATTTATTGAAGTTAAAATAAGCAATTTTTCCCTTTTTTCTTTCCTCTAGTAGTTGATCTTTAAGCGCTTTTCGTTCTTCAATAACTTCCTTTGGGTAATCCTCAGTAATATTAACGTTTCTTGCCTTGAGTGACTTTTTATTTCTTAGGATCTCATTTCTCTTGCTCACTGTAGTAAGTCTCATTAGAAGAGGACTCGATTTGTGATCCCCCAGCTTCCTTATAAAGTCAATTTCCTTCTCTTCCAATACAATATTCATGGATTTTACTAATTCTAAAATGCTTGTTGTTTCTTCCCCTTTCTTGCATTGTAATCCGTGGAAAACAAGGTTTTGTTGTCTGTTTGTTCTCTCAAGCTGAAGTACCTTGTTTTCTAAAGTTGATATTTTTTCCACTGCAAATTCAAGTTTCCCTTGTATTTGTTGTAACTCGGCGTTAACAGCATTGATAACGTTACGTGTTATGCATTCTGTTTGAGTTTCTAATTCTATTTTTAGTTTTCCAAGAATTTTTTCGATCGCATTTTCCGAGATGTCCATGTTAATGGTATACTCAAAGTTTTTTGATACTAGATGTTGTCTATGCTTCTTTTTGAGGTACGACAACACTCTCTATGTGTCAAATTTGAAGTATCGCCGGATGTTTATTTTGCTGTTGACGTTCTTGTCTATTTGAAATGTTCGTTACACATATAAGCATAGGTAGGTACTTAATTATATTTACCAAATCGTGGATTTAGTGAAATTTCCATCCAAATTATAATTATTTGTCTTCTGGTTTGATATTTCTTGTAGCAGGTAAGTTATTCGTTCGTAAAAACGATAGAAACACATTGAAATCACGTTTTTAGTAACTATTTTGGAATTAAAACTGTCGCAGCAAAACAAACGAGTGTTCCCTTGACAGCTGTCAACCACAGACTTTTTAGATTAGTTTATTTTTCATTAAATTTGGGTTGCACGCACAGATCTTTCTTTTGTGTGTGAGTACCTGTCATAGGTCCGAACATCAATAGAAGCGCTCTTGTTTAGATTGGTGTGTCGGTATTGCTATTTTTCACTGTTGTAAAACAGTGTACCGTCGTTTGGACGCGAATTGGGCGTCGGACGCGAAAAGGCGAAAAGACCCTATTTGCTAAACTAACAGCTGTGGTGGAAACTAACCATAACGATTCGACTCCGTCCACGAAGGCAAATAAATATAAACGTCCTACTTAAGCTTTTTCCCAGGCGACAGGTCAGGATTCCGCAGGCTGCGAGCAGACTAGCGGGATAGCGGGATCAGCCGCACTGCGTCACTGAATCGATACCCATTCGTGGCGCCACGACCCTTAGCGTAAGATTTGCTCTTGCAATCGATCTGTCGTTTTCGAATAGTCGGTCATTCTTACTTCCACTTAGTACTGATATAATTGTATACAAAGTTGTAATAGCCTAGTGCTTAGGACTTCAGCTTGACTTTTCAAGCAGCTTTGCTAGTTTCAAGCAATTCAAATATTACTAGCTTTAACGGTGAATGAAAATATCGTAAGGAAGCCTGCATGCCTGAAAGTTCTCCATCGTGTTTTCAAACCGTGTGAATTCCACCATTCCGCACTGGGCCAGCGTGGTGGACTACGGCCTAAACCATGCATTATGGTTTGCCGGTAAGAGAGAGAGTTGATAATTTTACAAACGTTTATAAACCGATTTTACCCAAACCCAAGTTACACAAGTCGAGGTCCAAGCCTCACAGAAGGCCCCCTATGGCGTCTATCAATTGCATGAGGTCACGACCATAGGTGATGTCACCTATGGTCGAGAGGAGTCGACGTGAACGTCACTGGAGGAGGTTTTGTTTGCAAGAAACTAAGTTAAATTACGTAAAACATGTTTCTGTACTTAAGCAGCTAAATCCTACACAATAATATTATTCGCGGTTATGAGGCCACCACAAACTAACAAAATGAATGAATGGAATGATATATTCAGGGTACCGAACCCAAAGGGTAAAAGGGTATGTTGCTTCTATAACAAATACAGAATAAAATAAATATTTAAGGGTTATTTAAAGGTCCCAAAATTACCATCCAACAGACCAGATATTTTTGCGGTTTTTATAGATGCGATAGAGTCCGACTCGCACTTGGACGGATTTTTAAATAAATCAAACACAATCACAGATTATTTATTGAAACATGTCACGTGTGATTAGGGCTCACCAAAATCATCTCACGTAATTAATAGACGCTCTACCCAGTCGACGCTATTGCAAGCTAGCAGCGAAAACGAGAAGTTTTCCGTACTATGGTAGGGTTGCCTGTAGAAAAGTGCTAGTGTGAAAATACGAAATTAGATCATCTAAGTCATAATATTTACGGTGTTTAAAAGCAGGTGCCGGGGGGGCAACCCCTACTCAAAGACGAATCAACGATTGCCATCGTTATCTCACACTAAGGGTTGGTCTACGTAGATACAGGCGCGCCGCTTAATGCCCCTTGATTAATGTGAAATGAGATTTACCGAACATCTACCTTGACGGGCAACATTTTGATTACAAGATGCGGCTTCGATTCCCATTGGTTCCTATCGAAGCCGCATCTTCAAACTTTTTTGACTAAATTTATCTACATATAAATTACGATTTATATGTAGATAAATTTAGTCAAAAAAGTTTGCGTTACTAACTACTACGTTAAGTTTCAAAATAGCGTTAAGCAAATAATTTCCGACTGTTTCGGACCAATGCTTGACAAAACAACTTGTATCAACAGTAAATGACACAATGCGATTTCGGCCAGCAGATCCCAAATCTGTAGGAAAAATTATTATCGCCTTAAGTAGTAACAAAGCTCCCGGAGTAGACAAAATAAAAACTATTGACATCAAAATGTTATGTGATAAGAACAAGAAAGTTCTTTCAAGTTTTAGAAATACTAGTGTAGATACTGGGAAATATCCCACTACAGACCGGCATTGTAAGGCCAATGTATAGTCGAGTGGAATAAGGCAATATCAGGCATAACTATTTTGCCTACTATTAATAACATTGCTGAAAAATACATAAGCAAGCAATTCCTACATACGTTTTATGAAAGTAACAATATTAGGAAAAATAACCAGTATGTATTCACGCAAGCTTTCACAGACAGCATAAATAGCCACATAGACAACAGAGAGCCTGTATTGGCTGTCTTTATAGATTATAGTAGGGCTTTTGACACACTTAGATATACTGGACTACTACAATGTCTATCTGATAGCGGAATTAGAGGGAAACTGCTTGACTGGTGTAAAAATAACCAACAAAACAGATCATACCAGGTGAGTGTTAGCAATTCTGACAGCGACACAGTTCCAGTCACGGAAGGCACAGCCCAAGGCTCAGTTTTGGGGCCTTTGCATTATCTGACTTAAATCAATAGCCTGTCCAGTGCAATTAAGCGTTGTGAAATATACCAGTTTGCTGATGACACTTCTTTAATTGCCGCGGGTTGTAATATAATGGAGGTAATTGTGAGACAATAAAACGATTTTGACGCCTTATGATGACGGATTAGTCCTCAATGGTAACAGAACTAAATTAATGTATATAAGCACTAATCACAATAGAAAGGGGTCAACATAATCTAGACAGTACTCATGATAATTTTTGTATTATTATTTATTTATTCTGATTCAAAGATATGGAGTAACATACTAAATAATATCTTTTAACTTAATGTTATAATGTAAAACTTTAATGAAATATAGTTCTCGAATAGACAGTAGTCTTTTAAGAACTACAATGTCCTCGATAGAAGAAAATATGTACATGTTAGAATGATGTTTTGGCAAACCATCAAGAAGTTTGACATATTTGGTGCCAAAACATGGCTAGTGAACGTGTTTGTGGTTATTTTAGAACTCATTCATACTTAGAAAATTGAGAAATTTAAAACAAAACCTAATCTCTGCACAGCTAGCATGGGCAGGAGACAATTCTCAACCCGGGGAAAGGATAAAATTTTATCTTCTCCCACAACTTGTTCATCTCTCAGAGCACTGGAGCGCAAGTGGCAATAATATACAGATAATATATGTGTTAAATAATAAACAGGGTAAACTACCCTATTGCCTGTTCCCGTGCTTTAGCAGGTGGACCAATTTATTATATTCCTTCATCGCTTGTCAGGGGATATAATGGGGGATAAAACTTTTGTCTCCTGCCTGTAACTAGCCCTGCTCATATAATGCTCTTGTTTCTGACATCAGTATTTACTACTCCGTAAGGTTAACACTTTGTTAGGGCTTGTTCTGCCAACTCAAATACCAGATTTCTTTTTTTTTTTTTTTTGATATACAGTCAAACCTGGGTAACTCTATAAGTGAGAATAATAGCCAGGACCCGTCATTTTAAGCTCCCAAAACCTCTATTAGCGAGAAACAGAAACCGTTTTTCCCTCACGGACCTCCTTAAGTGAGACTACTTATCTATACCTCTATATGCGACAGTCGAGCAAGCAATATTCGACAAAATTTATGAGTTAGAGAAACACATTCAAAATACAAAAACAGAAACCCAAACGAAATTCACGGATTTTTTTAAATGTAAATAAGTTCTAAATAAAATTAAATTACATAGTGTATGAATATGTCTTGTTATTGCTGCGTACCTCTATAAGAGAGAAACGCTACCCATGTACCTGCATTAGCGAGAAACTCGGGTTAGTGAGAAACCTCTATAAGCGAGAATGAGATTGTGCTCCCTTGAACTCTCGCTTATCCAGGTTTGACTGTACTTAGAAAAGTAGTTAAAGTTGCTATTGAAAAGTTAATAAATTTTGTTATTTCTTAGAGCGTGATAAGTACATTTAAATCTAACTAACAAATAGCTTGACAATTTTGGTAATTTAATTACCCTGGATGTAAAATGTAGTTATAAATAAATAAAACTTACCAAAACGTTAAATGTGACTGGAAAATGCTAGAAAACAGCTCGGACCATTGCAGATGCCGCGTAAAACATTAAACACTGGGGGATAATTACGAGACGATTAAATTTAAGAATAACAAAAGACTTGTACTAAATAGGCACTTGTTTCGCTGACTTTGTAATATATATTTTACTTGTACACTTAATACTTTTTGGCACCGTTAAACTAACTTTAATTTTATTTAATAAGGTTACCGTATGTCAATAAAACGGTAGATTAATTGAAATAGGGCATACATAAACTGTAAACACACACACAATAAATACTTTCTAGGTCGAAAACGTGGTGATAGTCTATCATGGAAAGTTGGAATTCGTGTTTCCGACTTTGCTCAAATTCGATTGGTGGAATCGTTATGGGAGGCTATGATAAAAATGAATGAAGAGTGAATGAAAAAAATTAAATGGATGCAGACTATAAAATATAATAGGGCTGTAAAATGTGATTTTATGTGGTAGCAATAAAGCCTTTTAGTTTTACTTCAATTATATCATAAGATTGTTCCTATAAGCTAAACTGAATACCTCGTAAATTTGAACTAAGTTATAAGATTATTTTCTCTCAACTATTGAAATTATTCAAAACTAAACAAATAATAAAATTGAAATTTCCATTCGTTTAAAAAAAACTATGAATAAGGGTTGCAAAGCAATAATTAAAAAGGATTGTTTGTCTGTGATATGGAGGGTAGAGGTAAGGAGAGTCATCTGTGTATATGAAAAAGTGTCGTCAAAATGTATTAAATTAGGATGGCGCCACATTTGCATCAGGGTAACTCTTAAAAGAAGCGCCAAATATAAATATTGTTAGAGTAGGCTTGAAAAATAAACAAGGAAGTATGGAGATAAAAGGAAGTAAGGTTATATTTACCACAATATTTTGTACAACGTAAGTTGTTGAAATTCTCAATAATTAACTACTTTAGTCGATAATGACATTAAATTTTTTAACTCGGTATACTTCAATTCATCTACGATTGCTACATTCATACCATACCCTGTGCATCCACCAGCGCCATTGTGGAGGATTTTTGAACTGTTATTTAGGGCATACACTGGACACTTTTTCAACTTTTCTCCCATATAAGATGACTCTCCTTACCTCTACCCTCCATAGTCTGTGATATGTCAGTTGTCAGTTTTTTCTTTTCATTTTAGTGACACTTGAAAGTTGTTAAGAGCTACCACATCTATCAGAATAGACGAGCAACTGTTCGTTAGAAATTTCATTTTTCGGAAGGACACTTGCCGATAACCACCTGAGGGGTTGCTACGGCGTCATCGGGGGAGTGGGGCGAGCGCGAAAGCTCGCCATGAGAAGAGCCCCAGGGCTCGACGACACCAGAGGACTACTAGCTTTTTTAGTCTATTTAATGACTGCAAAACTACTGACCGAGTGAGAAAATCACAAATGCTTGATTTAATTTTTAAGTTTCAATTTGGCCAGTCCACTGCGGGACCTAGGTCTTTAATCTACAAAAGGATGTTCCAAAACCCACGGTGGGCCGCTTGTTTCCGGTATCTCCCAACGATTCGTTTAATAATGTCGTCCGTTCAACTCGTTAGGGGCCGATGACTCTAGCTTAACCGGTGCGAGGCGCCCTTGCCATTGCAGCATCTTGCATTACGTATATCGATGTTTTAGTTTGACTATTAAAAATATTTATCTAGAGATATATAAACATACAATCTAAAAACAGTATCTCAGAAACTGAAAACACATGAGCCTTGTTATTCTAAACGAGCAAACTTGTTTGATCATATCGGATGGCTAGTGTGGTAGCAACTTTTTTTAGGTTTAAAAAGGCAAAAACCCAGAGCCTGAGCTGTAAGTACCAACCTATCCTATCCTTACAAAAATCTAAAAATTGTCATTTGACACTTGACACGGTCGTTTCGTTTATTTCAAATTCAAAAAGCATCAACTTGAAAACTTTTACAAAACACAAGTAATCATAAAGAACTTTAAAAATAAGCTTCTGTAGTCTTCTGTTTCTTAATTCCAACAAATATGGTTAGAATGGAAAACATACTAGATAATGTTGAAAATCCTCCGCTATTTTTGGTCGAAGAGCGTGTTAAAACATTTAAAAACTGGCCATTTAGTGATAAAGATAAGTGTAACGTGCGTAACATGGCAGAGGCGGGTTTCTATTCCGTGGCCACTGGGGACGAAGACGCGGATGCAGCGAAGTGTTTCCTGTGTGGAAAGGAGTTGGACGGCTGGGAATCGTGTGACGACCCCTGGGCGGAGCATAAGAGCCACGCTGCCAAGTGTGCGTTTGTTCAACTAGGCAAGAGAGAAGATGAATTGCTGGTAAGATAACTTCATATGAACAGTGAATACTTTGTGGGCTTTTGGAACCTTTGTAGAGTAAGTGTTGAGTTGGTTTCTCATCACACAGTAATTAACCAAACATACAATGCAATCTAAAAGAGTATATGAAGCAGGGATTTTGCCTGTGCTAAAGGAGACCAAATGGAAACACATTCAGCACATCCATGGCTCTTATATATGGAACAAAAGTGTGTTCTTTAGTGTACACAAAGATGTTTTTGTTTTACAAATTTACAAGTGTGTTTGTTGTGTTTGTGTCCTTCCTTCACACCATAACTAAGAAACCAATCAACTTTATTTTTGGCATTAAGTTAGTTAAAAAGATGGAGAGTAATATAGGTTTCTCTTTATACCAGAAAATCAAACTGTTCTCACAGGATTTTTAAAAATCTTTAGTTAACATGTAAGGTACGTTGGCAACATCTAGTTACATATTATATTTTAATAAATAACACAGCTTAAAAGACTTACCCTTAATCTGAGTAAGACCGGTTGGATGTGAGAGTTAATCTATATTTGCATTTTATGGTTTACTTATGTACATTTGGCATTTAATTCTTTTTTTATAGGTATATCTTATTATGGTAAGCCTAACACTTATATTTTCTCACAGAAGCTACTTGATAGTTTTTGAGACATGAATTTTGAAAAATGGGATTTTTATTACCATGTAAATTCAGACATAATCGATTATGTGTCATTTGTCCAACCATTAGGTACCCCATACTTGCTCTCACCTAGAAACCAATCTCAGCATAAAGAAACCAATACCTAATATATTATTGTGACTAGGCTATCTGTTATTTATATTCTCAACTGCCAGTCTGCCAATGAGTTATACTTTTACTTCATTCTCTTACTTTGTAATGTACTCCACAAAATATATAACTTTTCTTTTTTTTTGTTACAGCTTTCTGAATTCCTGTCAGTTATTAAACAGTACATGATCAATGACAAGAAACGTGTAGCTGAGTTTGCCAAGGAGCTCATTGATGAAAGAGCAAAAAGAGCAAAACAGTTTAATAGACATCTGGGCAGAAAATAATTTATTTAGTGAAGACTTTTCTATTTTTGAATCATAGTCAACATGTGAAAATGTATGTAACATTGGAATTGATAGTGTTTTATTGATAACTTTAAACTGAAGATCCAAAAGCTGCCCGGTTACAGTCAATATTACTGTCAAAATTTAATACTTCAATTCTTCTATATGCCCTCTACCCAAGCAATATTATGTAGAATATAATAATAGTGTCCTATGGAAAAAAAAACAATTAAATCACCAATAGGATACCAGACCACAGAAAACTTAATTGAGTTTTACTATCATAAAATTTTATTGCATAACTGTTTTTGAGAAGATATACAAAAGTACACCAAAGTGAGATTTGGCTTGTTGTTTTAGTATCAAGTCTGCAATGCAAGGTTTTCTTGTATATTTAATATAATAAATTTGGTCGGTCAGCATTCTCAAGAGATTTTGACTTAACCTGTTGAATTAGTGTTAATTTAGTTTGTAAATAAATATACTATTAATAATATTAAAAATTAAATGTCTGAAATAGATAATAAATTTGATTTGGTATTTTTTTTAAATATGTATTTTCATCACCTATTCATTTTCATTTTCGTAATTTAGAAGAAATCACTTTAAAGTTATACTGCAGCCAAATTGTATACAGTGTTTTGTTATACTTTTCTTTTTTGAATGTAGTAGTTGTGCAATGAAAGTATTTTCATTCATTCATTCAGTACCCTTCAATTAGTGATCCTGATATAACTAAAACCTATTTAAATTATTAATGTCACCACAAAGCTCACACCCACCCTGAAGAATGGTGGGTCTAGTCTCTACAAAAGCAGAGAGCTGTACCCAGCAGTGATTTAGATGATGCATGAAAGATTCAAAACAAATGAAACCTGTTTGATGTTGGTTAAAAAGCTAAGTAAACAAGGAAAACATAGTATATCACCATAGCAACTGTGCTACTTCCTAGCAACAAGTCAAAACAAACAATCCTGTCAAGCATCATCCGAACTGTCACTTATTGTTTTATAAGTTTATATTACGAAATAGAAAGTAAGACTGAGTAATATTAAAAAAAATGGATGTTAAAAACTTGGAACCCTATGCTATTATAGGTTTTGACGGTAAGATAATATTTTTTTCCTTAAAATCTCTTTTAAAGACTTGAGCACGCACCACGCTTAATGCAGGGCCGATTCTAGCGTTTAGAATTCATTAGTTTGCAGTAATGTAATTAGGCATTAAAAATGTGCCCGTTTTCACTAACAACGAACAAGTCAATGCCTTAATGAGTAACGGCCAATCTAAGGAGATTCCTATAGCATACATTAACTTTTTCACCAAATAGTTATCACCTCACATTTGGTGAAACGTTTATTTTTCTATGGACATTGCCTAAATCGCCACCTAAAAAAATTGGCAATTTCTAGGTTTAGTGCAAACGGGCAATAATCAAAATCGATAGGCTGGAACCCTAGATCACGGAACACTAATTCACCTGTAACTGACGATGTATATGAATAATTGGAAAGACGCAGGATAGAAATTAGGCTTAATTTGCTATACTCCGCGAAAATACTTTTCTTTATAATACTCTGAATAAATACTTATTTAAAGACTTTTCCTTTCGAGCAGCATTAAGCAAATTAAGCTTAATTTCCCTAATATATGAATATTATTCATATAGGGTCTTTTCGCCTTTTCGCGTCCGACGCCCAATTCGCGTCCAAACGACGGTACACTGTTTTACAACCGTGAAAAATAACAATACCGACACAC
This sequence comes from Pararge aegeria, assembly GCF_905163445.1. NCBI lineage: Eukaryota > Metazoa > Arthropoda > Insecta > Lepidoptera > Nymphalidae > Pararge > Pararge aegeria. The sequence goes on from NC_053193.1 coordinate 1,069,576, forward strand.
CAATCTAAACAAGAGCGCTTCTATTGATGTTCGGACCTATGACAGGTACTCACACACAAACAAAAGATCTGTGCGTGCAACCCAAATTTAATGAAAAATAAACTAATCTTGCGTGTGCAACCAACAAGTGCTGACGCGCGAATCTGTTGTAAAAAAAATAGTGAGCAGCTGTACATTTCACGGTAAGTATTTAAGGTGTTTATGTGAAATTTAGAATACTTTGTTATCCCTAGACCTTAATTGTGAACCACACTATAGGAATAACGATGTTTGTGCTTATATTTTTCTACTGACAGTTTTATATTAGGTGGACGCGAACTGGTACATAAAATTTATAAAAAAACCACTTTGCGTCCGCTGTGGACGCAGATTACTCTAACTATTTCTCAGTAAGATGTTAAATTAAATACGATAACATGGGAAAAACAATATAAACTTCCTATCAATTTTAACAACATTAACATGCATAATATGATGGCCGATTTGCGTCCATATTATTAGAACTATAAAAAAAGATAATGAATGTCAAAAATCAGACTTGGACGCAGTTTTCCTACATAAGAAACCTTTTGCGTCCATCTTTTTATCACACGAAAATAATAGAGTAAAATTTATATAATTTTATTTAAATATACTCTTTATAACCTACCTAACCTAAAAATATACAATTAATATACGAAAATTATTTTATGTATTTGCCAATATTTGAATTTTGTTCCATTTTTAGGGTTCCTTACCCAAAGGGTAAAAACAGGAACCTAGTACTAAGACTTCGCTGTTCGTCTGTCACCAGGCTGTAGCTCATTAATCGTGATAGTAAGACAGTTGAAATTTTCACGGATGATGTATTTCTATTGCCGCTATAACAATAAATATTAAAAAATAAAATAAAACACGGAACGCGCGAGTCCGATTCGCACTTGGCCAATTTTAAAGGCTTTGTACCGAAATGGTAAAATAGAATCGTATAAAGCCATCGACATGATATTCGAAATAATAGTGAATCTATTAATGGAGTTAGTTGGAGGAGAAAAAAAAATATCCTGAAGTGCAATTTATGTTAACTTTTATGATATCAGCAATTAGGTATTAAATAAATGTTTTGATTAAAATCACAAGCTTCCCTTTTTATTTCCTATTTCCCTTCCTAATTATTTCTAAACAGGTGGACGCCAATTGGTCCACAGGCGGACGCAATCTGGATTTTGTGGACGCAAAATGGGAAAATCGCCTGTTTCAGCTATTTGTACCTGTGTAGAATAAAACATCAGATGCGTTGTCCAAAACTGTGCATTAAACTTGACAAGACTATATAGGGACTACATTACAACCATATTTGATTTAAAACTACCGCACGGACATTTTTTTTTCCACGTTCAAACCTAACAACTCCACTAAGTGGACGCAAACAGGCGAAATGACCCTATCATTATTATTATCAACCCAGTATCGGCACACTACATTTCTCAGGTTTCCTCTCGAAATGAGTTTCGGCCGTATTCCACCACGCTGGCCAAAACCCATTATGCCAATAACATTATGAATGACTACGGCATGCAGGTTTCCTCGCGATGATTTCGTTCACGGTTGATGCAAGTGATATTAAATTACTTAAAACACACAACATTTATTCTCTTAAACGCAAGATAACTAATAAACTTTATTTTTTTAGTTTTAATTATTTTATTTGTTCTTGAAATTTGTAATTGTAGTTTGTTGATGTTTATTCAAAATTTAAATTTTAATATTGTTTTTTTTTTTTATTTTGTTTTAATTTCTGTCATTTTTGTCATATGGGTATTTAGCCTGAATTAAAAGCATTTATTTATTATTTACTAGCTGTTGCCCGCGACTTCGTCCGCTTTTGTTTTTGTTTTTCGAAAAACATGTGCCTCATACATGTGGCAGCACTTAATGTATTTAGGATAGCTAAGCCTGGTGTAAAATCATCAAACACTTTCGTCCCCTCTCCCGAGAGAACCAAGCTTAATTTCGGGATAAAAGGCTATCCTATATTACTTCTTATACCTTCAGGAGTATGTGTTTCGTAATGATCGGTTTAGTAGTTTTTGCGAGAAAGCGTAACAAACAAACTTACATTCACATTTATAATATTAGTAGGGATTATTATTATTATAACAAGTTTATGTGCGTTTTAGATAAATGTTAAGAGGTGCGTGCGGAAGTTCGAACTCGGTCCCCGCCTAAAAGTGTCGGAAGCGTTCACCCACTAGGCTATCACCGCTACATACCTACTCATATACCTACATATAAATGTAGGTATATGAGTATTCCTTGTTTGCTTTCTTCGAATAAGCCGTGAATGAATGACGTGGACAGAGTGCGAATTCCAGCACGTACTTCTAACTTTTCTAAGTTATTTAAATATCAGTTGCTCAACGGTGAAGGAAAACATCGTGATGAAACCTGAATGCAAGAGAGTTCTCCATACCGTTCTAAAAGGAGTGTACCAAGTGAGTCCACCAATACGTCCGGGGCCAGCGTTGTGGACTACGGCCTTAACCCCTTCTCATTGTGGGAGCAATGCGACAGGCGTAAATCTTGCAATAACTGCTGTCAAACGTCACTTTTCCATTCAATAAATAAACAAAATTACCGTTTGACAGCAGTAATTGCTAGATTTACACCTGTCGCATTGCTGTCGCGAGATACGTAATCAACCTGCCGTGCTCTGTAGTGGGCTGGCAATATGTTCATATGATGCCATCATCATCAAGCTTTCATCCGGCACTTTACAATATAGTCTAAAGGTCTAACTGCAAGCACGGTAACAAGAAATTGGAACTTGGTTTCATAATAATTACAGGTTCAGCAATAAAAGGCTTAAAAATACACCCCGATGGGGAATACATCGTGTACCCGATGGGGAACAAAGTCTGCGTCCAAGAGTGGAAGACCAAAAAGATGTTTTTTCTCAGCGGTCACACAAACAGCGTGTCTACAGTTGCCGTGTCTCCTAAAGGCACCTTTATAGGTTCCGGTCAGATCAACCACATTGGCTTCAAGGCATCTGCCAAGTTGTGGGACTTTAAGAAAAAGATTTGTATTGGCAGCCATGAACTACATAAGGTATGTTATTTTCATTGTTTTCCATCGTTTTCTACTCATCATCATCCCCAGCCTATCAACAACAAATTGCTGGTCATCATACCTCCTCTCTAGTGGGAGAGACGGTTTTAGAGTAAACACCCACCACTTTGCTTCAATGTGGGTTGGTGGGCTTAAACGACTAATATCTGCAATTGATAATAACCATGACTAACGGCTTATCGTGCTCTGCGAGGCACAGTTGTTGGCACCGCCAATTTCTTAACTCTAGCTGGTAATGAAAATTCTTTAACTGAAAAACAATACCAGAACCTTTTTATTTAAGTATGTATTAGGTTTACTTAGAAACACTTACACTAATACAAACGTTTTTTTACATTTACTATTCTATTTAAGTTTAATGTTTACTTAAAGTAAACACGGCATATGAAAATAAGTATACAATAAGTTAGTTATATTATAAACAAGTAATAATATATATGAGAACATACCTACCTGTGAAAAACAGTAGAGTACTAGTACATATAGGTAGGTCTCTGATCTGGTCGGTCATCTACTAGGTGTATGTAGGTACTCGTACTAGGTGTATGTAGGTGTCGTAGAGGTATTTCTAATTTCTATGGTATCGAGCTCATTGCAACTCGTGTGATGTTGCTTGTGCATCCAGACCGTCTAGAGGGTCGGACCGGTGCGAAGTCACCACCCACTCTAGCCACTCCTTCTGCTGGTGGTTTAAATCTCACGATTTCAGGTGCGCGTAGAAGCTTTAGCGTTCTCATCGGACGAGCGCTACATGATATCGCTGGGCGGCCGCGACGACGGCTGCGTGGTGCTGTGGGACTGCATCGCGGGCTCCGCCACCGGCACCGCCGCCGCCGCTCGCCAGACGACGGGGGACGCGGTGACGCTCTCGCCGCTGAGCTTGAGAGTTAACTCCTTCGTTACTGGCGGCGACTGTGAGTACAGGGCTCACTCCCTCTTACCAACTGTGAGACTGTATAGACTTCATAGCTTAATATTTATTTACTGTGAGATAGATGGTGATAACAAAAAAAAATGTACCCGGCTAAGCTTGTCGTGGGCTCATCTTAGAACAGGGCGCGTTTGGAAGTGAAAATACAAGTATATTAACGTTGTGGCAGCCCAGGTACTTGTTAGTTTGAGGCTGTTTCGTTTGTTTTTAAAGGCCCTTTTTCAAGGCCAGTCGTTGAAATTGTTATTGCTGTTGTTTTTGTTATTTTAATTGTTATTATAGATTTAATAGGGATAGGGGGATAGTCAAAAGGCCCTTTTTAGGGCCACAGGTTGTTACTTCTAAATCTTGTTTTGTTTGCTGTTGGCTGTTGTTACTTTTTGTTGTTAATTGTTAAGTGTTGCTGTCTCTGATTGTTGGCCTGTCTGGCTTTACAGACAGGTGGCCCATTAGAGATGGCGGATGAATTGTCGTCGGGAAGGGGTGAAGCTCCAGGACCGCAGACGCGTTGGCGCCGTAAGGCGGTTGCAGTAAGAGGCGGAGCTTCGGCCTGTACCCCTGTTGTTGCGAGGTACTTTCGCGGGGATGATTCGGTTTCGCCAAGCTCCAGGAACACGTTGATGTCGCGGGGCTCGACGCCGAACGAACGAACTATGGTGTAAGAAACGCTATGGCAGAGTTCAGGGTGGGTCGAAAGGCCAGGGCCAAAAATTCAGCGCTCATACGTATAAGTCTACATTATTATGAGGCGACGGCGTTAACTAAAAATAACATAATCGTAATAAAGCATTTGTCAAGTTAAAAGAAAACTAGCTTCCTAGTAACTTCGCACTCAAATACCCAAAAAAAATTCGCAGAATATAAGGTCTCATTTAAAGTATAAAACAATTGCAGCTAACCTCCGAGTGTGGAACATCCGCGCGGAAAGCAAGAACCTCGACGTGGTGGACGTGTCACTCGGCAAGTTACGTCGCTGCGTGCGGTGCATCGCCGTCAGCAGAGACGACCTGTACGGCTACGCCGGGACCACGTTAGTAGCCTCTAGTGTCTAAACCCCAGCATGGCTAGAACCACCCGCTAAAGCGTGGGAACATGGAATAGGAGAAGTTTATCTCCGTTTATTATCACACACGCCTATATTATTTCCACTTGTGCGCCAGTGCTCTGAGAGTTGACAAAGCTGTGGGATAAGATAAACTTTTATCCTTTCCCCGGGGAGGTAATTGTCTCCAGCCCATGCTAGCCGTGATGCTGGGCTTAGCTAAGTGGATCCGTATCTAGAACAACGTTGCCAGCGTGCTAATCTCGTACTAAGGCTACAAGTACCCTTATTATACGATTCGTATCGAAATGCTTGAACATCAGAGAAAAGTTGATCTTATGCGTATTGTATTAAAGCTCAAATTTGCATATAACTCTTCAGCTCGGACTTTTGACAGAACTGAAGAGCGACTGTAAAAAAAGTAGCATTAGGTCCATTTTACTTTGATGGTAAAGAGTTTGAATTCGAAACGACTCCTCGATTGCGAGAGCAAAAAAATCTTATACTAAAGTTTCAGAAATCAGAAATCATGAACTCCCAAATACTACACGGCAGCTGAAACTTTTATGTATTGTTGTTCTAATTGTCAGTTCGGGCGACATGATAAAGTTCTCCATCAACTACCCGGCGGACCCCGCGGCCTCGGTCGCTGACATCAAGCCCGCGTTACTCGGCTGCCTCGCCAAGTGCGGGCCCTGGAAGAAGGGGAAGCGGCCGGACTCCGTATGCTACAGTCAAGGTGAACATTACTGGCTTGGACGCCACAATCCTTACAATCAATGTACACATACATTACTAGCTCCGACGCCGCAATGCTTATTTCTGCCGCTAAGCAGTGTCTTTTTTTTCCTTTATGTATATAGGAGGACACACTCAGCGGCACTAGGTAGTGCAGGACTTATAGTCGCTAAAACCATGTGACACCTCGTTGAACGTTGACTTTAGGCCTGGAACACGACAATTAAAAAAAATGTCAAGGTCATGTCTTTCTTCTCTTTTCTTCTTTCTCCTTTTACCGTATAATAGTCTCTAAATAGTCAGCCAATTACTTTCTGGCTGTGTTTCGGTCTCAAGGGTGTGTTTGCCGTCGTAATTACACTGAAATTACCGCATGTGCCTAAATAGGTGCAGAAAAACCGGCCGATTGGGGGCCCGAGCTTCCTTACCCACGTCTAATAAATAATTTCCATAGCAATCGTGGTAAAAAAGGTATCGCATCACGATTCAAAGCTAGCCGTCGGAATTCCCTGTTCCAACGTTGGTTAGCAAGCATACTATTGCCATCCCGCTGGTATGCCTACGTAAAATGCGTGTGGGATAGCATGGTTTGTCTAATGATTTATATTGTTTTGTTTTTTATTAGGTGTAGAATCGATACTGATAATGTCGGACGGCTGTCTGATAGTGGGCGCCGGGGATGGAACAGTAGACATTTTGGATGAAATCAACTGGAAGGGAGAATTCCCTAAAGGGAAGATCTTGGATCCGAACCGACCACATTTTAGAGCGGTAAGTGACGATGGGTTAAAATCTTTGTAAGATCGTTTTTCTACGTATACTTAAACTAGACTGGGCTATACTACGTGTAAATAAGAACCGAAATAATACTTCACAGGCTTTAGAGGTACATTATGTACTGTCTCTGAGACTTATCTGTGAAACCGAATATCTAATAGTTTTTGAGTAAAACACTGTCATAGTTTTTTCTGAAAGAAATCGGATACCATAAAACCACATGCAAAATTAATCGTGTAACTCCTGTCTCTTTATAAGTACGCGTCGCGTAGCGTTGGCACTATGCACGTGTCGGTATTTCTTCATCAATAGGGCTGTCATAACTTCAAGACACTTAGAATGTTTTTAAATTTCAGTTTGAATGTTTGCATGGAAAAATAAATATGCTTCTTTTGATTTATTAATTTAAGAAGGTGATTCTCTATTGATGAGGTCTTATGAATAATAATTATGCATTATTCTATATTATTTCGTAATTTTGTTATACTTTGTATATAGAGCTGAAAGTTCTCCACAACTATACACGATAGTCTTCGTTCTAGCCCCAAAGTAGGGTACTAAGATGACTGGGGAATATTGTTATGAATAATTACATTAAAACTTTAAATATACAGATAAACACCAAGAAACTGAAAAATATTCATGTTCACACCGCCCAGACAAATTACAAAATGGTTTTGTTGTAGTTATATATATCTATATATATAAAACAAAGTCGCGTTAGTTACACCATTTATAACTTGAGAACGGATGTACCGATTTTCATTATTTTTGATTTGTTGGGTTTCTTTTAGTCCGGAATAGGATAATAAGTATAGAAAAATAATATTTAAATAAAATATACGATAAAACAATATTTTTAAAATCTAAAGAATAATCCAGCCGTTAGTAACAAAACACAACTGACAGCGCACGTCAGTTTGTCTATAAAACGTAGAACGGTTGATGTGGCCTAAAGAGAGCTACATTAATACGGAGTAAGATGAGCAGTACGTATTGTACTTTACAAAGGAATTGTGATGTACAAAATATTAAGGCGTAATGTAATTCGCGGGGTCAGCTAGTTATATATATATATTTGTTTTAGTAATGAAATATTTTTTACGGGTACCTATATGTATTTATGCACCACCTACCTATTTTCTGTACCTTGAAGTTTTATTTGCTATTGGTTATCTGGAAGAAATTGCTATGAAGCGATAAGGCCACCATATTGTATATATTTTCTTTTTATGTACTTTTGTGGCGTGCGATAAAAGTATATTTATTCATTCATTTATTCAAACATTTTCCAGTGGTAGGAATCGACCCCACAGCCTTGGAATCAGAAAGCAGGGTCCAATTCCCAACCGGGCATATATGGCACTTTTGATGCGTACATAAAGTTGTATATTAAACTCCACGTAGGGCTGCCTGGACGCAGAAATTTTAATTTTTAACTTTTTTTTTATATTGTATATTAATATTTTATAAAAGTTTTTTTTTATTATTTAGTTTTTTTTTTAATTATTCTATTTATGTTATAGTGTAGTGCGTAGTGATGGGTCATAGATACCAAATAAATAAATAAATAAATTACATGTAAAATATCACATATAAGTCAGTTGATAGCGATAACTAAATTCGTCAAATGAAAACTAAAGCTACGAGGGTCGCGCCCTGGTCTAAGAAAAAACTCACAACAAACTTTGTTTTTTTTTTTGTTATTAACATCTCACATTGTCACTTAAAACTTTTAAAGAAGCAAACTGTTACACCACCAATAGTTTTCCCACAAGCATTTTTATCCTAAATACTATAATAGGAATTTTCTATAAGCTTAATTATTGGCAGTTAGCCTTTTCCACTTTCAGCTAAAATCCACTAAGCTCATGGCCTGTATAACCTCTCTGGAGCTGATGGAAACTGCGTTGCTACAAGGTGACAAGAGGATCCTGCTCGTTGGCACCAGAACCAGCGAGATATACGCCATCAACGTGGCTACATTCGACCCCGTGCTCGTGGTCACTTGCCATCGATGCGCCATTAATGATATATCTTTTCCAAGGTACTACTGGCTTTCCGTATACGAGACGTACTTACCTTGCTACAGCGGCACCTGCTTTCTGTATACAATGCGTACTAAACTTGTATATAAGACACTTGCGACCTGCATACCAGACGTACTTAACTTGCATAAACGACACTTGCTTTCCGTATATGAGATGTACTTAGCTTGCTAAAACGACCCTTGCGACCTGCATTCGAGACGTACTAAACATGCATAAAAGACACTTATCTTCCTGAATACGAGACGTACTAAACTTGCATAAAAGACACAGGCTTCCTATATACGAGACGCATTAAAGTTGTATAAAAGACACTTGCGACCTGCATTGGAAACGTACTAAAATGCATAAAAGATACTTGCTTCCTGTATACGAGACGTACTAAACTTATATAAAAGACACTGGCGATCAGTATACGAGACGTACTAAACTTGCATAAACGACACTTGCTTCCTGTATACGAGACGTACTTAACTTGCATAAACGACACTTGCTTTCCGTAAATGAGACGTACTTAACTTGTTAAAACGACACGTGCGACTTGTTTACGAGACGTACTAAACTTGCATAAAAGACACAGGCTTCCTATATACGAGACGTATTAAAGTTGTATAAAAGACACTTGCATGCTGTATACGAGACGTACTAAACTTACATAAAAGACACTGGCGATCAGTATACGAGACGTACTAAACTTGCATAAACGACACTTGCTTCCTGTATACGAGGCGTACTAAACTTGCATAAACGACACTTGCTTTTCGCAAAAGAGACGTACTTGACTTGTTAAAACGAAACCTGCGACCTGTATACGAGACGTACTAAACTTGCATAAAAGACACAGGCTTCTTATATACGAGACGTATTAAAGTTGTATAAAAGACACTTGCGACCTGCATTGGAAACGTACTAAAAATGCATAAACGACACTTGCTTCCTGTATACGAGACGTACTAAACTTGCATAAAAGACACAGGCTTCCTATATACGAGACGTATTAAAGTTGTATAAAAGACACTTGCATGCTGTATACGAGACGTACTAAACTTACATAAAAGACACTGGCGATCAGTATACGAGACGTACTTAACCTGCATAAACGACACTTGCTTCCTGTATACGAGACGTACTAAACTTGCATAAAAGACACAGGCTTCCTATATACGAGACGTATTAAAGTTGTATAAAAGACACTTGCATGCTGTATACGAGACGTACTAAACTTACATAAAAGACACTGGCGATCAGTATACGAGACGTACTAAACCTGCATAAACGACACTTGCTTCCTGTATACGAGACGTACTAAACTTGCATAAAAGACACAGGCTTCCTATATACGAGACGTATTAAAGTTGTATAAAAGACACTTGCATGCTGTATACGAGACGTACTAAACTTACATAAAAGACACTGGCGATCAGTATACGAGACGTACCTAACCTGCATAAACGACACTTGCTTCCTGTATACGAGACGTACTAAACTTGCATAAAAGACACAGGCTTCCTATATACGAGACGTATTAAAGTTGTATAAAAGACACTTGCATGCTGTATACGAGACGTACTAAACTTACATAAAAGACACTGGCGATCAGTATACGAGACGTACTAAACCTGCATAAACGACACTTGCTTCCTGTATACGAGACGTACTAAACTTGCATAAAAGACACAGGCTTCCTATATACGAGACGTATTAAAGTTGTATAAAAGACACTTGCATGCTGTATACGAGACGTACTAAACTTACATAAAAGACACTGGCGATCAGTATACGAGACGTACCTAACCTGCATAAACGACACTTGCTTCCTGTATACGAGACGTACTAAACTTGCATAAAAGACACAGGCTTCCTATATACGAGACGTATTAAAGTTGTATAAAAGACACTTGCATGCTGTATACGAGACGTACTAAACTTACATAAAAGACACTGGCGATCAGTATACGAGACGTACTAAACCTGCATAAACGACACTTGCTTCCTGTATACGAGACGTACTAAACTTGCATAAAAGACACAGGCTTCCTATATACGAGACGTATTAAAGTTGTATAAAAGACACTTGCATGCTGTATACGAGACGTACTAAACTTACATAAAAGACACTGGCGATCAGTATACGAGACGTACTTAACCTGCATAAACGACACTTGCTTCCTGTATACGAGACGTACTAAACGTGCATAAAAGACACAGGCTTCCTATATACGAGACGTATTAAAGTTGTATAAAAGACACTTGCATGCTGTATACGAGACGTACTAAACTTACATAAAAGACACTGGCGATCAGTATACGAGACGTACTAAACTTGCATAAACGACACTTGCTTCCTGTATACGAGACCTACTTAACTTGCATAAACGACACGTGCGACCTGTTTACGAGACGTACTAAACTTGCATAAAAGACACAGGATTCCTATATACGAGACGTATTAAAATTGTATAAAAGACACTTGCGACCTGCATTGGAAACGTACTAAAATGCATAAAAGACACTTGCTTCCTGTATACGAGACGTACTAAACTTACATAAAAGACACTGGCGATCAGTATACGAGACGTACTAAACTTGCATAAACGACACTTGCTTCCTGTATACGAGACGTACTTAACTTGCATAAACGACATTTGCTTTCCGTAAATGAGACGTACTAAACTTGCATAAAAGACACAGGCTTCCTATATACGAGACGTATTAAACTTGTATAAAAGACATTTATCTTCCTGTATACGAGACGTACTCGTACTTAACTTGCGTAAACGACACTTGCTTTCAGACGAATGTTAACTTATTTTGTAAATATATATTAAGTATAATGTATGTTTTACACTTCATTTGTAAAAAACATTATGCGCCCTCAAGACGGAAATAACTTAATGTGGTGTACCCAAGGTATTCCTATGATTATACAACGTTTAACCGCATTACGAAATACTGCTGAAGGGTGCATTATAATAATAATATTTATTTTTCAAAACATTCTAAACGTTTACTTATGACAACCCTATTGAAGATTAAATACCGACACGGGCATAGTACCCACGCTACGCGACGCGTACCATACAAAGTGAGAGGAGTCACTTGGTTTTAATTTTGCATGTGATGTTAGGGTTGTATGTGATTTCTTTCTGTTAGAACTATGGCAGTGGTTAATTAAAACACGATTAGCGTTTCGGTTTTACAGATAAGTCGCAGAGACAGTTAACAATGTATCTTTAAAGCATGTGAAATAAAATTTCGCTTTTTATTTAAATAATTTGAATATCTAAATAAATATACAAACCTACATCGCCATCTAGCCCCTAAGTAAGCATAGCATATGGACGTTTGAAAAAGTAGATCGAAACTGCAACGTTTCCTACTAGATGACGCTACAGTCGCTATAAGACTGATGTGAAGGACCTTTGAAAAAGTAGATCGAAACTGCAACGTTTCCTACTAGATGACGCTACAGTCGCTATAAGACTGATGTGAAGGACCTTTGAAAAAGTAGATCGAAACTGCAACGTTTCCTACTAGATGACGCTACAGTCGCTATAAGACTGATGTGAAAGGCATATACAGATTTCGGCATCGACATCATCCTGTCGGTTCCGAAAATTCCTCCAAGTGTTGGTAAAAACACTAATAAAAATTATAAAATCATAGCTTGTGTTATGCTTAATGTTAGTGCTACTAAAAAGTAATATGACTGATGAATATTTTTATGCACTGGATACATAAATATTTATAAAATACTTATATGTAAAATAAATGTTTGTATACTGTCACCCAGACACTGAAAAACTGTTGGAATCCCACGGCCTTGGACTCAGAAAGCAGGGTCGCTGCCCACTGCGCCAATCAGCCGTCAACTTTACACGTTGTATATACATATGGATGCTCTTTTGTAGGGGTATGTCCGGCGTGTTCGCGACGGCGGGCGGGGGAGACGTGCGTGTGTGGTGCGTGGAAACTGCGCAAGAACTGCTTCGTATCGTGGTGCCCAACTTTTCGTGCTCCGCCGTGCTGTTCTCTGCTGATGGGAAGTCCATTGTTTCCGGTGAGTGCTTCATCATCTCATCAACGACCCATTTCCGGCACACTTAAGGATACATACATTTTCAAGCAATTATAAATAAGTATCACTTGCTTCAACGATAAGGGAAAACATCGTGAGGAAACCTGTACGCCTTTGAGTTCTCCATAATGTTCTCCAACGTGTGTGGAGGACAGCAATCCGCACTGGGCCAGCGTGGTGGACTGCGGCATAAACACTTCACATTAGTGAACTGGTAATGAGTTCAAAATTCAATATTCATTTACTTCATGTAGGCTAGTTTATAAGCACTCTTCAATGCCAAGTCAGTGTTTGTAGTGACTCAACCACCGCGCCGCCGGTTCGGAAGGCAGATTCTACCAAGACGAGCCGGCAAGAAACTCAGCAGTTTGCCCTTTTTAACATCATTTTATAGTTTTAACAATCTTTGGAATTATTCTATCTCGTGAGAGATGAGAGCGGAGTAGCCTGCTTCCAAGCAGCCTTTTCTTGAAGGAATTCATCTACGATGGGTTAAATTTGTTATAATACATTGTTTAAACTTATGCATTGGGTTATGCATAGTTCAGAAATTACCTTCGGAATCATATTATAAAAGCACATACCTACTCAATCTCACAAATGACTTTCGCAAACGATATGCAGATGTCACTTACTTATGTCCATTTCGAGTAAGGCTGTTTTTTATATCCACTTTTCGTTTATAAAGGGTAATGTTTTGTCTTACAAATACTATTACGTTATAAATATATTGCGAAGCTACGGCAACTATGGCTATTTCTTTGAATTTTTCACGGAGTCATTCGCGTGATTTAAGTTTATATATTGACCGTACAGCTCTTTTCTGCGATATGAATATAGTTTCAATATCTGTTGATAGCGATGATGAGAAGGTTTCTTTGATCGTTCGAAGGCCGATTGGCGCAGTGGTCAGCGATCCTGTTTTCTGAGTCCAAGTACGTGGGTTCGATTCCCACATATTTGCGATGAACATATTAGTTTGTCCGTGTCTGGGTCTCTTTATATTAAATGTTTATTATTCAAAAAAACATTGATCAGTTATCTTAGTACTCATAACACAAGCTACGCTTACTTTGGGGCTGGATGGCGATGTGTGTTTTAATAATAAATAAATTAATAAATGTGCTACGACAATACATACGTCGCTATCTAGTCCCAATGTCAGCGTAGCTTATGGATGCTAAGATGACTGATGAATATTTTTTTATTTTATTTATCGTTTGAACAGGTTGGAACGACGGTAACATTCGTGCTTTCACTCCGCTCACCGGCCGACTGATATACTGCATTTACAATACCCACAACAAAGGCACTTCTGCTCTCGATATGACCAAAGATGGACGTACGCTTATATCGGGAGGGTGTGAAGGACAGGTGACTCCAACTATTAGAACATAGAATTGGGTATAAGTAGTACAACTTTTAGTTCTTATTCTATTTATCTCGTTTAATAATTTATTATATTAGTTATTAGTAGTATGTACTTAAGTGTGTAAATTTATGTATTGTTTATTGTAATTGCGATTTCCCGTCTCTCATGTATTATTCGTACAATCGGTAAGGTTACCTGGCACAGATCACTTTTAGTGATAAGGTCGCCTTTTGCTTTTAATTTTTAAAGTATATTTGTAATTTCTCCTTAACTACGCAATAAAGATGTTTAAATAAATAAATAAATAAACTTTTTGAGACAGAGCTCGTCTGGGGAAGTACTATCAAAATTCAAAATTCCAATTCAAATTCATTTATTTCAAGTAGGCCTAATATAAGCACTTTTGAAACGTCAAGTCTGTCTGTTTGTAAAGAAAGAAAGAAAGAAAGAAAGAAACATTTATTTTTTACATTGCGCCACACATTACAATATTCACAACACCACATATGTTATGTGTGGCACAACCTAGAAAAAAATGTAGTGATTCTACCACCGGTTCGGAAGGCAGATTCTACCGAGAAGAAGCCGGCAAGAAACTCAGCAGTTGCTCTTCGAACATCAACGATTTACATTTTGCATTTTAACATTCATTTTGCTATCTTGCGGGAGATGAGAGCGAGGCTGGCTGCTTCCATTCTACCTTGTCATTGAGGAATTCATCAATTGTATAGTAACCTCGCTGTAATAAATGTGTTTTAACAAATTCTTTAAACTTGTGCATTGGCAGGTCCAAAATCACCTTAGGAATCATATTATAAAAGCGTATACTCAATCCCACAAATGATCCCTGTACCTTACGCAGACGATATGCAGATGACACTAATTTATGACCATTCTTGTAAGTCAACTGTTTATGTCCACTTTTTGTTTATAAAGACTAATATGTTGTCTTACAAATACTATATTGTTATAAATATATTGTGAAGCTACAGTAAGTATGCCTATTTCTTTAAACTTCTCACGGAGGGATTCGCGTGATTTAAGTTTATATATTGACCGTACAACTCTTTTCTGCAATATACTTAAATATAGTTTCGATATCAGCTGCTTTACCCCATAACAAGATTCCATAGGACATAACACTATGAAAGTACGGTATCGTCAAGCTTATTTCTGCCGCCAAGCAGAATTGTTGCAAAGCTGTGTTCCGGTCTGAAGGGCGTGTTTGCCCGCACAAGTATAGGCACATGATGCCTCAGATTGATGGACACGGGGCGGGGTGTTGCAGGACGTGCTTCTTGCACGCCCTGTGAAGTGTTGCTCTGTTTATAGGCGATGGTTTATGAAAGTGTTTGTTTGTCCTTTCGTTAAGCCCTAACTAAACTATTGATCAATCTTGATAACATAGAGTTAGTTGAAAGGAAGGAGATGGCTACTATTCATTCCAGGAAACTGCTGGTTTCCACGGGATTAGCAAAAAACCGTATTACACCCGGGCAAATAACACGGGCAACCGCCAGTTTCAAATAAACTGTCATTTCAAAATAATAGGTACAGCTTTAAACAATGGTAGTCAGCCCCCAGATTTTCATAGATAAAATAAATTAATCAATAAAAATGCCATACAAATAAATATAAACGACACTACACACATCACCAACTAGCCCCAAAGTAAGCGTAGCTTGTCTTATGACGAGTTGTTGAATAATTCTTCTGAATAATATACATAAACGCTTACAATGTACATATTATAGGTACAAAACTAAATCTTTATTGATTTTTTTTTATTTTATTGTTTCTCCATTTCCGTCCGTCCGTCTGTAGGTCTGTACGTTTGAGGGCTGGTTGAGAGATTCCAGTACAATCAAAGTTGATAATTTGAGGTAATGAAGATAATATTTAAGTTTCTGTGCTAGGTGCGCGTGTGGGACATTCGCCCGCAATGCCAGAGCTTGAAGAAAGTTCTGAAGGAGCACAAGAGTCCGGTGTCCGCCATCCAAGTGTCGCCCAACGACACCGAAGCTGTCAGCGCGGGAACTGATGGCTCCTGCATTATATGGGATCTTGTGTGAGTAGTGCTGACAACCGCACTCAAATGGAGTCTTGTAAATACTATATTTTATGCAGGTTTACTTAAAATCTATAATACTTATACAATGCGTATATGCTTTTATAACATGATACAGAAGGTAATATTAGATCTACCTTTACCTAAGTTTAAATAATATACCTATTAAAACACATTTAACCAATCGTGGTTACTACGCGATTGATGAGTTCCTTAACGACAAGGCTGCTTGGAAGCAGGCCACTCCGCTCCCATCTCTCACAAAACAGAAAAATTCCAAAGATTGTTAAACTATAATATGATGTTGGAAAAGAGCCGGCAAGATCTGCTGAGTTTCTTGCCGGCTCTTCTCAGTGGAATCTGCCTTCCGAACCGATGGTAGAGTCACAACAAACTTTAACTAGGCCTACTTGAAATAAATGAATTTTGTATATTGTGATAAATGTATAATGCTTATATACTATTTTTTCACACTTATTATACCGATAGCAGTCATGCACACCCATGTCTTAGCAAAAAAAAAGCGCCAAATAGAATTTATTTACAAAAATACTGTTCATATTCGTAATGCAATAAGCTTATTTGGTGTTGACTTCTACAGTGGTTAGCTAAATTTGGCGTCAACTGAGATACAGAGTCGACCTGCCAACGTGTGTTTTGAATCCTCGTAGCTCTAGTTTTAAATTTACGAATGTAGTGATCGCCATAGTTGCGTGCGTTGGGTGCGTCGGGCGTGTGTGCGTTGCGTGCGTAGGTTGCGGTGCTTCGGTAATCGTTTGGGCGACTTTCGCAGCTCGCTGTCCCGCCGTCAAGTGATGTACGCGAACACGTTGTTCATGTGCGTATGCTTCGAGCCGCTCGGCTGCCAGCTGCTGACGGGCGGCACCGACCGGCGCGTGGCCTACTGGGAGGCAGGCAGTGGGAACCTGGCTAGAGAGGTGAGAGAACACTTCTCAAGTTGATGGACTCCTGGTGGCACTTTGTAGGACGTTACTTGCATGCCCTACTACGAGTAAATGTTGCTATGTTTATACGCCATTCTTACACTTGCCTTCAGTCTTCAAGTCGGATCTGATTGGCCCTTGCATTAAGACTATATAATAAGCCATGTAGACAGCCAAGTGTGAAATACATATTCTATTACACAGCAAGGTTAGTGAAAGCGAATGAAAAATTAAATTAGGTACTAGAAGGCGAATGTGTTTAATTAATCTTGAATTTTGTTATTCAGCTAGAAGCTAGCAAGTTGGGAGCAATCAACGGTCTGCATATAACACAGGATGGACAGCTTTTCGTGACGGGAGCCAACGACCAGGTGGTCAAAGTAAGTCGGAAGAAATCGTTCTTATCATTGCACATATACTTAGACGTCAAACTTAATTATAACAACTCGTAGTTTTTGCGTCGGAAGTTAAAAATGAAACTGAACGAAATAGGGGTTTCTTTGTTGTTGTATACTTACTGTGCGAAGTTTTTTTTAACAAAACAGAGGCTTAATACTTTGGGTTGATCAGAAAAGGAAGTTTTACTCTGACTTAATTAAGACGAAATGCAACGAAATCGTATCTCTCACACCGCATATTGCTTCATTCATATCTTCTTGAATGTTTACTCTCCACCCGAAACAGATCAGTCCGCATGGGTGTACCTAGCTTCTGGTCTGGGGGAGAGTGCGATTTTTTCAAGGTCAGATGGGCCGGGGCTGTTTTGTGATTATTTTTTTAGAGGGCCCTTTAGAAACGATACCAAAACTGTTTTTTTTTTTATCTGTCTGTCTATCAGTATTGGCCGACATACATTTTTAAAGAGAGCTTATACATTTTCTGCAAGATTTCTGCCCTCTCGGGAGAGCTTATGTCTGAGCGCAAAGTACGTAAGTAGCTGCGTAGAGAGCGCCATTTCGCTCCGAAACTGAAGCTTCCTCAGGAGATGTTAACTTCACAGAACGGTGACAGAGCGAAACGTGCATAGGATAGAGTAGCAGAAGTTCTGTTTGGTGTGGATTATAAAGATTGTAGAAGTTTAAATAAATCACAACGTGTAATGTCTTTCGTATGTTATGGAATTCCGCAGAATTCCTAGTTCTATTCCACATTCAATAGTACTGTATTGAATATGTTTTTTTTCTGTTGGTTGCTTCAGCTGTGGAAGTACCAGGAGGGCATATACACGCACATGGGGCTCGGGCACGCGGGCGCGGTCACGTGCGCGCGGTTCAGCCCCGACGCGCGCCACATCGTCAGCGCCTGCGCCGCTGGCTCCATCATCATATGGAAAATGCCCGAGGTTTTACACGCCGGAAAAATATTGACTTATCTTTATATATTTATATTTTGACCACAAATAAATGTTTTTTGTTTTTTTATATAGATTATTATGATTTAAAATATCAAACCTGATATTTTAAATCGAAATAATCAATTTTAATATATCGAAAACGTATTAAAAACGATATTCTTACATTGAGTGAAACCCGAGTTTAGTAAAATAAATAATAGCTCTTTTGCGCTAAAGAAAATGGCGTAACGCTCTCTTTTGTGAATGTGCGCGTGTAGCACAGTTATACTTTGTTTATGATATGTTATGACATGGTTGCAGCACTCAGGGTTGACTCCCGACGAAGAACTCCTCAGCGGTTAAGAGCACAGAAAAGCAATTTTGCATACGCGCTCAATTTTGACAGTCAATTTTCATTACGATTATGACATTACTGCTGCACTCAGGGTTGGCTGCCGATGAGGAACTTTTTAACGGCTAAGAACATAGACGAAATTCTACATTAGCATTAAATAATGTCTATTTTAAGTACCGCTATGACTTGGTCGCCGTACTCAGGATTGACTCCCGACAAGAAACTCCTCAAAGGATAACAACACAGGCACAATTCTGCATACTCATCCGAATCATGGCAGTCCATTCTACGTACCACCATTACATGGTTACTGTACTTAGTGCTGGCGCCTGATAAGTAACTCCTCACAGGCTAACAGCACAGACATGGAATTTCGTATGTGCGTTATGTGTTCAATTCCAAGTGCCACCGTGACATGGCTGCAGTCAAAGTTGGCAAGACCCAACGCTCTGAACGCCAGGTCGTCATTGTTCAGGATATTTGTTTGGTTAAGGTGTACCTGCAGAACAGTCAGCCGGCCTCCGGGCGTCAGGGCGCGGTGACGTCACCAAAATTGTTACGAGACGATCTGCGCCTGCAACTCGACGACAGGCCGGTGCGCAGAGCGGCAGGGGACCGGCCCAACAAACTGCCAGCCGCACCTTCCAAGGTAGGCTTACAAATAAAATAGCTACATTTTATAAAGGAATGATTAAGAAAACTTCTATTATACAGCATAAAAAATAGTTAAAACCATCTCGGATTAGGTTCATAGCCCGGGAATTTCCAACGAGAATCGAAAACTGCACACAGATGACGTACAGCGCGATTGCTAGTTTGAATTGTACTTGCAGTTTACTGTTAAATTATTAATTAATAAAGTAAAGTAAAGTAATTCTATGTAGCCACATAGAATTGGTAATTCGTTCAAGGGAAATTTTATATTACTTATTTCATAACAATCAAATTACCATATGAAATCATAGAGATGTCTGACAAAAAGTTCAAAGTTTATATAAATGTAAGCTTATAGCAAAATCCTATTAAAATAATAAGGATACATTAAGGAACGGTAAAAATAATTGGTTATGAATGCTCTAACTTCAAAGCTAAAATATATTATTGGCCTGTTAAATGGTTATAAGAATAAAAACTGCTGCTTTGTTAAGGACTCTTCTACACCAGCGATTGGAACCCTCCTAGCTTTAGTTGTAAGTTAACGAATGCAGTTATCACTATCACCTACCATTAGTGTTAACATGTTAAATGTATGAACGTTCCAGGTGGAAAAAATAGAAGCCATGGACACGACCAGAAGCAGTGTTCACTCTTGCTGCCCCTGCGATACAGCAAAGTCCAAAAAATCGGACAGCTCCAACAAAACCCCGCCCAAGGCCGGCGGCGTCAAGTGTTGCAAGCCGTCTGGTGAATATCAAGTTTCTTTTTGTTTTAATACGGATATAATTATTTTCCAGCACCAGTACGGGGCTGCCATTCCAGCACCTTGGGACCCCAACGTCTATCCTTTCTCCGAACTATGTGCCCGGCCCATTGCCACTTAAGCTTCGCGACTCGTTGAGCTATGTCGGTAACTTTGGTTCTTCTACGAATCTCCACATTTCTGATTCGATCGCGTAGAGATACTCCGAGCATAGCTCTCTCCATCGCCCGCTGAGTGACTCTAAGCCTTCTTATGAGGCCCATAGTTAACGACCATGTTTCAGAGCCATAGGTCATCACTGGCAACACGCACTGTTCGAAGACTTTCGTCTTCAGGCACTGAGGGATTTCTGACGAAAAGATGGCACGGAGTTTCCCGAACGCTGCCCATCCGAGTTGGATTCGGCGGTTCACCTCCTTCTCGAAATTGGACCTACCTAACTGGATCGTGTGTCCTAGGTATACGTATTCGTCAACAATTTCGAGTGCAGTGTTCTCAACGATTACTGGTTGAAGCGGAACATGAGCATTAGACATAATCTTCGTCTTGCTCATGTTCATTCGTAGGCCAACCTGTTGAGAAGCTCTGCTGAGGCCATCGAGCATCGTATTTAGGTCTCCCAGAGTCTCTGCCATTATGACTACATCGTCGGCAAACCGAAGTTGAGTGATGTACTCGCCGTTAATGTTGATGCCAAGTCCGTTCCATTCCAGAAGCTTAAAGACGTCCTCCAACGCAGCGGTAAATAGTTTCGGGGAGATAACATCTCCCTGTCGCACGCCTCGCTGCAATTGGATTGGTCTCGTAGTCTGATCTTGTATACGAACTGACATAGTGGCGTTTTTGTACAAACACTGCAACACTTGGATATACCGGTAGTCAATTCGGCATCTCTGCAGTGACCTAAACACAGCCCAAGTTTCCACCGAATCAAAGGCTTTTTCATAGTCCACAAACGCTAAGCAAAGTGGCCGGTTATACTCTTCAGTCTTCTGTATAACCTGCCGCAGCGTATGAATGTGGTCTATGGTACTAAAGCCCTTACGGAAACCGGCTTGTTCGGGAGGCTGGAAGTCATCAAACCTACGAGCGAGACGATTCGTAATGACTCTCGAAAACAGCTTGTAGATATGACTCAGCAGCGAGATGGGTCTGTAATTCTTCAACAAGGTATTATCACCTTTTTTGAAGAACAGAACCACCACACTCCTGTGCCATGCCTCTGGCGTTGTGCCTTGGTGAATAACGGAATCAAACAATCGCTGAAGGACTCTCAGTATCGGTTTTCCACCTGCCTTCAGGAGTTCTGCCGTTATTCCGTCATCACCCGGCGCCTTGCCATTTTTAAGCTGCTTGAGAGCCACACTAATCTCGTATAGGCTGACGTCTGGGATATCTTCGGTATAGTGTCGAGTTAATTTGGCTCTAGGATCCTTAGCCAAATCTTCAACAGGCGTCTGTAAATGTCTGCTGGAATGGCAGCCCCGTACTGGTAAGCGCAGCGTTGGTCGACCCCCAACGAGGTGGACAGACGACATTAAGCGCGTCGCAGGTAGCCGTTGGATCCAAGCGGCTCAGAATCGTGGAACTTGGAACTCCCTACAAAAGACCTATGTCCAGCAGTGGACGTCTATCGGTTGATGTGATGATGATAATTATTTTAAAACTTTTGCCGAAATCGTTGTTATGGCTTCGAGCTATGTGCCCCGTGCATTGCCATTTCAGCTTCGCGACTCGCTGTCGGTAAATCTAGTTTTTGTAAGGATCTCATGATTTCTGATTTTGTGGGTATATTCCAAACATAGCTCTCTCTATCGCTCGCCGAATGATTCTGAGTTTTCATAGGAGGCCCATAGTTAGAGACCACGTTTAGGAGCCTTAAAACATCACCGTTAACAATCATGCGCAGCAAATAACTGTACTGCACGGTAACCTATAATTAATGGGAAATAGGTGCCGGGTTTGATACTCTGCATGGGTATTTATAATTTCAGAATTTTCTGAATTATCGACAAAAACATGCCACAAAGCGATTTAGCGTTCCGGGACGATGTCACGTAGAAACCGTTTAGGGTTATGGCTTCAATATTACTGCGAAACCCCCAACAGGTTAGCCCGTTACCATCTTAGACTGAATCATCACTTACTACCAGGTGAGATAGCATTCAACGGCTAATAGGAGAATAAAAACTATTATTTTTCAGATAAACTGCCTACAAGGACGACCAGTAAGGACTTCATCAATAGTAGCGGTGATAAGAAGTAACGTTTTCACACCGAAAGGCTCGTTTTCATTGGTTGTTAACTCCCCATTGGGGTATTCCCCGCAAGCGGCCTAACGACCAATGATAATCATCGGTCCAAAAGCGTATGACTTACGAGTGTTATTAATAACTTATAGGTTTACCAGCAGAATAAAATGGCTGATCATTTTACGGAGTTACAAATGACAATATTCCAAACAGAAAATATCTCTCCTTGGTCCTTGCATGGTATCATTATATAAATACATTTCTTGGCCTGCGACATATTTTAATTCGGCGCATATTGAACATTAAGGGCTTAACTATGCCCTCCTACAAGGATTTATATAATGTTATTTCTATTTTTATAACTATTTATAATTAAATTAAATGCTTTTATACAATAAATATCATTTTATTTACATACATTTTATATCATAATATTAAGCAAGTAGTTTAAAAAAACAAACTTAACTAAAGCTAAAGCCCATCTTTATAATATACAGAACAAATACGCTACAAATAGGGCTATGCGAGCCACAAGATAATTATCTCTACCCGTTACTCCGCTTTAACGGGATAATGCGTAGACATAATTTGCGCATGCGCATGCTAGACCGAAAAGGTCGCATTTAAAATTGCTAAATAAATTACTTTTATCGTATTTGTGTACGCTAATCTCCAAAATAGATATGTGTTTTTTATTTTATTTTGCTGTGAACTTGAGCTCACTTTCATTTTAATTTATTGGAAAATAAAAAAACATCGATTTTATATTGCTTAGATGAAAGGAGACGTTAGCGTACTACGAAATCGCAGTTTTGTCCAGCTTTATAATATGTATTTCATTGGGTAATCACTCTTATATTGCATCAGATTATTGTAGATGCGTAAGTCTCTAAATATAATTAAATGAATTGATTTACAACTAGTGCTATCCTTTTCTACATGAAACATTGTAAACTAGTTGTAAACTTTTAGACATGTCAATTCAGTTTACAGATTTGCTTACAACAGAATGGCACCAATTTTGATGTAACTAAAAGTAGTATTATACATTGTGTGCACAGTATTAAAATCTATTCTTGATAAAAAATACATGGCGACTTTTTTGTCGTCTTATCTATGCGATCATATGTATCTCTTAGTGTATGTTTATGTGATTGCATCAGTTATAGAAAATAGGTGAGCACTTCCAACAACAAATGGTTCTCATTACTTATTTATGGTGAAACAGTGATAACCTAGTGGGTCAGACTTGAATCTTCTTATACACCTCTCAACTTTTCAGAGTTACAAGTATGTTACTTTATTGTATAAGGAAAACATTGTGATGCAAACATGCAGCATGTTTGACTGTTCTCAAAGTTGTGCATAGTATACTGATTAACCTCAATCTGAGGAGATTTGTGCCCTATAGTAGGCCAATAATGGCTTTATAAATATGAGCATGACGAGATGTATGGCTGAATGAAATATAGAATGCTACTTGTTCGGAAACTCATTTAGAGTGAATATCAATATTGAGCTAACCTTGAGCTAACCCTTTACAATAAGCACTGTACATATTGAATTAGCTGCTGTCTTGGACGAAAAAAATATCACCATGTAATATATTATTAAAAAAAACTAATATTATTAAAGCCTCATACTTGACTCCTTATAAAATTACCCATAAAATTCAGCCCCATGCTTGGGTCTTGCAGTAATGTAACACCAGTTTGCCGTCCGTACCAAAGCATTCATATAAATTCTTGATTATTTGATCTGGTGATGGAGCAAATGTCTGATTTACATAGAGGAACTGCAAAAGAAATTTATAAATATTAACACACTTTTTATAGCTGTTTAATGCTGTGGAAACAAAATGCACAATATGTTTGGACCATTGGGATCTCTGTTTCATTAAGATTGGTGTAGTGGTTAAGCCTAAACTGATAACATACAAACAGACACATTTCCAAAAGACACAACCTGCTAAATTTTTATTATATTTTTCGGATCATAATCATTTGATTATGATCCGAATTACACAACAGAACATGGTTTTCCTTTCAGAATTGAAAGTATTTAGGCTGTAGTCCACCAGGCTGGCCAAGTGCAAAGTAGTAGACTTCACACACCTTCAAGAAGGTTATGGAGAACTCTCTAGCATGCATGTTTTCTTTTGTTTTGCTTCACCGTTTAAGAAAATGATGTTTAATAAAGAAGAAGAAGCACATAACTTAGAAAATGTAGCATGCCAGGATTTAAACATGGCCCACAAAAGTGAAGCCAAAGACCTAACTGCTAGGCTATTACTGCTTAGATATCCTATACAACCTCAATTTTGTTTTTACTGGTATGGTGTCCTTGGTGTCAATATATCAAAAGTCAAAATATCATAAGTAAATTAGATTCTGATCACTGTGGTCAATTAATCCAGTTCAAAAATTGGGAAAAAACATTGTCTAAACATAAAATAACTTTTGTGCCTGTGACATCAGACCGACTGGAGAAAATGAGAATAGGCCTTGTTAAGGACCTTCCTTTTTTATCATCTACAATTGGCCCTAACGCAATGTACACTACTTTCTTCAGTAAATTTATTACAATATTTAATTCCATTTTCACTAGTAAGTCTGTCATGATTACTGATACACTAGTTTTCAGTGAGTGGGCTACGACTGAATTGCATAAAAGTAGACAAAGGTTATATGATCTGTACGCGATACGAGAATATAACACCAGTGATGAGTTCAAAAAAAATGTGCAATTGTTTTCCAAACAATTTAAACGTGAATGCATTTTGGCTAAATCTATATTCATACAGAATAAAATAAAAAATAGCAGTAATGTTATAAAAACAACTTGGAACATAATTAATCAGGAGACAGGAAGAGTAACACCTCGAACTATTGACATCAAACTTGATGTAGATAACAAGTCAATAACGTCAGCTTTCGAGGTTGCAACTGCTTTTGAAACGTTCTTCACCAACATTCCTGTCTCCACAACAAAATCATTGAAATCATCACCGGACACCGCTCTCTCTTTGTTGAAGTTTAATGTGCCTGAATGTAACGATACTTTTAAGTTCAGACACGTTAGCAGCTCAGACGTTATAAAGGCATTTAAATTATTAAATAATAAGAAAACAAATGACTTGTGGGGCATTTCCGTTAACGTTGTAAAGTCTTTGATTGATTTAATTGCACCTGACCTATCATTCATATTTAATAATTGTATAGACTGTGGTGTGTTTCCTGATTTAATGAAACATAGCAAACTATAGTCGTAAAAATGTAATAGGCCCGTTTTGACATTTGTCATCGCAACGTAACTAGTTATGGAACCATAAGACTGTACTCGATACTCACGATAAATCAATTCAAGTTTGTATCAGTACTTGATTGATATTATTATGTATTGTAAAGTGTTCGTTCGTTCAAAGTATTCCTTTAACTTCACAACCAATACGCGTGACTAGCTGTTGATTATACGTCCACTTTTCAACATGTTGAAACAGAGTTAGTACTATATAACCACAAACACAAAAATCGAGTCAAATCACTATGTTTAAATTAATGTCCAAAATAGAAGAGCCATAGTTAACGTAATAGTAAACAATATATATCAAACTTAAACGAGCGCACAGTCAACTTTACAAGATGAGTAACGAAAAACTGCGCAGTGCGCGCGGGGACGCTTCAATCATGTGCCGATTGGTCAGATACATCATCTCAGACTCATTATTTAGAACCCATTTTGAGAACCAAGCTCATTCTTTGCAGTAAAGATAACTACACAATATTTAATTTCGATATTCAGTAAAAAAATGGTTACAGCTCTAGTATAAAAAAAAAAAGACTGAGAACGTAACTGTTTTCGGAACGTTTCGCAACAATTATAAATTGCATGCTACTATGAAGTAAGCGCAAAAAGAATACTCGCGATATATTCTTTCATATTATTTAACGTACCAAAAAAATTTACGTATTTTTTAAAACACTGTATGTAATTGATTTTTATTTTTTTGTTTCTTTCAGTTTCGTTCCAAGTTACATTCTATGGTCTTGCACAAATGTCAAAACGGGCCTATTACATTTTTCCGACTATAGTTCCGTTGTTCAAATCGGGTAGTACTACCGACCCCTCTAACTTTAGACCAATATCTGTACTACCTACTCTCAGTAAAATCTTTGAAAAACTTATATTAAATCAATTACTTCACTTTTTTAATAAGAACGATTTATTGCACGGGCAGCAATTTGGTTTTACACGGGGTCGCTCAACAACCGATGCTGGTGTTGAGTTAGTAAAAAATATATTTGAAGCCTGGGAGAAGTCACGCGACGCACTTGGCGTCTTCTGTGACTTGTCCAAGGCTTTCGATTGTGTACAACATGAAACATTAATCAGGAAACTACACCACTATGGAATTCGGGGCATAGCTCTAGATTTAATGATTTCCTATCTTAATGATAGAATTCAAAAAGTTGACGTGAACGGAAAGCGGTCTAACGGGTCATTTGTGCAAATTGGTGTACCCCAGGGATCTATATTAGGACCCTTCCTATTCCTCATTTACATGAATGACCTTCCTTACCTAGCTGAGGACAATCACGGGATAGTATTGTTTGCTGATGATACATCATTGATGTTTAAAATTAAACGTCGTGAAAAAAATCTTGACGATGTAAACATATGTCTCGCTAAAGTAGTACAATGGTTTGAGGCTAATAACTTAGCTCTTAACGGAAAAAAAACGAAGAGTATTAAATTCACACTACCGAATGTTAAACAAGTAAAAACCATTGTACAACTTAATAATGAGGAGTTGGATTTGGTGGATACGACAATCTTTTTAGGAATAACTTTAGATGCTAAGCTTCAATGGGGCCCACATATAAATAATTTAGCGAACAGACTTAGTTCTGCAGCATACGCGGTAAAAAAGATTCGTCATATGACAAACATAGAAACTGCTAGGCTTGTTTATTTTAGTTATTTTCACAGCATTATGTCCTATGGCATTTTATTATGGGGTAATGCTGCTGATATAGATTCTATTTTCGTCCTGCAGAAAAGGGCTGTTCGTGCGATATATAAAATGGGCCCAAGAGAGTCATTAAGGGATAAATTTAAAGAAGTTAAAATAATGACGGTGCATAGTCAGTACATATATGAAAATTTAATTTATGTCCATAAAAATATATCAAAATTTAAAAAGAAAATGCACTGTAACAATATAAATATTAGAAGCAAAAATAAACTCGTTGTGCAGTTTACTAGGCTACACAAAATTGCAAATTCATTCAAGGGCAATTGTATATTATTTTATAACAAATTACCAAATGAAATCTTTGAGTTGTCTCTCAATAAGTTCAAAGTTTATATAAAACGTAAGCTTACAGAAAAATCCTATTATAACATTAAGGATTATTTAAACGATAAAAAAGCTTGGGTGTGAATTGCTCTAGCTTCATAGCTTAATTTAAATTTACTGGAAGATGGTGATAACAAAAAAATAAATTTACCCGGCTAAGTTTGTTGTGGGCTCTTCTTAGACCAGGGCGCGTTTGGAACCCTCGTAGCTTTAGATTTAAGTTGGCGAACGAAGTTATCACCATCCCGTTACAATTATGTAAACAATTATGTATGAACGCTTCATAAGTGCCTGTGGTAGGCCTACATGAATAAAGAAATTTTGAATATGAATTTGAATTTGGTGTTCCTTAAATTATAATAATACACACCAGTTTCTCTTCAGGCTCCAGCTTGAGATATTTCTTGACAAACTCCATTATCCAACCTATGGGTTTTTCTGCATCCACCGCCCACTTCTTTTTCTTCATTATAGGTGCATTACCAGTTGCTTTCAGTAAAATGTCAACTGTGAAGACACAAAACAAACAAAATTTGAATTTGATTTTTTACAAGGATTGTTAAATGTAGTACCTCTAATCCTACTTTGGTATTTATAAGAATGGCCAAACTGAAAAAACAAGTCTGCCGTACCACAAACCAAATTTGGATAGAGGGAAGGAGAAGAAAATATAATAGCTAAGTATGGACTTGATAAGAAAGATGAGAGTTAAAACATATTTACAAGTAAACATTACAGTATTATTAATGTTCACAAATAATATATGCTGTCGAACTATTCACATATGTACCCAATATGCTGGCACTATTGCCTCTTTGATTTGCCTAAAAAAGCACCAGCTCTTGGAGACCAATTTTTGGTTCACGACATTTTAATGAAATAATTCGTGTTCGGTGACCGTGGGTTATAAACATAAGCACTGCAAAAACGTAGTCATAAGCAACAACCGTGAATTGCACCCTTTAAACATCTGAGCAAATTTGGGGGCGTACATGGTAACGTACGTGACGCTGCAATATCTTTTAAAAGTGGTAATATAATTCTAACCTTTAACTTTATCTGATTTAACGCTATCTCCATTTTCTTTTTGGTCTACCTCTTTTGTATTATCTGAATCTGCTTGAGAAATGTCGTCAGGTACCTTTTCATCTCCCATTGTGTAAAACCTATTTGTTAATTTTAAAAATAAAAGCAATGAAAACTACAGTACATTTATACAATAAAAACAAACCAATAACATATAAATTGTACGTCAAATGTCACTTTGCGTCTGTGGTAGGTCCTGTGTCTGTCGTGTATTTATGCTTTATTGACTGTGCGGATTTAATTTCTACTTCCTACTTTCTTTGTGAACTATAGTCGGAAAAATGTAATAGGCCCGTTTTGACATTTGTGCAAGACCATAGAATGTAACTTGGAACGAAACTGAAAGAAACAAAAAAATAAAAATCAATTACATACAGTGTTTTAAAAAATACGTAAATTTTTTTGGGACGTTAAATAATATGAAAGAATATATCGCGAGTATTCTTTTTGCGCTTACTTCATAGTAGCATGCAATTTATAATTGTTGCGAAACGTTCCGAAAACAGTTACGTTCTCAGTCTTTTTTTTTTTTATACTAGAGCTGTAACCATTTTTTTACTGAATATCGAAATTAAATATTGTGTAGTTATCTTTACTGCAAAGAATAAGCTTGGTTCTCAAAATGGGTTCTAAATAATGAGTCTGAGATGATGTATCTGACCAAGCGGCACATGACTTAAGCGTCCCCGCGCGCACTGCGCAGTTTTTCGTTCCTCATCTTGTAAAGTTGACTGTGCGCTCGTTTAAGTTTGATATAAATTGTTTACTATTACGTTAACTTTGGCTCTTCTATTTTGGACATTAAATTAAACATAGTGATTTGACTCGATTTTTGTGTTTGTTGTTATATAGTACTAACTCTGTTTCAACATGTTGAAAAGTGGACGTATAATCAACAGCCAGTCACGCGTATTGGTTGTGAAGTTAAAGGAATACTTTGAACGAACGAACACTTTACAATACATAATAATATCAATCAAGTACTGATACAAACTTGAATTGATTTATCGTGAGTATCGAGTACAGAGTCTTATGGTTCCATAACTAGTTACGTCGCGATGACAAATGTCAAAACGGGCCTATTACATTTTTACGACTATAAAGATTGCCTTATGGAGGGTAGAGGTAAGGAGAGTCATCTGTGTATATGAAAAAGTGTCGTCAAAATGTATTAAATTAGGATGGCGCCACATTTGCATCAGGGTAACTCTTAAAAGAAGCGCCAAATATAAATATTGTTAGAGTAGGCTTGAAAAATAAACAAGGAAGTATGGAGATACAAGGAAGTAAGGTTATATTTACCACAATATTTTGTACAACGTAAGTTGTTGAAATTCTCAATAATTAACTACTTTAGTCGATAATGACATTAAATTTTTTAACTCTGCATACTTCAATTCATCTACGATTGCTACATTCATACCATACCCTGTGCATCCACCAGCGCCAATGTGGAGGATTTTTGAACTGTTATTTAGCGCAACAACTGGACACTTTTTCAATTTTTCTTCCATATAAGATGACTCTCCTTACCTCTACCCTCCATAATGTAAACATCATTTTGATCTGTCACTGCTCTGCACAAAATAATGATTTAGAGTATATTTAACGAAATACGTAATAAGTCACTCGTTAATGTGTAGATTCTGTGGTATTGTTTATATTGTAAAACTAATCATTATTCCTTAATCTGTGATCTAAAAAAACCTAAAAAGTACTATTTTGCACAGACCAGTACATTTTGTAGCAGTGATTTTAGTGTGCACTTAAATTAAATTCAATGAACTTTGGTGTACCAACTGTAGTTGTTGCAGCTGTGCACTTGGCACTTAGAAAGTTAGAATTGCTCACTTCAAGTAACGTCATGTTCGATTTGGTTTGGTCACTACATTTGTGATTTTCACACCAAAACTTGAGTGACTTTTTGTGTCGTGAAGAAGTTTATTATTTTTAAAAAGAAGTTTAGGACTAAACACTATTGCATTGAAAATTTAAGACTCTCCTATATAATGTGAGTTGACCTACTTTATTTTCATTTTTCGTGTTTTTTATTACTTTATTTCTGTAAAAATTAAAAAAACTATTCCGTCTTTAGAAGAACCTTCTGATAACACTGATCAAACAGGGTTGGTAAGGGGCATTTTTCGCGCACCGGATGTTTGATGTGACATTCGATTTAAAATAACGAAGTTTAAAATAAATAATTAAGTTATGAATACACACTACCGAATACTCTATGAAAACAGCAAAAGAGGTTTAAACACATATAAAATGAACAAAAACATTTGCTTTGACTTACTTATAATAATGTGTTTAAAAGGAAATTGCATACAATTCTACAATAAACTACCCATTGTCACCTTGAAAATTGTTTTAAACGTAAGCTTATAGTAAAATCTTATTATAGTAATCGATAAAAAAGCTTGGGTGTGAATTATTGCTCTACCCAGGTTGCTCCTCTAATAATTTTAAATGAAAATGACATAGTGATAGCCAAAAAAATAACCAACAACACCTGGCTTAGTTTCTTGTGGGCTTCTTCTTAGACCAGGATGCGTTTGGAACCCTCGTAATTTTAGTTTTCAGTTAACGAATATGGTTATCGCCATCATCTCACTACCGTGTAATTCTCATGTAATGTACAAAAGTGCCACCTATGGGCCCACATGGATGAAGATATTTCTGACTTTACTGGGTGTTAAATAGTAATCCATTTAACCAGATATCAAATCATATTGCAATGCGTTTATGATTGTTAATATGATACACAAGACACAGAGAGACCCTAATTCTTAGAGTGAGAAGGATTGAGGCTGTAGTCCATCACACTGTCCTGGTGCGGAATGTTAGAATGCACTCGCCTAAAGGACTCAGGCATGCTAATGCTAGTTATATTTTAGATAAGCGGTGATAGCCTAGTGGGTAGGAGCTCGACTTCACCAGCATGCACCTCTAACTTTTCTAAGTTATGTGCGTTTTATGTAATCTAAAAATTCCTTGCTTCAACGGTGAAGGAAAACATCATGACGAAATCGGCATGCCTGAGAGTTCTCAATAATGCTCTCATAGGAGTGTGGAGTTCACCAAACCGCATTGAGCCAGCGTAGTGTACTACGGCCGTAACCACTCTCCATTGCGGGAGGAGTCCCGTGTCCTGTAGTGGCCACGGTAACTGGTTTATATGATGATGATGATGATATTTCAATTGCTAAAAACGCGCGTAAGTTAGAAGTGCGTGCCGGATACTGAACTCTGTCCCCAGCAAGCGATATTTGGATGACTATTAAAAAAAAAAAAAACTTTTTCAGCAATATGAGTTACGAAGGATGGTATTCCAAGAAGGATGTACTCAAAGACTTGAGGAAGGCTACCGGCAAACGTGTCCTGGACATTGACGAGAGATCAGTTCTAGTTGGAGAGCAGCCACCACCTCAGCGGTACAACATGCTAGATGAAGGTTAGCTTTTTATGCAATTAAGTAGTTCCTGAGATCATTGCATTGAAACAACCAAACAAACTCTTCAGCTTGATACAACGTGTAGCCGAATTACAAAGTAATGTTGAAGGGTGTATAAGTATATCTAATAAGGAATAACCCTGTAAAAATATTAAATAAGCATTTCCATTTATATTTCCATACAAACAAATTAAAACATTCTTTAGTTTTTAGTTATGACAACCCTATTGAAGACATAAGTCGTCGGCCACAACTTGTTATGTTAAAATAACGTCCAGAGAATTGATCTTTTTGATTAGGTACGCTAAAAATACTTACAGCATTCTTTATAATGCAACATTGTTATGGAATGGGGGAAAATTGCTGACCAATTTGGGTCA
Source organism: Pararge aegeria (assembly GCF_905163445.1). Classification (NCBI taxonomy): domain Eukaryota; kingdom Metazoa; phylum Arthropoda; class Insecta; order Lepidoptera; family Nymphalidae; genus Pararge; species Pararge aegeria. The sequence continues at coordinate 1,102,327 of NC_053193.1, forward strand.
TCTTACATTGGTATTGGATGAGCAGGATTAATTAAACAATAAACAAATTGTCTTAATTAGCTTATTACTCAAAATATGGGACAGCTTTGCAATCGTACATTTATTATCATAAACCTGTCAATGTTGCACAAATGCAGTTTGGTGGGCTTCAAGATTAATTATTAACTCACGGACCTCTCAGTAGGAGAATTTTAGAGGGTAGACACACCACGCTGCAATAATGCGGGTTGGTGGGCAATACAGATTAATTTTTAACTCGTGTGCGTATTAAAAAACGGGTTTAGGGTGTTCTCAGAGGTAAGGCGTGGAGCTCGCCAATAACGTAACTCCGTGCCCACCACTGCCGTTTTGGAGCAGCGTAGTGGGTCTATGCTCTAAAACCGTTTCTCCTATAAGAGGCCTATGTCCAGCAGTGGGACAATAAAGGGCTGCGGATGATGAAGCTATAATGCTGATGTGCTATTGGGAACTTACCAAACAGTACTTACATTTTATTTTTGGGTATGTAAAGTACAGTACTTTACATGCAATGTACGCATCAATACATATTTGAATAAAGAAATATTTCACTTTAACTTTGACGACGCCTCAGGAGGATGGTATGTCCATGTTGAGAGAAAAAGTTTAAAGATGTTAAAATAATGACAGGTCTATAGCCAAAACATATTTGGAAATTTAATGTATGTTCACAATATATTATATAAATTTAAGAGAAATTGTGACTGCAATAATTTGAACTACAGCAATACATTAGACTACACAAAATAAGCAATTCATTTAAAGGAAATTGTATACAATTTTACAATAAATTACCTGTTGATATCTTAGGGATGTCTCTAAAAAAGTTTAAACTTTGCATTAAGTGAAAGCTTATGGAAAAGTCCTATTATAGTATACTAGCGTACCAGCCCGCGTCGCCGGGCTAGATTTTGCTTTATTTTATTTAAACAATAAACTTACATCATTAAATTTTTAATTTAAGTCTCATAATATATTAAACATATTTATTTCTATCCGTATTCATTCTCTTCTATTCGCTTTTCGAACGGGTGAAGATCATTATCTACACCCATGTACACCCAACAATAGAATATCATCATAGTAAATAAAAGTGTATTTGACAGTTTGACATTTCAAAAATGCTCCGATCGTCACCAAACTTTATAGAATTACTCGCCAGGTCAATCCGGAGATTCCCCGAAAGTTTCATTGAAATCGGTCCAGCCGAGCCTATACGGAACATACCCACACACTTTCTCTTTTATATAATATATAGAAAGGATAAACGTAAACGATAAAATAGCTTGGGTGTGAACTATTGCACTAACCAGGTTGCTTCTTTAATATTTTCAAATGAAAATGAGATTGGGATAACAAAAAGAACACCCGGCTAAGTTTTTTGTGGGCTTCTTAGGTCAGGGCGTAATAATGGTTTCTAACGGGCATGATTGTCGTCAAACGCTGGCCTATCGTGAATAAAAAAAAAAACTATGTACACATTGTGTATGTTATCAATATCAAAAGTGTGCCTATTTGAATAAAGAAATATTTGACTTAAACTTTGACTACGCCTCAGGTTGATGGCAGGGGCGTGCACTTTATACATGCACAAAAGCACTGCCTACCCTAAAATTGACGATTTCTGCCATTTTATGCAATATTCCTGCTGTAGGCATACCCTGGTAAGAAACCCAGTGCACGGCACGGTATTTTGTAGACCGTGTTCTTTACGTGAGTAAGCCTAGTGGTAGTAGGTACCTATTCGGACGAGCTCTGTCTTAATAAGCTCTACGACTATATCTGTGTATTTATTGAGTAAAAGGTTTTTTTTAAATTCTCCAGAAGCAGAGTTGCAGTTGCTGCGGCTCTGCGGTGGGTGCAAGCCGGCCACTGAAGGTGTATGCACGCCCGACCTGGTCGGCATCACGCAAATGCTACGGATGGTAAGTAATAAAATAATAATAGCTATATTTAATCTATAATGGGGAAAATATTACAAAAACCATTTTTATAAAATTTATCTAATTATACAGTTTTAGTGAAGTTTATATAATTGTTAATAATTATCTCTCTCTCTTTTAATTGTGTTTGTTTTAATATTTTAACCGACTTATTAAAAAGGAGGATTTATTAGAAGAAGGTTTTTTTTATGATTGTTAGCTTGGAACTCTGTCATTTATAAATCGATTTGTAAATTTATTTGGGTTGGTTGGTTTGGACGGTATACTTCCCATGTGGTCCCATTTACACAAATCAAGATCTGATGTAAGGATCTTGGAGAAATTGAGGGAACTCTTCAAATATTATATGGACACCTATGAGTATTTATTCAAGTAATTAGAGCATTCGAAAAGCACTACTTGGTTAAGTGAAACTGATGAAGACCACTGATGGCCAACGGAACTACACGATAACAAGTATTACACTGGTTGCGATTCGATTATGGTATAATAGGTAATAATATAAGTAGGTAAGCAATTGCAAAATATCATTAGGATCGCGATTTAGCTGCATAGTTATCTTTATCATTTTGAAATGTACTTAATTCAAAAAAAATCAAAATTCATATATTTCAAGTAGGCCTAAATAATGAGCGCTTTAAAACGTCAAGTCAGTCTGTTTGTAGTGACTCTACCACCGGTTCGGAAGGCAGATTCCACTGAGAAGAGCCGGCAAGAAACTCAGCAGATTGCTCTTTTCCAACATGATTTTAAAGTTTAACAGAGATGAGAGAAGAGTGGCCTGCTTCCAAGCGGCCTTGTCGTTAAGGAATTAATCAATCGTGTAGTAACCACGATTTGTTAAATGTGTTTTAATATATTGTTTAAACTTAGGTAAAGTAAGATCTAATATTACCTTCGGTATCATGTTATAAAAGCATATACCCATCCCCACAAAGGATTTATGTACTTTTCTCAGACGATATGCAGATATCACTAATTTATGTCCGTTTCTAGTTAGTCGACTGTTTATATCGACTTTTTGTTTATAATTACTAATGTTTTGTTTAATAAAGATTGTATTATTATAAATATATTGCGAGGCTACTGTAAGTATACCTATTACTTTAAATTTGGTACGAATGGATTCGCGTGATCTAAGTTTATATATCGATCGCACCGCTCTTTTCCGTAGTATAAATATAGTTTCTGTATCAGCAGCTCTGTCCGATAACAAGATCCCATACGACATTACACTATGGAAGTATGCAAAATAAACAAGCCTAGCAGTTTAAACATCTGTTAACTGCTAATTTTTCTGACAGCATAAGCAGCTGAGCTGAGCTTACCCGCTAGTGTCTCGATACGGGCAATAATGAAAATGTTATCATTGTTTTAGGTTGACGGCTTAAGCGAAGAAGAACCAAAACAAGAAACACTCAAACCAACAAGAGCGTCTAAACATATAATAACTAAAAGCGTGCTAAATCCTGAGGTGGGCGAATTTGTGCCCATTAGTAGTCATATTAAACATGGTACGGAAACAAAGAAGGAAACGAATTCGAAAAAAACGGCTAAGACTGACACTTGTGATACATTAAATTTAAGTCAAGGAGGTATAGACACACATCAACTTACAGAGATAGAGATTAAGGAAATGAGAGATAAGCTCAAAACTAAAATTAGTGAAACATCCAAAGCTGCCTGTGTGAAGGTAAAACGCGACCGAAACATGGCGATAGCGACGCTACTCAAACTGTATTGCCAAGCGCCTAAACCAGCAGACGAGCATATACCCAAATTGATATCACCAGCGTACTTTGAAAACTCTATAGAAAAATTACGCATAGCAAGAAATTCTACGAAACAAAAAGAGATAGAGACAAATACTATTGAAATACATCAAACTTCTACGGAAAAACAGCAAAGTGATTCTATCACAGACGATATAAAAGTGAAAGAACCGCATATATCAAACATAGCAGCCTCTGTGGATAAGGTGCAAAAGTGGTTGCGAGATACGGAGAATGTTGAAATAAAAATTGAAAAACCAAAGTTAACAATGAAAGTAGATGATCTAAATAAGAAAAGCGACGTTAACAAAACGAATGGCCACTTTAAACAAACGGACAAAATGAAAGGCTCTATGTATTTAGGCGCTATAACTTTTAAAAGAAAAGCCTGCAACAGCAAACCAGCCTCGCCTACATCTACCGATTCCGCGGAGCGGAGGAAACCGGAAAATGGGAATGTTCCAAAAGGCGCTGTATACAAACCATCTCCTTACGCCGCGGAGCTCAACAAGAAATATTTAGAGCGCAGTAAAGTACAAGAGTCCCTTAAAGAAGACTTCTGGGCGGTAGTAGAAACTAAGCTTAAAGCCAAAGACGAGGAAATAAAAAACAAGCAAGCGAAGCTGGAAGCACCATCCGAGAATAGCATAAATTAATTGTTATATAATAAGACATTTAGAACATTTCTTTTAATATCACATAAGTCGAGAATTCTTAGACAAAACTATATTGAAAGCACTAATATAGTTAGTGTTTAAATAACGACACCACTACATTGATATCTGCCAGTATAGTTTTGAATTAAGCGCCATTTACATTGAGATAGTGCTCGCGCACGTTTTGCGTTGAGAATTTGCTTTTATAAGAGAAACGCTCGTAGATTATCGCCTAGAGCTATAAAGGATTTACTAAAGTATAAAAAACCCTAAACTCAGCGATATTGAGAGCACTAAAATTAGTTAATGTATTTTAATAAGGAATAGAAGGAAAATAAAATGGCGTTCACGCACCAGTAAACGCAGCGTTGGTAGACCCCCGAAGAGGTGGACGAATGACATAAGGAGAGTCGATGTCCGCTGGACCTAAGCGGCACAAGACCGTGGTATTTGGAACTCCCTACAAAACCTACACCTAAACCTGACCTATGCCCAGCAGTGGACCTCAATCGTTTGACTTGGCTGGGATGCGTAAAATATTAGTCTGGTAAAACTTAACAGTTTGTTAAAAATTTAAACTGTTTAAGACTTCGTAGTGCATTCATTGACTTGAAATTGCCTTATCGCTTGAAAGTTAACTACGATTTATGTGGAATCGAAGGAGCGCCATCTGTTTTCAATTCTGGGAAACAGTACTGTCACTAGATGGCGCTTTTCGAAAGTTTTTTATTATTATAGACTAATTTGACATATTATGATAAGCTCTTGAAGTAGAAGCGATTCGATCATTTATTAGAGGAGAGGTTCTTTACTCTATGTTAGCTTAACATTGACTTAATGTTGACATGTAACGGCCGACTGGCCCAGTGGGCAATGACACTGCTTTCTGAGTCCAAGGCCGTGGGTTATTATATTCCCACAACTTGAAAATGTTTGTGTGATGAACATGTGTGGTTTTCAGTGGCTCGGTGTTCATTTGTATATTATAAGTATTTTTGTATATTATTCATCAGTCATCTTAGTACCTATAACACAAGCTACGCTTACTTTGAGGGTTAGGTGACGATGTGTGCATTGTAGTGTATTTATATGTTATATATTTATTGACACTGTAGTGTTGGTAGTGTCAATCAGCGCGTGAGTAAACTAGTGGTTGTGCCAAATATAATATGGTAATGTAAACAAAGTAAACGTTTCGCAGTTAAAGACTGAGTTACGTCATAGGGCTATATTAATTGTAACTTATAAATAAGTACAATTTCTTATTGTGAAAATTAAGCTTAATTTCCATACTCCGCGAAAAGCAGGAGAATCTTTAAGGTGTAATTTATAATTTTTTAAATCCTTACATTCCACACCAAACAGATCTTCGGCAATGTACCCTCTCCGTTTCGAGAAATAAAGAAAGGTATAAAAGGCGAATTTTACACTTAACAATTTTGCATTGTCATCAAACATCCCGTGGGAATGCTCTGGTTTCGGAGCGAAACGTGTGTAGAGGGTACATTGCCGAAGATCTGTTTGGTGTGGAGTGTAAGGATTGAAAAAATTATAAATTACACCATACAAATTCTCAAAATTAAGCTTAATTTTCATAATATATCATGGAATTCCGCAAAGTAACGCCTGATTCTATCCAATAGTACAATTTTATGACATAAAGTAACTTATTAGTCAAGTTAGTGAGCTGGTTCGTAACCAATGAAGCATCTTACTTGACGGCGACTGGCGCAGTGGGCAGCGAAACTGAGTCGTGGCCGTGGGTTCGATTCCTACAACTGGAAAATGTTTATGTGATGAACATGAATGTTTTTGAGTGTCTGGGTGTTTATTTATCTATATATTATAAGTATTTATGTATATTATTCATAAACAAATATTCATCAGTTATCTTAGTACCCATAACACAAGCTACGCTTACTTTGGGACTAGATGGCGATGTGTGTATTGCCGTAGTATATTTTTTTTTTATCTTACTGATGCTTCTACATATAGCCTATAGCAGTCCACCGCTGGACTTAAGGCCTCTCCATAAAGGAACACCACGCTGGGCAGAGGGGTTGGTGATCGCAATAGATGGTAGTAGTAGAATAGAGGGCGCTACTGCCCGCTCTCCATAACATTCCCTAAGTCGCCTCGTACATTTATTTACACGAGGCGACTAAGGGAATCGTATGTTTGTTTTATATTGTCTTTTATGACATTCATAACGCAGTGGATGGGCCGTGATCCTTATACGTAAAAATCCCTGGGTTCGATCCTCGTCAGGGGAATTTTAAGAATTAAAAATTTTCGGCCGTGGCTACGAGTGCCGCCGCATTGCGAACAATTAGGCTGCCAGTCCACCGGAGCGGAGCGAGGCAGCCGAGCCGAGAAACGGAGAAATATTAACCAATAGTTATATAATGCACAAAATCTCCGCTAATCTTAAGTGAACCAGACACAGTACGCAACTGCGCTTCGCTCGCTCCGCTCTGGTGGACTGGCAGCCTTAGGGACCTATGGGCTTAGTAAAACGGCCATACCACAGTTTAGCCCGCTAGAATCTCAGACTACATCATCAGGTTAGATTGCAGACAAGGGTAACTTGAAGTGGGATAGAAAAAAAAATTCAATTCAAATTCAAAATTCCTTACTTTCAAGTAGGCCTAATATACGTTCTTTTCAAACGTCAAGTATGTCTGTTTGTGGTAACTCTATTACCAGTTCGGAACTCAGATTCTACCGAGAAGAAGCCGGCAAGAAACTCGGCAGTTGCAATATAAGAAAGGATATAGGAAACTAGAACACTTCTTTTTTACTTTATAAGTACTGATTTTAAGATAAATGTCCTACATTCTTTAAGGGAGTGTGTTCGTAACTGATCACTGAGGGAACAATTAATAAACTATTAATATACAAGTTTAAAGTTAATTTTTATTTTAGGCACGCACAGCTGTGGCCAAAAATATGTATGCAAAAAATGTTAGTCTAGTAAGGAAATTGTGACAATACGTGTTACGTAATCGCTTATTAACTAAATAACTATGTCAACGTGATTTTGTATCAATACATATGTGATGTTTGTTTGTTATTGCACACACAAAATAGACATTATACAAAAAAAAATAGCACATTTAATAAGTGAATAACTTCCTACCGCTTCTCTGTTATTGCTATTCTGTTTCGCGTTTCTGTTATTGCATATAAGCGGGACAACGCTTATATGCAATAACAGAAACTTAAGCTGCTATCTTTTCTGTGGCGTTTCATTTATAGTTACAGTTAAATGTAATAATATGGCTATTAAATTTTAATTTGTTACTCAAAGAGTATGTAAACATTAGCTCCACACAGTAATTAATATGAAATTAACAATTTAGCAATTAAGTTTATTTCATTGTTATATGGTAACACTAAATAAGCATGAGACGTGTAAAACTATTCAACTAAGGTATATTTTTGAAGTGTGCGTCCACAGTGACCAGGGCCTACGACAGGCCTCCGCTTACCGGTTTTGTATGAATTCTTAAACTATCTCGTAAGTCCCTGTTTACTTAAGAGCAGCGGAGAGTTTGAGCAATCCTATCGGTTAATATGTCTCCGTTTCTCGGCTCCGCCGCCTCGCTCCGCCCCGGTTCACTGGCAGGCTAAGTCACTACAACGTGAACGGCAACGGCGTTTTTTATCGTCGTCGCAACGCTAGGCTGGCAATGTGGACGCACACAAGTAGAATTTAAACATTTAGTTTAGTATAGCAATTAATATCAAATAAATTATTATCTTTATTTCATAGTTAAAATTAATATGGTAACACTAAATAAGCATGAGACGTGTAAAATTATGCAACTTATGACAGTTTTCACTAACGCAACAGGGCAATGCCTAAATAAATCTAATCTAATGATATTCCTAGGCATTGATCAACTGTTCACGAATAGCTATCACCTTAGAGTTGGTGAAACGAGGGTTGGTGAATCGTAATATTTCTATAGACATAGCCTAAATCATTAGGCATTCGATTAAGGCTATGTCTATGTTTAGTGAAGACGGACATAAGGAATATTCTTGCTCAAAGCTAAAGTGTACATTACACTTTAGCTCCTAAGTATCTAATAGTATTGTGTAGTAGATTTTAAGTACGTAGTAAGATGTTAGAAGTAATATAATCAACGGTAACACTAAATAAGCATGAGACGTGTAAAATTATTTAACCATGGCCCGTTTTCACTAACGACGAAAACGAAATGTCTAAATAAGTAACGCCTGGTCTATGAGCTTCCTAGGCATACACCAACCGTTAACCAATAGTTGGTGAAACGTTCTTTTCTATAGACATCTAAATCATAAGGCATTCGATTAAGACGATGTCTATGTTAAGTGAAAACGGGCATAAGGAAAATTCCTACTCAAAGATTATGTACACTATAGTCGGAAAAATGTAATAGGCCCGTTTTGACATTTGTGCAAGACCATAGAATGTAACTTGGAACGAAACTGAAAGAAACAAAAAAATAAAAATCAATTGCATACAGTGTTTTAAAAAATACGTAAATTTTTTGGGACGTTAAATAATATGAAAGAATATATCGCGAGTATTCTTTTTGCGCTTACTTCATAGTAGCATGCAATTTATAATTGTTGCGAAACGTTCCGAAAACAGTTACGTTCTCAGTCTTTTTTTTTTTTATACTAGAGCTGTAACCATTTTTTTTACTGAATATCGAAATTAAATATTGTGTAGTTATCTTTACTGCAAAGAATAAGCTTGGTTCTCAAAATGGGTTCTAAATAATGAGTCTGAGATGATGTATCTGACCAAGCGGCACATGACTGAAGCGTCCCCGCGCGCACTGCGCAGTTTTTCGTTCCTCATCTTGTAAAGTTGACTGTGCGCTCGTTTAAGTTTGATGTATATTGTTTACTATTACGTTAACTATGGCTCTTCTATTATGGACATTAATTTAAACATAGTGATTTGACTCGATTTTTGTGTTTGTTGTTATATAGTACTAACTCTGTTTCAACATGTTGAAAAGTGGACGTATAATCACGCCAGTCACGCGTATTGGTTGTGAAGTTAAAGGAATACTTTGAACGAACGAACACTTTACAATACATAATAATATCAATCAAGTACTGATACAAACTTGAATTGATTTATCGTGAGTATCGAGTACAGAGTCTTATGGTTCATAACTAGTTACGTCACGATGACAAATGTCAAAACGGGCCTATTACATTTTTACGACTATAATAGTATTTTGTAGAAGATTTTAATTTACATTTTTGTCATTAATTGGGCCTAGCATTCAAATTAATCAATAGTGTGGAAATATAAAATAAAAATAATAATAGTTGTTTTATTATGTTTGAACTCTAGTGTTCAAACATAATAAAACACCTTTTCTAAATAAATATGTCAAATTAAAATACATACATATTCATTATGATAGTTATAACATTTTTCCAAGAGCCATCTATTAAGTTTACTTCGAAACCTGAAATATGCCACATAGATTTTTGGACATCGAGTCGATTTATTTTAGAAGGATTGTGGATGTAGTTAAACAAACATACACATATCTGTTATGTGTATACATGGCAATTGAAGAATCCCTGATCTTTTGAAAAGCGGCTTGCAACTTTCTGAAGGTTCCGCATTACATACATCCCTCATGCATTTTTTTTGAAGTAGTAATGCTCTAATGACTTCAACTGAACCCCCTAAGTGTCAAACCATGTGTAAATCAGATGATACATATAACTGATGAGCTTAAGGCTACATTTATTGAAATCGTCGGCACGAGACGCCATAGCGCTTATGCAAACTTTCAAATTTTTACAAATATGGTCAATATGAGCTTTCCAGTTGCAATTATTGTCATAAATTATACCAAAAAAATTTAATGTATCAGTGTAGTCTATTTTGATATTATCATATTGAACACTTATTTGAAATATTTTAGAATTATAATAACTAATTTGCATACATTTTGTTTTCCTTCAATTTATATTTAGATCATTTTCATTTAACCAATAAATTACATTTTTTAAAGCATCATTTATTTCTTGTTCCTAATATTCTAACATATAACAAGTATAGTTGTATCATTTGCAAAATATACCAAGGATTGGTTATTGCTGCAGTTATGTCATTAATATAGGTTAAAAAGAGAAATGGCCCTAGTATACTGCCTTGTGGCACTCCTTTTTTATTAAATTTGTATTGAGATTATAAATTGTCTTTATATGCATACTTTCATTAAAATAAGATTATTCAGCTATGAGCTGTACCCCTGACACCATAGCTTTCTAACTTGTCCAATAATATACTGTGGTACTAAGACAAACGCCAGACAATAAATTAAATTGAAGTAAAACATTAAATTCGATCACACGAATTTAATGTTTTACTTCAATTGTATAGGAGGGGCGTGTGTATGTTTCTTTATTAGTATAGGAGGGGCGCGCGGGGCACGAGGCTGCGCGCCATTCAGTTCTGCTTCAGCACCAGAGTTAAACGGACGTTATACTTAATTGCTGTCCTTTTGCATATCATTTCATAAGGTTTATAATTATTAAATGTTTTCTTTAGTTTTGTTTTCTTTAGTTTTGTTTAATATTTGTTTCTCTGTTTGTTGTTCTGTTAATAGTTAAAATAAACCGTAATTTCGTACTATATGTTATGTGTTAATATCATAATAGTTTTTTCAATCTGGCCTTCCTGCTTAGTGCAGCATTTCCTTACTCTCAATCGAGAAGTCGATCTCCCAGTCGTGTTAAGAGTCGCAAATCCTGTACTTCTGATTTTCTTTTTCTGTCTGCAAAAGCTAAAGAATTGTAGATAAATTTGAACTTTAACTTAATATAAATGGGATCTATTTTACACTAATGCTTTAGTATTTTGATACTCGAAAAGGACTCCTATATTGCTAGAAACCAAATCGGATTAAAATTGATCTATATTGTTATGATATTAAAACTTAAATTTACTTACGAAGCTTCGTTCAGCTCGGTCTTTCGACAAGACTTGTAAAATGAAAAACAGAATTACAGGATTTTTGACTCTAAAATGATTTGTATTAGGTCCATTGTACGATACAGAGTTTCATATGCAAAAACGACTCATCGATTGTAGGTATTTCGGCTACTGCTCGTTAATTTGGCACGTCTGTCTTTCAATTCTTAATCAAAAGGACAGTTAAAATGCGCTAAAAAATTATTATCATGATTATTATAAAGATAGACCCAGATTCTTATGACTTTAAGCGAAATTCAAAGTTTATGTCGTCCGATTCAAACTTTATGTCGTCGTGGAAGTTAGTCAACTGCACCATCCCGCTGGATTGGCTACCGAATACTGAATTCGGCGCATCCGACAGCACGAAGTTCGAGATGGCATAAAGTTTGATTTTAACTAAACCTTGTTCATAACATTCATAACCAAACATAGAAACAGTGATTGGTCAGTGTTTTCTGTTTTAACTTCAACTCCATTTCTTCTTATATCTCTTATTATGTAAACAATCTATAAAAATTAAAAAAAAAGAGTTTTAACACATATCTCAATGGTACTTTTATTAAAAATCTAATCTGAAACTCCACTGTTGTTTTATTTTTAGACGCCTAAATAACGGGTGTTATCAGTTTCACCTTTGTCGTTTTTTTTGTTTTATCTTTGCTAGCCCGCTTTTAACTCTGTCTTTGCTATTACGTATATATTATTTATGTTTGTTTAAATATATATATATATATATATATATAGACATCGGTGGTTACGCTTGAACAGAACAACGGTCCAGGGAGATCGTCCGATGGAAAACGCCTGAGTTTACGCTAGGATAAGCTTTAGTCTCAAGTCGTACAGCGGTGAGGGAATTTGTGTGTCTGGCGTAGTGGGTCGTCAACGAGTGGGATGTCGTCCCGTGTCAGTGCAGTTGTAGCAGACTGAATACAGGCACCACTACTTGAAAACGCCTGTCTTGTAGAAAAGAGGACAGTCACAGTCAAACATATCTTTATACAAGTAGGCCCATAGGTGGCACTTTTGATGCTTACATAAGAATTACACGGTAGTGAGATGATGGCGATAACCACATTCGTAAACTTAAAACTAAAGCCACGAGGGTTCCAAACGCGTCCTGATCTAAGAAGAAGCCCACAACAAACTTAGCCGGGTGTTTTTTTTTGTTATCACCATCTCACAATGTCATTTATAATTATTAGAAGAGCAACCTGGTTAGAGCAATAATTCACACCCAAGCTTTTTTTATCGATTACGTAGTCCTTTATACGGTGCAGTAGCCTCGGAGTGCAATGGTGGAGTGTTCGGTACGGAAACCAAACTGTTCTTTGAATAGCTTCAGCTGGAGCATGATTGGCAGCAGTAGCAACTCCTCAGAGGCTTTCAGGTCGTCGACAGCAATGTGATAGAGCGATAGCTCCCAGCAGGCATTGTGCAGGCAGAAGACAAAAATTATGTCCCCCGATATTATTTGGATATTATTTCCACTTGTGCGCCAGTGCTCTGAGAATTGATAAAGCTGCGGGAGAAGATACATTTTTATCCTTTTCCCGGGGAGATGTCTCCTGCCCATGCTAGCCGTGCTGGCATCATATCCACATTAGAGTAAATCTGTGATTTATGTGGAGAGCCAAACGTTATAATTTTACACATTTATTTTAAGCTTTAAGCAGTTAATTTAGCTAAAAACTTATTTGGCTAATAACTTGATTAGTTATTATACTATACTACTGATAATGAATTGTAGATAACAAGACGGCCAAACCCGCGGATGACGGCCACTACTCTCAGTGTCCAATCACACAAGGACTGTGCACAGCGTATATAATTAACTCCGTTCTCCACGATCTTCCGTAGTTTTTCATTTCCCTTTTAAGTGCTGCCTTTTTCTAACTATATCGTCATTTTTTATTGAAGACTGCTGTAGTTTTATTTACGTTAAGTGTTGAAAGAGCTATAGTTTAAAAGTAGGTACGTTATGGAAGGATGCGGGCCGCAGGACGCGTCTATCGGGCTGGAGATCCTTGACGATCCGGAGACACGCCTCCCGTGTGCTGCTAAGCCGAACCCGGAGATTAAATCTTTTCCCCAAGGCCAGCCGAATGCCAACACCATTGCCTACGCTATTGCGAGTGCTCCTGCAACTGGCAGTACTAGTGACATGCATGTGCAGTTCGAACCGCAATCCGCACAAGTTTTCGTCTCAAGCTCTGACACAGCGAGACCCCCCGATGGAGGATGGGGCTGGGTAGTAGTTTTCGCTTCGTTCATGGTGAACCTAATATCTGTGGGAATCGTGTCATGTATCGGATTTTACTACCCGTCAATCTTTAGTCACTTTCACGAACGCAGTGGAGTAGTTATGTGGATCCTTCATTTATTTTACGCCATGCCACTTCTATCTGGTCGGATCGCAGTTTTCTTAATAGACAAATACGGTTGCCGGATTATGACCATTATCGGATCTATTTTAGCAGCGCTAGGATTATTTGTTTGTATTAATGTAAACGGTACGGTAACGTTGCTTTTAGCGTTCGTAATCATGACCGGATTTGGCCTGAGCTTATGCAATGTGGCAACAGTTGTCATCGTCGCTTATTACTTCGAGAAGAAGCGTTCGCTGGCCACCGGCATCTCAGCGTGTGGAAGTTTGTTTAGTGGGTATCTTTTTAGTCCTTTGATACATTTTCTGCTGGATCAATGTGAAGTTCATGAAACACTTCTTATACTGGCATTATTGTTGTTAAATCTGGCGATATGTGGTTTGTTCTTCCGTGACCCAGCCTGGACGGCTGCAATGAATGAGGAAAGAACGAATGAACATAAAAGAAGAATAGAGAGGAAAAAGTTCGTATTATCAGTCAGTAAGAGTAGTGCTGCTGAGTCTGCGAAAGTGACGGACAACACTCTTGGGAATTATGAGACTACAATTGTTAAAGAAAAGGTACGAATATTTGTCTTTCTTACAAAAATATTGGTTACTGCGGTTTTACGATTTTGTTATCCGGGATCTAAATCCCTGGAATCGCAATCGAAATACTTGAACATCAGAGTAAAATGGCTTCTTGTTCCTATAGCTTTAAAGTGCAGATATGCCTAAAATTCTATAGGCAGAACAGAGCAGGCTTGTGGCAGAACGTTTGCAGTCTCACCTGGTGGTAAGTGATGATGCAATCTAAGACAGTGGTAGTCAGACCCTTAATCGGTTTCTTTGCGACATACCGGACCGCTAAACAACACGTCTTTGTCGGTAAGGTGACTGCCTAGGCCGAAGCCTCCCACCAGACCAGACCAGAGAAAATTCAGAAACGATAATTTGCTCCTGCTGGGAATCGAAAGTGGGATTTCCAACATTAAACCACAACGCTCACCGCTACTAACTAAAACGAAAACGATGACTCTACAACGCACAATTGCCAAGTAATTTTGACGACCTCCCTGGCGCAACGCTGCGAATTCAAGCAGGAGATCCCGGGTCCGATTCCCAGCTGGGCCAATTTAGGAATTTATGATTTCTGATTTTTTTCCTGTCTGGTCTGGTGGGAGACTTTGTCCGTGGCTAGTTATAACCCTACCGATAACGACGTGCCGCTGACGGTTAAGTGTTCCGTAGAAACCGATTAGGGGTTTGACTTTCACACTCCCTAACATGTAAGCCCGCTACTATCTTAGATTGAAGCATCACTTACCACCAGGTGAGACTGCAGCCAAGGGCTAACTGGTAGAGGAATAAAAAAAAATCACTTATTATACTTGTACAATTGCCTCGTTGGTCTAGTGGTTAGCATGTGCAAATACGGATCACGAGGTCCTGCATTTGTACCCCTGGTCGGGCCAAGACGGATTGTTAGGAATTTGTATTTACTGTTAAAGAATTTTCAGTACCAGCCCTGTGCCTCAGAGAGCAAGTCCCAGGTTATTATTACTTGCTCGTGATGTTAAAGCCCACCAACCCGCATTGGAGCAGTGGGACGTAAATACACAACATAGAACGCTACGGTTTATGATGTTTTTTGAAATATTAATAGCGAGGGGAACGAGCAAGTGGGTCACCTGATGTATGGGGTCCAGTAACATCTGCAGCACCAGAGGAGCCGCCGAAGCGTTGCCGGCTTTTAAGGAATTTATTTATCCGCCCCTTGAATAACCCTAGATTGTAGTTTGGAGGGAACACATCAGATGGGATATTGTTCCAAAATTTGCAAGTGCGCGGTAAAAATGATCTGGAATGAAATGAATGATCAGATGATGAGGATAAAGTTTATTTCTACGGCGTGAGTGCGGTTACAGAACAGGGAAGGAGGGATCAATGCAAACAACTGTTCAGAACACTCTCCGTTATATAGTCGATAGAGCACACAAAGAGAGCTAACATCTCTTCTCTTGATTGTGATGATACTTGTATAACTTTCAGTCACAATGGCTCGCGGGGCTGTGGGAGGTCTTAGTGGAATTGCTGGACTTTTCGCACTTCCGCAAACCGGCGTTCCTCGCGTTCGCCGTGTCCAACTTCCTACTGTACACATGGTTCAACACTTTCTACTCGCACAACGACATTTTACACAAGGGCGTGCCCATGGCAAAGGTGTCGATGCTGCAATTCGTGGTGATGATGATGAATTTGTTTTCGGCGGTGAGTTAATACATTCACAAATTCTTTTTTCATGTAGGCCTATCACAGCGTTCATACATATATGTTTACATATTTGTAAGGGTATGGTGATAACTTAGTTCGCCAACTTAAACCTAAAGCTGCGAGGTTTCAAACGCGCCCAGGTCTAAGAAAAACCTACAACAAAATTAGCCGGGTATTTTTTTGTTATCACCATCTCACAGTAAATTAATATTAAGCTTTGAAGTAAGAGCAATTAATACCTAAGCTTTTTATCGTTTAAGTAATCCTTAACTTTATAATAGGTTTTTCCTGTAAACTTTTCTGTAAGTAAGTAATTCATACGGTAATTTGTTATAAAATAATATAGGTATAGGTAAAATAATTGCCCTTGAATTATTTATTAATTTTATGTAACCTAAAAATATATAAATTTAAAATCTAAAAAACCACCGGCTTTTATAATGAATACAGTATTCTACTAGTGAGTTATTCTAGCCAGCCATATTAAAGGAGTTGTAAAAACTATGGAAGTACTCCGTCATTTTGTGACGGCACGGCGGCCATCTTGGACCCGATATTCATCAAACACAGCTAAGAACACACGGACTTATACCTACAGTTTCGAGGGTTTCGGTACGACAAAATCAACAAAAAAACGGTTCATCCGTGCGGGAGCTACGATGCAAAACACGCACGCGCGCACAATCGCACACACAGAAACGACAAACATATAACATTCCCTCGTTTTGCGGTTGGGGGTGAAAAACTGTCTGTTTTCTAGATCCTTATAGGTTGGGTGGGCGGACAGGAGTGCGTCAACCCGAGTCTACTTAACGCCGTGTGCATGGTGCTGGGCGGGACTGTGTGGGCCATCGTGCCTCTGCTGACCACCAGCCTGGGGCTCACGGTCGCCTTGGCTGCCTTCGAAGCCTTCGCAGCGGTCAACTACACTCTCACGAGCACCATCCTTGTCAAACAAATCACGCTAAAGAAGTTCACTAATGCGTATGGCTTGCTGCTGCTGATTCAAGGACTGGCCCGGCTTATTAGACCTACGCTGGCTGGTAAACAGATTTTTTTTAAATTTCCTCTCATTACACTGCTCAATAAAGTAAGTAGCTCATTTAAAAAGCTGGTATATTATCATCAATAGCCTATAACAGTCCACTACTAATGTCATATGGGAACTTGTTATGGGTCAGAGCTGCTGATATAGAAACTATATTTATACTCCAGAAAAGAGCTCTGCGATCGATATATAAACTTAGATCACGCGAATCCCTTCATGCCAAATTTAAAGAAATAGGTATACTTACAATAGCCTCGCAATATATTTATAATAATATAATCTTTATTAAACAAACCATAAGTATCTAATTATAAACAAAGTCGATATAAACAGTCCACTTACTAGAAACGGACATAAATTAGTGATAGCTGCATATCGTCTGAGAAAATTACAGAAATCCTTTGTGGGGATGGGTATATTCTTTTATAACATGATACCGAAGTTAATATTAGATCTACCTTTACCTAAGTTTAAACAATATATTAAAACACATTTAACAAATCGTGGTTACTACACGATTGATGAATTCCTGAACGACAAGGTTGCTTGGAAGCAGGCCAATCTGCTCTCATCTCTCACAAAACAGAAAAATTCTACAGATTGTTAAACTTTAAAATGATGTTGGAAAAGAGCAATCTGCTGAGTTTCTTGCCGGCTCTTCTTAGTGGAATCTGCCTTCCGGTGGTAGAGTCACTACAAACAAACTGACTTGACGTTTCAAAAGTGCTTATAAATTAGGCCTACTTAAAATAAATGAATTTTGTTTTTTTTTTACTGGTCTAAAGCCCTCTCCTTGTAGGAGTATTTGCCCATAATCACCACGTTGGGTACACGAGTTTATAATCGCAGTAGACAGTAGCAGTAGCACAGAGGAGGCTGCTCCGTTATTTTCCCTTAATCGGCTCGTACGACTCCGCGTGAAGAGAAGGGGTGGTGACAACTGTATTCTGATCTGCTGTCACACAACACAATCCATCTATCTATCTTCAAATCATACAAACCAGTTAGTTCTTACAAGTGCAATATTAAAACGTTAATATCGAGGCAGAAAAATAAGATTTTTTCCAAAGTTTTATAAATGGAAATGTTAGCCAATTTGACCAAAACGAGCGTACATTTTTAATGTTATATTTATAAATAATTAAATATTATGTATATTTTCGTATGTTTACATAATCTGAGAAGCCTTCCGGGACTCTACGAGGCATTATGTTATTTCCAGGCTGTTATTTGACTGACGCTTATTCTTATTTCTAGTCACGATCGCCTGGCTCGACATCAACAGCAGCGACGATTTAGTCTTTTACTTGGGTGGAGTGTCCATTGGGGCTTCTGGGCTTATCCTCATTATTGTGCAGTGTTACAACGTCGTGCGACGATGCTACAACCACCAAACACGATACGACGTAACTATCAACACGTCCACATTCAAAACGACTAACTAACTCAACTAGCTAGATGCTTCAAATATGGTGGTTGACCCACTGACGTAATATAAGAAATATTACGTCAGTGGGTTGACCCTATAGTTGACCAGGCAAGGTTGAACTTGCAGCATTAAGTGTAAATATTAAGAATTCCCGCCGCTACTTATCAATCAAGTTGACGCTAGAAGAGTAAAAAATAAAGCCTACAATTGCGTACTGCGGCTTTATAGTGTTACTATAATAGTAATACTAGCCGTTCGGCTGCAATGGTGTTTTCTTTAGTTTGGCCCACATAATCACAATTGTTACCAATTGTGAATTTGTCAAAACTGTTACAAGTGTATATTATAATAAAATGGATTAAAAGTTTTTCTATTCGTACATAACTCTAAATTATATCATGTAAATAAAAGCAATAAAACAGTAGTGAACATCGAAAATATTTCATTTAACGACATTTCCAAATCCTTTTTAAAACCCTAATTGGTTTGAGACTGACTGGTACATCCTACTTTTGTACAGATTCTAACAGTGCAGTGAACTATATGATTGGTGCTTACATCGTGTTTGAACCAGGTCTGAACCAGTGAGCTTATCGATAATTCATTGGGTTGTACCCTGTGGTCTCATCGCATGAAATCATTTCTGGGTCTGTGATTGAGGGTCTAAGATTATCTGACATAGGTCATTTATCTGAGGCGATCTTATTATTTTAGGGTTCCCTACCTGAAGGTAAATCCTTCTAGGATCAGTTTCTAATTGTCATGGCTCTTTATTTCGGGAACACGTGGAAGTACAGTTGAAATTAAAACGATATTATATTCAGGTCTAAGATTACATTAAAAAAATACGGCCTTTTATACGCCCCAGAGAACGTTTATTTCGACACTCTCAAGGGAATTTTTAAGCTACATTCCTTTGACCTGGAACTATGGAGGGTAGAGGTAAGGAGAGTCATCTTATATGGGGGGAATTTATTTACTTGAAAATTCAGCAAATCCAATGGTTGTTACAGATTGTTTGTAAAAAGAAATGATGTTTATGGTTGTTTATTATTCTATATTACTTTCAGTTACAGGACCCAATTTTACTCTGCCTGCAGGTTCACTTTGCTGATCAGTCACAAACTAATGTCAGTGATTATTAATTTACTGATCTGTAGCTGTGTCACAGACCAGTAAATAAATACTCTGGGTTATGGAGGGTAGAGGTAAGGAGTGTCATCTGTGTATATGAAAAAGTGTCGTCAAAATGTATTAAATTAGGATGGCGCCACATTTGCATCAGGGTAACTCTTAAAAGAAGCGCCAAATATAAATATTGTTAGAGTAGGCTTGAAAAATAAACAAGGAAGTATGGAGATACAAGGAAGTAAGGTTATATTTACCACAATATTTTGTACAACGTAAGTTGTTGAAATTCTCAATAATTAACTACTTTAGTCGATAATGACATTAAATTTTTTAACTCGGCATACTTCAATTCATCTACGATTGCTACATTCATACCATACCCTGTGCATCCACCAGCGCCATTGTGGAGGATTTTTGAACTGTTATTTAGCGCAACAACTGGACACTTTTTCAACTTTTCTCCCATATAAGATGACTCTCCTTATCTCTACCCTCCATACTCTGGGTCAGTGATCAGTTGTAATGTTTACGGCTCCTTGGAGTAATATTGTTCTGTGGTTTACAGAGTAGTAACTTTTAATTATTATCACATAACTTAATTACTTTAGGAGATTATTATCAACTTTAATAACACTGGAATTTGTACTTATTGAAAATTATATTTAAGACAAGCTCATTAAAGGTATGGGTTGAAATGGATAGGTTTTAACTATTTTATTATTGTTTGGTTCCAATAGTAAAATGTGGCTTCGCCCACAATAAAAAAAATCATTATATTATGTAGTTGTAACTAAAGTATATTATTTCCTCACAGGCAGATCTGGGTGCCAAATTTCATTAGAATTCATTGAGATGATTAATTGTGATTTATAACGAAACTTTTAACGATACTAAGTAGCTTATTTTTACCTAATGATTTAATATTAATTTTAATATAGCTTTTCTTTTATACAAGTCTTTGTTATACCTTTTTTTTTAAACTACAAGATAGCCCTTGACTGCAATCTCACCTGATGGTGATGATTCAGTCTAAGATGGTAACATGCTATATATACCTGTTAGGGGTATGGCAGTTATGTTTAACCCATACCTCTAATCAGTTTCTATTAGACATAATACGGGAACACTTAATGGCTATATAATAGCCATAGGGTGGTAACTAGCCATGGCCAAAGCCTCCCACCAAACCAAAGTGGAGAAAATTAAGAAATAATAAATTCCCACTTTTCTTCTGCCGGGTCAAAATAGGACCTTCTATTTATAATCACAGTGCTCACTTCTGCACCAGTGACGTTATCTTTTAAAATTGCTCATGGATTTATATAGCAAATTTGTCTATTGTAGTGACTTTTACCGGTGTGAAATGCATAGTTTACTGAAAAGAAGCAAGCAATACTGCAGGTACCTACTACTATATAAAATCACTATTCCATCTTGTGTTCTGAAGTGAAATAGGGTATAAAACTAATTTGGTTTTTAAATTACAATGTATCAATTAGGTATTTCTAATAGCTTTTAGCTTTGCCCATAGTTTGTGTAGATAATTTCTTAATCTCACAGGACATCAGAAATGATTTTATAGAATTGGAAAACTCGAAGTGGATTTAATATAAACATTGTTGAATTTTGCAGGTTCAAAAGGATTAATTAGGAGATACATAAATATAAGAAACAGTTCAAATGGCCAACCATTGGACAAACAAGTATGCCATATGGCAGGACTTGTCTGTTGCGCAGGGCAGGGAGGTACCAGTAGAGATCGACAACACAGTTATAGTGGCACAGGATGAAAGACCTCCACCTTTGCCCATCATTGAAGGTAAGAAATAGTATTTATAGATCCACTGGAAATCAAGGTTAAGAGGCTTTAATCCCTAATAACTTATATCATGGATATCAGTGTCCTTAAAAGCACTTTCTCAGTAACAGACATCAGTCATCATGTCAAATTATATGATGGATTGTTCCAAATACAGTGTAAACTCTATGTAACGACCCTGAAGGGACTGTGCATTTTATGGCGTTATAAAGAGTTGTCGAGAGTAGAAAAATCTGAAATAAAAAGAAAAAAAAAAATTCAGACAAGTGTTAGTAGTTATGTACATATAAAAAAGAATCTTATTTGAATGCTATTGCGTATAGTCTGTTATTTTTGTCTGACGTCTTTTGCTGCACCAGTAATCTTGTTGAATATTTTTTGATATCTTGCGATATTGAGGCATCTCGCAAGCAATCCCGATTTGTAAACAAAAGAATGAATTTCTTAGAAAGTTCGTATGGATGACGCCGACAATCGAGTTTATTGCGGGCTAGGATAATAAAGCGACAAAAAAAATCGTAGGTACACAGAATCGCAGTTTTTAGTAATTTTAGCAACTTAAAAAGTACTTTATTACTCAATTGTTGTTGTTATTGAGGGTGGGCGTAATGCTATGTAGAGTGTATCATTGTATGGAAGACAAGCTAAACCTACCAAAACCTATTAATTTCGACGCTTTAGGTAGTTCGTCGTTAAATCGAGGGACTTTACATGGAGTTTACACTGTATTATGAATTCAAATATTTATGCCTTCTTATCAGTTTTATAGGTCAATTTGCGCAGTGTGCAACAAACCTGCTTTCTAAGTCAAGGCTGCCGGAAAAAGTTTGTGTGATGCACATGAATGTTTAACATTATCTGGGTGTTTATTTGTATATTATAAGTATTTATGTATACATATTATTCATCAGCTATCTGAGTACCCTTATGGGTACAAGCTACACAAGCTAAGATGGCACACAATCTACGCTTACTTTGAGGATGGTGTGTATTGCTGTGGTATATATATAATAAATATATATATATTACATCTTAATATATATAAATCTCCTGTCACGATGTTTGTCCGCGATGGACTCCTAAACTACTTAACCGATTTTAAATTAAATTGGCACACCGTGAGCAGTCTGGTCCAACTTAAGAGATAGGATAGCTTAGGTCTTTAATTATAAAATTCAAAATTCATTTATTTCAAGTAGGCCTAATATAAGCACTTTATAGTCGCAATTTTATTTTATTGCAAAATATTTGTCTATGATTAATTGACAGTCACAACTCACATGTTATATATAAATACTACTATACTCATTTAAGGCTTAGCGATACTGAATACTTTAAAAACAAAATCAAACGCAGACGAAGTCGCGGGCAACAGCTAGTATATTATATATTGAGAAATTGATCATCTTAATAGGTTCCAAAATTCATTTAATACTATGCATTTTAAATAAGGTAGGTTTTGTATATTATTATTTAATAATTGTTACCCCCATTCTTCTACCGTGTTTATTACGGTTTTGGCAAATCTCTTGAGAACCGTGTGTTTTCTTGGAATAATTAGTAGCCTATGTTACTCTAGGTACTTTTAATTAACTCTATGCCAAAATATTAAGTTAATTGGTGGAATAATTAGTAGCCTATGTTACTCTAGGTACTTTTAATTAACTCTATGCCAAAATATTAAGTTAATTGGTGGAATAATTAGTAGCCTATGTTACTCTAGGTACTTTTAATTAACTCTATGCCAAAATATTAAGTTAATTGGTGGAATAATTAGTAGCCTATGTTACTCTAGGTACTTTTAATTAACTCTATGCCAAAATATTAAGTTAATTGGTGGAATAATTAGTAGCCTATGTTACTCTAGGTACTTTTAATTAACTCTATGCCAAAATATTAAGTTAATTGGTGGAATAATTAGTAGCCTATGTTACTCTAGGTACTTTTAATTAACTCTATGCCAAAATATTAAGTTAATTGGTGGCTTAGTTAGGGTGCAAAGAATCGACAAACAAACATACTTTCGCATTTATAATATTAATATTTTTCAGACACTGAAGATGAATTTTACGCTAACTATGTTGGTGCAGGAGACAGTATCTGTGGACCGGACCTGGATTTAATTTCAAAAATGCTTCAAGAGGTGACATTGATATATCTATGAATACTTATAAATAAGGCTGTAGAGGTTTTATTTCTGTTTGCACACGCTAATTCGATCGCGAGAAAGAGAACTACTAATGTTTGGAATCAATAGAGAGCCATCTAGTTGTAATACTGGTAAACTGTACTGTCACTAGGTGGCGTTTTATGTCTAATGTCAGGTGAGCCGGCCAACAGATGCAACCCTCACTGAAGAACCCCCCACCTTGTGCCCAGTGGGAAATGCAAGCGTGAGCATGTTCAAAAGGAAGGAGAAAAAGAGAGATCTGGAGAATGGCCTAACGTCTACACCTAAACCGTCTGGTACATTTCTTCATATTTATCATCAAGAAATTGCAGTAAAAATACCATAATCATCCTTTTTTTACACGCTTTTTATTAGCTTCACTTGTATGTATGTTTGTATGTTTGTAACCGATTTCTTTGGGCGCGATTTTGTCCTACTTTGAACGATCAGATTTGATTCAAACTTTGTAGACATATCGAGGACCGATGACAATACACTAATCTGAGAAGATTATTCCAATTTTCAATATAAAAAAAATAAGATTTTTTAGTTTTTTTTTTAGTTTACTCTACCTTATGCAGCAGTGATAGCCCAATGGGGCGGACTTCGACTTCACTTGCCGAGGCTGAGTTCGAATCCTAACACGCACCTCTAACTTTTCTAAGTTATGTGCGTTTTAGGCAATTAAAATATGACTTGCTTCAACGGTGAAGGAAAGCATTGTGAGGAAACCTGCATGCCTGAGAGTTCTCTAAAATGTTCTCTCAAGGTGTGTGAAGTCCACCAATCTGCACCGCCAGCGTAGTGGACCAGACCGTGCCCTGTAGTAGGCCATTTATGGGCTGACTTTATTGTAGAGTTGTATTAACTATATAAATATATTGACAGTTTATTTGCGCAATGGGCAACGTTCCTGTTTTCTGAGTCTTTTGATTGGCTGGCTAGGCTGTGGGATCGATTCGCACAGCTGGAAAATGTTTGTAGGACGAACATTTATGCTTTTATAAGTATTTATGTATATTATAAATATCCATCAGTTATCTAAATACTCGTAACAGAAGCTACACTTATGTTATGATGTATGTATTGTCGTAGTATTTTTATTTCTTTATTCATAGAGAGGTAAAGAGATATAGAGTGCTAGATAAGATGATTTTACTTTGATACTACTTTTTTTTATATTGATCATATTAAATTCTAACAAATATTTTTCAATAATATCAGCAATCCTTTTAGATACTAAATTAACTAAGGTAAGGGCTTTATACAAATAAATTAAAATTTTATAGTAAAGGGGGCAAGACTTGATAACAATATAAGGTGATGTCTACCAATCCGCACTTCTCCAGCGTGGTGGACTACGGCCTTAACCCGGTTCCCGGTGGTTTGCCGGTAATGGGTTGATAGTAATGAAGCGATGGTAAGCCCCAGGCTTGTCCCCGTCAGACCCGGAAGCGGAGCAACCCCGTCCGTACGTGCCGTCCGCCCGCGCCGCGGACTACTATAGCAGGTTCCACGAGCAGAACAGAGCCCGCGAGCTCCGAGAGGAGAGTATCTGGACTATAGCGGAGCGTCAGATGAAACAGCTCGACGTAAAAAGGTACAGGTAACAGAATGGTGTAGTAATTTCGTGAAGTGGGTCAATAATTTAACTTTTGAACTGATTCATATAAAAAGAAACAAGAAAAAAATTTGAATAGCTTTTATATTCACTGACTAAAATCAAAATTAAATATTTCTTTATTCAAGTAGCAAGTGCATTTAGACCAATGAGGGACGAATTAATATGCAATTTATTTAGATGTGAGGATTTGGCAAAGTATCGTGGCGGCACCTTATTCAGAGGTAGCCAGAATGCTATTAGATTTTAAGCTAAGATAAGAGAAGTAGGAAGTATTAATTTTCGTAAAGGGAACGATGGGGTTGACATTCTTATTGTTAATAAAAGTCCAGAATAAATAAAGAATTAAAAAAAAAAAAAATTGGCACATAGATGACACTATTGTTCAGTGTCTGTGTGTATGTTTTTCAGTGTCTGGGTGTTTATATGTATATTATAAGTATTTATGTATCCTATTCATAAAAATATTCATCAGTCATCTAGGTCCCATAACACAAGCTACGCTTACTTTGGGGCTGGATGGCGATGTGTGTAGTTTCGTAGTATATTTATTTATTTACTGTTTTATGTGGAGTATAAAGATTGAATGATATAATGATAATAAATTACACCACACAGATTCTCTTGCTTTTCGCGGAGTGTAGCAAATTAAGCTTGATTTTCATAATAATAAATTATGCTGTCTAAGATGGTAGCTGGCTAACTAATCTTAATGAGGTCAAAACTGTGAATCTGATTTCCAGGAAACTTAATGCATTTTCACGTACTGGAAGCGAACCTGACTCAAGCAGCTTCGGGGCACAGGGTATGTGAAGAATGTATCTATCTATACTATAATGATATACAGTGCCTCGGAGAGCACATAACGCTGCCGGACTTGCTGCTAATCTCTTCAGGTCGGAGCTGCCGTCCCATCGGACTATGAAAGCGAGGGAATAGAGAATGCACCTTAAATATTTAAAAATAATAATAATAAAAAATATAACGTCGTTGTCAGTTTTAATGATAGGAACCACAACGCCCAGAGCTTTCTGATAATTTTTTTTTGACCCTGTATAGAAAAATGTTTGTACTTCCTCAGGTATGGATCTGGTCAGACTGCCGATGCATCGCCACGTGTACACAGATGTTTCGGATTGTGTAGTGTGCGAAGTGTTTTGTAAAAATAAAAAAGCTTTTCAAAAAAACATTATAGAGCCCCAAAAGTCTGCTGGTTGTGAACGCCAGTCGGAATCGTAAATTTTATTCGAAATTATTATTTTAAATTATAAATTAGAGAAAAGGGTAAAGTAGAAGTAGAACTTTTCTTAGTAATATATCTACATTTTGTGAGAGAACTCGTAGTAAGGGGAAGTATTACAACCTTGCTTATTTCTGCCGCCTAGCGGTCTGAAAGAAGTGGTTGCTGTTGAATGAATGATTGAATGAATATACTTTTATTGTACACCACAAGTGCATTAAACAAAAAGGCAATCATAGCGATCTCTTCCAGTATTGAATTATAATTTATGGAATTCCAAAAACACCATGCTCGAAGCATGTAAAAAATTATTGTGATAATGTGCGTTAGCGTACACCAAAACATCTTAGATGATAATATATTATTTTAGAAAAAATGTCGTCATAACAAAAGTTCGAAGTAACTTTTTAAAAGCATAACACAAGCGGTTTATTCGGTTTTTTAAACTCCCGCGGCAGCCGTTGGTTTCTTGTTATTTCCTACAGTTTATTTTCACTTGTGTTATCATCATATTATATATGCCCATAACCGGCCCACTACAGAGCACGAGTCTCGAACGATGAGAAGTGTGAAGGCAGTAGTGCAACACCCTGGCTCAGTGCGGATTGGTGGACTCCAAACGCCTTTGAGAACATTATAGAGAAGGCACGCAGGTTTCCTCACGAAGTTTTTCTTCACCGTTGAATCAAGTTAGATATTTAATTACTTAAAACGCACATAACTTTGAAAAGTTAATGGTGCGTATTAGGATTCGAACTCGGCCTCAAGAAAGTAAAGCCGAAGTACTCACCACTAAGTTATTACCGCTTTACTTCCATTGTATTGTAATGTAAACAATCTTTTTGTTAATTTTTACCGACGATTTGTTATCGACTTGTATAGTTTTTAAACAAGTCAGAATGAGCTATAGAATTCTATTAACATACTGTTATTCTAATTAAGAAAATTTGTGTTTACAGAATAAGTGACTGTGGTAATAAAATATATTATATTTTATTTTTATACATTTTTGAGTTTTATTCTGCGTAAAAGTATTGAAAACTTGACCCGCATCTTTGTCCAAACCAAAATTCTATTTGTGATATATGACCAGCCCATAAAGTACCTTTTTAGAAGCTCCATTGAGCAGTGAAAACTTACATTTCTTCCATAACCCACTGCAATTCACCTTCTTTTACCGTTAAAATATGTGATAATGAATTGCTCAAAACATGCGTAACTCCGAAATGTTAAAAGGTACGCGCTGGATATCGAACTTGATACCCCAAAAAGAGAGGCCGAAGATTTAACAACTATAGTCGTAAAAATGTAATAGGCCCGTTTTGACATTTGTGCAAGACCATGGAATGTAACTTGGAACGAAACTGAAAGAAACAATAAAATAAAAATCAATTACATACAGTGTTTTAATAAATTTTTTTGGGACGTTAAATAATATGAAAGAATATATCGCGAGTATTCTTTTTGCGCTTACTTCATAGTAGCATGCAATTTATAATTGTTGCGAAACGTTCCGAAAACAGTTACGTTCTCAGTCTTTTTTTTTTTACACTAGAGCTGTAACCATTTTTTTACTGAATATCGAAATTAAATATTGTGTAGTTATCTTTACTGCAAAGAATGAGCTTGGTTCTCAAAATGGGTTCTAAATAATGAGTCTGAGTTGATGTATCTGACCAAGCGGCACATGACTGAAGCGTCCCCGCGCGCACTGCGCAGTTTTTCGTTCCTCATCTTGTAAAGTTGACTGTGCGCTCGTTTAAGTTTGATGTATATTGTTTACTATTACGTTAACTATGGCTCTTCTATTATGGACATTAATTTAAACATAGTGATTTGACTCGATTTTTGTGTTTGTTGTTATATAGTACTAACTCTGTTTCAACATGTTGAAAAGTGGACGTATAATCAACAGCCAGCGCGTATTGGTTGTGAAGTTAAAGGAATACTTTGAACGAACGAACACTTTACAATACATAATAATATCAATCAAGTACTGATACAAACTTGAATTGATTTATCGTGAGTATCGAGTCCCGAGTCTTATGGTTCCATAACTAGTTACGTCGCGATGACAAATGTCAAAACGGGCCTATTACATTTTTACGACTATAGGCTATAATCCATTCGGCTATGCTATCCTTCATTCTTTTCAGGGTTTAGAATTAGTATATTGTGCAACAAGTGCGACAACGTCGCACTAGTCGCACATAATATTTTGTATTACATATGTGGGCACAAACCGGGGTCCAGTTATTTAATACTATTATTAAATTAAACTGTCAGACGCGTCAACCTCAATTCAGTTTTAATATGTCGATTGTGTTTTTTTTTGTTATTATTTTTTTTTATTTTAGCAATTTTGTCTAAATTTGCGTGTGCCAAGAATAATTTACGTGCGACAAATAAACTTGTCGCACTCAAATAACAGTTTTATTTAAGAAAAATCTCACGCGTAATTTTAAAATGGGCAAACGGTTCTTTTTCAACCGCAACAGCGAGCGTCAAGATACTACTTTCCCCGCATGAGTAATACAAACGTGTATTATGCCAAAGTAGCTATTGTTTTCGGAGGTTGTTATATTTGAACCCTTCAGAAATAATATTTTTTGACGTAGGCCGATATATTGCTGATGCCTAGAAGCCAGTTTTAACTCACAGAAGAAATTGAGGTTTGAACAGGTAGGTATCATGATTTAATTAGTTTTACTAGACATCATAAACATATCAACCCATTACTGGCCCACTACAGGGTACGGGTCTTCTCTCACAATGAGAAGGGTTTAGGCCGTAGTCCACCATGCTGGCCCAGTGCTGATTGGTGGACTTCACACGCCTTTGAAAATATGAAAAACTCTAAGACGTGCAGGGTTCCTCACGATGTTTTTCCTTCACATATAAAGCAAGTTTTAAATTGCATAAAACGCAGATAAATTAGAAAAGTTACAGGTGCGTGCTGGGATTCGAACTCGGCCCCCCGATGTTGAAACCCAGCACGCACTTGTAACTTTTCTAATTCATGTGCGTTTTATGCAATTTTAAACTTGCTCTAAATGTGGCCCCCCGAAGTTGAAACCAAAGTTCTAACCAAAGGCTAGTAGCTAGTTCACTTCGCATCTACTTAAACTTTTCCCAGCAAATCAGGTCCGCCAATCAAGGCTTTACCTGAAAATCAGCGCTGCAGTAGTCAAATACTGCAGCATCATGCTGAGGTAGCAGCCTTTTCAGCTGAAGAACCTTTCGGTAATGCATTTAGTTTGTAATACAGTGTAAAATTAGTTTTTAATGTAATAAGTAAATAGTTTTCATTAGTTTACTTCTGTGTGGAAGCTGTATAAAGTTTATTATTATTATTGACAACGTAAAATGACTCCAGTCCAAATAAAAAATCAATTTCAGAATCATTCACTAACATATAATTTGTCGATTACGCTAACAATATATACTTCCACTTTAAACTCTTAAAATAATTTATCTTTTATTAATATACCTATTCCTTTCCCTTTTTCCTTTTCTCTATTAAAATCTCGCCAAATAATCCCAAACGCCCGATGTCACTTTCCGCGCCATCTTTTTTCTCCTCTCCTCTTTCTTTTTTTCCCCGTGTCGCTTAAGTCGCCAGTCCTACTAAGTTTCCAACGTGGCAGCACCGTCTTATCAAATATTAATACTCCAAATCCAGGACTGTTTTTATTAAAAGGACTAAGTTCTTTTATAACTTCTAGATTCATTTTATTGATTTGCATATCATCTAATATTGATAATCTAGCTTAGAATGGCATTTATCTTTGATGAAAATTCAAGTAACCTTAAAACAGCTATGTTTTAATGTAGAAAGAATATCGACAATAGATAACAGTCAGATTGACGTCGAACCGAGCCGAGGTCAGAGTCCTCGCAGAAGGCATCGTGTCGTCGAGCCCTGGGGCTCTTCTTATGGCGAGCTCTCGCGCTCGCCCCACTCCCCCGGTGACGCCGTAGGAACCCCTCAGGTCGTTATCGGCAAGTGTCAATCCGAAAAAGAAAGAATATCGAAGCATCCCAAACAGTTCTGGATTAGCCAAAACAAATGGAAATATTTATTGTGCATCACGATATATGTGACGTATAGATAGACGGCGACAATAACGGCACCAAAATATTTGCTGTAGGTAGATGAAAGCCAAGGCGTCAAGCAGCTGTAAGTAAGTGAAACAGATTGACCTGATTTTTTAATTAAAATAATCATTAGTCTAAGCTCGGATTGTGAGATAAACTACTGTTTCAACCGACATATAAAAAGGGAGTCGGTTCTCAATTCGGTTTTTACACATCGTCAAGTCGGTGCCAAATAAAATGTAGGAAATTACTGGTACTTTTCTTGCTACTATATAAAAAGGATACGAAATATGATCTGTCCATAGAGAGTGAGACGTGAGAAAATATTTTATTATTTAATTTATTTATGTTTTATTCTTTTTAGTTGTATAATAAAGTCGGTTCTGTCTTTATCTCTGCAAAACACCTACATGGTTCTGCTGAGATTTATTGTTTAATAATATTGAAGCTTTAGATCTAGCCCAGCTAGTTCAACATAAACATAGTTCCTAACTTTACACGCTGAACTGGCTGAACCGATCATGTAGAAATTGGTTACAAGGTGTGTTAAGTTTTGGTATGTATTTCTTTCACGCAGCAACGCTGATGCGCATTAATGATCCAACGGAAGACTCCATTCAATCAAATATATGACATCCATAGCCATCCCGTAGTATGTATTTATAATATAAATATAACAATAAACACACACATACTCTCGCACACCCACAACTCATACACATAAAATACCTACATTAAATCTAGTGGAACATATTATGTATAATTGGTGAATTAATACTCTGAGGTGGGCGGCGGTACATCCAGTTTTTACTTTTGCATTGCCACCCTTGCTAATAATTTAAGTACCAGCCACAGTAATTATACTAAATAAAGATTTTTCATTAAAGTTATACTCATTTGGCACGTTACGGAAAAATGGTGAGACAATTTTTTTACGATGCGCGCGCAAACCGTCACAAAAAATCAACACCATGAAGTTAGCTATACTTAGTCAACATTTTAGTTTTCTAAAAAAGGTTTGATAGTTGACTTTCAATAATTGAAACAATACCTTTTTCTATTGTTAGTGCCATTTTTTCTACAAACGTAGAATAAGGCGAAAGATGAAATTTTTGATAAGATTTCTATCTTGTTACGCCAAAGAAGTATAACTTCTAACGCGTACATAAGTACTTTTTTACTTATTATTATTACCTAAATATAAATTACCATTAGTAGGGATATTAAGGTGGCAGAGTATTTAAATTAAAATACAAATACCTTGGTATTTCCTCAATGATATCTAAGCGATACAAAAATTAAACATGTCAATAAACGAAGGCAAATAGTAATTTGTTAAGAGTTAAAGGACAGTCAATGTTCCAACACAAGTCGCAATAGTCGTGCGTTGTGTTGATACATTCAATTAGATGGCTAGCGGCAATTGTAGGTACATCGCATGGTGTAGTTATAGTGAGACGCTCGCTTGGAATTTGCTCTGATTAACTGGTCTCAGAATACGATAGATAGACAAATTTACCGGTAAGTCAATTAATATACTCAATCGACTTAAGTTTCTTTTTACAGCACAGCTTAGCATGGAGATGAGACATTATTGCTACTCCCAAAAGGCCAAAATGTTTATCTTCTTCCACAGTTTGAACTCTCCGAGGCCAGGGCATTGGTGGAAATAACATCCAAATAATATATTGGATAGAAGCAGGCTTTACTTTGCGGTAAAAAATGATATATATGAAAATTAAGCTTAATTTACTATACTCCGCGAACAGCAGGAGAAATATGTATGGTGTAATTTATAAATTCTTCAATCCTTATACTCCACACCAAACAGATCTTCGACAATGTTCCCTCTACGCACGTTTCGCTCCGAAACCGGAGCATCCTCAGGGGTTGACTTTACAAAGAATAATTGTTAATTATTAAGCTTAATTTTCGTAATCCAAATAATATATCTACACATACATATATTTATAAATATAATAATAATAATAAGCACAATCTATTTTTCGTCTTGAGCAGTGTTTAACACCATCGGTTGCCTGGAAGAGATCGCTATGTAGCTATAAAGCCGCCTAATTGTATACACCTTGTAAACTAGCTTTTTTTCTGTATTTTCATGTGTTGTACAATAAAAGTCATCATCATAATCATCATCATCATCAGCCATTGTGCGTCCACTATAGGCCTCTTTCAAGCAGCGCCAACTTTTCCTATTTTCGGCTTTCCTCATCAAGTCGACGCCTGCCACTTTTCGGAGATCGTCGCTCCATCTAGTTGGGGTCCGACACTCCGTTTACAGACACGCGGTCTCCACTTGAGGACCTTTCGACTCCAACGTCCATCGGTCCTCCGAAATGACCAGCCCACTGCCACTTTAGTATGCTAAAACGGAAGGCTATGTTACTTTAGTTCTATGGCAAATCACTTCGTTACGGATGTTATCCCTCAAAGAAATACCAAGTGTAGCTCTTTCCATAGCACGCTGAGCGACTTGAAATTTGTGAATCAGCCTCGCTGTCAGTGTCCACGTTTCGGCACCGTAAATCATGACCGGCAGGACGCAGAATAAAAGTGTATTCATTCATTCATTATTCATTCCTTTTCCTTGTTGCCACGCTTTGCCAGATGAACAAGTAACTTTTGTCCCTTGTCAGTGGAAATCATCGGGGGATAAAATTGTTGTCTCCTTGTGCTAGCCGTGCAAGAGAGTAATTTATTTAAAGGTAGGTAGGTATACAAACGAACGCGTTGTTAAAGTTGGTACCTACCTACCTACCTTTCGGGGAAACTGAGTCCGCACCTCGGCACGCACCTCAAATTTTTCGCTTAAAGGTGGCTTAGGTTTTGCTTTAAGGTGAAGCAAAACAGCTTGAGGAAACAGGTACAAGGTAATGAGATACTGGCGATAACCATATTCGAAAACTTAAAACTAAAGCTACGAGCGTTCCAAGCGCGCCGTGGTCTAAGAAGAAGCCTACAACAAACTTAGCCGGGTGTTCTTTTTGATGTGAAACATTTACAGGCGAGGGTAAACCTGTTTTCTTGGGTGGCGAGGTTAGGTTTAATATTATATACTTTGAACTTTTTAAGAGACATCTCCAAGGTTATGGGTTGATAATGATAAAATGGCTACCTAATAAAATGAATAAAGACATTCCCTTATGTTCTTATCTCATTAATGCGATGAATCAATAACCTTACTTTTGTTTGGTAGGTAGATTTGTATTCTATACATATAAATCCATGTGTCTGTCTGTATTATAACTAAATCTATCACTTGTGAAGTACGAACTCGCAAACTGTGTTTAGAAAGTCGTGGGTAAATATTATTAAAGTCAAAGTCAAAATTTTTCTTTATTCAAATAGGCACATATATGACACTTTTGATGCGTATATTACATGTTAAATATAACGATGAGTTGATGGCGATAACTAAATTCCTCAACTTAATACTAAAACTACGAGGTTTCCAAACGCGCCCTGGTCTAAGAAGAAGCCCACAACAAACTTAGCCGGTTGTTTTTATTTTGTTATCACCATCTCATATTGTGACTTAAAGCTATTAAAGAAGCAACCTGGTTAGAGCAATAATTAACACCCAAGCATTTTTATCGTTGACATAGTCCTTAATACTATAATAGGACTTTTCTATTAGCTTACTTTTTACACAAACTTTGAACTTTTTCCGAGACATCTCCAAGATATCAAATGGTAGTTTATTGTGAAATTGTATACAATTTCCTTTAAATGAATTACTTATTTTATGTAGTCTAGTATATTGCACTGCAAGTTAGTATTATCAATAGAAATTTGAGTCCCACCTTAGTTGCAGGGCTCAGCATAAAAATGATCGCGTTAGCTATATAGGCATCCTATAACTTATAAAGGTATACAGTCTAGGTATCAGCTTACTTTATGAGCAATCAAGTTTAATGGTCATTTGTAGCTATAACAATATTTTTATTACAGGTAAAAAATGGTGCATCACAATATTCAAATCGGACTTGAAAACGTTATTAGTGATTTGGTAAGTTTAACATTATTTATGCATAAATAAAATAAATTAAAAATCTGTCTTGTTACCACGTGGCTAGTTACCACCTTAAGGAGTACCGACAAAACGTGCCATCAAGCGATTCAGAGTTCCGGTACGATGCTGCGTAGAAATTGTTTACGATTATGGGTTTAATTAAAGCGGTGATAGCGCATTGGGCAGGAGCTCGACCTCCGACTTTTTTTAAGTTATGTGCGTTTTAAGAAATTAAAGTATCACTTGCTTCAATGGTGAAGGAAAGCATGCCTGAGAGTTCTAGATAATGTTCTCAAAGGTGTGTGGAGTCCACCAATCCGTACTAGGCCAGTGTGGTGGACTACGGCTTTAACCCCCTTCTCATTGTGGCAGGAGACCCGTGCTCTGTAGTGGGCCATTATGGGTTGATGTGATGATGATGATGATTGGTTTAATATAACTGCCATACCGCTAACAGGTTAGCCCGCTACCATCTTAGACTGCATCATCGCATACCTTCAGGCTAGAATGCTGCCTAGCTGTTGCTCGTTTCATGGGGAAAAAAGCCTATGTTACTCTCCGTCCTTTCAACTTACTCCGTGCTAAGAATCTTTGTAAAGTAATGACAAGAACGAAAACCGGAGCATCCTCAGTATTCATTGTAAACATCAAAATCTCCTGAGCATGCTCCGATTTCGAAGTGAAACGTGCGTAGCGGGTACATTGCCGAATATCTGTTTGGTGTGGAGCATAAGGATTGAAGAAATTATAAATTATACCACACAGATTCTCCTGCTTTTCGCCGACTATAGCAAATTAAGCTTAATTTTCATAAAGACAATTTCGCATTTAAAATATTATGAAGGATTCCATTCCATTAAGAAGATGACAGTAATTATTTTACCTCTGAAATTCTAAGCGTTTACCATAAAATGGGGAAAATGGGAAAAAGTTTGAGAGCTTGCAACATTCCGCGGGTGTGAAGTGAGACGTGCGCGGGGCGTTTTCACTGTTTTTTGACACAATGCACTGCATACAATAATGGCTGAATTAGGGTTATGTATGTTCTTAATTCTGTGTTATTATCATGTTTTATTGAAAGACTATGGATAGTCAAGAAAACCCTGTAACAATTTGCGTTGGAGCAAACTTTGAAATTTTTATCTGCCGAGAAAAATTATAATATTAGAACAACAAACAAGACAAGACAAGGTTGCTGGTTCGAGCTCGAATAGTGTCCTGAATATGTTAGCGGGAAAGTTTGATTCACCTATCTTGCAACACTTCATGTCTGTGCTTGTACGGTGAAGCAAACTGTCTTGAATTTATCCTAAAATATAATAAAATTCTTTTATATTATTAATTAATACAACTTAAACAGTTGTATTACTAACAAAGGTGGACCTTAGTTGTCTTAATAAAGAGATTATTATTATTATCATTAGTAAGAATAAATTGTAATAGGTACCCCTTCAGTACGTACTTCCTTTCCGGTTAGACTCGTACAAGTTCAGTGTACGATTTAAGTGGTAGCAGCTGGAAAATCGAAACCGCGCTGAATTTAGATTGCCACATTCCCTGCGCGCTGAGCTCAACCGACTCACGAGATGCATATGATAACTGCTTATGCAAAATGCATGGAATTAGTGCCTTTAACGTAAAACAATGTCTTAGCAGAGCGTACCTATAACGCCTTGCAATTAAGATTTTATAGATCACCAAAACGTCTGGCCAGCGAGGAGATAAAGGGCAAAACCTCCCGTGGGGCGAGGCCTTTAGTCCAGCAGAGGACTGCTATAGCCTATTGATGGTTGCTGATAATTAAAGCGGCGATAGCCCACTTTCGGGGGGCCTTGTTTCGTCTTACTTAAAGTATTATGAAAATTAAGCTTAATTTGCCATGAGTACTCCGCGAACAACAGGAGAATCTTTATGGTGTAATTTAAAATTTCACAGACAAACAGATCCTGGGCCGAGGATCTAATTGGTGTGGAGATTCTCCTGCTGTTCGCGGAGTATAGCAAATTAAGCATTATTTGCATAATATATTATGGATTTCCGCAAAGTAACGCCTGCTTCTATTCAATATCTTACTTAAAGGATATATCTGAATCTGTAGGTCGCTCAGGTGAATTCCTTCGTACCTACTGCAAGGAAACTTATCTTACTGCTTACACATAATTCTTCTTTATTGTACAAATATTTCGTGAATCAGGTTTTTAAGCTTTGGAATGCCATGCCTTTAACTATTAGAAAAGCTAAATCAGTTAAAGTTTTATAAGCACCTAACTATCGGTCTCTCGCGAATTTTTTTTACTTTTAAAGGGGAACAACTTTGAAAGCCGACTGGCGCAGTGGGCAATGACCCTGCTTTCCCCTGGACTCACCAAGGCCGTGGGTTCGATTCCCACACCTGGAAAATGTTTGCGTGATGAACATGAATGCTATTCAGTATCTGGGTGTTTATCTGTAGGTAGATTATAAGTTTTTATGTAAAATATTCATTAGTTGTCTTAGTACCCATAACACAAGCTACGCTTACTTTGGGGCTAGATGGCGATGTGTTTATTGTTGTAGTATATTTATTATATTTCACTTTGTCATACATAATTCTATCGAAACTAACCATTTACGCAGCGCACGCAGCGGAAGCTCTCAGGAGGAAAAAATTTTAAAACATTATTCATTGGTGCTATGCTCCTATTGGTCTTAGCGATATAATATATATTACGCAGGACTAGGATTATAAAACACAAACGCAAAATAAAACAAATATTACTTCGGGCAGAGTAGCACCCTGGTTGAATCTCACACGTATAATGTCCGCTTATTTATTCTACTACCCTATTTATAGGTTTTTTCATCAATGTATCAAATCAACATTTAATATTTAGATAGCTCATACTATTTCATTAATTAGTGTAATGATTTTTGAATACATTAATAACCAATTATTGGAATATCAATCAAATAATTAAATGAACATAAAACAGTATCTTGTAATAAATAATAATGATGGGCCAACTACGTCACGGCCGTCGGGTGCCTATTAAGTACTTGTTAACATATACTATAGCCTAAAGCCTGCGTCGGTAAATGGGCTATGTAATACTGAAAGAACTTTTCAAATCAGACCACTAGTTCCTGAGATGATCACGTTCAATTAAACAAACAAACTCTTCAGCTTTATTAATTAGTATAAGATTATATATAGTCAGAATTTCAATATTATTTCCTTGCAATAGATATAGCAAACTACGTCTAATTGTCATTATTAAATTACCATACCGTATCAGAAGGATATTATGTAGGAACAAATACCAATATTACCTTCGCACCGAGATTATTTATGGTGGAGTTGTATGGTTAGTTTTTATTAGCAAGTCTTCTACAATCTCGATTAAGGAGGCAGCGAGTACTATACCTAAACGAATCGTTGATTTTATAGCATTTATTTCTTGGATCTCGGTAAAATCTGCCTTTCGAACCAATATAAATAGAAACTTGACGTTTCAAAAGAGACTTTAAGTTAGCCTACTTGAAATTATCTAACTATTTTATAATTATTATACAATATTATTAGATAATAATAATCTAGCCGCGGCCGAAGCCTCCACCAGACCAGAGAAAATTTGGAAAGAATAAATTCCTAAATTGCCTCGGCCGCGGCCCAAGACCTCCAACTTAAACAACGCTCACCGCGCGCCAAGAAAGGTCACACAAGAAGGCCCAGTAAGGGGCCGAGTTCCAAACCCAACACGCACCTCTTTACTAAGTTATGTGCGTTTTAAGCAATTAAAATATCACTTGCTTCAACGTGGAAGGAAAACATTGTGGGGAAACCTGCATGCCTGAGAGCTCTCCATAATGTTCTCAAAGGTGTGTGGAGTCCACCAGACCGCACAGGGCCAGTGGGGTGGACTACGACTTTAACCCCTTCTCATTGTTTAAGGAGACCCTCTATTGGGCCGGTCATGCTTTGATGTGATGTCGATGATGATATTTTATACGATCTACAGCCGGTCTAAGTTCACGTCTCCTTGGGTATGTTTTTGGTAGGTAGAAAATAACGTTACAACCACATTTTTTTTTTATATACCACGACAATACACACATCGCCATCTAGCCCCAAAGTAAGCGTAGCTTGTGTTGTGGGTACTAAGATGCCTGACGAATATTTTTTATGAATTATAAACATAAATACTTATAATATTCATATAAACACCCAGACATTGAAAAACATTCATGCTCTTCACACAAACATTTTCCAGTAGTGGGAATCGAACCCACGGCCTTGGGCTCAGAAAGCAGAATCACTGCAAACTGCGCCAATCGGCCGTCAAAAAAGGGCCGTATTTCAGTCAATACCATTTAATCGCAAATTCCGTCAGACTCTTTGAGCAACCGCATATCAGAACCCTTCGCACAAGTCCCTCTTCGTATCAAATTCAACAATTAAAAGTATCCCTTATCGTATCAGATAATTTGTGAACATTAAGTTATTATTTTCAATTATTTCATATGAATATAATATTTATAATTGTGAACTACCGCCAATATC
This sequence comes from Pararge aegeria, assembly GCF_905163445.1. NCBI lineage: Eukaryota > Metazoa > Arthropoda > Insecta > Lepidoptera > Nymphalidae > Pararge > Pararge aegeria. Next base: position 1,141,484 of record NC_053193.1, read on the forward strand.
TAATTCGTGCAAAGTCGAGGGTAGATGCAGTACTTTGTGTCCAAAAACAGAGAAAAAGCCCCGCGCACGTCTCACTTTACACCCGCGGAATGTTGCTAGCTCACAAACTTTTTCTTATTTGCACATTTTATGGTGAACATTAGAGGTAAAATAATAAGTGTCACCTGCTAAATAGTATGAAGTGACTAACCGTTTGTTCGAGAAATCATTCCAAAGTAGAGTGGTTTTTGATGGTTCTACACGGTTTCTGTATGTTCTTAATTCTGTGGGGACATCATAGCATAATGGAATGTGTTTATGCCCAGAATCCCAACAGCGTGCCCAATGGAGCGGCCCCGGATGAGCGCAAAGGCAACGTCACATACGGCATAGACGATAACCCGTCATGGTACCTCTGTATATTCCTGGCTTTGCAGGTAAATATTATTATTTTTAATAATAGTACATACATTTATTAGCAAGTGTGTTAGTAAACAATACAGTCAGTTTAGAGGGCATAACGTTCTACTAAATTAATAGTGTGCAAATTTGGTTTAAATTGGCGAAATTGTTAAAAATAAAATAAAATAAGAACCTTAATTAAATGTCAAATTATATTAAAATAAACTAACTACAATTAAAACTTGCCATACAATAAAATAAAATAAATTAAAAACCAATCCAATTTAAATTAAGAATGAAAATTATTTACATTATAATAACATTTTTCGAGAAGCATTTTACTTTATGTATTCGTACTATATTAAGATAATGTTTTCGGGATCGGATATTATATTTTTTTTATCGGTGTACAAACACGAATGTGAACCATTTGTTTGGAAACAGAAGAAAGATGTTAGATAGTTAAGAATTAACGCTGATTTCCTAATTGAATTCGGCAATTCAGATGACAGCGTTGGGAAGCGAAACGTTTTAAACCAAGGTATATCAGTGCCTCAAAACTAAACTCTTCGAAACATTTTATTTATACTCTTTATATACACACCACGAGAATGCATTAGGATACAAAAAGCAGCCTTATCGACCAGCGTGGCGGTCTATGGCCTACACCCTTTTAATAAAAAAAAAAAATAAGAACCCATGACATCTGAAATAAGTTTATTAACTATTTCAGTTAGATGTAAGTTTTAATGTATACATTTAATTATAGATTTCTTTGTGTTTAAGAATGTCGAGACCCTAATAACTAGTATTTGTTCCTCAGCATTACCTGACAATGATCGGCGCCATCGTGGCGATCCCTTTCATCCTCTGTCCCGCGCTTTGTATGGAGGAGACGGATCCGGACAGATCAAACATCATCTCCACCATGATATTTGTCACAGGTAATGTATATCTTTGACGGAGAAAGTTCAGACCGATGTTATTCGCCGAATAGCTCTTAGAGCTAGCTGGCTAAAGTGGCGTAGGTCTGGTTTTAGTGGCAGTAGCTCTTAGAGCATTACATTTCGATGCCAAAGAAGTACAGCTTCCCTGACTCTTTACGATATTAAAATGAACCCCGTTGTGCAAACTTTATCTTTTACTGTTACTGGTACCTACTGTTTGTTCCCATGAAAAAGCTAATAAACATTAAACTAAAACGTACAAATATATCTGCCTTAGACACTTTTCTATAGTTTAAAATAATAAGAAATATTCCATGGGTATAGTTTAGTCAATCTGTTACAAAATGAACATGTTTGCTAACACAGATAAAACGTGCGTTTCCGAGATAAATACACATAGCTCTACAGTAACTTATCTGTCATAAAATGATCTCGCCTCAACGTGATCCAGTCATAAAAATCGTTTACTTTTACAACATGTTTACATTAACAACTATAGCAGATATCACAGTGCCAAGTGTAAGATTATCTACCTACGTTTATTTATTCGATCGCGTGAATTTTAACTACGATTTATAATATGGTACTGAAAAAGCGCCATCTAATAACAATACTGGGAAACCGTACCGTCGCTAGATGGCGCGCTTCATACATCATCATCAGTAGCCTTAGTACAATTATTATGAAAATTAAGCTTAATTTTCATAATATATTATGGATTTCCGTATAGTAAAGCCTGCTTCTATCCAGCCTTAGTACAAATTGCTCGCTCGCAAACGAGACCTATCGTCAAAGCACAATTAAAGTCACTCGTTTTAGAGTCGCAAACTTTGTACTACTGATTTTTGTTTTACAAACGATCTGTCAAAGCCCGATCTAAAGAGTCGTAGACAAATTTGAGCTTAGTGGGTAGGACTTCGACTTGACTTTCGAATCCCAGCACGCACTTCTAACTTTTATAAGTTACTAGCTGTTGCTCGCGACTTCGTCTGCGTTTGTTTTTGTTTTTTTCGAAAGACATGTGCCTCATAAATGTGGCAGCACTTTATGTATTTAGTATAGCTTAGCCTTAAGTGACGGGTTTGCTGCCGTCCGCTGAGGAGTTCAGACCTCTATCTCCAATCACATTCATCAGATCTACACGAAATTTGGGCAAAATTAAACAGATATTATAACTCTGAAGTACAAAAGTAATTATTTAAATCGGTTATCATTTGATGGCGTTATGGTGTAAAATCGTCAAACACATTCGTCGCTGCTTCCAAAAGAACAGAGCTGAATTTCGGGATAAAAAGCATTCTACATTACTTCTAATACCTCAGGAATATGTGTACAAAGTTTCGTGATGATCGGTTTAGTAGTTTTTGCGTGAAACAAACTTACATTCACATTTATAATATTAGTAGGGATGTGCGTTTTAAATAATTTAAATATTATCTTTTCATTGCAATAACTTACAGAAATCTTGACGGCTCACACGTTTTTTTATGAATAATTTATATAAAATACAGATAAACACTCTGAAACTGAATAACATTCATGTTCATCACACACACATTTCCCAGTTGTGGGATTACGATTCCGACCACCGCTTGGTGATGTTTTTAGTAGGCTTAGTTTATAAGCACTTTTAAACGTCAAGTCAGTCTGTTTGTAGTGACTCGATCACTGGTTCGGAATGCGGATAGCGTAGTTGTTAGGGCTTCGGCTTCGCCTTCGGGGCGACCTAGTTTCATCCTCCGTTATCGGACGTAGCAATTAAAATATCACTCGCTAAAACAGTGAAGGAAACCTGCATGCTCGAGAGCCTCTACTATAACGTTCTTAAAAGGCGTGCCCACGTCTACCAAACCGCAGTTGGCAAGTGTGGTGGGCTAAGGCCTTCACGTTATGGGAGGAGAACCCTGTCCAGTACAGCGTGGAACCCGACAAAGCCCGAAAACAAAGTCTCCCCCAGTCTCGCGGTTCCACTGGCTGGTCTAGTTTATATTAATATTATATGAAGTCATTTTGAATGGGACTAATATTAAAGTTTTTTTAACATAACATAATTTAAAATTAATAAAATAAAACAAAAACGTTTGATTTGAAAAAAAAAAAAAAAAAGTAGATTTGGAGGTGCTGGGATTTGAACCCAGGACTTTCAGCATGCGAAGCAGACACTCTACCACTGAGTTACACCCCCGATATTAATGTTGTCTAAATTACTTTACGTTCTGTACGTATCTCCAGAGCATAATACGAGATTCTCAAATTCAATCATTTATCCTACTACTACATATTATGATGTTCTTCTCAAATATCTTAATAGTAGATTCTTAACGTTTCAGACAAACAAAATAACAGATTTAAGTCCAGTAACAAGCAAAACTTTAATTTACAAAAAATATAGTTTCCTATTTAAAAAAATAGTTTGTCAGACCCGATGGCCCGGAAGGTCATTTGTGTGGGATGCAACTTGTGTCGATACCCTAGCTGCATCAGACATCCAGGCCACCTCGTCAATGGTGGGCGCGGCTGCTACCAGTGCCGATCAGGGCAGAGCTTCATTTTTGTGCCTTTTGGAGTAGAGACTTTTAGACCGTGGGGTCCGGAGGCACAAGCTCTTTTCAAAGAATATTTGAAAAGGGTTATCTAGTGTACCGGTGATCCTAGAGCGGGCAAGTTACCTTGGCCAACAAAATAGTTTGGCCATCCAAAGGGGCAGTGCTGCCAGCATCTTAGGAACTGTGCCTCGCTGCGGTCGTTTCGAATTAGATTTTATTTAGTTTTACATAGTTTACTTCGGTTTAATTTATAAAACAAATATTTTAAAGAATACTTAAATTTAGTATTTTTATAAAAAAATCGACTTTAAAAATAAACTTCGTTTCTTATCTATATATAAATATATATCTTAATAATAATAGTTTAGAGAAAATTTTAAAAAAAAAATCCGAAATTGCCCCTGCTGGGAATCGAACCGGGAACCTCGTACTTAAATTTAGAGCGCTCACCGTTGCGCTAAGTAGGTCGTCAAGAGGTCTCTTTATCGCCAGCACTGAATCATAGTCAGCGACCACGCTTCGGAGCTATAAGTATCATATACGCTTATTTAATCGCAGGTCTGATAACATGGTTGCAATCCACGTTCGGTTGTCGCCTGCCAATAGTACAAGGTGGTACCATCTCCTTCCTCGTACCGACCTTGGCCATCCTAAATCTGCCGCTATGGAAGTGTCCGGCGCAGGACGTGCTAGCAGCGATGTCCGCGGACGAGAGACGGGCAGTCTGGACCAGTAGGATGTGCGAGTTGTCCGGGGCAATCGCTATCTCTGCTCTGTTTCAAATCATTGGAGGTAAGTACCTTGCGTACAGTATCCGATAGGTAAGTAATTTTGTTCCATACAAACTTTCATCCTACGACCTATCGCGTCGCATCACCCGCCCGTTGGTAGATTGTTAAGAGTGGCCTCTGATGTTTCACCTCCCTCAAGATTGCACAGTAATTAAATGTTATTTTTTTTTTTTTTGATTTGTTTTACAGTTATTTTATAAACTGGATACATAATTAAACTTCGGATCTATAATTTAATTTATGCCAGAAAATTTATTAAATTGATTAGCATTTTAACAAACGTGCCGATATTTCTTATTTAATTAATAAATAGTTTTCAAGAAATGATTAATATTATATTTGATTCACAGCCATGTATATGACATTGTGCTGGTTTGATATAATATATACGGATGCATTTTCGATACACTTTAGTCCTGTATGGAATCGAACGATATTTGGAAAGTAAGCGTACATATTGTTTTCTTTCGCCAGGATATTTCGGCATAATAGGGTCATTACTTCGTTTCGTGACTCCGCTGACCATAGTGCCCACAGTTGCGTTAGTGGGACTGACTCTGTTTGATCACGCGGCCGAGGCGGCTTCCCAGCAGTGGGGTATAGCAGCTGGGTGAGTGAGGTTTTTAATATTTTTTTCTGCTTGTGTTCAAACGCTTAAAGAAAATGTACGTCGTTTTCACTAAAGACGGAAAAGGCTAGGCATACATTAACTTTCACCAATCGATTTTTATTAGTGTTACAGTAATTTTATAATGATTTAATTATTTATTATTTAATTAATAAATAGTTTGCAAGAAACATATGAAATTATATTTGATTAGCAACCAATGTTCACGACATCGAGCTGGTGGGTGTTTTGATATAAATTCGACTGCATTATCAACACACTTAGTCCTGTATCGACTCGAACGATGCAAAGATTTATTTATTAATTAATTAATTTACTTATTTTACTTGTTGTAATTACGGCAGTGCCACTTACACTAACTAGATAGAACTACATAATTTATGGATAACTATAACACAAATGAATGAAAGATGACATTAAACATTATTAAAGAAATTATATTAATGTAGTGTACTAAGATACTTCCCGGTGTCTGAGGCAACTCACAAGGTGTGGTATTTTATATTTGTGTTACTATATTTTCATTTCTCGTATGGATTTAAAGTTATTACAAAACCCGAATTTATATTTTGTGCCGTAAATTTAGACGGCACCTAATGTCGTCAGATCACATAAGAATTCGTGAAACGTTTTCTCTGGGAATCACCTAAATAACTAGACATTCGATTAAGGCGATACCTACTTAGGTTAAGTGGAAACGGGCATAAGTGCACACCAAATTATGTATTAAAAGCACGTTGAATTATTTTGTAGTGTTTTCTTAAAACCAGCTTTGAAGCCTAATTTGGTGACAATTTGCTGCATATAAATACTACACACATTTTTCGACCTCCATAGCACAACAGTGAGTGCTGATTGCTGTGGTCTTATTTAGGTTTCTGATTCGATCTCAGGTAGTTCTGTAGTGGGAGGTTTTGGCCGTGGCTAGTTACCACCCTACCGACAAGGACAGCGATTTAGTCCCGGTGCGATGTCTCGCAGAAACGGATTAGGGGTATGATAACCATAATCCGTAATAGGCTAGTCCGCCACCTTCTTAGACTGCATCGTCACTTACCACCAGGTGAGATTGCAGTCAAGAGCTAACTTGTATTAAAAAAAAAAGAAGTTGATTGGTTGCTAAGTTAAGGCTCACGCCTTAACTTAGCAAGCTTACGCCCACTTTCGCGCTAGTTTCAACTGTGACATCATAGTTCAGAACCTGTCACACTAATTGCTTCCCCCCGCTCTGTATAAACCCCCCCCGGAATCGAACCTAATTGCTCAGTTAACGCTGCAAGATACCTGACCTAATAAGGTTTTAGAATAATTAATACGGAGACGAGAGGCGCGTTTTCGAGCTACAGTTTAGTAATAATATAAAGGATGATGCGGAAGTCATTTGGTGAAGGCAGATCGGAATACAGTTTCCACCACCCACCTTTTTATCGGCTTCGCACGCTCAGGTTGCCTTTAAAAGATAAAGATTCCTTTTGAAGTTATACCTACTTCTTTTGGCGCGTTAGGGAAAAAGGTTGAGAGTAAATTTTTACGATGCGCGCGCACCCCGTCACGAAAAACCGACACCCTGAAGTTAGCTATAGTCAAAAATTTTGTTTTTCAATAAAAGGTTTGACACTGTACATTTTGAATTATCAAAGTCTGCGGGCTCATTCCGGCGATTTCGTTGACAAACAAAAATCTCAAACTTTAATGATAGAACTTGATTTTCCGATATTGAGATAACTAGATAATGCGTAACAATAAATCTTTCAATGTATTCAATACCTTTTTCTACTGTAAGAGTAGTTTTTTCTACAAACGCAGAACAAGGCGAAGGACACAATTTTTGAAAATATTTTTACCCTGTTACGCAAAAGTAGTATAACGTCTATCGCGTGTACATAAGTACACACACTTTTTTTTTAGTGATAAGGCCGCCTTTGCACCCTAGCACTAAGTACTATTACTGTTTTCCTTGTGCTTTTCCTTTTGTATTTTTTTTAATGTACTATGACATTACAAACATCGCCATCTAGCCCCAAAGTAAGCGTAGCTTGTGTTATGGGTACAAAGATGACTGATGAATATTTTTATGAATAATATACATGAATACTTAGAAAATACATATAAACACCCAGACACTGGAAAACATTCATGCTCATCACACAAATATTTTTCAGTTGTGGGAATCGAACCCACGGCGTTTGACTCTCAAGCAGTGTCTTATAGAGCTTGAAAGCAGGGTCACTGTCCACAGCGTCAAACGGCCGTGTTGTGCTGTGATAAAGTTTTTCTATTCTATACCATTCATACAGACCAAATAATTCATTGACGGCCGATTGGCGTAGAACCTAAATAATGTTCAAACTCATAATTTTAATTAATTTTGGTCGAGTGTCGATCTGTGGCCGACCTCTAGTTATTATAAAAGGCAAAGGGAGTTTTGCAAAGGTCGTACGACACCCGCGGGAAGAGGAGTCTTCTTGCGGGTGTCGTACGAGGTGACTAAGGGAATATAACTGAAAACGGGCAGCGTTTTACCAGCTGGTTTCCGCGGCTTCGTACGCTGTTTTCTGTTTTTCATAAATCCTGCTGGAACCGTACATTTTCTCGGGATAAAAATTGCCGTTTTGATAATCCAGCGTATAATCTATCTTCAATCCAAAATTCAGTCAAAATGGTTGAGTAGTTTTTGTGTGAAAGAGTAACAGAAATCCACCTATCCATCCATCCATAAAAACTTTCGCATTTATAATATAAGTAGGATTGATTGATTTATTTGATGCAGTCGTGATAACCTAGCGGTTAGGACTTCGGCCTCCCTTTTGGGAAGGAGTTTGATCCTCAGACGCCACCATATTTAAAAGAGCGATTCAACTTTCTTGGTAGCAATGTTCAGTGCTATTTGAGGGCTAAGGATGACAACAGGTTGCATGTTCCTGCCAGTCACTCGCATGCGTATGGAAATTCTTTTACAGTCAAGGTGGTTATACTCTGGAATGGATTGCCAAGAGACATAAGACAGTCTAAATCATTAAGTAAGCATCTTCAAAAGTCGTTTAAAAGAATATTATTTATCTACGGAGTCATAAACTAATATATTTGCTCTGTATGTATTTGTGTATATTTATATTTATTTATATATATATATATATATATTTATATGTGTATGTATTTATTTCTGTATTATTTGTATTTGTATTAGCTGTTTATGTATTATTGTTATATATAGTAGATGTAGTTTATGTTATATATTTTTAAAATTGCACTATCCCGTTTCTATACTCCTGTTCTTCTTTCATTAAGGGTTGTCTGGAGGAGATCGCTTAAAGCGATAAGACCGCCTTTGCGCATTTTTATTCTTCTTATATTTATGTTTTCAATTTATATTATAAATTGTGTGCAATAAAGAATGTATCTATCTATCTATCCCAGGCAGACTTCCTTAACTTTTCGAAGCTATGTATGTTTTAAGCAATTAAATGTCACTTGCGTTAAACTTTGTGAGGAAACCTGCATAACTGTGAGTACTTCATAATGTTCTCAGCGGCGTTGGAACCTACCAATCCGCTCTAGGCCAGTTGAGTGGACTACGATCTTCACCTTTTTCATTCTAAGAGAAGAACTGTGTGCCTATCGTCCCTATTATAAGTTATAATAATGATGCAAAATGCTGTTTCAATTTGGTGCCATAATATAAATGTTTAAACACAGAGCTTTTGTACGTATTACTAATACAGCCGCCTATGTTCCTGAATACCACAGCCAGTCTCGCACGAATAGTGCGTGTTGCCAGGAATAACTAATGACTCCAAAACAAGATGGTAAGTTATGGCCTTCGTAAGACAGTTCATGCCAATTTTCACTAACGGCTAACAAGGCAATCCTACTGATCCTACTATTCTACTAATCTACTAATATTATAAATGTGAAAATATGGATGTTTGTTAATCAATCACGCAAAAACGGCTGAACGGATTTGGATGAAATTTGGCACTCATGTAGCCTTTGACATAGAAAAGAACATAGTTTACCTATTATCCCGATTCCTTAAGTAGTTCCCGAGGGAAAATTCAAAATTATTTACGAGCTAAGCCGAGGGCAGCATGTGAGATTGTGACTTGACCATCTCATGAGGATGCTCCGTGTCGGAGCGAAACGTGCGTAGAGCGTACATTGCCGGAGATATGTTTGGTGTGGAGTATAGGGATTGAAGAAATTACACCAAACAGATTCTCCTGCTTTACAATTAATGTATCATGGAATTATATATCATGGAATTCCGAAAAGCAACGGCTGCTGCTATCCAATATTCGAAAAACCTTTTGCAACAATGGGATACACTAGCGTAAGTCGCCGTATTTAGCATTGACTTCATGTCTAATTAGTTCAGGTTTTTTCGCTTTTTTCTTAGTTCAGGTCCTCGGATTCCTTCAAGCACTATAAAAGTACTTTTCTGCCTTTGAGTCGGTGTCACGGAATTAGGCACATACAGAACCCTAATTCAGCCATTATTGCATGCAGTGTCGAAAACAGTGAAAACGTCCCGCGCACTTCTCACTTCACACCCGCGGAATGATGGTCACAGACTTTTTCCATTGTGCGCATTTTATGGTTAACGTTTAGAACATCAGAGGTAAAATAATTATCGTCAACTGCTAAACGGAATTAAGTGACTAACCTGTTCGAGAAACACAACTAAAGAGGAGTGGTTTTTGATGCTCCAATAATAGTCGTGTACACGGCTTCTGTATGTTCTTAATTCTGTGGTCGGTGTTGTCTAGTATCGCGTGATCCAATTACGTGTTATCGGTTTGGCCAAGATTTATGGATTCAAGGCATTCAACCTGTGGACGTGTGTAGGACTTTGAATAAAATCAGTTTCCGCATCTGGGACGTGAGGCCGTTGCCATGCCGACCGGGTCGCGCTCAACAAGTGACTATCGATTCATCTGCATCCAGCATCCGGCGTGCATTGCTAACTTTAGATCTTGCCAGTCATTTATATGAAGCTACGAGTAATATTTTAGAGATCTATGTTCAAACGTAGTTTATTTTTAACCGATTTCTTATTTTGGTTACATTTTTTTTATGTTTGTTAGCTCAGAACTCTGTCATTCAGAGTGCGAAATGCGAAATGATTTTTTTTTGTTTGAGACGGTATACTTCCCATGTGGCCTCATTTTCAGCAGTATAACGATGTCGATTTTTTACTGTGAGATGGTGATAACAAAAAAAATACCCGGCTAAGTTTGTTGTGGGCTTTTCTTAGACCAGGGCGCTTTTGGAAACCTAGCTAGCTTAGCTTTATGTTTATGTTATCACTTTAGGTAACCTTACAACTATTACATAAATAAATTACAAATGTTATGCGTTATTTTTTTATTCTTTTCAATTTTAATGTATTTTTTGTGGAGTGGAATAAAAGTACATTCATTCATTCATTATCTAAACATATATGTATGAACGCTTCATAAGTGCCTGTGATAGGCATACATGAATGAATAAATTTTAAATTTTAATTAGAATTTATTCTTTTAGTCAAAACATTAATTTTCCCCCCCGCCCTCAAATTGATCTCACTTACAATGTTATTGATCATTAAGATTTTAGTCATGCAATTGAGGTCTACGCAAACGTTACTTTTTTCCCACTGTAAATTAGCCCTTGACTGCAATCTCACCAGGTGTCTCACCAAGTGATGATGCAGTCTAAGGTAACGGGCTAACCTGTTAGGGAATAATATGGTAGTCACACGCCTAATAACTAGTCTATAAGAAAGTACTCTGTTCATTCCACTTTCAATTTCCTACGTAATACATCAAAAGTAACCACATTATATCAAAGTAGACACTTTTCATTTCACATCGCAGTCTGAAAAATGGCGGCTTTTGTTCGCTCTACAAAGTTCCTTTGTGATGTCAGCCAATCATCCGCTCACTCGCTCGAAGCTCGATACAATGCAGCGGACTCAAAGCGTTCGTTCACTTCATTCAACTGCACAGTGAATTATGTTCAGGGATTTATTGCATTGTGTAACACTTATTTCGCGTATAACATTTTATATACTACGACAATACAAACATCGCCATCTAGCCCCAAAGTAAGCGTGGCTTGTATTATGGGCACTGAGATAGCTGATGATTTTTTTTATGAAAATATTTAATACACATAAATACTTATAATATACAGATAAACACCCAGGCACTGAAAAACATTTATACACATTTTCCACCTAGGTCGTGGGAATCGAACTGTTATCGGGGGTTACACAATTTAAGTTTTAAAAAAAAGATTTATTACTTGCCATAGAAAACTTTAATAAAAAAAAGGAAATAGAAAAATTAAACAATATGGTATTGGTCAATAAAACACGAGTATTTCACTTGAATGCCGGTGGAAGACTAACTGTCCCTTTCCATTATATTTTACATGCAATAGGACTGGGGCATCACTGTCTCAGCATTATTGCTAGCATGGGGAAGGATATAACAGAACCCACGACCTTGGACTCAGAAAGCAGGGTCGTTGCCCACTGCGCCTCTCGGCCTTCATAACCGTCTAATCAAACTTCATGTGAAGCGGCTTTAATTTAATGGAAGCGGTGATAGCGTATTGGGTAGGAGCTCGACTTCCCTTTCGGGGGGCCGAGTTCGAATACCAGCTCGCACCTCTAACTTTATTAATGGTATGTGCGTTTCTAGTAATTAAAATATCACTTGCTACATCGTTAGGAAACCTGCATGACTGAGAGTTCTACATAATGTTCTCAATGGTGTGTGGAGTCCTCCGATCCCCGCTGGACCAGCGTGGTGGACTACGGCCCTAACCCCTTCTCATTGTAGGAGACGTGCTCTTTAATTGATGACTTATTTAACTGTACTGACTGCATTTTAATCTAGTGGTTAATGTTTAACTATTAGTGGCTGTAAGAAGTATTTTTTTTTTTTTTTATAAATAAATATACTACGACAATACACACATCGACATCTAGCCCCAAAGTAAGCGTAGCTTGTGTTATGGGTACTAAGATGACTGATGAAAATTTTTATGAATTATTTATACATAAATACTTAGAAAATACATATAAACACCCAGACACTGAAAAACACTTATTGCTCATCACACAAACATTTCCCAGTTGTGGGAATCGAACCCACGGCCTTGGACTCAGGAAGCAGGGTCGCTGCCCACTGCGCCAGTCGGCCGTTAAATATAGAATATGCTTGTGTAGCATGGCGGCCGCATTACGCAACGCACATATTAACATTAATACGTATCCAAAAGAGATTTCTCTAGTATTTGGACAAGGAAAGGTTTAAAATGCAATACTTTAAAATGTACTCTTTAGAAAAACGCATGGGAGATTCCCCACCGATATCGATCGAGCTATCCACAGATGTGAACGCACTCTTACATGTTACATACGCGATACACCGGTAACATCGTTTGCGCGGAATGTAGCACGACGTAACTTCCAATTAAAGAGCACTTTGAACACGTAATGTTGTTCCAGAACTTTCATCCTGCTCACCATATTCTCCCAGTGCATGGGGGAGGTGAAGATACCCATTCTCGTGTGGAGGCGTGGGGTTGGCTGTACTGTGATATGGTTTCCGCTGTTCAAGCTCTTCCCGGTAAGTTATTAGTTCACTAGGACCAAATGTCCGGCGTTAGGCAAGCTGTATGGTTTTTTACTACTGCAATCTCACCGGGTGGTGGATAATGCAGTCTAAGATGTTAGCGGGCTAACCTGCTAGGGAGTATGGTAGTCATACCCGATGACGCGTTAGACGGTGTCGTGTCGAAACTGATTAGCAGTTCTTAAGTATAGTTCAACGGGTACACACCACCACTTAATATACTAACTACGATATACTTAAGAAATGTTGATTAACCACGACAATTTTAGTTTAAAATCTGATCAGCAGTTTCGACGCGACATCGCACCGGAACATCAAATCGCTTAGCGGCACGTCTTTATCTGTGGTAAACAGCTACGGCCAAAGTCTCCCACCAGTCCAGACCAGAGAAAATTCAGAAATACCAGTGCCTCTGGTATTATCTGCTGAAATTATAACAGAACCCAATTTTTAGCACAGTTTTGTAACTGTCCTGGGCTTAATTACAACCTTGTTGTAAAGACTGAAACTCACTTGCAAGATAAAAATAAAAATAATAAATATACTACGACAAAACACACATCGCCATCTAGCCCCGTAGTAAGCGTAGCTTGTGTTATGGATATTAGATAGATGGCTGATGAATATTTTTTTGAATATAAATACATGAAACTTATAATAAAAATCTAAACACCGTGGAAACCGAACCTACAACTTTGGACTCAGAAAGCAGGGTCGCTGCCCACTGCGCCAATCGGCTGCCAATAGATTGGGAGCCAGTCGAAATAAACCATCAACCCATTTTTAGTATTATTTAAAAATTCCTATAATCGAATACTGCTTGATATAAAAAGGTATCTTGTAGAGTGAGGCAAGATACCTTCTACGCTTAACGTAAGAAGGTGTCTTGCCTCACTCTGCTGTCTAAAGCCAGCGACTTCTTGCCACTCGCTAGATATTGTGAGGGGTTTATCATCAGGATGTTTGCTTTGTGTACAATTTTGAACAACCAAACACATAAGGTAGCTTCAAAATGTATTTATAATAATATTGTGATTGTGAGCCAAAAACTACTCTTTATAAACAATAAGCTGATATTGACACTTGACTTACTACAAACGGGTATAAATTAGTGTGACTTTGTGTGGTAGAGTATACGCTTTAACAACATTATTCCTAAGGTAATTCTGGACCTACCAATGCATACAATCGCTTCATAAGTGCCTGTGATAGGCCTACATGAATAAAGAAATTTTGAATATGAATTTGAATTTGCATTTAAACAATGTGTTATTACAGCGAGGTTACTATACAATTGATGAATTACTAGCTTGGAAGAAGCCAGCAACGCTCTTTTATCCCGAAAGATTGAAAAAGGATCATGAATGTTGATTTTGGAAAAGAGTCTGCTCTTCTCGGTAGATTCTGCTTTCCGAACCGGTAGTAATCAGGCACATTTGACTTTTCAAAAGATCGCCTTATAAAGGAAGCCTTCTTAAAATAAGTGAACTTTGAGTTTTTCAATTTTGATACCTATTACATGACTTTGTTGTTTCAGGTACTCCTCACAATAGCAATAATGTGGGCAATTTGTGGTATACTCACCGCAACTGATGTGTTCACGTCAGGGCACCCAGCGAGGACCGACCTCAAACTGAACATCATCGAAGATGCACCGTGGTTCCGGATACCGTATCCAGGTTTGTTTAATTTATGATGAAGGAATACGGTGAAGGAAAACATCGGCTTACGTGTCTGGTAGATCTTCATTATGTTCTCAAAGACACTATTCTGTAATTGGTCGGAGCCACGTTTCTTATTCTGAGAGGAGAACTGTAACCAGTAGTCAGTGGCGTGCATAGAGCGTAGGCACTGGGTATAAAATGAAGGAAATCTTCAGTATGCGTTTTAAAAAACTTAAGGATAGGCATTGTAAAAGTTATATAAAAAGACAAACTTAAGTGTTTCTAACTCGTACTGGAGACTTTCTCTATTTTATACCATCTGCATACCCTGTGCATACCCTCTACGCACGCCACTACTTGTTTACTAGTTTGTCTCAATTAACTTTTATTAGTAATCCATTTCCATCAAATTCAACTTCTACTTGTCATCTTGTCCCGTTTCCTTCAACGGGATTCTTTCACGACTGGTTGCAAGCTTTTCAGTATTTGTAACCGCTGTCGCAAAAGCGACAGGGTGTTATAAGTTTAACGTGTCTGGGAGTGCGTTTGTGTCTGTCTGTAGCATCGTATATCCCAAACGGATGAACCGTTTTAGATTTAGTTTTTTTTTTGGTTGTACTCCCTCAGTATGGGCATCAAATGAAAGGGCTTCTTGACTAGTAGAACACTATACCTAAACTATACTGTCTGATGAATTCAAATCCAAGATGGCCGCCATCACATAATGGTGAACTAAGGTTTTTTTTGACAATTTCCTCACTATGGTTATGAAATAAAAGGACTTGACTAGTAGAGTCAGTCGGGATATTTTAAATTATAAACTTACACATTTTTATATTATTTTGATCAAAGTATTCGTCTCATGCAAAATTATATGCAACAACCTATACTAACCTACATACCTTATTCTAAGTTTGCAGTCCCGAAGAACTATACCGCTGAGTACTTTGATGTCTTCAAATTCCTTTACTCCAGGGACTTATGCTTCATCACCTGAATATCGGCGTAGATACTTCCCTGACTTCGCAAATAGTCCGTGGGGTATTAACATTGTGTAACGGTGCAGATCCTTGCGATGCCTCGCGGAATAGTTTAGCCAGAGCATTATCGAAAATATATGTATACCTTGTGATTCTATTGATTCTGTTTTTAAAGTAAAAACTTCTATGTTTCTCTGCGTCCTTTGAACTCTAGGTCGAAACTCAAGTTAAAAGGTTACTAAGTTAGAGCGTGAAACAAGGACAAACAAACAGATAAACACACGTTCGATATTTTGTGTCGTAGGTCAATGGGGTCTGCCAACGGTGAGTGTAGCTGGGGTGTTGGGCATGCTGGCGGGCGTGCTGGCGTGCACCGTGGAGTCCATCAGCTATTACCCTACCACCGCGAGGATGTGCGGTAGGTTTCGTTACTGTGAATTCAGGTTTACTTACATCTTCATTAACATTCGTGCTCCTCTCATACATAAGTATCATCAACATCATCATCATATCAACCGATAGACGTCCACTGCTGGACGTTTTTTGTGAAACGCTTAAATCGGATGCCTCTGGATATAGGTGATTCCTAGAGTAGAAAAAACGTTTCACGAAGTCTTATGTGATGTTTAACAACGTTAGACAACAAATAGTCTTAAGTTGCGACACCGATTCGGCGGATCGTAAAGTTAGAGGACTCGTAAACTAACAATTGAAAATCAAAAGCATTTTTTTAAAACTTTAAATTCATACGAAAATGAAAAATATGATAATTCAAACACAAAATACCACACCTTGTGGCAAGAACCATAGACAACTTAGATTACATGAGTTGCCTAGCGAAAATTGATTGGTGAAAAGTAAATGTACTCCTAGAAATCTTCTTTGATAAGCCATTATTTACTTAGGCATTGCCTTGTCCGTCGTAAGTGAAAACAGACATGAGCGTTGCTATGAGGCCCATAGTAAGCGATCACGTTTCACATCTGTAAGTAATAAACTCGTTGTGCAGTTTACTAGGCTACACAAAATTGCAAATTCATTCAAGGGCAATTGTATATTATTTTATAACAAATTACCAAATGAAATCTTTGAGTTGTCTCTCAATAAGTTCAAAGTTTATATAAAAGGTAAGCTTACAGAAAAATCCTATTATAACATTAAGGATTATTTAAACGATAAAAAAGCTTGGGTGTGAATTGCTCTAGCTTCATAGCTTAATTTAAATTTACTGGAAGATGGTGATAACAAAAAAATTAATTTACCCGGCTAAGTTTGTTGTGGGCTCTTCTTAGACCAGGGCGCGTTTGGAACCCTCGTAGCTTTAGATTTAAGTTGGCGAACGAAGTTATCACCATCCCGTTACAATTATGTAAACAAATATGTATGAACGCTTCATAAGTGCCTGTGATAGGCCTACATGAATAAAGAAATTTTGAATTTGAATTTTGAATTAAGTCATCACTGGCAACACGTATTGTTCGAGCTTACTAACTAGCTAACTTTATAACGTACTCGTAGCTAACTGAAAATGCTGTTTATAATATATAATTTCTTGAGAACTAGTTTCTTAAATTCTTACTTATTTCAGCGGCACCACCGCCTCCATTGCATGCTATCAACCGAGGCTTGGGAACTGAAGGCCTGGGCACGATGCTCGCCGGGTTATGGGGTTCCGGTAATGGCACTAACACTTTTGGAGAAAATGTTGGCGCTATTGGAGTTACCAAGGTAAGTTAGTACATGTTAAAGGACAATTTTTTATTTTAAATTGCTGGTAGGGCAGTTCCTCTATCTAACATACATGCCATAGATTTTATGTGTTACTGCTACCAGCAATAAGTACAAGAATTGAAGATATAAAATCAATTTTCAAATCCAATGTTTTAATTTAAAAACTAAATTCTAATGAAACCTTTTCGCAAGCATTATACTGCCAGATAAAAAGTAAAAACGAGAGTGGAGCACTTCAAAAGAGGTGTTCACATTTATGTGTTCCTGGTATAAAGTTATACCAGGAAGAGTTCAATATGAGGATAAAAACCTAGTTAATGCAAATAATTAAATGAATTAGTAACTACATAAATGGTTGGTTGATTTATTTTATTTATTAGATTCGTGCTTGAGAATAATCTCTGTTGATAGAAGCCCTTGCTATGAAGATTCCTACTCACTCTGACTTTGTACGCGGTACGCAGCTTTTAAAAATCAGGAAACATAGAATTCTAAAGGGTTTTAGGGATGTAGGGGTGAAAACCCGCCCTGTGTCTTGCGGTGCGATGGTAAAAATGGCGAAGAAGGAACAAGATCGAATAGTTCCTGAGCACATTCTCTAAAATATATCCTGTTGAACACGGACAAACTGGCTATCTTACGACGATAATCACTTTGGAGTTTAGCCAAAAGTGGTGAATCCTCGCCAATAAATCTGCTAATTCGGCTATCCACAGCATGTAAAGCGATAAACTGGTACATAGCTGACTTTATATAAATAAATAAATCGAACTTTATATAAATAAATCAGTTGGTGTGGTACTATAAGCACAGCTTGATTTAATAAAGAATACCATGAAAGAAGAATTTATTAGCTTCTATGTATCTACCGAAGGTGACGTTAGTTAAGATGTCAAAACCCAGGAGATTCATGTAAGCGATGATTGGTACAGATATACAACGAGAGGTCGGAGTCAGTGTGAATTTACTCCATTTGGATATAAGTAGATATTTTAGTAATGTCCAAGTTCACCAAATTGGCATCACCCCAGATACTTCTTAAAGAGTTGATTGAACGCTTGTTGATGCGTTCATCATCAATGCAGACGGGTTGGTGATCGAAGGAGATCGTGGTAGTAGCACAGATGACGCTGCTTTCCGTTCTTTGTTATATTCCTTTTATCACTTCGTACGACACCCGCGGGAAGAGAAGGGGTGGTGGCAACAGTGGTATTATAAACTGTCGTCACCACACCACGGAATCTTGTAAAAACTCTTATACAGTATGAACTGTCATCGTACCCAAGTATTCCGGTTTCAGCAAATTTTATCATCGAGTATTAAATTAAAGAAGATAACAAAGAAAAATTAAAAATAAATAAGGTTTTTTTAAAAATAATCGGACTGAGAAGTGAAGCAAGTATTTTTTTGTGCAATGTGCCTTTCATAACCATTAGTTCACAGCAATTTGTCAATCGTTGTTCAATATTTATTGTAATTTACGTATTTCCCTTAACGTTCGTTGTTTTGTCGAAATGTTATTTCAGTAGAAATGTTCCCACCGCCGTGCCTCGTGTCATAATATTATTGTTTACGGAATTTATTAGCGAAATAATTGGTAGATTTACGACAAGTACTCATAAACATGGAATAGAAATAATTTCCTCAATAGCCATTCCGGCTAACGGTAATTAGATATTTTGCTAAAGGTTTTGTATTTCAATAATACGCAAGTAGTACTTGTAGGTACTTACCCAAAATAAGTTATTAGGAATAATGTATCATCCATATGACCGATAGTGAACCAAATATATTAATTTGATCTAACTTGATAAATACATGTACATTCCGATAGTAACTTTCGGTGATAAGCTTGAATGACATTTAATTACTTCGCGCCTAGGGTTTGGGTCCCGGTACTTTCGTGTCTCAAAGTCGACTTTTCGTAATTTTAGTGGTCTCGAGTCCAGAGATTTACAGTGACTCGGGACTTTTATTAATAATTGTAGGAGCCTAGCGCTTTCAGTTAGTTTAATGAAGAAACAGATTATCGGGTAAAGCTTTTGACGCTCTGATTTTTTTAAAAGTTTTAGTTGATTATTTAAACCACTGATTTATTTCTATTTATTATTTATACATATTTGGATTATTTAAATATGAAACAAACCTGTGATTTTGAGAATTAACAATGTCGTGATTATGACCAATTATTAAGTAGGTACATATTAGAATTAATAGATACAAGTAAAGTTAGTCAAAGTCAAAGTCAAATATTTCTTTATTCAAATATGCACATAGATGGCACTTTTGATGCGTTATTATATGCAAAATGTGTACATAGCAGTGAGTAGTGATGGCGATAACTACAATCGTAAACTTAAAGCTAAAGCTACGAGGGTTCCAATCGCGCTATAAAGAAGAAATAAAGAATTAGTATGATTTTTTACTAAGTTCGTTTTATAACTATAACATTAAACTGCTTAGAATTATGTAGTTAAAAAAAATAAAAGAAAGCAATTATTAAAACAGAAAAGTTATAAAGATTTTATTTTCTGTTTAGTAATTGTTAATTTTTTTACAAAAATTGCTTACTAAATACGTTTAACCAACAATAAAATCCATTGAAATTCTTAAAAAAAAGATTACTCCTCTTAAAGGTTTATTTAAAAGTATCAAAGTCTCGAGGTCGTGGGAATTCTCGGGACTTTTATTGTAGGCTGTCTCGTGTCTCGGGACTTTGTCGGGAATTCCCAGGCCCGATACGCGCAGTTACCTATTCAACTGTAACATGGCATCTCGCTTTTTTAATTTTAAGACCCAAGTTTTAAATCACAAGAAATACCTATGTCACAACACAATATACAAACAAAATAGTAAAAATTAGAGGAGGTTCTGAATTATTTGGAATATTTGTAAATTTCGCACATAACTCCTTGTTTATAATTAGTAAACAAAAATTTTTTCTCTTTTTTTTCATTTGTCTTCATCTAACTGAAGCGGTGATGTGTGGACGCATTCCGTTCGGTACGAGTTCATCCTCAATTTCGGGGGGTCTAGTTCGAATCCCGGCACGAACCTCTAACTTTTCTAAGTTATGTGCGTTTTAAGTACTTCAAATATCGATTGCTTCAACGCTGAAGGAAAACATCGTAAGGACACCTGCATGCCTAAGAGTTCCACATAATGTTCTCAAAATTTTGCGGAGTACATTAATCTGTACTGGGCCAGCGTGGTCGACTACGGCCTAAATGCCTTCTCATTGTGATAGGAGATCGGTGCTCTATGGTTGATGTGATGATGGTGAGTGTGATTTTTGAAAACTAAGCTATATATTGTGTGTTACCATCAAAAGCCTCCAGTTAACTTGCTTCGTTTATACGTCTGTCTAGCGCATCCGTCGATAACATCTAGTTGGTAGATCGGTTGAAAAAACTGAACTTTTTTACGACGATTAATTTTACGTCTATCTTTCCGCCGGCACGTTTTCTGTGTAAAGGTACTAGGTCTCAAGTTGAAGCTTCTTCTGAATACTAATTTCACTGTTCGTACTACTATGAAAAGTTGAAGTTATACGCAATTAAAAGATACCGCCTGTCAAAGCGAGTTTTCATTAAAAGTCTCACTCATTTACTTAATTCAAAACGAAACTACCCTCCTGGCACAGTGGTAAGCGGTGTGGTCTTCTAAGAGGAATAAAAAAGTGCTCTTACTCTTATTTTTAACGTGATTTGTTAAGTTTATTGTAATTAGAGTAATGAAAAGAAAAGAGCACTGGAAGAGAGGAGTCTTCTGACACACCGTCGACTGGGACCCTTCGTATAATAATTAAATAATTATTTGGTGAAATAATAAATTTTAAAACGATATTTTAACATCATGCGCATTTGCAAAGTAAAAGATTTGCGAATTAAATATTTGTAAAATGTTTAGTTGTGGAATTTGTGATTTGATTAGTTTTTAAAACGCTTTTGGTGAAATGATCATTTGTTTAACGTTTTTGTTAATCATTAGTGAACCGGTTTCTCTGATTTTTTGGCAAGGTGGGCTCCCGGCGCGTCATCCAGTGGGCCGCCGCGCTGATGGTGCTACAAGGTGTGGTGGGCAAGCTGGGTGCCGTGTTCATCATAATCCCGCAACCCATCGTGGGGGGGTTGTTTTGCGTCATGTTCGGCATGATCTCCGCTTTTGGTAAGTTGTGCACGGCATATTTTAGGACCTTCATCAACACCATCATCATATCAACCCATTACTGGCCCAGGAAACGGGTCTCCTCCCATAATGAGAAAGGGTTAAGGCCGTAGTCCACCAAGCAGGCCCAGTGCGGATTGGTGGACTTTACGCACCCTTGAAAACATTGTAGAGAACTCACAGGCACGCTGGTTTCCTCACGATGTTCTCTTTCACCGTTCAAACAAGTGTGTTCCGTTCTCCAGATAACGAAATTATATCTACGACATTCATAAATCACCTCGCTGGCACAGTGGTGACCGCTGTGGATTTATGACTGGAGGTCCCAGGTTAGTTTGTCCGCAGTGGCAATTAATGCAATTAATGTTATCAAAGGTGTGTGGACTACACAGACCTTTGAGAGCATTATGTAGAACTTTAAGATGTAGACCTTAATTACTTGAAACGCACATAACTAAGAAAAGTAAGAGGTGCTTGCTGAGATTCAAACTCGGCTTCTAGAGAGTGAAGGCGATGTCCTAACCACTGGGCTATCACCGCTTCTTCTCTATGACCTTGCGTCTTCGTCACTGCACACTTCCACACTTCCACATTAGCTATATGTATACTTTCCTATGAACACACGTCGATTGCAGTGGCGTGCATAGAGGGTATGCACAGGGTATGCAGATTTTATAAAATGAAGAAAATCTCCAGTACAAGTTATACTCCAGTATATGTTATACTTAAGGGCAGGGTGTTTATAACTCTTAAAATGGCTATCCTTTAGATTTTTTATAACTCGTACTGGAGAATTTCTTCATTTTATATGATCTGCATACCCTGTGCATACCCTCTATGCACGCCACTGGTCGATTGATATGGTAGAAGTGATAATGGAAGCCGAGTTGTAGGCTGGTTGACTACAACACCGAGTGGATCGTCTTACGACAAGTGGACGACTGGTTTACGTAATACACGGATATCTCACACCAGGTCTATCAGCACTCCAGTACGTAAACCTGAACAGCTCGCGGAACCTGTACATCATCGGCTTCAGCCTGTTCTTCCCGCTGGTGCTGACGCGTTGGATGTCGGCGCACAGTGGGCTCATCCACACTGGCGTGGACGCGTTGGACGCTGTGCTACAGGTTTTTTTTTATTTCACTATATCTTACATATACCCCTGACTTCAAGTGATGACGCAGTCTAAGATAGTAGCGGTCTATCCTGTAAGGGAGTATAGCTCAAACAAATCAAAACCAAATCGCTTTCTACGCGACACCGCATCGGAACGGGAAATTGCTAAACAGCTCGTCTTTGTCGGTAGGGTGGCCAATGCCAAATGCCATGGCCGAAGCCTCCTACAAAATAAAACCAGACAAAATTCAGAAGTATTTATGTATATTATATTGTTAGTATTGAAATATTGTTAAGGTATATCCCCAAAGCACAAGCTACGCTTACTTTGTGGCTTGATGGCGCTGTGTGTCTTGCCGTAGTATATTTATTTATTATATACTAGCTGATTTTCGCGACTTCGTTCGCGAGGATTATCATTTTTTATTGCCGCGGTAACTCTCTTATTTCCCGGCATAATGAAACTGCAATCTATTTCTGTAACAAATTTCAGCCAAATTGGTGGTGAAGTGATTGAGTAGCAAAAATCGGCAATCACTAAAGGAATCGGGATAAAATGTTCTTTTCCATGTCAAAAGCTACATGCATACCAAATTTCATCCAAATCCGCTCAGCCGTTTTTGTGTGATTGATTAACAAACATCCACATTTATAATATCAATAGGATTATAAAACTTAATAATTAATTATTTGTATTATATATTAATTTGAACTAAGATACTTAAAATGAACTTAGATTAATTTACAGTTACCTTTGATTTCCAAAACAGTGTATTTTTATATAAAGTTGTTCGTATATATATATACCTGTGGGTCGCAGGGAAAGAAAATACGTCTGCACGTTTGGACTGTCTGTTCTGGTCTGTCTGAGTTTTGGAATGCATCATAGCCACAGACTAATGCACCAAAGACTTGGATTTTTAGTATATTCCAACAAAAATAAAGCTGATATATACTCGTATATACACCCAATGCGTACTTCACGTCTTACATTGGCGAGTATAAATAAATAAATAAATAAATGAATATACTACGACAATACACACATCGCCATCTAGTCCCAAAGTAAGCGTAGCTTGTGTTATGGGTACTAAGATAACTGATGAATAATTTTTATGAATAATATCTTAATATATATAAATCTCCTGTCACGATGTTTGTCCGCGATGGCCTCCTAAACTACTTAACCGATTTTAAATTAAATTGGCACACCGTGAGCAGTCTGGTCCAACTTAAGAGATAGGTTAGATCTTTAATTATAGTCGCAATTTTATTTTATTGAAAATTATTTGTCTTTAATTAATTGACAGTCACATGTTATATACTCATTTAAGGATTAGTGATACTGAATATTTTAAAAACAAAATCAAACGCAGACGAAGTCGCGGGCAACAGCTAGTACATAATATATATTATAATACGAAAAATAAATACTTATAATATATAGATAAACAGCCGGACACTGAAAACATTCATGTTCATCACACAAATATTGTCCAGTTGTGGGAATCGATCCCACGGCCTTTGACTCAGAAAGCAGGGTCGCTGCCCACTGCGCCAATCGGCCGTCGTAATAAATGTATTATACAGTATGTAATAAATGTATACACGACACATTATACCTGCATTGCTTTGCAGGTGCTGTTATCTACATCGATACTTGTCGGAGGTATAATAGGCTGTTTGATGGATAATCTGATACCGGGTAAGATTTTAATCGGATGCATCTTTATGTATCATACACCTCTTTTACCACGCTTTTTATTGGTTTAAAACTTCTCCACGCTCATTTCATAAAGTGTGTATTTTTGCTTATTTCATTACTAGCTTCTGCCCGCGACTTCTTCTACGTGGACTTCAGAATTTGGTCTTACTGGGTTTACAATTTTTAATCCTACCACGGAAACTATTTGAGAGATCGGTATAGAAAGTACATATCATTTTCCATAGCATAGGTGACACGCATGCCAAATTTCAAAGCTGTCTGCCCGCGGCTTAGCTCGTAAACAATTTTCAATTTTTCCTCGGGAACTACTTAAGAAATCGGGATAAGGTAGCCTATGGTCTTTTCCATGTCAAAGGCTACATACATGCCGAATTTCATCCAAATCCGTTTAGCCGTTTTTGCGTGATTGAGTAACAAACATCCACACTTTCACTTTTACAGTACTTTATATTTATATACTAGCTGTAGCCCGTGACTTCGTCTGCGTTTGATTTTGTTTTTTGATGTGGCATTAAATTTAGTTGTAGTTCTAAAAAAATTAAAGTATTCAGTGTCGCTAAGCCTATCGCTGAGGGGTTTTGCTGCTGTCCTCTATCTCCAACCACAATTTGGGCAAAATTAAACACATATTATAACCTCTACAGTACAAAAATAATTATTTAAATCGGTTATAATGTCGGAGTTATGGTGTAAAATCGTCAAACACTCATCCCCTCTCCCAAAGAAACTGAGCTTAATGTCGGGATAAAAAGTATTCTATATTACTTTTAACACTTCCAAGAATATGTGTACAAAGTTTCATGAAGATCGGTCAAGTAGTTTTTGCGTGAAAGCGTAACAAACAAACTTACATTGATATTTATAATATTGGTAGGGATAGGGATGTTTAGTAGGATAAGCAATGTTGCAGGTAATTCAGAAAACAGTTGTCACAACCCTTCCTCTTCCCGCGCGTATCGTACGAGGCGACTAAGGGAATATAACAGATACCGGACAACAGCGAACTTTGTACTACTTCTACCATCTGCTACGATCACCAACCCGTCTCCCGCAAGCAAACCCTCCAGGGGGAGGCCTTTATTCCACCAGTGGACTGTTATAGGCTATTGATGTTAAAGTTGTTAACTCTGTGCATCGAAGCACGTCGAAGTTCGCCATTCGGCTCTCCTACCGTCGCTGCCGAAAATTAGTATATGCCTTTCACATCAGTCTTATAGCGACTTTAGCGTCATCTAGTAGGAAACGTTGCAGTTTCGATCTACTTTTTCAAAGGTCCATATTACAATTAGACACGTTGGAAACAAGAGATGTTCCGAAAATTTTTATAGGCATTTTAAATTTATAAAAAAGCTATTATATAGGCCTCCTTATTAATATTATAAATGCGAAAGTATGTTTGTTTGTCTGCGTTTATTTTCCCGCAGGAATCCTTTATTTACCTTAGATTTGATGTATTCTTTGGGCTGTATCCAGGATACAGTCATCATCATCATCACATCACATCACATCACATCATTCGCACGCTAAATCACACAGTATTTTTTAGGCTCGTCTAAAGAATTATTATTTAACACTATAAGTTTGATTATTATATTCCACATTTACTTTCTGTCCCGATAACATTATTATATATAGTTTTAATATTAGTTATTTTACCATATAGTATTTTATTTTATTTTATATATGTACTGTTTTTGTAATTTTTGTAATTATTAATATGTATGTATAATGTATATTCTTAGAGTTTTGCGCACCGCTATAAGGATTCATATGTGAGCCAATTCCTTATAATGGTTGCCTGGAAGAATTCACTATAAGTGATAAGGCCGCCTTTGTTACACAAATTTAATTGTACCTTTGTTATTTTTGTCTCTTTTATTTTTATTTTTTTTCTTGTGTGCAATAAGATGATCAATCAATCAATTCAAAAGTATTTTTGATTGATTGATTGATCGACCCATTACCGGTCCACTACAGAGCAGGGGCTCCTCCCACAAAGCGAAGTGGTTAAGGCCGTAGTTCACCACGCTGGCCTAGTGCGGATTTGTGGACTCCATGTACATTATGTGAGAATATTATCTACAACTCTCAGGCATGCAGGTTTCCTCACGATGTTTGCCTTCACCGTTGAAGCAAGTGATATTGTAGTTACTTAAAACGCACATAACTTAGAAAAGGTAGAAGTGCGCTCTGGGATTCGAACTCGGTCCCCCGAAAGGGAGGTCGAGCTCCTGCCCAATGCGCTATACATGATACAGTTATTCATAGGTACCTAATTTTTTTTTTAAATCAGGAAGGTAAGTTCTAGCTGCAGCCTTTTCGGGATAAATATTATCCTATGGCCATCTCCAGGTTGCTAGCTATATGTGTGCCAATTTTTTTTATGTTCAACGGTTGAGCCGAACATAGAAAACAAACAAACGAACAGACGCACTCTAATATAATAAAATAAAAATAAATATACTACGACAATACACACATCGCCATATAGCCCCAAAGTAAGCGTAGCTTGTGTTATGGGTACTAAGATGACTGATGAATATTTTTATGAATAATATACATAAATACTTATAAAAAATAGATAAACACCCAGACACTGAAAAACATTCATGTTCATCACACAAACATTTTCCAGTTGTGGGAATCGAACCCACGGCCTTGGACTCAGAAAGCAGGGTGCTGCCCACTGCGCCAGTCGGCCTTCAAACTCTATCCATTTAAAGTATGGATTTTATTTCCCTCAGTAAAATAAATTAATACAATAAAATATTAACTGCATTGGGAATTCCAAAAATGGCGATTAGGTATTTACAATTGGTCACGCTAGTTAATTAGCACTGAAAGCGCCTTTTACATTAAACGCGTCGTACCACAGATGTTTAATAAAATCTTTGGTTTTAGACAGGATAATATAATAACGAATAACAAAGGATGAAAAGCCTTAGTAGAATTATCAATATTTTTTTTACAAAACCATGTTAAATTACAAATGTAAGAAATGCTAAAATATAATGTTTCGGCCCAGTATAACCATTCTTATTTCACACTAGGCTGACGCATCAATTGACCCCAATTGGCTCTTCAGTGACTTCAAAACTGCTATGCATTTAAGACTATAAAAATACATATATTCAATCCGTCATTAAATTTATGCGTGACTTAATGGCCTAGAGTTATTATAAAATGTCTTATCCCCAAAAATAAATTAATTTATATACGCTATGCCATATTTAAATTTTTTTGAAGATTCAGAGAAATTTTCGTGTGATATCCTTAATGGGGTAAAGATTTCCATCGCAGTGTACTTATAACATAACAGCAACAGGGGAATGGACGGTCTATGTTTTAGGAATGGAAATTTATCTCTCGGCCTCATACGCTTTGTTTGCTTTTGTACGGGCTCTGTGAGGGTGGAAACATTCTAATAGCCTTTTAGGGGACCCGAGATACATTTACCTCATACTTAACAATGGGGTGTGGGAATTAGAACAACGCCACAAATGACTCCGTGAAACTTTGAAAAATATAATCCGGTAAATAAATAATATTTACTGTGTTATTTAGTTTAATTAAATAAATAAATAAATAAATAAATAATTAATAAATATACTACGACAAAACAAACATCATGGGCAATATAGCCCCAAAGTAAGAGTAGCTTGTGTTATGGGTACTAAGATAACTGATGAATATTTTTATGAATAATATAGAAAAATACTTATAATATACAAATAAACACCCAGAAACTGAAAAACATTCATGTTCATATAACAAACATTGCAAAAACCAGCTGTAAATTAAATTGTATGTATTCGTTTGACTCCGGTGATAGCTCAGTGGATTAGACTTTGGCTTCACTTTCTGCGTGGCCGAGTTCGATCCCCAGCTATCACCTCTGACTTTTTTGAGTAACGTGCGTTTCTAATTTAAGTTATTTAAAATATCTCATAAAGCTGAATGTCTGAGTGATCCCCATAACGTTTTCAAAATTGCTAAAGTATTAATAAGTGTTTTATTTATCAACAGAAATACTGAGCAAAGCTCATGCGAGTTTAAAATTAATAAAAGCAATATGGGGTGAAATATTGAATTAACGTAATATATTATTTTTTATAATTTACTCGAATATCATAATAACAGAATATAAATACAAAATAAGTAAATATGTGGGAGCGCCGAGGCGCATGAAAGCATAAGAGAGCGTTATGCCAAATGCCGTGACGGCACACGAGTGTGGTTTAATGGTAAGGGACGCCAAAGAAATTTCACATTAAATATTACTTAATGCAATTAAACTTTCAGGTACTGATGAGGAGCGAGGCTTAACCGCTTGGGCCAAGGAAATGTCCTTGGAAGCGATCGGTGCCACCGAGCATGGGGACACGTATGACTTCCCCGTTGGAATGACTTTTATACGAAGGTAATACCCACCTCATTGTTTTATTAGTCTATTTTGATTCGGGGTGACAAAATCATTGTGATATTTAGATCGTTAAAAATAATGACCCAGTCTTGCAAATACATACTGGAAACATGCAAATTTGTAAGAAAACATCCTAAATATTAGAAAAAACTTCAAGACGCGCTCCGGCAGGATGCATTGCGGCGCATGCGCAAACTAAAAGTTAACAGCACCGGCCCAAATCCAATGTGAACAAAAATGTACAACAAAATCCCGGAACAATATGAAAGAAAAAGAAAGTATAAACATATTTAAAAAATCCTTAAAACAATATTTGCTGGAGAATGCTTACTATAAAATAAACGACTTTCTTATTGAGAATATTTAATAATGACAATAATAAGTCCGCCTACCAATCAAAGTCAAAAATATCTTTATTCAAGTGGCACTTTTACACGGTAGTGAAATGATGGCAATAACCATATTCGTAAACTTAAAACTAAAGCTACGAGGGTTCGATACGCGTCCTGGTCTAAGAAGAAGCCCACAACAAACTTAGCCGGGTGTTTGTTTTTGTTGTTATCACCATCTCACATTGTCATTTAAATTATTTGAAGAGCAACCTGGTTAGAGCAGTCATTCACACCCAAGCTTTTTTATCGATTACGTAGTTATTTACACCATAATGGGACTTTTCTATAAGCTTACGTTGAATACAAACTTTGAATTTTTTAAGAGACATCTTCAAGATGTCAATGGGTAGTTTATTGTAGAATTGTCTGGTTACAGCGCCCTCACAGGGTTCTATTTCAAAATGTATACGTTCGATTGACATTCTCTTTTGAAAATATTATAATTAAGTAATTGTAATCGTAATTGAATAAATAAATAATTAAAAAAACCGACTGTGCTCGTATGTTTTTCCAGTACACTCGGCGGTCCCGAGTTCACCCGATCAAGCCTTTTATTCCAGATCGTGACGGTTCTAACTTCCTACATGAGGAAAAAACTGCGTGCGGTGAGCAAAAAGAAGTTTTCACTTGAAAAAAAAACCTTTTTTACAGGTGGAAGTGGACCCAATACCTGCCCTTCATGCCGACCTACCAGGCAGGCAAGTTTACTGCTCTGTTCCAAAGGAAAAAGGACAGCTGAAATATATAATTATCCTACAAGTGCCGTTTCTTATTGTTGTAAAAAAAACAGACTTATTCAAGAAGGTTTACTGCAAGTTATTGTACAAATTGTTATGAATGCTTATATTGAATGTGTAATAAATTATTTTCGTAGACAAAGAAGCATTATAATATTAGCGGACGCCCGCGACATTGTCTTTATTGTGAGGCTCTAAGAAGTTTTTTTGTCCCAGTGGCGTGCATTTCATACATGCACAAAAGCACTGCATACCCAAATTATTTTATATCAGTCGTATTGGAGGGGAATTTTTTCATTTTATGCCATGTACCGGCTTTATGCATACCCTGGTCGAAAACCCTGTGCACGCCACTGGTAGTACCTACCCTGTCTTGCCACCCTGCGCGCCATAACGCGTCCAAAAGTGAAAGTGAAGTCGAGTGAAACTGAGATATCACCGCTTCTTAGAAAAGGTTAATGTGACAAGGCATAATGTTATTAATTTTATTATTATTTATTTAATTAAGAAATGAATAAATATACTACGACAATACACAGATCGCCATCTAGCCCCAAAGTAAGCGTAGCTGGTGTTATGGGTACTAAGATGGCTGATGAATATTGTTACGAATAATATACATAAATATTTACAATATAAGTGCATATAAACACCCAGCCACTGAAAAACATTCATGTTCATCACAAAAACATTTTCCAGCTGTGGGAATCGAACCCACGGCCTTTTACTTAGAAAGCAGGGTCACTGCCCACTTGTTCCTCGGGCGTCTAACAAAGCCAACAAGAGGGACATGCCGTGGTGGTTTTTAGTTTGGGTATACCCCTTTAGAGGAGGGAGTCCCACATAACCTCCGTCCTGCCCAAGGGTCGGAGGTAGCAATAAAGCTTTGACACCACGGCAAAAAAAAAAGGGTCATTGCCCACTGCACTAATCGGCTGTCAATTGTATTATCTTCGTAGAAAT
The DNA here is from genome assembly GCF_905163445.1 of Pararge aegeria. Classification (NCBI taxonomy): domain Eukaryota; kingdom Metazoa; phylum Arthropoda; class Insecta; order Lepidoptera; family Nymphalidae; genus Pararge; species Pararge aegeria. The sequence continues at coordinate 1,172,304 of NC_053193.1, forward strand.
GAAATCATGAAGGAATCACTTTCTCAGACAAAATCTTCGACTTTATCTAAGAAAGTGTGATTCATTCATTCATGATTTCATGGAAGTATGTAGGGAATTAAGGGTATTGAGAAGTCACGGAAATTTCTGGAACACTCTGAATAAGTAAATGTATTCCGCAGAAGTTCTTTACATTGAAAGGCGTCTGACGCAATCCTTTTGCAAACGGCAATATGAGAACGACCCTGCATACAGTGGCGTAGGAAGGTAGGCGGTGGGGACGTGCCACCCGCTTGGGGATGGCACCCGTGTGCGAATCAATATGTTATTTTTCATTTTTTTTTAATTAAAAATATCTTGCAATACAACGAGGCTATAATGCCAGCATCTTAACGATTATGTTTATAGATGAATTATATTATATAATATTGGGTATCCTCTATCTATCTATATCAATCCTATATAGTATTGTTTTCTTTGTCCGCATAAAAAAATAAATAAATATTCTATGACAATACACACATCGCCATCTAGCCCCAAAGTAATCGTAGTTTGTGTTATGGTTACTTAGATGACAAATGAATATTTTTATTAATAATATAATACAGATAAACACCCAGATACTCTAAAACATTCATCTTCATCACACAAACATTTTCCAGGCCGACTGGCGCAGTGGGCAGCGAACCTGCTTTCTGAGTCCAAGGCCGTGGGTTCGATTCCCACAACTGGAAAATGTTTATGTGATGAACATGAATGTTTTTCAGTGTCTGGGTGTTTATATCTATATTATAAGTATTTATGTATATTAGTCATAAAAATTATTCATCAGTTATCTCAGTACCCATAACACAAGCGACGCTTACTTTGGGGACTAGATGGCGAAGTGTGTATTGTCGCAGTATATTTTATTATTTTTATTATTATTATATAGATTCCCAACCTGGGAATTGAATTCAGCGCCTCAAGATCGGTATTCGATGTCGGGTGTCAAGGCCGAGAGTAATATAACCCGCGGATTCTATTCATATTTAGTCGACATGGCAGCTCAGGTATGTTTAAATGAACTTCAGCTCTGTGATCGGAATATTATAAAGCCCCATCTACATGCTGATTGTTACGGTCTTAAATTTAATTCAATATGTAACATTACAATAAAACGCAATATTGACCCGCTAGCACTAGATGGCGTTAGTTGTAGGTGCGTGAAATGTAAATCGCGCTAAAGAGATTTTTTTTTCACTAGTACAAGACGGTGCCGCGGCCTACCTACACCTACCTGCTGTGCAGCAAACGCTTTCCAGCAAACGCTTTCCACTCGGAGACACTTGCCGGACGCTGTAGTTAGGAACCTTACTAGTGGAGCCTACAGGACCAGCAATTGCTTCCACTGCGTGGGACGTTAGCCAGGGACACTCTATTTGACTGTCAAGTAACTCTAAGTAAACTCTAAATACAACTTTGTCGCCCCGCCCCTTTTGCTCCGTCACGTAGAATTGGTTACAAATATAATTATAGAGCATTGGAAATTATCAATATATTAATACTAGCTTCTACCCGCGAATTCGACTGCGTGAACTTCGGAAATTTGTCCAAAGATTCGCTCGTTTACAATTTTTATACCGTAATAAAAGCGGACAAAGAACGCGGGCCACAGCTAGTTAAATTTAATTAAAGAACATCGTACAGTGTGATAAAATAGACGTTGGAATATCATTTCATTGAAGTTATCTGAATTTGATTATTGTTTTATTTTTTTAGGTTAGATTTTTCATGACTTTAAATGGGTTCAGAGTTCGTTCCAGTTTTTGAAACTTTAGTAAACACTATAATTTCACATGTTTTTCAAGTTTATGATTATATTTATGATGATGATAACACCACCACAAATAACAAGTAAGTATATTATTTATTATAATTCTATATTTCCATAATGCAATATTACAAAACAATTATCATTACATTATGTACATTCATAAACACATATTACAATTGAAATGTGTATATAAATGTTGGATAGAAGCAGGCGTTACTTTGCGTAAATCCAAGATATATTATGAAAATTAAGCTTAATTTGCTATACTCCGCGAAAATCAGGTGAATCTGTATTGTGTTATTTGAATTTCTTCAATTCTTATACTCCACACCAGACAGCTCTTCGGCAATGTACCGTCTACACACGTTTCGCTCCGAAACCGTAACATCCGCAGGAGATGTTGACTTTACAATAATTAATTGTTAAGAAACAATTATGACTATAATAAATATAATGTATATATTATAAAATATATACGAGTATAATATATATATATATATACAACAACATATTTATATATATAACAATTATTGATTGTAAAGTAATTTAACAATTAGGAAAAGAAATTGTTTGTATTATTAGCAGTGTACGCTTTTTTCTCATATAATTGGTTGGGAAAAACTTACTCACGCAAATTTACTTACCCACGATTACCTAGGGTGTATTATTTAATATTAAAAACAGCTAATTTTTTTATAAGTATGGACTTTTTTGGCATTGATCGACAATTGCAAAAGTCGAATTGGGCCCCTGAATGGTCACACAATCGCGCATCCCAAACATATTATATATTGTCATATGTCCGACATGAACGTTTAAAACAGTAGCAGCTGCCGCTACCTATTTTATTAGTATAATCATTTATTATAAATGTACACCATGAAAGTTACATGAAATTGAATTCCGAATTGCGGTTCATTTACTCGTATATTCGATCAGTTTAAAGGTTTTACCATTCAAATTGTCTGGTAGGCTTTAACCATGGCTTTTTAGCACCCTACCGATAGGCACCAGCCTATAGGCGATTTTGCGTTCCGGTACCATCTTGCGTACATATAGAGTTGCGTGCCGGGTATCGAACTCGGTCCCTCCGAAACGGAGGTCGAAGCCCTAACCACTAGGCTATCACGCTCTTTTTTGATTTTGACGATCTCCCTGGCATAGCGGTGAGCGCTGTGAATTTAAGTTGGAGGTTCCGGGTTCGATTCCCGGAAAGGGCAATTTGCTAATTTATAATTTCTGAATTTTCTCTGGTCTGGTGGTCGGCTTTGGCCGTGGCTAGTTACCACCCTACCGACAAAGACGTGCCGCTAAGCGATTTAGTGTTCTGGTGTGATGTCGCGTAGGAACCTATTACCATACTCCCTAGGAGGTTAGCTCTAAGACTGCATCATCACTTACCACCAAGTGAGATTGCAGTCAAGGGCTAACTTGTAATGGGATTTTTAAAAATACTACTAATGCGAAATACCATGGAATTTTTTATTTTAGAACGCCGCAGCGGCATTTTTCCAGCATCTTAACGCATGGTGTAGAGCGGCCTTAAGAGCAAGAGCTATTAAATATAGCTATACTTGGAATATCCCTGCGAGATTACATCAGAAATAAGAAGAGAGAACTAATTGGGATGGCGTCAGTTGGCATGTGAAATTTTTATGCGAGTCGACTATGCGGCAAGTTGATATATATGCTACAATTCCATTTTCATTGAGCTCGTAATAATAAGGAAAGCGTGGAGAGAAATGTAAGGGAAATCAATCAAATTTCCGTTTTTCCATCCACCCATCCTTTGAGTGGGTGTAATCCGGAATGAAGGGGTGCTCTTCATTGTACTAGGCTAAGGAAGATCGAGCCGGAAACCTACTTGTAACACGCGATATCAAATCAAATCGTTCTACACAATCAGTTAGTGAAAGGTACATCTTATTAAAAGGTATATCGATTATTTTTACAGCCGTTTGGCGCAGTGGTCTGGACCCTGCTTTCTGAGTCCAAGGCCGTTGGTTCGATTCCCACAACTGGACAATGTTTGTGTTATGAACATTAATGTTTTACAGTGTCTGGGTGTTTATCTATATATTAAGTATAAGTATTTATGTTGGTACGAGTATATTATTCATAAAATTATGCATTCCTTATCTTAGTACCCATAACACAAGCTACGGCCATATTGGGACTAGATATGTGATTTTTTTTATTAAATTTCCGCGAGGAAATTCGTTAACGCACTGAGAGAAAAACTTTCGCCGCTTCCTAAAGAGTGTGGGGGACTTTTGGTATGGAAAACCCCGCTGATACTGCCCTACTGTTGCTTTTTTGCAAAATCTTTTTAACACGTTTTTTCATATCCATTAATTTAATATATATCAATTATATCATGCTAATTGTTTGTACAATATTTTGCTTTAATTTTTTTTTGTTTTGTTTTTGTTTATTGCATTATAGGCTACTTGAACTTAGTATAAAAGTAACGAGAATAGAAAACAAGACTTAATCTAAGCTGGCGATTTATGTATTGTCGTAGTGTTTATTTATTCTTAGATTAATTGCTACTTACTTAGTTATTCCCTTGTTCGTCGTTGGTGAAAACGGGCTAATACCTACATAACATTCTTAAAGGGTTCTACGGCCTAAACTCTCATCATTCCAGGAGAGACCCATGCCCTATAGTGGGAAGATAATGGGTTTTTAGTGACTATAATAATGATTATCCCTAGTTTCGACCTACTTAGGTCTAAGGTATATATAAGAGTGAAGCATATAGCGTATTGAGTAGGAGCTTGACTTCACTTGCCGGGGGCCGAGTTCGAATCCCAGCACGCCGAACCTCGTAACCCTTTCTACGTGACGTGCGTTGTACGTAATTGAAATATCACTTGCTTTATGGGTGAAGGAAAACATCTTGAGGAAACCTGCATGCCTGAGAGTTTTACATAATGTTCTCAAAGGTGTGTTAACTCCACCGATCCGCACTAGGCCAGCGTGGTGGACTATGGCCTTTACCCCGTCTCCCTTGCTATTGGTGTGGTGATATAGAAGAGAAGTCTTTTATATCATGACTAGCGGACCCAGCATAAGTCATCCTGCCCGTTAAAGTAGCGCCACCTACCGGCTCCAATTGTATTTCAAACCATACATGTACCCAGTGGCGTGCATACAGGGTATGCACAGGGTATGCAGATGATATTAAATTAAGAATATCTCCAGTACGAGTTTTAAAAAACTTAAGGCATTGTAACTGTTATAAAAAGCCTACCCTTGAGTATTTATAACTCGTACTGGAGATTTTCTTCATTTAATAATGATATTAAATGCAGATGACTGCATACCCTGTGCATTCCCTACCTCTACGAACGCCACTGCATGTACCCATTGAAATATACACACAATATTTCATCTAAATAGATCCAGGGGAGGATTTTTAAGAGGAGTTGGGTGGCAAACACACGTACATAAGAATTATATACTATTACTGACTGTTATGTCAAACGCGCTATCGTTACATGAGAAAAGTTTATATAGTCCTTAATTTTCTGCACAAACGTCTCAATTTTTAAAGTGTTAAAAACTATTCAAAAAGATGAATGAATTTGGTCAATCGTTCTCAAGTTTTGGCGTGACCAAGGGAAATAGGAATTAACTTTTATATATGTAAATATATAGATAATATTATGAATGTTCTTGTTTATATTGTACGTCGGACGCACAAGATAAACAATATAACATCAATATTATCATTTACTTCGTACACATAATGTAACGATGTGTGCAATGCGGTTAAGACAACTGCGAAGTTTCAGCTGTAAAGACCCGTTCATTAGAACGATGTAATGTAACAAAATACCGACTGTTAATGAGCCTACACTCCGACACAGATCGTTGTCGTCGGTGGATTAACATCTTGTTTACAAAATGGAAAGCTTTGTCAGCGGCATGAAATCAACAACTTTCGAAAACACCTCCTTCATTAGAAGTAGCTTTTTGTGACAGAGCTTGTCCGGGGAAGTACTAACGCCATACTTTGTTTTTGCAGCTAAGCAACATAGTTGCAATGCTGCGTTTGGCAAGATGATTACGTATCTCACAACAGGCTTGAGAGAGGCTTATATCTCGCAATCTTTGCCATCAAAGGTCACTTTTGCCTACAAAAAAATACAAAACTCAATCGTGCTTACTATTCTCTCTCTCCTACAGCGTCTACGTCCCAGCCACGGTTCGCTGTGGCACATTGTAATTGATTGGTTGAGAAAAATAGATTTAAAAAAATCCTTGATGCCTATTATATATGATGATAAAATTTCAGCTCGATCGGTGCAGTTTTAAAAGCGTACACAAGTCAACATAATTTTTCTTATATATAATTCAAAAAATTCAAAATTTAAAATTCATTTATATCAAGTTGCTCTTTTCTATCATCATTTTAAAGTTTAACAATCTTTAGAATTTTTCTGTTTTGTGAGAGATGAGAGCGGAGTGGCCTGCTTTCAAGCAGCCTTGTCGTTATAGATTATTATTACTACACAATTTGACAGGAAAGATTGCAAGATATACGCCTCAAGCCTTCCATGAGATACGTAATTTGCCGATCTAAAGGGCGTGGTTCCCGTTGTAATCACAGGCACATGAGGTTTACAACTACGCTTCAGGTTAATGGACGCAAAACAACACGTTGCAGGACGTGTTCATTGATCTGTTTATTAAAGATAGGCCAGCGCTTGACGACAATCATGCCCGTTAGAAAGCAATGATGAGGTCTAGGTTGGAGCACGCTTGCCTAGAAAAAGCCTATTCACTCTAGCCTTGAAGGTGCTCAAATTATACGTGGCAGGAAACACAGTTGCCGGGATGGCGTTCCTTATCTTAGCGGCACGTATCAGAAACGTGTATAAGCTAACCTATACTATCTAACCTAACCTATCATCAGGTGGGCCATCTTCTGAATCCTGCCATTTCGTCGACCTCATTGGTGCAGTGGTGTCTTATAAGTGGGAGGTCCTGGGTCACGCGAATCAATCAATAGCCGATAGCAGCCCACTGTTGGACTAAAAGCCTTGCGCAATCATTTACTCATGGTCACCACGCTGGGCAGACGAGTTGGGGACCGCAGTTGACAATAGTAGTAACACTGAGTACGGTGCTGCCCGCTCTCTGTTATGTTTCCTTGGTCACCTCGTACAACACCCGTGGGAAGAGGGGTGACATATTCCGTTTGCTGTCACGGCACGTTGATACAAATTGAGAATTTATGATTTCAGAATTTTCTCTGGTGTGAACTAGTCTGGTCTCAGGCACTACCCTTCCCACAAAGATGTAATGGAATGTCCCGTAGCGTTGAGTTGGTACGATGTCGCGAAGAAACCGATCAGTGGAATAGGTTTTTAGATGTGGGAAAAGAGCAATCTGCTGAGTTTCTTGCCGCCCTCCGAACCGGCGGTAGAGTCACTACAAACAGACTGACTTGACGTTTCAAAGCCTACTTGAAATAAATGAAAAAAAAAATTAAAATAACTGCCATACAAAGTTACGGCTATCCCGTTGGGTGTGCAAACTTCTTAAAGTGTACATTTCGCCTGGCTTGCGTAAGACAGAGGTACCCAAGACCTACCCAGTTTCCACCCCTTTGAGAGTAAAAATATTCCTTTTGTGCCTTCAACTTTCTTTGTACATTGTTATCATAATAAAAAGCTTACCTTGCTTTAGTAAACCGCTTTGGAAAATTATTTCGTTGCATTTTTCTTTGAAACGTTGTGCTAAACTTTCTAAAACTATATATCTCGTTATAATATACTATGTATCTAGTTATAGCGGTTATCCAAGTCCTCTTACTGTTATTATTTCTGATAATATATTTATTTTGTTAGCACCATCTCACAGTAATTTGATATTAAGCTATGAAGTTAGAGCAGTTCACATGCAAGCTTTTATAGCGCTTAAGTAATCCTTAACACTATAATTGGATTATCTGTAAGCTTACGTTACGTTATATTGTTGCAGTCCATTTTCTTTTTAATTCTGATGTATTTTTATGGACAAAAAATGAAATTTTTAAATATGTACTGACTATGCACCGTCATTATTACGTACTTATGTGCATGTGTGAAATGCACATCACAGGTTAGAGCCCCTCGATATGTCAATATGACGGCCGATAGACGTCATATTGGGTTGGGACGAAGCAATAATCGAAGTCAATGAACTATGTGAAGTGGGGTTGTATTGAATATCTCCTTGATAAAACGTTTCGCAAAAGTATAGCCCATACTTTAGAGGCATGAAATTTGGTCCAAAAGTTCCTTACGTTACTTGAGTGAGCAACTTAAAGAGGGTTTTCAACCAACTTAAGAAAAGGAGGAGGTTCTCGATTCTACTGTGTTGATTTTTATTTTTATGCATATTTATTACGCGATTACTAAGCCAATTATACACCGATTTTGATGATTCTTTTTTGTTAGCTATGTCTTTAGAATCTGCGTTTAGAAAAGGCAGTCTAGGCAGGCAGTCTACTAACAGGCAGAATTGACATTTCAAATGTGTGTATAAACTAAGCCTACTTTAAATAAATCAATTTAGAAATTTTGAATTGTCGTTTCAGAGGAGTTTTATGCCCAAAGTTAAGCACGCCGGGTACATACGTGTTTTTTTATTCATATGTCAGGTTTATTAACTAGTTATCGATTCGTGTGAAATAGGTTGTATCTGAATCTAGGTTAGTTTATTAATCGGACCCCGGTTGAACACTGGGAACGCGCTACATCGGGGTCCAGATTTATGTAGGTCATTCGGCCAATGAACTAGTCTCTTTTCAAGTAAGGGCAGTTTCATACTTATTTGCATGAATAGTCGAATTACGCCTCCTGACGGCAAATAATTGAATTTGAAAAATCTAAGTAAAATTGAGGTTATTACTTGGAAGTTTGTAAAACACTTTCTATGCAACCTACATAAATACGATAATATACCATCACAATTTGGTTAATTTTGTCCTTTATTTAATAAACTATTTTTAATTATGTTGTTTTAAAATTCCAAGCGTTCTAGGTTTTTTTTAGGTCACTGTGTCAACTTTTCGCTCCAACTTGATTTTTGAAATGGTTATTATAAAATACCCTTTTTTACAAGATGGCGACAATGACGCGTTTTTTCTTAACAATTGACAGAATGCAATAAAACAATACTATCGGAAGTCACTCACTATCTCCCGTAAATTGCATACATTCCATTTCGTATTTAATTTTTATATACATCTGGATCACAAATGTGATGTTTCGGAACGTACCTGTCTATATTATTTTATAAAGAATATATTACAGTAGTTGACTTGTTAATTTTTTTTATTATTTTATAGTTTTAATGAAATTGATCATATTAATTCAACATGATATTGTATTTGATATGAGATTGTATGAATATATTATTGTACGCCAGAAATCGTTGGATGTATTTCTAATGTATCTTCAAGAAATAAATAAATAAATAAATTAATTTATTTATTTTTATGATTAATTTATTTATTTATTTCTTGAAGATGGCAGCACATCACTGATTGCTGTTAGGGTAGTGGGTATTAAAAAGTATCTTTTACACTACCAGTGGTGCAAGTCGGTAGTGTCAAGGTGGACCCTTTGATATAGATCCTAAAATATTAGCGACGATTTGACTTTGAATTTAGCACAGAGATCATAAAGAATTAGAGATATTAGTAGAGATTCTACTAACTACGAATCTACTACGTTTCTTTTTTTGAACGTGGGTAAAAAGAGCCTGGATGCCTGAAATAAAGATTATTGTTACTATAAGTTAATAAAGACAATTTGGAAGGATTTGGCCGTAATTACTAACATACCTGGATTAGGGTTATAAGTTTAATACAACTGCCATCTTACCCGTTACCATCTTAGACTACAACATAAATTACCACCAGCAAAGATTACAATCAAGGGCTAACCTATAGTGGAATAAAAAAATAACAGAAAAAGAGACTTTAAAATACAATATAGTGCAACCTTAGATGTTTGATATTTTGCATGTGTTTTAAGACAGTCAGCAGTTAAGGGCTAAAAGCAATCTTACTTGACTAAGCTTAGATCGCTTATTTCTGCCAAGTATTCTTTGGCATCTTCTAGGCATTCCATCTAAGGCTGGGTCATCTGTTACCATTACTGATCGGGTCTGATTAAATTCAGGAACCTGAAAATTATAACGTTGGTGTATTTTCTGCTTAAAGAGTTTTCAGTAACTGCCAGGACTTAGTTAATAGGTGGTGTCAACCCCCGCGCCTCACAGAGCACGTGAAGCCGTTGCTTAACTTGCTGTAAGACCGTTTCTCCTATGATAGAGAAGACCCAGCAGTAGGACGTTAAGGCGTATTATGAAGCCAGGCGCCGGTCTATACAACGTGTAAATTAAAACCGAAATATTACTTCAGGCTTTTGAGACACATTACTGTCTCTGAGACTTATCTATGAAACCGAACCGCTAACAGTTTTTGAGCAAACCACTGCCATAGTTTTTAATCACATGCAAAATAAATTAGATTAAATCAAGTGAGTCTTGTCTCTTATTTAATCTTTTATAAGGGTACGCGTTGCGTAGCATAGGCACTATGCGCGTTTCGGTCTCTTATCTTCAATAGTATTTTATAATTTTTATTAGTGTTTCTACCTACACTTGCGAGGAATCATCAATTTTATAAATTTAAAATGCACATAAAAATATTCGGAACAGGATTTGAACCTGCGACTCTCTGGCAACCGCGGCCTAAGCGTTTTAACCAACTAAGCTACGGCTCCCCGACCGTCGATGCCGAAAATTACCTAGTATATGCCTTTTACATCAGTCTTACAGCGGCTGTAGCACCATCTAGTAGGAAACATTGCACTTTCTATCTACTTTTTCAAAGGTCCATTTTACAATGAGACACATTTGAAACAAGAGATCGGTCGCAGGTCCCAGGTCGCAGGTTCAAATCCAGTCGGTTCAGAAATTTTAATATGCATTTTAAATTTATAAAATTCAATAAGATTCATGAGAAAACACTTAAATCGTTTTGAATTAGTTTGTTTGGAATAACAAATATGTTTCTTTTGATTTAATATTATAACAGGGTAATTTCTTATGAAATATTCTTATGCGCCCTTCAACAGCATTTCGTAATTCGGTTACACGTTGTATATTAAAAGAGGAGCAAAGCTCGCTGCAAGACTTGCGGGGCATTGGACAGTGCAGCGGCCAGGCTGATGTTTACCGGCGGCGCACGCATTTTAACCTGTTGTGTGCTGGAGGGGAAAGGGGGAGGGTATCGATCTCCGGGGCGCGGCAGCAGTCCCGGCCGCGATCCGCCCGCGTACACCCGCGTCCCCAAGTGTTCAGTAGTGTCCGCAAGTGTCCGCGCGTATTCGCAGTGTTCCGTTGCGCTACGGCCAGCAATGCTGCCATCACGCTGGCTGCATTGAATACACATCGCCAGGTAAGCTCAAACAACTGTTACATTCAATTCACGTTCGGTAATGTAATTATTATTTTTTTGTTTTGTCACCTTAGAGTATACATACAGCCTTATATGTATACTGTAAGTGAAACTGCGACGTTTATTAATATATTTTAATTAAAAGTACTCTTTGGCGATAAAGGCTTGAACCAAGAGTATATTTTCTAGGAAGGATTTTTTGCTAATTAAAAACTCGTGAATTTTTAATTCACTAGCTGCGTCTTTCCAGGTTGTAAACTAATCCATTGTAATATTTAAGTTACTCAATAAAATGCCTATTAAAGTACACGCGGGTTATTTTTGGTTAAAAACGCTAAAATAAGAGTGTGTTAAAATAAACTACTTTGTTCTTATAGGGTTTTTTTACACACTTTCCCTACTTTTGTAACTTACTTACAAAAGGTCTTTTCAGGTTTATTTAACCTAAGTAATGAAGTGTTAAGTAACTTAATATTATTTTGGATTGTTTTGTTCTCGCCTGCATTGAAAGTTACACGTGTGTCATGTATGCTAGCTGGAAATGGGTACGCTGTTGTTTTAGGATATTACTTCCACGTGAATGAATTAACATGGCCATTTTTCTGTAAACCTTTTACATTGAAAATGCTTAGTTATTCAGCTTTGTTTAGACTTTTCCCATTCCGTTTCATGTGCGATTCTTTTTTGTTCTAAAACCTTCTTAGGTAAGAAGAAGCCTTAAGGGAAGTAAGAAAAAAACGTAAAAGAATAGACTGTAAATAGAATAAACTTATGATAAATTTCAATGAATAAAACAATACACTTTTATTATACATCTTAATATTATATGTTTTGACACAACGTTCACTACTGTCAATATGTCAATTTCGATTATTTTATATATACTTGCAAAAAATCATATTCATCCTTTACTCCGTTGCTGCGTGTAAGAAAATGAAAATGTATTTCATATATAAGACCGATAAAAGGTTACTAGCACTTGCCAAAAAAGGTAAAGACATCTTCACTTAATAATTTACAAAATAATTCACGAAAATCCCTAATACCTGGTACTCCTACCAGGTATTGGGGAGTTACGCAGACAGTTCGATCACAACTAATTTTCTTGGTTTGAAAATGCGGAGAAAAATGGCGCACAAGTAGGTACTACCAGAAGAGATTCGGAACAAAAGGAAAACAGATAGACGCAGTTCTTCTAACTGTAAATCGATAACAGTGGGTAGTTTGCTAAACAACCGTCCATAAGTAACGTCAGAACGCAAAATATATCGGTATTCGTTGGTTATATGTGAGTGATTGACATTTGTTTACAAAATATTGAGGTAACAGGCCCGATCAAGCTTGCTTTGTTCTCGAGCTTCAGCGAGTTGTGTTTTTAAAATTGGAAATTATAAAATAATGGATGATACGGCGGTTTGTTTTACATACATACATAAAATATTTTTAATCCAAAATCCTACTTTCTATTACTTACTGAGGGCCGGTTGGCGCAGTGATCCTCTCCACGAACGCCGTGGATTCCATTCCCACAAGTGGAAAATGATTCTGTGATGAACATGAATGTTTTTTAGTGTCTGTCTGTATATTATAAGTATTTATTTGGATTATAACCTAAAAAATATTCATTTGCTATCTTATATTATCTACTTTGGGGCTATAGGGCAAAGTATGTGTCTTTTTTATATATGTCTAGTACTCTTTTTATAAAGACAAATTAAAATAACTTTTTTGCAAACAAATGCATTAAAACATTACAAGAAAACAAATATCGTTTATAGTGCTCGAAGGCAATTAATTGACAGAGCAAGCCGATGGCCCACCTGATGGTTAGTGGAACATCATCACCTATTAACAGAACAACACAACGTTATGGGTGACTAACTGATGAACAATAATTGAATACAATGAAACACCCAGACAATGAAAACCATTTAAGTTCATCACAAAAACATTTGCCAGGTGTGCGAGTCGGACCCACAGTCTTGGACTCTGAAAGCAGAGTCGCAGCCCACCGCGTCAGTCGGCTTTCAGTATAATAATAACATAATAAGTATTTATGAAATAAAGCCAATGCAAGGGTGTGTTCTTTGCTTTTATTGTAAGCTTATTGAAGGTCACGAATGGGATTACAAAGTATGTGTAGTCTAACTTACCTCTCTTAACAGTAAAAATAATCTCCTTTAATTTAATTAACTACTTTCGATTTCTTGTTTAATACATAGTAATAATAATAAATATAATACGACAATATACACATCGCCATCTAGCCCCAAAGTAAGCGTAGCTTGTGTTATGGGTACTAAGATGACTGATGAACATTTTTATGAATAATATACATAAATACATATAAACACCCAGACACTGAAAAACATTCATGCTCATCACACAAACATTTTCCAGTAGTGGGAATCGAACACGCGGCATTGGGCTCAGAAAGCAGGGTCGCTGCTAACTGCGCCAATCGGCCGTCAAATGTATAAGGAACAGGTCTCCATAAATTAAGTGTCACTTTAATAAGCGTGGAAACATCTCGAAGGTTTTGATCGCACATTGCCGGTGCCGCGCAGGCTTTTTAATATTTCGCTGTACAGCCTTATTTCATTTAGCTTTAAGATTTCAATCTTAAGCTTGCTGCAAATTATATAATGTTGCCCGCGACTTTGTCAGCCTTTTTTACCCGCCTTTAACATTGTAGTAAATTCCTTGTACCTTTTTAAAAAGGTTCTTGAACACTGCCTTGTAAGTTTTCGTCAATAGTTATCGTTTTAATTATCGTCCGAAGGTTTTAATCAATCTAATCCAAAGTGTTCAACAGGGCTACCACAGCCACTGGAGACCAAAATGATATCCCCCTATTATGACAGGGGATATAATTAACGTGTCCACCTGCTAAAGCACGGGAACATGGTTTTTTTTTTATATATACTACGTCAATACACACATCGCCGTCTAGCCCCAAAGTAAGCGTTGATTGTGTTATGGGTACTAAGATGACTGATGAATATTTTTATGAATAAGTACTTATAATATACAGATAAACACCCAGACACTGGAAAACACTTATGTTGATCACACAAACGTTTTCCAGTTGTGGGAATCGAACCCACGGCCTTGGACTCAGAAAGCAGGGTCGCTGCACACTGCGCCAGTCGGCTGTCAATTGGAGAAGTTTACTCCCGTTTACACACTACACAGATATATATTATTTGAATATTATTTCCACTTGTGCGCCAATGTTCTAAGAGTTGATAAAGTTGTGGGAGAAGATAAATTTTTATCCTTCCCCGGGGAGATAATTGTCTCCAGCCTATGCTAGCCGTGCAGATGTCAGAGTTGTGTATCTATAGGGAATAAAAGTGTAATAAAAAGGATAGCAGCACTAAATTAAATCTGCTATCTGAAGATTTTGGATTTAAACTTTAATTATTACTAGCGTACCCAGTCCGCTTCGCCGGGCTAGATTTTGCTTTATTTTATTTAAACAATAAACTTACATCATTAAATTTTTAATTTAAGTCTCATAATATATTAAATCATTTATTTCTCTTCGTATTCATTCTCTTCTATCCTCTTCTCGAGCGGGTGAAGATCATTACCTTCACCCATGTACACCCAACAATAGAATATCATCATAGTAAATAAAAGCTGTATTCGACAGTTCAAAAATAAGAGTGCTCCGATCGTCACCAAACTTTACAGGATTGCTCGCCAGGTCAATCCGGAGATTCCCTGAAAGTTTCATAGAAGTCAGTCCAGCCGTTTCGGAGCCTATACGGAACATACCCACACACTTTCTCTTTTATATATATAGATAGATTGTTGTAGTCAACGATAACAAAATAATATGATGCAAAAATTTAGTCTTTTAAATATATTTTAAACCAAATGAACCTTAATAGAGGCGAATAAGGTACAGTTTGTAACAACCAGGTAAAAGGTCTAAAGGTCTTTGGGTATTCATAGCATGTTTTACGAGCTTCACCGTTACCCGTAGCTGGTATCTACGCAACGTTGCTACGGCGTAGATAGGCCGTCTACGCGAAGTAAGCAAGTTTAGTATGATTTATTTCTTGACTACGGAACGGTTTTAACGGTTATGGTTTTAGCATTCTTTGCTTTGGTTTAATATGTTAATACGTTACTATGCATCCGTCTGTATACAGATTGAGTAAATAAGACTGGCATCGTACGACAGATAGCCTAACAGTGAAGATTAGTTGTTTGAATAATCACTCTAATCTTAATATTGCCTCACTGTTTTGCGGACCAGCTATTACGTAACCAGTTCAAGCATCTCGGCAAGCTTCATTGGATCAGCGTGGTGGGTTAATGCTCTAGTGTCTATGCGAGCTTCATATAGTGCTTCATATTAAGTGCTTGTGATACAATAAAATGTTGTTGTATCAAAGTTAAATTTTTAATTATACAGATTATGTTTTGCCTTAACAATATTCTAAACAGTTAAAATAACGAATACAAAATCACATTATGAAACTAAAATATACAATCGCAATTTATATAACGATTAAATTAAGTAGTATATTAGTATTTCATGTCACATCTATGTTCTATTTTTTACTATAATATTCTTTAATTATAAATTAATGTCCACCAATCCGCACTGGGCCAGCGTGGTGGACTAAGGCCTTAACCCCTACTGATTTTGGGAGGAGACCCGCACCCTGTAGTGGGCTGGTAATGGGTTTATATGATTATGATAAATCAAAATTCTTTTAATCTACTAAGTATTCATTTAATTACAATTAGAAATTCTTTCAGATTATGTTTTAGCCTCAATATACTAAGTGTTATAACCTGCTAGTTCTCCCGGTAACTTATTATATGTTATAGGCGCCATATTTGGAATACTTTTTTCCGAATTGCGCAGATGAGTACTTAGTGAAGCAAAGTTTATTTTTCCTTCTTACAGTATCACAAAATCTTGTAAGGGTTTCGCTCGTCCTAATGATTACATAATAATTCTGTGCAATGAGGTGTACATAAGAAGTTTTAGTTAGTTAAACCAATGTTAAGTTGCTACGACATCATAAAAATCTCCTATCTCTTTGAAATGCAGTTCCTTTACATACCTTGCAGTTGCGATAGTAAAAAGCGTTACGGGGAAGCTTTGTCCGTGATACAACGGCATAGACGTGCTGCCAAGCAATTTAGAGTTCGTCCGGGGACGTGTACAACCTTATTTCTGCCGCTAAGCAGCATTGATGCAATGTTGTTTTCCTGTCTAAAAAGCGGTGTTGCCGGTTTAATTACACAATATTCGGTCATCTCAACTTATCTCCGCCTCGCCTCAGGTTGGTAGACACCAAACGGCAAGTTGCAGGACGTGTTCCTTGCATGCCCTACGAAGTTTTGCTCTGTTTATAGGCGATGGATTTCCACTTTCCATTAGGTGGGCCATCTGCTTTGTCCGCCAATAATAAGTATAAAAAAATACTGCGATAAAATACACCTCATTACTCAGGACATAATGTAGGAGTAGTTATGGTTTTTCAACGTGGAATTCAATAAAGTGTTACCATCAAACAGACATACTTTTATATTTATAACATTTGCATGGATGAGATATACAGACAAAGTATTGGCAATTATATATTTTAATTATATATTTGGCTTATAGTTCAAAACAACATTCTTAATATTTCCAAAACTTATACATCTAAATAATATAATAAAGGTAAATAATCTGAATACGTTAAATAACGCTATCTCTATATATACTTGATGTAGATAAAAATTAATAAAAACTCGGCGTCATGAAGAGACCCTAGAAGCGAGGTCTCGGGTAAACTGCGCCGCGGAGAGAACAAAGTATACGTTTCATTTGGTAAATAATTGAGGAACGTTGGAAAAGGTATACCGCTACAAAAGGCAACGTTTCCGGCGTTCCGATGTTAAAATAAATGATAATATTTGTACTGCGTAATTTCAGGTAAAGCATTAATATTTATACTTTCATAAATGTTATTGACTTTTTCGGAATTACCAATGAAATAATCTACTTCATAGTTGACCCCATTTAAATTTTATGAGGAAATATTTACATTTAGACAAATGAAGCTGTGATCGCACAGTGTGTAGGACTTCGACTTCACTTTCGTGGCGCCGAGTTCGAATCAAAGCACGCAACTCTAACTTTTGTAAGTTATGTGTGTTTTTAGCAATTAATATATCTCTTGCTTCAATCTGCATACCTGAGAGTTCTCCATAATGTGTTTGGCGGCCGATTGGCGCAGTTTGCAGCGACCTTGATTTCTGAGTCAAAGGCCGTGGGTTCGATTCCCACTACTGGAAAATGTTTGTGTGATGAGCATGAATATTTTTCAGTGTCTGGGTGTTTATATGTATTTTCTAAGTATTTATATATATAAATCATAAAAATATTCATCAGGCATCTTAGTACCCATAACACAAGTGTATTGTCGTAGTATAAAGTAAATTAAAGTAATGTTCTCAGTGGTGTGCGAAGACCACCAAACCGCACTAAGCCTGCGTGGTGGACTACAGTCTTAACACCTTCTCATTGTCGGAGGAGACCCACGCCCTGTAGGGGATGCAGTGGCGAGCATAGAGGGTATGCACAGGGTATGCAGATGATATAAAATGAAGAGAATCTCGAGTACGAGCTATAAATACTTAAGAAGCCTACCCGGCTTTTTATAACTTTTACAATGCATATTCTTAATTTTTTTTATAAATCGTACTGGAGGTTTTTTTTTCAATTTATATCATCTGCATACCCTGTGCATAACCTCTATAATACGCCACTGAGGTAATGGATTGATAAGATAATGATAAAATAAATACCGGCCCACTTCAGGGCATATTATTATATATTCGATGCTAATTTCTTATATTAATGGCCGACCCGGGGATTGAACCCAAGATGTCGTGATCTGCAGTTGAAAATGCTAACCACTACACTAATAAGGCATCTCCTTTATTATTAGTATGGATAGATAGATGTTTTTTTTGTTATTATCTATGCATGACGCCACCTCGGGCCAGTCGGTGAGCCGGCTCGGTCGGTCGCCGGCTCCTTTATAAAACTTTATGAAGCGAACTTAATTGCTAGCGAAAGCCTGTTGTCGTGTCGTATTCTCTGAATTACCTCGTAAAATTTACTTTATCGTACTCATATTCCATAACTTCCTCTTTTTCAAGTTTTGATTAAAGTAAGTGCAAATCATTGTTGGTAAATGAATGAATGAATGAAAAGTATTTATTGCACACAATATAAAGTACATAAAAAAGAAATAGCGATTTCTTTCAAGCAATCAGTGGCGAATACAACAAATATGGAAAATAGATAGGTGGTATCCTATATACATACCCGTAAATATTAGTATATTTATAATATATATATACAAAAATGGCTGCTCGACTTCACTTTCGAGGGGCCGAGTTCGATTCCCAGCGCGCACCTCTAACTTTTCAAAGTTATGTGCTTTTTAAGTAATTAAAAATTATCACTTGCTTCGATGTTGAAGGTAAACATTGTGTGCATGCTTGCACAATGTTCTCAAAGGTATGTGGAGTCCACTAATCCACACTGGGCCAGCGTGGTGGCCTAAACCCCTTCTCATTGTGGGAGGAGATCCGTGCCCTGTAGTGGGCCGGTAATGGGTTGAGATGATGATAAATAAGTGACATCTGAATATAGTCTGAAAGGTAGGTACATAAGTCAAATGTGATATCGAGTATTCACTTTTATAATATGATTCCTAAGGTTATTTTTAGTGTTATAATATAATTAGTGCTGCGTAGCGTTAAGTTGCTACGACGCGTAGACACAATACAATCGATACAATATCTATAGAACATCCCTATCCCTACTAATATTATAAATGTCAATGTAAGTTTGTTTGTTACGCTTTCACGCAAAAACTACTTATCAGACCCTCATGAAACTTTATACATATATTCTTGGAAGTGTTAAAAGTAATATAGGATACTTTTTATCCCGACATTAAGCTCGGTTCCTTTAGGAGAGGGTATGAGTGTTTGACGATTTTACACATTAACTCCAACGAATTATAACCGATTTAAATAATTATTTTTGTACTATAGAGGTTATAATATGAGTTTAAAAAAAAAAGAACTCCTCAGCGGATAGCATCAAACCCCTTATAGCGACACTGAATACTTTAATTTTTTTCAGATCTATAACTGAATTTAATGCCACATCAAAAATCAAAATCATAAGCAGACGAAGTCGCGGGCAACAGCTAGTCAGCTATAGAATAGTGCATACGATGCGTACTCACAACCTTCTCTATGGCATTATAATGACCCTGATCGTTCAAATCAGGCCGTAAATAGAACGAAACTGTTGAAGAACCATAAATTAACATTATTTGTACAAAACGCACTGTTCATTGAAACAGTCAATATTGAAATAAAATAAATAACTTTAATATTCTCATAAGTATTCAAAATCTCTTTAGCTCCCTCATAAAGCAAACATGGCCGATCAAAACTCGATACCGCGAATGATTCATCGAGTAATAACGTACAAAATATCGATAGCGAATACATCAAGCGGAAAACACTTCAGAGTCGCGCTTGTATCGAGTCTCGAGTGGTGGACTAATTGGGAGCTCTTGAACCGTTTCTCTGTCTGTTTGTCTTTACTTCTACTGTTGCGAAACGTTCTATTGACGGAGGTTCTTGAAAAGTCAGTTACTTTGCTTAATGTTGCTTTGAGAGTTATAAGAATTGTCACAGCACATATTTTTGAGTTAAATCAACGCCAGTCTGTTAATCAAAGAATTAAAATCATACAGAACCCTCATTCAGCCATTTTTAAATCGCTTACTTTAAAAAAAAATACAGCGGTGATAGCATAGTGGGTAAGGCTTCGGCATTCTTTTCGTGGAGACCGCGTTCAAGCCCCGGCACACACCAATGACTTTTCAAAGTTACGTGCAGTAATTCATGTCCATAATTAATTTTACGCAACAATTAAAGAGTACTAACATCATAACGAGTATCAGTCTCGTAGAGAACTCATTTAAAAATAAATCTTAAAATATTTCGACTTGGTTTTAGCAATATTCCGACTTGGATTTAGACGAATGTAATCTGGAATTCGCCGGTATATTTGTGCAGCCAAGTTTCAAGTGTAGTCTACCGCACGAACGTATTTGCGGAAAGATGGCGTAATTCGTGCATCCCCGGATTCAATCTTCTATTTTTCCGGCATTTAGTGACTGTTATGTCCGGTTTCACTAACCTTGGGCACCGCCTATATAGAATATGTTATTCTAGCGATGTCTGCTGTAAAAAAAAGTTTCACCAGCTCTTAGGTGATAAGTATTGGTGAACGGTTGATGTTTGCTTAGAAACCTCCTTATATAAGGTGTTACTTTTTTAGGAACTGCCTTTTCCGTTAGTGAAAAGGGCCTTAGATACCTTGAAATTACAACTCAGTTTTTTAAGTGCAAGCTATAGCCTTTGACTGCAATCTTTAACCTGTTGGTAACTTAGTATGGGATAATAAAGTCTACGATTGTAGCGGGATAACCTTTTAGAGGTATGGCAATTATTTTAAACGTACTTAATAAAGAACGTAATTCTTGAACGACGAGGCTGCTTGGCAGCAGGGCACTCCGCGCTCAACTCTCGCAAGATAGAAAAATTCTAAAGATTATAAAACAATAAAATGATGTTGTAAAATAGCAATGTGCTTAGTTTCTTGCCGCCATTTCGCTTTAGAGCCTAGTTTGTGCATAGATCTACCACGCTGTTTCAATGCAGCTTAAATTTTACGTTCCAACTCTTTTGTATACTGAACTGCTTAATAAACACAGATTCATAAAAAGCATCTAACAGGAACTCGAGAGTTGTGTCATTTCCACGCGGCATCGTACTGGTACGCTCAATCACTTCGTGGCACGTTTTTGACGTTAGAGTGATAACTAGCCACTGCCGAAGCCTCCCATCAGATAAAAAACCCCCGATTACTCTTACGAAGACTAAGAATAACTGTATTATGCCCGTTTTTTTTCTAGCCCTTATCGCACGTTATGTGAGCTAGCACTTGGCACAGTATATCTATTTCATACTTGAAGACAGACTAGACTTTCATCCTCATCATCATGTTAAGAAATGGACTTCCACTGCTATATATACATCCATTGTAGAGAGTTCCACATAACATGCCAGAAGGCTCAGTCACTCCGCGGGCAAAGGAGAGAGACCCGAAGAAGAACCAGAAGTATCGAGATAGCTGAGCGAGTCGTGAAGCTTTAGTAGCCTTGGGTGGGTCAAATAGCTCGGGGAAACGATGGGGTTTCAAGATGCTGGGAAGGCGGCCGGTAAACGCAGCGTTGGTAGACGCAAAAATTTGAGACCAACGAGTCACAGGCAGCCGCTGGATCCAAGCGGCACAAGTTTTTAGCGTGGCGGTCGGGAACGGCTTTCACACGTTCATTGATGAGCAAGGAATCGGAACTTTTACTCCCGGATGCAACATAGATTACGGATTGAGATTTTAAACAGCGCTCAAAGAAGAACGTAGGGTCTTCAACTCTTTGTGGAGCATATTCAATGTTCCACAAAGAGTTGATTTAATAGATACGGAACCACTCGGCCCCTTTTACTTCGACTCGTGGTGGGCAAACGCTGGCTGCGTGCTGCAAGTCACTGGAACGTCACATCGACTGTTCTCGACGGTGGGCTTGTGAGACTACCGTCGCAAGTTAGTTTGGTGTTGGCATAATTTGTACGACCGAGAAACTGTCATCAACTTTCATTAGTAATACTCTCGCGATTATCTATGTATCTACGTATTAGCATAGTCAAAGTCGGTGACATCTGCTTGTATAGGATAATCATGAAATTCATGTCATCCTCGACGTCATCTATCACGCAATGTCACCGCAAATTCAATTTGCAGCGTCATGTTATCCAAATGTACATACTTAATCTTCGTAACATTTATTATATCATGCACTTACATTTGCTGTATTCGTTCTGGAGCTTAGTTATATGTACTTTATGTTTATTAACATTTAATCTACCCAATCTAAAAAACCGAAGCGATAATCAAAAACAGAATTGTTTACCTATGTTTTTATTCAGTTTTGTTCCTCTGCTTTGGCCCTACAGAGGGACAGATAAGAATAAGATTTCGATCTGTCCCCCAGCTCCCAACAAGGAGACAGATGAAACGAATTATTTCCGGCTTGTCCCTTTGCTATTTTCTTGTGGGAATGGATTGAAACAATAAGTTCAATCTGTCACCCTGCTACCGAGAATGGGACAGATCAAACTAATTCTCTAAGTCTGAAAATCCAACGAACTAATTGAAAAAATCAGGAGCAAGGGGGTAAGATCGAAGTTTTTATTCATATCTTTCCCCCGAAGGGATACAGGGGGACAGAATGGAATAATCCAAACATTAGCACCAATATTGATAAAAATCGGCACATATATAACGCGGATGTTGCACCAAGAAGCAGCCGGATAACGTGTTTAAAAGCATATGTTTTATGCTAGTCATGTCGAATTTTTACATAGATGTAGGAAATGGTGATTGCGCAGTGGGTTGGAGCTCGACCTCAATTTCGGGGGTCCGAGTTCGAATCCCAGCACACACCTCTAACTTTTTTAAGTTATGTGCGTTTTAAGTAATTAAAAATTTCACTTGCTTCGACGGTGATGGAAAATATCGTTAGGAAACCTGCATGCCTGAGAGTTCTCGCACTAGGCCAGAATGGTGGACTACGGCTTTAACTCCTTCTCATTGTGGGAGGAGACCGGTGCTCTGTATTAAGCCGGTAATGGGTCGAAATTAAGTTCATTGCTTGCTTACTTAGCGCGTAAAGACAAACTAACAAACAAACACACTTACGCATTTCTAAAATAAGCAAGGATGGTAGATTTCATACCAACCTCGTCGCAGCCACTTAATGTTTATAACTTACTCTACCATTGAAATTATATTTACGCTTTTGCGAAGGCAAAGTTAATCCTCACATAACTGTCACGTGACACCCCGACTAGAGACGTAAATGGACGCCATTTGTATCCGTATACGACATCCCGCATTGAGACATCAGCAAATGTTAAATGTATTGTGGCCAAACGGTCCGTTGTGTCGGGATTGTCCCGTTGTCCACGTGACACAGTGTAAAGTAAAAGTCAGAAATGTCTTCTGTGAAAACAGGCCTATAGAAGCAACTTTTGATCAACACACACACACTTTTACATTGTAGTTATATGAGGATGTTAATAAAATCATTCATGATATACAATGATACTTGTGAAATACTTAGTGTAATACGGGAAAGTACAGTGGAGGATAGAGGAGGTTTTGAGGCCGCAGGTCACTTTATAATTAATATAGTGGTAAAGTCAGGCATGGCAGTTAAGGGTATCCATGAGTTTTCTCCTCTTCATATATATTTATATATATATATAAGACAAATTTTAAGCAAAATTTGCTATACTTACTCCGCAGAGCGCGGAGTTTAGCAAATTAAGCTTAATCTTCATAATACTGGAAGACTGAAAAGCAATTAAAATATTACTTGCTTCAACGGTGAAGGAAAACATCGTGAGGAAACCTGCATGCCTGAGAGTTCCATATAATGTTCTTAAAGGTGTGTAAAGTCCACTCCGCGACCTACGAGGCGTATCGTATAGCGTTCTCTGTACTACTACCGCCATCTACTGCGATTATCGATCCGTCTGCCCAGCGTGGTGATTATGGGCAAACCCTCCGTTGGTCTATAGTCCAGCAGTGGACTGTTATATGCTATAGATGTCAACTCTTATCACAAAAGATAAATCTAAAACTAACTAACGAAGAATTAAGTAAGAAGAAGTAGAACGGAGGTTAAAAATAAGAGACTTCCATTCCAAATTTAAAAAAAAATCGAAGAAAAATAATTAAAGTGGCGCCCCCAACGAGGTGAACAGACGACATCAAACAAGTCGCTGGGAGCCATTGGAAACAAGTGGCCCAGGACCTCTAATTTTGGAACTCCCTACAAAAGACCTATGTCCAGCAGTGGACTTTAATCGGTTGAAGTGACGATGATCGTGATGATGAAGTTAAATGGAAAATATAACTTTGCGACCTTGAGGTTCATAGTGAATTTATGTTTCTCAATCAACTTTGTAACCTGCAAGACATTATTTAACCTGTCCTGCTTTGTCTCGGAAAGACCTGGCCACATCATGTACTCACGTGGAACTATAAAGGTTTTATATTCCGTGCGTCCGTGAGTAGTTTACGAGTCCCTTAGGATCGCGTAAAGACTTTGAACTTACCAATGTATCTTACATTTACTGGTTTGAAATATATGGGTATAATTCTTACTAACTATCAAATGTAGGTATACCTACTTAGAGTCCAGAGTACTTCGTTTTCCAAAAATCTGTTGAATGATAAAGTAATAAAGTATTGTATACTTTATTACTTTATCATTATTATCAACCTTAGCCTAATTTCGTACTTATAGGAGAAAGGGTTTAGAGCATTGACCCACCATGCTGTTAACAACTTTTGGACATTGCAAATGCCTTTAACCGAGTATGACATGGTTATGTACTTATTTTAAAGCCCCTATCCTACAGGATATCCAATAGGCTGGATTTGGATTGGCTTAAAATGGATATTGCACGAAAGTCACAACCGATGGCTTGTACTCATAACCTAGGTCCATTAATTCTGGCATTCTTCAGGGCTAAGTGTTGTCGCCTCATCAACAGCGTCCATTGCTAGGTGGCAGAACAGGTGACGTCCTCTCATCTTCTGGATGCCTGGTATTCTTTTACTATATGAAATCATATCTGCCGCGCACGTTGCAAGTTGTGGAGCAATTATTCATCCACTTAAAACTGTGGGCAACAAAATATAGACGCACCTATATTTATAACAAAGAACACTCACGAGGTGTATATTACGTTACTGCATTCCAAAAATAATAAGAAATAAGTTTATTATACGTAGGAACGGTTCAAATGCAACTAATGCGCAAAAAGAATTTGGCCATGTCTTCCGGTAAAACAATAAAATTATTAAGGAGTGATTTTTTATATTTTTATTTTACTAAAAGTTAACTCTTGACTGCAATCTCTCCTGGTCGTAAGTGACGATGCAGATGACGTAGCAGTATGCGCACTGCAACATTTAATCGCTTAGCGGCACGTCTTTCTCGGTAGGGTGGTAACTAGCCACGGCCAAAGCGTCCCACCAGACAATACACATTTATTTTCAATACAATCAGATTAAGTAATTTCTACCTTTCAGATTGTAGGACGAAGATTTTATATAAAACTGTAGTATTTACAATACATTACAATCACTTATAACGTATTTATACGAGTAGGACAGTAAAACTATAATCGTGCAATCAAAACGGATAACAACAGTTATAAATACGAGCGGGAATCCATAGAAAGTCTTTTAATTGATGTCCGTGACCATACACAATACAGTATGATTGAGCTAAGCGAGCTGGGAGTGTTAGAGATTTCATTTGTGAGGCTCGAGTGGCGACGCACAATCAAATTGAATTGCAAAACTGAATTCAGTTGGCTTTTTTATCCCTACTATTCTATACAAATATTATCAAGAGGACAGATTTTTTGTTTGTTTGTACCACATAAGAGGCTCCTAGACCACTACTCCACCACTAGACGGATTTAAACCTTTTTTTTTATATTTTTCCGAATCATAGAGGTCAGGCACTATACTTACGTCTAACTTATTTTAAATTGATTGAACAGAGCCCTACCTTAAATTAATGCTGCAGTCAATGGTGACTGCAGCGCTGATTTTCAGGCATGACTAATGAGACAAGTATAATTTTTAACTCTTATTTATTGCACCACCTACCTCTTTTCTATGTTTTTTCCTTTCACGCCATTGGTTGCCTGGAAGAAATCGCTATGTAGCGATAAGGCTACCAAATTGTACTCTCTTGCTTTGTATTTATATCTCTGTAAGAACTTTCTTTGGTGTACAATAAAAGTGTATTCATTCATTCATGACCCTTGTTAAAATGCGAAAACTTTCAAAAACGGTTTAGCATAATAATTAAGAACTACAAAATCACAGAAAACTTCATAGTTTATAGTTGTTTTAACTCCATCATTACCATTATGATGATTTTTGGCTATCACGTAGCTCGCACGAACGTGGAGACAGTCGTAATAATATCAACAGTGTCAATATAAAATAATGTACCTACCAAGACTACATAACTTTCAAGAGTTAAATGCAGACGCAGTTAACCTTAGACCACAATCTTGTTACTGTAGTTCAAGAGTTAAGTAGATCATAACAGCCAGTGTTCCATTACGTAAATGTTTCGCTCAAATTAAAGAGTCAAGTATTTATTTATTTATTTTATTTTATTACTTAGCTAATAAAGAAGATAGAAGAACAAGTTAAGTATTGACAGCCGACTCGCACAGTGGGCAGCGACCATGCTTTCTGAGTCCAAGGCTATGGGTTTGATTCCCACAACTGTAAAATGTTTGTGTCATGAACATAAATGTTTTTCAGCGTCTGGGTATTAAACTGTATATTATAAGTATTTATGTATATTATTCAAAAAAATATTCATCAGTTATCTTAGTATCCATAACACAAGCTACGCTTACTTTGGGGCTAGATGGCGATGTGTGTATTGTCGTAGTATATTTATTTATTTAGTTTTTTAGGGAATAGAATCAGGCTTTAATATGCGGAATCCCATGCTATATTATGAGAATAAAGCTAATTTGTTATACTCTGCGAGTAGTAGAAGAATCTGTATGGTGTAATTTATTATTTCTGCAATCCTAATACTCCACACCCAACAATTAGGTACATTGCCGAAAACCTGTTCGGTATAGGATTGAAAAATGATAACTAACACCGTTCAGATTCTCGTGCTTTTCTTGGAGTATAGCTAATTACAAGTTTTCACATATAGAAGTTACTTAAATAAAAAAAAGGAACGCTAGAATATATATATATATATATATAGCAGTAATTAGTTTTATGAATAAATAAATACATTAAAGAATTCCAACATTGAGTGATTGAAAAAAAAATATTACAACATTATACTTTTGTATATTTATGTATTTAAGCAGTTATGTATTAGAACCAGTGGTTAGGACTAAGGTTTCACTTTCGGCCGAGTTCGAATCCCAGCACCTCTAACTTTTCTAAGTTATGTGCGTTTTAAGTAATTAAAATACCGCTTGCTTGAACTGGGAATGAAAATATCATAAGGAAACTTGCCTTACCTGAGAGTTCTCCATAATTTTCTCAAAGGTGTGTGAAGTCCACCAACCCGCACTCGCCACGGCCTGGTGGACTACCTACCCACCTAACCTAAACCCTTCTAATTGTGGGAGGAGACCCGTGCTCTACTTAGTCGGTAATGGGTTGATCATGAAGATGATATAATATGATGATGTCACCATGACGTCATCATCATCATCGTCGGTATTAAAAAGTACTTCTTCGGAAAATGATTTACGACCCTTTGATATTTTCCAATTGATAAAATCTTGATACGGTTTTTCTTGACGATTTCTTGATTTTTCCTTTTACGTCGTCTTTTACAACGTCTAAAATATCTGTCGGTGGGCTTGACTGTTTGTCTGTGGGTGTAAGAATGTGGCTGTGTGTTGAGTTAACTCTTTGCGATATGCGAAAAAACCAAAGGAATGTTATATTATTAGTCCATTTTGTGTTTTAATGTTTGCAATAAGCTAACTGTTTCAGAATCATCCGTATAGAGGATTTAAAGCATGTTAGTATATAAAAAAACAACTATCTTTATATCTATATATCACCTAAGCGAAACGCTTATTGTGATAAAGCAACAATACTACTTTTATGGAGTGGGTTACGCTAAACCCACAAACTGAATTTCTGAACTGACATAAGGACTATCGCGTCCAGACTCTACAGTACGTCTAATCCTGTAATCCTGTCGGACGGTCCGTGCGTCTATTTAATCCCTGCACTCGTATGCAGTGGGTCCACTTTGCTCGAGAGTAGCTTATCGGGGCTGACAATTTAAATATAAACAGTCCATAAGCTTTGCTTTGCGCCATATTTGCGGTATTTTATGGACAGAATTTTGCAACAAGTAACAAAACAACAACAAAACTTGACATAAACATAATTTTGTCGACCTCTATGGTTCAGTGGTAAGCGTTTGGTTCAATGGTCTTAAAGCGGATGGTCCCGATTTCGATACCCGGCAGAGGCAATTCGGAAATTTATCTTTTCTGAATTTTCTCTGTTCTATTCTGGTTTGAGGCTTCGGCCGTGGCTATTTATCGTCCTACTGACAAAGACGTGCCGCTTAGCGATTTTAATGTTCTGGTATGATGCCGTTATAGAAACTATAGGGTTTAAAATAACTTTCATACCTTTAACAGGTTAGCCCTGTTTTCATCTTAGACTGCATCATCATTTACCATCAGATGAGTGAGGAGATGAATGAGGAATGCAGTCAAGGACTAACTTAATGATATATATACAGATATATAATAGATGAATACACAGAGAAAAGAAAAACACGACTTCTACTACGTCAAACTCATCGCAAAACCTGCGCAGAAATGATTTCAACCACGGAAAGGAAAGCACGACAGAAAGGTCTTATTTCATAAATTACATTTCTAAGGTTGAAGATTTCTTCCATTATAGAATTTTATAGGCGGAAATTAAGCGGGAATATAGAAGCGTCGCGTTCAACGTGACAAAAGGTTATCGAATATGGCTTCCGCTGCAGGGGATCTTATCGTGATCTTTTTAAACGGATTCTTTTGTAATATTAGTAACGTTATATTGGGATATGAAAAGTGCCTCAAAACTTCTGCCAGCCTAGTACATTTGTTCGGTTGATTTAATCGATGAACGTCTTTAGTATGTACTTTTGTATTCATACAGAGTTATCTCGCTTACACATAGAAACACTAAAATTGTATTTAAATGGATGGATTGAATACATATTAAGTTTTAGTGTTACCTAGTTCGAATTTGCGAACGTTGCTAAGTTGTTTAAACTCGTATCTAAGCAATATGCGCAAATCTAATTTGCGTAAGTGAGTTTTGACAATTCGTTTACAAAAGAAAAAGTTTTGCGCAAGAAGCAGACTGTGCTAAACTAGATGCAAGTTCTGACGTAAATATTGTAAGTGTAAACCATCGGGCAAGACACAACAAGTTATGTAAGTTTATTATTTATTTAGTATCACTTATTTAACAATTCGTTAGCACCGTTAATGATTATTAACCGTTATCAATACCTTATTTATTTAGTCTGAAAAATAACGCAGAGACCTGTATTGAAAGACATGATGGAAACAGCGGATTTATTAACTATTATACTTTGATATAGTAGGTCATACAATATTATATTCTGAAAGCACTAATAGATCGATGCGACTCTCTAATTTACAAGTTGTATATAAAACTCCACGTAGGGCTGCCTGGACGTAGAAATTTTAATTTGTAACTTTTTTTTTTATTTATATTGCATATTAATATTTAATGTAAGTTTTTTATTTTTTTATTTAGTTTAGTTTTTAATTATTCTATTTATGTTATAGTGTAGTGCGTAGTGATGGGTCATAGATACCAAATAAA
Organism: Pararge aegeria; assembly: GCF_905163445.1. NCBI lineage: Eukaryota > Metazoa > Arthropoda > Insecta > Lepidoptera > Nymphalidae > Pararge > Pararge aegeria. The sequence continues at coordinate 1,202,199 of NC_053193.1, forward strand.
TTAATAAAAATAAAAAATAAATAAATATACAATAGTTCAGATGATCTTACGCCTTATTATAACCTTCTGCAGTTTTATGTGACACAACGTATAATATTTATTTCATTTTTACACCATAAAAAGAAAAAGACATGGACAGGTTAAGGAAAAACTTAAAAATTAAGATACAATAGGCGACCTCGAAGCTTAGTAGCGAATATACTACGTTGCAATCAAAATTCATTATCTGTGCAATTTAACGACACCTAATGCTATAAACCCACGCAAATTTTCAGAAAACGATTCTGTTTTTGATACCAATACGAAAGAAACGTAAATGATACAAGTACGTAAGTCAACGGAATACGGCCATCGGAAACGGCGTCCGTAAACTCGATTTACAGCCTCTATATGATTTCTGATCTCCTGGTAAGCAATTACATATGAGGCCATGACGGTTGTTAAAAATGACTGTCTGTGATGTTTGGAGTTAACTGGACATAATAAAAAGGTTTTAACAATTTATTTACCTACAACAGAACTGAGATATAGCACAAAGTCTTTGGTGTGAAAGGTTGTACGTGTGTTTGCTGTTATTCTCTTTGAAAAAACGCATCAGTTTTTTTACCAGTTTTTGTATTTAACGGGTTCTTAGGTATCTATCAGGCGTTACGAAAGATTCCTATCACTGTGGATTTATTTTAGTTTTAATTTAATTACTGCCGGCTGATTGGCAAAGTAGTCATGGAACGACTTGTTGTCCAGGGAAAAGTGGAAGGCAAACGGTCACGTGGTCGATCACCCACGCGTTGGACCAACATAATTAAAGCTACAACACAAACCTCCATAGTCCAATGTTCCAGAAACGCTGAAGACCGTGACAAGTGGAGGCGCATCGCGGGGGCTGCTGTAGGCAAAGAAAAAGAACGATCGTCAACCGCGACCACTCTGTCAAGAGTGAACGACTAAGGAGGAGGTAAGGAGGATTGGCAAAGTGGGCAGTGAACCTGCTTTCTGAGCCCAATGCTTGTTACTACCCTAAGTTACGTGCCACTAAGCGATTTAGTGTTCCGGTGCGATGTCGCGTGGAAACCGATTATGGGTATTACTACCATGCTCCCTAACAGGTTAGCCCGCTACCATCGTAGACTGCATCATCACTTACCAGGTAATAGTCATTGCATAAAAATGCCTTGATTAAAAAAAAAATCCTCACCATAATCAACCTAATTTATGTCTCTGCTGCTGGGACTACATAGTGTCTTCTCTTTTAGGACCATGTTGCTCCTAAAACAAAATATTTTGTTTTGATTTTGGACTGTCTTCGCTAATTGGGGGGTAGGTAGCTGCGGCTAAAACTACCCTCGTCATAATGGTTAGATCCTAAACTTTTAGAAGACGTCGAATTAAAATTCATACTAGTAGATCAAATAAATTATTTGTAACAGATGGACATACGGTTTTATATCCTCTCGTAACAGTTTGTTTACAAGAAGAACAGAGACACAGTAAATTTGGTTTATGTCCGCCATTTCCGATCGCTATATTCTGTTTATATCTGAGTCACAAAAGAAGGATTGTCAGATTAAATGACGATAAATCTGAGGGAAGGGATTAAGATCGTGATGATCGCAGTCTTTGAATGGTCTCTAACGCACCTTCATGGTTATGATTTTAGAAGATATAATTAAATAGGTAGATAAAAAAAAAACGAACATGTCCTTTATGATTTTGATAAGTTATTAACAATTGCCGCTTAAACTTGAGCACAGTAACGGTCTAAAATGCACAGTAGATTAACAATCTCGAACCGTTACATTTCTTGGGATAAGATACTTTTACGTAAAACGTAAGCTATATCTGTGATCGTGCAGTGGTTGAGCCGAACTTAGACACAAAATAAACAAACAAACACACGTAATATTAAAGTGTGGATAGACAAACTTATTATTTGAGACTTCTAATAAGATCGAACAATCGGCGTTGACCGACCGAGCGGATGTACAAACGGTCAGCTCTGAAAGCACGGAGCTATTTAGGAACACGCCCGTTTTAGTGGCTTGCTATAGATTAGCTTTTCAAAGTTAGCTACTAAAAATTATAAATCATACAGTTGTAAAATATTGGATTTACGGCTTTACGGATATTGGCGTTACTCTGCAGAATTCTATGATTTACAATGAATATAAGCTTAATAATATAAATTTAATAATATAAGCTTAGTATGGGTCTGATTAGATTCGGAGTCACTCAGCAGGCGATTAAAAGAGCTGTGTTACGGGTATCTCTACGTGATCAAACGATTCAGAAGTGAGGAGATCCGTAAAGAACTAGAGTTATCGACATAGCTCAACGAGTCGCAAAGCTAAGTCAATGAGCGTATATCTCGGAGAACCGATGGAAGTTGGCTTATACGCAGCGTTGGTTGATCCTCAACAAGGTCCACAGACGAACGTCCTGAAACGAGTCGTTGAGAGCCGCTGGAAACAAGCGGCCCAGGATCGTGGATTTTGGAACGCAATACAAAAGAATTATGTCCAGCAGTGGACGTCAATCGGTTGAAGTGATCATAATGACAATGATCAAGCCTAATTTACTATATTCCACGAAAAGCATGAGCAGTAATTGTTCAGTTTAAAGCCAACCTCTCCTGAGGATGTACCGGTGTCGAACGAAATGTACTCAACATTTCCCAAGATCTGTTTGGTGTGAAGAAATTTTATTCATTTTTATTTTTTATTTATTTGGGACAGAAAACAATTACATATTAGAACAATAGCTCTTAAATTTAACATATAGAAAAAAATATGGGGTTAATATGTAATCCACAACACTATCCATATAATATGGTAAGGAGCAGTAGGGCGATACGATGTAGATACAAGTAACACTTATATGACAGATAATATTAACTGCAGGTAACTTAAAGTACCTAATCAAAAATTAAAATTAGCTGACATAGCTATTAGCATTAACTTAATGTCCAAAAAAAAAATCTCTAGTGCTACTAAAAAAGATACAAAACAAAAAAAAAACAACAATGGAATAGAAAAACTTATTTATTGATTGATATAAAAGAAAGAGAACAAACATTTAACTTAGAAGACTAAATGACTAATCAGACAAAATAATATTAATAATATATATTAATTAATATTGATTAAGTTCTCGGAAATAATACGAATATTTCAATTAACTTGAAGAGCTTTTTTAATAGTTCTTTTGTAGCTACCTTCAGACAGAATGAAGATGAAATGATGATTACATCGTACGAATCCTCCTGAGTATAGGAAGTTGAGCTTAATATTCTTTGTACATCATCAACACCCCCCCCTCTACAGGGCACGCGTCTCCTCTCAGAGTGACAAGAGTTAAGGCCGTAGTCTACCACGCTGGTCAAGTGCGGATTATTAGACTTCAAACGCCGTTTAGAAAATTGTGGAGAACTCTCAGGCATAATAAATTCAAATTCAAAATTTCTTAATTCATGTAGGCCTATCACAGGCACTTATGAAGCGTTCATACATATTTGTTTACATAATTGTAAGGGCATGGTGATAACTTCGTTCGCCAACTTAAATCTAAAGCTACGAGGGTTCCAAACGCTCCCTGGTCTAAGAAGAGCCCACAACAAACTTAGCAAGGTAAAATATTTGCCTTCACCATTGAAGCAAGAGATATGTAAATTACTTAAAACGCACATAACTTAGAACATTTTGAGGTGCTTGCTGAGACCTGCATGTCTGAGAGTTCTACATAATGTTCTCAAAGGTGTGTGGACTCCACCAATCTTCACTGTGCCAGCGTGGTGGACTACGCCCTTAACACCTTCCCATTGTTGGAGGAAACCAGTGCCCTGTAGTGGGCCGATAATGGGTTGATATGATGATGATGATGAAAACCGTGAAATAACCTGCGTGAGAGCTCTTCATGATGTTTGAGAACATTGGCGTGGAAACTCTACTAATCTGCACAGGGCCAGCGCGGTGGATTACTGCCGAAACACTTTTTGTTTAAGAAGACCCGTGCCTTTCTTGAATATTTTAGATACTTTGCAAAGCTATGCTTCATAACTTTTTTTTTGTTTTTTTTTTAATTCAGTCAATACAGTTAAGACCAATTACACTAATTGAAAGAGAACAAAAGAAAGAAAAATAACATAAAAAACGTAAATATAACATGATCATTAAAATAACGTTACAATAGTTATACCTACTTGTAACTATATTATGTTCTTACACAATCAAGTTAAGTTAAAAACATGGTGCAATTTCTCACAGAACTGTAGGCAATGGTTAATACATTTGCGTTGGCGACATAGACGTAATTGACAGTCATTTCTAGGAGCAGATACGCGGCACAACTTGCTATGAAGCACTGGACAGTCTGTCCTCCCAGTAAAAATCTTACAAACATTAACGAACTATGGGATTTAATTTGGACTTATGTACTTATCCATGGGATACCAATAACGCAGCGATTTAGATTAACGACGCCCCGCTGTTTTATGGTAGAAAGCCATTGGAGGAACAGTTGTATTGTTCTTGCGCATACTTTCCAAAAGTATTCTTTTCGACTTTTGTCATATCTGAAAGATTCAGCATTCTCATTATTATTTGATAAGGGAATAAAATCAGTTTTAATCTGAATGATACTGTTAGGGAAGAAGCATAGAACTCGTGGACTGTAAACATCAAATCATTCGCACCCATTTCGACGCTCGGGCTTTAGTAAACAGTACTAGAAGTTTTCAATGTGTTTATGTAGAGGTATTAGTGAATTGCTGAATCCATTATCATCACTAGGAAAATATAAATTGATTTTGCTACGCATATTAAAACAATTTAGGTTTAAAGACATTGGTAAATTAAAATTAACATGTTATCTAGTAATATATCTATGATACAAAACTAGCAGCTTAAACTTATAACAGCTTTTAGTAGTAAAAACAATAGAAGTGGTGATAGCCCAGTGGGTAGGACTTCACTTTCGAGGGGGGCGAGTTCGAATCCCAGCACGCTTTAACTTTTCTAAGTTATATGCCATTTTAACAATTAAAACATCACTTGCTTTAACGGTGAAGGAAAACATCGTAAGGAAACCAGCACGCAGCATTTATGATTGGCTAGAATGTGGAAAGTAATATTTCGACTAGTTTTATTCTATGTACATATAGGGCTGTCATGATTCATAGTTTATAGTTCAATCAACGTTTGCGGATTAAACCAATTATTGTACGACGATAGCGATGCTGCATTCGCTGCTTGCAGCCAGCAACTACACCCTTTACACCGTAAAACACCAATGCTGTATGGTGTAATTTATACTATCTCCAATCCTTATCAGTATTGAATCCTTATAAGCATTGAAGAAAATATAATTTTTTTTTTAAATTAGCTTAATTTTCACAAGATACTTGTTGTATATAAGTTTAATGAAACTAAATGAGTTCTGACGGTCGATAGGCGCAGTGGGCAGCGACCAGGTTTCTGAGTCCAAGGCCGTGGGTTCGATTCCCAAAACCGGATTATGTTTGTGTGATGAACATGAATGTTTTTCAGTGTCTAGGTGTTTATCTGTATTTAAATAAGAAAATTATTCATCAGTCATCTTAGTACCCATAACACAAGCTATGCTTACTTTGGGACGCTTAGATGGCGATGTGTGTATATTTATTTATTTAATCATGTGTTCCTAATTATGCCATATGTGAATATATTAAATGAAATTTTGTCGGTGGTGCTTTGAATAAATAAATTATAGATAAGAAGAAGGACTGTTTAATTAAAATTCTAACTTAAAACTCTTTTATTTCGAGCAGTTTTATTGACATTTTTAACCTTATTAAAAGTTTTTACTCTGTTTAAACACTGTAAATGGTTACGGACGTTTGGGAGCCGCTGGCTTGCATTGATTGTTTGTTGACTCACAGCTGCGTCGATTTAATGTGGCCACTGGACGCGCTGCCAAACAACACTGTTTGTGCTGACTTCACTGGTGGGATTCGTGTACAAGCCATAAACATTGCCGGGACAAATAAATATCAGGATGCGATTCCGAATGACAATAAAACTCGGTTACAAATAAATAAATCGATGCTAAACATCGGATCAATAAATTACATATTCACTCGTATGAAATAACCCTATACTATCTACTACAATATATAACGTAGACGTTTTAAAAGTGAAATAATATAAATAAATAAATAATAAATAAATATACTACGACAATACACATATCGCCATCTAGCCCCAATTTAAGCGTGTGTACTGTGATGACTGATGAATATTATTTATAAATAATATACATAAATACTTAGAATATACGTATAAACACCCAGACACTGAAAAACATTCATGCTCATCACACAATTTTTTTCCAGTATTGGGAATCGAACCCACGGCCTTGGACTCAGAAAGCAGGGTCGCTGCCCACTGCGCCAATAGGCCGTCGCGAATTCGGCGTCGCTGAATTTAATAAAATATCTCGTCAATATGAATTTATAGTCAACAAAAGTTTAATTATTTACCCACTTTATAAAATTACTGTAACATAAGTGATGATGCAGTCTAAGGTAAAGCGCGCTTGCCTAGAAAAAGTCTATTCACTCATGATTTGAAGGTACTGGGGATATTATAGGTGCTGGGGAAAATGGAAGCTGGAAGGGCATTCCAGATTTTTGCGGTGCAAATCAGAATAAAAAGGTGAGGGGGGAACTAGATCAAACAGTTCTGGAGCACACTCTCGGAAATACATCTTAAAACATACCAAACGGAATTCGAAATTTACATATCGACTTAAGCTGGGAATTGAACCAGGGACCTCCTTAAAGGCCTCAGTTCACACCACCGAGCCAAGGAGGTGGTAACAAAACGTTATTTATTTCCAAATTTCGGTTTACAAGTTTGTACACTAACACAATACTGTTATGTGTTAATCTCTGCTTTAAAGATCTAAAATAGCTGATACACTACATTTTGTTTATCCCGCAAGACCGACGTGGATCTCCTTACGGCGCTTTAAGACTGAATTCTTAATCGCGCGATTTAACAAAGATACCACTATGAAAATATTAATTTTATTTATTCTTCTATAAACTGTAACAGAAGGTAACGCTGGACTGAACGCCTACTAACGAACGGGAGGGTTTCTCCATAACCTATGGTAATCCCAGAAGATGGTAGTAGTAGCGCAAAGGCAGTGGCGTGCACTGAGTTTTACTGAGAAAATTGCATAAAATGGCAAAAACTCTCCGCCTATACGAGGTATATATCAATTCAAGGGTATGCAGTGCTTTTTTGCATGTATGAAGTGCACGCTACTGCACAAAGGACGCGGGTACTCTTACTCCGGTATATTCCCTCAGTTGCCTCGTAAGACACCCACGATAAGAGGACGGTTGTATTCGGATTCGGACCACATGGCACATTTTGTTTTGTGTTTATTACTTCCGCCAAGTAGCATTGATGTATTCCGGTCTCAATGGCGTATTATTATAGACACATGAGGCAACTTGGTAGAACGTGATACACGCATGCCCGGCGAAGTGTTGTTCCGTTTACATTCGATGGTGTTCTTTCTATCATTATAAATATATAAAAATCGTCTATTTCCATCGAAGAATAAGCTTAGTAAGATAGGAAATAAAATTAGACAGTGTGTAGAAAAATTCATTACTGAGCGTTTTTGTGTGTTAAAGAGTTATTAAAGTAAATTAAGTGCTCAAAATCATAAAAAAACAGCGTCTGAGCGTACACTTACAGAATCATGCATTATAAAAGAGCGATTTTGCTAGAGTACAAATAACAATAATAGTAATATATCAACGGATGCATAAACTCCGCGGTCACGTCGTTAATCTGAAAGGGGTCTTATATTAATAAACAATAGCAAGCCTCAAGTGGCCCGAAATAGCTCTGCAACGTGTTCATAAATAGCCACAATGCGTAACTGTGCTGTAATTTATCATTAGCCAACAGTCATATTTTGTGTCAAAGGTGATTCATGTATTAGCTCCATATATCTGGTGGCTTCGGCCATGGCTAGTTACCTCTCTTCCGACAAAGATCTGCCGTTTACCAATTTAGCGTTTCTACGATGTCGCAAAGAACTGATAGTATGTATAAGCCAAATAAAATTATTATATAAAGAAGGCTTTTCTTGGCTTGAATTCAAATTCAGAATTTCTTTATTAATGTAAGCCTATCACAGGCACTGATGAAAATTCATACATATATGTTAACATAATTGTAAGGGGATGGCGATAACTTCTTTGGCCAACTTAAACCTATACCTACGAGGGTTCCAAACGCGCCCTGATCTAAGAAGAGCCCACAACAAACTTAGCCAGGTAATTTTTTGTTATCACCATTTCACAGTAAATTAATATAAAGCTATGAAGTTAGAGCCATTCACAACCAAGCTTTGTTATCGTTTAAGTAATCCTTATCATTGCAATAGGATGTTTTTGTAAGCATACGTTTTATATAAACTTTGAACTTTTCGAGAGACATCTCGAAGATTTCATTCGGTAATTTATTATAAAATAATAAACAATTGCCCTTGAATGAATTAGCAATTTTATGTAGACTAGTGAACTTCACAACAAGTTTATTTTTGTTTATGATAAATATTGTCAATGGCCTGTAACAGTCTACTGCTGGAATGGGCCTCTACCAGTGGGAAATGGGCCGACTGGCGCAGTGGGCAGCGACTCTGCTTTCTGAGTCCAAGGCCGTGGGTTCGATTCCCACAACTAGAAAATGTTTGTGTGATGAACATGAATGTTTTTTTATTGTCTGGGTGTTTATCTATATAGTATAAGAATTTATGTATATTATTCTCAAAAAATTTCATCAGTTATCTTAATACCCATAACACAAGCTACGCTCACTTTGGGGATGGATGGCGGTGTGTGTATTGTCGTAGTATATTTATTTATTTAATTCACAAAAAGTGTACGAAAACGCAGGGAATCCCTAGTTATAAGAGAGAGACATAAGAGATGTAGCCTTATGAAAACACAAAATGTTAAAGTGCTCACCATTCAAATAAATCATAATCGATGAGTAAATAAATAAATAATAACATAAAGAATATTGGTTAACGTTATTCATGTTCAGAGCGATGCCAATCCGACAACACAAACATACATTAATTAAAGTGCAAATTAGTAAGACGTCAGGATGTTATGAATGAAATAAACAGTTTTTAACAATTTACGAGCCCGAGTGAGTCAGGGATCGGGGCTTTTGGTTTATTAGCTAGTGATGTACAAGATATACCGAGTTTAACAAACTCGTTTTCCTCGTTTCATTGGGCTATATTGGTGAAGCTCTTTTATGTTTTCATAGTGTTCTAAGGTTCTTTTTGCATACTACGTGACTCAGTGGCGTGCAGGTTCATTACGATAGTAGACACAATATGGGATAATAGTGTTAAATGTACAAAACATCCTCCTATAGGAGTTACATAAATTTTTTAGGGTAAGCAGTTCTTTTGTATATGTATGAAGTGCACGCAACGAAAGTGACCCTTTGCTTTTTAATGAGGCACATCCATAGATTCAATAAACACATAGGAATGTTTAGAAATTAAGCTAGTCTTTTTACGGTTTTTTATTCCAAGACGTTAATTTTCAGTATTTGAGTACTAAAAATTGCATTAGACCCTTCCAACTGCCAAGGGACATTGGAAGAGATTCTTGTATTTAACTGCGACTCAGTCTTGCACTATAGCAGTATTATCGAATGTGGGTAACTGTTAATTGAAATAAACTTATTATGATTATTTTCCACTTACTTAAGTACAAAATATATACAACAATATACCAGGTTCCAAACGATAAAAAATAAATAATCTCTTAACATCACTAGTCTATTTATTACATATTGTTTCAGCTATATTTCTGGTGATTCCGATTAGTATCCATCATGTTTTATTGAAATCCGAGCGTCTCACGAAGATCAATCAAAAACGCAAGCATACTGTTAAACAAAAATGTTGTTACATAATTTCTGAGATGGATATTTTGATGATTACAAACATTGATTTAATATCTATATTTGATAACAAAATACATGGCTTATCTTACCACATTCAAGTAACATTTATTTAGATTTTGCTAGAAGCTATCGATTTCAAATTTATGCAATGTGTCCAGCGGTTCACTGAGACTTGTTCTACCATCGTTATTTCGTCAGTAGCTTTGGGCCATCCCCTGAGCTATGTGCTACTTTAATCAGTGTTTTCACCGTAACCGTAGTTTAAGATGATGATCTGCATGTCTGAGAGTTCTCTATACTCTATAATATTCTCCAGGGCGTGGAAAGTCTACGAAACTGCACTAAGCCAGCATTGTGGGCTTAACCCTCCTCATCCTGAGAGGAGAACCGTGCCCTGTAGTTGGCCGGTAATATGTTGATAATGATAACGATGATGATCCCACTTCAAGATGGCACTATCCAGCACCGCTTGAGCATTCCTATAAGGCATAAATATATATTATAAGTATTAATGTGTATTATTCATTAAAATATTCATCAGCTATCTCAGTACCCATAACACAAGCTACGCTTACTTTGGGGCTAGATGGCGATATGTGTATTGTCGTAGTATATTTGTCATTATATTTATAAATGGGTTGATGGGCACAATTTTCTTCTTCTTATGCTCACCCCGCGAATGGGATCGGCACAAGATAACTTCTTCGAACACGAAGACAGACTTATCAAATTCAAATATGTTATATTCATGTAGACCTTATCACAGGCACTTATGAAGCGTTCATACATTTAACATGTTACCACTAATGTTAGTGATGGTGATAACTGCATTCGTTAAGTTAAAACTGAAGCTAGGAGGGTTCCAAACGCGCCCTGGTCTAAAACCTGAACAAAAATAACCAGGTTTTTTAATTTTTTTTTTATTTCACCATCTCACAGTTGAGTTAATCTTAAACTATGAATTTAGAGCAATTAATACCCAAGCTTTTTTATCATACATTTTATCGTTAATATTATAATAGGATTTTTCTATAAGCTTAGTTTTTATATAAACTTTGAACTTATTGAGAGACATCTTAGTATTGTTTTTGTTTTGATATATTTTTTACGATCGACCGGCCGCCTGACGACAATCATCTTTGGGATCCTTAGAGTATTGTCGTCAGTCTCAGGGACGGAAATAAGGGTCCAAAAATTATTTCTTTACTATATTTTGCTAAATTGATAACCTTGGTCATAATATGAGAAACGAAAAATACACACAATTTTAGCTCATAATTCTCCAAGGGACCGAAGAAAATTAGCTTAGCTCAAATATTTACGCCGATAATACGGGCTGAATACCCCCTACTCTGCAAGCAGAAGATTTAGTTAAAATCTTTTTTTTTAAATTAATCTACATGGATTTAAAAAGTCAAAAGTCGAAGTCAATAATAACTTTATTCAAGTAGGCCAATAGGTGGCACTTTTGATGCGTACATTAGGATGAGAATTACACGGTAGTGAGATGATGGCGATAACCATATTCGTAAACTTAAAACTAAAGCTACGAGGGTACCAAATGCGTCCTGGTTTAAGAAGAAGCCCAAAACAAACTTAGCCGGGTGTTTTTTTTTGTTATTACCATTTCATATTGTCATTTAAAATTATTAGGGGAGCAACCTGGTTAGATCAATAGTTCACTACCAAGGTTTTTTTTATCGATTACGTAGTCCTTTATACTATTATAGGACTTTTCTATGATGTTACGTTTAATACAAACTTTGAATTTTTTAAGAGACATATATGAAACACGTGTGAAACGATGGAAACGTTAAGACAGATTAATCTGGTTAAGCCTGTCGAGGCAGTTAAGCAGGCGTTCGCTCGGTTATTGCTGTAGCTAAATCCAAGAGAGACTAGTTCGAGGGTGCAAGGAAATATGAGCAAGGATAAGCGATATAATGCGCTGTAAGCCGGTATAACCAAGGAGTTTGAAAATGTATCAGTCGGGTTCCTATTAACGTGCGTTTTCTATATTCAATCTATCTGTAATCTGTTGATAAGTTGCATAGCAAAGTTTTTATTGGGGGGGTGTTTGTTGAGGACTTAATGAGAAATCAAAATTAATGTAGACCCGGGCCCTATATTCACGTAATAAGTCCACAAATGTACACTGCGGGTGTACAGTACGTACCGGGTCTTTGAAGTAGCCGACGAGCGCCATGAGCCGGCGGCCGCATTCCACGCGCCGCATAAAGGCATGCAGTACACGCAAGCGAGACTACGGGCGGATCGAGCTTCCATGTATAAAATATGTAAATGACGAAGCCAGTTGCCTTAGCACACGATTTGCTTGCCCGAATTCGAAAAGTCGTTATCGAGTATGGTTATAATTTAACATTACAGTAAAATGAATCTTACTGGTTTCAAATTAAAGCTCAAATTTGCATAAGATTAGCGTAAGAAGTAAGACTTGCGTAAGATTCATTTTACTCTAATATACTAAGTACTTTTTCTGTTATGCTTATTTCTGCCGCAAAGTAGTTTTGTTGCAATGCTGTGTTAGTGTTGCATCGTTTATAGACGCTGGCTTTTCACCTAGCATCAGGTATGCCACCTGCTTCGTCCGTCAATTATAAAAAAAAATCTTTAGCTCGGGGATTTTTAGAATGTTTGCATAACAGAAATCAGAAGTACAGGATTTGTGACGCTAAAACAATTAATATTAGGTTAGGTAGGTCCATTTTATATTGACGATATAGAGTTTGAAATTCGAAAACGACTCCTCGATTGCGAGCGAGCAAAACTTGCACTAAGATGGTCTGACGAAGCATACGAGTGCAGTGACCCAGTTCGCTCGGCTGGCTGATCCGACGCGGCAGGTCGGAGGCGTTGCGATAATTTTGCCTCATTATTTAGAATTATTCAGCAATTATTTCTCACGTAACATAAATACACTTGTTAAAGTAGAACTTCTAGGGCGACAATTCAATGGTTTTATAGAATAGAATAGAACAGACAAGCTTTATTTGCAAAACATACATTTTAAACCTATTATACTCGTATATATTTTTTGAATAGGTTACAATGTATTACTGGCGTATACCTGGCGTAATAAAATGCAAAGGATATTACAGGCCACAATAATTGAATAGTAAAATTAAAGTCATGAATGTGAAAAGTCTGATGAATGAATGAATGAATATACTTTTATTGCACACCACAAAAAATACATAAAAAAAGAAAAGTTTAACAAAACAACGTATACGCCTTATCGCTTCATAGCGATTTCTTCCTGATTTTGTCTGATGTAACAATGTGATGTAATTTTTTTGTAAAAATCATTAACAGTATAAAAGTTCTTATCTTCTAACCATTTTTTCAGTTTATTATTTGAAGTACTTTTACGTCCGTAGGTAATATATTAAAAAGTTTAATGCACGTAAGAACAGCGAGACATCGTGAGCGGTGGCATCCTTATGTGATTGATATTCCATCAACCCGTACGAAATGTGTTTTATCCACGTATCTGATACGTACCGCTAGGATGTGGAACACCCTCCCGGCAACTCTGTTTCCTGCCACGTTTAACTTGAGTTCCTTAAAGGCAAGAGTGAATAGTCTTTTCTAGGCAAGCGTCCTCCAACCTAGACCTCATTTGCTTTGTAACGGGCATGATTGTCGTCAAGCGATGGCCTATCGTTATTGAAAAAAAAACAGTTTTCTGATATACTCGTAAGACTGTCTTCGAGAGTCTTCTTCTTTCCCTGGGCTTGTCTCCGTACTTGGTCGGCCGGAACCTTCTTTTGTACATAGTGCCACTGGTACGGCTCTCCGCTGGGTCACTCCAGCCAGCCGAAGACTCCAGAAGCTTAGCTGGCTGTCCAGGTCGCCGAGTGCTTCAGGGAGTGATGCTGGGGTGCCAAGGTATGATGCGCGTTGCTCTGCTACTCCTCTACATCGACACAGAGGACTTTCGGTTGTACCTAAAATGAAAAGGTGTTTGTTTAGTTGGCAATGCTCTTTGAGAATCTATGACAGATAATTCTTTTTTGATTTCGATTATTCATTGTGAGAGTATACAGTTGTCACCACCCGACTTCATCCCGCGAGTGTCCTACGAGGCGACTAAGGGAATATAACGGAGAGCTGGCAGCAGCGTCCTCTGTGCTACTACTACTACATATTGCGAGCACCAAGCCGTCTGCGTAATGATAATGTTCAAGCCCTCCCGATGGGAGGAACGTTACTATTAACACGTGAAGCTAAAATTTTTAAACCCCTTTCACGAAAATTTCTTATATATATTTAACGGCCAATTGGCGCATGGAGCAGAGAGCGTGCTTTCTGAGTCCAAGACCGTGGGTTCGATTCCCACAACTGGAAAATGTTTGCGTAATGAACATGAATATTTTTCAGTGACTGGCTGTTTATCTGTACATTGTAAGTATTTATGTGTATTGCTCATAAATATATTCATCATCAATCTTAGTACCCATAACACAAGCTGGGCTAACTTTGGAAAAAGATGGTAATGTATTGACGTAGTACATTTATTTATTTATTTATAAATACTATTTTTTTAACTAAGCATCACTACATAGTATAAAACAAAGTCGCCTTTTCTGTCCCTATATCCCTATGTGCGCTTAAATCTTTAAAACTACGCAACGGATTTTGATGCGGTTTTTTCCAATAGATAGAGTGATTCAAGAGGAAGGTTTATATGTATAATACATGCATCATATACTAAGGCAACATTGCTAATTTTAGAGGTTTCTAACGTGATGTCGTAAATTAACCTATTTTTTTGGGCTTATTAAGCAATTTAGCAAAAACGCTGCCTGAACCCTACGAGTTAGATCAAATTAATGTACTACAGTATTGTACACCATAAAAAGGTCTACAAAAAAGTCCGCGATGGTATGTGTTTATATTTAAGGCAACATTGCTAATTTTAGAGGTTTCTAACGTGATGTCGTAAATTAACCTATTTTTTTGGGCTTATTAAGCAATTTAGCAAAAACGCTGCCTGAACCCTACGAGTTAGATCAAATTAATGTACTACAGTATTGTACACCATAAAAAGGTCTACAAAAAAGTCCGCGATGGTATGTGTTTATATTTTAGGGATAACCCACATTAACCATTTTTATTGTTTAATTTTTACGTGAAAAAAATGGCTTATTTACGAAGCTATTTTAAGCAATACGGCATTAATCCTTATCGAATTAAGTACCTTAAATACAGTGTGCAATTAATATAGATCAATATGGTTCCTTACAGCATGCAAATTAAACAAATATTTTCGGAGATATTACAAATTTAAAATTTGCGTTTGCGGCGGGCGGTACCGGTCGGACGGGGCAGTGCGGGGAGGCATGCCTATAAATAGCGCGTCGGAGGCCGCGGTTCTCCCTATAGCACTTTGAATTTAGCAGCAATCGGACGCGTTTATTATCGGAGCTCTCTAGCGAGGAAAATAACAGTACTAGATAAAAACGTGCTTTTCAGCGCGACAACGTATCAGTTAATAATTATAAGTTACGATAAATAATAATCAATTAATTTAATAATAAGGAAATTATTTTCAAAAATCTTAAGTAAGTTCAGAAAAAAAACTTAATAGAATATAGCTATCTTTTGTTCTTGATGATTGTAGATTATCTTTTGTTTTTAGTCACACGCATGGCAAATTATTTTTTAGGTGGTTTAAATTTAATTAAAATCGTATTTTAAGTTGATTTCATTAAAATCGTAGTTTAAGTTATTTCAGTAAAAAAAAAGAAAAGAATAGAATAAATATCTTTTGTTTTTTATGATTGTTGATTATCATTTGTGTCTAAATGGTAAGTATTTAGATGTTTTTTACTGCGGCACATAGGTACCAATAATATGGCAATTTGTTCATAGGTTCATAGGTAATCATACATAAGTCTAGAACTGAGTCAACTTTGTTCAGAAATTATAAAGTCATGTCTGGAAGACGTCGTCGTTCGAACATAGGTCGTAGTTCAGTGAATGCTAAAAGAGTACGTTCACAAAGAGATGAAGAATCGTCAACAGAACGTGAAGCTCGACTCAGTCAGCTTAGGGATAGATATAGAGCTGAGGGAGAGAGAGAATCTTCAATAGAGCGTGAGGTTCGCCGCAGCCGGGATCGTGATAGGCATTCGGTTCAGAGAGATAGAGAATCGTCAGTAGAGCGTGAGGCTCGACTCAGTCAGCTTAGGGATAGATATAGAGCTGATAGAGAGAGAGAATCTTCAGTAGAGCGTGAGTTTCGCCGCAGTCGAGATAGGGATAGACATCGAATACAGAGAGCCAGAGAATCATCAGCACGAGTTACTAATTCATGGGTAAATAAAGAAAATTCTGCCATGAATTACGATCCTTCGATTTCTTACAAGGACGATCGTATAGTATCAATAGGTACTATGTCAGTAGTATGTGAATATTGCTTGGCATTGAAATTCAAGGACGAATCAAAAGGCATGTGTTGCTTACAAGGAAAAGTCAAATTAGAAGAAATTCTCCCTCCACCTGAACCACTTCACTCTCTTCTTACGGGTGATCATCAGAAATCCAAACAATTCATGCGCAATATACGCCGTTATAATAACGCATTTCAAATGACCTCTTTTAAGAGTAAGCAAGTCGTTGAGCGTGGGTTCATGCCTACATTTAAAATTCAAGGGCAAGTGTACCACTTAGCTGGGAGCTTGCTACCACTTCGAACCGATGATCACAAATTTCTGCAAATATATTTTATTGCAGATCCAGACACACAAGCATCAACGCGGTGTTCAAGTGTTGCACAACCAATTGATAGAGATTTAATTAGATCTCTGCAAGATATGTTACATTCTCATAATTACTATATACAGTCTTTCAAAACTGCGATTGAGAGTATTCCAGCAGATACTCCTGACTTTAATGTCGTAATCCATGCAAATAAAGTTCCTGTTGGAGAACACAGAGGACGATATAACGCGCCTTCTACGAGTGAGGTAGCAGTGGTAATAGCTGGACAGCAATTTGACAAAAGAGATATTGTATTGCATAGTCGTGATGATAATTTGCAAAAAATTTCAGAGTTACACAGATCTTATGACAGCTTACAATATCCTTTGATACTATGTCGTGGAGAAAATGGTTATGCCATTAATATTTCTCAAGTTGATCCAATCGGTGGAACACCTCTGCGTAAAACAGTGTCATGTATGAACTACTATTGCTACCGTATAATGACAAGACGTAACAATTTCAACACTTTGCTTAGATATGGAATGTTAACAAACCAATACTTGGTTGATCAATATGCGAAAATTGAATCTGAGAGATTGGCCTACATCCGTAATAATCAAACTAAATTGAGAGCCGAAAATTACGTTCATCTTCAGGATGCGTTACAGGCGAATGAACATGTCAACGGCATTGGTCAGTTAGTTATACTACCTTCATCATTCACAGGTGGACCTCGATATTTACACGAAAAATCGCAAGACGCCATGACTTACGTCAGAAATTACGGCAAACCTGATTTATTTATAACTGCAACATGTAACCCAAATTGGCCGGAAATTAAAGAAAATATTAACACTAATTTAAGTCCACAAGACAGATATGATATAGTTAACAGAGTCTTCCATTTAAAAGTACAGAAGCTCCTGCACCTCATTAACAAGTCTCATATATTCGGTCCCCCGCGCTGTCATATGTACACAATAGAATGGCAAAAACGTGGGTTGCCACATGTGCACCTTCTGGTGTGGTTAGTGAACAAAATTAGACCAAACCAAATTGACAAGGTCATTTCAGCTGAGTTGCCGGATAAAGATGAAGATCCTATCCTGTACGAAATCGTAAAGAAAAATATGGTACACGGCCCTTGCGGGACTTTAAATCCGAATTCTCCATGTATGCGAGATTCTAAATGCAGCAAAAAATTTCCGAAGTCATTCCAAACTCAAACAATCACTAGCGATGACGGATATCCCAAATATCGTCGACGATCGCCAGAACAAGGCGGGAAAAGTTCTACCGTCCGAAACCGTGATATTGATAACCGATGGATCGTCCCCTATAATCGGCTCCTTTTGAAAATTTTTGATGCCCACATCAACGTAGAGTTGTGCAATTCGATAAAGTCAATCCAATATGTTACTAAGTACATTAATAAAGGTAGTGATCAAGCTACTTTCAGCATACAATCACCAAATGAAGTGGAAAAATATCAGTCTGGACGTTACATCTGCAGCTCTGAAGCTGTATGGAGGATATTATCATTCGAAGTGCACGACCGGGCTCCCACAATTGTCCACCTTGCAGTTCATTTAGAAAATGGACAAAGGGTATATTTCATGGAGAACAATATACAAGAAGTTGTTAAAAATCCGCGGGATACAACATTGACAGCATTTTTCAAGTTATGTGCTCAAGATGATTTCGCTAAAACACTGACATATGACAGAGTTCCAAGTTACTATACATGGAACCAGAGTTCTAAAACTTTTCAACGGCGAAAACAAGGTACTGCGGTTGATGGTTTCCCCGGAGTAAAAAAAACAGATGCTCTTGGCAGAGTCTACACGATTCATCCCAACAACAGTGAATGCTTTTATCTGAGAATGTTACTGCATATTGTAAAAGGCCCGACAACCTTTGCACGCCTAAGAACTGTACAAGGTGTTGTTTACAATACTTATCAAGCAGCATGCAAAACTATGGGGCTCTTGGAAGATGATTCTCACTGGGAAAATACATTATCAGAAGCAGCTGTTTGTAGTTCAGCTACATCATTAAGATATTTATTTGCTGTCATAGTAGCGTTTTGTCAAGTAACTGATTCTGTTAATCTATGGAATAAATTTCAAGAAAACATGGCCAGTGATATTCTGAATCGACGACGGCGAGAGTTAAACCCAGATGATATACAATATGATCAACACATATTTGACGAAGCATTATTTGAATTGAATAAAGTACTGCAATTACTTTCGGGTAAATCGATCAAGGATTTTGGGCTGCCGATGCCAGCTAATACTACTAACTCAGATTTAACTAACAGTGCCGAATACACAAGAGAAATATCATACGATCAAACAAGACTTTTACAAAATATAGCTCAAGATGAGCCACGATTAAACATCGATCAGAAAAAAGTATTCACTGCATTACTATCAACAATTGATAACAATGAAGGGAAATTGTTTTTCCTTGATGCCCCAGGAGGTACAGGAAAAACATTTTTAATCAATCTGCTTTTAAAAAAAGTGAGATCTACCGGAAAAATTGCGTTAGCTGTTGCGTCATCCGGCATTGCCGCTACGCTTTTAGAAGGAGGTCGAACCGCACACTCTACATTCAAGCTCCCGCTGAAAATCGCCACCGATGACAATATCAGCGTCTGTAGTGTTTCTAAACAGAGCAATACAGGAAAATTGATGCGTGACTGCTCATTAATAGTCTGGGACGAAGCTACCATGTCAAACAAGTCGTCTGTGGAAGCACTGGATAGGACAATGCGCGATTTGCGTAACAAAAATTCACCTATGGGTGGATGTACAATTCTGTTTTCAGGAGATTTTCGACAAATCCTACCAGTTGTGACTCGAGGAACACGTGCTGACGAAATAAATGCTTCCCTAAAAAGATCAAACCTTTGGCCACATGTCAATAAATTAGAGCTTAAAACTAATATGAGGGTTTCGTCATCTTCACGTGAGAACAGGCTATTTCCAGAGATGCTGCTAAAAGTTGGCAATGGAGAATTAACACAAAGTGAGGGAAGGATTAACCTTGAAAACCTTTGTGTTTTGATAGACAACATCCAAGAGTTAGTCAACAAAGTCTATCCTGACATTGATGACATAAGTTACAAGACAATATCTTGGTTTAAACAAAGAGCGATTCTATCACCAACTAATGAACAAGTAGATAAGGTAAATAACTTGATTCTTTCAAAGATTGAGGCGCCGACGAAAATATACTACTCGGTGGATACTGTTCTCGATTTGGAAGAAGCTGTTCATTTTCCTACAGAGTTTCTAAACTCTTTGAACCCGTCTGGACTCCCTCCTCACAAAATGGTGTTGAAAGTAGGTTGTCCTGTTATTTTATTAAGAAACCTGAATCCACCTAAACTTTGCAATGGCACGCGTTTGCTGATAAAATCACTGAAAACTTTCATAATAGAGTGCACAATACTCACAGGATGTGGTACCGGAGAAGATGTATTGATTCCCCGAATCCCTCTGATACCATCGGATTTACCCTTCCAATTTAAACGTTTACAGTTTCCGGTAAAGACATCTTTTGCAATGACCATTAATAAATCGCAAGGTCAAACCTTCAACGTTGCAGGCTTAGATTTGAGCGTTGACTGTTTTTCACATGGCCAACTGTATGTCGCTCTTTCAAGAGTAACCTCAAGAGAAAACATGTTTGTATTGTCTAATGACAAGAAAGCTGTGAACGTTGTGTATAAAGACATCCTGTAATATATAATAATTGTTGTAAAAATAAAATAAATACCTTACCTAGGTAAAAATGTAATGTAATAAAAATTGTAATGTAATAAAAATTGTATGAATTTAGATATTCCAAAGATAGCAGGAAATCTTCATAGTAAGTATAGGGAAAGAGGAATTGTTTTACTCCAAATTTAATGCGTGCAGGCCAAGGGCAGTAATGAATGAATCAAAAATACTGGATCGATTTTAATCATGTTTTCATTGAGTGACATAGGCATATATATTTTATGCCCGTGCAAAGTCGGAGCGGGCCGCTATGTTTTTATATACAACGTTCATAGTTTTTCTGTAGTGTATTTAATTTAGTATCAGCATTGCACCCGTGCGAAGCCGGGGCGGGTCGCTAGTAATAAATATATCAAATCAATAAAAATAACATTTCACACACTATCACGTAATAGACACACGCATATATTATATACTCTTTTTAATATTTTTTTTGGATTATATTTTGTTAGAAAAAAAAACATGACCGGGGAAATCTGTAATTAAAGAGGTATTGTAGTCAGTGGCGTGCACATAGTGTATGCAGAGTGTATTCACTAAGCGGGAAAATGATTTAAAATGAAAAAAAATCACCAGTCCGAGTTAATTTTAAGTCTCTGACTATTGAAAATTAATAAAGTTAAATCTTATTATTAAAATTAATTATGGTCTCATTTTGACCCCTACGATAATAAAATTAGAAGCCCGCCAATCAGCACTGGAGCCGCGTGGCGAATAACGCTCCTCCTTCCTTTATATTTTAGTATAAATTCACTCTTATAGTTTAGTATAAAAGCAATAATATGTGAAGTTTTCGCAGTTCAGTCTATTATCGGTTCAACGGGAGGGGAAACAAATGCTCATCAAATCGGTTACGGTATTAAGTTTATTAGTGGATTCCTTGTTTAACGATCGAAACGCGATACTGTAAGAGCGGGTGAACGTCTTGTATATATACAAAGTCAAAAAAATTTATTCAATTAGGCCCATAGTTGGCACTTATGATGCGTACACAACATGAAAAATGTGTACACGGTAGTGAGATTATGGCGATAAACATATTGGTAAAATTTAAACTAAAGCTACGAGGGTTCCAAATGTGTCCTGGTCTAAGAAGAAAAACACTAACACACACAACAAACTTAGCCGGGTGTTTTTTTTTGTTATTACCATCTCACATTGTCATTTAAAATCATTAGAAGAGCAACCTGGTTAGAGCAATAATTCACACCCAAGTTTTTTTGTCGATTACGTAGTCCTTTGAAATGTAATAGGACTAATCTATAAGCTTACTTTTAATATAAACTTTGAACTTTTTAAAAGACATCTCCAAGATATCAATTGATAGTTTATCGTATAATTGTGTTAAATTTTTTTTAAACGAATTATGAATTTTATGTTACCTAGTATATTGCGCTGCAAGTTTATTCTTAATACTAATGTTACAATTATAGCAGTCACATTTTTTCTTAAATTTAAAAATATTTTTACATACATTAAATTTTCAAATATGTAATGACACTGTCATTATTTTAAAATCGAAACGAATATTTATGTACGATTCATAAGTGCCTGCAATAGGGCTATACTTGCAGGCAGACCTCGTCCGGGGGGTACCCCGCCCCCGCCTGCCGCCATGCTTATATCTACTGCCAAGCAGCATTCCGGTGTTTTAATCTGACGGGCATTGTTGATGCACACAAGGTGACATATTGCAGAAGGTGTTCCTTGCATACCCTGCAAAGTTCTGCACTTTTTATCCACTTACCATCAGGTTTGTAGCGTTCGGTGACGATGACGCGAGTTTCATGATCTTTGTGCACGCAAAAAGAGCTCAACGTGCTAAAAGAAGTTATCACTTTAAAAATCCACGGGGTAAAAAAAAATCGACGGGGGTTATGTCCAATACGACGGCTGATTGGCGCAGTGAGCCCTGCTTTCTAAGTCCAAGGCCGTGGATTCGATTCTCACAACTGGAAAATGTTTATGTGTTGAACATAAATATTTTTCAGTGTCTGGTTGTTTATCTGCATTTTATAAGTATTGATGTATACTATTCAATTAGTCAGTCATCTTAGTACCCATAACACAAGCTGCGCTTACTTAGGGGCTAGATGGCGATGTGTGGATTGTCGTAGTACATTTATTTAATAACGTTTCAGCTCTCAAACTATACGTAGGTGTTGTAGAATGTAATGAACGCGATGGTTGGAATTCCATTATCAAGGAGGCTGCCATTAACACCTCAGCCTTCTCAAGCATTTTGTTTGTAATCAATAGACTGTAGAGTCACTTTACTAGACGTGATGCCTCGAATAGCGGTTTTTGCGATTAATCAGTAGGCGATGAATGAGTAGGTATTTGGCATTCCTCACGCATCCATTAGTATATAATTTTCACGAATAATTCTGCCATTTGCGATTACTATAAGGATACTTCTCATCATCACATGACAAAACTCATCAAAAGCCCACTACTCCTTCCGCAATAGGGGCTAGGGCTGTAGTCCACCACGCTAGCTCAGTGCGGATTGGTGGTCTCCAGACACCTTTGAGAACATTATGTAGAACTCTCCGGCAAGCAGGTTTTCTCACGATGTTTTCCTTCACCGTTGAAGCAAGTGATATTTTAATAAAACGCACATAGTTAATTTTATGTTAGATCGGTGGTCGATTTCACGCTCCAAAAAGAAGAGAGCAGAAGCCAGCAATGTCAATGCTGAATGCATGTCTTGCACAATCAACAACAGCCTTAAATAAGACACTTGCGTC
Source organism: Pararge aegeria (assembly GCF_905163445.1). NCBI lineage: Eukaryota > Metazoa > Arthropoda > Insecta > Lepidoptera > Nymphalidae > Pararge > Pararge aegeria. Next base: position 1,225,458 of record NC_053193.1, read on the forward strand.
CAATTACCAATACCAGTGTTGGCTATTATCTCGCTAAACATACACACATAGGTACGAGTAGTTACAAAAGATACGAGTATAACATTAAGTGTAAACAAAATTCGGCCTAAGCTGGCTGTATTCGGTAATCGCTGAAGCTTGAGATTTGCTTGACCCCATGAAGATAAGTTACTCGTGAAAGCGCCATGTAGGCTTGGCTACAAGGAACATGAAGGTGCCAATGTCCATTAGGGCATTTTTTAGACTTAGACCTTAGCTCTTGTAAATTGTTAGGGCATACACCACACAGATTGGGAATTGTTCTCTGTACACGTATGCCAATAGTAGAAGGGGCATATCATATCTCTAATACGGCTGAGACCAGCTGAGGGTTCTTCATCAGATACTTCAGACCTTCGTTTTTTGACATCAAATGAAGCTTACCAAGTTGAATATTTTATGTAAAAGCGGTATGTCGATCTCTAATAGTTGGTTTGGGCTCTTTTGTTCTCTAATCAGAGTCACCAGGTACTCCAGATCTTCGATTATCCTAGTTTTTTTTGTTTTCCCTTTAAATGCCCATTTATAGAGTTAGGGTTTACCCTAACTCTATAACAAATTTCAGCTCTTCGAGTTTATGGGAAGTACTTGTTCTATTCTGATGATCATGAGTGAGCAAGTGACTGTCATAAATGCGAAACTTTACTTTCGCTTAACTTCGGAACTAAATGACCAACAGACTGGAAATTTTGGATTTTAACGATATGATTTTATCTAACGAAAATTTCTGCGTTCTGGTCCTATCCAGACGTTCTCAAATAGGGGCCTGAAAATGCTGCGAAATGGTTCCAATAAAGGATGGTGTTTGCTACGCGCTCAACTTTTTGAGATTTGCAAATAAATATAAAACGTTAGTTACAGAAGCATCCTATTGTAGCGTTAAGGATAACTTAAACTATAAAAAAGCTCGGGTGTGAATTGATCTAACTTCATAGCTTAATATGAATTTACTGTGAGATGGTGATAACAAAAAAATATTACCCTGCCAAGATTGTTGTGGGGACTTCTTAGATAAGGGCGCGTTTGGAACCGTCATAGCTTTAGGTTTAAGTTGGCGAACGAAGTTATCATCATTTCCTTACAATTAGGTAAACATATATGTATGAACGCTTCATAAGAGCCTGTGACCCATCACAGGCACTTATGAAGCGTGAATATACATGAATACACAATATATATGAATACAAATGAATAAAGAAATTTTGAATTTGAATTTAAAATGTACAAATAAAGATTATTAAGACAGATTGCGTCCCATATCCTGGGGATGACGGAGTCCGCATTGCGGGGTGGTTAAGCCGAAAAGCGCTATAAAATGGCGGCTCATGCTGTGAATATTTATTGGTATCCGTAATTTGCACTATACGAAACTTTACACGCATTTTGGTATGTAGATAAAGCGGAATAAATACTTAATAACAAAATATTCATAAGTCATTTATATGTCTTAGTAAGTTTTTTTTTTCTTTTATTCCACTACAAGTTAGTGATGACGCAGTCTAAGATGGTAGCGGGCTAGCCTGTTAGGGAGTATGGTAGTCAGAACCCTAATCGGTTTCGACGCGACATCGCAACACTTAATCGCTTAGCGGCACGTCTTGTTGGTAGCGTGGTAACTAGCGTAGGCCAAAGCCTCCCACCAACCTAGACCAGAGAAAATTCAGAAATTATAAATTCAAAAAATTTGGAAAATCCAAAATCCTCATAATCTCATTTTTTTCACAATAAAATTGAAATTTTTGAACTGAAACTTGCAATGCTCATTACAAATTTTTTTTTTCATATTAATTATTATTCATTTTTTGTAAACAAGACACGGGAATTTCATAATGATTGCACATTGAAAGTTACAATTAATATTAGCTAGAATAATTAAATGGAAATTTAACGACAGTGAATTGAACGCTCATATTAACTAAGAAATTATGTCGTGTGTTACTTTAGATAATTAAAAAAAAATTATTCCGATACGATCATTTTTTCGACCAATTTTGATGCCACATACACCCGTCCATACACGGACGTCCAGAAAAGATTATGTTTAATGTTATTATTTACTATGTTAAACAAAAAAATTGTTATTGAAATGTATTTTATGTGCCTGACAAATTATTTGACTTGATATTTGTGTACTCAAATTAACCTGTAAGTGCAATATAAATAACAAAAAATCAATTTCAGTTTCGAGAAAACTGCTTTTTTTGAAATGTCGAGAGTAGAGCACAACCTCAACGCTTCGCTTATGAGGCGTGCAATTGGTCCCTGCCAGGAATCGAACCCAGGACCTCTTACTTAAATTCACAGAGCTCACCGTTGCGCCAGGGGGCCGTCAAAAAGTACCTACCTATATTTTGATTACTAAGATGATGGCGATAACCACATTCGTAAATTTAAAACGAAAGCTACGAGGGTTCCAAACGCGTCCTGGTCTAAGAAGAAGCCCACAAACTTACCCGGGTGAAATGTAAACACATGGGTATTAACTTATTGGGTATGGGAAGACGCACCAAAATTCCACAACTCCTTATCAGTGAGGGGTGTGACACTGACAGTGATAAATGACAGTGGTATCAGATAAGGTGGAGTGTTTCGATTGTCTGTTGGGGACGCACTTGTGTGTGTCGGTCGGCACTTCACTCGTGCGACAGGCTTCGCGTATAATAAGCCCCGAGGGTTTATTACAAGGGCGATCGACGAACTTGACTTGACGTACATATAAGTGTATAAGAGGCCCGATGAATAATTTGCAAAAACCAGTTTTTCTGATGCGAACAATAAAGTTTTAAGTTAGGAAATAGAAATTGTGTAACAAACATACTCTCTCGAATATATAGGAAAGGTAGTTGAGAATAGGTTATACTTTCTAATCTTTTGTCAGTAGTAGTTATATAGAAGCGGTGTGGCGCATTGGGTAGGAGCTCGACTTCACTTTCGGGGGGCGGGTGTTCGACTCCCAGCACGCAACTCTAACTTTTCTGAGTTATCTGCGTTTTAAGTAATTAAAATATCACTTGCTCCAACGATGAAGGAAAACATAGTGAGTATAGCTGCATGCCTGAGAGTTCTCTATGACGTTATGTACAGCGTGTTAAGCCCACCAATCCGCACTGGGCCAGCTTAGTGGACTACAGCCTTTACCCCATCTCATTGTGGGAGGAGACTCGTGCCTCTTGTGGTAAGAATAATAGGCAAGCTAGGTTAAGATCATAGACAAGTTAGGTGAATGACAAAGTTGCTTGGAAGCCAACCGCTCCGTTTTCAACTCACACAATATATAACAATGATTGTTAAATTGTAAAATGATGTTGGAAAAGAGCAACTGCTGAGTTTCTTGCCGGCTTTCGAACTCACTCCCTTAACAAATGTAGGAAGGACCTTTATCATAAAATCAGTACTTATAAAGTACAAAAGAAGTATTCTAGTTTCCCATTTCCTTATGTTGGAAAAGAGCAACTGCTGAGTTTCTTGCCGGCTTCTTCTTGGTAGAATCTGCCTTCCGAACCGGTGTTAGAGTCACCTGTCCTGTCGTTTCAAAGGTAATTATGTGAAGACTACTTGTAATTAATGAATTTTGTATTTTGAGTTGCCTAGTTAGAAAAGTAAATATATGCCTTTTCTTTAATGAGGGGTTACTTACTTATTCATTGCCTTGTCCATGGTAAGTGAAAACGGGCCTTAGTGTTCGAGCTATTTAAAGCGTCTGCACATAAAACGCTCATATCGCCGTGAAACGCAAACTATTTCAAAACATTTCTGTTTCCAAATAAAGTTGCTGAAATAATAAGCTTAGCAGTTTTTCAAGTGAATGCAAGTGACCTAAGTCGCTATTGCAAACTGCAAGCCCCGGCTGTAGAGCGGTCCCAGCTGTAGAGTGTCTGGGCCGCAAAGGGGCCTCGGACCGTGAGGGCCGCAAGCAGAGTAAGCCAGAGGCTCTTTATATTTTAGGGTCTGGATGCCGGTGTAATTACAAGCACATGAGGTCTAACACCTGCGTCTCAGGTTGATTGACACATGGCGGTACTTTGTAGGACTAAAAAAAGTGATATTTTAGTTTGCAATAAACTAATATATTGCTATAATACCCCTCATCGGTTTCAATACGTCATCGTACCGGAACGCTTAATCTCTTAGTGGCATGTTTTTATCGGTAGGGTGAATGAATGAATGAATGAAAACCCTTTATTGTACACCAAAGAAAAAAAGTAATTTCAGAGATATAAATACATAGCAAGAGAGTACAATTTGGTGGCCTTATCGCTACATAGCGATTTCTTCCAGGCAACCAATGGCGTAAAAAATATATTTATATATATATATATAACTATAAATAAGTAGGGTGGTAACTAGCCACGGCTGAAGCCTCCAACCAGACCTCCTAGCGACAAAGACGTGCCACTAAGTTAAAGTATAAAGATTTAGTGTTCCGGTACGATGTCGCGTAGATTAGAGGTATGACTACCATACTCCCTAACAGGTTAGCCCGCATCTTAGACATCATCATCACTTACCACCAGGTGAGATTGCAGTCAAGGGCTAACTTTTAAAAATAAAGAGGCTTTAAAAAAAGTGTTGCCTGTTTATAGACCATCGTTTTCATACGGAGGTTCATTTGTTTGGTACATTAATTATTTCTACAAAAAAAAAACAGTCACGCCGCATTTTAGTTTACACGTGAAAACTAATGTCACGCCTTTAATAAAGACTTGCAGTTTATTATCCGCTTTAAGGTTAGGCGGGGTGTTTCCAAGTTTCACAGCACAAAGGCTTTTAATAAACCGACAGTGTAAGTCCAGACCCGACAGTGTTAGCCCAGACGAAACTGGAGTGGTAACTGATCTCTAGCTAAGAGAACATCAATTAGGGCGATCGAGCGATGTTGGCGAGTGGCCACGCCCTGTCTATACACATTTATATATGTACCTCTATGTAGTCTACCTGGAATTGGTATTACATAGGTAGTCGAAGTAATTGCGTTTCTGTAAGCTTTTAAAGGTCTCGTCGACAAACATGGATCCCGTCTAGTTACGTAATGTAATTATATCTGTCCTATCTATAGTTTTCTTGTTATAGGAAATTACTCGAACAAAGAATGTGGACAACAGCTAATCTCTATCAATTACTGACTTAATATTATAAAAGGAAAGACTTTTTTGTTTGCTTGGTTGAACCGATAAGGCTCCGAAAGTACGGGATCGATTTCAACCAATTATCTCTGGGCACTATCCCGTTCTTTTGCTGTAAGTCCTATCTACAAAGGTTGCCTGTAAGAAATTGCTTGCAGCAATAAGGCCGCCTTTGCGTGTCTACATTGTTTACTGTATAAAGAGTCAGTCTCTTTTCCTGTCTGTATGTCTACTGTCTCATTTCCTATATGTTATACGTGCAAGAAAGTGTTTCTCCTTCTTCTTTTTTCTTCATTTAACATAGGCTATAATTTGTTTAAAAAAAATTGGAGATCCTAAGTAAATTGCAATAATGTAACTCAAAGTAGCAAAATTTTGCCTATAAAATTCATTACATAGCGTGCTCTGAGAAAACTATTGGGGTTACGGAAAAATTATGTACTACATAATTAAAGTATATATTATTATCTACAAAAAAGTCCACGATTAAGTATATCTAACTATCACAGTTAAGTTAGAATAGCAGCTAGAATAGAAACTAAATTTGTTTATATTTGTATCGCAGTATTAATTTTTATTTCAAATAAATAGTTTTGTTATCAAGGGTTAAATACCCTTTATTACAGTAAAACAGTAGCCCAGTGGGTAGGACTATAAATATTACCTACTTCACCGGTGAAGGAAAGCATCGTGAGGAAACTCAAAGATGTGTGGAATTCACCAGACCGCATTGGGCCAGCGTGGTGGACTACCTTCCCCTTCCCATTGTGGGAGGAGTCCCGTGCTCTGTAGAGGGGTTGATATAATAATGATGAAAAGATAAAACTAACTGCATTTTTGTAAGATCTGTGCGCTATATTATTTACTGAAGTACCTACTGCGCGGTTTATAAGCTTACTTGTATGAACGATAAATAAATTGTTATTAATCCCTACTAATATTATAAATGTGAATGTCAGTTTGTTTGTTACGCTTTCACGCAAAAACTACTTAACCGAACCTCATGAAACTTTGTACACATATTCTTCGAAGTATTAGAAGTAATATAGGATATTTTTTATCCCGGCATTAAGTTCGGTTCCTTTGAGAGAGGAGATGAGTGCTTGACGATTTTACACCATAACTTCGACATATTATAACCAATTTAAATAACTATTTTTGTACTATAGAGGTTATAATATTTGTTTAATTTTGCCCTAACTGTGGTTGGAGATAGAGGACAGAACTCCTCAGCGGACAGCAGCAAACATCTCATTTAATACTTAGCGATACTGCATACTTTAGTTTTTTTTAGACAACTAAATTTAATGCCACATCAAAAAACAAAAACAAACGCAGACGAAGTCGCGGGCAACAGCTAGTAATACATAATGTTTAGCTAGATTTGGCAAGCAAGCCCGTGCTAAAATGTATGTATATTAAAAGTGCTTAGCTTCTAAGGAAATTATTGTTAGCACGTATGTGCTAAATGAATATGCATCATTTAGTTATTATATTAAAGCAATCTTGTCTCAATACATTCGTGATGGAATTTATGCACAATCAATATATTGTTAGTATGCTAAGAAAATACCTAGATTTGCTACTCGCAAAACTTTTATGTAAACAGCGGTAGAACGAATTTAGGTAGGAATGCCGCTCTAAATCGCCTAAGTCGTATCTATAATGATCTTGCTCGCGGAAATAACAATATTGATCTATTTTGTCAAAAGCTAAATGATTTTAAACGTGCCATTATTTCTGCTTTGTCAAGCAACCCGGACTGAACTTTTGGATTGTAATTTTTAGTTTTTTTTTTGTTATTTTTTAGTTTTTCTTATTGTAATATTACTTTTGTTTAACTTTTTGTATTTTTATTATAGTTTGTAGTGCAATATCGGACATTTTGTAGTAAATGCTGTGCACGCCTAGTCACACTGATTAGAAACAAGATATTTGTAATTTTCCTTTACTATGTATTGTGAACAAGCTGTTGGTGTTCCTTTAATAAATAAACAAATAAATAAAATATATAATAATAATAATAATAATAATAATGTTTATTTCCAAAAATCTTAAGTCTAAACAATATAGTAAAAACATTTTATATATTATTTTTAGCTTAAATATTAAACATGCAGTTATAATAACTTAATAATAATAGGAATATATATATATATATATATATATATATATATATGCTATATATATATATATATATATATATATATATATATATATATATATATATATATATATATATATATATATATATATATAGCATTAATCTAAACCTCTGTACTTCATGCCTCTATTGTCACTTCATAACACTACTTGAAACTAACTACTACGATTCAATATATAACAGTAAATAGTCGGTATTATCTTCACCTACTTCCACGCAAGTACGTAAAACTAGACATCAGTCAGTGAGTGGTCTGAGGCGTGGGTATACGTTAATGAGCGGAAATTGTAAGTAAACTTAGTGAAACATGTATATACGTACTAGTGCGCCTATACGACGGAAGTTAGGAAATTGGCGGTTTTCACCCACGTGTCTCGGCTTGGCGAGCCCCGCTTATATCAGAGCCCTTGTTGGTTTAGAGGTAAACATGTTTGACTGCAGATCACGAGGTCTTAGATACGATCACAGGGTCTGACCAGTGAATTGTATGGGGTTCTTCTATCAAGAAATTCTTAGTAACAGTCTCTGGAGATTGACCGCCGATATCGGTCAGGGAAACTCTCTTGATAACGGTCTGGGATACTTTCTGTTTATCAGTAAGATTAACATAACTATAATACGTATTTAAAATAATTATTTAGCTTTTATAGAGTTAAGATTGGAAGTCACTTACAATTTTATTAATATTTAAGATGTTATATCATGTAATATGGTGGTGGTTGGGACTTGGACTTCACTTTCGGGAGGCCGAGTTCGAATCCCAGCACGCAGCTCAACTTTTCTGTGTTATGCGCGTTTTAAGCAATTAAAATATCACTTGTTTCAACGGTGAAGGAAAAAATCGTGAGGAAACTTGCATGCCTTAGAATTCGCTATATTGTTCTCAGAGGTGTCACGAGTACGCTAATCTGCACTGGGCCAGCGTTTTGGATAACGGCCTTAACCCCTCCTCTTTGTGGAAGGAAACCCGTGCCCTGTAGTTGATATGATGAAAACCTTGCTAGAAAAATAAATAGTGAGAAACGAAGCTCCACAAGATAGTCAGAGCAACAAATTACTGATGTCAATTGATAATCGGTTCAATCTTTTAGTAAACGGGATACAGTTCCAAGTCAGCTTGGATTTTTTCAAAATCCTATTATTAAACAATGGAAAACAAATCCACTGGTGTTTAGCGAAACATCAGTCAATGGCTGATGTGGGTCAGTTAGTGTATGATTCAGATTAAATCGCGTGGGTGTTACGTTTACGCAGAAATCGTATTATCGAAATTACGTTTTCAATATACGAACTATGTATAAAGCATCAGTGTGGTATTGTGTGATCTCCAAGTAAATGCTACTCTCCTGGTAGCTCCTTTTATAACACAGTCGTCAACGTCATCAAACGCATTCAATTTTGAGCGTAAGGGGAAAGAATTTTTTTTTTTAATTTTTAGTAAACCTATTTAAAAATTCAAATGACGTCACAAGTACGATAGTCTGCAATCAACTACTCACTGGTTTTCTTTTATTATCAACTAACATAATCATTTCTACAGTCTTGTGCTGTGGAAAAAAGCAGGCGTAACCTAGTGGTTAGATTTCCAGCCGTTCTATCGGGACAGAGTACGATGTCCGGAACGCCTAGCTTCTCGGATTTATGTGCGTTTAACACTCAAATACCTGTTTTTTTACCGGTGAAGTGGAGCATCGTGAGAGAAAGACGTGTGAAGTCTACAAAACTTTACTTGGCCAGTTTGTCGAACATCGTCAGTCCGATCTACTGTGATTATCATCATTTCAATCGATAGACGTCCACTGCTAGACATAGGTCTTTTGAAGAGAGTTGAGGGTTGACCAACGCTACGCTTACCAATGCAGGGCTGCCATTCCAGCACCTTGGGACCACGACGTCCATCCGTTCTCCAAGCTGTGTGCCCCACCCAATGTTACTTCAGCTTCGCGACTCGCTAGTCGGTAACTCTGGTTCTTCTACGGATTTATTTTTATATGATATAATTTTTGATTTTTAGAGATACTCCGAGTATAGCTTTCTCCATCGCCCGCTGAGTGACTCTGAGCCTTCTTATGAGGTCTATAGTACTACGATTTACTGTACCAGTTAACAATATTAAAAGTAATTGAAGTTTCCTACACCAGTGATAAAAGTAACATTGACTTCTGTATCTAGAAATTCAAAGTCAAATTAAGAACCTATTCGAATATTTGTAACCCCGCCGTACCGCGTCGCTGACACTCGTTGTAGGGTCCTTCTTAAACACCAATTTATTAATTTATTTTTCATAAAATTTACTATTTTAGTTGTACGATGAAAAATATGTCATCTTGTATAGCTGGTAACATTTGGTCTAGTTTAAGATACTAGATAGAACATTTTCTTTTGTAACTCGGTTTTGGCTGGGCGTGAAACTGGCGTGTCATTATGTCTATGACGCCATCAGCCTACGCGTTCCCGTTACCTACTTATCATGAAACTCTTCACGGCACAAAAAGGACACGTTAAGTCCATTAATTTGTCTCCGTCAAACTTGTGACATACTCTTTATGGATTACAGTTCTAGATAATTATCTAGTAATTCTAATTTTTTGGACTTTGTTGGAGTTTACTCCTTAAGAATCGATTTTCATATATAAGGTATGAGAAAAATGTGAGGAGTAAAATCTACTGATGAATGACCTCGTTACGTTTTCGCTTTGCGACGTTGCATGCGCAAACATGCAACGTCGCTTTCGTTTAATTAACTTATTTTTCCTATTTAAGTTACCAAGGAAACCGGTATCTAGGTAAAGAAACAAACATATAAATATGTGGGACAAAGTGAGATAGAAAACATTATACATTTTTTTTTCCTATTCTTGTTACCATGAAAACTAAATAATAAACATTACATTTATCCTAATAGTTCTTATACTCTACATCCACCTCAATCTCCCGTAGGCTACTTTTAAGAAGTTACACTTCCGCTGTGTGTGAATAAATTGCACAGGATTTTTAATATACCCTTTCATATGGTATTAATCTTTATTCAGTTAAATAATCTCTTTTTGTGTATGTTTCGACAATCGTTCTTAAGGAGTAAACTCCAGTCGTGCGTCGGAGCTGACACACACTTTTTTTAATATATTTTTTAAATTAAAAAAAAACTATCTTCACTAAACACAACACTAAACACTAATAAGACAAATATAATAATTATGTTAAAAATGTAAAGAATATCAATAACCTCTTTCCTATGTAAGACGAGGCCTGTGCCCAGAGATGGGCTGAGAAGAGCTCGTGTTTAGTAACTGGGGTTTTACCACTATAATGTTACCACTAAAAAACAGTTGCATAAAAAAGTATTATAATTCAAACAATAGCTTAAGCAACATTTAAAAATGACTGCTTTATGCAATGTAATAGTCAGTAAATTATTCTAAAAATGTATACCCCGATTACATACATTGACGAGGGATAAAATTTAATTGTCCACCTGCCAAAGCACGGGACAGGATAAGTTTACCCCCGTTTTACATTACACTTGTATTATTTGTATATTATTTTAACCAGTTTCGGAAGTAATAAAGGAATAGACTCCATTTTTACATATATATGAAAACAATCATTTAATTAATCTTTACTGTAAAGATTTTTTTGAAAATAATAAAATCATACATTCATAAAGAATACCTCTTTCTATTTTATCTGGTTTTATTAATTTTAAAACATTTGTTTTATTTCTATTTCCGATTCCGAAGTTTCCGCTAAGCGTTGCCATATCGGCCTGTGCGCAGAGCCTGTACAGCGAGATGCTGGGCTGCGCGCGCGGCCTGGGGTGTGTGTGTGTGTGTGTAAAACTGTGTCTGTATAAATCCTTTGAAAACATACATGAGGCACTAGGCAGTCAACAGTACATCTTTACCTAGATCCATACTATGCGTCAGTTTATTCGTCTGTCTGTTTGTCCTCACTATACGACGGAGAGTAAAAAAAAAGGCCACTTATACCAGGAAAACAAACAGTTATCGCGGGACTTGTAAAAAATAAACACGGACAAGAACGCGGGCAAAAGCTTGTAATTTTATAATAGCAAATTTTTGGGGAGAATGACGCTCACGAGCCGTAAATAGTCGCAACCTATACGGGCTTAAAAATAAACGTCGTATTACTAGTGATTAGACAAACAACGATTCTTCTCTTTCTGTCATCAGTAATTTTGCACTCGAATGAAGAAGAATTCAATTAATGCTCGGAGAGTGGATAAAACCATGGGATATTCATTTTGTCCTTCCCCCGTGAAAATAATGTCTCCTGCACTGCACGAGATAAATGCAGTGCGAAAGACCGGTTTGTTTTACCGGCCCACTACAGAGCACGGGTCTCCTCCCACAATGAGAAGGGATTAAGGCCGTAGTCCACCACGCATGTCCAGTGCGGATTGGTGGACTCCTTGAGCCAGCGTGACATATAGACTGATCTTACACTGCCGCAAAAGCCGCAGTTATTGCGGCAGTGTGCGATCAGCTCAAAAGGGAAAAACGAGATCATTCATCCGACAACGCCATTTGAATAAAGTAGGCATTCGGGGAAATAAATTGGGATGTCACAGTTAAGGCCCACAATCATTTCGATTAAATCTATCTCCTTATTTCCTAATCTATACAAATATATAAAATAGTTCGATCTGTGATTTAAAAATAACTTTATATTCATTCATTAATTATAAAAATCCTTATAAAAATCCACTGCTGGACTAAAAGCCTTTTCCAACGGGAGGGTTTGTCCACAATCACCATACAGGGCAGACAGGTTGGTCGAGGAAAATGGTAGTAGCAGCCAGTGGCATGCATTTTTTATAAGCAGAAATGCACTCCCTTCAAATTTCATATAACTCGAATTGGAAGAGGATTTTTCCAGCTTTATGCCTACGCTGGTCAATAATCTTGTGCACGCCACTGGTAGCAGCATAGAGGACGCTGCTGCCCGATCTTCGTTATATTCTCTTAGTCGGCTCGCAACTGTATTCTGATCCACTTTTACCACGCGGCACGTTAAAGTACCACTACCTTAATAATATTATAAATGCCAAAGTGTTTTTTTTAATTATTGCTCTCATTGCGGGAAGACTGGTATCTTTTAAGAAATTTCATACTCTTAAATTCTTCACCAAACTTAACTAAGCTTAACATATTTAATTAAAAAGAATTTATTTAAAATCGCTTCAGTAAAGTCATTATTTTGTTTTGAACTAAGAGATATCATTGGCTCGTTTGCTCGTTTCAGTTTTTGCAAGTTTTATCCCCATCCAAGTCACGAGGATCCGGAACTTGCATTAATAATTTACGTTAATATTTTTTTTTTATTGTAATAATTGATCCCCCTGCGCCTGTTATTACACCGGCAACCACCCCTTCAGACCGGAACACAGCACTGCAACAATACTGCTTAGCGGCAGAAATAAGCACGGTGATAATACTTCCCCGAACGAGCTTTGTCACAAAAAGCTCTAAAACTACTACTAAATGACTAATATGTCGTAACCTCATTCTTTCTTAGAAATTGTTGTCATTATAAGTTACAGAATTAATTAATGAGTCCGACATAGCGCAGGAGACAGTGCCAAGAACAATTTGCCAGTTATTACCCGGAGTCTCGCTGGCGCGGACACTACGTAAGGCAATAAGTTTCGGCTATAGCTGTAAATCTCGCTTTCCATTTATGGGAATTATTTATTGTACTGGCCTGCGACAAAGTAATAAACTATAGTTCCCATCCGCCTCATTTTGATGACTTTTTTTACCGGATTCAAGAAGGAGAGTTCAAGTTTCAAGTGAACATTTTTTGTACTGGTAATCCTTAACGCACGCTTGGAACTTTTTTGGATATATTATATGTAAATAAATAATAAACGTTTCTCACTTAGAGTGGGAGACCCGTAGTGGGTTACTATGATGGGTTAATGATGATGATGAAATAATAAATAAACTACGACATCGCTATCTAGCCCCAAAGTAAGCGTAGATGGTTATTAAGACGACGAATATCTCTATGAATAATTTACATAGACTTATAATATAGAGATAAACACCCAGACACTAAAATACATTCATGTTCAACACAAAACATTTTCCAGTTGATGGAATCGAACCCACAGCCTAAGAGTAGAAAGCAGGGTCGCTGCTCACTGCGTCAATCGGCCGTCAATAGCGGCAATACAATTAATAAGTGAAAAATTCAACTCTGTAGCTATAGCGGTTCATGAGATAAATCTCCCTGTCAGACAGACGGACGGACGGGCAGATGGACGGCGGTCGCTTTGTAATAAAGCCCCATTTAGCAGAACCCTAAAACTATCATTACAGATGTGGCTACGCGATTTGTAGACGACGTTTCGTAGCATGCTGGCTACGAAGAGGCCCTCTACGACCATAGCTATTTACCAAGCAATTTACAATGCTTTAACGTAGTAGTATTATGAAAGTTCAGTTTCTAGACACACTATATATTTACATCAGGTGTTGCACCGATTCTGTTATACTTTTTGAAAGCGCGGGTATTGGCAATTGTTTAATTATGTATAGACTTTTTTTGTTTTTGTATAGTGGTGGTTTTTGTGTAGTGGAAATCCTTCCGCTATAAACACATCAACTTTGTAGGATATGTTCCTTGTATTCCCGGTGAAGTAAGCGAGGAAAAAGTCCCACAAAGGGCCGCCCTGCAACCTTAGGCGTAGGTGTTAAGTTGCTGTAATTACACCGGCAACCACGCTCTTAGGACTGGAACACAACAATGCTGCTTTGTGACAGAAATAAACATAGCTTCCAAGCCGGTCACTACACACATACGAGTATAGTTAGTATTACTTTGCATGCCGTGGATCGCCAAGCCAGGGGACTTATAGGCGAGGATTCACCACTTTTGGCTAAACTGAATAGTCTTGATCATCGCCGTAAGGTATCCAGTCTGTCGGTGTTTTATAGGATACTAGCTGTTTCCCGCGACTTCGTCCGCTTTTGCTTTTGTTATTTCGATAGACATGTGCCCTTTATGTATTTACGAGTAGGATAGCTAAGCCTGGTGTAAAATCGACTCCTCTCCCGGGAGAACTGAGCTTAATTTCGGGATAAAAAGCATCCTTTATTACTTCTAATACTTTCAGGAATATGTGTACAAATTTGGGATGATCGGTTCAGTAGTTTTTGCGTGAAAGCGTAACAAACAAACTTATATTCACATTTATAATATTAGTAGGGATACTTTGGAGATTGTGCTCAGGATCTATTTGATCTCGTACCCTCCGCACCATTCTACCATCGCACTGCAAAGCACCGGGCGGGTTTTCACCTCTATGTTGTTAATATCCCAAAAACTCGCACGAAGCAATTTGCATCTACTTTTCTTCTACGCGTGGCTGGGGTTTTGAACACCCTTCCGAGTTCTGTGTTTCCTAATTCTTACAACCTGGGTATCCTTAAAACAAGAGTGAATTCGCATCTTCTAGGCAAGCGCGTCCCATCTTAGGCTAAGTCTACACTTTCCATCATGTGATATTGTGGTCAAACGCTATTCTATTATAGTCAAAAAATATATATTTATGTATAAAAGTGCCTATAAACTTTCAAAATTAATTTTGATTTCAAGAAGGCCTAGGGCATAAACATTTTTGAAACGACAAGTCTTTATTTTCTAGTGACCGGTTCGGAAGGCAGAACTAGTATAGTTTAAACACGTGCTTTTTAAATATTTCTCTGCAACTTAAAAATTCAAAATTCATTAATCTGGAGTAGCTCTAGGTTATAAATACTTTTGAGACGACAAGTCTGCATTTTCTAGTGACCGGTTTGGAAGGCAGATTTTACCGAGAAGAAGCTGGATACTCTGCTCTTACACCAACAATTAACATTGTAAATGAATTTTGAATTTTGAGCTTGTAGTCAAATATAAAAAAAGCACCCGATAAAACTAAATACACTATTACTAAGTACTAACTTAACCAATTTTACAAGTTTCCTTCACCGAGCAACCCGTACAAACTGCCGCGAAGTAAACCGCAACACACAAGTTCTGTAAGTCGTAACTTTCAAACACGTCTTCTACTGCAACTGCTTAAGGTGTGCCAACAGCAGAAAACTCATTAC
This sequence comes from Pararge aegeria, assembly GCF_905163445.1. NCBI lineage: Eukaryota > Metazoa > Arthropoda > Insecta > Lepidoptera > Nymphalidae > Pararge > Pararge aegeria. The sequence continues at coordinate 1,240,904 of NC_053193.1, forward strand.
CGGGACTTTTTGGGACTCTGGAACACTTTATAATGATTCTACACTATCTTTTATTACCGTGAACAAGTTTTATTTTATTTATTTACTGCTATTATGACAGTTAAGCTTAATTTGCTATACTCTGCGAAAAGCAAAAGAATCCGTATATAATAATCTATAATTACTTGAATCGTTAAACTCCACACTAAACAGATATTCGACAATGTACTTTAGACGACGCTTACGTCTTTAGACATAACAAAAGAGTTCGTGAAACATTTTTCTCTACGATTCAACTAAATCGTTTACATTGCAAGCCATTTAGATGTGGAATGCGCTCCCAATACGGCAGTTTCAATTACTCGAGATATTTAAAAAACCTGTTAAAAATCACTATAGTTTACATTAATAACGACTTGTAGAAAAATTTACTGTAATGTATGTTTTTATGATATGTTAAAGTAAATATTAATTATTTTTTTTTTTATATTTTGTTTATTATGTATAATTTTATTTGTGCAATCTTGTTCAGGTTTAAGTATGTAGTTATTCGTATGTTTTTATTTTATTTTTATCATGTTCCTCATCGTAATGTTGCCTGGCAGAGATCGCTACTAAGCGATAAGGCCGCCTTTTTATACTCCTTCTGTCTGTGTTTTTTTTAACTTGTAGTGTGCAAATAAAGTGTATTTATAAATAAAAATAAAATTAATATATCGCTGTGCATGCGATTAAGATGATTTCTTGGCTTAGTGAAAACGTGCATCTGACTCTTATTAAACGACTTGCGGTTTGTCTGCGTGCCATTTCTGATTTCCCGTGAGATAAGGAAATTTTCGCATGGCAAATTTGAATTTTATACAACATTTTAAACCCCATTTGACCTACTTAAGGGTAGATTTCCGGGATAAAGTTAGCCTAAATGGCTCCCTCGTGTCACGTCTACTATCTGTCTCTAAAAACATTCGACTGAATCTAATTAAAAAAGTAAGTGTGGGTTAAGTTTTCCTACATAAAATCTTATGACCGTCGAAATAGTAGTAATACGGGGTTTTTAACCACATACAGCGGTGATAGCACTGTGGGTATGAGCTCGACTTCACTTTTGGGGGGCAGAATTCGAATCCCATCAAGCACCTCTAACTTTTCTAAGTTATGTGCGTTTTAAGTAATTAAAATATCACTTGCTTCAACGGTAAAGGAAAACATCGTGAGGAAACCTGCATGCCTGAGAGTTCTCGACAATGTTCTCAAAGGTGTGTGGAGTCCACCAATCCGCACTGGGCCAGTATGGTGTACTACGGCCTTAACCCCTTCTTAAACCCCTTCTTGTGTGGGTCCCCCACATTAAGAAGGTTCGATAAGGTATATAATATATTTAAGTTAATAACGTACTTAAGTAAATAATGTACTTAAGTAAATAAATAAGTATATAATGTAAGTAAGTCATAGATGTAAATAATGTACGTAAGTAAATAATGTATTTAAGTAAATAAATAAGTATATAATGTAAGTACGTCATAGATGTAAATAATGTATTTAGGTAAATAATGTATTAAAGTAAAAAAATTAAATAAGTAAATGATGTATTCAAGTAAATAATGTAAATAAGTAAATAATTTAAATAAGACCTGTGTCCTGAAGTGCAAGACATGGTCCCAATAAACATGAATATGCATAAACATGTAGACCTGTCATTTTGAAAATATATAGGAGGACAATATGTTAACTTATTCTTTTGAGCGATTGAATAATAGAAATATTAATTTTAAGAACAATACATTTTCCGGCCCAAAAATCGGGACGTAACGCAAAACCCGGTCAGTTGGTAGCCCTACGCGTAACCTACTTGTAATATAATATTTTCCACTCCAACTTGTCTCGGGCAGAGGCTTTGTTAAAATGAAGTATTCGCTGCAGGCTTGTTTAGTTTCTTATTTCCCACTAAGTTCCACAGCAAAATGTCATATGATTTTGTAAAAGTCTGTACTTGGCGTGCCTTGGCTAGATAACTAGCAGTTTATGCTGCGCTAGTACATTACTGCCATAAAAATGGAAGGGAAAAAGGAAATAAAAAATGTATTCTATAAATAATCCGAATTGCTTGAAATATAATTTAATTGGCACTATGAAAACAAAAATAAGAACCTGATTAAAAACTATATAGTTAAAAAGTTATTCTTCTTGGCGTAACAAGATATAAATCTATTCAAAAATTCCGCCCTATTCTACGTTTGTAGAGAAAACGACACTAATAACGACATATATAACGACTTATAAACGACAATAGAAAAAAGGTATTTAATACATTGAAAGTTTTATTATAACGCAATGTCTCGTTATCTCCTCATCAGACCACTTAGTTTCACTGAACATTAAAATTTGAGATTTAAAAAGTAAAGTGTCGACTATATCTAACTTCAGGGTGTCGGTTTTTTGTGACGTAAAGAGTGAACTGGCGGACGATGTATTCCCCTGACACTCGGTTTCGTAACTACCTTCATCCTGTTAAAATTGTGTAACCATGTGCATTTCGTTACATCGTATAATTTCACTTCCATAGATTTTCCTAACGCCACTAAAGAAGTATAACTTCGAAAATCAAATGCCTTTCACAGACAATCAGGTTTTAAACACTATATCGTACCAATTGTTTTATAAAAATCAAATGAATTTTTTCGAACATGTCATTTATTAATATTTATTAATGAAAACGGCGAAACGACAAAAAGCGGCATACACATAACTCACAAATATAATCAACTGTAATAATAATTACTACAACAGTAAAGTGAAGTGTCCAACTAAATATAACTAACTGCTGGCCACAAAGGTTCGCGAGTTGAAAAGAAAACGAATTGTCTGCTCTTGAAGCGCCATTTCTCAACTTGAGATAACGTCTTGCTTTTCATGATTCCTTAGTATAATAAACGAGTGTATAAATATCAAGAAAGGGGTCGTGAGTTTCTTGGGGCTGGGTATTTCTTTTTTTAATTTGAACGTGAGAAGCAAAAATAAACTTCCAGTGCAATACACTAGACTACATAAAATAAGTAATTCATTTAAAGGAAATTGTAAACAATTTTAAAATAAATAACCGGTAGTTAAGTGAAAGCTTATGGAAAAGTCCTATTACAGTATAAAATATTATTTTTACGATACTTTGGTATGAATTATTGCTCTAACCAGGTTGCTTCTAAAATGACAATGTGAGATGGTGCTAACAAAAAGAACAGCCGGCTTAGTTTGTTTTGGGCTTCTTCTTAGACCAGGGCCCATTTGGAACCCTCGTAGCTTTAGTTTTAGGTTCACGAATGTTGGATAGAAGCAGGCGTTACTTTGCGGAAATCCATGATATGTTATGAAAATTAAGCTTAATTTGCTATACTCCGCAAAAAGCTGGAGAATCTGTATGGTGTAATTAATACTCCACACCAAACAGATCTTCGGAAATGTACGCTCTACGCACGTTTCGCTCCGAAACCGGAGCATCCTCAGGAGATTTTGATATTACAATGAATAATTGTTAAGTGTATTGTTAACAATTATTCACTCCGTCTTTTCGGAGTATAGCAAATTAAGCTTAATTTTTATAATATTTACGAATGTTGTTATCGCCATCGCTACTCACTACTATGTACGTATTTTATATGTAATTAACGCATAAAAATTGCCATCTATGTGGCTACTTGAAAAGATAAATATTTGACTTGACCTGAGGAAAGTAGGGGAAGTATAGTCGAGAGAGAAAATGAGATGGATGGGATATTTGTGGAGCTTTTATGTGACAGAGCTCGTCCGAAAAAGTACTTTCACTATGCTTATTTTTGCCGCTAAACTGCATTGTTGCAAAGCTATGTTCACGTTTAAAGGGCGCCTTAGGTTGATGGACACACGCGGTTTTGCGTTTTAAGAAATGTTTTCAAAAGAACAATATTTACTGACATGAAACTATTACATGATTAGAAGGTTTGCTGACATTGCAAGTCAGAGCGTGCTACACAAAAATAAGGAATTAATTCAGCCATCCGTTAAAAGTATACAAAAATATGAGAGTAGTATGGTGCCATTGAAACAAAATCCCACTATCGCTAGACAGACACAAGCCGCAACGTTTTTTAAAGAAGAAATTTTGGCTTTTTTTATTACTTGTGACGTCATTGCAATCACGAGAGCCAAAAGACCACCCTCATTTGGCTCTTTGGCCTCTTTCACTGCAATTTATTTAAAATACTGAATAAATTAACGAAATTAACATATCGTTACGTTAGGCAATACTCTATTATAGATTTCCATTTAGTAGTATAAAACTGGTAAAAGTTTACTACTCTATGAAATGATAAAAGCGAAATTTTAATCGATTTTTATATTTGTCAAACTACAGTTTGGCATGCCATCGTGTGCTTACGAGTATAATAGCTTCCTAGTATCATATCAAAATGTAGTTAAAATCGCACAGTGTCATTATAGCTGTAGTAATTTCAAATCGACCAAGACTTTTTCTTCTTCTGGCTTCGTTGGCACAGTTTATCCAATGTCAGATGTAATCAAGGATTTTAATTCCAGTAACCAAAATGAAACAGAACTTCTTTACTTAATAAAATAAAAAAAAATCTAAATTCGTTTATTTCGAGTATGTCTAATATAAGCACTTTTAAAACGTCAAATCTGTCTGTGTCTCTACCACCGGTTCGGAAGGCAGATTCTACCGAGAAGAAGTCGGCAAGAAACTCAGCAGTTGCTCTTTTCTAACATCAACAATTTACATTTTAACATTCATTTTTCTATCTCCTAATCTTATGATTGGCACATAGAATACAAAATAGTGTATTCAAATCCAAATATGTATAGGATATGTATGTACGCATCGTTCATAAATAATTGTTTAGATAATACTGATAGAGCAAGACTAAACATAAAACGAATTTCATAAGGCGCCGCATGCCCGTTTTCACCAACGGCGAACAAGGCAATTCCTAAATAAGATTCCTAGGCATACATCAACACCAAAAGTTATCACCTTAGAGTTGGTAAAACGTTTTCTTTCTAAAGACACCGCCGAAGTGTGGTTTATGTTAAACGGGCATTTTCAAAGTTAAAACAAAAGTGCCTACTCTAAGTAATTCTCTTCTAAGTACGCCCACGCCCACCATGTTGCTCCAATGCGGGTTGGTGGGCTTTTGCATTTTTATCATATTATAGTCATTGAGACCGATCTCTTAACTGTAAGGCACGGAAGTTGACCCGCTAATTTCCTGACTTCGAGCTAATACTGAAAATTCTTCAACAGAAAATTCTCGATAGCTAACAATTTAAGGGTATGATGGTATTGCTTACTTAGCCAACCCAACCCGGAGTTAGGAAAGCAAGTGGTGTCAATCCTCGTGCCTCGAGAGCACGTTAAGCCTTGCGTCCCAGTTATTATTACTTACTTGTGGTAAGATTTGTTAAAGCCCACCAAGCTGCATTGGAGCAGCGTGGTGGGTATATGCTCTTAAACCTCTCCCCTCAATGAGAGACGAGCCTGTTTCCAACAGGCATAGTCTGCGGATAACGATTTTGATGATGATGATAACAATTATTGCCCGGCCCTGGATTCGATCTAAGGTCCTATTGAACATTCTAACCACAGGTTTAACAGTTTTACTAACTAACATTTTTACTTCGTATTAGTAACACATTGGTCATTTAATTTTAATCCCTAAGTCGCGTCATCGTCTAACGAAAAACTGTCTAACTGACATGAAGTTAATCGATAGCGCCGGCACTCGACAAGCCCTATATTCACTTACAAAGATAAATGGAGGCTCGTCGGCGATGCAGATGCCATAACATAGGATTATCTGGGCGATAAGGAGGCCATCAAATGAAGTACCTAACTACTTAAGCCAGGCTTTTGATATATCATATTTCCTACTAATATTATGAATGTGAAAGAGTGGATATTTGTTACTCAATCCCTCAAAAACGGCTGAACTGATGTGGATAAAATTTTGCATGCATTTGACACGACATCGAAAAGAAAATAGGCTACCTTTTATCCCGATTCCTTAAGAAGTTCTCGAGGGAAAATTTTAAATTGTTTACGAGCTAATCCGCGGGCAGAACATCTTCTTTCTATACCGATCTCTCAAATAGTTCCCGTGGTAGGATTTAAATTTGTCAAAGAACGAAGCTTTAGAAACAATACTTAGGTCCACGAAGACGAAGTCGCGGGCAGAAGTAAGAATTCAATATACTTTTGAATGTCCAGCTTGTGCAGATTTGAGGTCTGTGGCACAGGAAGATTTAAGTTATCCTCAAAATCGTAATAGGATTTTTCTGTAAGCTTACGTTTTATATTAACTTTGAACTTTTAATTCGGTAATTCGATTTTCTTTGTGGTTTTCACTTTTCAACGAAAAATTTCATTCGGTAATAATATACTATAAAATAATATACAATTGCCCTTGAATTAATTATCAATTTTATGTAGCCTAGTAAACTGCAAAACGAGTTTATTTTTGCTTCTAATATTTATATTGTCCATTTTCTTTTTAAATTTCAATACACCGTCATTATTTTAACTTCTTTAAATTTATCCTTTAATGTCTCTCTACGGCCAATTTTATATATTGCAAGAACATCCCTCTTCTGCAGGACAAAAATAGAATCAATATCAGCAGCATTACCCTATAATAAAATGCCGTAGAACATGATGCTGTGTTTTTATTTGAGATTAGGAATCGAACGTTGTCGAATAAAAATCGCACATTATTTATAATAAATTACGTATATACACATACGCTCATACACATACACTCGCAAACATTGATTTTCATCCTATAAATCGTGATGAGTATAAGGTATTTTTTTCCCCCAAGTCAAAAAAGATATCCTTTGGTGTCAAGTGTAAATTAAGGAAAAGTTGTACTTTTTATAAATAGAAACGATTACTTGTTAATATACTAAACGTTCGTACTTCCTAATACTCGTACCAGCACTACATAAATTATTAAGATGCAGCCCGAGACGTAAACAACTTCGCGTGACTGTAAAACTCGCTTCGTGCTAAAGTGCACTCACCCTATTTCTTCTTGTTTATTTCAAATTATTATGTTTACCTAAAAAGCCTGTTTTAAAGAATAAAATTTAGGCATTTGAAAATCCGGGTCCTTAGTATTCTGATATGTTTGTTACGCATGGATATGGAGGTTTGACTCTTTGCTTAAAGCGGTGATAACATAGTTGTTCAAGCCGAAAGACTGAGGACCTCGCCACGCAACTCTTACTTTTTAGGAGCTATGTGGGTGGGTACATATCGTTATCATTTTGTTTTTAAACAAGAATGAATAGGCATTTTTTGGGTAAGCGCGTCCTATCTTATGCCACATCTACACTTTACATACGGTGAGATTGTGGTGAAGCGCTAGTCTTTTACAGTAAAAGAAAATAACCTTAAGTTACTTAATTAAACATCACTTGCTTGATGATGTTTTCCTCCACCTCCGAGGAAAACGTCGCGAAGATATTTGCATGACTCAGAGAGATATTTTTTTCATCAACATCATCATCGTTTAATCGACCCATTACCGGCCCACTACAGGGCACGGGTCTCCTCTCGCAATGAGAAGGGATTAAGGCCGAAGTCCACCACGCTGGCCCAGTGCAGACTGGTGGGCTTTGAGGACATTATGGAGAACTCATGGCATGCAAGTTTTCCTTCACCATTAAAGCAATTGATATTTTAAACGTTTAAATTAATAACGCACATAACTTCGAAAAGTTGCAGATGCCGGGGTATGGTAGACTCCACATACCTTTGAGAACATTATGGAGAACTCTCAGGCATGCAGGTTTCCTCACGATGTTTTCCTTGACCGTCGAAGTGATATTTTATTTGTTTAAAACTATAACTAAGTTATGTGTGTTAGTGCGTGCTGGGACTCGAACTTAGACCCCCTAAAGTGAACCTACCCACTGGGCTATCAACGCTTCAATAATATGCATTATTACATTATTCTTCTATATTATTAAAATAAAGCTTTATTTGCTACACTCCGCGAAAAGCAGAAAATCTGTATGGTGTAATTTAAAACTTCTTCAATATTCATTCCATTTAATTATTCATTCATAATTGTTAACAATTATTCATTGTAAAGTAAAATCTCCTGAGGATACTCCGGTTTTGGAGCGAAACGTGCGAAGAGGATACTTTGGCGAAGATCTCTTTGTTGTGGAAAGATTGTAGAAATTATAAATTACACCTTTCAGATTCCCCTGCTTTCGCGGAGTATTATATCATGGATTTCCGCAAAGTAACGCCAACTGTATTCGGTCAAACGAAACTTTCAGAGCAAGATACTGCTGTTAGCATTTTATGTTGGCTACAAATCATCATTATTACGAACCTACTATGCAGCTATAGTGCTGTAGAGCGACTTAACTAAACAAAACGTTGCGTGGAGTCGATAAACTCATAAAGCATGGGGAAAATGAGAGCACATTGACTGTAACGTCTTAATAACCCGCCGGCTATAGTTTTATAATATACCACTAACCCAATTTTCGCAATATTAATAGTACATTGAGATACAAGTGCGGTATGTTTGCTTTTACCTTAACGATTGTAAATGAGATATGTTAATTTTGGGAGACAACTGGAAAATTAACGAGTAACTTAATTTTCCAAATTATATATTTGGATACATATATTTCAAATATTCTAAATATATATATATATTTAAGAAGTTGACGATATATAATATATATCATCGATCATAATTTTCCTTAGCTTAAGTAACCCACTACACAGGTTCTATACAGTTCTCTGTCATAGGACAGATGAGAGTTTGGACCCTCCACGCTGCTACTATGTGGGTTGGTGGGCGTTGACGATTATTGTCAGCTAATAGCGCCTAGACTAGAATTTTAACCGACATCAAAGGTTTAACGTTCACGGCACAATTTCTTAACTATGCTGGATGGTACTGAGAATTCTACTTAACAGATATTTTAAGTCTGACCTGCGAATCGGATAGTACAACGTTGTCAGGCGTTTTAAGGTTTGAGTGAGTAAGAGTTAGAGTCCAAGCTATTTTTTTTAAGACGGAACCGATTTTAATTCAACTTTTAGAGT